>NW_020824777.1:0-1358361 GCF_003285875.2 Drosophila novamexicana | reverse complement strand
GTCGAAACACATTCGCTGATAAGCACAAGTCGTCGTGAGTGGCATATACACTTGTTTATATATGTATATATACTTATATACACGCTCCTCTCTCCCATTGCAGCTGGAGCATCGCAAGAACTATCTGGATGAGACCGAGGAGCGTTTTCGCCTGAAGATCTTCAATGAGAACAAACACAAGATTGCCAAGCACAATCAGCGCTATGCCGCCGGCGAAGTTAGCTTTAAGATGGCCGTTAACAAGTACGCGGATATGTTGCATCATGAGTTCCATACGACAATGAATGGCTTCAACTACACGCTGCACAAGCAGCTGCGGTGAGCATCCCCCCCTTATTCAAGCCATACAACACCAGTTCTTATATTGAATCGTCTATCCTTATAGTGCATCTGATCCCAGCTTTGTGGGCGTGACGTTCATCTCGCCGGAGCATGTCAAGATACCCAAGTCTGTGGATTGGCGCAGCAAGGGCGCTGTTACCGAGATCAAGGATCAGGGACATTGCGGCAGCTGTTGGGCCTTCTCCAGCACCGGCGCTTTGGAGGGTCAGCATTTCCGTAAGGCAGGCACTTTGATCTCGCTCTCCGAGCAGAATCTGGTCGATTGCTCCACCAAGTACGGCAACAATGGCTGCAATGGTGGTCTGATGGACAATGCCTTCCGTTATATTAAGGATAATGGTGGTATCGATACCGAGAAATCGTATCCGTATGAGGGCATTGATGATTCCTGCCATTTCAACAAGGCCACCATTGGCGCCACGGATCGCGGATCCGTTGATATACCCCAGGGTGATGAGAAAAAGATGGCTGAGGCTGTGGCCACCATTGGACCCGTTTCGGTTGCGATTGATGCCTCTCACGAGTCCTTCCAGTTCTACTCCGAGGGCATCTACAATGAGCCACAGTGTGATCCACAAAATCTGGATCATGGTGTGCTCGTCGTGGGCTATGGCACCGATGAAAGTGGCCAGGACTATTGGCTGGTCAAGAACTCGTGGGGTACCACCTGGGGCGACAAGGGCTTCATCAAGATGGCGCGCAATGCAGACAATCAGTGCGGCATTGCCTCAGCCTCCAGCTATCCGCTGGTCTAGAACAACATATATGCACCACCGCTCAACCTCATTTATTTAATCACAGAGAAGGACCTCTATATTCCGAAGCGAGCATCTCAAAAGTAAACTTATAATTTAATGGGCATATGTTACGATCTGCAAAACTCATCATCGCATTTTTTATATGATTTGCCATTAAAAGTGAATACAAATTAGGCATATTACAATGTTGATGTTTTGTACAAAATAATAAAAAATATTTTTAAAGAGAACTCAATTTCTTTTAAGTACCGGCATGAAAAATAATCAAATCATAAGTATAGAAGGCAGACTACCAATTATTAATTGTAATAAAACCAATATTTGAATGGATGCCTTGCTAGATTCAATATGAAGAATGAAGACTGGCACCATAACCCGGGAAAGTCAGGCTCACAAACTGAACCTAAAGGCTAGACAATAGAGTGCAACGTGAAACGAGCCTAGGAGATATTTTTGATATGACAGCCAGTTTGAATAAACAAATACACTAAAAATTGTTGAAATTTGCACTGATAAGCGCCGATTGTCGACTGTAATTGTAAATTAGTTAACAGCCCTGGTAAGTGGTACCGATGTTATTTAACATCGATACATTTTGGGCGCACGCCTATCGATACTATCGATACAATAGAAGCAGCTGTTGTTTTATAATACATAGAATGCAATATTTGGCCAGTTAGTAAATAAAAAACAACATAGAAAATGCTATTGACGCTGCGTGTGCACGGCTCGCGTCTGTGTTTGGGCATTACGGGCCAACAGCGCCGTCGCTTGTTGGCCAGCAGTGCCGCTGAGGAGGCCAAGAAACTAACGACGCCCCAGCAGCCGTTGCAATTGGAAATCAATGGAGGCACGTACGCCACGGACAGCTGGACGAATGTGACCCCAAAGATTTTGTCTCACCTGGGACTCAATAAGCATCTGCAGCGGGATCATCCGTTGTCGATAATGCGCCAGCGCATTGTCAACTATTTTTATGGCGCTTATCGCAATCAGCGCGGAAATCCACTATTTTCCGTCTATGACCAACTCAATCCGGTGGTGACGGTGCAGCAGAACTTTGATAATCTGCTTATTCCCAGCGATCATGTGAGTCGCCAGAAATCGGACTGTTATTATATCAATCGGGAGCACTTGCTGCGCGCCCACACGACGGCACATCAGGTGCAGTTGATATCTGGTGGATTGGACAACTTTCTGGTTGTTGGTGAGGTCTATAGGCGCGATGAGATCGACAGCACACATTATCCGGTGTTCCATCAGGCGGACGCAGTGCGTCTGGTCACCAAAGATAAGCTCTTCGAGCGCAATCCTGGCCTGGAACTGTTCGAGGAGACGTGGAGCGGTTCGCTCGCAGATCCAAAGCGCATTTTATCCTCATCCAAGTGCATGGACCAGACTAAGCAGCCCTGCCACACCCTCGAGGCCGTCAAGCTGATGGAGCACGAGATGAAGCACGTGCTGGTTGGCCTGACCAAGGAGCTATTTGGTCCGCGTATCAAGTATCGCTGGGTGGACACCTATTTTCCCTTTACACAGCCATCTTGGGAGCTGGAAATATACTTCAAGGACAACTGGCTGGAGGTGCTCGGCTGCGGCATTATGCGCCACGAGATACTTCAGCAGGCGGGCGTGCATCAGTCAATCGGTTATGCTTTTGGCGTGGGCCTGGAGCGCCTGGCTATGATACTATTCGATATACCAGATATTCGATTGTTTTGGTCCAATGACAGTGGGTTCCTATCACAGTTCAGTGAGCAGGATCTGCATAACCAGCCCAAGTACAAAGCCATCTCACATTATCCGCAGTGTACAAACGATTTATCCTTCTGGCTGCCGCCCGATGTAGAGGTCTATGCTGGCTTCTCACCCAACGACTTCTATGACCTGGTGCGCTCGGTAGCTGGGGATGTCGTGGAACAGGTGCGTTACATGTTAGCAAAAACACATATGTACATAATAGCTAGTTATTTTTGGAATTTCCAGATACGCTTGGTGGACAAATTCAAGCATCCAAAGACGGGCAAATCCAGCGTATGCTTTCGGATTGTCTATCGTCATATGGAGCGCACTATGACGCAGGCTGAGGTCAATGAGATGCACAAGCAGATAGCCGATGCTAGTGTGGAGAGTTTTAATGTGCAAATACGCTAGTCTTAATTAAAAAATTGTTTTAATCCGAAAATAGTAAAATAAATTGACATTTTTTTGAAAAACTTTGTGCGTTTGCTCAAAGTAATCGATGCTTTTGCTGTACAATCGATACTCGAACGCTTTGCAACACTTTTTTAAAGCCTTTATGTGCAAGCCGTAGAGTGCGGCGTTGTTGAAGTATACGTCTTTATTAATTTTATGAAATTCAGGTGAAAATGTCCACATTAGAAGCAGACACCGTGCTGTACAGCATATTGGCATTGGTCATCATTGAGAATGCACTGGAAATCTATATAGCCGTACGCCAGGTGAGTCAATATGGGCGTATGCCGGCACGTGCCAGTATTTTAAGGCGGCAATTAATGTTTGCTTGTATTTTATGATGCATCTGTGCACGTACATACGTGTTGATATATATATATATATTTAGCGGCACGTTAAATGTCAACCAAGTTCGTTGATTGCCATAGCAATTGTTGTTAATGAAACGCACTCTCCCTCTGCCTATCCCTGACTCGCAGGTGAAAGTCTATCGCAGTGCGTTGACTGTGCCCAATGAGCTCAAGGCGCACATGAGCGAGGAGACGTTCCATAAGGCGCGCAAATATGGCCTGGATCAGGAGAACTTTGGGATATTCAAGGCGCTGCTTATGGATGTGCTGCTGCTCTGCTTGGAACTCTATGTGGGACTTATTGCGTTGATCTGGCAGCTGTCGTTGAATGTGGTCGAACGTCTGCACTGGGACGCCAGCAATGAGATAGTCGTCAGTCTGGTTTTTGTCCTAATCTCGAATGTGTTGTCCACATTCAAATCGCTGCCGTTCAAGCTGTACAAAATCTTTGTACTGGAGGAGAAGCATGGCTTCAATAAGCAAACGGCAGGCTTCTTTGCCTGGGATCAACTGAAGGGCTTCCTGGTCACACAAGTGGTTATGCTGCCCATTACGGCGGCCATCATATTCATTGTGCAACGTGGCGGCGATAATTTCTTCATCTGGCTGTGGATCTTCACTGGCGTCATATCGCTGGTGCTGCTCACCATTTATCCGATCTTCATTGCCCCGCTGTTTGACAAGTACACGCCGTTGGAGCAGGGCCCGTTGCGCAAGTCAATTGAGGATTTGGCCGCATCACTTAAGTTTCCGCTAACGAAGCTATACGTGGTTGAGGGCTCCAAGCGTTCCTCGCATAGCAATGCCTATTTCTACGGCCTGTGGAACTCCAAGCGTATTGTGCTATTCGATACGTTGTTGCTGAACAAAGGCAAGGCCGACGATTCGGAGCTGACGGATGATGAGAAGGGCAAGGGCTGCACGGATGAGGAGGTGCTGGCAGTGTTGGGCCACGAGCTGGGCCACTGGAAGCTGGGACATGTGACCAAGAATATTGTCATTATGGAGGTGCATCTGTTGCTCATGTTTCTAGTCTTTGGCTATCTGTTCAAGTATGCACCCTTCTATGAGGCACTCGGCTTCCAGCCCGGCACACGACCCATACTCGTCGGTCTATTGATTGTCTTCACGTATGTGATGGCACCCTATAATGCGATCATAAACTTTGCGATGACCATATTGTCGCGTCGCTACGAATATCAGGCGGATGAGTTTGCCCATAAGCTGGGTTTTGAGCATCAACTGGGCCGTGCACTGATCAAGCTCAATTTGGATAATTTAGGTTTTCCTGTCTACGATTGGTTGTACTCCACCTGGAATCATTCGCATCCCACGCTGCTGCAGCGTCTGGCACGCCTCAAAGAGCTGGGCCAGTCACAGAAGAAGGTGCAGTAAATGCCAGGGCAAGTTGCCCCTTCAAGTTTCTAGACCAAAGCATTTAGCTTCTCACACTCTCTCTCTCTCGCTCCGTATTGTATCGTATTGTAGTAGCCCCTTGTTTAGTTGTATATTGTGTAGATTTCAATAAAGCAAGCGATAGCCAGGACTTTGAAAACGAAAACAAAAATGTATATGAAAAATTCTAAAATATGTATATCGTATGTATTTGGCTAAAATGTCAAATTTAAGTTGGGGGCACAAACAATGACTGGCTCCTTCTGGAACGATCCCGCCATTATACTCTATCTCCTTATAGTCGTACTGGTCGCGGATAGTCTCTGGTCGCTGTATCTGCTGCTGCGCGAGGTAATAATGCCATATTCATATGCCATATGCCATCCAGTCCAAACTGTGCCCCTAAAATCTCTCTTGCAGATCCTTATTGTCTATGATGTGCCCCAAGTGCCGGGGGTGCTGGGTCCATATTTATCACAGGAATTGTTTAACAAAATGCGCACATACAAGCTACACAAGAGCTGGTTCATCATAGTCAATACGCTATTTGTGGTCATCATTTGCGGCTGCCTTGAATTGTATTTTGGCTTCTATGCGTTCGTTTGGCGCGTGGCCGGCAAATGCGTTATCTGGGATTGGATGAAGCACGAGGTGTGCCTGTCCATCATATATGTGTTCCTACTTAGCATTTACATCACAATCAAATCTCTGCCGGGTCACATCTATGAGAGATGGTGCATAACCAGCCTGGTAAAGCGACCCAAGACGAGGTGGTTGCATCGCATTCTTTGCGATATTCTCGACACCATCTGCTCGCTGCTGTTGATGGCATTGGTGGTCAGTGTAGTGGTCCTGATGGTGCAGTTTTTGGGTCAGTATGCCTTTCTGGGTCTGTATGCGGCTGCCGTCATGCTGACCGTGGTGGTCATTTTGCTGGTGCCGTGCATCATTGATCCGTTCATTGGCAAACGTGTGCCGCTCGAAAATCTAGCACTGCAAGCGGATCTGGAGTACCTAACTGCTCGCGTCAGGTTTCCCATTCGTCAGGTCTACATCATACGCGTTCGGGATCCCAGTGTCGGCAGCAATGCCTTCTTCTATGGGTGCTGCTGCCTGAAGCGCATTGTGATCTTTGATACGCTGCTGTTGAATCGTGGCCGGCACAGTCCCGCCCAGATGCCGGCGGAAGACCAGGGCAAGGGCCTGACCAATGCGCAGGTGGTCGCTGTAGTTGCCCACGAGCTGGGCCACTGGAAGAATGGGCACTTTTACAAGGCGATTGTGATGTTCCAAGTGCATTTATTGCTGACCCTTCTGCTCTTTATCATCTGTTTTCCCCATGGACCCATCTATCAGGCGGTTGGCTTTGAGCCGGGCCTACAGCCAATCGTTGCCGGATTTATCATCATTTTTGGATTTGTGCTGACGCCATATTTCACTATCTCGAATGTGCTAATGCTAACGATGACGCGCCAATTTGAATATCAGGCAGATAAGTTTGCCTTCACGCTGGGCCATGCCATCCATCTGAGGCAGGCGCTGCTCAAGCTCTATGCGGATAACTTGTCATTTCCGATATCGGACGGCTGCTATTCCAGTTGGCATCATACGCACCCAACAATGCTGCACCGTCTGGGGCGCTTGGAGCAGCTCGAGGCGTCCAGATCCTGAACAAAGTAGCTTCGCATACATCTGTTATCTGCCATTTAGCTGCCATTTTTCGAGTATAAATATATACACATACATTGACATACTCGTATATGTGTGCTATCTTCATTGTTGATTGTTTTCTTTGTCATTATTGTTGTTTGTTTTGGAAACATGATCTTATCCTGAGCGATGGTATTCTACGACACTTGGCCGAAGCTAGAACCGCGCCATCTGCTTTATATACTGATGCTGGTGTTATTCATTGATCACATATGGGAAATAATCTTGGCCAAGCGACAGGTGAGTTGTCATTGATGTGGGTTACTTTCGCCAAGCTCTCACCGATTCCCTAAACGTATTTTTGTCCAGTAGCAACTGACCTGCCTGGGCGCCATTTTGGTGCCGGAGGAGCTGCGTGGCATAATACCGCCGGAAATCTATCATCGCGCCCGCATCTATGAGCTGCACAAAATGGAGTTGGTCATCTGGAAGCATGTCATGGATATGATAATTAGTTTATTGGAATTGTATTTTGGCTTCTATCCGTTTGTCTGGGGTCTGGCCACCAGCACCCTGGCCAGCCTGACCAGCGAAGAGGTTTGGATTAGCCTGATCTTTGTATTCTACTTGACCATCTATATAACGCTGCGTTGCCTGCCCGTGCTGCTTTACGACAAGTGCATATTGGAGCTGCGCTACGGGACACAGCAGCGTTTTCCCTGTTATATATACTTTTGCATGGGCCTATTGTCCATTGTCCTCTCACAGATCATCCTTGCACCTTTGACCATGCTGATTGTGTTTAGTGTTCAGTCGCTTGGTTATTATTTTTTTCTATATTTCTGGGTATTGTGGGCTCTGTTCACGATATTTTTGGTCTTCTTTCTGCCCTACCTATGCATTCCATGCATTGGTCATCAGCGTCGCCTGCCGCCGGGCACCACCCTCTATGCGGATATCAAACAAGTCTGTGATGTGACCAGATTTCCCATGTCTCGTGTCTTTATTATCAGAACCAAATCGATGCAGTATAGCAACGCCTATTTCTATGGCAGCTGCTGCCTGAAGCGCATTGTCATCTTCGATACGCTGCTTTATAATAAGGGTCTGCCCATCCAGGAGCTGCAGCCCTACGAGGTGGGACGCGGCCTGAGCAATCCACAGGTGGTGGCCGTTGTTGCCCATGAGCTGGGCCATTGGAGGAAGGGACATTTCTATAAGGCCACATTAATAATGAAGGTGCACTTCCTGCTGACCATGGTGCTATTCGGCCTGCTCTTCCACTGCCCGCAGCTGTATCAGGCAGTCGGATTTGTGCCGGGCCTGTGTCCAATTATTGTCGGCTTCATTATTGTGCTGCGCTTTGCGATGACGCCATACCTGACGCTGGCCAATTTTCTGATGTTGTGGAATTTGCGCCGTTTCGAGTATGCAGCGGATCGCTTTGCCCACCGATTGGGCTACTCCATGCAGCTGCGCCTGGCGCTGATCAAGATCTATGCGGATCACATGAGCTTTCCGGTCTACGACAGCTGCTATGCACGCTGGCATCACACGCATCCGACCATATTGCAGCGCCTGGCCTATCAGCAGCGCCTGGACACGGAGGCCTACTACAATGACTAGCGAAGCAATCAGAGCTCTCTTTTTTTCTCTATAAATTTTAAGTTTATTTTTTTTTTTAGTAGCCAGTGAGATTAGTTTCGTATTTGTTGTCGTTTTTTTTTCTCTTTTTGTAATCATTTGTAAAAATTCGCTCGAATTTCAGTTACGGAAGCAAATTACTTATTAAGCGGCCATGCCCCTTGGACGCATCACCAAATTGAATGTTAACATTGACAAGTGGTGAGTGAAGCGATCTTGAGTCTTGTTTTATGTGAAATCTCAATCCTCCTCTATCCCGTTCACAGTCAGACGCATATCTCGTATGAAGACTATTCCACGCGTTTTGTCATGAACAATCCGTCCGGATTTGTTTTCCGCAGCAAAGGCAACGCCAATTGTCGCTGCTGCCAGGACTGTGCCAGCCAGGCTGTCGGCTTTCTCAAACGCCATTTCGGATTGGGCGGCAGTATCACAAAGACGCCTTCCCTATGTAATTTGCTTTTAACTGTTGGTCTTGACGAATACGCATTTATCGAAGTGAGGCACATCGAGGAGCCGTCGGTTTCGGCGAATACGAGCGAACACGAGCAGAGCCAGCTGCACACCTGGCACATGGAGGAGTTGCCTCTGGTATTGCCGCAGCGTGCCACCAAATTGGAAAGGATCAAGGGAAAGCTGCAAGTGTTATCTCTCGCTTGGCATCTGGACAGCTGCAAGTGCCGAAATTTCACCGCCAACGATTATGCGCTGCCCAAATGGTACGTTTATATACCATTCCGGCAAACGGTTTTCAATATTATTGTTATTGGCTCGTGCGAAATTAAAATCTATCTGCACTACCTGGAGAGCCCCCGTATTCAACCAGAGAATTTTAATTTCCGCAATCGTCTAAAATAATATTTTATATAGAATCTTTCAAGAACAAACAAAGACTTGGAGTCAGTCAACTGAAAAAAGAGTTGTAATCAAGGTTTTTTCCAAAATTTCCCATCCCTTTTGGTAGTAATATAGAAGGCTATCAGTTGCAGTTTTCCATATTCCACCTAAGCCAGTGGATTTTTGAAAAAGTGTGAAACCCGTCTTCAGGGTATTTTTACAAAGATCGTAGGAAATTACTTAAAAGCCAAGCGGCAGGAAACAAAGAGTTTTTCTACAACCATTTCCACCAATTTTCAACCCTTGCCGAGGAAATGTTCGAAAATCGCATCATAATTTTCATGTACATAAAAAGCAGTTAGGGTGTGAAAGACTTAAAAGTTATATAAGCTAGTCAGTTAATTTAGAATACAGTGAAAATTCTCATAACGGACAGTCAGATTAGGCGGACATCCCTTTTGGGCGGACATTTTCAGTCAAATTGTTGTGAATCAAGCAATACCCATACCCATAAAACGGACTCTTTTTGACTCAATTGTCTCTGTCCGTTTCAGAGAGTTTTCCCTGTATATACATAATTAGTTAGTTATCCATTAACACAATGTTTTACTACAAGCAGCCACTGTCTGAAGATCAAGGAGACCATGGACTATATAAACGAGGTGGTCGGCGAGATGCCCACGCAGGAGCAACAGGAGGAGGAGGCTTCCAAGAGTGATATTCGCATCATGCCCGATATGAATGCCAATATAATTGGGATCAATGCGCTGCTTCAAAAGCTAAGCGAACTGCTGGAGGAGCAGAACTATGAGCAGGGCAATGTGCCGCAATAGCTTGAACAAAAAGCAAACAATATCTTCCACGTGTCTTGAGATTGTGATCTATCGATAGTTTATTAAAACACACATTTTCATTTCATAGAATTTTTGCTTGACATATATGTATGTATGTAGGTTGTATATATATATATATATATATATATATATATATATATATATATATATATATATGACTATATATGTATATATATATATATACTATATATGTATATATATATATATATATATATATATATATATATATATTTAGAGTTGTAGTTTATAGTTAAAGTTTATAATGTATTTTGGTATCGTGTTTTTTTGAGAAAGTCCTTTCCGAAGCTGTTGTATGTATGATATATTCCATCTTAAACATTAGCATAGGTAAGATATATAATAAGTATATAAGTATATACGATATTTTTTGTTCTTTACTTGGCATTTTGTTGCATCGCACAGTTCTCTATAACACACATATATATATGTATATAAACATATACTGTTTTGGATTTATTCATAGATTACATACGAATTTTTCTGCGTTTTTGTGTTAAAGCTTAGTTAAACTTTTCTTTCAAATAGCTTGGAAATTGTGTTGGTTTTTAGAGGACAACTTTTATTTTGGCTATTTTTCTTTTTAAGTTGGGCAAATGAAAAGTTTTGCTAATCGAAAAATAGTTATGTACCAATAGTTGGTTTCGCGTATTTTCAATAGAGTTAGCACCTTGAGGAGTTTTAAACAATTTAAAGCAGATCAATTTTAGGCATAGCGCATATAGAGCAATTAGTTTCATTTTGCAATTAAAACCATTTATGGCAAAAGCTGTGTAGTTGTGTGTTCGCATTTGTTCTGTCCAAGCGCCCCCCCCTTCGAAAGCCGCCCCTGCCAAATGCACAAGCACAAGTACGACATGTGTTCAGTTGGGCTGTGAAGAGGGTGCTTCTCAGTTCTAAGTGGATTTTAGTTTTTCTCTTCCATATCAATTTTGTTTTTCTTGTTCCTTTTTTTTTTTTTTTGTTTTTTACCTGCCTCTGGACCGGGCGTCGTGCTCGAGTGCCAATTGGCAGCTGTTCATCGAGTGCTTTGATTGATGCTGGCCGACGCCTGCCTTTGGTAAAACTTATGCACTACAAAAACTGTTACCAGATACGATATAATACGATGAATACGATATTTCGACGAATATTGGATTATTCTTTCCAAAAATTAGGTAAATTGTCCAAAAAGAAACTAAGCAGAAAAATCACACGCATCAAAATATATATTCATTATACAGTACATTCATATATATATATATATATATGTATATATATATATATATATAATATAATATAATAATTATAATAAGTACACACAATTATTAACAACAATTATCTAAAAAATTCACACTACATAATTATATATAATATAATAATTTAAATTTCACTTTTTGTTATTTGTTTTGCAATAAATTGTTGAGTGTCTGCTCTTACGCTTAGCTACGTTTTAATTAAGTCAAAATTAAATTAGATTTTATTTATTTATTTTTTTTAAATATAAATAAATATGCATTATATATAGGAAATAGAAAATATAAATGTTACGAGTATTCTGGCTGATCAAAAATATTATTTTTTAAAATCGATGTACTGAACAATTTGTTTTTTTTCATTTATTTTTATGGCTGGTTTCGAGTTGCTTTGTCAAAAAGTAATTTTTACTGGTATTCATATTTGAAGATATTTTTTTTTTGCATTTTCTCAATTTTTTTTTACTTTACGAATACACATATATAATAAATTTGTTGTTTGCGTTTGGTTTTTCTGTAGTTCTTGGAAATAGACTTTCGATAGCTTAACATGCATAAACATTTAATTAATTTGAAACATTTAGTTTGAATAAGCTTTGTTGATTGTTATTTTAAGTTTAATTTATTTTTGTTGTTGTAAATTTTGTGGAGAATTTTAGCGCTTTTGTCCAAATTTTTGTTGTATTATTCTTAACGGTTTTTCATAGCATTTGTGAGGTTATTTCCTCGAGCTGCGCCTCGTTGCGGGCAGTTTTTTTTTAAAGTAATCAATTTTTTGTTTTATTTATTTGTTTTTTTTGGCTTGCGGCCAAAAACACGCCCCATTTGCATTAGTTTACCCAAATTGGTAACAAAAATAGATGTGTGTGTGTGTTTTTAAACATTTACTGCTCATCCTCGGGCGATATTTTGGCCAGAGTCAGCAGGATCATGGTCAGCTCCTTGCGCGAGATTTTGCCATGCTTATCATGGCCAACGCCGCGCATGATTGTCTCCTCGAAGGCAGCCAAATCCTGGGCATCATAGTCGTCCTGTGGATGAACCTATAGAATGCGTCCTGCGCTATCAGCACTCGGCACTTACCTTCTTGACCAGCTCGAGCAGATCCTTGAGGAAGCCCTTCAACTCCTCATTCTCAATGGTGCCGCTGTTGTCCTGTGTTATTTTAATACACTCTTAATATTTTTGAATCTTATATGCGCTGAACTCTGTAAACTTACACGATCGTATAGCGAGAATACTTTCTCAATGTCCTCCTTGGTCAGCTTGGTAGCGCCCTGGTTTAGGCAATAAAAGAAAGAGCATATGAAAGTCTGGTTGAAGTGTCTGGCAAATCATATTTCCGTATCATATGTACACTTTTCACACTCGGCTGGGTTATTTATTTTTCATGTCAACTGGCATATGGTATTGGTATTTGGTATTCTAGTCTACATGTGTTTGTGTATGTTTCGCATGTGTGTGTGTGTGTGTGTGTATGTGTGCTTGCTTATATTATTATTATTTACAGTTCATGCAAAAACATTTATTTTCCCGCTTCCAACTTTTTTTATTACGCATGCGGCCAGTGTTTGTCTATGGAAATTCAAACCACACTCGCACACCCAAAAGCACACACACATATACTCTCACACATATGGGCTGCTCGCTTGCATGCAAATCAATTTTCATTTACATTTCTCATATATGTTTGCATTGACTCAATCCCTGGATTCATATTCCATCCAATTTGTGCATAATTATTTGCAGGCTCCGGAAAAAAACGTAGCACATCCCCAAAGGGCATCTAAATAGGACAAGCTCCAAAGAAACAGCAGCTTTGCTCTGAAATGTATGCTTCACTTTTTTGTTATTTGTGTTTAGCCTTGAGATGGGCATTTGTTCGATATTTTTGTTAGCCAAGGGGCAGGACACGAAAATGAGGCACACACGACACGATTGATTCAAGTTGATCAGAAAAAAGGATTTTTATAATATTCAAAACTATTTTATAAAGTTTGGAAACAAATGTTTCTGCTTCCAATTATTTTAAGCGCTTCTTACTTATAGGACATGATATTCTCAACGGTCACCTTTTGGCTGTTGCCTATTTTAAAGCAGCTTGTTCTACTTAATACTCAGTTTTGGGCCAAAGGCACCCCAACTTATGAGAGAATCAACATGTATTCACATGGGCTAACTAATTCCCAATATCTCCCCAATAACAATACTTAATATTTCTAGCCTGCGGGGGTCACACCTCCTTTTAAGCAAACGTAATAATAAATTAAATACCAACATCTTCTCGCTTGCCTCAATTTCCTACTTAAATTTACCACATCAATTTGAGAGGAATATTGATTTACATTTTTCGAATTAAGCTCAATTCAGTGCCAGAAATCTCTTCATTTACTTTCATTCTACGATTATTTCGTTTTCAATCAATTCGGTCAATTTATCGCTTTATATTTATCGCATTTAGTCATTATCCCTTTCTCAACACTGACACAAGCGATTTGCTTTGCTCGTTTCATGCTAGAAAAATACTCGACGCACACATCTCTAATGCGTAAGGCGTCTTGCTATATTGCCAGAGATTGCAGGCTTATTCGTATTATAACGAATGACTTAATTAAGCTGACTTGTATTGTACTTGTACTCGACTTTCCTCTCGGCTGCGCCCTAGCCTTAATATTTTGGCAATTTGGTTTGTGCGCTTGACATTCGGTAATTAATATGCATTAAGGTAAATTGCGAGTTTTCTGTGGCTGTTTATACCCTGCACACAAATGACTAAAGCAGGCTGTAATAGTTTAGGGCAGCTGTATGTTACAAGGCAGAAGACTGATTCGAACTTATAAAGTATATGCATATATATGTATACTTAAATAGCTGGAGATTAGAAATATCTATATCATAATTTTGCTATTGAGTTTTCTCTTTGACAAACCTCCCTATTTCCATCGATAGGTACAGATTTTAAACAAGCTTACAACCGAAATCAGAAGTTATATCTTGTGGCGTACAAAGAAAATTCGAATGTATGGATAAAGGGTATCTACAAGTCTTTCAATCTTGACTGCAGTACTCTGGATGCTTCGCTCTAGCCTTATGACTAAATAACTGTAGCATACATTTCAGCGCGCACATTTACAGCTTTCTATATATGTATGTGTGCGTATGATTGTGTTAATGTATAGAGCGAGATGAACGTTTTGTATGCTACAAGCGCCAGTTAGATTTATTGATTCCACATCCTGTCTCACACACACACGGAGGCACACACATGCCTGCACCTTGTTTCGGCTGCTTGTGGTTATGCAAGCAGCACATGCAGGCGCAGCAGGGCGCCAGAGGGGAATACAAAAGGCAGGCAGCGAATAGCTAACCATTCAAGTTCAAAGCCGCTGCAGGTGTAACATGGCCCAAAACCAAAATGGTAACGGCTCAAATTTAGCTAGCCAACAATTTGTAACACGTCTGTGTGCATGTGTGTGTGTGTGTGTGTGGTCGTGTGTCCCTGAGTGAGTGTGTGTCTGTGTTTGTGTGGTGTCCCTAAGGACTGATAACATTTATTTTATTTAGACTTGTAAGCTGCTTTATAAACGATGCGTACGACAAAAGGCATTTTGTTCTTTTTTTCTGATACCCTATAGTTTTAAAAGGACATAGAAAGGGTATGTAACTGCGTAAAGAAATGCTTTTACTTTTATTTTTAGTTCGAATAGCAAGCATATTATACACAGTTCAACATATAAACTCGTACATAAATCATTTTTTTTTATTTTAGATAATTTTTAAGCGTAAGAGATTTGCTCATAAAACAGGATTTCGATATTGTTTTTATCGATTGTTTGGGAACGAGGCAAATTATTGTGCTGCATATAGGATTTACGTTCTCTAGCTCTTATAGACTGTGAGATCGACGGAGATGGCTAGATCAACTCGGCTATTGATGCTGATCAAGAATATATATACTTTATGGCGTCAGCGATGCTTCCTTCTCCCTGTTACATGCATTTGCACAAAACATTTATACCCTTCTTGTCCATTTTGAATGGGTTCAGGGTAAAAAACCAATTACAGGATAACTACCAGGCGAGCACACGTAAGTAGCACATATCTACTCGTTTATTTCTTTTGTTTTGGGGATTGGAAATCCATTAAGTGCCCGCTCCTTCAGCCCTTTCAGCACATTGTTCTTCGTTTCGTGTGCTTTAAAAAATAAACCCTGAAAGATGGGCTTAATGTTGAGCCTTAGTGTTTAATTTGGCCCCTACACGCTGGCATACACCGAATTCTATGGCATTTTATAGGGAATGATGCCTAAAAGCGTGCTTTACATTTTGTCAGCGCGCTCTCTGACAAATTGCACACTTAAGCCGCCTGCCTACGGAGCGTCACGTTCGCACATCCCTGATAAAATGAAGTAATTATTTTATACTTCAACACTTTTGAAAACCATTCGGGCTTCGGCGGCGGATGTCTGCGGCTACCATTATCCATATGGGCAGCAGCAAAGGGCATCCTTGTTTGGCCGCAGACACACACACACACACAGATGTGTACTGGCCTCTAAATTATGCAAAGGGTCGGATACCAGGGTCGTATCTGGACCTTCATTAGATTTAAGCAGCGCACGTACATGCACTTATCACCCATCTATAGGTGAGTGTATGTGTTTGTGAGTGTGTCTGTGTGTGTGCTTATGTGTGTGACAAGTAGCAAATATCTAATTAGTACAGCACATAGTTCTAGTCTACTTATTGGTTTGGTCAGTGACTAAGCACCCGTTGAGGTTATGTTACATATTTGTGAGGCTATGTTTAACTTCATTAAAGGGCCTTGACTAGTTCGAGGAAGATTTAAGCTGAACGATTGAATATGATTTTAATAGACTTCATTAATCTGAAAACTACAATATGTAAAATTTTGGAAAAAATTATATTTTAAGACTTTTTTTTAACGGAATTTGTTCTTGAATGAATAGTTCTCTATATAGAATTTGATATCAGTTGATTCTAGCTCTCATAATTTGTTTACTTTATAAAATCGCAAGCTAAGTTAGTTTAAAATAACCTTGCAGGACTGTTCTCTATTTAATGTTTAGACGGTACAATAAAAATATGTCTAATTAATGTCTTGTAAGTGTAATGAACGTTGTTCCTATATATTTTTTATATACATATACTCTAAATTATGTGATTTTATGGCTTCAAGTTGGTTTAAAAAACTTTCTTTGAACGAAATTGAATTTCCTTTTCTGGTAGAAGCCTGTCAATATGTCTGGGGTTTGGAAACCTGCACGAAACGGTCTAATCGAAACCCTTTATTCACATAACTTTGACAAAATCGAAATAATTTCTGTAAGCTATAATTTTTTTTTAGCACATTTATAGACACTTGCTTTCTTTATTCCCAACAAAATGCGTTGACAATAAAAATATAATAACATATGCTGAACACATATTGTATGTAAAGATTTAAATTTTAATGAAGTACAACTTTGTACTCTTGCGCTTTGGCAAACACATCTAATCAAGCATTTGGTTTGCGTCTCTGTGTCTTTCAAACAGACCACAGTCATTTTTAGAATTCAAGGCACATACACACACACCCACTCCCGCACACCCATACACACGCCCACACACTTGCAAAACTTATTTGCTAAACATGCGAATAAGTAACAAAAAAGCTACTCGAACCAAGCAAAGCAAACAGACAGCAGAAATAGCATGCATTTAAAAGCTAAATATAAGTATATGTATCGATAGATATCTATAAATAGTAGTATAGCTATACGGAGTAGTCTATGGAAAGTGTTTAAGGGTCTGTGGTTTTCTATAGATTTTAACTGACAAAAGGGAAATCAGTCACAAGAACCTATTCAAATCGAACAAAGTATGCTAAAGTCAATAAAATTTCATTCACTTTTCACGAACAAAAGTAATTGAAATACAAAATATTTTATTAAACTGAAAGCTCTGGTCGATAGGTAGAGGGGGGTTGAGGGGGGGGGGGTTGTTATTGCAAATATAAAATCCTTTAATAATAAAAGCGAGTACAAACTAGTGTGTTTGATTTGAATACCCTGGCAGAGAATGAATGAGTTTGATTGGTTTTAATAAAAACCGTTTTTTTTTGTGTATTTTAATGCTGAGAGAGATTCTCAATTACTTTTATCTATTATCAGATTTGTAGTTTCTTCTAATATAAATTTTTGAGTATCCTTTTGAAAGGACGTTGCTGATGTTCGTAAGTGGAAAATTCCAAAATTTAAAAACTTATTTAAAAACAAATTCGAGAAATGAAAAGTTGAGGGTTTTAGGGAAAGCTTTCTATAAGACACAACACATAAAAAAGTTTTATGGAGATTAGAAATACTTTATCTTTCAATGACTGGTAAATTCTTTATGCTTAGCTAGTTTTTCAAATCTCGAAACTTTTAGAAACATTTCCAATTTGTTGGCAAATAGCTTATGAATTTGAAAGAGGTTTCAACAATTTAAGAATAGTCGACATAAGTTAAATCCTTTACTTGATCAATGAAAAAAAAAAATCTGTGCAATTTCTGGCTTGCAGTACATTTTTGTTTAAATAATCTTCTATACGATTTCTTGATCAAGAATCGATATTAAGAGCAGGCCAGAGCTGTAAATAATTTTTGTGAATTGCTTTCTAAGCTATCTGCAAGGGTATTCAGTTTTCGGCTAAGCCAAAGCTAGTTGTCCTTTCATGTTTATTATTGTTGTTGGCGTTTTTCTTGTTGTATTTGGTTTTGTGTCATTTTTTTTTTTGGTATTCCATTTGGTTGGGTAACAACGTTTAGTTTCGCTTTAGTTCGGCTTGGCTGGTAAATACTTACATCAATGCCCTCCTGGAATACGAGTACGTGTGTTTTTTTTTTTTTTGTTAAGTTGTTGTTGTTGTTGTTGTTGTAGGCAGTGCATATTGATTGTTGTTGTAGTTGTTGTCGATTTTATATACAGCAATTATTTTGATTGTTAAATTGATTGTTTTTTGATTGGTTTGCAGCAATTTTAGAGTCGAATTTTTTAATCGATTTTATTTTTATCATATATGTATATATATTATTTGTTATTATTATTTTGCGAAAAGTGGAAAAATAACATTTGTGGCAGCCAAAATGTACATCACGTGCAGAATATTTGTATATATTTATAAGTTGGAAAAATTGTCGTTTCAAAAGTTTTTGTTTGTTGTTGTTGTTGATTATAAAAAAAATGTACAAGTGTTGATTGTAGTTTAAGTAGAAATATATATATATGCATATAGATTATACGTAAATATATAGATACAGTTGTTGTTGTTGTTGTTGTTGTTTTTTTTTTTTTAATTTTTTTTAGGTAGTTGCAGTTGGTTTAGGCATAAAGAGAGTTGCAATAGAAAGGGTTAGGCGGGGGAATGAAAAAAAGAAAGTCAGAGAAAGTTGGTAAAAAGTTGGTTTTAATTGTAAATTAAAAAATATTTCAGCTAAATATATATATGTGCACACAGCAGCTAAATAATTTATTGTTGATTTAATCTAATTATTAGAATTTCAATTCAATTATTTGGCCGCATGTGCGCAAGTTGTTTGCAATTTAGTTTAGTTGGCAATAGTTCTAGATTTTTGGTTAGTAAGCTAAGATACCAGCTAGAATGCAGCAAACTAAAAATATTTTAATTATATTAAGTATACGTATAGTTAACCAACAGGCAAGACCAATTAGTCAAAAGTTGTAGCTAAGGTTTTTAGTTGCTGTTGTCTTGCTAAATTTGCTGCTGCTTAAAGGTGCAAAGAGCTTAAAAAAATGAAAACAAAAAATCAAACTGTCTGTGTCAGCCGAAAAGCTTGTGGCTAGCTGCTTTTTGCTTTTGGCCACACTCTCACGTAAGCTGCCTGCACTAAAATGCACAAATGGCACCGCAGAGGCAACCTAAAAGTGGCGTAAACAAAAATATGCACCTTAGTGTGGACCACAACGTGCGGGAAAGTTAAGTGAAAAGGTAACCCACCCAAAATGGCCGGCATATGCCGTGATGCCGGCATCCACAATACAATTACAGCAAATTTGAGAAGCCACATTTAATGCAAAAGTTTATCCACAGGCAAATGCGCATTTTAAAGCTGGCTGCAGCTCCAGCCGCAGCAGCTCTTGTGCATTATTTGCGACACACGCGTGTTATACGTGATGTGCATTAGCATAAGCCGTTACGGCACATTGGCACAGAGCCAAGCAAAATAGGAGCGCTATGTCAAGCGGCTGCCTTTAAACACTATGCAACAGCAATTTCGTTTTAATGCTACAAAGCCATAAAATGCTTAAATAGCGCAACATTAAGCTGTGCAAATGGTGTGGCATTTGCCCCCAAACTAAATAGTTGACATCACAGAGCAGAGTTCAGTTAAATGTCAACTGGGCTCATCAAATCTGCCATGTGAGTGCATATAGGCTTTATGCTTATGATTTTGCATTTGGATTTTGAACATTTTAGAGTGATTAGAGGAATTTAGGGCCCACATATGAGCGAATGCACATTAACATTTCAGAAAATTCCTAAAATTTCAAAGATATCACATAAAACTCTTATAAATTATACAAAAATTACTGACTTCTGACTGACTTATGTATTCATACAAGTATTTAGGGAAGAAGTGGAAGAAGCGTAATGTTTATTTAGAGTTCTGACTCGCTCGTAAAGAACAGACGCCTAAAGCAAAAACTTTCAAAACAAAGTCATTGAACTTGCATCCCGTTTAATTTTGATATACTTATATTAAACATATTTAAAACAAATTTAAATATATGGAATTTTAATCTTGAGTTCTTTACTAATAATTAGTCAGCGCAGCTTTTGTGATAGTATTTTAATAAGTTGAAAGATCCTCAAATTTACTTTGTAGAGCATACGTCCTCAATTTTAATCTAAAAATGTTTGTTCCTCTTTTGTCTCAATCCCATTTTTTTCATTTTGTAACTTTCCCTTTTCCCTTGGAGTAAATTTCTTTACAGTACAGCGCATAATAATATCTATTTATAGATTTTTAAAGCCAAATATAGGATATTATCTAGCATGTAAATACTCTATTTCGAATTATGCCACCATACGTATTTAATACAGGGTATCATCTAGTCTAGCATTCTTAACTAGAACTCTTTATGGCCTGCATTGTTTTTATTATTCATGAATATTTAGTTTTATTGTTGAACTATTGTTAATGGTAACCAGCTTAAACTTAAACATTTGGGCTGAGAGTTACACAAGTCTATGATTTGAACCAGCAACTTCTTTGCCCAGTTGCCTAATTGACTGGGTCCCCTGGACACTGGATCCGCCGCCGAGGACACTTTAATTTAAGCACTCATTATATGAGTTATATAACTGTGTCGAAAGTAGCCTTAAGAATATAGCAAACCCACTCTGGGGCTTTGAACCAGCGACTTTTACAGTTGCCCTAATGACAGCCGCCACTTAAACAGCTCAACCGGGCTGCCATTTGGTCGGGTAATTTTGTGCTTACAATTTTTTTTCCTTTTTTTGTTATGCAGTGTAATTGAACCTGGCAATTACCTGGTGGCTGCTGCTGCTTGATTTCTGCAGTCTGCATGGCATAACTCATAAGTCTTTTGGCAGCCACTTGGTGGCTGTAAAAATGTTGAAGCATGCTTTTATTTATTTATGTTTACGTGTACTGCGAAATGGAATGAACCCACGCAGCATCTCCATCCAGCTTAATGCATATTATGTGATGGCCAAATGGGCTGGAAATGCCAATTTGATGGCTGCTTAAACTTGTGACACTTTATTGCCCACTGCTGCAACAATGTGACGAGCGTCCAGGTGGCATGTCTATCGGCTTGAGCTGCATGAGGCACAGGCGGCAGGTAAATTATGATTTTAACGACTGCTGCATATAGCTAGCTGATGTGCATTATAATTGGCCGCTGATGCAGAAATCGAGGCGGCAGAAATAAGGGCGAGTGTATCTTAAAACTGTACCACACTTTACTGCAACTTGTAACCGCATGTGCTACATGCATGGGGCGTAACCAAGGTGGGTGTGGGCGGGGGGGTGGCTTGTCAATAAAAGCCAAATAAAACGTCGCTGTGCTGCCAACTGTAACAATGGGCAAATAGTTGACTTTGTGTGTGTGCGGCAGCAAACTGTAAATGTGACTCACGTTGGCCATGGGCTGCGGTTGCAGGCACGCTGCATATTGCTCATCCGCCGCGTTGCACAGCAATTGCTGTCATTGTCTTTTTTTTTTAAACGGGCCATGCAAATCCAACAAGGCAAGCATTGAAACCAGAAACGATCAGCTAGTCTATCAGTTGCAGTTTCAGCTTTCGCTAAAATCCACTTGACAAGTGCGGTTTGTGTGGTTTAATTAAAATTGCGCATACGTCGTGTGACACCACATGTTTGGACAGCACCTTTGAAGAGTGTGCGCGTGGCAAGCTTAAGTTTTCAGCTGGAATTCTTTACAGATCTGTGTGTAAGCTGCCTGACTGTGACTGCGGCACGTGCATTTGCTGCAAATAGCAATAAGCACAGACTCACAAGCTGGTAACGCTTCGCTGACCCTGTCGAAGCCAGTTGATTAGCAACAACAGCAAAACCGGAAGCACAGCCTAGCCAAGCCATGTAGCTGGCCATGAACATTGTCGGACATCTGCTTGCGGTAAAAATAATGGCAAAGAGTTTGCTCAAGTAATGCTGCGGGCCATACACGCGCACGCGCACACAGGCTCAGCTAGGCCAAGCATTAGGGTTTGTCAGGAGATTGAAATTGTGTCGCATCAGCCTGTCTTCAGATTAGTCCACATAAGCCTATTGACACAAAGTCTTTTATTGGGTTTAAAATCACCAAAAAAGTAATTACTTAAGTCGAATTTTGTAATTACTCAATTAATTCAAAAGGCATTCCTTATTTAAATGTTAAACCTCGAGCCGCATCAGATGCTAAGCCAGAATAGGACGCAAATATAAATGTGCACTTATGGAACGTATGAAGAACCAGCAATATATTGTCTGGGCAAGGTTCATTTATATTTAAACTATTCAATACTTATTCAATAGTTGCATAAGTTAATCATAATGTAATTTCAATTCGACTGCATTTAATTTTCTCAGCTCTAACGCTTGAATAACCCTTGTGCATGCGCCTATTGTTTAGCTCAAATGCTCAGCAGCATGCTGAAAGCCAAAATAATGTAAAAGTACAACAAATAATCTGGCAAATATTGCAGTCAAAGTTGGAGCAACGTATATGGCCCTGGCAAAGTTATAGCCAAGTTGGTTTTTTTTTTGTGGCCTGGTGAACAATTACGTTCCGGCAACCAGCCAGCCAGCCAGTCTGTCAGTCAGTCGGTCAGCAACAATGGACGTCATTGGCCACAAGAGAGCAGCGTTTGAAGTGGACTGAGCTGTGCGCTCCATTTAACCCTCAATGGGCACATTTTGAGCAGCCGCTGTGCTTAAATATTAAATGCCAAATAAATTCTGAAATTCAGCCAAACTAAATTTCATCCCAAGGTAATAGCTCAGAGTCGAGCTCTGAACCATTGTCACAACATTTTTTGGGTGCCAGCTGCTGCTGTGTGCCAAGGTGTCTGTCTGTCTGTCTGCCTAATTAGAAAGTCAAAAGTTTGGCGCAGATAGCAGCGTTCACTGTTTTGCTTGTATTTATAATCAGAATAAAGTGATTCGTTTGCCTATTCACAGCGAAAAACAAGAAACTCTGGCTTTTATTCGCAATATACTCAAGCGACACGCAAAAGAGCTGCTGACGCAGCACAAGTATATTTAGGGGATGGTGACGAAGATGATGGGGTCTGCTCGTTGTGCTGAAATTGATTTCAGCAAGTTCTACATGCCCCCCGCAGACAAGCTAACCAGGTGTACAGCGCACAGGTGTTTGGTTCTGTGCCGTGTTTTACTAACTTGACATCACGCATACGCCATGGTGTCCTCAAACTTTTTCTTATACCCTGTGCCAAGAGCATGAATATGCCGGCATTCTTTTTGAGAGCATCAAACTTTAACTATATACCTTGGTTTAACATCATCAGATAAAAATTTAATGTCTCACACAGCTAGCAGGTAGCTTACGAACATACACCTCAAACTGTTTTCCTTTTCTTTTTTCTCTAATCTTTAATCACAGTATAAGATTCATTGCCAATTTCTATAAAATCGTAGTCGACCCACCTTTACTAGCCTGAAAACAGAGCATGGCGCAGTCGATAGCAGCCGACCTGCATGCTTTGCCTTGTTTGTTTTTGCTGTGCTCTGCAATTTCAAAGCTTTTGTGCACTTCGCTGGATTCTTATTTTACGTTTATAGCGCACAACGTGGCTGATATCTATTTGAGCAGACACAGACGCTAAAATAAATAAACATAAAAAAATAAATCAAAATAAAATAAGGAAAACGCAATAAAATCATACGCATTGCGCTTGCATAGCCAGTTGCTTGTTGCTGTTTAGCTCAGGCGGCAGCTAGTTGGTAACTAAAGCTAAAGCTAAAGTTAACCTATGTGCTAGTGGGTAAGCCTGGCTTTAACCAGTTTCATTTAAGCATACATAGTTTTAGTTTAAGAAACGGCACAAAAACATCAGTCATTGATTAGTTTTTGAATAAAATTGCCTTGTCACAATGGCAGAAATAATACTTGGCACTTACCTTGAATACCTGACGGCAAAGGAAATTCTCTTTAACCGGAAGTAGTCTGTAATAAATAAGTTGGTCGTTTTGTCTTTGACAAGCACTTTGGCATTGCTCTACTTACTTGGCCATTTCCGAGAGCTGCAAACGACCATCCTTATTGGCATCAAACACTTGGAGCTGCGGTTTGAGTACAAATAGAGAGAGAGGGAGAGAGAGGGGGAGAGTTGGTGAGTAAGCTTAATGAGCTCAATGACAGAAGTTTTATACCTAATTAATGATACATAAATAGGTTGGCGCCTCTTGGGACCACGTATAGCAGCCCCTAAAATGAACACATACTCGTAAATCGACTTAACTAAGTTACCAAATGCTTTTTTGGCATGACTTTTGCTTGCCTTAAGTAAAAGTAGGACTAAATATTGGCTTGAAATGTATTTCGTTTCCTAGAATACAAAATATGTTTTTATTGGTGCCTCAGTTAAGCAATGAATTCTCTAGGGCTGCGTTTTCTATGTTCCTGTTAAATTTCATGTAAGAAGTTAACATCAAGTAGTATTTAGTTAACGGAATGGTAAGATTTTAAAGCCACGTTGATAACTTGCCAATACTCTTACAAAGAGTCGGTAAGGCGAACAAACTTTCTCATTTTAATTTGACTACCGGATAAACTGCCTGGTAAATTCTTGTGAGTAGTTGGGCAAATAAAATATGTCAAAATTATTGCTCAACTCGAGACGAATATTTATAAAAAAAGACATGAAGACATGAACTTAAATAAGGAGTAAGGAATGTTAATTTAACTGCCAGATAAACTGCCTGGTAAAGTCTAATAAGTAGTTTAACTTATAAGAAAAGTACGAATATATTGAAATGAGGAATATGTCCAGATTGTAACTTGATTTAATACTCTTAGCCAATTAAATATGCATTTAACTGCAAGATAAAATGCCTGGTAAATTCTTCTTTAATATATGATTGAATGTTCTTGTTGCTTGAATTAAAAAACTCGGCAAATCTGTTTTGCAAACGGAGTACGCAAATTCTTAAGACTTTTTACATAATGTAATGAGGCTCTTGAGTGAATAACTTTTTTGTTTTAAAATATATCTAAACCTAAGTCTTTCTTGTTTTATTGTCGAGCTATATTTTGTAGAAGCAATTTGTTGGAAAATTTTCAAAGTGCATTTAATCTTTGACAACTTTTGCTCCTAGCTCTGCACGCTGGTAATTTAACTTGCAAATGAGTTGCGAGTTTTGCCGACGAGAACATTTTTATCATCATTTATTGTGATACGTGCGCCAAAAATAATGTGTAGATAGGAATTTAAGAGCCAGGCACAACTAACCAGAGGCAAGAGAGCAAGGAGGGAGTCGGTCTTAGGAGTTGCAGGCACACACACATACACACACATACACACACATACACACACATACACACACACACACACACACGCACACACACACACACACACACACATTCACAAACACACATCTGCCTGGTGCTTTTCCATTATAAAGTTTTTAATTAACAGGACTTTGACTGAATATAAATTGCGGCGGAATTCACACAGTTCTCGTCACGCCAAAAATTAATTGCAATATTTTACGCAAGACTTGGCCAACAAAGCGTTGAGGCCAACATTGACATTGATTGGTCAACTGTTGTTGTTATTTTTGCTGTGGTAGTTATTTATATATAATGAATAATAGTTTATCTAGCGAAATATCACGTATACGCACCATGGTGTCTGTGTATTCAATGAGCTTATCCTCAGAGACATCATTGATCTTTTTGGCCTCTTTGAGCAAGTCACGCAAGAAATTCTTGAGCTCATCCGCCTCAATGTAACCAGAATTATCAGTGTCGTATTCACGCCAGATCTAATCGACAAATTGACATCATGACAAAAATTAATTAGAAAGCAACAAAAATTCTGTATAAGCTCAGACTGACAGCTTTGGCATTTACTTAAGCCAGTTGGGTCAGATTGTAGGCTGGCCCTCGTTTAACGCTCCGTTGACCAGCACTTACCTTCATGAATTCGACGCTTGATTCCAAGGGGTTATCGAAGCGGAAGAGCAAAAGGAAATTCTCTTCCATCGGCAAAAGTTGGGCGAGCTGTAAATATATATATTTATTTTTCAAAAGGAAAATATTTGCTACCGAAGCGAAAGAAATGCCTAAACATCACTTAGAAAATACTTGAGTTTCAAGTGACTATAAGCTTAAAGTAAAAATATGACCTAAGACAAGAAATAATAAAAACAGTTTGAAAAAACGATTAAAGCGAGTTGAATATTCAGCTTTTAGTTGAGCTTTTGGCAGTAAGTGAACTCTTTTTTATCAACAAGTTAAGATTTAAGCGAAATATAAGTATGAAAAACAAAAAAAAAAAAACGTATAATAATGTGTTTAAAAAAATTGTTGATGTTTTTTAGAGTTACACAACACTACATTTTAAAGCTGGGCTAGGCTCAATTAATTTCAGTTGTTCTTTCGCGAACTAAAAACTTAAATTTGAGTAAACCTAGAACCCTTCCACTCGAACTATTCGAAAGAACTAACAAAATTGAAGTAAATCGCCTTTCATAACATGACAAACAGTTTTGCAGCTGCAAACTTAAGCCGCTTGGGTATATGAAAGGGGGTGGCGAAATGGTGCAGGGCGGGTAGGGCTTGCATTGTTGGTTCAGTGGAAATATTTTGCGTAACTAAAGGCAAAGTCGTCGCTTTCAATTCCACAAGAGAAAGAAAGTGTATTGCAACGCAAAACTTTGGTCGCATAATTTAAGTGTTGATTTGAATTTCGGTCATGTCGAACATCCATTGAAATGGGTTTGGCGTGAAGTTAACCCCATAGTCATAGAGAAAGTTTTTGCTTTTAAATTCATTAAACAACAGTTTTGATATTTTTGGCCAGCACTTAAGCTAATTAGTGTTTGGGCTGTGATTAAGGAGGACAAAACTCAAACAAAACTCGGACCTTGAAAACAACAGCAAAAGTTGCAACTGCTGAGATATCAGCTGGCACATGGCGTATGCGTAACATTTTTCACAGAAATGAATAAATGATGAAGGATCTGGGTAGCCAAGTGCTTTTTGAAGTCACAAAGGGTTGGACCAAACAACATTTACTAATAGAGGCAGGTTTTTCATTGTTGCTCTGGCTGAAAACTTTGTCTCATTTATCATATGACAACGCCCCAAAGTAGACAACATTCTTATTACATTCATTCAATTTCTTATTCGCATTGCACAAAAGCGACTTGCGATAGTCTTGCGGCACCGGCGGCATCGGCGGCATCGGCGGCATCGGCTGTAAGCCTCAATTAAAAAGTCATTTTAAGGTGGTAGCGGGAAAAAACTTTTGTGCAGACCTTGGCACGAAACTTTGGGCCTTGGCAAATGGCGAAATGGCCAAATAAATTATTGAGCCACAGCAAATTGGCGCAAGCAGAGAACGGACGCAGGACAGCATCATTTAAAAAGCAATTTCCTAAAGGCAACACCAAATGTAGACGAACAACTCAATTAGAGATGTGCGCGTGTCGTATTTTTTTTTACTCTTATCTATTTATTTGTATTTTTTTTTAATTTTTAAATGGTAAAAATAGTTAGAAGACGTAGAAAAACAACTAACAACTTTTTATTGAACATAGATACGCGTGTGTTCGTGCGAAGTCGTGTTGCTCTCGTGGAAAATCGTGTTCAGGTAAACGTAAGTCGTGTTAAGTGTGAGCTTAAGGCTTGTTATAGCTGGGTTTTGTCGGGTGAAAATCTTGAGGAATATTGTTAAGTCTGCAGAGTTGTGTTAAGGCTGATTAGTTTATGCTAGGTCATATTTGTTTGAGTTGAAGTCCAGTTTTTTCGTATTGATTAATTGGGGCTTGTTAAAGTCGTGTTGAAGTCATGCACAGTCGTGTTCAGATGAACCTGATTCGTGTTTACTAGTGTTGTGTTGTGGTGCATTTGTGTTAATTCAAGTACGAGTCGCTAGAGGTCGCATTTAGTCGTCTAGAATTGTTTTAAGTTGTGTTTATACGTGTTGTAGTCATTTTCAGTTGAGTTAAATTATGCTCAATGCTGCTGAGGTCAAATTGTATGCTAAAGTCGTGTTAAGTTCGTGTAAAGTCGTCTTCAGGTAAACCTAAGTCGTGCTTACTAATGTTATGTTTTGTTGCATTTTTGTTGAGTTGTGTTAAGTTAGGTTTAATTCGTGAGAACTGTAATTAAGTCATGTAGCATTGTTTTAATGTTTATTAGAGTCGTGTTAATATGTTTTGCAGTCGTGTTAGAGCGAATAGTAATGGGAATCGGGTTGACGTCGACTTGGTCGTCTGAAAAGTCGATGGGGTAAAATTCGTGTAGAGGTTGACTGAAGTTGCGTTTAAGTCGTGTGGACTCGTGTGCAGTTGTGCTGAGTCGTGATTAATCGTGAAAAGTCGCAAGCACAGCGGGAATTCAATCAGCAAATTCTCAATCACGAAACGCGGTCAACTCTAAGCCCCAAATAGATGTCATTGAGAGATATGCACATACAGACACATTGAGCATACGACATGTGGGCGTCACAAAAATAAAAATAAAAAATAAAAAAGCAAAAGCGCTGAAAATGACGAAATAAGTTTGAAGCAAAGCTACTGAATGTTTAGCAATTGTGAGTCATGAGTGTAAAATGCATGTGTCTAACCTCTCTAATATCGATTTTGCCATCCTGATTATCATCATATGCCTCCATGAAGCAGGACTTGAGCTCCTCGAGCATTGTGTCGGTGACAGCCTAGAAGGAAGGCAAAGAGCGGCCATTTGATGTGAGTTCTTGATAACATTAGATTTGAGTGCTGAGTCTGCACTTTCCACTTACCTCGGGACTAATGTCCGTAGCATTTGCGCTGGACACAAACTCACGCAAAAAGCCATCCAGCTCGGTGCCCTCAATATAACCATTGCCTGCGGCCACATAATAAAAAGACAGACAGTTAGGAACGGGTTAGGCGAAAAATATATAAGCATTAAGGAATACACACCATCTTTATCGTAATGCGCCCAGACATCCATGAACTGATTGGCCGAGAGTTTCTTTAGCTCGCGCGACTCTGGATCGCGATATTGGCGCATAAAGTTGTGCGCCTTCTCGATTTGTACGCGCTTGGCGGCGGCAGCAGCTGCAGCGGAATCCATTTTAGTTTATAGGTTTTCTTCTTCTTCTTCTCTAAGTACGTGTATATATATATATATTAGATTTGTTGTGCGAGCGTGTGTGCGGCACAATTGTTTTCACTGGGTGCGTAATCTGCGAAAAAATACGAGCAAAGCAAAAGGTATTTTAAATTTCAATTGAATGCGATTTGTTGGCAGTCACGTAGCACAATCAAATAACGCTCAACATGAAAAACTACTCAACGGGCACACAATTACCCCTAACCCACAAAGAATCCACAACTCCTGGTTGAAGTATTTTCAATTAGCTGTTGCATATTTCAGAGCGTTGTAAAAAGAAAGAAAAGAAAACCAAAAATTAAATCAATTAGTTTGGCAGCTACTTCATTATTGGCTTAGCGTGTGGCCACGGTGTGTGTGTGTGTGTGTGTGTGTGTGTGTGTGTGAGTGAGTGCGTGTATGTGTGTGCGGGGTGCAAAAGAGGTGTGGGGATTTAAATTAATAGCATAAAATACACGCATAGCTTTGAGGCGCCACTGCGCTGCCCACAGGATGTCCCTGCAACTACTATTTGAAAACTAATAAAAAATAAGAGAAAATAGTTTGCTTGCCGACAAGCAAATACCCTTACTGACGTCAGATATATGTATGTTTACTTAATAATATAATGTTATATTGGGTAGCATATGCAGCTCGAATTTGCCGATTTTAATCTCGAGAATTCGATTCGATATCTTGAGAACCAAAATAATGCTATATATGGGTAGCTTAAGCATCAAAGATTTTTATTATACGAGTGATTGTATATAGGGTTTTGATATATATAATACTTTCTTTTCTTAAAAGAATTCCCTATGTCAACCGATCGAGCCATAGGGAAGATCAAAAATATTTTGTATTGCATTAGTTCTTTTTGGCATCGATAGTTTCTATGAAATCCCAATGTCTGTTGTCTGATTGGGACAACTCTGCAACAGACAGATGACCTTTGTCGACTCGATTGTTCGGAATAGGGATCGAAATTGGATTTATAAAAATAAATGTGCAATGTTTATTTTACAAATATGCATACGCAATTTCGTTTCTTTTGCTGTTTTTAAAGTGTGTAGATGAGTGTTCAAAAAACATCACAGAGATAGAAATATCACATGCTAGGCGCTGTACACATCGTGATACACTATTGAAATGCCCGCTGCAAGGGTATTAAAAAGCCGCAACTAACAGGATTAGAGCCAACACGCAACAAAGTTGTGTGTGTGTGTGCGTATGTGAGTGTATGTGTGTGTGAGAGAGTGTATGGGAGTGTATGTTCTTTTAAGCCCCAACGCAAGCCTGAGTGGCAAGCGGGCGGGCGCCCAGAGCTTTAGCTACTTGCAGCTGACAGCGTTGCCAGACCTGGCCATGCACAGTTGTGGGCGAGATTTTAACAGAGCTAACTTCGTGAAAAAACGCTCCGGGGAAAATCGCCTCAGCACACAATCCCGCTCCCAGCGATCACATCAGCAAGACTATGAGTTAAATATGTACTTATGCTTATAACAAAAAGAATGCGAAATAAATTGCTTTACAAAGTAAAATAACAAGCATAAATTATTCTTGTTATTGCTGTTGTTGTTGACTGTCTGCTGTGCGGTCGCTGCGGGCGCTGAAACAAAGCAACAATCCGCCGCGGCGAGAAAAAAACAAAACAGAAAATGCAAAAGAAAAACACAATAACAATTTGAGGATGAGACCGAGAATGCGGCTGAGCTGCAGCCACAGTCGCCGTCGCCGTCGCCATCGCCATCGTCCCAGCGGCAGGAACTAAACGTTTGTCCTGCTCGGAAGTAGCGGGCGGCGTTCTGTGTGTTTTTGTTGTGGCTCCTGTGGCATATACACTCCACGGGCGGACACGGCCTGCACGTCACGGACAAAGGGGGTCGTATTTCTTTAAATGAGCTGGCCTGGCAAACACAATCAATGCGGGCCATGAGGGCAACTTGTTGCCAATGTTCTTGTTGCTGTTGTCGCTTTTTTTATGCACTTTCTTGGGGTGTTTTAATAATGTCACAGAATGTGTTACGCACAGCGGGTAATGGTGACGTCATAAGGTTTTATAAATAGGATTGAGCCTGTCTGTCTGACAATCTGGTTGGGTTGCATTTTTAAAAAAATATTGCAAGTATATCGAGTTACAAAGCAGCTTAATTAATTTAAATCTTTTTTGTTCAGAATTGCTTTTCTGAAATGTTTTTGTTTTAACCTTTACAATCAACTAGTTAACGACGGAACTCAGTCAACTAAACATTAAGGAATCACATTACGACTCCAAGACTCTTGAAAATAAGAAAAGAAAAACAATCCATTTTTATTACGTGCAGCTAAAATTTTGAGCTATCTGGCAATAATATTATTTAAACTGTTTTCCTGGAATATTCTACATATACTTGTGGAATTGTCCACTAGCACGTCTAATGTTTCAGTTGCGTAACAGTTTTTGTGAAAAACTTATTGTCATTAATCAGGGAGTTGGGAGAAATAGATAACTTATGCAGTTTTTGATACTTCGTTTTTGGTTAGTCCCTAAGTTAAACTTTACAAATCTTAATTTTTTTAGAGTATTTTTTTGTGATTCTTACTATACAAATTTTTCTTTTGTATAAGGCTTTAAAAATTTTTATCTAAGAGAAAATATTTTGCTGTTTATCATCATCGCTAATCAATTGAAAATAAGTAATAACTATATTTATGCCAAGAAGGGTATTTGCAAGTCGTATTGCTGCATAGTGTAATGAATTTATGTAACATGTATCGGCGCCTGAATGTTGCACAACTTTTCGCATGAACAATATGAGCAGTAAAATCAACAAGAACAACACCAACAAAAGGATCAACTGCTGCACAGCACTTGTTAAACTTTTAGTGCATTTAGTACCTGGCAGCCATACAAAGTGTGAACTTTGACTGCAGAACTAACTCGTTGAACTGCGTGCAGTTGATTGCATTTACTGCAACTGCAACAGCAAGTGCAATTGCAACTAGAGCTAAAAAGGCTGCTTAAAGACTTTCATCTACAGTTGTGTTGACATTTTATGGCTAAAGGGAATTGCATTGAAAGCCAGCTGGCTGCATCCTTGCCAGCATTCTGGGTCAGGCTCATTAGAAGGACCTTCGCATTGTTGGCGCGCCGTTTGTTATTACAAAACGCATAAAGGACTACAAATACGAGTTGCATTGCCCTGCAGCTATTGCTCTTGTTCTGATTGTTGTTGCTGTTGTTGTTGTTGAGATTGTGCAATGGCATGTGAGCCAGCAAATATATATTTATATTTGTGCAGGATATGTGAGAAACTTTCTCTATGCATTTCGTTTGGGGCACTTGAAACGGCCAGCGTTCATTACATTTTTTCAGCGCAAATGCCTCATGTGCTGGCACATGCCACATGGCTGCTGTTGCAAGTGCTGCCTCTGCTTCTGACTAGCGCATCTGCAGGCAAGTCGGCTGCTCAGCCACATAAGTTATGGCCCAGATTAGTCCGCTGTGTGAACTCTTTTATAAAATAATTCAAGTTGCCGCTGCCGCTGCCGCTGACAGCTGCTCTAATGCAATTTTCTGGTCCCCCAAAAGGAATATGCATGGAAAGCAAAATATCAGGCACAGTAATTATTATGACGCAACAAATTGTACGCTGCAAGCCATGATTTAAGATTTTCAAAGATTCATTTCAATAAGATAAGGGCAACAAATATTTTCACCTGCAATGTTTTTTAAGCCAAAAATAAATTATGCTTTCGATGTTAAGACTTGAAATTTGGCTTACTCGAGAAAATTTGTTCTATAATTTTAGAAAAGGTTTAGACTTAATCAAATTTAAACCAAACTATTTTATTATTGTCTTATATTAATTATTTTATATTTTAGTTTACATATTTTTTTTTCAATTTCTAAAAATATTTTATATTTACCAAAAAAAAAAACAAATGCAAGTCTCGAAATTTCTTTCATGTTTGCCACAAAGGTATTTAACATTAATATTTTCCCAAAATTTAACAAAAATAAATTTTTAAAAATTGTAAGAGATTTTGGCTAAATACAAAAGCATAAAAAACGTTAATGAGAATAAGCAAAATGTAATTACTTTATTATTTATGGGCACGAAGGCAACATTGGATCTGAAATGAAAGTGGCTTTAATGTCGTGAAGTTTCCCCTCAATTAGATTGGCATAATTAATCAAAAGGAGCCAATGAAAAACACATAAATTATACTGCACGCCGCTTGTTTCCGGTTGCTTTCTGCACGCACTTCGCTAATTATGTACGAGCGGGCGATGAAATGTCAACACAAACATGGAGCATGCATAAATGTGTAGTACAAATATTAAGTATATGCAAGGCGCATAAAAAATAACATAAAAATAAATAAAAAACAGTTTGTTTTACTGTAAACAACAAAAAAGTGTGTGACTGTGTATAAAAATGAAAAGCAATTGAGTAAATTCAATTGTGCAGCTTGTCGCGCATTCTGCGAGCTGTCACCAGCAAAAAAGGAAAAGCAAGAAGAAACAGTCGGAAACGGAAGTTGTGGAACCGAAACTGTGCAGTATTCGCCAGGCGTACTTGAAGGCGCCTCGCTGAAAGTCCCCTAATGGGCGCTTCACACGGCAGCAGAGAAAACATCAAAAAGAACAGGTAAGAACAGGGCGCGCGATTGTTGTGATGTGCAAGGCCAAGGTTACAAACCAATTTTTTAAAGAAACCAGTTCTAAGGAGGATTTTTTCTCTTACTTTTTAAACTGTGAACTAAACTTAGTGCCTTTAAAAATGAGTCTAACTTAGGACAGAATTTAGCCACTTTTAAAACCATATTTTTATTTAAGCACTTGTCTTCTTGAAAAGTTAGTATTTTCAAAATTAACCAATTTCCCTAAATAAAAGAAGTAGGCTGTATTTTTAATGGAAAATTGGGAAAAGTCTCGAAACACAGGCTAGGTTCAGGACGGGTTCACGAACCGCGTCTTAGGCGCGGCCTTGGTTTGAACTATGAACAGCATCAGCGAACATTTTATGCTCGGCTAACATCCTTCAAAATTGAAGGCATTTATGAAGGCGAACAGTGAAGCAGCGACAATTTTGTCTGTACTTGCAGTCAAGGTAGACATGCCTCGTCAGGCATTGTCGCCGACGTTTTGCACATTGCATAAGCCACGCCCACAAGTTGGCAACGGTGCGTGTTAAAGTGGATAAGCATGCACAGTCGGGCTACCTGTGAGTGGACACTCAGATCCTTCAGTTCGACAACGACATCCACCGGAAACCCTTACCGGACCAACTCGATTGCCTGTGCTGACTTTGAGTGCATTAAGCCTCGCCACGCATTTAATTTTAACTGCTTGTCTCTGTTTATTTCTGGATCAATTACTTGTGCCGGCTGCCCCTTCGTGCCGCTATTAACTTGGCCTTAACACTGCGTCCGCGTCGTTGTTTCTATTTATAAACCGCTTTCTCAGAGTCGGCATTACAAACAGTGGCGGGCGAAAGAATTCGGACAGCTACATTTGCATTGTATGATGGACATATCACGTGATGTTAAAAACTGATCCAAAAAGTTTTTTTTAAAGATGTTTTTAAATAATTGAATGTGGCCGTCTGGACAAAGGTCTGAAATCTAGTTTGAGACCAAAATTGCCGATCACTTAGAAGGAAGACCACATTTTTGACCGCATCAGTTCAATCAGATCTCTTAAAAGCCGCTGAGGACACAATTAGAGTTAGTTTCTCCAGGCGAGAGTAATCAAAAATAAAAACAATTTTTACGTTAAGAAAAAAATATTCTTAAGTGTCCCTGTGCCGATTTTTTTGTCCAGCTCTGTATGTGTTTCCTGAAGACGACGTGTTCGAATTTGGTAAAATTCTATTTTTAGTTTTAATTACGCCAAACAACGACATTTGCAATGGCAACAAGCAGCAGCAAAAACAACTCGCAACAACAACAATAAAGCAATTTTGCTTCTTTGTTGTCGTTTTTTTTTCAGAATTGATTGTTTGGCCTTGCGTATTACTAGTTGTTATTACTTTTAACATTTCTATTGATTTCCTATAGTCAAACAATTATTTATTTCCATTTGACAGCCAATCGTGTTATCGAGGCGTATACTTAATATTAAAAGTATTTTCAATAGATTGGCTTAACTGGCTATGAGAAATATGAATTTGCATTCAATTTATGTTAGTTATATTTTTGAAAGGATATACAGGATATATACAGGAATCAGTTATAGGAAAGAGTCCCACCTCGAAAGCCATACAAATACTTTTATATACCCTACACAGTACGAGTATTTCCTTTCTTTCTCTCATCAAATAGATCAAAGCAATGCATATTGTTAAGTTGACTCTAACTACAATTGGAAAAGCTTTTATCTATTATCTAGACTGTAGTCAAATTCTATCAAAATTCACTTAAATATTCTGTTCTCAAGTAATCAATCCAATGACCATTATAATAGTTAATATCCTGTGTTGCCTTGTTTCCCATTTGGCAATTGGTCTATAAAATCCGTTTTAGTACACTTTTCATGATAGTTTTTTGTGTGTTCTCTGCGCGACATTTTGGACTTTTATGGTCAGTCTTGGTCTCTTAGTGCTGGCCTGTTCCAGGACTTAGCCACACGTGGCATGTAAGTTAAAAGGGCTGTAAAAGCGGCAGGGAGAAAGTGCAGCTTTTTGGATTTTACAAGCGGCCATATAAACAGACAGCGGTGCCTAGCGAAACTTGTATATGAAAACTTTGTAGCTTTTTGGTGCAATGTGTCAGCCAAAGTCATATTCATAAATAATAATATATAAAGACATGCACAGAACACCCACACACACACTCAAACACAAACACACACACATACGCAGACACCGTGACGCTCTTATACACATATGTAATATTTACTAGTGCAAGCGGAAGTTGAAAACCAAGACACACATTCACACAGACACATACGCACACGCACACATTCATATATTCAAGAGCTGCACAAAGCACTGACAGGCAGAAGCTACTAACGGACTGACTGCTTGACTGACTGACGGACTGATTGTTTGACTGACGGCCAGTCGGAATATTGTGCCTACTGCTTAGCTTTTGAATTATAGAGCAGACATTGTCTGCCTTAATGCGCTCTGTTCCCAATATAGATTAAAGGGTATGTGTCGTCTATGTTAGACTAGATAATAACTATGCGCTCTTCATACTGCATACGGTAAAAAGAAAGTCTACTCTATTGCAATATTTAAAAGTTAAAGAAATTTTACATGCAATTCTTCAGACATTGCGCTGAAGATTGGTACAAGTTTAGTTTAATATGTTATATACCTTTCTTCAGCATAATCAAAGGGAAAGCTAAGAAGCTTTTATAGAGTCCAAATTTGAAAGGCATGATAAAATCGACTGCAGATCCTTATGTGGTATATATATGTAATATTTTTACCTATACAGATGCAATACAATAAGTATAAATATATTTTAAGTTACAAGCAAATCTAAAAATAGGGTAACTCTTAGGATAACACTCTCTGACTGCATGTAAACCACTTGAACTTGGTTTTTGTGTTGATTTTTGTATGGCGTTGTCTTAGTTTTATTCCACTTTCATTAGGACGGGGCTGAATTCTAAAGGCTCTTAAGAGGGCCGCCCAGCACTTGGCTGTGAATGCAAGCGGGCATAATAAACTTAGCCTTGGCATCAAAGTCAAAAACACTTAGCCGCAAAAAACGAAAAACCTTTGAGAAAAAAAAAAACGAGGCAACAGTTGCGTCTTGACATTGACATTTGCATGTGGCATAAGTTGAAAGCTGAAATCAGGCCCAAATCAGCTGCCCAATGGCTTGTAAATTGCGCTGAGCACACACGGCTCATAAAAAAAAAAAAACGGGAAGGGTAAGCAAATGGTCTGCGAATGCTGCTAAGCTGGCTATCTATTTGCATTCGTCCAAGTCTCAAATGGGCCGGGTAGCAGCCGCAGCGGTATCTGTGATCCGATCAATCTGTACCCAAAAGGCTTAACCAATAAAAGAGGTTTGCAAAAATGGCCTGTAAGCCAACAGGCGCAGTAGTATGCGGGGTAGGTCGTATAATTTATGGCCAAGTCGAGCTAAGGCAGACAATTTATCAAAACACTTTGACATTTCTACAATTTTATTTATTGCAATTTGGCGTACGCTTTGGGAGGGAATATGGTCGGGAGGGGCCATCCAATTGGCATGGGCGAACACTAATAAAACACGCAGTTAAATTTTAAATGCCAATTTGTAGCTACAAACAAGGAATCTGCACTGGTTGGAAAAGCAAGCAAAGCTGTGTGCAATCGACTGGAATGCTGGATGCTCTTTAATTGGTCTGGGCCAAGATTTAGATATCTATTAAAATGTTTCGGCTGACTGATTGACGGACTCATGATCATGCTTAAGTGGCAAGAGTTGGAAAGACGAATTGTTTTGGAAAAGTGCATGTAAGTTTTTTGTTATTTTCCCGATCAACTTTTTACTTATTTTTAAGGATCTTTTGTGCGCGCGGGTAAAAATAGAAACTCACAGCATTACATAAAAATAGCTGCGAGTGGAAAATAAGTGGAATGAAAAAAATTGCATCGCCTGGGCAAAGTCGGGTCATTCTTGTTAGCTTTAAACAAACGCATCGCAATAAAATATGTCACGAACTCAACGAACATATTTGAATGAACTCAACTGTTGCTGTTGTCCCTGTAATGTACGCAGTTATGCACAGACAACTTTATATACTTACTGCACATAGCCAAAGGCCTGGGCACTTGTCGTATATGTACAATTTATCACTTGGCTATAGAAATTGTTGATTGGCCGGCGATTAATTAGCGCGTTATTTACGAGTATTTATACGGATTTAGTCCGGACTCCGGACACATGGCTGCACTATAATTTCAATATCAAGATGTGCATAAATTTTAATTAGACGATAAGTTGCAAACAGCATCAGAATTTATGTGAATTTAAATAGCATAAATCAGCTTAAAGACACACAGCGAGCGTATCGGAACGTATCTAACCGCGTGGTTTACGATTTTAATATAAATCTCAATATTTATTTGTCTATTCATTCGATGGCGCTGAGCGAATTCACACGCGCTTTTCACAAAGTGCATGTAAAATTCGTAAGACGCCATAAATTAAATACTAAAAAAAAATGTTTCTTTAAATAAATCTGAAATTTTTTTCATTTCGATCTGCACAAACTCAATTAGCTGGCAATGCTGCCGCATCTCTCATACAAGTTCAATGATTTAGACTCTTGGCTATTCGCTAATTGGGCAAATTGTCTGGCCTGCTTGTAAAGATGCAGATGTACTTATGTATCAACAACAATTGGTTTCTATATATAGCCATAGTCGATCTGACAAGACTGTGGCGTTAATGAAACTTCAAGCTGCCGCCTCTCAATTATTTTTGGCAAACACTGACAAGTGAAGGAAAACATGCAGTATAATAATAATTATTATTATTATTATTAATATTATGATATGGCCACAATTGGGTCAGTGGGGTGTCTATGGTCTGGTTTTACTATTAGAGGCACATGGGGGCTGCAATTGCGTCATCTTAAGAATCTCAATTATCATTGGCACATACCATGACGCTTGGAATGGAATACCGTATAAAGTATTTGGAATTATTTTGGGAAGTAAACAAAGATATAAACCACATGAACTTTACGGTTGAAATTTACTTTTTGCTTCAGTGACCAGTTTAAAATTGTTTTGTTATTAAACAAAAATAAATGCTACGAAACTTGTTACATTTTTCTTAGAAAAACTATAGAATTTTATATTTTATTTTTTTCTTTTGACCTCTTATCAAAACAATTTTGAAATAGCTTCCATTTGGGGCAACGGCATTTCGAAAGCTTTTGACCAAGTAGGCAGCGCGTGTCAATAAATACTCAATTGTCAAAACCATGCTGTTTTCTATTCAAACATTGTTAAACACTGAAAATTGCTTACAATTTAAATAAAATGCCTGACAACTTGCGTAAGTCACAACTTAGATAAAAATGTGCATTAATATTGCATTGTAAATATTTATAATACAGATAAAGGCCCTTACAACATATGCAGGTCACTTTCAGCTAAGTTTGGAAATGTAAATATTGTATTTTCATTGTAAATATTTACAATGCAGTTAAAGTGGCTTGTAATTTTTGCACGGCATATTCAGCTAGATAAAAATGTAAGTCAATACAGTATTTTCATTAAACTAATATGTATAATGCAGATAAACTGCCTGACTACTTTTGCAAGTCACATTCAGGTACAGTTGGATTAAAATATAAACGAATTATTTATTTTCATTGTCAATATTTAGAATGCAGATAAAATGCCTTGTTACTTTTGCAAGTCACATTACATTTGGATAAAAATGTCCTCACTATTTTGTTTTCACTGTAAAAATGATAAAGTACCTTGCAATGTGTGCTACTCTGAACATTTTAAACCATACAACCAAGCAACTGCAACTATTTCTTTAAGCTGCAATGTCCCAAAGCCTTTGTTTTGGTCGACATGTTAGTGAAATGCATGCCAGTTAGCGAGTGAAAATTATAGATGACAGCATTTAATCGGCAGCAAACAAAGGTTTTTTCGTTACACAGCTTTTGCAGCTATTAAATATTGGCTTTATTGTAATCACATTGTATTACACTGTCGAACACGAACATGAATTTGTGTCATTACGCATACGCAACGTTGACCGCCAGCCAGACACAAAGCTCGACCAATTTATTTAAACAATTGAAAGCTTAAGCTACCAATGTCGTCGACTAATTAGCAGCCCGTGTCTGCGGCGACACACCGGGCACCCCGCGCCGTCCCCTCGCAGCAGGAGTTGTCATAAAAATTTAATTAAAACTGTTGCAATTGTCAGAGAGTTGCGAATGCCGCGTGGCATTGCATGCACCGCACGATTTTCCAGCAAGTGATTTTATTTTATACATTCAATTTAACAGGGCAGAAAAATATAGTAAAATATAAGAATATTCAGCACAACCAAGCGAAGCATAAAACTAATTAGAGGTCTGCGGTAAAATGCTGCGCAGGTTCATGCTGTGATTTAATTAAAAAAAAAAAAAAAGCGAATGTTTTTTTTTCTTTTTGTGGCCTTGCTCTTGAAAAAGTCTATAAAGGGGCTAAGATATTGCTCTGTTTTGTTTTTCCCTTTTTTCTTATGCCACGCAGCTTTTCACGCTGATTTTAATACATTTTTCTCACACTTAAGTGAGCTGTTTCTATGCTAAGTACATCAAAGTTGTCTGTTTTTTTTATTAGACACATTTGCCCCACATTTGCCCGTAAACAACTTGCCAGCCATATGACAAGAGTTCAATTAAGCATGAAATGAACAAAAGTTCTGGATGAGCACAACTGATGCTGCATATCATGCTGCTTCCAGAGAATGCTAGTCATGCATACCCTTTTCAAAAGCAACTGAAGAGTCATGCTTGAACAAGAGCTGAGTAGGGTTCAATTTGCTTAAATGCATAAACATCTAAATAAAACATTTGAAATGTTACACGAATATGTTGGAATATTTCTTTTATTGGTCCTGATAACTGAGACTTTCAATGAATTTGTATGAATTTGTTTTTTTTTTGCGCCTTATAACATGACGCATTCAAAAATGCGTAAAATGTTTTGCTTGCTTATACCCTGTGCCAAATTATGGTTGTACAAGGTATACTATGTTCTATAGTTTAGTTTACTGAATATAGACATTTATTTGCTTACATTTAAAATATTTGTAAGGCACGTGATTAAGTTAAGTGGAATTCATATGTATGTATTAAAAATACTTGGAATAATATATATATCTAACATTTCGGCAATTTTTATGGCTAGCTTGTACAGGTACATATTGTTATAGTTTCAGGGCAAAAAACCCAAAAACATTTATACAGGGTATCTACAAGTCTAGCTTTGTTAAGCTTGGCAGTCTCACTGTCTGTTGTTGTTGTGACACTTGTGCTTCTGCTGTTTTTTTTTGTTGAGCTTCGCTCGCGGCTTTTGTCAATTTGCAAATGGAAATGTCAGTCATTCATTTTGAAATTGTCAGAATCATTGGACAGACAGACAGACACACACACACACACACACACACACACACACACACACACACACACACACACACACACAAACACACACACACACACACACACACACACAGAGACACACACACACACACACACACACACACACACACACACACACACACACACACACACACACACACACACACACACACACACACACACACACACACACACACACACACACACACACACACACACACACACACACAAACACACAAACACACATACACTAGCCAAAGGATACGTCAGCAGGGGCAGCAGTGGGTGTGGTCAATGGGCGTATCAGCGTATGATGCGACGTATAAAAATAAGTGAAAACTCAGCCCATTTTCATATGCTAAATAATTACTCAATTAACGGGAATGCCAATTCGTAGTATCGTCTGTTAAGCAAATAATAAAGTGTTGCCCGAATTGCTAAGGTAAACACCACAAAAAAAGAAAAACAACAACAGACAAAAGCAAAAGCCAAATTCCGGCCATGAACAGTTTGCTGCGTCATCTCGGCCGCAGCAGGAAAATCGCAGGCATATAAGAAAAAAACAACACGCAAACAACAACAACAGAGAAAAAGAAAGCAAATGCTGCCGGAAAAACGCCCAAGCTGAAGATCATAATACAGCCGCTGCCGTCGTCTTTTCCGGCTTATATTTGTACAATTAGGGCAGATACAATAAATTAAATTTACGATTTTATAAAAAATTTTTAATATTATTTACCCGATTGCAGACATTTCAAAGAAGTTTTGAATTGTTTGTCGGTAAAAAGGAGGCTCATTAAATATATTAACGCCCATTGCAAATGCCAATTTATGATGCTGCTCCTTGATTAGCATGCAGCAGCTCTCGCCGAATCATCAGCTTTTGATATATTGACCGACTAATGCCCCATCATAAAATCGAGACACGCGCAAATGTTGTAAATATTTACGCAGTCGCCGGTTTTTTTTAATGCGCTTTTGTATAAAGCATAATCAAGAAGTAATAATAATAATAAATAATAATGGGCAGACCAACATAATTAAACAGCTGGACGTCTGGTGAGAATGGACGTGTTGAAAGAATTCTGTTCTTGCCCCAAACCTAAAGATGATGAAAACAACATAAAAACCTGAACGACTAACAGATGCCCTTTTGGTTAAGGTAAATCCTTCGATTTAATATAATTTTTTATCTTTGAAATAACTAAAGAGCGGCGCTAGTTTTCAATCATATTTTCTCTTCTAAGACATACGAGAACCTACACCCCAAGTTTGATATGTCTAGCTCTTGTAGTCTCTGAGTTCGATGAGGTGCCTACTCGACCTACCTATGTAGGCTATCTTAACTCTATGACTGAAACTTGTTCGTTATTTTTCCTCTATTTTATTCCTGTCTCTTAGGTCTTATAGTCTCTGAGTTAGATGAGACTAGTTGCTGTTCAATCTGGCTTTATAAATCTCCAAGAGGAACTGTTCCTTACTTTTTCCTCTCTTATTGCTGTTTAATTTTTTCCAACAGCTTCTCGTATGCTTGCAGGGTACACAAATTTATGCTGATTAGCTGCTCTTCGTGCTCTTCAAATATTTTGGCCAAATATTTGGCTATGCCTGCGGCAAACGGCAAACACTTTTAGCCCCAACCAAATTCTGGGCCAAGTTGTAATTATTCGAATTATTATTGTTAGGCGTGAAAGTTACTTAATGGCACTTTCACTTTTTCAACCTTCCCCACGTTATGTAAAGATAATTTTTAGGAAAATTCCTGCGGGCTTGTTTACCGATGTGTGCGTGTGAGTGTGTGTGTGTGTGTAAGTGTGGGCGTGCTTGCTTGAATTAGCGCGTTCAAATTGCCTTTTTCAAGTGGCAGGCAATTGAAGAGCATTACAATGTTAGCCTAATGACAATTACAGTGGTTACAATGGTGCCCACTTGAATTAACTAGTTTTGGTTAATTCAATGGGTCTATTATGGGGCAAGGTCTGTTTTCAAGTTGACGTAAATGCATAAGCTAAGGGAGGCATAATAAGAGCTGTATAAGTAACACTTAGAAGGTTGCGTTTAGGGGTTTATAGTTCTTGATGTGCGCTGCTTCAAATATATGTGTGCTACATTTTAAAAAAAGTAGATTTAGATTATAATGAATAATGAATAATAAGATATAATAAAAAGTTTAATAATTGTTAGATTGTCACATTTTCTGATTCTTAAATATCAAATTAGGGAAAAATGAGCTTTCAAATTTGTCTTCATTACAAAACCAAATCAAAGCATTTGACACGATTTCGGTTTAATAAAGTCAACTATTTTTTTTTTTGATTGATATTGATATTTAATTTGATAATAATAAAAATATTGATAATAAATAAAATTAACTCCAGATATCTAAAATGTCTAGCGACACAAAAAGGGCAAGACATTGTGGCAAGGCTCAGGAGAAGTACTTCCCTTTGAAAATGGTGTAGAAGCCAAATTAAAACGTTTAAGGAATCAATAAAAAGAATGGAAAGTAGATACAAATAGAAACTGGAAAGTAAATACAAAAATATGACAAATGAAATTTGATGTGCGATTCATTTTAAGTCACACAATAAATCTTACAATTGGGTATAGCCTTGAGAAGCCTCTCAGTCTATTACATATACATTTTATATAAATTTATATATGTATTAATTTAACAAACAAAAGCTATTGCTCGTTGGAGCTCTCCAATCAGCCTATTCCAGATTTATTTCCTACACTCGTTTTAAATATTCGAAACTTTTCTCGTTCAACAAATTTTAGCTGTAGGGTCTGAAACTGTTTTCTAGACCGTCTTAATTGAGTGTAATTTTTACTTATAATTCGGTTTCATTATTATTTGATATTAATAGCTTATGAGTTCTCATGAAGATGTTGCATCAACAAAAAATTCACGGAATGATATTGTTAAAGCTTTCAAGTCTTTTTAAATTAAATATTTACTTACATTCATTGTTATTTGAAATTAATAGTTTATCGCTTCCCAAGGGGTTTTGGTATCAACAAAAGGCTTAGAGATTTATGTAATTAACCTTCTTCAAGCCTTTCTAAATGAAGTGTTTACCTTTAGGTAGGTTTCTTTATTATTTGACTTTAATAGTTTATTAGTTCTTATCAAGTTCTTGCATCAACAGATTAACGGGTTTATGTCTATTAGCCATTTCTTGACTTTCAAAATCTCTTTTGTTTTTCCACTCGCCTCAAGTGCGAATCATAAAAATGTTTGCAAATAATCTGTTGCTTAAGCACTTGTAATCTACAAATTGATTATTTCACAGCTTTTCAGCAAACATTTAATTATCTAAATGTTGATTGCATTTGTGTTAAAATATTTGTGTTAATCAAAAATCAAATCAAATATTTGCACAATCTACACTTGAAGCAAATAGCTTGAACGCACATATCCAAAATACTTTTATAACAGATTAAAGATATTTCGCTCAGCGCTTCCTTTGGCAGGTCATAAAAGTCACAAGCTTGAAGCAAACATAATATTAATATACTTGTATCAAAATATGGCCCATTGGCTTCCTGGCGTCTGTCAGTCTATTTCTTTCTCCATATTTATTTTGCTACATTCTGTAGCAAACGTTGTTGCCGCAGAGCGTGTGGAATGAGCCGACGCTTTTGCTAAATTAAGAAAACATGCAACAACAATGAAGCAACAACAACAATAATAACAACAATACGCCATGTGTGCTGCCCGCGCATTTGTGTTATTTTAATTATTTCACATGCAGCAAAGGAAATGCAAAAAGGAAGGCAAAAGAAAAAAGCATGTAAAACATTTTTCTGCCCCTTCATTCAGGCTGCGTTGACTTTGGTGTCTGCGATTTACGCCGAGCAAATAAATTAAGTTAAATGACAAATAAATATTTAATTGAATTGTTGTTGCTTATTTCTCTACCAATTTTTTTTCCTTCAGTTATTTCAGCTGCTTGCAACATGCAACAATGTCCGCATGAGGCGTTGAATGACAACATTCGCAACGTTTTCAACATGTTGCACGGCAATTAAACTGATTTAATTGTGTGTATTGTGTGTAATTTTACATGTCACTTGACGCAGCTAATTAACAGTTTAATGGCAAGTGCAATTGCTTTATTCAGGTATGGGAATTAATGATGCCAAAAAAAAAAAAAAATCGAAAAAATCTGTTAATTGTTAATCGTTTTTATATTCATTAATAAGTTTATTCACGAGCATGAGGGAAACTAAGTATTATATAGGCTTTTCTTAACTCAAAGATGTGTTCGATGTGTGGCTCTGTTTTAGTATACTTGAATCTGGAAGTTAATACTCTAATGTATAGTATTTTGTATGTTAATTTTAATAAATTTAAAGTAAATTTATAGCTATTATGTTAATTTCTCTGAATTATATTTACTATATATAATATTTATCTGGTCTTTCTTTATATGTAAGTAGGTTAATTCTAAAGTTTTAATACTGACTCCTATTAAAATTATATTTGCAAGATCTGCTTTAATATATAGATTATATAGATGCTGAAAGGCTTCTATTTAAAGAACTCTAAAGCCTGTTAATATAAGTGCTCCTATATGAAAACTTTAAATAATATTTTTAAACAATATTATAAAGATAATCAAAAACAACAAAATTTTGTTTAACGAAACCTAATATAATACAAATTATTTTGTTTATCAAACAAACTTAATATTCATTTCGTCATTTGCTTGTATTAAAATTAATTAATATTCTGAATAAAATATATCAATAAGGTTGAATCAGTAACGGCATTAAATTAATTATTCAATCACATACAACACATTCATTTATTTATGTAATTGATAGTCTAAATAATGAGCTTTTTTTTCTTCATATTTTTTCAGCAAACAAATTCCCGCAATATTATATAAATTTACATATTCCATGAGAATGATTTTTTTTTTTTTTTTTGATGCAATTGATATATTTTGTTGTTATTTGAGCACAACTATATAGATTTCATGCTTTTGAGGTGCTTCTATCATTAATTAATTGGGAGTTTTTCAGTACCAACAAGGGAACTGCATAAAATAAAACTAACACTACTTTTATTATAAATACTATCACTGTATAAGAGCTGCATTTTAACATATGGTAAAATGTCTTAAAAAACAGTGTTGTGTGAAATGTCCTAATTAGGGAAAATATCCAGTGTTGGCTAATGCGTATTAGAAAACAACACTTTCATTTTTAAATGGTTTCTACTGATATCACTAAAATAGTTCAATTCCCTTCACTCAAAATATCAACATGGATAATAAATTCATCAAATTCAAATGCCAACAAAATGTAACAAATTGGTTGCATACGCGGAGGCGCGCACAATGCAAATGAACCTCGGACACAGGCTGTGTGCGATGCGTCGTGGCAATGCCAGAATTTATGAATGAGCATAAATTAACGAGACTTTGGGGTCTGTCATAAAGATGACACTGGCGACATCAGACGGGGAGCTGCGATGCGCAGACGGACAGCTCGGGGGCACATTATGTTAAATTGGGCGAGAACAGAGCAAGCAACAACAAGGACGCTGCTTGGGGCATTTTTAGTGTCAACTTTTTGTACGTATATGTTATTAAATAAGTGCGAACTTGGCACCCGCTGCGTATACGTAATATGAATATAAATTACTGCTAGCAGTTTTTTTTCGTGTTTTATTTGCTTGCTGCTTTTATTATTGTCGGACCCTTTTTAATTGAAATTCAAGCATTTTTAATGCGCCTCTTTTGTTGCGCCCGTTGTTCCGTTTTATTGTTTTTCGGGCTTCCGAGTGCTTCCGAATTGTCTCTTTTTTTTTTTTTTTTGATGTGTTTACAATAATTTGCATAAAGGGTCGAACGGACCGTCATACTGTGCGCATATTGAAGTTTTAAGAATGTACCACCAATTGCCACGGCAATATTTGCATTCAATTCAAACAGAAAATTTGGGCCAAGTTGATCCCTTGGCCCTGCAGCATGCAGCTATCCGAGTGGCCCGATCTCGTAGAGCATGCTTTCTTGGCAACGGCTATCAAGGTACTTGCAACATAAATTTTACTATAAATAATTGCATATATTGTTTTCTGTTGGCCGTAAATATGACAGACAATTGGCAAAGGCCGCGGTACACGAATCAATGTAAATGCAGGGCAATTATAAATGTGTAAAGGGTATTTAGTTGTCAAGCCCTATTCTGATTAAAGTCACGAAATAACTTTTTTTTTTGGCAATTTCAAAAGCAAACAATATTTTAAAATAACTCAACGGACTTTAAATAACTGCAAAATATGCGTAGTAATATTCCGATTCGAAGCAATTTAGATCAGCGTAAAAGATCTTTAAGAACTTAGAATAATTGTGTTTTTTCAACCATTTCGCTCTATATTGTTTCAATTCCACGCGTTTTCCGCTTCAGTGTTTCGAATTTGAAACAATATTCTTTTTTGTTCTTTGAAAACGACTTTAAAAGAAATATTGTTAAGCCCCTAATACTATTGAACACGTTAAATGAACTAGATTCAAATCAAAATGAACTAGATTCAGATGAAAATAAACTAGATTCAAATTCAAATTTGTTTCCAGTTTCCAATTATTTTACGCTAACTCAACTAAATTTCAATTTTCTTTTAAATTTTCAATCTTAGTTGGCTTCTAATATTCAAATAAAAAAGCATTGAACCCAATCAAACGTAAAACAGGCAATGTTTGTTAATATTGTAAAGAATTAAAGGAAAATATCTCTCTCCTTAATAAATATTATTTAAAAATTAAATTTTCAATAAGTCTGCAACAATTATTATAAAACAAAATTAAAACAAATTCACAAATTCTTTTGTTACTGTTCATACATGCAAATATCACAAATATACTCATATAAGGCCCACATATATTTTTTGAATGCTCCAAACAAAAGAAATGTACATTTTGATATCATAAACTTTTTATATTTACTTAAAGAGCTTCGGCGCAAATTTCCAAGAATTTTTTTCTCGCCAATGTAATTCAATTGTTTTTATTATTTTTGGTTGCTTTTAGTTTTTTACACTTTTAGCACAATTTCAAAACTGTTCGAACGCACGCAACGAATTTGTTGATGGTATTATCGGGTTTTGGTTATTTAGAAGAACCGTTAACGTCGAGAATCCTTTGCAGACTGTTTCAAAAGTTGACTGGCGAATGGTTTATCAAAGCAAAAAACTCAACACACCTTGGGGCCGAGCAACGACAGAGAAAGAGGGAGAGAGAGGGTGAGAGAATGTGCTTGCGAAAGAACTGAGAGAGCGAGAGCGAGAGCACACGCTAACGAATTATCCGGGGCGAATGAGCGTAGGCGCCGTCTGCAACATATGTGGGCGCAACATGTCTAAAAGCTGGCAACATGTTGCTAGCAACAAACTGTTGAATTGCGTTTTCCAGGCATTCCGTAAACAAAACAAAACTGAAACAAAGCCATTCGTACAAGCTTTCTGTATGTGCGTGAGTGTGTTTGAGTGATATTGAGAACTTGCTCTAACTGAGTCTTGACTGTGGCGTTGGCGTTGGGCGCTGGATGTTGGGGGTTGGGGGTTGGGTGTTGGGTCTGGTCGTGTGGCATGTGGCATGTTAGCAAGTGGCTGGCTTTTTATCTGCCATGCCAAAGTGTAAAAATATAAATGAACATAATGCGCAAAATGATTTCCGCCAGTTTAGCTTTCCGCGCTGTGTCTATATCTCATATAAGTGTGTGTACACGTGTGTGTTGGTTCTTTTTAATTGTAATCCCCTTGGGTGATTTGGCTTTCAATGTTTTATCAGCATGCAATATTATAATTCTAGAGCACAGCACTTTTCTTCTTTTTTTTCGACTGCTTTATGGCATTTGGCCTCTAGGCCTTAGTTCAAACTGTGTGGGTGAGCGTGTGCGTCTGTGTGCAAGTGTATGGGTATGTGTGTGTGTGCTCGCCAAGCAATGTCAAGTGCGGCTCATGCCATTGCACACACTTGAGCAACTGTTGTTTTGAATACCCTGTACTCTATATGCATGGTTCATATGTACTTTTTGAACTCAGCTAATTTGGAAGTTAGCAATGCTTCAATTGACACCTAAATACCTAACCCAATTTCATTTTATATTTCAGAAACTAAAAAAAACCAAAAGCCTATAAAATTGGGTTCGTGCTTGGATTTAAAACCTGCTAATATAATTTTTCTTACAAATAAGGGGTGTTCCCACCTATCATTGACTACTCTACACTAGTATGAAAGAATAAAAGGTAAACAGTTTATAGAGTTAAGCAGACTCTAGAGTTCAGTGCAGGGCATCTCACAGTCGAGCATGTCCTATTCATATATTATTGTACATGTTGTCATAGTGTGTGGCTCATTCATTTTTTATGCAGCTTTGACGTTTTTCTGCGTTTAGTTTTATTTCTTACTAAGCAACTTGGCTACCTTTTGTGCTGGGATTTGTAGCTAAGTCTTTAAAGCTAATTGTTGCTCACTTGAAAATGCTATGTGTTTGAGGACCATAAGTTACTTTTCAACCGGTTAAATATACATTAAATAATTGTTTTGACATTGATCATGGCCAAATGAAAGCATTTTGACCTTTAAATAACCCAGCCTAGAGACCTCGAGTGTCGCTCGCAGCGGAAATTACAAATTACAAATTACAAAAGACAACAACAACAGCAGCAGCTGTGATTTTAGAACATTTGGCAGCTCATCTCAACTATGAAATCTGGTAATAAATTTCCGTTGTTAATGCGCCGCTTATCGCTCAATTGGGCCAGACTAAGCAGCTTTTCCAGAAATTCGCAACCCACCCTGATCTGATGGTAGTTCCCATTTTGGTTTGGGCGTAAACAAAGGCAACAAAACGGAAATCGTTTGTTTACAAAATTTGTTGTTAAATTAAAATAATTAAATATCAAATAAATGGCTTAAGCATAGCTGGAAAGTTAATAATAATACGTGCCAAGTGCTGCAATTGTTTATATTATGCTAAAAGTTTGGTGTGCTTTTTTTTATATTTGTTTTATATTTTATTTCTGCATTTCCATTGAAAGCATTTTGAATACTTCGAATTGTTTTCCTTTTAGTTTTTCTGGCTGTATTAATACATTTAAATGCTTAAATATGTTAATGGCATTTCGTGGGACGCTGCCACCGTCGCTTGCATGAATAAAACATTTGAATGTCAAATCAAAATAAAGAAAAATAAAATTCGTTCTCTGCGCCACTTTAATAGAGGTTCTTCGTGGGGGGATTTGTGAGCTATACAGAGGATATATATAACCACCAAAAAATCAATTGTAAGAATTTATTGCGTTTGGTCGCCCCAAACGCACACACACACACAGCCCCACACGCACACACACACACGCACATGCACACACATACACACCCATTCAAAATACCCAGCATGCTACGGAAAAGTATGCTGCATATTTAGAGGCTCAAATATTTGCCACCGCGACAAAAGTGAAAAGTTTTTTTATTGCTCGTATTCTACAAAACGCTTTAGTCAGAAATTTATCAGCTGTCTTTGTTGGATAAGCATTGACGCGGCATGAGCACGTCTTTTGCTTAGAGCATCATAAAATATAACTCTTAATTTAAGAAAATCGCCAAATTTGTAGCCAAAGAAATGCAACGTAGCAAAATTTCTACAGACATACTGATGGACTTAAGTATATATATACAAGTAAATACATGCATATCGATATGAGTATATTACAATTTAAACAAACTTAAGATAATATTATACTGTCTATATAAAAAAAGCCCCTCTCATTTCCTACAAAACAATCCTTAAGTAATTAATTAATCAAGATCAGAAACAACATTAGAGAAAGCTTATCAAGTTTTCAGAACTAAGAACAAAAAATAAAAAAATCATTGCTCGGTTTCGTTACCAAAAGGCGATAAAGTTTTGCAGAACATCTTGTTATTACAGCGTCTTGTTTGTACTTAGTTTAATAGAAACCACCAGTCAATGCTTTAATGTAATGCCTTTATCAGATGTGAGCCTATTGAAAAGCTACCGCAGCTTTTCGGCTGGCCTCTAAAGCTTTATTTATTGTTGTTTGCTTTGCGTTAAAACGTCTTGAATTCATTTCTGAGGCAGAAAATTTAAGACGAACTCAAACTTTAATCAAGTGAGCTAATTAATTAATATGCAAACAATGCTGCAAATAAATGTTCGGCTCTTCAGTCAAAGACCAAAGCACAAATGAAATCAAGCAGAGTAGTAATAGTGCACGTGCACGACTACAAAATACCCTTTCAAGTGCTGAAAAGTTATAGAGCTCCATGAGATGTTGGGTCAAGATACTTAAGTTTTGGCTTTAAAATTGTTGTTTATAAGCCCGCGATACGAGAGCGAGCTGAGTTAAATATCCAAAAATGTTTATTCTGTTTATAAATGTGGGTTATATAAGAAATTGTATCTCAAATTTCAAGCGATCTCTGAGTTGTGATATTGACCTGTTACATAAATGTACACAATTTTTATATACCCTTTTCTTAGTAAGTTTTTCCTTATCATTGGGCCTAACAAAATTCGTAGGAAACGTTAACTGCCCGTGCCAAATTCAAGTGATTTACTCGAATTACCTATTGAAAGTGGCAGCAAGCAGAGCGCCTCATCGATTAGATTAGTTCTCCGAACTGCCATCGATGCTGCTCTCTGGTTATAATTGGCCTGGCCAATCGCTGAGTGGAGTTGTACGTGCCTTATAAATTAAGTTAATTGCTTTGCATTAATTAGGCCAATACTGTTAAATCGTGCCGACCAGGCCGACTCTTTGCGCCAGTTGAAAAATTTATGAAATTCCCATTGAATGGCTTTCAGTTCAAAACAAATCCAAACAAATGTTTGATACCATTGTGAAAAAACAATGCATTGTGCTCGCTGACGTTTTCAATTTAACGCTACGACAATTTGTAAATCAACATCGAAACAGCGTTTAAGTCCCGGATTCAGCGCTGACCATCTACATACCCCACCCCACCGGGGCCCTTTATAACCCTGCGCTCTTCACCCGAATAAACGCACATGCATAAATCAATGTTTGGGGCCATTGTGAAAGTCTAGCTGCCGACATATGCTGCGGGCTGTCGCACAAATTGAGCTTGTCATCTTTTAGGCAGACTCGTCAACACATATTTGCAGTATGTAGGCTCCACAGTCGGTGCTATACCCTGTAGTGCAGTTGGAAGATTTGTATGTTGCTGATGATTAAAATAGCCACCTTTTCTATGAGAAAAAGTGTTGATAGCAGAAAGAAGCTAGCTGCATGTAAGTGAAGAAACAAGGCAAAAAACAAAGCATAGAGACAAAGAACCAAGATAGAAGCAACGGCAGATGCGAAAAATGAAGTAAGGCAGGAAGCTTAGAAAAAGAAAGTTGGAAAGAAAGAAGCCAGATAGAAAGAGAGCAGTAAAGACAGTATGGATAGAAGCAAAGAGATTAAAGAAAAGAGAATCAATAGGAGAAGCAAAGAAAAGCTACCCTAGATAGTAAACGAGAAGCGATTCAAAAGGCTACGCAAAAAGTTAAGCGAGAGGCATTAAAAGAAGAGAGAAGCAGCAAAAAACAAAGCAAAAGGAGTTGCAGTTAATTATTTATAGGATACATAAAAAACCTAGTGGCAGCCGTGGAACTAAGTAAATTTATCAGTCAGCTTTTTCCAATTAAGTCTAATTTATATATTTTTGTATTATATTAAACTTTGGTCTGTTCAATTCGATTTTGTGTATTTCCTCGCATACGGGCGCCATTTTGTGTTGACAACTGGCAACAACTGCAGCTGCGGGCCACCATTTAACGCTACACGCAATTGCACGTCAGGCACGCGCACAGGGACACACACACACACACAACACACGCACACGCACACACAAACACACATACATATACAGGCAAGCAGGACCTGTTTGATGGCTTTCAATTACAGCCACAACTAAAATATGTCTATGTATAGTAGGTACAAATGCAAATTTGACAGCAAGTTTCCGATGTGATTTGCATTGCATTGAGTGCTGAGTGAGTGCATTGCATTCATTCCAATTGTACTCGGTTTTTGGTTTACTTTGGCATGGCAAATGGCATGCAAATATTATTTTAGATGTAATCTGTTGGCTTGCCCAGTGGTTATATTATAATTTCTCAAATTAATAACAATTTCTTTGCCCAGGCATTGAGAGAGAAAGAGAGAGAGACCAATAGAATTTATGTAGCAGAGTCTGTACTTAGTTTGGCTTCCATGTAGTTTCTTCACAGTCGGTTTGAACTTCCTGCCTTAGTCTCCTTTTCCTGGTATCACTCTTAGCTGCTTTTTATGCAAATGTGTGCGTGCGTGTGTGCGTGTGTGCGTTTCTGTTTTGTGGTTCCGCTTTTCTATGACACTTTGCCATGACAGCATCTGCATCTTCTGTTAGATCCACAAGCATTTCCAGCACTTTTCCAATTGGATTTTATTTATTTTAGGACAGTTTTTCGCCCCGCATCTGCCCCATGCGCCTGTCACATTGCTGACAATGTTCCATGCATGGAGTCAGCTAACTGTAACTATTTATTTGTTTATTGCAAATTAGATTTGCCATCGGTTGACCAAGTTTTCCGTTCACGCTTCTCACGCAAGACACGGCGTATGCGTGTTCAGTGTGCTGCTTTGTATTTGAAATGCTTATAAATTTAATATAGGCAAGTTTGAAAGCAACAGCTGAAGTCTGCTGCACTAGCGGGTATCCTGTTTCAGGTAACAGGTGCTCTAAACACATGTGTCATATGGAACAGTGAGTAGAAAATGCACAGAACGAGTATGACTAGTACTCATATGCGAAACGTTGAGTAGTTTGCTATCTTTTGTGTTTAATAATTGTCCTATATACCCTACTGTATACACATGAGCGTTTCGCTATGATTTTTCTAAATAATTGAGTATGCGAAGTACTCTTACGCAATATTTTCACATCCTCATGCATACAAACCAGTTTAATACACATTCAAATTGATCAATACATGCGTACTTTTGATAATGGGTAATTTGGTAGTGTGTAATTTGGCAGACTATTCATTAAAAAGTAGTCTATTAGAATCAGTGTGCATAGTACTCATACTCATAATTAAGAAGAGTTGAAACATGGCATAGTTAAGTCTATGAGTAGTTTACGCTAACGCAAACATCATATATAAACTTTATGAGTACTCTGACTGAATGAGTACCAACTACTCACATTCTCAAGCATATGAATACTTTTAGTATGCATCCAAATTTATCAATACATGCGTACTTTTGATAGAGAGTAATTCGGTAGCGAGTAGTGTAATGGAGTACTCAGATAAAAATAGTCTATTAGAATGACTATGCACAGTACTTATACTCATAATTATGATGATTTGAAACATAGCATAGTTAAGCCTATGCATATGAACAACATATATATAGTTTTCTAGTACTCTGAAAAAGAACCAAAGCTTTTTGCATATCCGTATTCATAATCAGTATTCACAATTTCTTTGTGGAAAATTATAATTGTGTGCCTCGAACAATTTATTGTGCCATTTTGCAGCATTGTTTAGGCAACACAAAAACTCATGACCAAATCGTGACCTTAGCTGAGGTTTTCATCTCAGGGCCATTATGAATTTCAATTTTAATTAAATTCACATCAACAACAGTAAGCTGCGTGTTTATAACGCACGCAGCAGATTAAGCTTAGGCTTTGATAAGCTGCTTCTGAAGTGCTGCCAGTGGAACTGCACTCCATGTGCCCCGCTGCCGCCAAGCAGGATCCATCATCAAGCGCTTCTCAATTAATATGCGCTCTCGTGTCGCCACCCACAGCCGCCCATTGTTAGTTGCTGCGTTTGTGATTTGACGCATCATTTGCATTTCTAATTACTGCTGCTGCTGCTGCTGCTGCTGCTGCGCTTTTTTCGCCCCTTACTCGTGTTTTATATTGTTTGTACAACATTATTTTATAAGTGGACTCAAGCTGCTTGACTCTTGAGGCGTGTGATTTTTGCTTGCAGCTGTTTCCAAATTTGCATGCCGCATGCTGCACGCTCTTTTCTATACCCTGTTTCCATCAAGAATTGTTCAGTAACAAAATTGGCACATTAGTTTTCTGAATGTCTATGTAATAGGCAGCAGCAGCCCACATAGTGAATATATTATTGATCACCTTTTACAACCTATTTAATCTGGCCATCTAACTGTCTGTTCTATTCCATTTCCTGACTTTTTACAATAAATATCGTTTTCTAACGTTTATAACTGAGATAAATAGACACCAAATTTGACATGTGTGGGCTTTTTATAGTTTGTCATGTTGCATATAGATTCCTTACCCAAATTTTCTCAATAAAGGCATTTTGCATTTGTGGCCTATTCATTGATTATTATATAGCTTATTATGGTTAGCACACAGATTCCTATCTGCATTGACCATAAAATACAAATTCTCTTGGACTAATGCCTCGCTTTTTGTTATAAACAACAATTTGATTGGCATATTAAAGCTGTGAAAACTTGAAAGTGATCGGACAAGGAAGGAAGATGTTATTTAAATTCAACTTGCTCAAAATAAATAAGTAAGAGGCTCTCAGACTAGGAGATACACTGATTGCTCTTCTAGAAAGATATTTGACCTATATAAACTATTATAGAAGTTACATGTCAACTTTGGTGATTCTAGCTCCTAAAACCAAGGACGAACAGACAGCCGAACAGATAGACGGATAGGGCGAGATCAACTCGTCTACTGATGCTGATCAAGAATATATACACTTTATGGGAACGGAGATTCTTTCTTCTGCGTGTGGCATACATTTGCACAAATACATTATACCCTTTTTAGCCATTTTCAATGGGTTTAGGATATACAAACAGAGCGAACTGAAAGCCCACTTTGTATATTTTGAAAGATTGAATATTTGCCTGCGACACTTTGCAGCTGTGTACAGAACATCGCCAGTCGGTCACGCTCGACTAGAACAACTTTACTTGTTTTAATTCCCTTTTGAGCCGTTTATTAAGTGTTCCTGACTGTGGCCTCAAGGCTGTCGAGCTGGCATTGCGCTTCAAAACGGCACTTACGGAATGGATTAAAGCAAATGGCTTTTCATTCAATTCCTTGAAACAGTTTAAATCGTTTAAGCTGCCATTCAATAAGCATCAAGTTAAGCTAAGCGGGATGATGCCAACTATTCAAACAGTTGCCTTAAACTAAGTTCTTAAACATTTATATATCTATTTTTTTGTGGTAAATTGCATAGCTTTTCCATGCCAAAGGGTTGCTGTCGAAAAAGGGGCAATGCAATTGGGGTGCGCTTTTCTTTAAGTGCCAATCGCTTCACTCTTGACGCCCAGCTGCTTATCTCCGTTGGCCACAAATGCATATCACACGCATATATCATTTGATGGCGTATACTTAAAGCTAAGCTATACCACAATTAAGTCCGCCGCCATTTGATAGCCATTATTAAATGCTCTTCTATGACGTCTAATTGCCGTTCCACTAATTTGGTTTGGCACGCAAAGTAATGCGTGGGATTGAATTAAGTTTCAAAGTTTGAAATTACTTCATTTAACCTTGAACAATGTTTTCAAAGGCGTAATTCGTTTCAGTTTAGGGGAATTTTTCTGTACAATTTTGTCTAGAAATGGGCGGGCTCTTATGTAATGTGAGCTGGCTCAAAACAAAAAAGAGATATGAAATATGTTTCAAATTATCGACTTTTCAATGAAAGTAGAGACAATTCATTATATTGATGATAAATGACATGTAATATGTAATATGTATCATGTAAAAATTAATTCTATTTAAATGTAAATAACATGTAATATAATAGAGAATTATTTTTAAAGAAATATATAAAGATCAAAAATGAAAGATGCTTGATCTGTGATTTGCTCGAAAAACAGAATTTTGACACACGCTTTAAGCTTCTAGCTCCTGTAGATTCTGAAATCGGACGTACTGACGGACAAATGGCTCGATATGGGTAAATCGAATTGATGCTGACTAAGAATGTATATGCTTTATGGGATCGGAGAAGCTGCCTTCTGCCTGCAACATACATGTGCACAAAGCCATTATACCCTTTTTACCCAATTTAAATGGATTCAAGATTCAACAAGTAAGAGGTTCTAGTCGGGAGCTCCCGACTAGGGTATACCCTATATATTATATTTTAGAAGCTATATGTTAAGTTTGGTGACTCCAGCTCTTATTATTTACCAAAATTGCCCAAAAAACAGGATATCGATAGCGATTTTTATCGATAGCTTGGAAACGGAGTAAGTTATCGATTATCGGAAACAAACTCGATCTGCGCGGGAACTAGGAGCATCTACATCTAAAATTTCTCTAGCTCTTATAGGTTCTGAGATCCTTGCGTTCATACATACGGACGGACGGACGGACGGACGGACAGACAGACAGTCGGACATGGCTAGATCAACTCGGCTATTGATGCTGATCAAAAATATATATACTTTATGGGGTCGGAGAAGCTTCCTTCTGCCTGTTACATACATTTGGATTTTGCACAAATACAATATACCCTTATACCCATTTTTAATGGGTTCAGGGTATAAAAATTAAAAATTGTTTCTGGATTTGAACTAGCGATCTCTCGCTCGCAAGTACGCCAGTTAGGCACCAAAGCTACCTAGTTGTACTCACGGATTTGTGTCCGTGTGCTTTCGTGTTAAATAAAAAAACAAATACACAATCTCTAAACCTGTAAGCTAAACCTCCAAAAAACGTAAAACCTTGAACTAGTTTATAGCTATGCGCCTATTGATTTTACAGCACCGAAAAGTATTTAAAGTTTTCGGGCTAACACTCACGACCCACACCCGGAAACTTAGAAATTTTTCGGAACTTTTACTGATGGGGCTGATGCGCACGGCCCTTCCCCTCCCAAATGGGCAACTCAACCGCTTGGCAGTGGCTGCAGCTGTCACTCTACATTGCCGGCAGAGCTGCCTCGTTTCATTTCCGGTTTGTCAGCACGAGTTATGCGGGCTTGTGCTCTGCAGGTTCTACTTTGATTTTGGTCGCAGCAAAGTGGCAAAACAGCTTGCAACGTCCCACACTTCAGTTTTACTTAGCTACGTGTCCTCTTTCTTGAGCTTGCACCTTGCAGGCGACTTATGATTAGCAAGTTTTTGTAAATTTTCAGTTTTTCAATAGAATTTTGTTGTTGTTGTTGTGCTGACCCCACATCTGTTGAACTGTAAATTGTAAGATATATGTTTCAGTAAAATGCGTTTTGTTGATAATTCATTTGCGGTGCGCACAAAAGGATTCTACATTGTCTTAGTCTCTGCCCCAAGGCAGCGCACACATGGCGTATACTTGATATTTCAGCTGTCGAGTGTAGTTAATTTGACCAGGACGACCAAATATTTATTTAGTTCGTGTCTTTATTTTATTGTTGCTCTCATTCGGCTTTCATTTCAAGTCTTTCCTTCCTTCTTGGTCATTTTATATTTGAAAAAATTAATGTTTGACCTTTTCTTCTACCTTTCAGAGGCGGAGTTTTTAGATTTGTTAGCAGCTGTTCCAAGTGTATAGTCTCTTTGTCTGTCAATGTGTTTTTATCCGATAAGAGTTCCAAGTTATCAATAAAGAAAAAGTTTAGAAGCACCCAAAACTAAATGATTGCCATTAAAGCAAAAGCTTTGGTTTAAAAAAAGCTTTGTAAATATCCAATTTGTAGTCCGTAAATTCCACTGCTTGCTTACTGTGAGTCAAAAAATATTCAGAATGGACAACTTCAAGTCTTAAATATAGGTTTTGGTTTATAAAAAAAAAATTTGTAGTTTCTACTAGAGACCAAGGTTAAAAGAAGGGATTTCTCTCTTTAACAAACTAGAACTTACAGCATGATATTTTTATGTTTTCGATAGAAGTTTTTCTGGGATTTCATTTAAGATCAATAAATAATGTTTTCTTGTTAATTTCATTTCATTTGTCTCATTTAAAAATGGAAAGAATTGATAAAGCCAAGTTCAAGCCTGGTTTCGGATGAATAACAACAAACTTTACCCAATCGAACTTTACAGCCAGTTTGAGTTTCCAATCTATCGAGGATTAAGGATTTAGGGCTCTTCAGCTTGTATATATTTATATTATTCTATCATAGAATATCAGACAACAATAATATTGAATAACATGGAATATTTGCAAATGTAAAAACCAAACTTTAAGCTTTGAGCAGAAATTGATTTTTGAAAAAATAAGTTAAGTTATTTGCTCGGATTTGTCAGCTGACATAGTAACTGCCATAAAAACAATCTGATATGGAATTAAATTCAAATCTATATAAGAAATTTCACAAAGTTGTAAGCTTGTCCAGCAAGGGTATTAAAGCCCTTGTCAAACTCTCTATAGTTTGTTTAACTTGTTTTCGTGTTTATTCCAGCAGACAAATTTCTATTTGCCATTTAGTTTTATTCGACTTGTGCCCGAAGCACTTGGCATATTAAATTTCAGTGGTCTGCAGTGCTCAGTTGTGGCTGCTCAAAGGTAAGTGCAAACAAACACATACGCACACACACCTACATTGATACATGTGTTGTATATTTAATACGCGTTAATTGTATGAGTGAGTGCTGTGCATTTGAAATTCATGTGCTCAGTTCTACAAAACCAGCAAAAAGAAATGTATAAAAAATGCAAAAGGCCGCAGGAATTAATAACACAAGTTTTCAAGTGCTCGCGAGTATCATTAAAATAATTATCGACGAGTGCGTTCTCGTTGTGGTTTCATTTATTCAAATTACTTCCAGCTTGATGCCACATTACACATACGCAATGTTGGCCGCAACAAGAAACGCTGATTTGAAGCATGTGTGTGGGTGTGCGGGTGTGTGTGCGGGTCTGTGTGCATTACGTTTTGGCCGCCCTAATGAGCTCCGTTTCTTTGTCATTTCCATTTAACATTTGTGTCATTTGCCCGGCACAAACAGAAGGCCAAAATTGAAACCAAAACGAAAATTTTTGTTTTTGCCATGCGGCAAATGTTGACAAATTTTCATGGCACAGCGCACTTCCGGCCGGTGGCATAGAGCAGACAGACCCGCTGACTTGGCTGCCGATAAACAAACAAATTGTGCTGCCTGCCTCGGGGCCATCAAAATCTAGGCGAAAACCCCAAACAAACCCGAAAAGAAAAAAGAAAAACCCTCCAGCATTGGGGCTGGCGTTTTAATTGCTCAGATAACGCGAAATGCCAGCTCAAAGAGCAACAGTCTAGAGGGAACATTGAAAATGGCTCCTGGGCCTGTCCAGCGTTGATTTATGTTACACAAAATAGTTGGCATTCCAAGTTGGCCAAACTCAGTTGGGGCACTGTCGGCAGCTCTTTATGTCTTTATCACTTTGGGGAGTTTATAGGCACGTTGCTGTCCATGCAAATTAGTTTCAATGTGTGTGTGTAAGTTTTTGTGTGGCGTTTAAATAAATATTTATATTGGGTCTACCCCGGCCCTCAACTCTGTTGGCTGTCACATTTAATTGCCATTTGGCAGCTGAGGCGACAAGTATGGCCGAAATCTGCAGCAGACCAGGCTTTAAATAAAACCCGAGAATACACTTTAAAAAGTCATTGAAAAACGCAACTGAAACTTAAATTTGTTTGAAATTGTCCGCCAAAAAATAACAATTTCTACACTACGAATTTTTCTATAACTTTTTCTTTTATTTTTGCGTATTTTGCCCAGAAATGTGGCTATAGCATGACAGGTAGGTTATATATTGGGGCCACGCTTTGTTACATGGATAAAGTTTTTTTATTTCCCCTTTTCTAAAGATACAAAATTTCAAGTATTTGATATATGTTTTTTGATAAATGTAATTCACAAAATCCAATCAAAAAATCATGTAAGCTGCAACTAATTGAAAAAATGTTTTTGAATTTATATTATATACGAATATACAAATTTGGCTAAAACTATAAAAAGTTAAAGCTTTTTGCTGATTACAGTTCATGTAACTTTTTTTAGAATAATGCTCATGGAATGCTAACTTTCTCACTTTGTAAATGTAAATTAAACTTCCGTATACAGTTTGAAAATTCTATAAACTTTTCGGGCTAAAAAATAATAAAAAACCTAAAACTAAATCAAAGAGCGCGTACGTGTAAAATAATTGCCCGGGACACGCTTGCCAAGGCTCAACCGAAATATATCTGAAAAATATAAATCTAAACAAAATTGTTTTTCGATTTTGAATTGGATAAATTAAGTTCCGAACCAATTTGGTAAATATTTAAACCAATATTAAAAAAAAAAGACGTAATTAAAAAAAAAGTAAAAAAAAATATCGTAAAACATTTTATTCGTAGAACTCGAAACCAACAAAGAAAAAACTGTAATTAAAAACTGAAAATTCTTACACTTTTAACATTAATGAAAATCAAAAAAAGTTTATATTTGTTTTAAAAATTCTCTGGAATTTGTAAAATAACTATTTCTTATGGTTGTGTAAGCCTAAGTTTCGCTAAGTGTTGCTGCGCAATTGTGCTACAAGCACAAATGTCAAATGCCACAAACCTGTGTCAATGTGTGTTTAACAATAAACAAGAAGCATCAAAGCCACACACAGATATACACGCATACAATCACAGCATTGATCGGAGGCTGTGAGTGTCTATCTTGTTTGGCCAAAACTGAAGCCACATCAACTTAAGGCCATGGCTTTTGGTTAAGTCTCTAGTTTAGCCACTCTATAAATGAACAATGCCAACTATTGGCAGCCACAAGCACTTGAGTCTGTGCAAAAGGATAAGTCGATGGCTTTTATGTGCGTTTGGCCCGGCTAAGACTTTAAGTTGTTTTCGTGCGGCTTATTGCCTTGTTTATGGCCTATTATTCAGCGTAGCTGAGCCCTTACGACACTTGACAGCTCATAAGTATAAAAATTGCCACGGCCATGGCCACGACCACGCCCCCTCAACTGAAGACTAACTGCAGCTCATTAGCGCGCCAAGTGGCGCTGACAAATTCACGTTAACGCCCCGTTGCATGCAACATTTATAAATGGCAAACAATTGGTGGCACATGAAACGATATCAACAGCAACAAGCAAGAAAACCAAAGCGCAACAAGTTGAAAAATAAGCTGACAGACGACGCAGCGCTTTAATTAATTCAATTTGCATACATTTTGACAGCTGCTTTTAAGGGCTGCTTAAAAATGAAGCTAGCAAAATATGTGAGAACAGTGACTTAACACAAAATAAAAGCAGGTGAAATATGCGCTGACTCGACTGTCAGCTTTCCTGTAACCAGATTACAGTAACTGCTGGACAGTTTGAGTATGTTGCTTGTAAAGTTACCAGCTAGTTCGGGCTGTTGTTAAATGTCTTATTAATTATTTTACTTTACTTTATTTGCCTGGCGAAGTCCTCAGATCGATTTAAACATATTTTTTATAAATTTAAAAGCTATTTTAGCCTGAAGATAAATCTAAATCTTGCTTTTAAGCTTTACATGTTCTAAAATTTATTTCATCTGCCTGGCGAAGACCTCAGGTCAATTTAAACACTTTTCTTGAAAATTTAAAAGCTACTTTAGCCTGAAAATAATTCTATAGCTTGCTATTAAGGTTATACATGTTCTTATGAATTAATTCAGCTGTCAAAACTCGTCAGACATTTTATATCGGGTCAATTTTTGTTGTTTTCTTTTCTCTCTTTAAAAAACCTGATTGAGAAAAGTATAAAACAGTTCATCTTACTGCTAAATGATACAGTTAATGTTAGATTTACTATCTTGCCATCATTCTCTGCACTTATAGGAAAGCCGATTTAAATCGGTAAATAATAAATGGCTTTCGTATGACGATTCAAAGTAAATTTCCTCACTTAACAGGGGTTGTCAACTTACAGGGTATCAAAAAGGCTGCGAGCAGCTTGTGCATGCGGCAGGCAGCTAACAATCTGTAAATTTACTGCATTTAAAATGAATGTGGCATGGTTTTAGGTTGGTTTTGAGCGCGTTACCCGCCAATTTGCAGCTTATCACAAGCCACGTGTAAATATTGCATTTATTTTTATCCAGACCCCCATGTCGCCGTATATGCCATGCCACATGCCACGCAGCGGTAAGCTTGGCGCTATGCAGGCAGGCGAGTCGACGTATGCGTAATATGCGCTTAAGCAAACGTTCGAGTTGCAGCATTTGCCTCGCCAAAAATTTAAGATTATATCATTAAAAAAAATATTATATTTATGCGGCATGCCATAAACAAGCCACAAAATTGCAAATTGCGTTTGGCAATTTTTAGTCGTGTTTGTCGGCAGAAACTTTAAACCAAGCGCTGCATAATAATTGAAATTTTCATTTGAAAACTTTTACAATTTGCAAGCGATTGCCAATGGGAGCTGATGAGTTGTGCAGGGAAAGTAATAAAAAAAAAAAGAACCAGCAATAAAACTTGTCGCCCAGTCACAACAACAAATGGCCAAGCAAATTGTCTAGGGAATTTTCAATGAAAGATACACACACACACATACACACACACACACGCACAGCGCTTCATTGACATTCACTTGTAGCACGAATTTCAATAAAAAATTCAGTACAATATGCAACATGTGAAGAAGGATGGGCTAACGGTGCGTATGATGAATACCGCTGTGAGCAACCAGCGCACTCAACTTGGCGCTCTGGATATGTAAACAGCGGTTGTCCCGTGTGTAGGTAATACTACACTGTAAGAAATAGATTTGTTTAAATGAGATTAACAACTCGAAAATAAGAAGTTTTAGCAAATAGGCGGAGAAGTTGATTCTAGTTGAATTATGATATCTAGGGAATATAAATAAATATAATTACATGAGGTCATGAAAATCACATAGAAAGGCGTTCGCTATTTATGTTGAGTTCCATCGATTTACTTCTTTTGACGGGCCCCATTTTTTTCAGTGTAGTCAGTCACAGCCCCTCACAAAATGCAGTTGGTGAACAATAGTTAATGCTACAACTGGCACACATGCTACACCTTTCTATTTGCGTGTGAGTGTGCACGTGTGTGCAAAGGGGCGTATGTTGCAGCTGTTGTTGAGCGCAGAGTTAAGTTTCGAATGCGCTCAATGATAACACACCAGGACCAGGATGAAAGGGGACATATGCACGCCCACAGTCACACAGCGATTGTCAATCGATAGCGCAGTCGGTCCGCATTGTCAACTCACGTGTGTGGCAATAATTAGCTCTGTGCACCGGGGTTTCAAACGAAAGGTGCAATCAACCGTGCTTAAAGCGTAGCCCCAACAACCTGCTGCCAATCACACCCACAATCCAGCAATCCACATTGCAGCCAATGGGCCGCCATTTTCACACGCATTTTGCTAAATTGTTTTTTCGCCCTGCGACGGAAAATTACAAGAATGGAGGCAAAAACAGCGCTAACGACAAAAAGTACACACAGAAAATGTGCTCGAGAGTGTGCGAGTGTGCATAATAACAGTTAGGCGCATTTGCCACGCCCATCCGCTAGCCTATTTATATGCGTCGTCAAGTTGGCTAATAGCTGGCGTTATTATATTTTATATGTGCATTAAAGCACGAACAAAAGCACACCCGCACTGGGCCAGAGTGAACGACTCGGAGATACCCTTTAGTATCCTATTATGGCAGCCAATGGGGCGTGAATACCAAATCGCATAATATGTGTATATTATACGAGAATTTTTTGTCTTACAATATTCGAGTTATACTTGAAAAACCAAACCAAAATATATATTTATCGATATTAAGACAATGACAAAGGAGAAATCGAAATCTATACGGTAAAGGTTTAAAATGTACATAAAATATATTTTCAGACTTTTGCTTATAGAATTTCCAAGAACGAGGCGTTTTCAATAATGGACATGGCTATGTACGGATTATGAATACATATATACCTCCTGAGGTCGAAGATCCTTCCTTTTGTCCTTTAGATGCATTCAATAAGTAAATGGCATACAAAACACACAGCAAATGCCGCATGAAGTCATCAGCATCGATGGCAAACATACACACACAAGTAAACACACCTACGCACACCCACACGGGGCGTATGAGTAATCGAAAGCCCAGTGGCGCGGCAACAACATAAAACTGATGGATATGTACTTAATATAAATATTGACAGTCTGATGTTTATTAACAATTTATTTATTTATACTTATGCGTTGTGCGAACGTCGTGCGCATTTAATTTTTAATTCAAGCACATTGCGGCATAAATAATTATACTTTGTTTATATATTTTAATAGACAAATAATAAAATTACGCGCTATTTGCCGAGAGTTATATGTGCGGTGTTGTCTGTGCTCTTATACGCACATAAATCGAGACAGCTCAAACGGAAAAAAAATCCAAAATAAATAATGGCACTATCAAAAGCTTCACTTATGTGCTGATCGCCGCATATTAAACACCCTCTGAACAAAACGTCCCAACTCGACGGTGTTGTTATTATTTAATGAAAATCGCATGAAAAAGCATAAGAAATTTAAATGTAAAAGTGGAATGAGAGAGCATATTCTATTGTAAATAGCGAGATAACAAGTGATTTAAAAGAGAAAGTGAATGGAAATGAGTGTAATAAAGAAAGAGAGAAAATACAGAGTAAAAAAGAGAGAAAAGGAAAGAGAATAAAAGCTAAACAAGAGGGAGAGCATATTATGATAAAGTCTGTTAGAAGAGAGAAAGAGAGAGAGAGAGAGGGGGAGGGAGAGAGAGGGAGATAAAGAGAGATAGAGAGAGAGAGAGAGAGAGAGGGAGGGAGGGAGAGATAGGGAGATACAAAGAGAGAGAGAGAGAGAGAGAGAGAGAGAGAGAGAGAGAGAGAGAGAGAGAGAGAGGTAGCCAAAGACAGTACATATAGGTTTACAGACAAAAAAAAATGGAGAGAGAGAGAGAAAAAGACGGGGAAAATGATATAGACAGCGAGAGAGCACATAAAGGGTTGCAGAGACAAACAGAATTTAGTACAATTTGAGGCGAATCGCAAAAAAAAAACCCAGATCATTTAACAATGGAGTAAGGTACATTATCGTAAAAGGAAATTAACAAAATAAATTATATATGTATATGTTTCTGCCTGTCACTTCTTAATACCCTTCTCACGCATTTTCAATCTGTACAGGGTATGAAACAGATTTAAGTGTATTCTCATAAATTGTTTTGTTTCTTATGGAGATTAAATACGTTTTCTGACTAATCAAATCGCAGCCATGTCGAGTAACGAGGCTGAGGAGTCATTATTCAATTCAGACCGCGAGCGAATTTCATTTTCTATTTTAAGCCACAGTCAAAGTTTTTGCTTCTGGCTCGCTTTCAATCGCCAATTAAGAGCTTAGTGCGAACTGCCCACACTCAATCCACACCCAATGCACAAAGATACATAATTTATGCCCGGACAGGACGAGGCATCAGCTGCCCCAGTTCTCTTGGGCGCAGCCCGGAACAAGGCATCCTCGAGCTCTGTGTTTGCCCCCGCCTTATATGCATGATGCCTTTCCACGCTGCCTGTTTGTGGATTATGTGGAATTTTGTTGCTGCTTTTAGTTGTTTTGGTTTTTGCTTGTTTGTTTGTTTGTTGGATGTGCGCAAAAGAGATTTGCCGCAACCATGAGAAAATCTTTGTTAAAAAGTTTTTCGTATGCTTGCGTTTTACCGCACAGCATTTCCACGGCATTTTTCCTGCCTTGACACTCAGTTGTAATAAGCGTAATGCACATTATGTTACTTATAGACCAAATTCTGGGAATTTTTTACCTGACAATTAACAAATTTTTATTGAATCTGCAAAGCACTTGCTTCTCAACATATCTTTTCCAATTAGATTATGTTAAATTTTTGACAACATTTTTGCTGCTGTAAAATTTGTATTTGCATATTTGATTTAGAATTAAAGTCTTGCATATTTTATGTAACCGAATCGAAATCATTTCATGTAGAAATTGCTATTGACTCACATATTTTTAGCTCGGAAGCTGCAAACATTTTTGTGGGTAACAATTACATTAATGACAGCTCATACTGTGCAAGCAAGAATGGAAAAAAGTAAGCAATATGTGGGATAGACTAGAAGCTACCCTATAACATTTTTTTTAAACACATATTATTTGAAAATTAAAAAAATACCATATTGGATGCATTAATAAAGAGAAGGAGTATTTTCTGTCCTGACTTTCAAACAATTTTCTAAACCGGAAACAGTAGCGGCAATAATAGTGTGGCATGTGCTGAAGCTGACTCAAGCTGATGGACAACCGGTGTTTAAGTCCAACTCGCCGGTAAAATATTTGTAATTTAAATATTTAAACGAGTTCTAACCACAACAAAATAACATTAAAGACTCCAAACCAAAAGAGCAATTTGTCAGGGCACAAAACATATAACATACATAAGGTTGGTTTGGCCTTCAAAAAATAGATTACAGCAATTTTTAAGGCCATAAGCAAACAAAGTTACAATTGAAATTGTTTTAATTAAAAGTGTATAATACATTTGATTATAATTTAATGATATAAGTAGAACATTTAATTGCATAGAGCAGCGTTATCAACCATATAGTGCTCACACACCCAGGCACACACACACACACACACACACATAATGCACACGGCAAATGTTTATAAAATCGAAATGCATTAATCATTCATGTGTTGAGAATATTTTGTTGGCCCTGACAACTTCAACCTGTGTTAGGTCCTCAATTAACTTGTCAAATATGGTTTAATGAGAGTGCTTATAGAAAGATGGCACGGAGAGTGAGAAAGGGAGAGAGAGGGAGTGAGAGAGCATATTTATTGCGCCTTAGTAATGTCTGAGTACATCGTTAGCCCAGTTAAGTGGTACTTTGGTAAACATATGGAATGCACGAACCAAGGTAAAGAGCAAAGGACAAAGGACAATTCATGTGAGTATTATGTTGTCGTATTTACATGTAATTTGCTTATGAATTGTGTTTGCTGTAACTGTAAATAGCATACTATATATGAGGTTTGTGTATCTATATCTTTAGCTGCATTTGTATGCCTAATACCCTATAAGCTTGACAGAGAAGGCACAAATGGGTATCTGCAAGCCTGGCTAAGTCGTGAAAGTGCCGCTGCTTTGATCAGAACTTTGTAATGCAGTGAGTTTTGTATTAAAAATTCTGCATGCCTCAGCCAAAGTCACTTCCCTAGAAGTGGCATAGTTCAGCTGAGAGTCAACTTGACAGCTCTCTTAGACTTAAAACCTAATAACTGGCAGGGTAACTGCTAGTCGAGCACACTCAACCAGCTCATTCATACAAGTGCTTTGTTGTCGCTGCTTTGAAGCATCTACATATTTACACTAATGCATATTTTTAGCCCTCATTGCACAATGCCAGCAAAACAAAGACAAGGACATGCCCCCCAGTGCAGGTGGCTTAGCTAAAAGAGATGAGTGGTGCGACATGCGAAAAAGGAGAACAGAAGAGGAAGAAAGATAGATATCTCCATGTTGGCTGTTGTGGTTGCAGCACGGTCGCGAGTCCTGGGTCAGCGATGGATTGCCATGTGAAGAAGGTCATGTGGATTGTCGAGCAGAAAATTGCATTGCGCATCTTTAGCCAGTGATAAGCAAGTGAAGTGTTAAAACGAACTAAATGCTTTGTAGCCTTGGCAACTGGCTCATAAATACTATGTTGTTGCAACTTTATAAACTGCACGACACTAACTTGAAAGTGGCATCAACTTTGTTTGGTTTGCCTGCAAAATTGCTAAAACATGCTCCAGCAACGAGATACGTTCGCGCCTGGGTTCGGGGGGTTCGTTCTTCGGTCTGTGATGTCTACATTTTGCTGTGTTATTTATCACCTCTTGCACTTTGGTCACGCAAGACAGTCATGCCATGTCGCCGCCTCACCCAGTTACCAGCTAACAGTGCCTCCTGCCAACTTCACTTCCACTTGACTTCGCTTATGCATGTGCTTGCCATTGTTTGTCTCCCACCCAACACTGTACGTGCTCATAAACAATTATTTATGCACAAAAAACACAAATGTTAAGATATATTTTTTAGCTGCGGGGCCATACGGGCGTATTGTGACAAAGATAAGGCACTGCAAATGTCGTGGCATAAATTCTGGAGTGCACAGCCATTTTTTTTTGGCACGTAAAGCACTTTTGGTTTGCACCCAAAATTGTGTTTTCTGCTTGCCCTAATTTGTTTTCTATTCAAAACCGTAATTCTACTAAACCGTTTCGGGCTTGATTTTCTGTAATTATGTATTAATTTCATAAAATAATTCTTTACTAAAATTCTCTGTTAATCTGTTAATTTCACTCTGTTACTGGCACACTCTTACAATCTGTATTACTTTAATTAAATACTTATTTTTTAACATTTCTTAGTTCTGTTAACTTTACCCTGTTACCGTCAAACTGTAAGCAGCAGCTACAATTTATGTTACTTTCTCTAAATAATCATTTTCTTATATCCTTTTTTTAAATAATTATATTTTTACATTTATCAGTTCTGTTAACTTCACTCTGTTACTGTCCCTCTGATAACAGTAGCTGTCAACATGCAACTGTTAATAACCGGCAAGTCTAGTCTTTAATTTGTATCATTTAATTATCATTATTAAAAAGAAAAGTATTTAAAAAAAATTCAAAAATCCCTAAGCTTAAATGAAAACCAAAATGAATCAAATTTTTAGTTCTGTTAACAATACTTTCACAAAGTAAAAACCGTAAAAAGTATATAGCATATTATTCAATTTTATGCGCTGCAAGTGTATACAATCTCGAACAAAAACTTCTCGAAGTCAATTAATTTGAAATTCTGAACCCTTGAGAATTCAACATCTACAGATCTATTAATATTGTTCCGCATATAATCAAGCTCAACACGATTTTCAGGCACTTCACAAAAAAAAAAAATTTTTCCCGCAAAACATAATTTATTCTCACTTTCGTCGGATACTTATTTGTTCAAGTTCTTAGCAATAATTTTGACAGGAATTCAAAAAACTTTTCAGTTTTTTGTGCCTCTTTTTCTGTGCCAATTGTAATTTAACACACACAATGCAAGGGAATTGCGTCAAGTGTCCACGGCTTTGCCACCTTGGCACGTCCTTTATGAAACATTCAAGTTGACAGCGGCGCCCCGAAAAAAAGGAAAAGTTTTTTAAAAATGAGCAGCCGCCTGTCAGCGCTTCTTCTTTTTCTTTTGCCATAACTTTTTTTATTTTTGCTGTTAATATTTAAATAATAAATGAGTTTTTGACAAGCGGGCATTGGGCTTTGTTTGGGTCAATCATTTGGGAAGCACTCCGGCTCTAAAGTATTATACCCTTTGCAATGGATATTATCAGTTTGTCATCAAATGTGTAACACATGGAATGCTCTCTCTCTCTCTCTCTCTCTCTTAATGCTCTCTTAAGCGGACATAAATGGGTAAAAAATGTTATTTTCCTCAGCTAATGCCAGCTCAATAAATATGTCGATGTTAAAAAAACTATGTAATGAAATTGGCTTAATCTCTACTAAGAGATAGTTCATATTTTATCCGAGTTTCGTTCTTTGAAAAAAATGTCTTTTGGGGAAGTTAAATTGTTTTTCCAGAATAAGTAGGGAAGAGGGACTTCAAATATTGTCCAACTAAACATGCAGTACATCCAAATGCTTTTTTATGTCAACTAAGTTATTACTGTATCAACGACCTTGATACGAGTTTGATTAATTTGATGAAATTTTTTAACGAATTTTACTTTATTCTTTGCATTTTTTACCCATATCTCATTACTATAACATATAGCCCCCATGGGGCCGATGAATTGATAATATTAATATATTATTTTACTTTTTCAGGAATTATGTAAGCTCCAAGTACTAGAAACTGCAAGGTTGGGTTTAGTCAGAAAGGGTATTGAATGCGCGGCACTTTGTACTTAGTTTTGTCATCTAGTTTTCATGTTGGGGACTTGTTTATTTGGGCTTGCATGGCATTGAATAAATCACTTTCAACTTCTCAGTTGCAGCTCATTACAAGTTGTTGCTGTTGCTCGAAGACTCTCTTATTTTTATGTTGTGTGTGTGTGTTCATTTTTTTTGTACAGTTTTTCAACGTCATTTCCTCAATGTGGACATTTTTCAAGCGCTGTTGCTGCTGTGGCTTCCGTTTCCTTTCGACATTGACGCAATATTGTTGCTGTCTCTGTTGTTGCGGCTGCTGTTGCTGCTGCTGACATTATTGTTGCTGTTCGTCAATGGCGTGCAAATGTAATTGGTTTAGCCGGCAGTTTAACTCAGTGTTCAACATTTTGTTGACTTCTGCTGTTGCTGCACTCGAACCGTAATGAAATTTCATGACATTTGGCTCTGCTGGCATTACGTATACGCCGCGTTCGCCAGAGTTCGTAACACGTAATGGCCCGCACCGCACAGCCAGCATTTATGTAGCTGCAGTGCGCATCATCAAACAAATTGACATTACACTATACCATATAGAGTGCATAACCCCATTCTATACTCCCCCTGATATACTCGTATATCAATGTAATTGCTGCGGCTGCCTCAAGCTAAATTAATTGCTTTGCCTTATTGCAATTCAATTTTAGGGCAATTTTTCATGTGACCAGCTCGTAAATAAGCAATTGGGTGTGTGCGGGTGTGTGTGTGTGCAAGAGTGTAAGTCTATGTGCGTATGTGTTTAGTCCATTCACCTGTTAAGACCTGGCTCAAGCAGTTGTATTGCAGCCTTTTCAAACGACTGAAATTTGTTTATTTGCAAAGAAAAAACACTTTTCATAAGCTGACAATTTAGCCAAGTTTCTACCGAACGAAATTGCCTTGGCAATTGCTACCAAATTCTACAATTGATCAGAGGTTGAGGGGAGTTGGGGATGCTGTAAGTGCTGCCATATTGATTTGGCAGACATAACAGTTGTGCTTGCTTCTTTTGTGATACCCTGCAGCTTGTAAAAAGGTCCATAAAAGTGTGTTATTGTGCATTAGATTAAATGATTATGGCTGTTTTTAGCATGTCATCTATTGATCATCTATTTTCCCAGTTGGAAAAGTGTGAAATATTGGGATTGCAAACTTGATTTCACTTATAGGGATCTTATCGGTCGAAAGGCATCTCATATTTTACTCAAAAATTGAAAATTCCTAGCTACACTCTATACAAAATAAGTAATAAATATTTACAATTGTATTTGCTGTACAGATATTATTTGCAGAGCCCCTAAACAATTTATTCCATCATTGAGGCAGGTAACCAAAAGTTTTTGTCCCGATTTTAGATTGATTGATTACCAGGAATACCAGCATATTTAAGAAAATAGGACATAGGTTCTTGGACTATTGCTTACACAGAGCATTTGAAGGCTGCTCGAGCTATCTACGAGCGGTTTTTATATTATCCCTAACGAACAAAAACCTCAGATGACCGCTTGACATTATGAATGGATTGTGTGTATTTAATTCTCTACTCTTCACTCTCGATTGCATAAAATCTCACAAATTTTCCCAGTACCTAAAACAAGTAAAACCTTAACAATGGCCAACAAAATCGGAACAAGTTTTCCCCCCTTTCAGAACACCACAAAACAGGTGTCCTCTGACGTCACAGAAGCGTGCCGTTGTCTTTCAAATTCTAAGGCAAGTTAAAAAAAAAAACAGTAAGAACCTTGTAAGCGGGTGTTGCTGACTGCACAATACGCTCTTTAAAGTGTAATTAATCATAAGCTCGGCTCTAGAGTCGGGTGCCTAGAATTTTACAATACAATTTTACAATCTGACACGATTAGACAAGAGTATATATATTTACATCGTGCATCTTTCTTTTATATATTGTTGATAGGGTATAAAAACCAATGTTGAAAACCTTAAACCGAACCTTAAGCCAAATAGAGAACAGTCGAATCGAAATATTAAAACAAATATGTACAAATATCACATCTTAAACACGAACCCTTGTTCTATTTAAAAGTATAGTTCTGCAACAATGCAGAATGTAATTAGGAAGCAGCACTAATTCCCTCTGTGTATTTAAGTACACTCTCGTCCTTGTCGACCTGCTTGCCATCGTTCAGCTACAGGGTATCGGTTAGTCGTACTGCTCGTTTGATTTGTGTTTGAGTGCCATTTTGTCTGCACTGAATGCCCATTTCTGTTGCCTATGTACTGCAATAATTCAGCCAAAAGCAATGTACAATTTTTTTTTTTTGCAGCCCAAAAGAATTGGCCAGCTCCTGGCTCCTCGTTCTAAGCCATTCTGTGGGATGTTTTTCGCCTGCATAGACCCTTTGATTTAATTTTGTTAGCGCACACTTGAGCGCACAATTAGAGATGTCAGCTGTGATGCTGCTGCTGCAGTTGCTGCCTTTGTGCCGAACTGCAGCTAGTGCAATTGTGTTTGACAATTCAATTTGTAGTCAAGTGCTGCAGCTCGTAGCCCAAACGCAGTTTCAGTTGCAGGCTGCATTCAAATTTGAATTATATGCGATTGCCTGCTGATTTTTTGGCAAACTACATTGCAGCAGCTGCATCTGCTGCTGCATTATGCATTGATTTGCAGCAAGTGCATCATCAGCAGCTATTGTGGACCAACAAACAGCATTCGACTGCTGATATCAGCATCAAATGTGATTATCGGTTCAGCTGCCTAAGTTATGCCAAAAACAATTTGGCCATTGTCAACGCCGGCGCCCAAGCTGCTGACAACTTTTCCTCGCCCTTGCTATTTATTGCTATTGGCCATGGCTTTAATGTTATTGGCTCTTAAAGTGCCACTATTTATTTTGTTGCCTATTTATGCCGCTTTCCACGCTTTTATGTATACATACAAAGTCCCATCCACAACAAGTGGCACATAAATAAAATTGTAAAGATACCCACGAGACGCATTTAACATCGAACCCAAATGATAACATTTGGTTTTTTATTTATTTGTTAGCTTGGATTGAATGAATGAACTTCCTTTATGATAATACTGTGACTGTGTGTGTGCTGTTAGCTATAGCCGCAGAATTTATTAGATACCCCAAGCTCTAACTGGAAATATCTTGTCTGGGCTGCTTCAAAGAATAGAAGGCATCAATTAGCGTAGATTTTATAATTATATAAATCAAGTTTTCTGCGAAAAATTTAAGGCAAAAATGAACTAGAGAATGTTCATGAAATTTTCCACCAAATTGGGCGTATGTCAACTCTTCAGCCTGTTAAAAATAGCTCTAATCAATTTGTCAGAGTTTTTCCAGCATTTGCCAAGAAAAATGTGATGTGCTCTTTGGAAATTCTTTGGAAGTGAATTTTCAACCAACTATAAATTCGGGAAGGAAAAGCATTTTTCTCCAAAAAGCTGCTAAGCTGTTGGCATATGTGAAGCATATTTTCTAAGAAATACATTTTTGTAGCCAACATTTTTCATTCCGCAGAAAACTTGACTTGACTATAATCTCTTCAAACTCAGCAGCTTATGTTTATCGCCATTCTTGATGCATCACGTATATTGAACCCCATAATTGGGAAAAGAGCAACATTTAACGAATAGAAATTGCAGCTTGCAACTTTGAAAAACGCATAAAAACTTGGTTAAAATTTAACCCAAGGTTAAGTAAACTTGATACAATCTTTAATGCAAAACTTTGCTCGTGTCGCTGCAGTTGGCGAAAAAACATTTTAAATTTTAAAGTTTTGCACATAAATCTTTACACAAAACAAAGCGAATTAAAGGCAACAAGCTCGTTTGGCACTTGCAATGCATTTCCGTTTCCGTTTTTCTAGAGTCTGCAGGCCTAGCGATGCCAGCTGCTGGCATGACTTTCAATTTCCATTTAGCCAGAATTTACGATCGGTAACAAACCAAAATAGAATGTGGTTAAAATATACAGATATGAATATAATATGAGCACAAACTTCAGGTCGCTGCTGCTTAACTTCAACAATTTCGTAATCAGCGGCCCCATTTTTAGGTCCGGGGTCAGAACTCACCATGGCCAGGACTTGGCCAGGAGAGCTACAGTGAGAAAATAGAGAGAGAAAGAGAGAGAGAGCGAGAGAGAACTGTGTGTGGGCGTAGTTGCTGGCATACGCTTGGCAACATGTTGCGGATGCTTGGCAACAAGTTGCTAGCGCTGCGAAACAATGTAAACTTGATAATCCGTAGATGTAAGAAGAAGGTTCCACTTTGAGATATGCATTTACCCAAGAACATATAAACTTCGAACGCAAAAACTTTCAATTTAAATGCTTGAGAGCAAGTCGTCATACAAAGTGTTTTCGGCCATAACCCCAAGCACCTTCTACCCCCCTGAGGCAACCATTTGGCAAGAAAATTGTTGCTACTTGGGGGCCATTAGCTATGCATGAGGTAGCGGAGCGGCAGCTAGCTGGCAGACAAAGGTGAGTAATAGCGCCCACGGCACAGCAACTCAGCTGATTTTGTGTGTTGCTGTTGTTGTTGATGTTGTCCTGTGGATACGCATTTGCATTTTGTTGAAACACCTTTTGCTCTGGCCCGGGCCTGACAGCTGGCCGCACACGATTGATTTATAAGCAGCTGTGTGTCGAACCCACAAAATGTTGCTGACTAACAAGACGCCAGTTCAATGGTTTGGCAAAAATTGTTGCCCAATAACGGCTAGGCAATAGCCTGCAGCAGGTTAGCTTCGCCGGAAGAGCCGAGCCCAGTTTTCTAATGTCTTGACTATGAGCAGAATCCCGAATAAAACTAGTTGCACACAAAAAGCTGATTATCCTGACCGAAGCTAACATTTTTTTTTGTTTGATTGATTGAAAGCAATCTTTGGCATTATTATAAAAAATCTTACCTAAGTCAAATGTAATTTGGGACAGGTACTCAGTTCAACAGACGAACCTAATTGCGAGGCCCTAGTTGGAACCTTGATCTGTACCATGCAGGCACATTGAGCAGATCTCTTCCACAAGATTCAAAGCTCTTGTGCTTTAAGCCCAATTCGTAAGCTCTCCGAAAACTACCTTCGGTCTTAAACAGCTAATATGCCGCATACTTGTTACAATTTATTTTTAGCAGCACTTTTTTGCTTGGCATTTTTGGCATACTTTTCCGCACAGTCTGCAGTTTTCCTTCAAGTTATTTTGCACCATTCTTTTGGCAATTTTTATTTGGCTTTCTTTATTTGCTTGGCCAGTTAATTATGCGCAGGCTGCGGCTGCTGCCGTTGCAGCAACAGCCAACAGCAATTTGTAGACCAAATCCAGTCGAGAGGCGGCCTCTGAAAATTTTACGACTTGCAGCTTGATTTGTGTTTGCGCTGTCTGCGTGAATAGCAGGCTGCTACCACACATGAATAGCTCTACTTTTAGCCAGCAGCATTCCCAAAATACCAACTACACAACACAAACACACACACACACACACTCACACACCCACAGCCCTATTCCAACCTGTTATACACACTCATGTAATAGGTTTCGGAAAATCCTTTCATGTGTGCGCCGTTTGTTTGGTAAATCAAAAATTGGCATGAAACCACAGCAAAAAGCGTGTGTGCGTTCAATTTTCACAGATGTAAGAGTTAGGAAATAGGATACATCGCTATTTCCATATCATCATAAACTCAAACATAACCTCAACTCAATTATTAAAACTATTTTCATATTAACATAAGCTCAAACATAACCTCAACTCAATTAGTCATATATTAATAGTAAATTTTAAATAAAGCATTCATTAATATGCAAATATGATAAAATAAAATACAATTTGTATAAACAAAATATACTAATACTTAGGAATGTGAAAAGAAAATCAAACATAACCTCAATTTCCAAATAAAACTGTCTACAAAAAATATGAATCGTTATTTCTAAAAGCTGACAAATGCTTTAAACATAATCCAAAAATATTTTCGAGTTGTTTCAGGTATTATAAAGGGGAATATCAAACCTAGAATTACATAAATCAAATCAAATCAAATCAACAAAATAATCAATCATAACCTCAACTTGTTAATAGCCCATTACACACCTTAACCACAACTAAATTTAACAGCAACTTCTTATACCTACCCAACTCTCTGAAAAGCATTCAACCTTATGGAAACATTAAGATTAAAACAATGAAATAGCGTCTATTAGTGTAAATAATCATACAAATGTACAGAAATTCAAACACAACCTCAAATTTCTCAGAAGCCGTCAGCAGCACTTCTAACGGTAACTAAGGTAAATACCTACCTGAACAACCTATTATTTTGTGACATATTTCAAAAGATATTATAGGATAACAAGTACTTAACTAATACGTAAACGCATCTTTTATTATAAATACAAATACACCTCTTTCTATGAGCTAAAAACCAACAAAATAGGCTTATTTTATCAGCCTTCTGAAATAAGAAGATATACAGAACCTTGCAAGAAACTATGCCAAATAGTGTAGCTTATATTTAAACCCAATATGTTAAGATCAACAAATAAATATATATAAATATAATAATATTCAGTACGGCGAAGCTAATTATCTTCTATTAGGTTAGTCCTGGCGAAGAGTTCCCTTGCCAAACCTAGAAAAAAAAAAAAACAAAATAGAAATCATATATCCTCTGACAATTTGTGGAAAAATCTGTCAACCTAAAATGAGACAAATGTATAATAAAACAGTTCAACTATTCATGTTACTCAGAATTTCAAGTCAACTATTTTGATCTACACAAATTTTCCTGAAAAAATTGTATGCTGTAAAACCAGTTTTAACTTCGAAATTATGACGGGAATTGCTATTAACGGTTTTGGACGGATTGGGCGCGTCTTTCTGCGCGAAACTTTAAGGCGACAGGATGTTAAAGTTATTGCCATTAATGATCCATCGATGGATCCCAAGTATATGGCCTATATGTTACGCTACGACACAACACATGGCGTTTTAGACAAGAAGATTTCCATTGAAGGCAAGAAGCTAATCATAGACGGCCAAAAGATTGAGGTGCTTAACGAGCTGGATCCGACAAAATTGTGTTGGAAAGATCTCAACGTGACTACGGTAGTTGAATGTACTGGTCGATTTACCACTCTTAAGGCTGCACAGTCGCATATCGATGGGGGAGCTAAAAAGGTGGTCATATCTGCACCATCGGCGGACGCGCCCATGTTTGTGTGTGGCGTCAATTTGGACAAGTATAAGCCAGAAATGAATATCATATCGAATGCCTCTTGCACAACCAACTGCCTTGCACCGCTGGCAAAAGTTGTGCATGATAATTTTGAAATCTTGGAGGGTCTCATGACGACAGTTCATGCTTGCACCGCCACGCAGATGATTTTGGATGGACCGAGCAAAAAGGTCTGGCGCGATGGACGCAGCGGCATGTGCAACATAATACCGGCCAGCACGGGCGCTGCCAAGGCTGTTGGCAAGGTTATACCAGAACTGAATGGTAAGTTAACAGGCATGGCTTTTCGTGTGCCCACACCGAATGTTTCCGTGGTGGATTTGACATGTCGTCTTGGCTGTGCCGCCAAAATGGATCAGATCAAGGAAGCTGTCAAGGAAGCAGCCAAGGGCGATATGAAGGGCATACTAGCCTACACTGAAGACGATGTAGTCTCGTCGGATTTGAATGGCTCGCGCTATGGCTCCGTATTCGATGCCAAAGCCTGCATAGCGCTTAACGATAATTTTGTTAAGCTTATCTCGTGGTATGACAATGAAACTGGCTACTCTTGCCGGCTGTTAGATCTTGTGATTTTCTCTCAAATGATAGATAAATGTATCGAAAAACAAAAGAAAGACAAGTGCGACAAGTAGGAAACCCCCTTACAGACATTAGCTTCAATTAATGTAAAATCTCCAAATAAAGTTTTACGTATTTACCTTAAACTACGCTCGAGTTGCGTTGAAACTGAACCGATGAGATGCTCATTATCTCATGCTCCCCATTATTGTTGGCCGCCTCACTTGGCTGTTGCTGCTCCGCCGCCTCGACCACAATGTCGTCTAGCGTGGGCGTCTTAATGCGATTGCGTATGATGAGATCACGCTCGGCGGGTGCTTGTAAATGCAGAGGATTGGTGGCCAGTTCGGCAGCCACCATTTCATCGCCTTGCAGGCCCAGCGTCATATTGACTTTGGCATGCTGGCCAGCTGTCAGCTCGCTGCTAGGCGGCTCAACGACAGGTGGCGGACGCAGGCGTGCCGGATCCAGCAGCGAGTGCATTTTTTGTTTGCGTGGCGTGCGCGCTGGCGAGGCCTTTCTCGAATTGTAGTTCTTCAGTTGCTTGGCCCTGTGGCAAGAACATTGTATTAGTAAAATTGAACAAAACCTTAACGACACACTTACGCCTCCATCAGCTTGAGCAGCATGTGATGGTAAGCCTCGTACTCGTCCTTGCCAAATTCATTTGGATCGTGGCGAGCGTGTTCGTATGTGTCACAGAACTGATGTATTATGCGTTGCCCAGTGCCGTTGAGCGTCACCGAGAGCGTAGTCAGTAGAAAGGCACGTAAGCTTTCGTGGGCGTGGCGTGTGCTGCCATCGGCACGCGCTATCTCCGTTTCCAGCAATTTAACATCATCCACGGCTTTCATGCGGTAGTAGTAGGGAGGCAAATCTTGCTCAGGACCTGGCTGCACAATATACTTGTCCGCATCGGTCCACAGCAGCTTTGGTTCCTGTGCTATCTTCTGTATGCAGTCCAATCTGCGCTCAATTTCGCGGCGGAGCGCCTTTTTGGCGTCAGTGCCCACGGGCACATGAGGGCCGCGGCGGCTACGCAGTGTGAATCGCATTATCTGCCGCTTCGCGAATATGAAGAGCATTACAAAGGTCAGCACGCCGCCGCCGATGATAATTATTATCATAACACCCGAAAGCTGCTCCATATTTGCGGGTGTTTCGAATTTTTCACTAAAAATCTCCTTTGTTTAGGTTTCTGGTCGCAAACTAATCGATATATTTAACCATTTAGCAACATTGTCACTGCAAATACGTAACTTATCGATAATTTTGCCCATTAAGAAATCGATACATTTAGATTATCCGCAACATTATACAAAGCTATCGAAAGTGCGCAAAAATCGGTTTCAAACATTTATTTAATTTAATTTGCAAGCGAATGAGAATTGCTTTCGATTTTCTGGTGGTCAACATCGCCTATAAACAATAACTACAAACTAATCCAATCCTAATGCAGTCTCTTTGGCAACCAATAGCTTCTATACATATGTTCATGGCGTTCGAATTCCAGTTTCGAGTTCATGTCCAGGGAAAGTTATTGCAGTAGAGGACGGTGCCGCAAGCACAGTATGTGGTGCACCAGATAAACAGGGCGCCCGCCTTCGAGCGCAGCGAGAGATGCGCCAGCGATTTGGGCATATGATCTGCAGCAAACCAATAGAAAATGGGCGTGGCCGAGGCCAACAAGCGCGTGGACACCTGAATGTGAACGAAGAGAGCACAGACGAGCGTCAAGAACGCGCCGTGCAGCACGAATGGCAGCGATTTTTGTGACTTGAGTGGCTCCCGCCAGCTGGCCACCTGTGGCCAAATCTTAGAGGCCAAAAACCACAAATAATCACAGCAATGCCACTGCATAAACACGAGCATGGGCAATGCTAGTAAAAAATTGGGCAGCTGCTTCCATTGATAGTAACGCAAGAAGCCAACATCCCAATAGGTGGACTGCACGTAACTGTAAGGGAATGGCAACGTATATTGGCACCAGGGCGATCCCTTCGGTCCCCGTCCCGCAAGCAGATAGTTCCGTTCGCTGGCATAATGCAGCACCTGCTGCGGATGCTTTACCTTGATGCCGGGCATACAGTAGAGTCGATATATGTAAAAGTAATAGGCATGCAATATGGCCAGCGGTATAAGCACGGCCAGCGCCATCTTGATCACCTGTTGGCACCGTTTCACGTTCGTCGTCAGTAGAATGTGGCGCGCAAAAAAATACAGGGGAAAGCCCAGGGCAATCAGTCCATTGGAGCGGCACATAATGCAAGCGGCCAAGCTGGCGCAAATGCGCATAAAATTGAATTGTTGCTTGGCCCGGACGCATTCCAGCATCAGGATAAAGCTGGCGTAGGTGAACAGCGATTCGGAGTAGGCGGCACTGAAGAAAATGCTGGCCGGATTAAAGCAAAAAACGAGCGCTGCATTCCAACTCTTGTGCAGATCATTGAAGACGCGCTGCGTCAGCTGGTACAGATAATTGGCAGCCTCGCAGAAGAGCCACACATTCAAGGCGACAGCGACGACCAGAGTCAGCGCATGCATCGAAATGGGCACATTGAAAGTCTCCAAAGCTGCGGCCAAGTTGCGCACAAGCACCGGATATAATGGATAGAATGCCAGAGTATTCTCATACGTGTACAAATAGTTGGCAATGTGCAGAAAGTATTCACCATCCCAGTGCCGCAAGCCGCCCAAGCAGCGCATAACCAGCTTGTCCAGGTAGTGGTCGGGATTTGTTGCATTCGGTGTGGGCATTGGCATACGAAACACATCCGGCTTATGATCTGGCACAATCCAGTTGGCCAGCATTTGAACGGCCAGAATGATGAGGCGACTCGAAAGCGCCAGCTTTGTCACCTTCAGTGTCATCTTTGCTGCTGATGGCTGGGTGGAGTCGGTGGTAGGCATGTGATTCACAACATATTCAAAATGCTTCACTTACTCACCTATATATGTATATGTATTTGTAGTTGTGGTAGTAGCAGTTAGAATATATAAAATATGTTGGCCTACGCTTAAAACATTCGTAGCGCACAACAATTTTTTTTTAACGTGTCTTTGTGTGAAAATGGAGTCGTTTAAAGACTCCCTAAATATGACTTGACATTTAACAGACCGACTAGTCCGTTTTTTAAAAAAAATTAAATTTTTGGCCAAATGCAACCGGCAAGCCAAGTGGCAAACAGTGTGTACACACCAACTGCGGAATTGAACAGCTGTATTTCAAAACTAAACAATTAACAACCCTGAACTCAACTCTGCAATTTTTAATCGATAACAAGACTTTATTCACATAGATTGTTGGCGCGCAATTTTAAAGTGATATATCTTAAGCAAGCTTATGAATTAAATTGTATTGTGTTTTTATTTAAAGCACATGTAACCCAGAACTGACCAAAGGTTTCTGAACAGCATAAATCCAGGTTTTTGTTTAAGCCCTGATTTAACTCCAGTTTAAAAGAACTTTACTATTTAAATAAAAACACAAATACATTTAACTTAAATTTTTTATGTTTCAACATGTCATTTTCATCTAATTGACATACAAGAGATCTGATTTAATCGCCTTCAGACTCGGATTCGGCCTTTTCACTTACTTCTACTTCATCGAACATGCTCATAAGTTCCACTTCCTTGCGCCTGATGCGCTCCTTTATGTTTGTGATAGACTCCGCCTTCGGTACGTCGCGAGTAAAGAACTCATCCATGGACTTGAATACAGTATTATATTGGGTTGGCTCAAAGCTGGATAGCACGGGCATTGGCGGTTTCTTGGGCATACGCCTGGTCACATAGCTGCGCTCCATGAATTGCTTGAGCTCATCCAAATGCTGTTCTTCATCCTGTTCGTGAGATGAAAATTGACGTATCGTTTGGCGATCCAATTTTTTCTTATTTTCCGCGCGTGCCCTGTCAATTTGCTTGGCCAGCTGCGGTGATGGCAACAGGAGCTTAATATCTCCAACGAGCAGATCACGATTAAGTATTTCCGCCTCATTGGTCTGCACGCCCATCTCCAGCAATGGTTGCTTCTCCAGCCTAGGCTCATACAGAGCATCTACTTGGACATCCTTCTTCAGCGGCATACCACCGCCCGCTGCCTTTCTTCCCTGTTGCAACCCCAGTTTCGATATGGGACCCAATGCCAATCGATCCGGGCATTTCTTATCGCCACCAATTGGTGCTCGTTGCTTGCGAGGAGTTGCCATCTTTTGGGCCAGTACCTTGCTTCGATTGCTGGCCGCACGCAGTGTTGAGGCAATTGTCGGTTTCTCCAGCCGTGCCGTCAGTGTCAGCCGGCTTGTGGTCGTCACAGCTGTTGTCTTCCAGCCAGCGGTGCCACCATCGCCATCGCCGCCGGTGCGTCTACCTGCTCCGGTCCTGTGTGATGATAGCGGCGCCGCCAATCTGGTGCCTCGTGGCGCTTCTGTTATGCTGCGATGAAAACTACTTGCTGGATTGGGCATGACCATGGGCGAGGCCAATTTGCCGCGCGCACTCATACTGCAGATGTTAATATCAATCGTTAGGCGCACAATCTTTGCTGGTTCGTTGAATTACGCTTAATATTATGAATCTAATTACTTCACTATATTACAATTTTAAAGAGTCACGTTAATTTACTGGAATTCCTTGAACTATTTACAATATTAAAAAAAAAATGTTACTTGAGCTTTCATGCAGCGAAATAAAAATCTGTTGTGTATTTATTTAGTAAAAAATTTGTAAAGCCAACTTTGTTATTTAAATATAGCAAGCTATTCCAATCTCGTCATTGCAGAATTTACCAATTAATATGTTCGCATAACAATGCAACAACGTGTTATTATGCTTGTCCAATAAGTATATTGTTTATTGTTGATTTCGGTTAACATATGGAAAATATGAAAATATTTTAACTTGCGCTTCACATAGTTATTACATTTCTCAATTTTAAATTGAAGATACAAAATTTATTTAAATCAAAATCAGGCAGCGTATGGGCTCTGCACAAATTCAACGCAGTCCAAACTCCCTTTTTATTAAACTCTCTCGAAATTTATAAATCAAATTTAACGTCTTTTTAAACATCACATACATGTTTAATAAGTTGAGCAAATCTCGGGGATTTACACACGCATGTATAGGATGTTCAATACAAAAGTATATTTATTTTAAAATATCATCCAAACTCGCAACTGATGCATTAAAGCATACTTTCAATGTGCTGCATTTTAATTCATCCAATGCGAATTTGTTAATTTTATAAAAATGTCTTTTTTTTTGCTGCTTGGCACATGTTGCAAGTGCGGCAGTCTAGTTGTGGCTGCTTCCATTTGCAATATGCCACAAACAGCAAAGGTCAAAAGAGGCTAACACTGGGACACAATTATCCCGATGTAGTCCTCGTAAATTGTTTGTAACTAGAAGCTACATAAATATACGCAATTATGATATAACACAAGTGCTCTTCTTTTTTGGCTTAGGCTGCGGTCTTGGAGTCGCGCTTTGCCAGGACGTGCTTTGGCCAAAGAATGGTGGTGGTCGTGTGTATTCATCGGGTAATCTTTGTGGTTCCCTGGAATGATTAAGCGACTGTTGGGCGCTCTCAAAGCGCATATAGCCCGTGGGAATGTAGCTGTACTGAGTGCTGCGTCGCAAACCTGGACTGGCAGGCGGTGCACTGGGCATAAATGATAACTCGATCGCCTCATGGCCCACAGTAACTGAAGTTTCTGTACTAGCGGTCGAAGCGTTGTGATGCATATTGGCGCTGAGACCAAACCCAGTTGTTGCCCGTTGGCTGGCTGAAGTAGACGCCACAGCTTCGGGCGGCTCATTAACGGATAAACGCTGCACGTCTGCCTTAATGGAGCGCACTGTGGCAGAATCATTGTCCACATAACGCGGTACGCTGGGCAGCTCGTCGAACAGCTTGTCCAGGTCCGATTTTTTAGGCTGCTGAGCCTGACCGCTCAGTTTCAGCAGCTCAGCCTTATTGTAGCCAATCTTTGTGGCCGCAGATAAGGGCACCTTGTTGTGTATGTTAGCTGAACATAAAAATAAACAAAATAATATGAAATATTTTATAAGAAAAACGAAAAAAAAAAAAGATTTAAATAAAACCAAAGAAATGTGTTCATCAGGATCAGTGTGTGTCAAATTAGTTAGCCAAATGCTTATATCACGAGCATGATCAAAAGATGCGAATGCCAATTTATTATAAACATGGACGGTAGGTATTGGGTTTAATACAATTGAAACTGCAATTGCTTCTCTTTTATCTGACTTGTTGGCGAACTTGGACTTGGATGCTTAAAAACGGCAGTCAATTGTTTTACGCCAACAACTAAAGCCGGGGCGCCTCATGTCATGTAATGCATATATGATGTATGTATACATATATATATGTATATATATACATATATATATATACATAAATATATATATATATATATATAAAGGATGTGAATATATGACGTATTTGAAATGTGTACGTCGATCTTGAAAACTTCTAAAACGTATGCTATGGACAATCTAAATCGATATAGTTTGATCCACTCTCGCTTATCCATATTATGGGATCATTCGAAATGCTAAAGATCCAGCATAAGCATTTGTATATAGGCATTTATGATCGCTGTCACGATTTCTTTGGTTTCTTTGGTGATGATATTGATAATTATGACAACGATTATTACTTCGCTTGAATGTCTGTCCCAATGTCTGCGCGTCCTCATGTGTTGCATCTGTTGGCTGTTGGCGATTATTATTACAGCCAGAACGCATTGGATTACCAGATTGAGTGGCCGTCCCGTTCGCCTCGTTCGTCTTATTATCATCCGGATAATAAGGCGAACCGACGAGCGTTTTGCGATCCCGGCACATGTCGATGATATGACGAAATTCCTGATTTTTGCTTAGCGTGCGCGGATTACCAATTAAGATAAGCAAGGACATGGGACGTGATAGTAAAACGTTCAAACGCTGCAAGAGATTTTAGATTGATATTGATATTGAGATTCAAATTGATATTCCCACTTACGCGACTATTATTAAGGAAGCCCAACTTTTCCGTAAATGAGCGCACAAAAGAAACAATTATAATTTGCTTCTCCTTGCCTTGGAACAGTTCAACAGAGCCACAATCGATTTGATGCCAATTGCGCATGTTGAGCTGCTCCTGGATGCGCTGATACTGATTCTTATATGGCGATATAATGCCAATATCCGTTTGGGCCAGCTTCTCACCATTGATGCCAAAGTACATCAAATCCTTTACATAGTCCATAACTGCATCTATTTCCTTATTGTTGCAGAGGCTGTAATCAGAATCGAATATGAATTACTATTCAATCAGGATTTGAATCGTATACGCACCTCAGCGAACTTTGGGAGTTCATGGTCGTGCCAAAAACCGAGTGAAACATTATGGGAAAATGTTCGTTGGGCGTATGAAACCAGTTTCTGGCAAGGCATACATTTGCTATAATGAAAACAAAAATAAAGTAAAGAAAATGCACAGTAAGAATCTTTGTAATGGGCAATAAAGTGCAAACTACTTGGTTAATTGCAAATGTAGAAAGGAGGCATCTTCAACCACGGACGCACCAATTAGACGGACAACCCTCTTGGAGGGACATTAAGCCAAACATAATGCGGACAAAAATACCCAGCGGTCGCTGTATATACATTCCTGCACAGCACCAAAGCCAACATTCAAAATATTATAGAAAATCTCTCTTTGAAAAAACAACAAAATCCAAGTAGAGCAGGCCAATAGATCGACTAATTTGATGAACTAATTAAATAGAATTTGAAGTTCTGTGCCCTCTTCATATTAAACCTCAATTCGTATCGGATGTATGCATAACATTGACTCACCTAGTGCCGCCTCCGATTTCAGTTCGCTGTTGTAGTAGAGATCACTGTAGAGCGAGACAATTTCGGGATGGGAACGATAGTTACGTCGCAATCGCGTCTGTACGGCTGCATTGTAATCACCATTCTCGTCCAAGCGGTAGCACTCACGCTGCAGGAGACGCTCAAATAGCGAAACGCCCAGACCCCAATCTCCGGCACGCTGCGATTGCAGTACCGGTCCCAATTGCTTATGATCGCCAGATAGGATTAGATTCGTAGATGGCGCTATGGTACAGGTAATGCCCATAAGGACCTCCGCTTCTGTTGAGGCAGCCGCCTCATCCACAAATACATGAGAGAATACGCTGCGTTTGTCCTCGTCACGGCCGAAGCCACCCGTTGATAGTTTTCCCGCCAGACTGAGGGTACACACCACAATGCGATAGTCGTGGACTGCCTGCACATCGGGATAAAAGTGTAGGGCATACATATTCGAGTATTCCAACAGCAGATCATCAATATTATCGATGCGGCGATCACAGCTGGCGGCAAAGATGCGCGTCAATGGACGCGGCTGACTGGGCACCTTGGATATGGAACGCAATAGACGCAATGCTATCTCATCGCAGGCCGTATTCGAGCCGGCCAGCACCAAGATGTGGGTCTCTGGTCGACGCACATACAACTGATAGATGGCCTCACAAATTGTCGCCGTTTTGCCCGTACCGGGCGGTCCAAACACAATATAGGGGGCTGGCAGCTTATCGGAAAATGCAATTTGTTGCACCGCCTGCTGTTGCTCTGGATTACGACCAATATGCTCATTATGTAGGCACAAAGCGCCATTAGCCACCGGCTGTCTCTGAATCGTAGCGGGAAAGAGCAGTCGCTGCACATGCTCCGCATTGGTCAGCTTTAGCTGATGGAGCGCACGATATTGGTAGCGTAAAACGGCGCGGACTGGCCGAAAGAGTAGAGCATATGTGGTATTATCTGGCAGATGACGATCGCAGGTAATATTGACGCGCTGCGTCGATACGCCCAGGATGCGGGCAAAATAAACGCGCGGCTCACGACGCTCCTTTTCCGGTACGCCAAACTGCTCGTTTATCTTATGGCCCCATTGGACAAGCGTATCGAAATCCTTCAGCGCCAATTCCAATACCAGAGTATTATTATCCAGCAACTGGCGTATGCTGTTCGCCTTGCCCGATTCTGGCTGACCGCCGTTTGTGCAGCGTTCATTAATAATTAATACATCATCGCCGGGTGACAGGACATCCTCGGCGCTTAAATTTCTCGAATTTGGCTGCAGTTTAACAGATAACTCTTTACCAAACTGATGCAACTCCATTTTGGATTGCTTGAGTGCCACATAGCACTGCAGCCGCTCAATATCCTCCACCTGGAGCAGGGTGCGCAGTGTGCCATGCAAATTGCGTTGAGTAAATTCACGTCCCAGCTCACAATAGTTGCGATACTCCTTATTGTAATCCGCCAAACGGATCTGAGCATCTTGTGCATCACGTTTCAGTGCACTGACCACCGTTGGCGGTGGTATTGCCGGCTCTAAGCGGCCGCCACGAAATAGCTTTTTATTGGACAGCCGATAGGGATTCACATTGAAACAAGCCTTGGGTAATGCCTCGGTGCGCATGAAATGATGCTGCTCCACATAATGATGACGCTTTCCGTCCACCAGCTGACTATACCCGATCACAATCGGCTGTTCGCGCAGTATCATAAAGACGTGCGAGTCCACAAAGAAGATCAGTTGACCACTCTCGGTCACCTCCAGCGGCAAGCGATTATTGTAAACGTAATAAAACTGACGCGACTGCACAATAATGAACTTCTCAATCGTAATATCCTTTAATTGTGTCTCCAGCGTAAAGCCAAAATAATGGCTGTCCACGCACGTCTGATATGACAGCGTCAGCATGGGCTGGCAACTGCAATAGATAGAAGATGAAGACACATTAACATTGTGAAATTCCATTGGGTTCTTATAATCGTCTTTACTTATATAAACAAAAATAAAAACCTTCAAATAATTATACTATGTACAACATAAATATGCGTATGGTCAAAAGTACTTTAAGGTAGGATTCAATTAAACAAGTTTTGTTATATTGATGCTTAAAATTTTTATAAACAAACAACTTCAACCATAAAATAAATACACATTAATACCTACAGGCTTATAATAATATATATATGTATTTTTATACACACATATATATCATTAGGTTAGGAATTAACTCATACATATAAATTCAAGCGCCAAATTATCTTCAGCAATTGAAACCAAAAGCAGACTTTAAACAGGAATGAGTAATACGTATACAAATAAAGTAGAGCATGTCAACTGATAACACAAAATAAGAGAAATTATATATACAAATATGTATGGTTACATATGTCTGCATGTTTGTGTAAGTATGTATGTGTGTGAGTATGTATGTATGTGTATCTGCATTCATGTGTATTCTATTTTACCAAACAGACGATCAATATAGAAAGTTATTCTATTAATTACAAGAATAATGTTGTCAGCTTAGATGCCAAATTGATTGAGTTGATATGCGTGTGTGGACTTATGAATGCATGTTTGTATGTAAGTGTGTGTGAATGTGTGTGTATGTATGTGCGTATATATGTATGTATGTATGCATGCAAATTGTCTTCTATACCAATAGAAGAGCAACTTGTCTTGTTGCGCGGAAAATTGAAGTAAGGAAACGTATTTATTAACGCCGCCCTCCTCCTCGATTCTCAAAAATGTAAGTTAGGCCTGCAAACTTCGCCTATAAATTAGTCGCAGGAGGCTTCAACGCTGGAAGCTGAGGAGCCGGAGGAGCATCGCGGAGGACCAGGAGGAGGACCACTAAGGGGGCGGAGCAGGAGGCGTATGTATGTATGTACGTATGTATGTATGCATGAATGTATGTATGTATATATGTATGTATGTATGTATGCATGTATGTACGTATGTATGTATGCATGTATGTATGTATGTATGTATGTATGTATGTATGCATGTATGTATGTATGTATGTACGTATGTATGTATGTATATGCATATGTTCGCTTGTGTAATAACATATATACTTAAAAATGTATAATTTTCAGTTTATATACTAGACTTTTGGCTATAATAAAGCATACAATTATTAAGTTATATTTAATTAGTTGCACAAACAGATGTGCCTGCTGTACGCCTCCAACTGATATAAGCTCTAAGCATGCAGAATCTAGATTACATCTAGATCCGAATACGTTTCGTAGTGCATCCAGGCTTTCAAATCAAATCCAACTTATAAATCAAATAATAATATCGCTAATTTCTACTCCATCAGCTGACTTACTATCTTTATGGGAGCAATAAACTAAAGAGAAGATTACAGCACACATATGTTGTTCTTGTTCTATTTCTACTGTGGCACTTACTATTTTGTCATTTTCTGCAACGACTCAAAGTCCGACTCATCGCCATGGTATTCGATGTGTTCCTCGTACTTCTCAATGCTATCAAAATTACATTGACAAATGTAGCAACCCATCGAACTCAACTCAAAGTCCACAAAACGTTCTTGCTTTTGAGTCTTTTGGTATTTCAACGGTACCGGCTCTGCATTTTCATCCAGTACATATTCTGTAATAAACGAGCATATAGAAATGAATAACATAAACAAGAGTGTTCTAGTCGAAAGTGCCCAACTAGCTGCTACCCTGTACCCAGTTATTAGTTGTAAATGAGTCTTCAGTCTAATTTTATGGAGCTACAGCTAGACTATTATATAGCAGTAATTATATAGCTAAGTATCGATACTTATCGATCTAGTTGTAATATGCCTGGAGATTAACAGATTTACACAGCAAACGAACATGGTCGGCTTGTTGCTGATCAAGATTCAACTTTTTCGTATATGTTTTGCGTGGGTACAGGGTTTTCAGATGAAATGTTTGGAATGAAAATATTTACTTTGGGTAATCGGACTGTCCTGCGCAGAGTCCGTCACATTGCTGACAGCAGCAAGATCATTTTGCCTCTGCTTTTCGTCAATTGCATTATACTTCTCCCTGCGGAACTCCATCAGAGCTAGGCTCTTGATGCGGTAATTGGAGTCGCCGCGCGGTGTGTTCATCAAGAAGTTTGTACGCTGCAACAGCGAACCAATCTGTAAATAAAGAGAACCGCAATTGTATATAATTGTTATGAACTTGAATATGCATACATACGTAAGTCCATAGCGAATTTGTATTTCGAATTGTAATCGAGTGTGGTTTTATATGTATGTATTATATATACATAGTACGTGCTATCAGTCATTGTTTTATTCAAGTGTTTTCTTTGTTGTCACAAGTACATAATATAGATAAAGTCTTTAAAGACAAAGGAACTTACAGAACCCAAGAAAATAAAATATGAACTCGCAAAAAGGGGAATACCAGGTATTCGGCAGCTACTTATCGTATACAAATATACAAAAGGCTGGGCTGTGCTTCTTCCTTCCCTAGGGTTCAGTGACGAAAAATGCATTCTTATATAACTTACAAGTTTATTGTACGATTATTATGAAACTTTCAAGGCTTTAAGTTGGTTACTAAATGAGTTTATAACAAAAAGATTTGCTAAGACCTCTCAAAATTTTTAATTTTGTAAAAGGGACTAGAACAAGACTAGAAGTAGAACGGCGCAGCTCCTCAAATATACATATATACTATATGTTTAATAATACTGATAGCATATGCTATATTTAGATCTGTTTTTAATCTCCTCCTTAGTGGGCTTCCCTGTCAAACAATGCATTAGATAACCGGCTCAGGGCACACGCTTCAGAGTTTACCACAGCTGATCGCAAATCAGCAGCAGCAGCAACTACAACAATAACCCGGCTATAATCCAGCGCTTTAGTCTGGCAAAACCCAAGCAGCCGCAAACATATGACTAACCGATTTCATTCAGACTCCGACGGGTGGTAAAGAGTGCGAGCTGATAAAGCGCGGCACACTCTGAGAATTTATGATAGTCAAAATAAAGGGAAGCGAAATTGAGAGCGGTTTGGAAACAGAGAAAGCAACGGTTCTAGATTTATGCCCATAATATGACAAATGTCAAGTTGTGTGTACTTAAACACAGTGAACATACAGTACAGCGAACCTAATTTAAACAATGTGCAATGGATTAGATGTGATGAATGGTGATTTTTGTATAATCAACAAAAAAAAATTTGCGAAAATTCGTAAATTAACTTTGTTTTAGTGCTAAGCGCTACTTACATTATTAGCTCCATTGATGGAGAGCTTGATGCGCAGTTCTGCACTATTGGGCTCCCACGATAGATGCTGTTCAAATTCCCTGCGCAGCGTGCGCTTATCCACATACCAGCTGCTGCGGGCGCTGATCACTTGTTTTTCCGCCATTTTGAGCAAAAAGCAGCCAATCAGCTCACGTTCTAACGATATTTTTGGCTATTAATAGGTTTACAGTTGTTGGTAATGTTAAAAGCACTTACCCCATGGCCTTCGTTGCGGCATTCCATAGAAATCGGCATTGTTGCTGTTGGTGTTTTTGTTTAAATTTAAGACTGTTGTAGCGGGTGGCGTCGCTGGCGGCGTCAAAATTGAAGGTGGCATTGTTGCTGTATTTGTTACGATGTTTAATCTATTGGCAGGGATCGCCTTCTTTTGGCCATTGGCCTTTTTTTGGATTTTATTTTTTGTCATTGTAAATACGTACAAAAGGACAAAAATGCTTTGCACAGAACACACACACACGCGATCTATCACACGCACAGGCACACACACACACACACACACACGCGCGCAAACAAACAAATACACACACACAAACAATCACAGTAAGGGCAAAAAAAAATAAATGATCGCACTCTGGATTCTGGTTTCTAAACTGCAATTAAATAGTATATACTTTTTTATTTGAGTTGACAGCGCAACGCTCACACACACACAGACACACTACTATGCGCAAAATTTCGCGTATTTATTTATTGACAAGAGGAAAATCAACCTACGCGTCACAATGGTTAAACGGTTAATGACGACAACGACATATTGGCCGCTGTGCTAATATGCTAGAAATGCGCTTTGATATTGACCTGACAACTCTACGTCACAAGAGATCGACCGATGTGCTGATTCACTCACTCTTGGGAGAGAGCGTTGGGGTCGGCTGTGTACGTGTGCGTCTGTGTGTGTGAGATCGTTTTTGGGATGTGTGCGTGTGCTTCATGTAACGGTAAATAAAGCAATTTTTTGCAGCGTTGCCGTACAAAGGCACACGCAGCATGTATACGTACACATACATTTGTACGTATATATACTTACCACTGCGAATTTTTGTTTGCGATAAAAACATGCCACGCCTTCTTAAAATGTATTGTATGTATATATTTTTGTCTGTATTTTTTGGTATGTATTAAAATGTTGCGTATAACACGATTTAAAATAAAACTGAATTCAACTTGTTTGTGTGACTTAAAATGCGTTCTAGTTGTGAAATTACTTGGGGACACGTATACAATCTGTAGATAAATATGATTTGTGTGAATAAAGAGACGCGCCAAGAGCTTGCGAGTATAAAACGGGAAAGAACCGAACTTCGACTGAATTATTTTCGCTGTTGGTAGCACATAACTAGTTATCTGCGCGCTTGCCGTGTGACCACCTCTTGCGATTGTGATTAAACCAAGGTGTAGTATTTTTTGTATCATGGCTGGTCACATTGCGCAGCAATTGGAAATATGTATTTGGAGGGGCATTTTGAGTGTTTTGAGTTGTATTTATATTTTAACAAACTAATCTTACAGCACTAATAAAATATTTATAAGTAAAAACATTTATTTCTTAGCCAGCTTGAGCTTCTCGGACCCAAAAATAACGCCCGTGTCGACCAGCTTGCGCTTCATGGCAAACGGATTGACCGAATTAAGAGGCGTGCGCTGCTCTCCATCAGCTGCAGCTGCCTTGGAATCGCTTGGCTGTGACTCGGACTCGCCAAATAGGTTCTCCTGTGTGTCCAGCGGTGTGATGGTTTCTGGCGTGCCCGGGCGTGACGCTGCTGCCGCCTTAAATAGATTCGGCGTGTTGGAGAAACGTTTTAGTGCGCCGCGCTTGGAGGCGCTTAGCTCCATGGCCTTGGGCGCCAGCTTTGGTGTCACAGCCTGCGTTGGCGCCATGGGCAGCACAATTGTTGCTGCGATACCATTGGCGCCCAGCAGCTGCTGCTGCTTGCGCGCCTCCTGCACCGCTTCCAATTGCGGCAGCAACTCACACAATCTATCCGAGAGATGAATGCGACCGCGCTTGGAGGCGTATTTAACAGCCAGCTGGAGTAGCTCAGTGCAGGCAATGGACTCAATTAGTTCGCGTGCGCGCGTCTCACATTCATTGCTGCAGGCCAAGGCGAACAGCTTGATAGCTGTCTCCTTTTGCAGCTTTTCAGCACCTTCCAGCTGCATTAGGCTAGCGCGCAAGAGTGTGTCCTCCAGTTCGGATTTCTCTAGCTCAATGTCACAGAGCGGCAGCTGCATGCGCAGCTCCTGCAGCATGGGACGCGGATTGGTCATAGGATAGGAACTGCCACGGCACAGCACAGCCTCAATGATCTGTCTGCGCTCCGAAAGCGCGATTATAAAGTAGTTATTGGACACACTCGAGCTCTGTTTCATGGTGTCGCAAATGGGAAACCAAGCATTACTGGCACGCCGATATAACTGCACCAAGCCCATGTTATCCGCAAAACAGGGCGAGCCCACGTCCGAAAAGCCTAGCCAATTCAGTTGCCGTCCCGGCGTCAGCGGCACAGGAAGCTGCTCCACGCGCAGACTTAAGCCGCTGATATTTATCAGCATGGCTGCCAGATGTTGTTGGGTTTCGCTGCTGCCGGCGGCATGGTAAACACACAGCACGCTGTGCTCATGCCCGGCCAACGCCAGCACCGGTCCTGGTATGGTCAGCACCTCACGCTGAGTGCCCATGACGCTGAAGAGGCGCAGAAAATGATTGCTAGTGGCCGCGGCAATTAGATGGCTGGTGGCTACCAGCGCCTCCACACTTTCGCAATCCGGCAGGCTGAGCGACCATTCCTTGTTACCGGCAGCAGCCAAAGCTATGACCACCAGTTTGCTGCTCTCGGTGGAGGCCAATGCCAATGCGCTGCGGCTGACACTTGCCAGATTATGCTGATTATAGTTGTTGCTCAAGTGCAGCGCATGATGCACGCTGGCATCATGGAACTCCACATCGATGGCACCGTCACCGCTGGGCTCTGTGTGTGCGGTAACAATGCCCACATCATTCCAAGCCAAATACCGATGCTCCAAATCGTTTGGTGTAGCGCCTGGCTGAAATGCCGCCTGTTGCTTGAAGAGCTTTAGCTGTGGGGCAGGCGGTGCTGCGCTACTGCTGGCCAGGGAGTGCTTGGAGTGCTCATCGTCTAGGGCATCCGGCTCCATATACGCAGCGTTGCTCATAACTTTGCGCTTCAGCTGTTCCAGGCTAACGCCATCGCCATCATCAGCGTCCGCCATATTCTCATCATCGCCCTGCTCAAATTGAAAGCCAGTGCCCGTCAGGAGCTCATCCTCCTCTGCCAGCTCACCGTCTAGCCCTTCCTGCGGCTCTTCATCGCCCAGAAATATGGTGCCCAATTGGCCGGTTGCATCGCAATAGGCCAACTCATCCACATTGACCGGATTCCAGGCCAAGCACGTGATGGCTTTGCAGTCGCTGGGCGGCGCCTCCACCTGCAGTGGCTTGCGCCGTGCCACATCAAAAATGCTCAGCTCCCCGCTGGTAGTGCCCGCTGCCAGACGCTCGCCATTTGGCGAGAACTGACAGCAACTGTAATTACTCGAGACGCGCTCGTCCTGCAGTCTGTAGGCCACCTCCCAGTTGGATGTATTCAGAACAATCAGCTCCTTGTCCAGCGCATAGGCCAATTGTTCGCCGCGCTGTGGCTCAAAGCTGGGCGTGCCAAAGAGACTAGCGCTCTCAAAGCTATTGACGCGCGGCAAGCCGGCCAGGCTCTTCAGTTCCACGCCTGTCTCAAAGTTCCACACCTTGAGCTGACCATCGCCGGCCACAGAAGCCAACAGCTGGCGCTCAGCGTACACATCCAATGCCAATATGGGTCCCTTATGCCCCTCCAGTGTTTTTTCGGCTCCGGCATTGTCACCATGCAGCACCTTAATGCTGGTATCCTCGCTACCCGCGGCTGTATACTGCCCACAGACGCGCAGACACGTAGCAGGCGCAGTGAATCGCATCAGAATGCCATCGCTGTCCATATCCGGAAAGGTGTACGCGTGCACCGTATTGCGGTCTGTGGAAGCCAACAGACGGCTGCCCGTATGCGCAATGCTCATGACAAACTCGCCCAGACAGGTGGAGCGCGGGTCATCGTCGCTGATGCAGGTCCAGTGGCGTATATCGCCATCGGTGCCACAGGTGATAATGAAATCCCCTTTGGGCGTGTACAGCAAGCCCGTGTAGCCGTTAGTGTGCGCATAGCGCAGCGAGCTGCGCGAAAAACTCATTTTTTATTATTTAATATTAGATGAGCTCCGATCTTCGCTCTTGCAGCGTTTCGCGCCAAAACAAAACTCAACAGTGCTGGACAACGTGCACTTCCGAACACTGTGCATCACTGTTTCGTCCGTTTTGCAAGCATGCAGATACGCAGCTCATAATATAATTTAATTAATAATAAATAGTATATATAAAACACGTATTATGATAAACAATAGGTAAATAAATAAAGCACAACACAAAAAGTAATTATCATTAGACATGTAACAGGCGAATAAACCACACTCAACTTGCATGAACAGCGTACTTGGCCTACAAGAAAACAGCTGTTCTGTGTGTTATTATTACGGTAGCTGTTGCCGGCCTTACGGCATAATAAATATTAAATAATGCTAAAAACGTGTACGAAAGGCTTGACAAGCAATTGTGGTGCTTGGCGCTGCCTTGCAACGCAACCAACGTACATGAACATCTTCGATAGAAATACAAAGCGTCTGCAAAAAGAACGCGCCGCGCTGAGGTGAGATCTGCTCGTAGTTCAATTGAGTCTGGCTGACAGTATTGAAACCTTTACAGCGCAGATGTGGCGACGTATGACTACCTAAAGGAGGAGGTGGGCTTTCGTCTAGCGGATCGCGTGTTTGACATTAAGCGCGAGTTCAAGACAGCTGCCGATATTGGCTGTAATCGCGGCTATATATCCAAGCACATACTCGCCGAGTGCGTGGAGCACCTGACGCTGACCGACACGAGCGCCACAATGCTGGATCAGGCGCAGGGCACACCAGGACTGAAAATGCGCAAACTGGTGCAGGACGAGGAGCATTTGGATGTGGGTAAACGCGTGCAACTTGAACTGTAAGATGGAATATAAGCACTTTCTGCCCTTGCAGTTTGAGGAGAACTCGTTGGACTTGGTCATCTCCAGCTTAAGCTTGCACTGGGTCAACGATTTGCCCGGCTGCTTTGCGAGCATTAAACGCAGCCTGAAGCCCGATGGCGTGTTCATAGCCTCACTCTTTGGCGGCGATACTTTGTATGAGCTGCGCTCCTCGCTGCAACTGGCCGAGCTGGAGCGCAAGGGTGGCCTCGCGCCGCATGTTTCGCCCTTCACACAGATCCGCGATATTGGCTCGCTGCTGAATCGTGCCGGCTTTACCATGCTGACAATTGACACAGACGAGCTGGTCATTGGCTACCCCAGCATGTTTGAGCTAATGTGGGATCTCAAGGGCATGGCCGAGAGCAATGCCGCCTTCAATAGGCCGGCGCATCTAAGTCGCGAGACGATGCTGGCTGCCAGCGCCATATACAAAGAGCTCTACGGCAAACCCAATGAAGAAGGCGTACCGGCGACATTTCAAATTATCTACTTAGTAGGCTGGAAGCCGGGTCCAAATCAGCCTCAACCGCTGCCGCGCGGCACAGCCGAGGTATCGCTTAAGGATCTGGGCTCCATTGTAGAAAAAGGCGGCAAAATCAAAATAGATCCCGATACGTGAACCTGTAGTCTGATAAAAGCGTTACAATAAAATTCAATTTTAAAGATTATTTTGAAACGCACTTGGAAAATTTAATTTACAATCAACTTGTAACTTAAACAAAACAAAAAAAAAAGGAAAAAACCTCGTTTTGAGAAAGCAAAAGTATCTTGTTTATAAGACGAACATAGGGCGCAGTTCTCTTTCATTTGTTTTACGTGCGTGCTAAACTTAAATTATGCATATACATAGTTGGTTTCTCTTTTTGATATAAATTACTTAAAGTTAAGTATAAATTTGCATAGTTAGGCATACATCACTATACACATAGATAATCATAATCATAATCATTCGTTAGCTCTTGTTAATTATCAACTCACTTGCTTATATTTGGTAGCACTTGCTATATATTTCATGGACGTAACTTTTTATTTTTTGTTTTGTATTTTTTTTAACGTTGCTTTGTATTTTGTTCGGTACGTATATACAAGTACAATTTACAACATGTCTATAATAACTATAATTTATTAATATATATATATATATTTATTTCTATAACTATATTGTTGTTCAATATCCAATTGTTGTTTGGTTTTAAATATATTATTTTTAGTTTTGTATTAAATACGAGTTGCTCTTGCTACAACAAATAATTGTTGCATTTAAATCTCGATTGCTTTTTTTTTCAAGTTTTTTTTTTTTTTTTTATTTTTATTTTTGTTTCGGGCAGTTGGCCCTTGTCAGTTTTTGGCTCTGTTTAAAAGTCCTTTACGCAAATAAGCACAAAGTTTCTTTACAAGCACACTTTGTTAAGTATTTATGTACAAAGAATATGTAACAAAAATATTTGCCGAATAATTGATTTAGCGAACAATTTTGTCAAGAACAAGAACTTGAAATTTGCGAAACTTTTTTTTGGCTGCTCTTTCGTTCTTTTTGTTTTTTTTTTTTTTGTTTTGTGTGTTTTTTTTTTAGTGGCAAGGCGACAAATCTTAAAGCTAGGCACAGGACAACGACGACGTTGGACACAATTAGAACTGCTTAACGGCTGTGCTCTGCGTCCTTATGGGTGTCGACGTCGGCGTCGTCCTGGCTAATCATCCCAGCGCCAATGGCGAGCGCGGCGGCACTGGCGGCGGTGTGGCTGTGTTTCTGGCTGTTGCTGTGATTGTTGCAGTGCTTGTTGTTGTTGTTGTTGCTGTGGTTGTTGCTGAACTGATTGCTGATGTGTGGCTGTTGGCTGCCGCTGCGGACATCGCGTTGGATGCCGGCGGCAGCTGACGTCAGGTGCCCAGCAGCAGCTCGCGTTGTGGAGCATTTTGCAGCATATTGGCGGTTTTTAAATGAATGCTGTAAGCAGAAATAAAGCCCAATTAGTATATATCAATATTTAAAAAAGTATGCTCACTTATTGTCCTCCAGCGACATTGTCTCCGATGAGCCGTGCGAGGCAACTGAAGTACCTGCAAGCGAACTTCGTATTGAGTGCGAATCCTCGGGAACAGTAAGCGTAACTAATAGTTTATGTTTTCGTTTGTATATGGTATAATATTTAGATTTAGACGTTTCAGCGTTTGCCAATTTGTATAGAGAGTTTGTTGTTTGTTTCCCAATTGTTGCGTTTCCCAATGCATTGTAGATTTTGATTTATATTATTTTGATTTGTTTGTGTATTTTGAAAAAGAATTTGCATTTAGTTGAGTTGACGAATTTTGGTTAAAATAGTTAGTGTATGTTGTGTTGTGCAAATAAAATAATCGTTTTTTTTTTAATTGTTATTTATCAAATATGAGCTGCAATAGTTTGTTCTAGGTTTGAAAACATGCAAGTGTGATAAAACAATAACTAGCAAAAAGAAATCATATGTTCAGTACAAAAATCAAATATATTTATTTTCGTGTGGCATTTAACTAGTATATTATATATATATATGTCTATATAAGGTTTTGCTAGAGCTACTACATTATGAATTTGGCTTTAACTTGAACATTAACTAAGGTTTGAGTGCTTGTGTGTGTGTGTTTTAAGTAGCACAAATTTATATATAAATGCAAACCTAAATTAAGGCAGAAATATAATTTTTAATATGCAATTGCATACATACATGTTTTGTTCTATATAAGGTTTAGGTTATAACAAGGAGTGTGGGGAGCATTAATAAATATATATATTTTTATATAAGTGTATATAAAGAGTAGTTAATAGATTAAGTTAGTTTTAGTTGGATTGTGCATTGAAAATCGTTGTACGAATTGCTGGAATCGTTGGTATCTTAGGAATTATCAGTTTTTGTTGGTTTTGTTTTGTTTTTGTTTTTGTTTGTGGAATATAAATGACTGATTTCTATAATATGTAAGTAATATCAGTAGTGTTTGAGAAATTGTACTCTTAAATACAAAACGTTGACTTTAGACAAAAATTACGTTTAACAATTTATGTGCTAGGCAACAATTTCGATAGCCAAATGTTGTACGAAAATTAAAGCTAATTATATTAATTTTTCTTCTTCAACTAATTAATTGGCATAACATTCAAGTTGAGCAACGGCAAATCAATAAGGGGAATAAATTCAAGTACAAATTTGAACTTAAATGCTACGACATATAGATAGAAGAAATAAACAGACTAAAGACGCGTATTCTCCACGCTCAGCGCATCATCATTATCGTCATCAACATCATTGACAACATTATGAACATAATTTTTATCATTATGATTAACAGCATTGTTCAATAACTTCTCCTTTTGTTTATCAGCTCCGTTCTGCATTAGGGTGCGTACGTTGTGTGCTGCTGGTTGTGTCTGCTGATGATGCTGATTCTCGAGCTGCATCTGAAGCTGCTGGCCTTGTAGCGCCTCCAGCGCTCTGTCCAGATCTAGACGATTGCGACTATCGCTTTCGCTACAATAGCTGTGCCGCTGATTTGATAATCTATCGGCTGAGGTGTGCTGCATATAATGAAGATGATGCTGCTGCTGCTGCTGCCAGGGATAGTTGAGGTTGTTAACGCTCTGGCTGCGGCTGTCTTCGGGGCCGGTAATCACAAAGCCATTGCTATAGAGCGAATAGCTACTAATCGCCGGCGAGGTGGCTAAACTAGTCATACTTTGATAGGTTTTCATTGAATACGCATCACCTACGAACAATAGAGATTAGGCAGTTGTTTTTTTTTTCGGATTGGGTTTTAGTTTTAAATTGGAGAGACGCCACACACAGTTATCACAAGTTGCCAAGAGACATTCCCGCGCAGACATTGAGAAGCGTATTTAATTGGATAAATGCGTGTGATACATATGGAGCGGACAATGTTAGACAAAATGTGATTGGGATGGAACATTATATCGAATGACATGTTGTGAACTGGTCGCATATTTAATATAAGCGTGACATGGCGCATTTTGCTTCAGCTTTTAAATATTTACACATATAATTGATATCGCTTATCTCTCCGTTTCTCGTATGTACATTTTTTAGTTTTTAGTGTCCGCAACAACCAAAACTCTATCAATAAACCGCTGCCTAGGGTAATATATATAAATATAGCCCACAACCGCACAAAATATAACATACGCCCGACTGCTGCAACATATTAATTTAAACGGGTCAAAGAACTTTGCGCCGCTGACTTAATGCAACATTTTTTCAAGCTTGTCGCAATTTGTGGGTTGAAGTTCAATCCAAACAATTAAAGAAAACGCAGCGAATTCTAACAGACGTGGCTTTATGTCAATATTACCTCATTTATACAGATATACGTACGTATATAACTTGAAGAAACTTTATAGACAGATATCATGGTTTTTTCTTTCAATTCACAAAGAAGAAAATTCAATACGACCGCTTAAGTTGACGCATAAACAATGTATACATATATGGCTTATAGAGATTGCCGATGATGACGCTGTTTTGAGTGCTCATCAGTGACGATCATTAAAAAACAAGCCTCCAGTAAAGCTGATATAAACAAATTTATGAATGTATATGCCATCACAACAAACCAAATAATAAATAAACTCATATATACAAAAATGGGAACTCTATGACAGACGTAAAACAATAAGTACACATATACCTTAAGCTCAACAAAAAATACAAATAAAGAAACTTTGTACATAAGTAATACGATTGTAAATCTAGAATACGTATAAGGTATGTAATACAGTAGAATTTTGTTTCTTTTTTCTTTCTAATTATATACATAAATTCCGATTTATAAGCTTGCACCACACACACTAAAAATTATAATCAAGTGCTGTTTATATTATTGTATAAATTGATAAGCTTTATATTGTTATTTTAGTACAGAAGCAAGCGTTAGTAAAGGTGTATATAAAGACAGTCAAGTTTAGTAGTTGTGCCATAATAAAGATATAATAAAGCTAACTCACCAGTTGCGCACTCGGATGTCTCATAGGACACTGTAGATTGTACCTCAATTGCGTTTTGTTCTTGTCTATCAGAATATAAAACAAAATATTAATTGCGGTTTATACATCATTATAGTCCAAATGTTCAACCTTGATATCACATCGGTTAAGACTTGCTTTTCCGTATCGGTATAGTCACGTCGGCGACCGGTTTTTTTCTCACGATCCGCCTCCACAAACATGCCTAGCGGTCGAGTAGGAAACTCATTGGATTTCGCTGGCGGAGGTACATCGAGTTTTAGATCCTTTAGCTTTTTCATAACGCGCTCCAGCGCCTGAATGGCATCGTCGTCATTGTAACCAAAATTCTTGTGCAGCTTCACCTGCAAGTATTCAATAATGCCATCCATATCCTTGAGGCGCAACAGCTCATCCTTGTGCAGATAGAGTATGGTCACGGCCATGGCCAATATAACACGATCGCCGTCCAGCAGAAAAATATCCCACACGCGTAAACTAAGACTAAACGGCACCTATAATACAAAGGGACGACTTCAATTAAATGGAACACGCATCGGCATTGACATCAGTTAACTCACGCGCTCCACAAAGACCACAAAGAACCACTTGATGGCATAGAGTAGCGCATCCACATTGTGTTTCATAAAATGCTTGTGCAGTTTACGCATTATCTTGGACAATATACGATCATGATGCTCGATGAAGCGTGTCAGCTTTGGAAAGCCCTCAATGAACAGCCCATGCATGCCATATTTACGATCCGTGATGAGCGTGTTGAGTGCCCAAAATGCCTCTTCCTCCTGCATGTAGAGCAATAATACGCCCGCCACACATGCCATGCCCTGACAGTAACCAAGCTCCGAATTGTAAATGCTGTAAGCGTTCAGCACATTAAACAGCGAGCATTGCTTGACGCTATAGCGTTCCCGATAGGCCAGATTGTCACGAAACTGACGATTTACGTCCGCATCGATTTGGCGTGTCTCAGTCGCATTCTGCTTGGCCATTTGCAGCATGCGCATATAGACGCCCGCATTGGTGTCCATCGAGTGCTGGACATTGAGCAGCTGTTTCCACGCCGGCCAGCGCATCCGATCCGGTATTCCCTTGTATACGCGCTTATGCAATTTCTCTTGTGGCGGCGGCCAGTGATTCAGCATTTTCACCCATTTTTTATCGCGCTCCAATTCGATCCTTGTGCGTTGCACTTCCTGGGAGTCGCGTGACGATGGCAGGCGGGAGTCGTGCATGAAGCCGTATCTAAAAAAAAAACCAAATAGATATTAAAAAACGTTTAGTTAATAATTTTCGGTGTCATCGCAACTGATAAGATACCAAGTAGCAAACGATTTCATCAGGAATACAATTTTGTAGCCTCTGTGCTTTTTATACATTCCAACGTACTGAGGCATATAATATATTGCCTTACGGCTAAGATAATCTAGGAAGCACTATTTAACAGTTGATCTTAAATATAAGAATATGGCCAAATTGAGAATATTTACTTTAGAAACTTACTACAAACTGCATTTACATTATTCAATCATTTTTCTAATGTTGTTGAACACTTTAATGCTCAATTCGCCCTCTTTTGCTGCCCATCATATCTGGTCCCATTGAAGGGTCTTACATTTTTTTTATCTATCACACAGATCATGTCACGATAAGTTTTAGCGTATAAACGGCATTAAGATACTACCACTTACTTGTCGGTTATATGATAGATTTCAAATGTGGGATTCTCCCAGGAGTCGACGACATTATTGGGATCCAGACCCAACTCATAGCGCTTGAATATGTCCTCGCGTTCGTCTTCGGCGCGTTTAACTAATGCATGTTGCTGTTGCTGCTGTTCGCCATTATCATGGGCGGGCGGAGCGGCTGTCATTGTGGGCGTGGGCTAGCAATCGGCATCCAATTGCTGCTTTTACTGCTGCTGCTATTCCGCTTGTGGTTGTTGTCGTTCTCCGTTATGGCTCCGTTTGGTGTTTGTGTGTGCTTGGCAAGAATGTTGAATGGGAGCGGCTGCTGCTGTTTGGCGATAGCGCGAAACTTTTGTTTTAAGATAAAAGCCAACCATAAAAAAAATACCAGCATTAACATATGAAAACGAACTCTAGTATGCACACAGTCACACACACAGGCACACATACACACCAATCAACAGTAAGTTTTGTACATTCATTTAAATGCAAGTCTTCGATTTCACTGCAAAAAAAAAGTTTGTTGCATGTGTGCGTGTGTTTTGCTTTTTAAATATGCAGCAGCAACAACAATAACAGAGAGAGAGTGTGAGCGAGAGAGAGGGAGAGCGCGTTAGCGTTGCCAAATGACGTGATATTCAATAATATTTAAAAGCGTCCCTGAAGCGGCATCAAATGTAAAACAACAACCATATACTACAAAAAGTTACTAAGAAAAAGAAAAAACGCCCCCACATCGAATGATCGAATGGGCAAGCAAGCGTGGTCTGGTTTTTTGATTCAGCAACTTTTACAATTGTTTTATGAATATTTGTTTTCACTAAAATTGATCTCCTTGTGTTTATCTTTTTACACTTCCTGTTTTGATTTTGCTCTGACATTTTTATTTTATTTTTGTCAACACTCACTCACGCTTACATGCAGACATGCACTCACACACATGCACAAACGCATAGCGTTTTGTTCTGGTGCTTTCACTGTTTTCTAGTTTTTGCTGTTTAGGCTGTTATGCCGTAGTGTTAAAAATTGCGCTTATTACCATTTAATTTTGTTATAATTTATGTACAATTTGTGTTCAATTAATAAAAATGAGCACGTTTACTGTTTTTTTCAGCCTGCATGTTGAGCGAGATTTGACTTAACAGAACTGACTGCCCCCACTTAGCAGACTACTGTTTATTAACATCGTCCAGCGTTGCCAGAGCTTGATAAAGGTTTAGCATTTGGCGCGCGTCACAGTACGGCAACACTAAGCGCGCTGAACTAGCTCGATACACAAACCTAACTATTATCGATAGCTTTGATACCTGGTTCGTACGTCTTCGACCATTTTTTTTGCGTGTATGTAGTTTTAATTGTGCTGGTCGAAAGAATTGTGTAAAAAGTCCATGAAAACGTCTCAAATTCATCCAAAAAGTGTTGTGCTGTGCACTAAACGCGTACGCACATTACAAAACATACGAAAAACAATGCACACACAATAATTCCATTGAATAAAACGGGTAAGAAAAACGCTATGCCCAAAGTGCGTAGCAAATTGCTCTCAGAGTTTCCACTGCTTTGCGCTGTACACACACTCTCGTTCAAACGAGCTGGATGTGTAGTTTGGGTACATGTTTTGAATGATGCTTGTCATCGGTCGATTATCAATCAGTTGATAATCGAAATTAAAAACCGCAATTAACTATCATTTGCCCGTATTCGCCCACGGTTGCAGCATTTGTCCATCAAAGCGGATACAGCCTGTCCCCAAACACTTCGAGCCGTTGCCACAAATTCTCCGGAGATTAACGACTGCATTTGCTGTTGTTCGATCGGCATGGTCTCAACGCGCCAAATGTGCGGCAATGCTGGAGGTGCCGGCTTCGATGAGACGCCAACATCCACCCGTGCCACGGTGGTGCGTCGCACCACACACTATCAGCATCATAATCAGCAGCAGGTTGCCACCTGCTCGTCGGCAGCGGGTGCGGCGGCGCCCGTTTTACAGTTTTTGGACTTGCCCACGGAGCTGATCATCAAAACACTCGGCTATTTGGATTATAAGAAAATCAGCAATTTGAGATTGGTAAGTGGCTAAAGAGAGCGGGGTATTGGTGGTTTGCATTATTTAATCAATAAAAAGCAATTTGCAAAGTGTAAGTAGAATGCGCGTGGGTCGTGTTTGGCTAAGTATGTAGCTAGTGGTGGGCTGAGGGGCAGGGGCATATTATTTCACTACCTGCATGCACTTGTACTTGTTGTTGTAATATTTATTATTATTACCACTGAAAAGTCGCTAACAGAGTTGACCGCGTGCCGTGACACGAACGGACACGATTCATGTTTGTGCGCGTTCAGGTAGTCAAGAAAACGACTAACCAAATGTAAAGGTATCATAATGAAAAATACCAAAAATAATAAACATTATTCTTATTGGAACAGGCCAGTAAATAATCGCTCAGTACAGTAATCTCTCGCAAGTTACCTTTTAATGCAAAATGCTTCTATGTGATATTCTTTTAGTATTAACAAATACCAAAGCTACAAATTGTTATAACTTGAGAAAAAATTTGAAAAGAAGTCACTTTTTAACATGAAGCTGTACGATATAGAGTCCGAGATCTTCCTCATGTTTTGAGAGGCATAGGAAAACACGCGAATGGCAAGTTTGAAACAAATTTTTATTGCAGTTTTTACATGAAAGCACTACTTTCAACCGATAATTGCAATAGACGCTATATTAAAAAGTGGTCTAGTCTGTAGAACGTAAAGTTATGTTAATGATAATTTGTAGACAGAGAAAGTTCTAAATACTGAGCGTTCTCTGTAGATTCACAATACCGTTTCAATATGAAACAGTTTTCGAAGGGCATTTCAAAAGCAATTACTGAAATCTGATAGCACGAAACTAAACGGCACAATACAAATAATTTAAAGTGCAAACAAATCGTGATGCGGTATGCGATGTATCTCACGCGCTCATCTCTATGTTTTTTTCTTGGTTTTTTGTCATGCATTTGATTTTGTGTTCATGTGTGTCTCTTTGCCTATGTGTGTGTGGCAAAGTTTGCATGTGTGTGTATGTGTATGTATGTGTGTATATGTTGTGCCTGAGTGCAGTAGGTAGGTAAATGTAATCTGATATATTTTTGAGATGTTCTCTAATTTTGGATGCGGGATGCTGCTGGCGTTACCCTTTTATACCAAATACCAATTGTTAATTCAAAAGTAATATAAAGTTTTTATTTTTCTGAAATTTGCAGGTGTCAAGTCGCATGAACGACATTTGCATGAATATGCTAAATGTGGCTTTCGCCAGGCAAATTAAGACGACTTTCAATCGCTTCCAGTCGATCAAGTCGAGCATGCCACGTCGGGAATCGGCACGCCGCCAGCATCCGCTGGCCTGCGAGTGCGACATCATCGAGACATGCTATATGCGCCTCTCATTGCTCCAGATGTCGATGGGCAAACACATCGAGCGTGGCCATTGCTGTTTCTTTCCGGGTGCCGTAAGTGTAGCTTGAAGTCGGTGTCAATTGGTTATTTCAAGGTCTTAATCAAATTTGTTTCACAGATACTTGATGAGGTGCACTCGATTTTGAACTATATCAGTATTACGCCGCGTTTGCAGCGTCCTTATCGTGTCACCGATGAACTCTTTGATCTCTCGACCATGGCCATGGAGTACTTTAAGGATCGTATTGAGCCCACGCTGCCGGGGCTGGCGTATTTCAACAAGGACTTCTTTCAATTGCCCGCTACCACAAAGCGGCGTAAGTTTTGATTTTGTAAATTGAAATCTTTTTAGTTGCTCATTAAACAGCATCTCTCTGTTTCAGCTACCTTGGCTATTAGCTCGGATCTCTCAGACAGTTCGAATAACTCACCACCTCAAAACCACATGGTTTTGCGTAAGGGCATACGCAAGATCAAACAGGGCATGAAGATGTACAATAATCAGCTATCGGTGCTGCGCACCGAGCTCCGCACCTGCAAGCGCAAGGCCGCTGAGCAGAGCAAACAGCTCGCGGAGCAGCAAAATCTATTGGCGGAGCACCAGAAACAGACGCTCGAATATGCAAACCGGCTGGATGAGAATGACAAAAAGAATGAGGAAATGGCACGGAAGTTTTCCACATTGTTGCAGGTGATTTAGTTAGTTAGTAAACTCGAAGAGATTCTAGAATCTCTATTTTAGCTATGTATATGTTAGATTATTTGACACGATCGAATGACTGACCAAATCGCTAGATCTAATGGGAAACGATTACGATTGCTCCCAGAGATTTGGAAAATGTACTTTAAACTGTTCTTTCCACATACCGGGGTGAAAAATTGAATGAAAGGTTGTCTGAACGAAAGTTAAATTAAAAAGTTAACATTAACACAATTACTGAATACTTGTGATAATAGTTGTTACTATATATATATTATTATATAGTATACATGTGTATATGTTTACCATATTTGCAGGAGCTCAACAAGTGCAAAACCGAGTTACAATTTTGGCGCTCAAAGAGCCCCGCCATATCGTCAGTGTGCAGCTCGTGCAATCAGAAGGTGGCACCAGTACTGCCGCCCGAGGATTTGCAGGCGCTGGTCAATCAGGGTGTCGATCCTGAAAACATAATCATTATCAACGATGAGACCGATCCAGAAGCCGATGCGGATGGCGCGGTTGAAAGCAATGCGAGCGGCTGTGAGCTGGCTGTGTCTGTTGACAAATCGTTTGCCTTTCCGGACGAAAGCACCACAGCCAAGCTGTTGGCCGTCAACACGGCCGCCAAGAATCAGAAACGCAAATATGCGGCAACGGTGGACACCGAAATCGCCGCAACGTCCAATGCAATTGCGTCCAATGCGACACCGTCTTATTCAAAAGCTGTGGCCCAGCAAACAACAAGCGCCAGCTGTGGCTATTCGACAAAACTCTTTTATGGCAATCATCAACGCAGCGGCGTCATCGTAAGTCCAGTGTCCATGAAGCTGGCAACGGTGCCAGACAATAGCAATGGGATGCCTCCAGCCAGTGTGCAACAGTTGCTGCAGCAACCAGACAATGGCGACGCATCATTGCCGGCCGTGGGGGCGACGGAGTCCGCGAGCAACTTGGTTCTCGTGGAGCAGGTGGAGGCGAAGAAGGCACGTAGAGTACAAAAGGCCAATAGGTGTTTAAATGCACATGGCAAACGCAGTAAATAAGCATAAAAACATATACAAATTAAATTTTTTACTACTTACTTATACATAAACATATATTTACATATAAAAGTCGCACACACGCACAACACACCCAGAGTGCAGCAAAAGGCTTGTGTGTGTGTGTCTGTGCCTGTGTGTGCGCTGTAGTGTTAAAAAAAAAAACAACAACAGAGGAATCAAATTAAATATATATACATACATATGTAGTTACCTATATGTACATGTATATCTTTTACGAACATTGATTATCATTATTATTATTATTATTATTATTACCATTTACAAAATGTATCTGTATGTTCTACACACAACCACAGCCACAAGCAAAATATAAAATCATTTTGAAACACATGTTCACAGCAATATGTATGTAGTTTTGAAGTATAGACAGAGCAAAAGCGATAATAATAATTTAAAAGCAAAATAATTTTTAATATTAGTAGCCACACACATAGACACAACAAATTAAGGCAGGTGTGGAAAAAAAACAACAACAAAAAATCATGAAAAGAAATGGCAAAGAAATATTTTAAATAAAACTTTAACGCATACAAAATCAAATGCAATGTGTTTGAACTTCTATCATGAAATACGATAAATATAAGAGGTTACTCTTATTGAAAAACTCTTTCGTTTACATAGAATTGCACTTGGACACCCAATCAATATTTCGGTGCGTTTTTAAATGTTGTGCCACTTCATGGTAAAATCTTAACTAATGCGGAACACAAACTTGAAAAAATGACAGCGTTGCCACCTAACAGAGTTAAAAGCGGTTATATTAAAAGCCGATATACAACACAGTCGTCCTCATCGATTGCGATAACTCCCTTTCGTTTAAACAGTTAATTATCGATAACCATGGGGCAAATTGAAAACACATAAAATATGTGAAAGTGCGCGCCCAACAAAGAGAAAATTGGGCTGTCGCGGTTGCTAAAGAGGCAACTAACTAAAAATAATCGACCGTGTGTGGCGTTGGGCACGCAATTAGCCAAAGTACTTAGCAAAGCGACGCAGTCGAGGGAAATATTCTGGTGGGGTCGGCTACCAGTCGAGAGAGCAAACCAATCTCCTGCTATATTTATAATTGGCGACTCCAACTAACGCGTCTGGCAGTCACTCTTAGCGCTCGCTTTTGGTCGAGCACAGCGCGCATTACCGTGAAAAAAATTAACCAAAAAATTTTTAAACGCTTTGCCTTGTTGCTTTTGCAGGCGGACAACACGTAATCGAGGCAAATGCAAGATTACAACGAAAAACTGAACGATGTCTACGATGAGCAGCTGGGCAGGTGCTGGAATTGTGTTAGACAAACATTGCATAAATAAATATATTGATAGATTTTATGTACATCATTTTGCAGGCATCTGGTGGCCAGCATGAGCATCGAGGCAGGCGAAACGCTGCTGGACGAGCGACCGTTGCTGGTGGCGCCGCATTGGGAATGCGGTCAGCTAAAGTGCGCCCAATGCTTGCAGGAATCGTATGTTATGTGCCGCAAGTGTCAGGTGTATCCATTATGCATGGATTGCAGCGAACATGATGCGTTCGAGTGCGAATTCTTTGCCAGCGGCGCGGGCAGTCGCATTAGCAAGGATTTGCTAGTTAAGAATTATGGCATCTGTGCGCTGTTGAAGCTGCTCCTGCTGCTGGAGCAGCCGGAACAGCGTGCGCTGTGCCAGACGCTGTTGGACACACCAGTCAAATTGGAGGACTATCGCAATGAGGATGGCCTGTGGCAAGAGCGTGATGAGCAGGTGGTGCGTCCGTTAATTTCCAGCGGCCTGGTACAGGCATTTCCCGACCAGCAACTGACAGCGGAAGTGCTGCACGCCCATTGCATACGCATCGACAACAGCGCTTACGAGGTGACCGCCCGAGACGGGGACACACTGAAGGGCGTTTATGTGCGCGGCGCCAGTTTGCCGCATAGCTGTGTGCCCAACACGGTGGTGGCTCTCGACGAGCAGTTCAACATGAAGCTATATGCTGCAGTGCCTCTAGAGAGTGGCGACATCATCTACACATCCTACACGAATCCACTGATGGGCACTAGTCAGCGTCAGCACCAGCTGCGTCTGAGTCGGCATAAGGAATGCGCCTGTACGCGTTGCCTGGATGCCACCGAGCTGAACACCCACATGAGCAGCATGAAGTGCAGAGACTGCCCCGATGGCTATGCCGTTTGCGAGCTGAGCGGCAGCGGCGATTGGCGCTGCCTTAATGCGAGCTGTGGCGCTGTCATTCCAGCCACCGAGGTGCACGAGCTGCTGGCCGAGGTGGGCAGCGCCCTGGTTGAGGCCAGGGGCGAGCTAAGCGCCTATGAGGCTCTACTCGAGCAGCACAAGCAGCTTCTACATCCCAACCACTTTCTGTTGCTGGACATTAAGCAGAATATTGCCAGCATCTTGCGTGCGGCAGCTCTAATGAATTCCCTGAATGATCCCTGCAAGAAACTGCTGGCACGCCGCGTTGAGCTCTGTGGCGATCTACTGCCCGTTTGTCGCGCTGTCGTGCCCGGTCTCTCCAAGCTTTATGCCATAGCGCTGTTCGAGTACTTGTTGGCCTTTGTGGAGCTAACCGAACTGCAGTTTGCCGAGGGCGATGTTAACAAAAAGGAGTATGTGGTAAGTGGGCTAAAATCTACACATATCAAATATGAATCAAATACCGAATCCTCTCACCCTCAATAGGCGCAGCTCACACGTGCACGCTCGGTGGCCAAGGAAGCGCTGGATTTGCTACAGTTTGAGCCGGAGAATTCGGCGGAGGGTTTTTTAACCGACCGTATTGGCGTGGAGCTGGAACGCATTGAATCCGATTTGATGAAATATGGAAAACTTTAATGCGAAATTGGAATTTATTTGTGTAATACAACTATACTGAAATTCCTTGAGCGGAGTTGTCGTTTAGGCGAACAATTTTTGTGTACTCCCTATATTTATTCCATACTTATTCAAATATTTTTATTATATTTTGTAGAAACCCCTTCGAGAAGATTTATAGAAAGAACAATTCTCTATTTTTTGCTTAACCAAAAAGTAAATATATTCAGGCATAAATATTTATCTATCAATAACTGGTACAAATTTGGGATAGTACGAAAACAAACACACAATATTAAATAAAAAAGCTAAACAAATGCCTTAATATTTTTTGTTGTAAGTTTCCGTAGGCTCTAATTTAACAACTTTTTTATGCGGAAGCTCTTGAAACCATACGTAAAATATTTTTAATTTTCAAATTTACAAATTACTTTAAGAAAACGAAACAAAGAAAAGTTATCCAAGGAGTTTGGAGTTTGGAGGAAATTTATAAGGCACACAATTGGAATCACGCCGAAACATAAGTGATTTGGCATTAGAGTTTCTAGTGCGTTGTCCCTGAACGTGCCCAGAGCAGGTTCAACAGCCAGCGGCAAAACAAAAGCAAGAGCTGCGGCAAATGGACCGAGTAATCACTCGATAGAGTAGAATAAATAAAGAATTGCTTTCAAATATAAATAAATCTAAAATGAACTCGTATCGTTCGAGACAATATCGGGCCTCAGTATACGAGTGCTAATTGGCGACAGCAGATGCAATTTTTGGCCCAAAGCAACAGAATCAAGGAAAACCTTTAGAATGGCCGCTGTAACGGAAGACTTTGCCAAAAAATGTGAAGTGAAGCAGAACGAAACGCTAGGCAGGTGGGTGCACCCACTCAAAGGAGTTGCCATTGATTAACCATTCATATGGTAGATATGTGGTCGCCGCTACCAATATTAAGGCCGGGGAAACGGTGCTGCTGGAGCAGCCTGTGCTGCTGCTGGCCAACAATGGGGATCGGCGTTGTTGCAACTGTCACCAGCTGACGTCTTCATTTTGCGGGTAGGTACATGGCTTCCATGATCATAAACAGCTGCTCATTAAGTTAAATCTCTTGCTGCTCGGGGAGTTGCCAGCAAGTGCCGCCTAATGCCACTGTGCGCGGACTGTGTGGAGCACCATGGGCCGGACTGCCGGCGTCTGTCTGAGCTGCAGCTGCAGGAGCAGCAGGTGGAGCAGCTGCAGGCGCACACAGAAGTCTGCAGTGCACTGAAGTATTTGCTGCTGCGGGAGCATGCCGAGAAGAGGTCACACTATGAGCAACTGCTGCAGTTGGAGGCACATCTAGCCCGGCGACGCGACACAGACATCTGGCGCAGCTATCGGACGGAGGTGATTGAGCCACTGCAGGCCTCCGGTCTGCTGCTGCAGTTGCGCAATGGCGCGGAGATTGACGAGGAGCTGCTGCAGCGTCTGCTGGCCATTGCGGATATCAATGGCTTTGAGATCCGTGCGCCAGAGTCGGGTGGTGCCATGCGAGGGGTTTACATGACTGCCGCACTCTTTGCCCATAGTTGCCTGCCCAATCTGGGGACGGCAGTCGATGAGCAGCAACGCATCAAGCTCTATGCGAATCGTATTATAGCCGCTGGCGAAATTTTGTACAACTGTTACACGGACATCATGCTGGGCACCGATGAGCGGCGTCGCATACTCAAGACGGGCAAATGCTTTGATTGCGAGTGTGCCCGCTGTACGGATCCCACCGAGCTGGGCACGCATATGAGTAGCTTTGTGTGTTCCCACTGTACTGGCGGCTACATAGTGCGACAGCCGGAGACTGGCCTGTGGCAATGTCTGCTCAATGCCGAGCATACGCTGAAGCCCGAGTTTGTGGTCAATGTGCTGGAACGCGCCAAGGAGGAGGTTTTCCATGCACGCGAAGATATTTATCGGCTGGAGCTGTTGCTGGCCAAGCTGGGGCGTCTGTTGCACGGCAATCACTATATAATGCTCGATCTTAAGCAAAATATAGCGTCCATATTGCGACAAATCCTGCAGAACATGGCACATCGACCCAATCGAAAGGTCTACGAGCGAAAGATACGTTTGTGCCAGGAGATATTGCTGGTCTTAAAGGTTGTGGCGCCGGGCATATCCAGACTAAAGGCGATTGCCTTGTATGAGCTGGCCAACACTCAAGCAGAGCTCGGACGGAAATTGTACAGTGAACAGGAACATGACGCTGCGGATTTACTGGTAAGTATCATATTACATTTTCTTTTTCAATATAAAGTTTTAAAATAATAAATAAAACAGGCAGAGCTGCAGCAAATTGAGATAATGACGCGAGAATCACTACGAATGCTGCTTTATGAACCTATTTCCACACCGGAAGGTCAACTGGCACGTAATATGCTTAGAGAATTGAAAGAGCTGCAAAATGATATGAAAATGCTTCAGCAACCAAACGACGATGTTGTTATTTAAAAAAACGTTTTTTCCAAATATTCTTTTGAAGTAAACAAATTGTTTGTTTTTTTTTTCAAAATATTGCAATTTGAATGGCACTTCCGTTGGCGCAAAAATCGATTACTTGCTACTTAGTTGGTGTACTCGAAACTCATCAATGGCCGCAATCGATAATTTCAAGTGTTGCTAATGTAAAAAGTTTATTTAGTGTTTAGAGCTTTCCTTTTGTTGAATGATATTACGCATATTAATTGAAAGCTTGACGTAGCTTCTAGTGCAATTGTTTTCGAACATATGAGGAAGATAAAATTAGCGAATGGCATGGCGACGGCGCTTTTGTCAAAAGAACAGCTGATTGACCAAAATAAAACAGGCGATTGATAAAAGTGGAGACAATGCAACTGACGGTGGCTGGAAAACAAGCAACCCTAAGCTCAAAATAGGGTGACAACAGAAAAAACAAAGGTGGGCAGTGCACAAAAGCTGCAAGCGACGCCGACGCAGCCTGCTGTTCATTTACAGTTTGAGTGCTTTTGACGCGGTCCACTCGGCAATCTCAGTTAGTTTCTCAGTTTTGCTTCAGTTGCCCAATACTCGCTTCGCTTAGCTTTCAATAAACTAAAAAGTTAACACGACATGCAAATGTTGAATGTAGCCAAACGCTAAGCATGCCACAGAATTATACAAAATTGTGAAATTCATAATTGCTGCGCATTGTTGTCTACTTGCAAAATAGAAAATCCCCACTGCCAGCGACGTCATCGTCATGGCTTTGGCCAGCGCAGCGGGCGCTCTGCTCAAACCACAAACGCCGCTCCAGCAGCTGCTCGAGGACATTAACTTTCAGCGCACCAAGGAGATGCGACAGCTGCTCAAAGATGGTAAATAAAACTACTTAAACAAAGTTTTCAATTTTTAAGAAAATTTGTCTACATTTGCACATTATCGATTTGTCAAGCGCCCATCCGGCAACTCCTTCCACCCTTGTACATTACACACACAGCTGTTGTTGTGTATGTCTGTGTGTGTGTGATTTTGCCCCACTTTAGCGCACTTATTTGCGTAAATATATAAAGGCTTGCTGTATGCATTCAAATTAAGCTGTTTGTATTAGTGATCTCAAAGAGCTTTTTATCCGTTTTCTGTTTTGTTTTTGTTTACTCTTAAAGGTTCTTGTCAGCAGTTATCTGTTTTGTGTAGGTGTGCGACAAATAAAAATCCTCCCTTGTGGCAGGGCTTGACTGATATGAATAAAGTTGCAGTGTTGTGTAAATATATACATATATGTATATATGTGCGCTGATATCGACTAAACTTTTGAAGTTGTTTGTACAGATATGCCCTGATAGGAGTCTGAAATCTAACCGTTTATTTTAAGATTTTATTATGTAATGTTTCTTGCGTTACTTAAAAGATATATGTAAATTAATTTCTTCAAGGGAAATCTAAGCTGGGTTTTATTGTTTTCGATTATCTTGTTATATCGCAAAATGATTTAATTTAATTTTTTCCACTGAGAAACTCGAATATTTTCTAACAAAGCATAATTTTAAGCTATGCTTAAGAGGTATATCAGAATATTACCCGCAATGGTAAAAATTACAAAGATGCTTTTTGTCAATTATAGCAACAGCTTTGTTACCTAAACCAAATTAATTATACCTTTGCAGATGGTGGCTTTGTGGTGCTGCAGGGCACTACCTACTGGACGGATTTGTTTGTGCGTCATTTTCTATTCCAAACGGAGCCCGTGCACAGCATCGACTCGGATGATTTGCTTTTCTTTGTGCGCAAAAAGCACGTGAAGAGCTCCTCGCGCCACATGCCAAAATATGAGGTAAGTGCAAGTAAGTCCGAATGGCGTACTCAGCTCATTAATTTGTTCCCTCTTTGCAGACTGAAGTTGAGGTATTTCGCAAGGATTCACGCAAGTTGCCCATTGGGGATCCGGATGTGGACTGGGAAGAGACCGTCTACCTAAACATGGTCATACATCAGTTCGACTACACGTTAACATTGGCCATATGCACTAGAACCTCGCCCAAGGAGCTGCAGGTGCTGCGGCGGCACTCGCAGCGCGTCTATGCCAGTCCCAGCCGCCGAAAGATGGACACCAAGGGCGAGGGCGAGGAGATTACTTACCCACACATATGCTTTATGGTGGACAATTTCGATGAGGTGTTCAGCGATATATTGGTGCGTGATGGTGAAATGGTGTGCGTCGAACTGGTGGCCAATGACAAAGATGGCGCCGTTCAGGGCGTTATTTTTCTCGGCTCCATACGCTACGATGCGCTAAAAAAGGTGTATGATGCCAGAGTGAGTAATAAATTGGGCTTTTATGTTTTCTTTTCCATACTTCCATATTGGTATTTTGCTTGCAGCAATCTAGTCTGAGCTCCAAGGTGGCGCAGCGCATGTCTTTTGGCCTGTTTAGCAGCGGCGCTGGCGTACAGACACGATGCGAATTTGTGCGCATGAAAGGACCACAGGGCAAAGGTCATGCCGAGATGGCAGTGACCAAACCCAAAGGCTCCGGCGTTGAAACGCCTACCAGCGAGCCGGGCTTTTGTGCGACAGACATGTGGGACGAATGGGAAGAGGAGAACGATGATTATTGCACGTACCGACACCAGCGCCGGCTCAGCGATCCCAGCGCCAATCTCAATAATTTCTCACGCTACGGCTGGCGCACCAAGAACACAAACCAGGACATGGTTAGCAGCGGCACCAGCGCCAGTGCCGGCGCCAAGGCGCGCTCCGAAAACGAAGGCCTCGACACGCTGGCCAACGAAGTATCCGAAATCGAGGCAGGCGATTTGCGGGATGGTAATTAACGTTTTTCTTGCTCTATTCTTTTACATGTATATTCGCAATGGTTTCACAGACATATCGTATTTTTTTAATTTATGTTTTGTTTTGCATGTACTCTCAGCTCATTTGTAAAATATTTAACTAAAAATTCCATTATGAATATCGTAAATGTAGTTAATTGCGACTATTTCGAATTTTGCTTTATTTTGTTGCGCTTTTTCTGCCTGCTTTGTTCTGCTTTCCTAACTTTTGTTTATGTTTCCTTGTAAACATGTTGTGGTTCCTAAGATTTTCCTTAAATTAACAAATTTCAAATTAAAATTAACCAGCAATAATGTGTGTATATATATCCAAGGACCAACGAATATATATATCTAAAAAAAATACTTTACTTTGCCGAGAAAGCAGGACAACTATAAACAACAACAGAATATCAAATTTTTTGATTACAACTTCAGTTTGCTTTTCTTTTAAGTATTCTAAATAAAGTGTTAAAAAAAATGGGCAATACATTTAGAATCGAAGTACTATAATATTAGAGCACATTTAAAGACAAAACTAATGAGAAGCAATTCGTTTTTATTATGTTTTTAATTTATACAATAATTCAAAACAAAAGACCAATTTTTATAAAGTAAGGCCTTAGTTTAAATTGTTCAATCTTGAGGACACCCTGGCAGCTGGTAGGGGTCTTCACTATTGTAGATATTCATAAAATACAGCCTATATGTTCATTGTAGCTTCAATGCGAGCTTTTCGCTGGGTTTTTGCTCTTTGAATACCCGTTCGCCATATTTCACATAACACCACCTGCTCCTCGACGCCGAAAACTCCCCACCTCACCCCGACAACCACTTCTAGTGCCCTCGCCTATTAGCGCTATCCTGGTTTTATTTATTTGCTTTTTTTAATTTGTTGGCAAACAATTTTTATTTTATATTTGCTTGAAGACCGAGTTACACTCGGTTGTTGTATGTGTCGTTGTATATGCTTTATAAAAAAATGCAACAAACCGATCTATATCTACTTGTAGATCAGCAACGTCCTGCTTTCTCGGCCTCCGCAGCAAAACTGCATACAAATCCAAATTGTGAAACGCTCAAATTAGCAGCTGGCGAGCCAGACCAAACGCCACTTGCCACAAACTCTCAGCCAGTTGCGACTCAAGCCGGCGAGTCCACGGCCAGTGCTGTCACAGCCGTCACACCGCCGCCGCTCAGTGCGGCCGTTGAGGTGACGGTGGGCAGCGCCGGCTCCGGCGACGATGTGGGCAACAGCAGCACGGGCTGCAATTGCTTTGGTGGCGGCAAGAAGTGCAAGAAACGCTGGACCTCATCCGCGAACAGTGCCAACGACACGCCCGAAATGTCCGAGATATACTGTCCCAGTTGCGAGGATGCGGCTAACGAGACGCCCGCCTGCCTTAGCAAAATGCCGGACAAGCGGCAGACCAGGCTCAAGCCCAAGCCACCCAGCATATTGTGCGTGGAAAGCGAGTTGGTGGTCGGCAAGCGGGGCAGCCTCCGGCTCAGCGATGGCAAACGCAAGGGCAACAACATTACACGCAGCGTATCCTTGAGCGCCGCAGATCGGCGAACGAGTGTGCCAATGCCCAGAAAGGTGACGCCAACGCGTGTGCGCCTGGTCAAAACCAAGGAGCTGGATAAGGGCGAGGATAAGGATAAGGAGAACGATAAGAAATCGTCGAATCAGAAAACAAATAGTGCCAGCAATTTGCTGGCCAAGATGTCACCCAAAAGGCTGCGCAATGCCAAGGCCAGCGACAAAGAAAAGGAAAAGAGTAAGGACAAGGATAAATCCAAAATCGCTGTAAAGTCCAAAACTGGCAGCAGCAACAATAACCATGTCAAGGCTACAACAGCTCCATCCAAAACGGAGGAGTATGAAATTGCGGATGATGCTACTTCCCTAAATGGCGAATCATTGGATGCCGGCACATGTGCAGCTGCTGGCGCCGCCAAAATAGCCATACTCAGCGAAAGCGACAGCAAACTGATGATTAGCGTGCGCGGTCGCGAAGAGCTGCCCGTGGTGGAGGAGCAAGCCCCGACGCCATCGCCATCGCCGCCCGTTATGGCGCCGGCGCAACATTTTGTAAAGTGTTTACGTGTACCTGTGAAATCAGAGAGCCATCCATTGCAGCTGTCATCGGACAGCGCAAACAACGATAATATTGTGGAGCCGGAGTCGGAGCCGGAGCCGGAGCTGGAACAGCAGCCCCTGCTCAATGGCGAGGCGGATGCGGCCAATGGCAACCAAACGGCAGCCAGTAGCGCCACATTGCCTCGCACCGCCAAGCAATCCTACTACAACAAGGTGCTGCATCTCGTGCCCAAGCGTCGCACACCGGACGGCACCAATATCTACTACTGGTGCGATCTTCCCAAGAAGGCGCTCAAAGGTTATTTTATATCCCATACAAATTTGATATTCATAACCCAATCTGCATGTTTCTTCGTACTTGAATCTTGCTGCGATTGCAATCTTTACTAATTTATTTCGTTATTTTTTTGCTTGCAGAACTGGACGATGGCGCCTATAATCCTCTGTGGACCAGTCGTGGCTTTACGCAATCCTTTCACTTCTGGAAGGAGAATCGACGACAACAGTCTACGCCGCTCAACGCATTTCTTACCTATGTCACTCTGCCCTGGTGGAGCATTGCCAAGGGTAACTGCCTTATAATATTAATATTTAGTCTGACTTATCAAATAATATCTGAACCATTTTATTCCTTATGCAGATCTTTTGGATCATCGGGAGACGCCCATACTGACTTTTTAGTATTAGACCCGCTCGATGCTTGTGATTTGCTGCTAATCTATGCTTTAAAGTATTATATATCTCCAATTTATTAGTTCTCAACTTCTGGCAAATCATGTGATCTGTTTTACGTACATTAAACAAATATTTATATATATCTCAGATGGCAGCCAATCTATGGCTGCTCCATTCATTATAGTTTACTTTTGGTTCACCTTGACCAATGCCAACGCCCGCAGCTAAGTTGAGTTTCCTAAGCTATGCCACTTTCTGTTTGACTAGGGCATTATTAGATATACTAACTATATATGCGATATACTTATGTATGTGTGTGTGTAGCATGTTTGTATGTAAATGCAGCGCTGAGCCAACCTACAAATTTATAAACTACTTATATAGATATTATAAATATATACATACACCTACTAAAACGCTGCATTTTGAGGTTATATTAAAGAATTGTTACCAAAAATAAAAACGATATGTATGTAATAATGCGATTTGTAAATTATATGGCAACATTTATACTATATACACATATATATATATTTATATATATATATATGTATATATTTATTAGAAAAGAGCGCAACTGCGAAACGAAATAAAGAATTTGCGTACAATAAGTAGAGAATTTTTATTACAATTGCTATTGTTGAATGAAAACGAAAATTCGAGAAAATCAGATGAAAAGGCAACCTAAAATTTAAGACGCCTGGAACAATATTTTAATTCTTTTGAAAATAATTCGAAATCGGAATATATTTTTATTTTTTGAGTACATTGATTATCGTTCTCTACAAGTTTTTTTTGATTGGAAATTGTTAAAATTAATTTGTTATATTTTATTTATTATTTATATTTATATATTTAACACAAGGAAGACTAAATATTATTGTTATATTAGTTATAAATTTATTGGTTTAGCTTTAATAGCATATCTCAATTTGTAAATGAGGAAAATGGCAGCTTTCTCTTATCCAAGCAGATGCCGTGGAAACTGTTTAATCTCAAGAAGCAAAGTGCACATGCAAATTCATATGCTACTTATATAGTACATACAATCAGAATATATAAAATACATTGGCTCGATGATAACTGAAAGTGCTCGAAATGGGATTCAGTCAGTTTGTGTGCATTGTCGGAAACGGTCGCGTATTTATTTATTCGCTCTGCTGTCGTACAAAATAAGGAAAAAACAAAGATTATAATGTGGCACTCATTGCCAGCGCTTGTCGGCTTCGCTGTAGTCGTCTGTCTTGCGGCAGGCGCAATTAGTCCAGCGGCTGGCTGCCCTCGGACGCCCACACATTTGCCCCACGGCCGACGCACACGCGGCGACAATGGATACAAATTAATTGTAGCTGATGGACCCAACGGCTATGTGCCCGGCAAGGCATACAACTGTAAGTCTTAGGTGGTTCTTGAGTTAAAAAAAGAAAACCGAAATAAAAAGGTTTTGTAATCAGTGCTCGGGTCACGGCCTCGTGACCCCTAAAAACGCACAAGACAAAACGCTGGCGATAAGAGATCACAGCATTCATCACATGTGTGTGTAGATTGAAAGCGTGTGGAAACACACATGGCGGGAGGTTATGCCTTAAACAAATCTGTTATCATGTGTTTCTAATGTAGTTCAAACAATTTCAGTTTATATTGTATTTATGAACAATACTTTTCAATGAACATAGTAAATAGTTTAAATTGCAGCTTTTAGGATACAACAGTAAGACTTTATTAAACGATAAACAATAAATGATAAAAGGTATTTCTCAAAAGAGTGTAATAGTCTTTGTGTGCTTTGGCATTAAGCAAGTACACAATTTCGTAAGACAATTCTAACAAATTCGATTATTTAAATTAACAAAGTTTAATAACCTTTAACTTAAGTTTTATCTACAGTTTGGCATAGATATAACAAGTAAAAGCTCTACGTTATATGCCACAAGAAAACTCCTGTTCCTTGGCTTTGATCTTAAAAAAAAAAAACAAAATGGAACTTAAGATTTATCTATAGTTTAGCATAGATACAAAAAGTTAAGGCTATGTTTAGTTTAATACAAGGAAATTATAATATTCCTTAGACTTGTAATCTAATACATATTTTGTTTTATGTATAACAAAGAAATCTCTGATCTCGTTTTTTAGTTTAGATTAGATAGTATTCAATTAAAAAGCTATGTTTTTGGCACAACGAAACTTGGCTTTGACATCGTTGACGGATGCGATATCTGAGCCGACTCTTTATACAATGTATAAACTAAAATATACTCTAAGTTTGGCATAGATATATATGTTTGTTTGTAAATGTGAAATAACATTGAACTAAGGTTAAGGTAAATCTATAAAGAAACCCAAAAGCTAGAGGTAGTATGGCACAACGCTATTGTTCCTGGCCATGCGTAGTGCGCAGATGATTAAGCAGGCAACCTTGCTTCTTGAAGACGCGCTTGCAATGGGGACAGATGGATCGATACAGATGTATTAGACGATGCTTCTCGTAGCGCGACTTGTTTCTGCTGCTCTCCTCGCACCACTCACAGTAATAAACACAAGAATTGATCTTGGGCATAAAGGCGAACAGCTTCATATAATGTTCAATTGTAGCCGTTAGAGTGATCTTTTTGAAGAACTTAAGATCAATTTGCTGTGCATGCCAGGCATTGATTAAATTTAAAATGCGCTTCAATTCGCAGACATTCAAATTGATCTTAAATTCAGCGTTGACCTCTTCTGTGAACATGAGCAACTCCTTTACTATATTTTGTGCGAGTTGTTTATTAAATCTTGTGGCACTGTGTTTTATTTTCGTTGTATATTTTCGCAGCATTATAACAAATTTAGCTGCCCTTGAACGTAATGCATCGACAAATTCAATGGTTTTTAGTTCCTCATAATTCGCATCCTTTATAATGGTCAGCTGTAATCGAATAAGGGCAAGCATTTAAATATACCAATTTTGTTTATGCATATGCAAGCACTTACCCCAACTGCTCTAAGTAGATATAAATCATTGCGCAGCTCTTTGGGATCCGGATTTGTTTTAATTTCAGTTGCCTTCTGCTGCTTCAGTGCCTGCTTCTGTTCATGTTCGCTCACCTCGCCGTCACTGCGCTCCAGCTCGCCAGGCTCAGCCAATTGCAACAAACTATCTGCATTGGTTAGGGTTTTCAAGTCGCACTGCAAAAAAATAAATGGTAAAATTGTATGCTGCGAAATAAGCGTAGCTCGGGGATTACCTGTAGAAACTCAACTACGCTGTCGGATAGGTTGAAGCTCAGCGAGCCACAGTCCGACGTACTGTGATCGATTTTTGTTCGTTTTGCCTCGACTGAAACTTTTGAAGAGTCCGTAATATGCTTTGCAGCTTGCTTTCGTTTGTTTGCGTTTGTTTCTGGTTTAAGTGGTTCCCTTTTAAATGTCTGCAGTCGACTGCTTTTTGTGCTGGGCACTGGATATGAGGGTCGCCGGATTGGCATTTTAGACGAAATTGTCGTGTCTCTATCGACTGCGACTGAAGATCTTCGCTTAACAGCCGTTTTCTTGGCGTTATTGTTGCGTTGGGCTTGTGAAGATCCAAGCATTGGTCCTTTCTGTTGTGTTTGTGGGTTTATTTTTGTTAACTGACTGTTGTGCACATCATTAATATTAAGCTTAGGCAATATCTCGATTTTGTTTATTACAATTGGATCTGATCTGCTAGTCTTTGGCTTTTCTGAATTCAGGTTAGCAGGTGTGTGCACGTTCTTAGCTGGCATCTTGGTTGTATGTTTAGCCAAGTCAGCTGCATTTGGTTTTGTTTCTGCTAAACTCTTTCCTTTTCTATCATTCAGTATAATTAAAAATTTTCTCTCATCGGCCTTAATCTCCTGTACTAAAGCTTGGACTGATTGGTTTGGATTGGAATTTAGTCGAGACTTTAGATTGATTGGAGCTGGGTCTTTGATTTGCTCCACAGATTTTTTCGCTGCGCCGCTGCTTGAGTTTTTTATTGAGGGTTTTGAAGATAACGTCGCAACTACAGCAGCATTCTCCTTGTCTTGTTTTTGCGAAGACGTATTTGGTTCAAGTTTTGTTTTTAACTGTACATTCTCTGTGCCTTTTACTATATCGTGTTTATCATCGGCTTTAATCTTCTTTACTAAAGCACTGTTTGGATTGGACTTTGGATTAATTAAAGCCGAGTCCTTTGCAATAGGTCCTCTAAACTCTGACACTGTTAATATGACTTCAACTGTGCTGCTGCCTGTGGTATTTTTGATAAGCTTTGAATTCTCTCCGCCTTGCGTATTTAGTTTAGGCTTTATTTTAAGTTTATCCTCAATTTTTGTGGGCGATAGCTTAGCTCCGGGCTCCGTTGGTCGCATTTGCTTTTGCTGTGACATATTGCTTCTTAAAAGATCTTCAATAAGAGTTTCCACGTTGGCTGGCTTGACAGGCACGTGCTGCAACTTACGCGAATCGTTTTCAAGCGAGCGCACTATCCGCTTTTTGATATTATTCAAGCGCTGCTGTTGCTGCCGCTTGCGTATGGAGCGTGCAATCGCATAGCTCTTGTAATCACAAGTGGACTTGTACTTGGCGGATTTTAGTTTTGTCGTTTCCAGGTTGGAGCGTCGGGCACTCTTCGAGTTGTGCTCTTCGAGCTGCGTGTGCGTGTTGTTTACTTTGCAGTCTGTGGTTTTAGGAGACGCCGCGGTTGTGTCCACTGGAATCCGTTTGTTCACCAAATGCTCAGTTTTGGGCTGTTCTTTGTGCTGCTCATCAATATATGGCAAGGTAGCAGGTTGCACTTCCGAGCCTTGTTCCGTTTCATCTTCCGCCTGTGGTTGTGTTGTGTCAGGAACTACCTTATCTTTAGTAGCTGGATCAGGCTCTGCCAATAAGGCCTCCACTTCGGCTAGTATGTCCCTAGTTTCAGCATCCAACGGCAACGGCATACATTTGTCTACTGCAGTAAGATATTTATAACTAGGGAGTAATAATCAAGGCGCCATTGGACTCACCTTCTGCCCGCCACTGCAGCACAGTTGCATTCTTGTTTATAGTTTTGGTTCTTCTGTAGTCCAATTCGGACAACGCTTTACAAATATTCTGATTTGTTGGTTCGGTTTCCATGTTGCAGCTGTTGCCGCGCTCCAAGCAGGTAGCTTCAGCTGCAGCTGCAGCATCAGCTGGCAGCCCGGAATCGCTGCTGTTGCTGCTGAGATTTGCCTGTGTTTGCGCATCTTCCTGTGCCATAAGCTCCTCTACGGTGTATACATTGTGCGGCTTGGTGAAGCCAAGCAGATTGTTGTGCATCCATTGCAAATGATGCAGAAATTCCGACAGATTTGTGTAAATGTCGCAACAGAAATGACAAAATATGCCAATCATATTATCCTTGGTTGACACGATCACATCGCCGCACTTTTCGAAATTAACACAGTCATCCGATAGCAAATTGAGGAAAGAACTCATTTTTATAAAACGCTGTTTTTGGCAAAATTTAATTCAAAGCAGCAACTGAAAAACAAACGAACGTAAAAAACGCGGGACGCTCTACGAACTAGCACGAAAGGCGCTGTGTTTAGCCATCGATAACACGCATAGTTGTAATCGAGCACGAATGGCGCTGTGTTTAGCTATCGATAGCCTGCACAGCTGTAATTGGCAGTTGAATAATCGAAACTCAAATGCATAATCGATGCTTTTTGTTTAAAGTATCGAGTAGTAGAGTAAAAAATCATTTGAATTTTAACGGACAATCATTATGCTCTATTTCAAGTGCTGTTGCTTGGCTCGCGCACTCACACAAAAATTCAGCACTTTACGCATTTCACTATCGCTGCTGGCACCAGACGCTCTGGTCGACCCCAGGTGGATACTCCACGTCGTGTTGGCCGATTCCAGCTCTTCAGCGATTCACTCACCAAATTCAACGATCGCTGCGTAAACACCGTGTCCGAAGCGGATGATTTGCCCAAGACTGAGGTACAGGTCATGTGGGTGGCACCCGAGGCCGGTTCAGGCTGTGTCTCGCTTTCCGCCATGGTATACGAGGGTCCACGCGCTTGGTTTGCGGATGACGGCCAGCTCACCCAGGTTATATGTGAGCACAAGCCAACCGCAGCAGCCACGCAAAAGGAGTGCTGCGCCTGTGATGAGGCCAAATACAGCGTAAGTACGAGCCAGCTTTTATGGAATAGTTTACTAAATGCATGTGCAGTTTGTTTTCGAGGGCATCTGGTCGAATGAGACACATCCCAAGGATTACCCCTTTGCCATCTGGCTGACGCATTTCTCTGATGTGATTGGCGCTTCGCACGAAGCAAACTTTTCCTTCTGGGGCGAGCATCATATTGCCACCGATGGCTTCCGCTCCCTAGCCGAATGGGGTTCACCCACAGCTTTGGAGACGGAACTACGTGCGCAGGGCCCAAAATTGCGTACGCTCATTAAAGCTGCTGGCCTTTGGTATCCAAATGTCAACCAGAACACTTCATCTAAATTCCGTGTTGATCGTAAACATCCCAAGATTTCATTGGTTTCCATGTTTGGCCCGTCACCCGACTGGGTGGTTGGCATTAGTGGGGTTGATCTATGTACGGCCGACTGCAGTTGGAAGGAATCCATGGACTTTGATCTGTATCCATGGGATGCCGGCACTGACAGCGGCATCACGTATATGGTGAGAAGCTGTTGCCATAGACGTGGTGATCTTCAACTAATTCCTTGATTGTTTAGTCCCCAAATTCAGAGACGCAGCCACGCGAACGCATGTATAAGATTACCACCATGTATCCGGAAGATCCACGTGCGCCGTTCTACAATCCGCAGAGTCAGCAGATGACACCGCTGGCCAAGCTGTATTTGCGTCGCGAGAAGATCATTTCACGCAATTGTGACGATGACTTTTTGCAAGCTCTACAATTGGAGGTATCCGATGATGCAGAGGAGCAGGATACACGCGGTAAGCTAGTGCACAATTTCCAATCATCATCCTAGTTAATTTGCATCTTCCGCCATAGCCGAATGCCGCGTCAGCAATTACAACGCCTGGAGTCCCTGCTCTGTCAGTTGCGGCAAGGGCATACGCATGCGCAGCCGTCAGTATCTAAATCCCCAGCAGGCGCAGCAGGGCCAATGCACGCGCCAGCTGGTGTCCAAGGAGATGTGTGTGGCGGCTGTGCCCGAGTGTGCCAATGGCTCGGCTGGCCAAGATCGTGACGAGGATGAGGGCGAAAATATGGCCAACTCGCAATCGCTTGTCAGCGATAACGGCGAAGGCGCCGGTCTCTGCAAGACCTCACCCTGGAGCGTCTGGTCGGAGTGCTCTGCTAGCTGCGGCATAGGCATCACCATGCGTACGCGCACATTTGTTAGCCCGCTGGGCCGCAAACGCTGTCCACACATCACAATTGTGGAGAAGAACAAGTGCATGCGGCCGGATTGCACTTATGAGCAGGTGGAACTGCCGGATCCTGATTGTCCCACCACACAGTGGAGTGACTGGAGTCCGTGTTCCGGCACATGCGGACACGGTAGCTCAATACGTAAACGTTTGCTGGTGCTGGAGGATGGACCCATTAAGGACAACTGCACAGCGCGCATGGAGCTGCATCAGCAACGGGAGTGCCAACACGCTCTAGACTGTAGCATCAATATGGAACTGGCCAAGGACATTTGCGTGCAGGAGCCAGACAGCGGGCCCTGCCGCGGCAACTATCAGCGCTATGCCTACAATGCCCAGGCCAATCGCTGTGAATCCTTTATCTACGGCGGCTGTCGCGGCAATCGCAATAACTTCCTCACCGAGAGCGACTGCCTGCACACCTGCAACAAGATACGCGCCGAGGGCACTGCCAGTGCTTATTCTCGTGGGGAGATCAACTTGCCCAAGGCCTGCGTCATGTCCGAGTGGTCGAACTGGTCGCCCTGCAGCGTTACCTGCGGCAATGGCTACTCCGAGGGCCGACGCTATGTGGTTAGCGAGCCACAGCGTGGCGGCCAGCCGTGTCCCAAGCGTCTTGTCAAGCAACGCTCGTGCACCATGCCAGCCTGCTAAGCATTCCGCTGGACACCATTACCTTTGCCTTTTCTATTACATTTTATTACTATTTCGAATAAAGTGAACAACTCTTTTAATTCGTAATAAACTCTTTTTGCTTTAATTGTTTTTCTTACTAATAACAACTTGACATAATTAAAAGCCCCACGTTTGTCATTTATATGTGCTTATATAACATTAACTATACCAAAGCAAAGAAAATAAACACAGTGTTTATATTGTCTTTGACCGAAGGGTATACTCGATTCGTAAGGAGCTTGGCCTCTGATCTTATTACCCACTATTCAAATGATTTAATTTTGAATTAACTATTTACGTAAATTTTCAGATAGAAAACAACTTTAGAAACTTAAAAAATTAATGAACTTAACCTTAACTCAGTCTTTTGTATATTTATTCAGCTATGGTATTCACAACATTCTAGGCATTTGCAGAAAATTTGTATGAGTAAATCTTGAATCGCTTAAAAGGTATTTTCCGAGTCGACAATTGTGCATATTCTTATCCATTTGCAAGTTACATACTCATATCTACATTACTTTCCGCTTAGCCAAGCAATTATAGTTTCAATTGAATACTGCCAACCGGCTGTCGAATTCCAGCTGAAGAGGTCACTTTCACTGAGCACCGAAAGTGTTGCAGCCAAATATGTGTATGTTAAAGAGACGCTTTCCCGGCGACAAACGCAACCAGTTGGACGTTGTTTAGTTTAGTTAGTGCTAGCAACTTGTCGAGTGCGTCTCGTAGAGCCATGGATAAGTGCCAGGTCAGATTTCCCTATGACATTCGCGATGTGGACGCTGCCACCAATGCCGAACTATTGGAGTACTTTACAGGTGGGTGGTGCCTTGAATTTCCTTTACTGGAGTTAACCTATGGCCCCCGAACGGTAGGTGAGCGCACGGGCTTTGTGCAAGTTGGACCCGAGGGTTATTTCTTTCCGCACAAGTACAAAGTCCAGGCGGAGCTTTATTACAACTTTGAGGCGCGTCCCGATGATGTCTGGATAACAACTGTGCCGCGCTCGGGCACCACCTGGACACAGGAGCTAATCTGGTTGCTGGCCAATGGCTTGGATTTCGAGAAGGCGCAGCAACGCCCGCTCACTGAACGTTTTCCCTTTCTGGAGTGAGTTTTACATTGGAAAAGTGTTGCATCTTTTGACTGTCTGTGTACTCCGCCGCCAGATTTCCCTTGTTTGTGCATGATGCTGTCAAAGCAGAGCTTCTGGCTGAGAACAGACACTCTCCGGCGGCTATGGAATTCATTGAATACATTTCGCGGCCCGGCTATGAAACGCTGGGCGAGCTGCCACGCGACCGGCGACGTTTTATTAAAACTCATTTTCCCTTCTCATTGATGCCGCCGAGTGTTCTAGAGAATAAATGCAAGGCAAGTGATTCACTTAATAAGAAGCAAAGCCATTTTCTTCATACCATCCCCTTTCAGATTATTTATGTGGCGCGCAATCCCAAAGATGTGGCCGTGTCTTACTATCATCTGAACCGTTTGTTTCGCACGCAGGGATATATTGGGGATTTTGAGCGCTATTGGCGCTATTTCCAGCAAGGATTAAGTATGTCAACAGCAATTACAATCCTTTGCATACATTTAATCGACTTGCAGATCCCTGGCTGCCTTATTACAGTCACGTGAAGGAGGCCAAACAGCATAGTCAACTGCCAAATGTGCTCTACCTTAACTATGAGGACATGCTGGTGGATTTGCCGGGCACTGTAATGAGCATAGGAAAGTTTTTAGATTGCGTGCCCGATGCTGTGGGATTGGAGAAATTACTCACTCATTTAAGCATTCAAAACTTTCGCGAAAATAAATCGGTTAACATGCACGAAATGGCAGCCGTTGGCATACTGAAGAAGGGCGAGGCCGGATTTGTGCGTAAAGGTGGCAAGGATATCACAGCCAAGCAGCATGATCAAAAAGAATTTGTAGATAATCCAAATCTGTTAAAGCTTGCTAACGATTGGATACAACAAAATATTGAATGTATTAAAACGATATAAAATAAAACGGTTAAATAGTTATCGATCGAGTTCGATACTTTTCGCGAGCTGTTCCTCAAGGCTGGTATGCAGTCCAAACATAATAATTTACACGATATTGAGTTTTTGATCAATGAAATGGCATTGATACACAGAAATTTAATACTTTTATTAGGTGTATATGCATTAGTATGCTATGCTTGGTTTTTTGGACGCATTTTACAGGAAAATATGTTTTTGCCCACATGCAACGTGAACACCGTACTAGCTTTTGTTTAAAACAGCTGTTGGGCTGGCCGAAGAAATGGGCGCAATGTTTTTAATTAAAAGATATTACAGCAGCGTCCAGCGCATCGCTCAAATAGCTAATGCTAGCAAGCCAGGTGATACGCTGCAGGTCCAGGTATAAAAACAAGAGTTATGCCAGGTAAAAGTCGCTTTACATAAGCTTCACTTTAGGGCTGGATAAAAAATGTGCGGCGGCTAAAGAACAACATATTCCTGGACATCAATGATGGTTCCACGAGCGACAAATTTCAACTTGTTGTGCCACGGAACCTGGATACACAACAACTGACACTGGGCAGCGTAGTCAGCGCCGTGGGTCGTGTCCAGTTGGCGCCCAATGGACACTACGAATTGCACGCTGATGAAGTGAAGGCACTGGGTAAGTACGTCGATTATATAATGCACACGGCTGATATTTGCATTCCCACAGCGGAGGGTCATGTGCAGAGCGGATATCCCTTCTCTCCCAAGCAGAAACATCCACCGGAGTATGTGCGGGAACATTTGCATTTGCGTTCCCGCGTCGACTACATTGCCGCCCAGATGCGCGTCAGGCATAAGGCACAGAAGGCCATACACGACTACATGGACGAGCTTAATTTTGTGCAGATTAACACGCCCATCTTGACCACTAACGATTGCGAGGGTGCTGGCGAGGTTTGAAGCAAGCAATTCATAAATGAAATCTATGGACTATTCACTTTACTCTCTTGTAGGTTTTTCGCGTGCAACCCGATTCGGATCGACTGCTTAAACAAATGGCGCGGCCCAATGTGCCCCCGGAGCAGAGTTATTTCGATCAGAAGGTATTTTTGAGCGTCTCCGGTCAACTGCATCTGGAGGCCATGTCCTATGGCCTCGGCAACACGTACACCTTTGCGCCCGCCTTTCGCGCAGAAAATTCAAAATCTCCGTTGCATTTAGCAGAGTTTTACATGTTCGAGGCGGAACTGGTGCATATGGAGCAGCTGGATACGCTGGCGGCATTCATAGAACGTATGCTCAAAGACATTACCAATCGCCTGCTTGACAGTAGTGCGTCCGATTTGCATTTTTGCCAGCACAATGCCAATGCTAGCTCAGATATGGCCTGGTTGCAAGCGCCTTGGAAAATTCTTAGCTATGACGAGGCCATGGTGCTGGTTGTGGCCAACAGCGATAAGTTAAAGAGTGCTGTTAGCCCGGACGAGGGCTTTAGCAAGGAGCAGGAGCTATTTCTTGTGGCACACTGTGGTGCGCCCGTCTTTGTGCTAAATTGGCCCACGCAACAGAAACCTTTCTATATGAAGATCTCACGCAGCGATCCGCAACGTGTTCATGCTCTGGATTTGCTGATGCCCTCGGTGGGCGAGCTGTGCGGCGGCAGCCTACGTGAGTGCGATGCTGAGCTCCTTGCCGCGCATCCACAATTGCCCAAGGATCTGGCCTGGTATGTGGACCTGCGAAAGTACGGCGGCTTGCCTACCGGCGGCTTTGGCATGGGCTTTGAGCGTTATCTACAACTGCTGACGGGCGTCAAGAACATAAGGGATGTAATACCCTATCCACGCTATCCGCACAGCTGTAAAATGTAGCCGAAAAACTATATTTTCTTTTTGTTTTGTATAAATTGTTATTGGATTTACAAAACTCGAGCTACAAAAAACGAATAATTAATTTGTAAGCGCGCTGGTTCGAGATTCCAATTTGGAAGCAGGGCTCGCTACTTGGACTAGGCTCTCCCAGATTTGTGTATGTCAACTGGTCAACCAAATAAACATCAGCACAGGGAAATGCTGTTCTGTATCCGTTTTGAATTACAATTGTCCCAACATCGGCTTGCGTCCGGGCCATGCCTCCTTGGCATATTTCTTCTTTTGCGGACACATGGAGTCGCCCTCGCCACTTGTTTCATGTACATCATCCACAAAACGACGCACTGCGAATGAAGAAGAGACAAATATATAAAATCCGACTGGATTTCGCCGATTTGTTGTACGCACCATTTGCATTGGCTATGGCCAACTTTTGTGCTATGGATGAGCTAGCCACGAGCGGCTCCTCAAAAATGGGCGTTACATCTGGTGCCGGATTGGGCAACATTATGCCCAACTTGGAGCCTATGCCCAGCGGTGATATGGGTTCAAATTCACTGTTGCCCTTGTGTTCATAGCCGCTGGCTGGCAATCCCTGATACAAAGAATTGACGGGTGAGTGGGCAGCAGATTGTGGCGTTACTGCCATCTGCTGCTGCTGTTGTTGTTGCTGCTGTTGTTGCTGCTGCTGCTGCTGTTTCATCTCAACTATGCTCTGCTGGAACATCTGATGGCTGGCGGCGAATGCGCTAGCAACATGTGCATTGGCGGCGCTGCTGCCCGTGTGTAAGCCCATGTGATTAGTCTCGTACCGTGAACGTTTCGCTGGCACCACTGTTGTCTGCACCAAATTACGAAAACGTCCTACATTGGGATCGACGTCTTCCGGATTTATGATTATCTCCTCATCGTTGAATGTGACATTGCGTCGCTTGCGTCCCTGTTTTAATGCGTTCTGTTTGCGCAGATTGTTATCGTCGGCAATGCCCAGCATGGAGATGCGACGATTGTGCGCCGTATTATACTCCGTCAGATTCTGTAGAAAAGGATAATAGAGCTTGTATAATACTACATATTTTTGCTGTATTCACGCACATCTAATTCCGTTTGGCTCTCAGGCAGCCCCAGCAAAGCGCCGTCGCTGGTCTCGCTGAGCGGCAGATCCTCCATAATGTTGCTGTGCTGACCACCCGCCGAGGGCCGCTCACGTAGTATATAGTTCCGTGTGGAGGCACCGAAGTGAAACGTGCTGTTGATCTGTAGCTGTGTGGGCTTGTGAGCCTCGAGACGCAATGTGCCAATAAATGTGCCGTGGGCTGCAATGGAAACCATATTGAATAGCCGAATGAAAGGATACTTTTTGTTTGCCTATCCTACTGGAGCCAAGATCGACGAGGTAGGCAATGTTGAGGTGTTTGTGGTAAACAAATGCCGCATGCACACGGGAGCAGGAGGCGTGGTCTATGCAAAAGTCATTCATTTGGCTATTGCGGCCAAACAAATAGCAACGCTTCTCATCCACCATTAGCTTTTGCACCAGTTTGTCATCCTTAAGCACATCCAAATGCAGCCCAGTAGGCGGTTTGCCAGCCCAACTGGGTATATCATAACTGTTGGCCATTCAATCGAGCTCCAAATTTCAAAGACACGGAATAAATCGTTAAGAGCTTCTATTATATGGTGTGTACACAATTTGTGTACCGGCGGCAATAATGAATGCACTAAAAAATACCATGGCCGTGGTGAATGGCAAATATGGTTCAGAGTTAAGCAAGTTGGCATGTTTATTCCATTATTGATAAACAATGAGCACAGACTATATAAACAATAATTATATAGAAAGTGCGCGAGTGTATTTAAAAGTAACTGATCCCAGTACAATTTTCATAAAATGCTCCCTCTGCAGCACAGCTGGATTGATCGACTGGACACTGTTTCTCAGGCACTTGACAGCCGAACATACAGTGGGTCCCTGCCTGGAGAAGGGCTCTCTAGAGCTGGATGAAGAGATTCAGGCTGAGGTTGAGCTGGAGCTGCAAAATCTGAGTAAAATAGGGAGCCAAGATGTCGACGAAGTTACAGACTCAGAGGCAGACATAGACGACCATGTTTCAGATGAAACGCACTTGACTGCCGAGCCAGAAGTGGACGACAATGACACGAGGGTACAAGCCGATCTAACTCAGGTAAATAACTTATTTCAACAAACATTAAGTTGAGGTCAACTTTGCGTCATATTGCAGAATGATGTGTTCAATAGGCCCAATCAGCCCTTCTACAGCATGCTGCATACCAAGCCCGAGCTAATGTTTGGCTTTATAGATCTGATTCGCCAAAACGAATATCTTTGGCGCGAGGAGTACAAAAACGGGGACTTTGCGGCTGAGAGATTGGAGAGCGCCCAACAGATAAGTAAAGTGCTGGAGGAATGTTTTAATGTGACTCTCAAGGCACGGGTCATCAGTCATAGCGTCTGCAGGCTACTTAAATGGTTTCAAAGGCAGTATGCGTTGTGTACGAGCAACAGGGGCTTTCGATGCCGTCATCAGTCGTATTACGACCAGCTGCTCCAGTTTGTGCCTACACACAATATCCACGTTGTGCACTGCGATGAGTGCAAACGGAAATTTTACAATGAAGAGCAATTGAGACGCCACAAATACCGTGCACACGGCGGCCGCATACCGTATGTCTGTGATGTGTGCAGCGTGGGTTTTTCGCATGCCTCTAAGTTGCGCATGCACCGGGCTCGACACCATGAGAAGCCAAAGCGCTGGCAGTGTACTTTATGCAGCTACTGTGCTCCAAACAAATGGGATCTAAGCGTACATCTGCCTACTCACAGTGGCGAACGCAATTACACATGCGAACTCTGTGGTGTTTCAACCAAATCGAGCTCATCGTTAGCTGTGCATCGACGCACGCATTCCGTAGTTAAAATTAATTGCCCCTACTGTCCAAAGAAATACCGTGAGAATTATTTGGTTAATTGTCACATTAAAAAGATGCATGCAGCAGAGCTTGAACAGGAATAGGAATTGGAACTGATAGACTGCCAAGTACATGAGGCCATTGGCGACACAACTTAGAAATTGTACTAAATGAAATAAATAACTAAATGAATATATCAATGTTTTCAGCTCTGCATTTGCATAACAAATAATAATAAATAAGACGAGAAACTTATCGATAACGCGTTATCATGTACCACTTTGCCATTCACACAAAATGCATGTATGCAGCCCTGCAGCGACGGCGTCACATTGTTAATGCTTTTCTAATGTCTGCGCTTCTAGCACGGCTAGAGAAACAATAATTTCGCGTTAGTTCGCGAGAAAAAAATAAATATCAAATAATAAGTGTAATATTTGTTTATATGCTCTAAATAAAGGAACAATCGCAGCCTACGCCTTACGTATAAGCGCCTTAAATGTGCCAATATGGCGCACAAACGAGTGAAAACAGAGGACATGGAAGTGAATTACAAATTTGCGTGTCGCTGTTGCCTCAAATCCGAGGCGGAATTCTTTAAGCTGGACTCACTAATCGAGTGTGGCATAAGCGAGCATGACGCGTCCTCTACTAAAATACCCCTGATACGCTTACTATTATTCTGCATGCGCACTGAAAATCAGCCCGAGCTGCCGCAATACATATGCGTCGAGTGTAGTAAAAGTTTGCAAATCGCATACTATTTCATACAGAACGGCTTGCGCGCACATGAAATACTCTGTCGCAAGCTGTGCCCTGGGAAGCTAAAGACAACAACTCGTTCGAACGGACAACTTGCATCGCTATGGACCGAGGTGTGTAGCGGGGCGTGTGCATGCGGTGTTATATTGGGGTGCTTTGTTTAATATGTTGTTTGCTTGCAGCCAAATGGCAGAGATGACGCGTCGCTGCCCAGGCTCTGGGAGCAGAAACCTCTAAAGCCCGATGTACGACACGAATGCAAAGTATGCGGTGCGATTGTGTACAATCGCATGGAGCTCAAACAGCACATACGCATGCACACAGGTAAACTTCATTGACTCAGTTTCAGCTTAAGGATTTGTTTATGTCCTTATACAGGGTGATTTTGTCTCAGAGACATGTTCAACCCTATATAGTATATATATTCGCGATCGGCATCGACAGCCGATTTGATATGTCCGTTTCTCTCAGTCTTATTGAAAGTACATGTGTCAATGTTGGTCGGATCGTATAACTATATCATATACCTCTAATAGGAACAATCGGTGAAAACTACGTTTTTATATGAAAAACTTTCATGTTTCTTAAGGTGTATCAACCAAAATCTGCCATTAGAAGCTTTACTATGCTCGGATTATTTAGGCAATCTTATTAAGATCAGATAAATATATCATACAGCTCGCACAGCAAAAATCGGACAAACATTATGTTTTTATATTATATATAATTTTTTTTTTCTTTTTTGTCTTATGCCATTTAAAATTCGTAATTGGTAATGAATATCGTTCTGCTTAAGGCTGAAATTCATTTAAAACTAATTTGCAATTTGTTTTTTTCTCTACCCGCACACACACACAGAGTCATCGCAACATCAGTGCAAATTGTGCAACTTTGTCACGCTCAAGCATCGCCAGCTGCCGGAGCATTATCGCAAGGCACACGGCTTGACAGCTGCCCAAATTGAGCAACAGATCAAAATCAGACGGTCTATGCAGGCGGCTGCAACAACTGCAGCGACATCAAACGCAATAGAAACTCCTTCAGACGATGGTCAGGTGAAGGTGTGCACACTGGAGGACATGGAGCTGCTGATACCCACTGTGCTGACGCCAGAGGATTTTACGCATCCACAACTGGATGCGGATCAGTTGCGTGATATTGAGCAGCAATTGGCGAACGCGCTGCCCGTCCCACAGTCCAATTTAGCTGGCATACCAGCTGAGCCGACGATAGAAGCTGGCGGTAACGCCAATGTTAGCATCGGTGCCGAGTTTCTGGTCATGCCCGATGGCTCTTTGCAGCAAGTAAATGATGCCGGTGTGGTTTTCGAATACATTGATGATAGCAAAAACACCAATACGACAACCAATATGACATTGCAGAGTCTTTTGGGCGATTCCAAGACTGATTTATCCTATAATGCCATGGATATCGATCTGAGTCATATGGTTGTCGACAATGCGCCGCCACAGATAACAGGTGTGTGTTCTTATGACTGCGAGCTCGTTTCTTATTTATTGTCAACTTATTTATACTCTATATATTTATAGTTAAGTCAAAACCGCGCCCGGCACCTGCGTCTACTGGTGCCCTGAAACACAAATGCAAACTGTGCCCCAAGGCATTTCCAACGGTGGCACGTCTGAAATCTCATCAATTAACGCATAGTCGTGAGTAGTTTGTGGCACTTAAGTTCCGATATGTTCGTTTTCTCAACAACTATGCGTTTTTCAGATTTGCCGAAATTCTATTGTGATCAGTGCTCCTATTATTCGCTGCGTAGCGCCGATCTCATCCAGCACTATACGACAGAGCACAAATCTTGCATTAGCGAGAGTCGTTCAAATCATTTGGATAAGGCACAGCTCACTGAGCCGGCGGACAGAAGTCGCATATATTCATGCGATATGTGTTTGTTTGAGGCACCCAGCAGTGGGCAGTTACGTGTACACTATAGCGAAAAGCATCTGATAGTGCCCAGTGAGGTACAGCTGCGCCCCAACTGGGCGTATGAGTCAAAGGTTAGGAACGCCAGCTCAACGCTAACCAGTGGCAATAGTACTGCAGCCCAGTTAGATATTCCACTGGGTATCAAATGTATGTTTTATAAGTATGAAATGTATTTAGTATCATATAATATTAATATTGACAAGCTGCTTTGCATATATTCAGATCCACCCATGACATCTGCGACAGGAACAGCGACAAGTGCGCCAACAGCTACCATACAGCAGCCGCCGCAGGCAACAACAACAACTGTGGTTACGCAAAGTGGTGACATTAATGTTGTGGTGGATGCCACATCATTGTTCTATGCCGCGGGCCAGTTACCAGCAGCTGGTGCTCCAACAACAGGAGCTACAGATTCAGAAACATTTGCAATATTCCCAGAGCAATCTTTTGCCAACAGCTTAACAACGTCAACAATAACGGGGGAGACAAACGGTGTGGCACCTGCCACGGTAACTTCAAATCCAAACACCAGCATATTTGGCGATATGCAGGATTTTATAGATAACACTGATGTGGCGGCCATATGCACCATACCCGCCGATGATATGCCAGTGGTCGACGGCGATGATATTGTTATTGATAACAATAATATAAGCCTGGATTTTGATGCAGAAAACTTATTCGAAGACTTTGAGGACGTGGAAGTGGGCGAAGAGGATGACGATGATGAGGATGATGCTGAAAATGATGATGAGAATGATAACAACGATGCGGCAGCCGATCAAAATCTGTTGCTAACCAGCGATGATGACGATGTGGATGACTTTGATGACGAACAATCGAAGCATTTGCAGAAACCATATTGCATCTATTGTAATAAAAAGTTTACCAGCCAATATAAGTTCGAGAATCATATGTTTGTGCATCGCGGTAAGTGCGTAATGCCCGTTGCTCAATAAGTTATTTATTTAATATTGTTTCTTTTCAGGTTTGGCACCCTATCGCTGTGAACTATGCACTAATCTGTACAATATGAAACGCCTACTCATACGGCATTATAAAACGGTGCACAAACGCATGCCCACTCGTGACATGGTGCAAGCTAAGGGCGACAAGGTGTCCGTGCCGCGAACAACCATTGAAAAGATAAACGTGTATGTTGACAAACGTAAGTAAACGAAAGAATAATTAAAAAGTATATAAATAACTTTCAAAGTACATTAAAGCTTCCGCAAAGCGAAAAGCCTTAAGACATATTAAAGTGTAATAAATTGTGTTGAAGAGCTTTACGCAGAAAACATAAAATTAATTGCATTTTAAGAACTTGTATGAATTATAGTTATGTATATAATTGTTCTTTTATAGCACCCACGCTAATGTGTGCCAAGTGTCCCTTTGAGTGCGAACAGGAGGGTGAAATGCGTAAGCATCTAAATGCACATCACGGCATCAATGATGGTGGTAAGTAAATTTAAAAATATAGTTACATATGCATATAAAAATCAACATTATTGTTCCATTTAAATGCTCACAGTTTCTGTGCATGCCAACGAGGTGTTTATCATACGCAGTAAGTTAAGCCTTTAAATGTAATCCCTTTGAATATTTTACTTAACCAATATGTATAACCATTCTACTTAGAACTCCCCTATGACTGTCCACGCTGCATTCGCTCATTTGCGGCCAAGCGCACGCTGACACGACATTTGCAACGTAGCCATTTAGTGGACACAATCATTGAGATGCAGGCGCCTCAATTGACAACTAGTTCGGCATCCACAACAACCACGCCAACGGCTACAACCACATTGCCGTTGAACGCTAGTGATGGCAATAAAACAACAGCAACAATGGCACAACAGGATTCCAACTTGTTGGCGCAGCATGACGCTGGCAATGTCGATGTCGACGTCGATGGCGATGGCGATGGAAAATGCGGTAAGAGGGTCAATAGCCTAGCAACAATGAATTCAAACTCAAATTCCACATATGCCCAACACATGCCGCAACAACAACAACAACAAATACAACAACAAAATGTTTCAAATGCCAATTTTAAAATGCCATATAACGACGCTGATGCGCAATGATCCTTGTGTACCGTCGTTAGACAGGGACATAGGATTCAAAACGGAAATATTAGACACAGATTTAAAAGTCGAAGCGACAACTACAATGGCATCACAAGAAAAAAATGCAGCAATAACTGAAACGACAGCAGCAGAAACAGAAGTTGCAACAATAGCAAAGACAGAAGCCACAGAAGATGCAGCAACAAAAACTAAAGCAATATCAACGACAACATCAGGAGCAGCTGCAGCATCGACAACAACCACAACAACTGCAGGCTCAACACTCTTTACAACGCCCACGCCATTTGACTATGATTTTGACTTTATTGGCAGTGGTGCGCATGCCGCGTCTATTAAGAACAACAACGACAGCTTCAACATTGCACCCAGTCCCAGTCATCTATTGAATGGCAGCGACAAGCTACTGACCGCTGCGTTGGAGCCATCGCCAATTAAAGATTTACGTTCGCGCTTACCGTGCACACCCATATTTGTGTGCAAGCAATGCAATCAGACATTCGATGAGCTTGGCAAGCTGTTGCAGCACGAATTGGAGCAACATTCCAGCAGCATTGTATCGCCGCGCGTCAGTCACCAGCATCAGTGCAAGATCTGTAAAACGACCTACCGCACCGTCACGCTACTAAATTACCATATGAAACGGCATGCGCCGGCCAAAGTTCCATGCCAACAATGCCCCAAGGAGTTTTTGAATAGCCCAGAATTGGATCAGCACATGCAGTCAGATCATAGCGCTAATACAACGACACCACTGAAATGCGGCGTAGATGGTTGCGAAAAGACATTTAACTACAAACATCATTTGAAACGGCATCAGACAGCCTCTCATACGCCGGTGCACTATATCTGTCCGGAGTGTGGACGCGACATGTTGACTAGTCTGCATCTAAGGAATCACATGTCGATCCACAAGGGCACACATTCTTACAAGTGTCCCAAATGCGTTCGCACCTATATGCGACGCAAACCGTAAGTCTATTCAGAATCTTTTGAATGTGCCATGTACGTTAAATTGTATTTTTTTGGTTTTAGTTTTCGAAGACATGCTTTACGTGAGCACAAATGGGAGCTGACTGAGGAGGAAATAGACAAAATATATAGCATAAACGATACACCACCATCAATCAAATTGCGCCAACGACGATCAGCGAAGGTTGAGAACGAGAACTCTGATTAACCATCTGACGCATCCAGTTGAGAATATATGATAAGAATTGTATAATTTAAGGCAACATACCCAGTTGCAACCTGTACAAAGATATTTGTAGTATAAGCACATTGTGTCACATTCATCATAACGCATAAATGCATATTTTATTATAGAGTTCGCCCCAAACACTAATCGCGGCAAATATGTATATATGATATATGTATATATATGCTTATATGTATATATATGCGTATATGTATTTATATTTTTAGAGCAAAATAGCAATACGAGTGTTGTTTGTTACTAACTTTGCAAAAATATTTATCATGATTTCGTAGCGACAACATAAGCATTATTTCACTTTCAGTTTAGCGTATATAATCTTCAAGATTTTTATTTAAGCAAACGATAAATTAAGCACATTAATCAATGTTGCTTGCATTATTACTTAAATAAATATTATGTTAACAGTAATTAAGTATGGATTTTAACTACCTACATCTGTGTAAAATTTTAGATTAGTTTGCATGTTGCTCATTACATATATGTACATATATAATATACATATAGTGCACATAGATAATTAACTGTCAAAACTTAAGTTTTAGACAATTATTTTTTGCAACTCCCGTGTAATTGTTAAACCAACGGATTAAATCGGATATAAGTCCACACATATAAATACATACTAGTCTATTGATTTATTTTTGCTCAATAAGAAGAATGTACACCTAGATGTAGATGATTATTATTTTTATTAACATTATTTTTGAAACCCAAAAAAACCCGCGCAGACATTCGCTTGATTGATTTGAAATTTGCGCGGGCGACTATCACAGCTGCATATCGATATATGCTATTAATTTATCGGTCCATTTTGAACAGTACGATTTCCAATTGGCATATCAATGGAATTTAAGTTCCGCACAGCTTCATTTGAAAAAACTTGTGATGTATTATTAGCGTAATTTAAGTTAATGCGCATTAACTAATTCAAATAATTGAAAAACAGGTAAGATTGAATATAATATTTGTGGATACATTTAGTACTTCGGCTCTGATTAGATTTCATACCAAGACGGTATGAAATATTCAAAAGATCGTTATTCGTTTGTTTAAAATATCTGCATACAATATTTATATTTTGTACCGAACTGGAAGCTATATCATATTCTGATCTGATAGGGCCAACTCCAAATTGTATACTGCCGACAGCAATAATATGTCCCAAGAATCGGATTCCGTGGAACTTGTTCACAATGAATCGATTCAGTTCGCAAGCAACTCTCTTGTTCGAGATTCTCTAACAATATTTTGCGAGTGGAAAAAAAAAAACAAGTGAAAAGCCAATGCGGCATGTCAACTACTTACCTGTGAAGCAAGCTAATTCGATAAAAATCACAAACAGAAGACAACTTACGCGTTAATATACAGACAATTAAATCTTATACGAATGGCCGCCGCAGCGGATGCTGCAAAATCCAACGCGTTGCTCGCTATGAACAAAGTGAACAACACAAAATGCCGCGCGTGCCTCTCCGTAAGTCGTCAGACCGTCAAACTGGATGCCAAAATACCGGATCTAAAGAACGCGCGTACCTACGGACAAGGCTTACGCCAGTGCACCAATATGCCCCTAACGGCACGCTCCCCCGGCGGTTACAGGTGGCCCATGCAAATTTGTGTACGCTGTTGTCGCGCCCTCGAGGTAGCCATGCATTTTGTGGAGCTGGCGCTCGAATCCAATCGTAAGCTATTCGCCGAGTCGCAAAGCCCCAAGTTAATGACGCCGGCACAATCGACAACGTCAGCGGGCGAACTGAAACGCAAGGCCAGCAGCGAGCTGTTGCATTGGAATCAATTTAGTCAACAGTTTGAGCAATTTGTGGAGAGCTACGATGGTGTGCCGGGGCCCATCGAGGAGAACGTGCTGTATATGCGCGGCGCAAAAGTGCCACGGCTAGATACAGACATTGCGCTCAACAATGAGCCGCCCAAGGAGGACGATGGTAAGCAGTTGATTAAAACGCATTAAAAACAATCTAATACGTGCACATTGCAGTTATCTTGTTTGATGTGAAGTATGATAGCAATGATCAGGATGAGGAGGATGAGAATGATGGCTCTGATGCGAAGAACAGTGAAACTTTCTATGACAATAGTATTAATATGAATGACAGCAATATCGCCGACAAAAGCAGCGAGAACAATAACAATTATAATTTTAATAACAAAAATGGTGATATTTCCGGTTTGCCGAATGTTGAGTCCGATCTCATACAACGGGCGCTCTTCATGACCCTCAACGATGATGGCAACGGCAGCCAAACGGCCGAAGAATTGCAATCCATTGAGTCCATCAAAGCCACATTATTAAAGTGTAAGCATTGATGATATATATCTTGAAACAATTAATTTAATAATTTTTTATTTGAAGCTACCGAAGGGCTGACTGGCTCGAGTGCCAGCACGCCTAAGACAACACCCAGCAAGGACGTCAATGTCAATATACCGATACTTAGCTGCAGTATCTGCAAGCACACGCACACGGAGGCCAAACAAATGCGCAGTCATTATATGCGCGTGCACAATTGTGATGTGCCCGAGGATGATATAATTGGCCTGACCAAAAGTGGGTGAACCATATATATCAAATTTTAAAAGATAGCCTTAACTATAAAACTTCGTGTTTAAATTAACTTAACATTTGTATAATCTTAGATCAAAGCTTCAAATGTCGTCCCTGTAATGGCTATGTGACAAATAGCCGTACAGATATGCAGCAGCATCTTATAGAGCATCATAAAATTGATGGCGATTTTGGTAATTATGTGCTTATACATGCTATAAATCGAACTTTGACGCTTAATCTTATATTTTGCAGAAATGTATTGCTATGTGCAGCAGAATTGTCCCGCCTGCGGACGCATTTTCAAGGATCAGCGCTCGGCGCGCACCCACTACACACGCATGCACACGCCACAACAGCCGCAACAACTGCAGCCGGGCGGAAGCGGCAGCGTCTGCGGCGGCGCTGAAATTACCGAACAGCAGTTTGTGTGCACCGCCTGTGACAAGGTGTTCAACATGAAGGGCAGTCTGCAGGCTCATCAGCGCTTCTGCCAGGTGAAGCAGCCGGTGCACTGCAACTTTTGTGAGCTGCAGTTTAGTAGCATGCGCAAATACGAGCTGCATTTGCAGCAACAGCATGCGGTTGATACGCTCCACGAGTGCGAAATATGCATGAAAAGCTTTAAGAATAGCGAATCGTTGTCGGTGCATCGCAAGCGGCACTCGGAGCGGCATTATCAATGCGCTAAATGCTCGCTTAACTACATCAATGCGGCAGAGCTGCGTGTACACTATGAACGCGCCCATGTCCATGAGGAGGAGGTGGTCAGTTGTCGCATCTGCGGCAGTAAATTTCAAAACTATGCCTTGCTGCGCGAACACGAGCAGCGTAATCATCAAAAGTCAAAGATCTGGCGTTGCGACAATTGCAATTTTGAAACCAATTCGCGAGCACGTCTGCGCCAGCATCAATACGAGCACACGGACTATCCATACAAGTGCAAGCACTGCCCAGAGGAGTTTGCCGATCGCGGCAAGTGAGTGTTTATGATAAGAAAACTTAAAAGCTATGTAGAACATTTGAAACTTTTGTTCTAGGATGCGCCAACATTCCAAGAAGATGCACGCGGTGGAGTTGACCGATGAGCAGCTGGCCGAAATGTTTAGGGAACGCATTGGTTATACCAATCGCCATGATGCATTCAGCAAGACTAACAATTCGCTGGAGATACCGGGCTTCAGTGATGAATGCTTTACAGAGCTGAAAAGCCTGGGCATGGACTATGATGATATTACAACCGATCTCTTTTCGAATTCCATTAGCAGCACACTGGACAATCTTCTTGAATTGGTACCATAAGCATGAATAGCCACTCCAATGCATACATTTACCTGCATAGAATTTAAGTATCATGATGAATAGCTAACGAGAGCTTGAAGACTGTTCGCACTTATCAATCAATTAATCCATGTATCGAATCAATCAACAGCCGATATCACACAGAGTTTTTCACAGTTTGAATTGATTTTAAATTGTTTTTCGTTTCTCGACACACACACACCAAACAAAACCACCAAGTCTATATGCCCATGTATGTAGAGTATATATACAATAGTTCGATTGTATACTTAATACAATGCTGGATACATTTTTTGAAGTAAACACAATAAACAGCCGAAACACCAGCGCTTTGAAAGCGCGCCCAAATTTTTTGAGTGTATATAGTTTATCATTTTGGTATTCGTGCCAAACATTTTGTTTTCTGTATTTAAACTATTCAAATTTGTTAAGCATTTGCAAAGTGCTCGAAAATCTGTTTAAAGCTAATTAATGCCCTGAACGAATTTTGAGAGGAAATCTGTGGGTTTGGGCTCCTGTGATTCCTTCCAATAGCGCATTATGTGACCCTTTTGCTTCCAGATCTCAACGGACTCTTTCAGCTCCATTTGCCCCTGGAAATCATTTAAAAGGCCCAATAGTTAAGTCCAGCAAGGATCAGCAAACCCAGACTTACCTTGATGACCAGCATGTCTATGACGCGGATGTCGGTCACTTGACGATTCTTGAGGAACTCTTCGCGTAATTTAGCCCGGCACTGGGCTACGCTCATGGGTATATCGTAATCCATAACTGTGGGTATGTATATCAATTTGTTTATGTTTGGCGCCGGATCAGAGGGTTTGATGACATAACAAACGGACTTACCAATATAGGGAATTTGACGATACCAGGCCTTGTACAGGTTTAGCGCACGTTTGCGCGCCTCTTCCCTGTCCACGGACAATATGGGACGCACCTGTTGTACTGCACGTTTGACGGCTTCACGTCCAGCCATGTTCTTGTGTCGTATTTGTGATTTTCTAGCTAAATAACGTCGTTGCAAAATGCTGCTGCTTCTTCAACGGCAGGCAGCTGAGCGAGGTGCTAATTTCGATTAAAACCGATAGGTCCAAATATTGACAAGGAAAAAAAGTGTTGAAAAATTACCTTTAATTGTTATCGATAAGCACATGTGCTAGTTGCGCGCGTAAATTTGAAGTTTTCTATTGTGCGCAGGCAGCGTAGCATATGTTAGATTTTAGTCATGCTTAGCCGCATTGTTTATTCCGTCTATTGTGGGAATGTAAAGGACTGTCATTGTAAGCCCCGGGCCATGCGCAAAAAGTTGCACATTGTCATTGTAACAATAATAGAGACAGCTGAGGCAAAAAATTACACTTTCATTCATTAAAGCTGGCTATTGTTGCTCTTGTTGCTGTTGTTTTTGCTGTTTTTGTTGTTCAAGCTGTTGTCGGTGTGCGCGCGCTGTTGACCGATCGACTCAGACTTTGCGCTCAGTTCAAAACACGTTATGCGCCTGTGCAGAGCGTTTTGCGCTTTAACAACTTTAAGAGTCAGCCGTGTATTTCGAAAGTTACTGTGTCCAGCCAACAAACGCGTGTGATTTGCAGTAACAACTACGCAGACAATTTTTTGTATTAGACGCTTTTTGGATGTTTGAAAAACATTTGTAATTTATTATGCAAATGCAGTAAGCGAGCTATAAAAATTTTTGGTAGGTCAACAATTTCTATTTTAATTGGCAGCGCCCAACAATTTACCATATGAGAAAAGAAAGCTGCAAAAAAGATATTGGACAACATATGTATCCCACACATAACATATATATGAACGAACTGTATTTATTGTGCATAATTAAGCCAATCAAAAAAGTTTTGTGCTGTCGGCTTTTCCACAGAGATAGAATTTCAAAGAATTGCGCGTGTTTATGTGTTTTTGATTCTTGCCATTAATTGACATAATTTCTGCTGGCAAAGTGGCGCTATGTTGACCAATATAAATTCCAGTTATGATAAATATTGCTAAAATGCTTGTTGCGTTCTTGTTCAGCGCGTGCCTCTCCTTTTTTTTCTGCACTTTGTACGCAAATTAGTTTTGGACGTTAATTGCAATTCTCTTTGTCAAGGTTGTAGAGTGCGATGCCGGCTTAAGTGCACGTTCGCTTGTGCCGTCCCATCCGTCCGATCCGTTCCAAGTCGATCCGTTTCGGCGCCTCTTACTCTCTGTTTTCCCTCCGCGTTTGTATGTCAATTAGTGTTATTCAACCGGGCAAATATATATATATATATATATATATATATATATATATGATTAAGAAGTCAAAAACAATAGAGACTTTGCATGCACACTCGAATTCCAGTTGTAACGATGTGCAAATATTGAAGTAACAGCACAAAAGTTAACTGCCACTTATTAACACATTGATTGCCATTACATACAAAACTGGCTTGAGTTCTGGGCGAAAACAGAAAATAATAGCAATGAAAACGGGTCGAAAGGCTTACACATACCAGTTTACCTCGACGAGCGCTTTATAAGATACGAGTACCGTTTATCGTCGACATAGAGTGGGCCACGCCTTCACCTCCTCTGGCCAAGTGGCAAGTCTAACGGCTTTTGATTTGAACCCACCCAGCGCCTTGGCCACAATTTCATGGCCAACGCTTTTAAGTATGTTTTTGTTAATTTATTATTATTTATATTGGCAGCGGAAGCCGACGCCCGCATTAGGGCAACAAAATCGTCGCGTCGTGTAAAAGCCAAACACACTCTTGTCGGGGCCCATATATCGTTGAAACAATCAAAGAACCTAACACGACACGCAGAAACCTAAATTGCTGCTGCCAAAAACTTATCAAATCGATACGAGAAGCGCCTGTTAACAGTTTTGTTGGCGTGCACCAAATGCTGGCATGTTTATGCGGGCAATCAAACGTGATGGAACTGCTATTTCACTAAAACAAAAACAAAAAAAAAAAAACAAAATACCGGATTAGCAACGTTCCTAGCGTGTTTTGCAAATCGGGGAATTCCGTGCGGAAACATTTTATTTCTTTTGCGTCAGATCCCTGCTCGGGCGCCACTGTTAAATATTTTCGTATGCCAGGCGATTGCACTGTTATAATGCTTTTACATTTAACTCTATTTTTTCATTACCCCTGCAATTGTAATCTTTAAGCTGCAGTGTTTTCCTTTTATTAGTATATTTAATAACATTTAATAATAAACTTTTCGGCTGATGTTGCATGTTTTGGTTAAGAGCCCTGCTCGGGCGCCTCTGTTAATTTCGAACTAGCATTCTTTTCGTATGTTAGGCGATTGCGCTGTTAAAAAGCTTTTACATTTAATCATTATTGTTCAATTACTTTAGCAAATGAAATATTTAAGATGCAGTCTTTTTGTTTTATTAGGGCATTTCATTCGAAAATAGTCGAATAAACTTGTTTGAGTAGCCTTTGGCTGATCATTGATTTTTGATTGATTTTGAATTCTGATATAAGGAAATTTCGTTTGTTAAAGATTGTTAACGTTTTTGGTTTTGTTTTTTTGGCCAAGATCCCTTTCGTGCCCGCAACTTTTTGGTATTTGCTTTTTGATCAAAGGGGATTCCATTCGTTAATAGCTGCTTACACATCAAATTTCGAGTTAAATTTGTTTTGTGTGTTGATATTTGAGTTTTTATTATAATTATTTCGTGCCCAATAAAGAAATTCCATCTACTTAATATCTATTCACATTTCGAATTTTTTGCTCAGTTATTTTCCATAGTTAACATTTTTGTTTCGGAAATCTATTTGTATATTAATTTTTTTTATTTGCTTCCCGTTTAAGAATTTGATTTAAAAACCTCTTAAGTTAATAAAGACGGAATCAAATGTCTTAATGACTATTATTATTATTATAACCATTTGATATAGCATAGCTTACAGCATTTCTTTTTTGTTGTTGTTGTTGTTTTTTTGTTTTTTTTTTTTGGCTATTGTTTGATAAGCAACGCATACTTGTAATTATAATTGTTTATTTACAATAGTCTTCAAATATTTACAAGTACAAACTTTGATAACACTTTGGAAAATCTATATAAACATGAGCAGTAATTGCAGCTTATGAATACCATTGAAACCTGCAATCTCTGACCCATATTACGCTACACATACGATTATAGCAGCAGTCGGCTAATGCAAAAAGCTTATTGAATCGAGTGTATTAGCTATGAGTCAGTTGGCAAACAGGTTGTATAATAAGACAAAAGTTATGAACAAATAGCGAAGTACAGTAAAACGCACTTTAAACGGTTTGCGTACGTGATCAGCTGATCACGTGCTGGGCGCACGTGTAAACCAGTTCACTTTCAGCCAGGTTTATTTGCACAAACCATTTAAGTCAGTTCTTTGATATTTGTTTGCATTTATTTTCATTTATTTTTTTTTTTTTTATTGGTGGGCGCCTTGGCAAACAACAAGTGTCGGAAATGCCGTTCATTTTTGGGGAGCACAAAAAAAAAATAGAAGAAGCAAAATTATGCATAATTTGTGCAACAATTAAAAGCCAACACAATACTTAGCAGAAGTCGGTTTTTGGGGGGAAAATGTTTTGGTTACCAGACTGCGTTTACCTTTCACGCTGGTCGCGCCTGTAGGGCATTTGTTTAGTTATTAAGAGCGTCAACTTTACACATTCGCTGCTCAGGTATTTTATTTTCTATTATTTTTTTTTTCATTCGTTTTCATACATATTTATTTTGCGCCAGCTATGCGCACGAGCACTTTGCGCGATAACCGACAACAACCACAGCGACAACAACGTCAACAACAACGACGACAACGTCGACGTCGACAGCCTGACGACTTCAGAGGTGCTCGTCAGTGTTGAAGTTGTTTCAGGTTCAGTTTCAGTTACGTTTTGGCGTTTTACGGTAACGCAGCGGACAACGACAACAATAATACTAAAAACGAAAACAACAACAACGTCAACGCAGACAACAACAACAACAACAACAACAGCAACAACAATTGAGGTGCGTGTTGGTATCTGTTAGCTACCCAAATATAATAATAATAATAACAATTCTGCAAACGTGTAAATCATATCTGAGCGCATTCTATGCGATTACAATTGCGCATACGCCGCGTTGGCTGCTACGAAAAATATTAAAAAAAATATATAAATAAAAAGAACCTATAATATAACAATAAAAAAGTTCAATAAAAAATTAATGCCATAAGAAATTGTACAAAAAAAAAGCCGCTTAGCTTTTGTGCGTGACTTAGCGTCTTGACTGTCCGTTAAATTGTGGAAGTGCGGCCAATTGTCGCTCCAAAATCAAGACTTACACGTTCTACAAAAATCGCCTCTATATATATATATATAGAAATATTTATATATATATTTAAAATGCACACACGCTATCATGACGCTTAGCTGCCTTTAATCGGCAAATGGTTTTCACTTTTGTCTTGCAACTCGATTGCATGCAAAACTTTGTCTTCAAAAATAATAATAATAATATAAAAATTTAAACCAAACCAAGCATTTACCGCTATGCAATGCGGCTGGTACCTTGAACCCAGCTTATTGTTTTTATTTTATATATTTTATGCTCTTGGTTTTAATGCATAAAGTTTTCACTTTCTTGCAAGTCGAGGCCGTTAATCATATGATTAGATAATAGAGCATTACAGAGCGCACAAGTTCTTGAGTTTGCGCGTTTTTGGATTATGCTGTTTATCAGTTGTTGTTTGTGTTATTGCCAAAAAAAAAAAAAAAACGTTCTTGGTACTCTTTATGGCTCTTGATAAGATTAGCGGCTGCCTGGCGCTATAATTTTAATATTTATAACTATATGTATATAGAACAAAGGAAACACATTTTAAAAAAGCAAAGATTGTCAATAATGTTTCGATTTCTAGCAAAGGTTCGAACCTGGTTTGAACCAGCTGCTGGTTCGAATTGCCAAAACAACTATGGTTGAGCTGCATATTTGAGTATTTATAAAGCGACGCTTTTTGTGTAGACAACAACAAGAAAAGTACGCAATTCCCAGCTAAGCGAGACAAGATGAGTTTGCCGGCGCACTCGCATCATAATAACCAGCCCAATGCAATTGTTGTGGCAATAAAGCAGTTCGAGACGAGTTCACACAGCCAGACAGCGTTGGCAACACACCTTTCGGCCAAAAAGGGGGCCAAGTAACCAATTTGATTTACCAATGATAGACGCACAGAACTCACGCAACAACAAAATAGAAAAGATGGAAAGATATAAGCCAAAAAGTTGAACTAATGTGAACGGGCTGCGCTTTTTGGGCTTTTTGGGTTCTGTGGCCAAAAACTGGGACTGGGTCTGGGACTGGGTCTGGGACTGGGCCTGGTCTTTTATAGCAGGCTTTTTGTGTTTGTCTGTGTGTTTTTTGTTTTTTTTTTTTATTATTATCGCGCCGCGTTTGTCACACCAGCAATTCACACCTCAAATTTTTGCTCTACACCAGAAGTTTTGGCTAAAAACAAACTTTTATTTTGGCTCATAAATAACTAAGAGCTTTTCAAGTTGGCAAACAGAGAGGGAGTGAGAGAGAGCTATCAGAGAGCTTATCAAATGCTATACGGAAAGTTGACAATCTATAAATTAAAGTTTTATTTTTGCATATGATATGCAACGTTTTTAGCCATAAATCGGGCTACAATGCAAATACTTTCGCTTTCTTCGGTGCTGAGCCAAGGTCTTAGTTTAAAAGCCGGTTTTCGTTTCGACTGAAGCGCGGAAACTTTGGAGATAAATCATATGGAGAGTACAATATTTTATACTTATGCATAAATTTTGCCAATTAATCAATGACTATTTATAAATTGTGGAAATGCTCAGGTATTCTGAGCGCTTGTTTAAGTGCAATTTGTTGTATTCAGCAAGAAATATTCATATTGAAGTCCCATTCTCGCTCACCTTATGCAAATTATAGCTAAAATGGTTGGAAGTAAAAGTTAATGTACCTGCTCTAGACGGGCATGTACGACTAGAAAAACAATTTGTATTTATAATTCAAATATAATATATAGCTGATGTCTGTTTGAATGATTTGAAGTTGTTTGATATATTACTCGTTATTCAATTTTATAACATTTGATAAAGCATGGCCTCTACAGACCACAATTTATAATTGTTTAATATGCGATAATATGCTATGATGATAATACATTTTAACCGAAAGACCAAGTTCTATCATTCAAAATAGAGTTGTATGGTTTGTTTGACTTGGTTGCACATATAGGCAAATATTTCAAGGCTGTGGAAATTGTATTTTTTGAGAGAAATGGACACATAGAAGAAGCTGCGTGAAGGGCATGTTCAGCCTAGTCTTTGGGCAAGTTTTCAGATACACGCCTATATATCCAGCTCTTATACTCATTCAAGTACTCAAAGATATACTATATGTATATACTGTGTTTGTACAAGCTATTGGAAGCACGCCTATATACCCGCTTCTAATACCCATTTTATTTTTATGGGGTATACAAAAATATACTTGACTCTCAGCTTATAGCACACAAAACGTTAAATTCAAGGCCAATTCGCATTTTCAAGTGCAGCTTCTACCCGCTGGCAATAAACAGATCATGTGCGTTATTTCGACTAAAGCATTTGTAGGTAAATTAGAAAAAATAACAACACCAGAAGAAAAAAAAATGTGCAAAACAGCTTAAATTATTTGCCACAAACAGCTGTGGCTGAATTTAGCTGCATATTTGTATTTAATTAGCGGGACGCCAACCACCGAGCACCCACCCACCCAACCACTCAGTCGTAAAAACTTCTAGCCAAATTGTGCTTCACGGCGGCAAAGTACAAACAATTGAGATTTCAGCACAGTCTATTTGGGCACTGTAATTGGCATTTTTTATGGCTTATTTATTTTTTGTTTTTATCAATTTATAAACATTTATATATAGCCGCACATTATTTAGTTGTTTGTCATGGGTTTTGCGTTGGGAAGGTTGACAGACAAATGAGAACTGGTTGTTCGGCACGTTCGGCAGCTAAATGAACTGAATAATTAAGTCACTGTGTCAACTCAATGAGAGTGAGAGCTCTGATATGCTTAAGCTCCTGCCCAGCAGTCAATTGAGTACAGTGAATATTGACTATATTTGATTATAGCACGTGCAACTGCTAAATTGCTCTGTTCGATTTCATAATGCAATTGGTTCAGCTGTTTTCTTTTGTTGGGCTACAAAAATAGTTTCGAGTAAATACTTTCAGCACATAGTATTTGCCAAGCACACAGTAAGTTCTAGAAAGTACACAAATTGTTAAGAGCTTTGCCAGTTATTTTAATTAATGTTTGCGCCCAGTTGATTTTTAATTGTTCCCAGAATGAGCAAACAGTAATTAACAGTTCGTATTCGGCAAAATGCACTTTAATTATTTAGCAATTTAATAACTGATCATTAAAAAAAATATTGTTTGTTTCTCGACGATTAATTCTAAAGGCGATATGCCCAAACGACAATCTTTGTGCGAATCTGACGTCACATGAAACTGCGTGGCTTGGCTGTCTGAGCGTTGAACTAAGAAGCGCGAAGTTACCGGCTCAAATTCAATTGTGTTTTTAATATTTTAAATATATATATTTTTTTTCTTTTTATTTCTGCTAGCAAAAAATGATGTAGATAGTTTTTGTTGAAAGTGTACATCATATAAAATCAATATATATTTGCTGTCTTCTTTTTATAGATTATCTCTAACTTATTACATTTTATAAGTGTCTTTATACACGCACAATAAAATTACTTTTTTTTTTTTTAATGAAATTCCGATAATTTCCTTCCATAAACCTTATTTGTACTCCACAAAACTTTTTATCTTGGGCCAAACATATAATTTTATTATACCCTTGTAGAGGGTATTAAAATGTTGTCATGAAATGTGACGAGACGAGTTGTTAATATTATATGGTCAGAAATGTATAAGATAATTGAAAACTGTATTGAAATTATATGTTATTTTAATGTTATACGCTTTAATTGAAGCTAATATAAAACGTGATTTGTTTACCCAAGAAAACAAGAAAAACAAAAATTGCTAAAACGTAGCTAATATTTCTTTTTTCAAGTAGAATTTACTTCGCAAGCCCTTAGATTAGACCAAGCATCAAGACCAACTTCATTTGCTCTTGGACTTTATTTATCTAATTTAGATGCGTCGCAATTGCCAGACTTTACGCCAGACGCAATAAAACAAATAAACGAACGAACATTAAAAACAAGTTCAATTACAACTGAACAATAAAATTGAAAATAAAATCAAATAAACTGTGAGGCTGACCTTTGGCTAAGTAATTGAATGCGCATAGAATTTATGAGTAGCTGCAATGCAGGTCCATAAATTGCAGCGCTTAATTAAATTAGTGCCCGACAGGGGCCAGGGGTAGAAGTGCCTGGCAATGGAAGTGGCCGCGTATCAGTTCTGATCGGGTACGTGTGTGCGCTGGGCATATTGATAAGGCTGGAACGGAGCTCTGGTCACTTGCCAGTCGACCAGCTAGTTGGTCACATGTACTTCTGATCGATCTGTGTCGCGGGCTGCTCGGCTGCCAATTAGCCGAAAAATTGCGGCCTTTTGACGCCGGGAATTTCCGATAAACACAGCTAATTGTTATTTAAGCAGTCCATAGCTCAATAAACAATCGATGGCATTTGTATTTTTTGTTTTTGGGCTTGACAATGACCACTTGATGACCCTGGCCGTGCATTGTCCGCTCGCGTTACGTAATTACGCATACGCCGTGTGAAATGGTAGCAAAAACAAAAGCAAAAAAAAATCAAACTACAAATAGTCAGCGAAAGTAAATACTGAATGCAAAAGTTTGCATTGATGAGATTTTGCTGCGGCAGGCATGGACATGTGATTGATAGCACGCGGCTGAATGCCAGGTGGAGTCTAGATAAAGGTACAAATTGTGGTAAATGTGTCGCTATTATATAACCTTGCTGATAAGCGCAAAGAACAGCCCAAGCCCATGAAGTGGAACGCCCGATCATCTATAATGATATGTCATCGAAGCACTTCCAACAACTAATAGACGACGGAATATTTATAAAATACAAGAGTCTAGTCAGAATTATCAATAAACGAAACCGATCATGGAATATTTGGCTGAACCACATTTAACCAGTTCAGGAATAGGCACTAAATTCGATTTATTTTATAATTATTGTTATAAGTGAAGATAGTTGAAAACTTGAGAAGCGTTTCCGGATCCACTCGGCGTCCATTGAAATGAAGGCTTCTGTATATAGGTAACAAATATAAATATATATGTGTAGATAATAAAATAGGCATATAAATAGGTATCATATAATAACATATAGCATATATATAGGTTATATATATTTTTCATCTGTATCCACAGCTTGGGTCTTCGGCAAACTCTTGTTGGTAAATTCCTAGTGGTTCGGTTCTCTTGTTGTTAATTTCCTGTTGGTTCGGTTCACATTGGAACATCGGAACATTGGGTTCTTATATGTTTTGAACTTGTTTATGAAGCAACTAAATTTGTCTATACCCTGAACCCATTAAAAGGTGGTAAAAGGGGTATAATGTATTATGCAAATTTATGTAATTGGAAGAAGGAAGCATCTTCGATCCCATTAAATATATATATTCTTGATCAGCATTAATAGTTGTCTCGATCTATTCTAGTTCTAGTCGATCATTTCGAGTTCCAATAATTGATAACTTTCCCCGTTTCCAAGCAATGTATAGAAATCTATCAGCAAATTCTGTTGTTGAGCAAATCTCACCAAATTTAACAAATCAAGTGTCTTTCATTTTATAGATATCGCCACCTAGAGGGTTTAGGGTAGGTAGCCCTTAGTCGAGATCTTCTGACTGCCGCGCCTTTTACTTGTTATAGTTGATTAACTTCCCATTCTAATGAAAATATGCTACTAAAATTATTTGCATATTTTTCGCTAATAATCAAGAAGCCTACACAAATATATTTAGCAAATTATTCAAAAACTTTCTATAAGTCGAAATCTTGTTAAAAGATATTTTGAACCGTTCCTAAGACTTGCAAAGGATTTTATGACTTTATAGACAGAACCTAGAGTACCTTCCACATTTTATAACAAAACAATGATAAGAGAACAACTTTATATATATTTCTTTCTAAATGTACAACAACTTGACGGTGCTTATCAGCTAAGTTTCTGGGTTGAAGTGTTCCTAAGCAGTTTCCATACGGCCAAGTGTGGACTTTGGTCGCATTTAACAATTTTAAAGAGTTTAAAAAATAAGTTATGAACTAGCCACTGCTATGGGAAACTTTAATTGGCTTATTTATGACTTAATAAATGCCTGGGATTATAAATATATTGAGAATTTATCAAGTGGCGACTGCCGCGCGTCCAGCGTCACATTTAATTAGATAATAAAATAAATAAGCAATTGTTTTAAACGGAAAATCAGCCCATAAGCAAATGATGAGTAATTGATTCTGTTTTCGGGGCACTTGAAATACAGCTAATCACATTTTGTTCTCAAGCAAAATTTGCCCAGCCCGATAATAAATAAGCTTAAAACGCGACTGAACGGCCATAAAAGTGAATAGTTTATAGAAAGCAGTCGGAGCATTCTTAAGGTGCTGTCCCAAAATCAAAGAAATTTAAATCAAATTTAAATAAACAAATTTAAATTAAAGGCAATAATTATTTGCCACATTTTGTGGCAAATTTGATGTCAAAGCCAACATTTATTTATGCATATAACCAAAATTTATGTGCTTTTCACCACAAATTGAGCATGATTATGAACAAATTTAAATTTGCATTTGACTAATTTTTTGTGATTTTTTTCATCTCTAAATTCATTTATTTATTTTTTTTTTTGGTAACATCTTTTACAGCTTAACACAGGCAAAGCACCGTTAGCAGACGGAAAGTAAAAGCGCGTATCAGATCCACACGAGACCCGCGTCGAGTCACACTCTCTCACACACACACATTAGCAGCACACACACACATACACAGTTGCAACATGGCCGATACCATCAACAAGCCGAGCATACAAATTCGCAACGGCCTGCCGTCGCCCCTCAGCGACAAGAGCCCCTCGCCGGCCACCAAACTGCTGATCAGCCATGGCAAGCCCAACTTTACCATAGCGCGTTCGCCCAAAGTGGAAGACAATGGTAATCCGCTGTCGCCGCAACCGAATGCCAACAACAACTACAATCCCTACAAGTGCGCCAACAACAACAGCAGCAACAGCAGCAACAGCAACAAATTTGTGGTCGGCACCAAGTTCAATGGCGTCTTTAAGCCATCCACTGCAGCCGCCAGCTGGGCGACCAACAGCAATGGCAATGGCAACGGCAGCTCTGAGCAGAATGAAGCCGCCAAGGTGGTGCTGCGTCGGCCCAAGCTAGCGGAAGCTGTGGAAGCGCCCGCAGCTACCGAGGACGAGAATGTGCCGGAGTTCATACGCCGGCAGCGACGCATTCAGGAGCGTCTGGCCAAGGAGAATGTGCTGGACTTTGAGAATCGTCGCAGTGGTTACTTTACCCATGTTATGATCTCGCCGGACTCGCCGAATCGCACCTCCTTCGTGGAGACCATGGCCAGTCCGGCCATAGTGCCAGCTCTGGAAATGCCGCTGCCGGCCAAGATTGAGGAGGAGCAGACGCAGCAGCAGCAGCAGCAACAGTATCAGGAGCAGGAGCAGGAACAACCAGTGGTGCTGTCAGCGCCAGTTGCGAATGGACACAGCGAGCAGTTGGAGACGCAGGCGGAGCCACCTGCACTATTGACCAACGGTCACAACGTGGAGCAGTTGGAGGTGCAGCCGCTTAGCAATGGCCATGCGCACGATGAGGATGTGGCGCCCGAGGAGGTGGCCAAGGCCATTGAGGAGGTCAACAAAGCGGTGGCCGGCGAGGATGATGACAGCAAAACGGAAGTGGAGCAAGTGGCCAAGGCTGAGGTCGAAGTCGCTGTTGCCGCAGCTGCCGCTGCCATTGAGAGTGCACCCGCTGCCGTTGAGGCGCAGGTGGAGGTGATTACGCCGGCGCCCGCCGTGAGCGCACAGAATGGAGACGCCGCCGCCGTCGCCGCCACCAATGGCCACGATGAGGCTATTACCATATCCCATACCAATGGCCATGCCAGCGATGTGCCCAGCCTAGCCACGCCCGATCCCAGCGGTGCGCTCGGCGTCAACTATGAGCCCAAGACGGTGGTTAGCTTTGCCCAGGAGCTGGGCAGCGGTGAGAATAACTATCCCGACACGGTCAAGGTGACCAAGGAGACAGCTGCCTCGTCTGCCGATGCACAGCTGCAGGAGTTGACTAAACTGAAGTTTGATATACAAAACGATGCACAGAACGAGGTTCATGTTACGCCCGTGCTGCGTGCAGACTAGGCGCCAGCAGCTGACCCCTCTCCCCCAGTACCACCAATCCCCCGTGGTGCGAGTGAAGGGTTATCGTTTTTAGTGCAATTTGTTATTAATCAAAAAAAAAAAAAAAATATTGAACTATCTATTGTGTATTTTGTGTTAGCCAATAAGTTCATTATGAGAAATGTTGCCAAATTTAATTTTATGCTTTGCGCATCAGTCAGTATCCGTGTAACATACACACACGCACGCACACGCACGCACACACACAAACACACACACATACACATACACTAAGCGCCAATTGTTGAGGCGGTCGCCATGCTAGGGTTTAGCCATCGCGCGATTCCCCCCTTAAGCCAGGCCACCAGCTACACTTAACTATGTTTACTTCAAACAATTTGCTTTAAATAAATTATTATTATAAAACCAGTTGTTCATATTATTAATTAGCTGGAAAAAATAGGTTGTCATAAATGAGCCACTTGTTTGCTTTACTTAATAGTGGGTATTTTTTGTAATCCTACCAAACGTTTAGCGTTTACAATATTGGGCATTTTGAAAAAATAATTGCAATTTGTTTGGTCTTCTTATTTAAATGTCAAAAATATTTGCAATTTATTAAATTATTTAATTTAAACTTTTGAAAATATTTACAATTTTTAATTTAATTCATTTAATTCAAAATTCATTTAATTCAAATTTAATTCAGGAAGCACATTTATACATATTTTTTTTATAAATTTTTGTACATAAAATTGATCAAGAAACTTTTTTTTTAGATACAAAAAAATTTGTATATCCAAAAAATAAATATATATAAAAGACAAAAAAATGATTTCTTTAGGTATAAAAATGATCACATTCAAAAAATGTTCTTGAAGAAGAAAATGTCAAAAAACAATAACGGTTTTTAATTTAAGTCTATTAGAAAATGCACATGCACAAAGCTTTAGTATGTACACTTAAGGCAATAGGAGCATACAAAAATATGTCAGGTCTGCCTAGAATTCAAAACTTTTACTTTCATGTGCATCGCAGTTGTATAAATAATATGCAATTGTTATGCACAGTTAACTTTGAAAATGGAAGGCGATTCAAACTTCAACAAATGAAGTCTTGAATTAATAAACAAGTAAGAGGTTCTAGTCGGGAGCTCCCGACTAGGGGATACCCTGAACCAAAATTGCTCAAAAACCAGGATATCGATATCGATTTTTATCGATTGCTTGGAAACGGAGTAAGTTATCGATTATCGGAAACAAACTCGATCTGCGGGAGCTAGGAGCATCTACATCTAAAATTTCAAGTCTCTAGCTCTTATAGGTTCTGAGATCCTTGCGTTCATACATACGGACGGACGGACGGACAGACAGACGGACATGGCTAGATCGACTCAGCTATTTATGCTGATCAAGAATATATATACTTTATGCGGTCGGAGTTGCTTCCTTCTGCCTGTTACATATATTTGAATTTCGCACAAATACAATATACCCTTATACCCATTTTTAATGGGTTCAGGGTATTAAAAGCCAAACTTCGTGAAAATCGGATGAGATTTGGCCGAGATATGGGGGTGGTAATTTTTGACCCAAGTCTATATACGAATCTTGGGGTAAGATTTGGACATGAATTTCGACCAAAAAATTGGTGTCGAAATTTGAATGCCAGAATAATCTAAAGGGAAAACCATAAGGAAAAAGCCAAACTTCGTGAAAATCGGATGAGATTTGGCCGAGATATGGGGGTGGTCATTTTTGACCCAAGTCTATATACGAATCTTGGGGTAAGATTTGGACATGAATTTCGACGAAAAAATCGGTGTCGAGATTTGAATGCCACATTAATCTAGAGGGAAAACCATAAAGAAAACGCCAAGCTTCGTGAAAATCGGATGAGATTTGGCCGAGATATGGGGGTGGTAATTTTTGACCCAAGTCTATATACGAATCTTGGGGTAAGATTTGGACATGAATTTCGACCAAAAAATCGGTGTCGAGATTTGAAAGCCACATTAATCTAGAGGGAAAACCATGAAGAAAAAGCCAAACTTCGTGGAAATCGGATGAAATTTCACCGAGTTATGGGGGTGGAAATTTTTGACCCATGTCTAGATACGAATCTTGGGGTAAGATTTGGACATGAATTTCGACTTAAAAATCGGTATTCAGATTTGAATGCCAGATTAATCTAGAGGGAAAACCATGAGAAAAAAGCCAAACTTCGTGAAAATCGGATGAGATTTGGCCGAGATATGGGGGTGGTCATTTTTGACCCATGTCTATATACGAATCTTGGGGTAAGATTTGGACATGAATTTCAACCAAAAAATCGGTGTCGAGATTTGAATGCCAGATTAATCTAGAGGAAAAACCATGAAGAAAAATCCAAACTTCGTGCAAATCGGATAAGATTTGGCCGAGATATGGGGGTGGTAAATTTTGACCCATGTCTATATACGAATCTTTGGGAAAGACTTGGACATGAATTTCGACTTAAAAATCGGTATTCAGATTTGAATGCCAGATTAATCTAGAGGGAAAACCATGAGAAAAAAGCCAAACTTCGTGAAAATCGGATGAGATTTGGCCGAGATATGGGGGTGGTCATTTTTGACCCATGTCTATATACGAATCTTAGGGTAAGATTTGGACATGAATTTCAACCAAAAAATCGGTGTCGAGATTTGAATGCCAGATTAATCTAGAGGAAAAACCATGAAGAAAAATCCAAACTTCGTGCAAATCGGGTAAGATTTGGCCGAGATATGGGGGTGGTAAATTTTGACCCATGTCTATATACGAATCTTTGGGTAAGATTTGGACATGAATTTCGACCAAAAAATCGGTGTCGAGATTTGAAAGCCACATTAATCTAGAGGGAAAACCATGAGAAAAAAGCCAAACTTCGTGAAAATCGGATGAGATTTGGCCGAGATATGGGGGTGGTCATTTTTGACCCATGTCTATATACGAATCTTGGGGTAAGATTTGGACATGAATTTCAACCAAAAAATCGGTGTCGAGATTTGAATGCCAGATTAATCTAGAGGGAAAACCATGAAGAAAACGCCAAACTTCGTGCAAATCGGATGAGATTTGGCCGAGATATGGGGGTGGTCATTTTTGACCCATGTCTATATACGAATCTTAGGGTAAGATTTGGACATGAATTTCAACCAAAAAATCGGTGTCGAGATTTGAATGCCAGATTAATCTAGAGGGAAAACCATGAAGAAAACGCCAAACTTCGTGCAAATCGGATGAGATTTGGCCGAGATATGGGGGTGGTAAATTTTGACCCATGTCTATATACGAATCTTTGGGTAAGATTTGGACATGAATTTCGACCAAAAAATCGGTGTCGAGATTTGAAAGCCACATTAATCTAGAGGGAAAACCATGAGAAAAAAACCAAACTTCATGAAAATCGGATGAGATTTGGCCGAGATATGGGGGTGGTCATTTTTGACCCATGTCTATATACGAATCTTAGGGTAAGATTTGGACATGAATTTCAACCAAAAAATCGGTGTCGAGATTTGAATGCCAGATTAATCTAGAGGAAAAACCATGAAGAAAAATCCAAACTTCGTGCAAATCGGATAAGATTTGGCCGAGATATGGGGGTGGTAAATTTTGACCCATGTCTATATACGAATCTTTGGGAAAGACTTGGACATGAATTTCGACTTAAAAATCGGTATTCAGATTTGAATGCCAGATTAATCTAGAGGGAAAACCATGAGAAAAAAGCCAAACTTCGTGAAAATCGGATGAGATTTGGCCGAGATATGGGGGTGGTCATTTTTGACCCATGTCTATATACGAATCTTAGGGTAAGATTTGGACATGAATTTCAACCAAAAAATCGGTGTCGAGATTTGAATGCCAGATTAATCTAGAGGGAAAACCATGAAGAAAACGCCAAACTTCGTGCAAATCGGATGAGATTTGGCCGAGATATGGGGGTGGTAAATTTTGACCCATGTCTATATACGAATCTTTGGGTAAGATTTGGACATGAATTTCGACCAAAAAATCGGTGGCGAGATTTGAAAGCCACATTAATCTAGAGGGAAAAATATAAAGAAAACGCTAAACTTCGTGCAAATCGGATGAGATTTGGCCGAGATATGGGGGTGGTCATTTTGACCCATGTCTATATACGAATCTTTGGGTAAGATTTGGACATGAATTTCGACTTAAAAATCGGTATTCAGATTTGAATGCTAGATTAATCTAGAGGGAAAACCATGAGAAAAAAGCCAAACTTCGTGAAAATCGGATGAGGTTTGGCCGAGATATGGGGGTGGTCATTTTTGACCCATGTCTATATACGAATCTTAGGGTAAGATTTGGACATGAATTTCAACCAAAAAATCGGTGTCGAGATTTGAATGCCAGATTAATCTAGAGGGAAAACCATGAAGAAAACGCCAAACTTCGTGCAAATCGGATGAGATTTGGCCAAGATATGGGGGTGGTAAATTTTGACCCATGTCTATATACGAATCTTTGGGTAAGATTTGGACTTGAATTTCAACCAAAAAATCGGTGTCGAGATTTGAATGCCAGATTAATCTAGAGGAAAAACCATGAAGAAAAATCCAAACTTCGTGCAAATCGGATAAGATTTGGCCGAGATATGGGGGTGGTAAATTTTGACCCATGTCTATATACGAATCTTTGGGAAAGACTTGGACATGAATTTCGACTTAAAAATCGGTATTCAGATTTGAATGCCAGATTAATCTAGAGGAAAAACCATAAAGAAAAATCCAAACTTCGTGCAAATCGGATAAGATTTGGCCGAGATATGGGGGTGGTAAATTTTAACCCATGTCTATATACGAATCTTTAGGAAAGACTTGGACATGAATTTCGACTTAAAAATCGGTATTCAGATTTGAATGCCAGATTAATCTTGAGGGAAAACCATGAGAAAAAAGCCAAACTTCGTGAAAATCGGATGAGATTTGGCCGAGATATGGGGGTGGTCATTTTTGACCCATGTCTATATACGAATCTTAGGGTAAGATTTGGACATGAATTTCAACCAAAAAATCGGTGTCGAGATTTGAATGCCAGATTAATCTAGAGGGAAAACCATGAAGAAAACGCCAAACTTCGTGCAAATCGGATGAGATTTGGCCGAGATATGGGGGTGGTAAATTTTGACCCATGTCTATATACGAATCTTTGGGTAAGATTTGGACATGAATTTCGACCAAAAAATCGGTGTCGAGATTTGAAAGCCACATTAATCTAGAGGGAAAACCATGAGAAAAAAACCAAACTTCATGAAAATCGGATGAGATTTGGCCGAGATATGGGGGTGGTCATTTTTGACCCATGTCTATATACGAATCTTAGGGTAAGATTTGGACATGAATTTCAACCAAAAAATCGGTGTCGAGATTTGAATGCCAGATTAATCTAGAGGAAAAACCATGAAGAAAAATCCAAACTTCGTGCAAATCGGATAAGATTTGGCCGAGATATGGGGGTGGTAAATTTTGACCCATGTCTATATACGAATCTTTGGGAAAGACTTGGACATGAATTTCGACTTAAAAATCGGTATTCAGATTTGAATGCCAGATTAATCTAGAGGGAAAACCATGAGAAAAAAGCCAAACTTCGTGAAAATCGGATGAGATTTGGCCGAGATATGGGGGTGGTCATTTTTGACCCATGTCTATATACGAATCTTAGGGTAAGATTTGGACATGAATTTCAACCAAAAAATCGGTGTCGAGATTTGAATGCCAGATTAATCTAGAGGGAAAACCATGAAGAAAACGCCAAACTTCGTGCAAATCGGATGAGATTTGGCCGAGATATGGGGGTGGTAAATTTTGACCCATGTCTATATACGAATCTTTGGGTAAGATTTGGACATGAATTTCGACCAAAAAATCGGTGGCGAGATTTGAAAGCCACATTAATCTAGAGGGAAAAATATAAAGAAAACGCTAAACTTCGTGCAAATCGGATGAGATTTGGCCGAGATATGGGGGTGGTCATTTTGACCCATGTCTATATACGAATCTTTGGGTAAGATTTGGACATGAATTTCGACTTAAAAATCGGTATTCAGATTTGAATGCTAGATTAATCTAGAGGGAAAACCATGAGAAAAAAGCCAAACTTCGTGAAAATCGGATGAGGTTTGGCCGAGATATGGGGGTGGTCATTTTTGACCCATGTCTATATACGAATCTTAGGGTAAGATTTGGACATGAATTTCAACCAAAAAATCGGTGTCGAGATTTGAATGCCAGATTAATCTAGAGGGAAAACCATGAAGAAAACGCCAAACTTCGTGCAAATCGGATGAGATTTGGCCAAGATATGGGGGTGGTAAATTTTGACCCATGTCTATATACGAATCTTTGGGTAAGATTTGGACTTGAATTTCAACCAAAAAATCGGTGTCGAGATTTGAATGCCAGATTAATCTAGAGGAAAAACCATGAAGAAAAATCCAAACTTCGTGCAAATCGGATAAGATTTGGCCGAGATATGGGGGTGGTAAATTTTGACCCATGTCTATATACGAATCTTTGGGAAAGACTTGGACATGAATTTCGACTTAAAAATCGGTATTCAGATTTGAATGCCAGATTAATCTAGAGGAAAAACCATAAAGAAAAATCCAAACTTCGTGCAAATCGGATAAGATTTGGCCGAGATATGGGGGTGGTAAATTTTAACCCATGTCTATATACGAATCTTTAGGAAAGACTTGGACATGAATTTCGACTTAAAAATCGGTATTCAGATTTGAATGCCAGATTAATCTTGAGGGAAAACCATGAGAAAAAAGCCAAACTTCGTGAAAATCGGATGAGATTTGGCCGAGATATGGGGGTGGTCATTTTTGACCCATGTCTATATACGAATCTTAGGGTAAGATTTGGACATGAATTTCAACCAAAAAATCGGTGTCGAGATTTGAATGCAGATTAATCTAGAGGGAAAACCATGAAGAAAACGCCAAACTTCGTGCAAATCGGATGAGATTTGGCCGAGATATGGGGGTGGTAAATTTTGACCCATGTCTATATACGAATCTTTGGGTAAGATTTGGACATGAATTTCGACCAAAAAATCGGTGTCGAGATTTGAAAGCCACATTAATCTAGAGGGAAAACCATGAGAAAAAAACCAAACTTCATGAAAATCGGATGAGATTTGGCCGAGATATGGGGGTGGTCATTTTTGACCCATGTCTATATACGAATCTTAGGGTAAGATTTGGACTTGAATTTCAACCAAAAAATCGGTGTCGAGATTTGAATGCCAGATTAATCTAGAGGAAAAACCATGAAGAAAAATCCAAACTTCGTGCAAATCGGATAAGATTTGGCCGAGATATGGGGGTGGTAAATTTTGACCCATGTCTATATACGAATCTTTGGGAAAGACTTGGACATGAATTTCGACTTAAAAATCGGTATTCAGATTTGAATGCCAGATTAATCTAGAGGGAAAACCATGAGAAAAAAGCCAAACTTCGTGAAAATCGGATGAGATTTGGCCGAGATATGGGGGTGGTCATTTTTGACCCATGTCTATATACGAATCTTAGGGTAAGATTTGGACATGAATTTCAACCAAAAAATCGGTGTCGAGATTTGAATGCCAGATTAATTTCGAGGGAAAACCATGAAGAAAACGCCAAACTTCGTGCAAATCGGATGAGATTTGGCCGAGATATGGGGGTGGTAAATTTTGACCCATGTCTATATACGAATCTTTGGGTAAGATTTGGACATGAATTTCGACCAAAAAATCGGTGTCGAGATTTGAAAGCCACATTAATCTAGAGGGAAAACCATAAAGAAAACGCTAAACTTCGTGCAAATCGGATGAGATTTGGCCGAGATATGGGGGTGGTAAATTTTGACCCATGTCTTTATACGAATCTTTGGGTAAGATTTGGACATGAATTTCGACTAAAAAATCGGTGTCGAGATTTGAATGCCAGAATAATCTGAAGGGAAAACCATAAAGAAAAAGCCACTTCGTGAAAATCGGATGAGATTTGACTGAGTTATGGGGGTGGCAATTTTTGACCCATGTCTATATACGAATCTTTGGGTAAGACTTGGACATGAATTTCGACCAAAAATTCGGTGTCGAGATTTGAATGCCAGAATAATCTAAAGGGAAAACCATAAAGAAAAAGCCACACTTCGTGAAAATCGGATAAGATTTGACCGAGTTATGGGGGTGGCAATTTTTGACCCATGTCTATATACGAATCTTTGGGTAAGATTTGGACATGAATTTCGACCAAAAAATCGGTAACGAGATTTGAATGCCAGATTAATCTAGAGGGAATACCATGAAGAAAAAGCCAAACTTCGTGGAAATCGGAGAAGATTTGGCCGATATATGGGGGTGGTAAATTTTGACCCATGTCTATATACGAATCTTTGGGTAAGATTTGGACATGAATTTCGACTAAAAAATCGGTGTCGAGATTTGAATGCCAGAATAATCTAAAGGGAAAACCATAAAGGAAAAGCCAAACTTCGTGAAAATCGGATGAGATTTGACCGAGTAATGGGGGTGGCAATTTTTGACCCATGTCTATATACGAATCTTGAGGTAAGATTTGGACATGAATTTCGACCAAAAAATCGGTGTTCAGATTTGAATGCCAGATTAATCTAGATTGAAACCCATGAAGAAAACGCCATTCTTCGTGAAAATCGGATGAGATTTGACCGAGTTATGGGGGTGGCACATTTTGAACCATGTCTATATACGAATCTTTGGGTAAGATTTGGACATGAATTTTGACCAAAAAATCGGTGTTCAGATTTGAATGCTTGATTAATCTAGAGGGAAAACCATGAGAAAAAATCCAAACTTTATGAAAATCGGATGAGATTTGGCCGAGATATGGGGGTGGTAATTTTTGACCCATGTCTATATACGAATCTTGGGGTAAGATTTGGACATGAATTTCGACCAAAAAATCGGTGTCGAGATTTGAATGCCAGATTAATCTAGAGGAAAAACCATAAAGAAAAAGCCAAACTTCGTTAAAATCGGATGAGATTTGGCCGAGATATGGGGGTGGTCATTTTGACCCATGTCTATATACGAATCTTTGGGTAAGATTTGGACATGAATTTCGACTTAAAAATCGGTATTCAGATTTGAATGCTAGATTAATCTAGAGGGAAAACCATGAGAAAAAAGCCAAACTTCGTGAAAATCGGATGAGGTTTGGCCGAGATATGGGGGTGGTCATTTTTGACCCATGTCTATATACGAATCTTAGGGTAAGATTTGGACATGAATTTCAACCAAAAAATCGGTGTCGAGATTTGAATGCCAGATTAATCTAGAGGGAAAACCATGAAGAAAACGCCAAACTTCGTGCAAATCGGATGAGATTTGGCCGAGATATGGGGGTGGTAAATTTTGACCCATGTCTATATACGAATCTTTGGGTAAGATTTGGACATGAATTTCGACCAAAAAATCGGTGTCGAGATTTGAATGCCAGAATAATCTAAAGGGAAAACCATAAAGGAAAAGCCAAACTTCGTGAAAATCGGATGAGATTTGACCGAGTTATGGGGGTGGCAATTTTTGACCCATGTCTATATACGAATCTTTGGGTAAGATTTGGACATGAATTTCGACCAAAAAATCGGTAACGAGATTTGAATGCCAGATTAATCTAGAGGGAATACCATGAAGAAAAAGCCAAACTTCGTGGAAATCGGAGAAGATTTGGCCGATATATGGGGGTGGTAAATTTTGACCCATGTCTATATACGAATCTTTGGGTAAGATTTGGACATGAATTTCGACTAAAAAATCGGTGTCGAGATTTGAATGCCAGAATAATCTAAAGGGAAAACCATAAAGGAAAAGCCAAACTTCGTGAAAATCGGATGAGATTTGACCGAGTAATGGGGGTGGCAATTTTTGACCCATGTCTATATACGAATCTTGAGGTAAGATTTGGACATGAATTTCGACCAAAAAATCGGTGTTCAGATTTGAATGCCAGATTAATCTAGATTGAAACCCATGAAGAAAACGCCATTCTTCGTGAAAATCGGATGAGATTTGACCGAGTTATGGGGGTGGCACATTTTGAACCATGTCTATATACGAATCTTTGGGTAAGATTTGGACATGAATTTTGACCAAAAAATCGGTGTTCAGATTTGAATGCTTGATTAATCTAGAGGGAAAACCATGAGAAAAAATCCAAACTTTATGAAAATCGGATGAGATTTGGCCGAGATATGGGGGTGGTAATTTTTGACCCATGTCTATATACGAATCTTGGGGTAAGATTTGGACATGAATTTCGACCAAAAAATCGGTGTCGAGATTTGAATGCCAGATTAATCTAGAGGAAAAACCATAAAGAAAAAGCCAAACTTCGTTAAAATCGGATGAGATTTGGCCGAGATATGGGGGTGGTCATTTTGACCCATGTCTATATACGAATCTTTGGGTAAGATTTGGACATGAATTTCGACTTAAAAATCGGTATTCAGATTTGAATGCTAGATTAATCTAGAGGGAAAACCATGAGAAAAAAGCCAAACTTCGTGAAAATCGGATGAGGTTTGGCCGAGATATGGGGGTGGTCATTTTTGACCCATGTCTATATACGAATCTTAGGGTAAGATTTGGACATGAATTTCAACCAAAAAATCGGTGTCGAGATTTGAATGCCAGATTAATCTAGAGGGAAAACCATGAAGAAAACGCCAAACTTCGTGCAAATCGGATGAGATTTGGCCGAGATATGGGGGTGGTAAATTTTGACCCATGTCTATATACGAATCTTTGGGTAAGATTTGGACATGAATTTCGACCAAAAAATCGGTGTCGAGATTTGAATGCTAGATTAATCTAGAGGGAAAACCATGAGAAAAAATCCAAACTTTATGAAAATCGGATGAGATTTGGCCGAGATATGGGGGTGGTAATTTTTGACCCATGTCTATATACGAATCTTGGGGTAAGATTTGGACATGAATTTCGACCAAAAATTCGGTGTCGAGATTTGAATGCCAGAATAATCTAAAGGGAAACCCATTAAGGAAAAGCCACACTTCGTGAAAATCGGATGAGATTTGACCGAGTTATGGGGGTGGCAATTTTTGACCCATGTCTATATACGAATCTTTGGGTAATATTTGGACATGAATTTTGACCAAAAAATCGGTGTTCAGATTTGAATGCTAGATTAATCTAGAGGGAAAACCATGAGAAAAAATCCAAACTTTATGAAAATCGGATGAGATTTGGCCGAGATATGGGGGTGGTAATTTTTGACCCATGTCTATATACGAATCTTGGGGTAAGATTTGGACATGAATTTCGACCAAAAAATCGGTGTCGAGATTTGAATGCCAGATTAATCTAGAGGAAAAACCATAAAGAAAAAGCCAAACTTCGTTAAAATCGGATGAGATTTGGCCGAGATATGGGGGTGGTCATTTTGACCATTTGTCTATATACGAATCTTTGGGTAAGATTTGGACATGAATTTCGACTAAAAAATCGCTGTTCATATTTGAATGCCATATTAATCTAGAGGGAAAACGATGAAGAAAAATCCTTTATCATATATATTCTATTTTAGAAGCTAATGTCAAGTTTGGTGACTCAAGTTCTTATTTTTTACCAAAATTGCCCAAAAAACAGGATATCGATATCGATTTTAATCGATTGCTTGGAAACGGAGTAAGTTATCGATTATCGGAAACAAACTCGATCTGCGGGAGCTAGGAGCATCTACATCTAAAATTTCAAGTCTCTAGTTCTTATAGGTTCTGAGATCCTTGCGTTCATACATACGGACGGACGGACGGACAGACAGACGGACATGGCTAGATCGACTCAGCTATTTATGCTGATCAAGAATATATATACTTTATGCGGTCGGAGTTGCTTCCTTCTGCCTGTTACATACATTTGGCTTTCGCACAAATACAACATACCCTTATACCCATTTTTAATGGGTTCAGGGTATATAAAAAAAAATGTTTATGCTGAACTTTGATCTTAGTGTGCCAGCGCGTTGTTGTCCTTGAGTTCAGTTTTAATAATAATAATTTTTGCTTTTTTAATGATGAATTTCTTTAATTGACTCGGCTTGTTAGCGTGCTCTGCATTTGATTGATTGATTGGGCAGGTGTGGCATTTCAATTTTTGATTAGCAATATTTATTACTTATAACTTTTGCATGCACAAAAATTTGTTTAAGTTCGGTTGGATATTGGAAATAGAAGAAAACACCTGTGAGGCCAAGTTTTCAATTCATGAGTCGGGTGCTCGGCGAGCGTGACGCTTGCCCATGGTAACCATGTCCAGGTCGCTTTGGGGGTTGTATTGCTGACCAACATCTGTTGGGCACATGTCCTGGACTGCGTTTAATCGATATTATAGCCAGGGGCTGTTTTATGTTTTTTCTTTTTTCTATATGTTTTGGCCAAAACAAAAGCGACCATGGGCCAAACAAGTTTTCAACAAAATCAGTTGGCTGTGGCGCAGCCGTCAGTGCGGCTAAAAGGCAGAGACAAAGGAGAGCCTGTCTAAATGAAAAGTGAAAAGCGAGTGTTTTAGGTGCGCCGTGTGCTAAATTTGGGTGCTATTATGGATTTATGTCTTAGGGGCTCACAGGTAGGTGCGCAATGATTCTTGCTGTGTCGTCTATTTATGTGCTACCCATTCCCCATTTTGCTGGACACCGCAGATTAACCTCGCCGCAAGACAAAAAACGAAGCCCAAATACAATAGTCGCTCTCTCACGACTCTGCACAATTGTGCGCCACATTTTCGTCCACGTTCCGCCAACTTTCTTCAGCAGCGCAGTCGCTCCTCGCCCTTCCTGGGGCGGCCACAGTCGGCGGATCCGAAATTTGGACGCAAGCTGAGCGTTTACTTTGGCGAAAAGGAGCTGCGACATAGCAAACACGTGAGTAGAAAGTGACAACAGGCGCAAGGTCAAGTGCATGTACACTCCGAGAAAAATAAACGAACAAAACATTTTGTACCTAAATATACTTTAAATCCAGACAAGTTTTAATTTATTTAAAATGAGAACGAATTTCTCATTTCAAGCACTTTTTTCTAAATACAAAAAAGCTAAATATAAGATTGAAATACACTAAATATATTTTAAAGAGTTTTATTCTGAGTTTGCATATTCTTGCAATAAGATAATTTGTTCTTAAATCTTTCAATTTCGAAATTCATTTAAGACCCAGGTTCTTAATGTAAGCTTAAATTTTTTATCTTTCACTTTGAAAGTTCTGCGCTTATTTTAGGCAAGCAAAAATTTGTATTGGGTTGTTTTTTTCTCCATTTATGCTACATACATTTCTGAAAACTAATACGATACTTAAGCTTTGAATGAAATTATGGAAATTGTGGAAATTCTTGTAATAAGCTGTGTTATCTTTAATGATTCTTTATTTGTACAAGATTAAAATACAGTATTAGCGATTATCTTAAGTAGTTATTTTTTATATTATTTCAAGTCCTTAAACCATTTGAAGAATTAAATTAAGTTTAATTTTAAGCACAGACCATCACAAATTAGCAAAATATTGTCATTTGAGGGTATTCAAATACTTTGTTTACAGCGTCAAGTCTCTTCCACGGATCTTCTAAAATCGCTGCTGGAGGAGCCGATCAAGCGCAGTTGGTTGTGCCGCAGCGCCTGCAACTCTTCCACCGACGATCAGTCGGATTTCTCGCAGAAATCTCCACACAGCAGTGAGGGCGAGCAGCTGGAACGGTTTCTGGTCAGCATGCCGGGCGCTGAGAAAGCCAAATCCTATGCTTCCAACTGGTCAACCAGCCAGGGACTGAGTAATGCTGCGCTCCTGCAGAAGACTGCCAAGCCGGATCTGCCGGGTCGCGTATCCTTCAGCAAGCCTAACAGCCAGCAGAACGATGTGGACTCCAGCGATTGTGACAACGATAAGCAGGAGGTGTTGGTGCGCGCCGGCAGCAGCAGCAGCATCTCGGCGCCGGGTCCCTTGACACTGCCCAGCTTCAACTACAACAACAATACCCACAACAACAGCAGCAACAACAGCAACAACAGCAACAACAACAACAGTGGCCACAAGCTGGAGCCCAGCGATGTCAGCGGCCAGAAGAAGTCCGTTCACTTTGGCGCGCCGGCTTCGGGCAGCGGGAGCGCAGAAGTGCTGGCCGAGACCTACGAGTATCCCAAGTGCCCATCGGAGAATTGCACCTGCAGTACGCGCTCCTCCTCCACGGCCAGCACCAACGAGGCTGCCGCGGATGCCAAATGCGCCTGCGATGCGCCTAGTTGTCGCTATGCGGAGACTAAAAGCCAGCTGCCGCTGTCGCTGCCACCACCACTGCCTATTCCCAAGTCAGCCACGCCGGAGCTAAATGTCATCAGGGAGTATAAGCAGGCGGTGGGCGTGTCACTGGAAAAAAGCAGCAAGCCTCTGGAGCCCATGAACAACATTGAGCTGCCCAATTATATGGACAAGTATGCGGCACAGGTCAAGGACAAGCAGAACAATCTCTCCGAGAAGAATCTCAGCGCAGCCAATGGCAACAGCAGCAATGGCAACAACAACCATGGTCAAGTTAACAGTGGCGCCTCATATCGCCCGGCCGGACAGCGCAATTTCGGTGCCGAGAACAATTTTCTGCCCATTGTCCAGGAGGATCGACGGCATTTGGGCAACAGCAGCGCCGATTCCGTTATTAGCAATTATTTAAAAATCGCTGCCACGCCTCCATTTGTGGGCAAGAAGAAGGAGAACGTGAAACCCGCCAGTGCGGAGCCAAGCACCAGAAACAACCATAACAACAACAAGTCCAAATTTCTAGCCAAAAGCACAACGATCAGCTTGAGCACCGGCGGCAAGCTAAAGAAAGCCGTCAGCGTGGGCAGCCTGCGGGAGGAGCGAAGGCTGAGTGAATACAATTTGGACAAGGTGGACAGCTGGATGAGCATGCAGGAGCAGAAGCAGGCGCTGGCACAGTTTGAAGAACTGCATAAACAGGGCCTAGATGAGCTGGACGAGGCCAATGACAATGACAATGATAGCGCCTCACAGCTGTCGCTCAAGTCGAATGACGATTCCAGAGGCTCCACCTACGATGAGATTGTGTCCGTCATCAAGGAGATTGAGGAGGATAAGAAGCGAGGTAATCTTGCAGCATTGTTGCCCCTAATTCAACTACTATATTATCTATAGACAAACATTTTTCAGACAACTTTGCGGAACGTTTGCCCAGCGAGTTGAACCTAAAACTGGATTCACGCGCAGAGACAGCCGATACGGTTAGCCAAAACGGAGACAAAATGCCCGAAAGTGGCGACAAATACAAGTGAGTGCTAGAATACGGGGGAAATTATGTATGAAAACAAAAAAACATAAGAACGACACACTAGAAGATACCCTGTATTCAGTATCGATCTGTCGTTACAAGCATCTTAGCTTCCTTATTGTTGAAAATTTCGGCGTGAGTTATTCAAATCGTTAAATATATTATTTGTATGCCATAGAGAACGTGCCTATTCAATTTGAGTTTGTAGCTCCAATAGAATCTGAGATCTGGTCAAAAGTCATCTAATCAACAATCTTTCGGCTTAACGCTAAATAAATCTCTTTGTCTCTTCGCCATTTCATATTTATAAAAAACTAAAATACACCTCATATGCCTTCCAGAGACATTTTGGCTTATCTCAATAATGTGGAGAGCAGCTGCGACAAAACGCTGATGGAAACTCGTCGCTCCATGCCGGACAGCAATCGCTCCGAAGTGGAGTTTGTCGTGGAACCCGATGTGACCGATGAGGTGCCCAAGTGAGTTGTAGTTCCATTTGGTTAAAGACTCTTGTCTACTTTAGGGTGAACTATTTTTTGTCAGGCTCTCGGAGCTGCTGATGCTTCCCAATCATCAGTTGGCACGTCGCGTGATTGCGCTCAGCCTACGAGCCAACGAGCTGGCCAATGCCATTCATCTGTCCAAGGAGCATGTGCTCCAGCTGCGCACCGAGAAACAGAAATCGGTGCGCGCCGAGAAGTCCAACAGTGCTGCGAAAATACGTGAACAAAAGAAGCACTACGAAGAGGTTGTGACGCGTCATCAAGGCTTCATCGAGCAGCTGCTCAAGGATAAGGGTTCGCTCTGCGAGAAGGTGGCCGCATTGACGCGTCGCCTGGAGAGCCAGAATCAGGCCTGGGAGCACCGACTGGAAACGGAATTGACCCGCGCCAAGGAGACAACATTGGCGGGCGAGAAAATACGCCGGGAGCGCTGGGTGCGCGAGAATACCAAGAAGATTAAGGTGGGTGAAGACGCCTATCTAGGGAATAACTGATAAGCTGGAAGTCCAAAGAACAGATCGATCAGATTCCTATTCTATATGTTCGATTTCTAAATCTGATTCTGCCTCCACGCATCTACCTAAGGCTCGGTTCTAGGTTAGGAGGAAAATGCATTTCTTTGGCTGTAAATCCTAAAACGAAAGTGTGCGTGGTTCGAGCTAAATCATCTTAGGGTTTGGTATATGAACCTAGTTCAAGGTTCAAGTTCTAAGTTAGTAATAATATGTCTATATGGAAGATTCCTATCTATGGGCTGATAATCATATTTGGTTCTTGGTGAACCTTCTTCTTTGAACCGAAGCCTCTTCGTTCGTTTCAAGTTTAAGTTCATAGTAAAGAGGAAAAGAGGAAAAGGGGAATCGCTGACATTTCCACTTGAAGAAATGCGAAATAAAAAGTTACCCCCACATTTTCCTATTTACTACTTTTTTCTTCGAAAACAGGAGCTCACAGTGAAAGGTCTTGAGGCGGAGATCAACAAAATGAACTGTGATCATCAGCGCGAGGTGACCGAACTGAAGCGTGCGCATCAGATGCAACTGTTAGACGCTCTGGAGGAGGCACGTCTCAAGCACGAGCAAATCGAGCATAGCATACGAGAGAGTTGTGCACAGGATCGTGAGAGCATTATTGAAAAGGAACGCACCGCCATCCGTGAGCGTCTCGAGCGTCAGCTGGAGGAGGAACAGAAAACGCAGGCCGAGCTGCGGCAGAAGCTCGCCGATGATTTTGCCGCAGAACGTGAACGTCTGCAAGCGGAGCTGCGGCAAAAGGAGTCCGACTACCTGGCCAAGCGACAGGAGGTGCAGCGGGAACAGGAGAGCGAACTTGAGCAGGCCAAGTTCGAAATGCAGGAGAAGATGGCCAAGCAGGAGGAGAAATATCAGAATCGCATCAACACGGTCGAGCAGCAATATCTGGCGGACTTTGAGCTCTGGAAAACGGAATACGAGAACAAGTGCAAGCTGGCGCAGGCGGAAAAGGAGAATGCCATCAGGCAGCACTATCGAGCCGAACGAGATCGCCAGCTGGACGAGCTGGTGGTGCGCATGGAGGCGGATGCACTGCAAAGCGGCGAAGAGCACGAGCAAAAGTTGCTGTAAGTATAAAGTCAAGAGCTTGGATAGGCCTTTGTTGAATGCATACACAATCCGTAGGCGTCTCAAGGAAAAGTATGAAAAGGATTTGCAACTGGCGGAAAATGTGGAAAAGTCGCTGCGCGAAAAGTATGCAGAGACACGTGGCAAACTGGCCGAGGCGGACGCCCAGGTGCGCAACTGCCAGGCGGAGGTCAAGCAGCTGCAGCTGGAGCTTAGCCATAGCAAAAAGATGTGCGGCGACTTCATCAACGAGCGCGACAAGCTACGCGATAATCTCAATGCGGATATACAAAGTGAGCTGGGCGTGCTCAATGAACGCCACAAACAGGAAATGGATCAACTGCAGAAACGGTAAATAAATATATATCATCAGATCGCTCTATAGCTAATCTTATACATATATATATATTCTAATAGGGTGCATCAGACCATACAGCGACAGGAGGAGACCATTGAGGTGCTCAAGGGCGACAATGATCAGCTGCGGCAGCAGTGCCTCAAACTAAATGCGGTCATTCGACAACAACGCAAAGATTATTGTGTGAAGTAGTTAGGAATAACTTAGTAAATAATTAGGGAAAAAGAATTCCCTTAACAAATAATTATAATTATTAACTGGATATTACATTTGGGCATATGTACTTTTAAATATTCCGTTTACATTTTAATTGTTGGCCAATTAGGGCCCAATCGAAGATTTTTTAAACGGACGAGTTCAGACATTTTCAAAAATTTACTTAAGCATCTGGCAACGCCAAAGCTTTTAAAGTTAGCAGAGATTTGTTTACATGATTCGTGGCTGCTCAAATCTGCAAATGTGTTTCGTTTGTTGTTAACAGATTAAATTTCAAAGTTCATTTTCAATAAATAGAAATGCAAATCACAGGAGATGTTATGCGGCTTTCTGTTAACGCCTGTAAAATATACTTCCACTATATACACTTGCAATAGAAAAATGAAGCCAAGGATAATTTCTTTAAAATTGTTATTTTATTTGGCTCAAGTGGAGGCCTTCCGACATTAGCTCACATGTTCGTGAATATGAATTTCAATTTTCACAGCAATTTAGAATTTGTAAACATTTTGCTTAGCTCAATAATAGGTGAATTTTGTTGAGCTTTTTCTATTCTTTAATCCTCATTGTCAACGGGCTTTATACCAAGCTTTTCTAAGATTTCTTTTTTGATTTCACATGGCAGTGCGGCCGAAAGGGATGGAAAAAATGTGCTATTTGTATCCTTGCCGTTGCACCTGGGTTCTGCGGTGCATATGAATCGTCTGGGTCGTCCACAATTGCCCGTTTCAAAGGTGAAATGTGTTTTATCAAGGGGTTTGACGAAAGCACACGGCTTATCTAAATGTATCATCGCTGCCGGTGGCATATAGCCCAGCGGTGCGCCATCTGAAACATATTTGAATGCATACTTCTCATAGCCATTTAGGCCAAACCAATACTCATCCCGATAACTTGCTTTTAGTTTTATTTCAAATTCCTCAAACGAACGCTGTGTTTTAATGTTGGCCAAACACATTTGCTTTCGCTGGCATGTGAATAATGCTTCAAACCAATCCATCTGCATGGTAAAAATTTAACTATTAGAAAAATAGGAATTAGACTTTAGGCTGTACCTTAGTCTCGCTGAAATAGTGACAGGATCCTGCTGTTTGTCCCTCGCACATATGGCTCAAATACAATAATAATGCCAACAGTTGTAGTTTCATGGTGTTTGGAGTACGGTATGTTTCGGTCGAGAAAATTTGATTTTATTTTATAGTAACTTAGAGCAAAGGATTATATAAACGGCGGCAAATCAAATTTAAATTTGGTTCAAAATGAATTCGATATGGTCCGTAGCATATATGTACAATATTTATTTATTTTGCGTTTAGTTTTTACAAGTAACTTCCGTAAGATAACCGGTTTCCTTATTAGCAATTATGCCCTTGCATCTGACCGAATCGAAGCACACGAACTTTTTTTTAATAATGCAATTACTCGACCGGATTGTGTATTTCTTGTTGTCGAGTAGTTTTACGAAGGCGCAGGGTTTATCTATCTCCAACTCGCTACCGGGTGGCAAGTACTTGATTAACTCATATGTGGCGATGTATTTGAACGTATTCCTCTCACGTCCATTTAAGCCAAACCAATAGTCAACCTTAAGTTCATCAGGTTGATTTCGCAAATGGTTAAAGGCCTCTGCACTGTCGAAGCTGGCCAGGCATAGGTTGTTGTCTTCACAAGCCTTTAAGGCTTTAGTCCAACTTAACTGGAAGTTGATATTCTTTCATGGGAATACAAATTATAATCATTTAATAGGTGTACCCACCTTTTGATCACTAAAATAGTAGCAATTGCCTTTGCCTTCGATTTGATAAATATTTGCAAGATAAACTAAAATGCAAATGTCTTTTATTAGCTGCAGTTTCATATTGAATGTAGCTTACGCTGCGTCCCGAATTCGAATACTACAACAATATACAACTAAAGCAATACAACGTATTCGTTACGCTTTTATTCACAGTTCACAGTAATATATATTTAATTTAAGTAATTTGAATGTCCGTTAACACAAAAATGTTAGTTGAGACTGTTAACCTGAGCTAACTTAAAGCGAAAAAGTTTAAGATTCGCTAACAGAAAACTGTTAACTGCCAATAACATTTTTGTTAATGCTTATCTGGCAGCGCTTAGCAGCTAACAAAATCAGCGCATCTGGCAACACTGATATCATCTACATGCGAACGAAGCACAGCGGAATGAGTGCAGTTAACAGGTTCCACAAGAATCAGTAGCTAAATAAAAACAACAACAACAACAATCGCGAACAACAACATTTCCAACAAGATACTTTCGTTTGGACTTTATTCCTTTTTGTGCCGTCAACGCAGTCGGAACGTTTTAAAAATAAACGCGCTACGTACAAAATTAGCCGACTACAAATAAATCCAAAGCAGACTCTTAATTCAAATTCAAATTGAACGTTAACAGTTCCAAATTCTATTAAAAAAAAAAAAAACAAACCAAAATCAAATTTTTCAACATGTTCAGCTCGTTGACAGGTAAAAAACAAGTGCAAAAAAAGCAAAACGCAGTTCAAGCTGTTGTGAAAGTTTTTGAATTAGAAAATTAAGAGACATTTCCATGTATTGTATTGTCCAATTAAATATGCAGCGTGTGGCATGTGGTATGTGGCATGACATTTCGAACAGCAACAAAAATCGAAATAAATAATAGAAAAAAAAAATAAAAATAGAAAAATAACTAAAGTGCGAGACCTTGCTGTTGGGTTCGTACAACCTATGACCGCATTGCAGGACTATAATAGAATTACATCATCGTCACAAGCTAAATGAAAATAAAAATGAGAAATGAGAAAATGGAGTTGAGTAGTCGGAATAAGCAGACACAATTAACTGTCTGCTACAGTTACGATTACTTATAGAACTCGTTGATGATCATGATCATGATAATGATGATGATGACGATGATGATACGTCAGCGTAAGCCAATTATGGCGCAGTATTCGCCTCTCTCTATACTATATACAGACACGTCTCTGAACTATAAGTTGTTCTTCTCGCTGGCCCAACCCACACCCACAACGATGCGATACATATAAACTTATGTATATATGTGTAATTATATTGGCTGGCGTGTGTGCATAAATATATATATATATAAAATCTATACTTATTTGATACTTTTATATATATATATATATTTATTTTCTTTTTTTTTGTCATATTGTGCGAATATTTGTGTTCTTTTTGTTTCAAAGATTTCAAAATTGGTTCTTTGATGTATTTTAGAGTGCGTACAATGGACCCACACTCGCATACACACACACACCTACACACACACATACACGCACGCACACCGACCCAAAAATAAATGACTCTATTTCCGTTAACTGAAAAATTCTTCACTGTCAGTTTTCTCGTTTTCCTGCTTTTGGGATAAATCGAAAACAACTTAAGCAATTGGCACAAAGTATTTCGTAGTAATTTCTTTAGACTATGATGAAATATACTTTAATTATAATTCTCTGTTTCCACTTAATGCAAACAGATGCTTCCAAATGTAAGTAAAATCCGTTGTCTATGTAAATGTATAAGCAAAATAAACTATATATATTTTGCAAATCTAGTAGAAATATCAATAGTTATCAGAGTAACACTCAACAAAAAATTGTGCACAATAGAAAAAAAAACCAAAAAATTCCAAAAAATTAAACAATTAAATTTCGAACATTTTTTCGCATTGATTAAATAATACTATTCGAATAAATTGTAATTAAGAAAAAAAGAAAATATTTTACAAAATATTAAATATATAAATTTTTTTTGTGAAAATATTCTCTTTTTGTGTGAAAAGCCCCAATCTTTTTCTGAGTGTAGATTTTTGTTCGCACTATAAATAGCATGCATTCACATTATCAGTAGCTCAATAGACAGAACATTTCCTTATGCCCGAACACCATCTCCAGCACCCAACGTCCCATCCCCCTAACCATAGAAATTGGACATTATAAAATTGACTTATTTATATAGAGGCCAGGCGAGATCTCTGGCGTTTTATTTGTGCATTGGAAATTCGATTTTTACAAACGCATTTGGATTGGGGGTTATTTCAGGTGCTTGTTGAGCGCCGATTACAGGTGCCACCGATATTCCATCAATGAGCCGACGTTGTCTCGTCAGGCACTGGCACTGGCACTGGCACTGGCACTGTCGAAATTAGCTCTTCATCCAGGTTCTTCGTTGCCAAATCAGTTTTGCCGTGAGCTTCATCCGGTTTCTCGTAGCTCGCAGTTGTTGTTGTTATTTCTACAGGTGTTGTTTTAGGAGCACGGCCGGCTGGATTATCGGGATTTTCTGGTGCTGGAGTCTCTGCTTGATCTTCAGGTGGCTTTTCAGGTGCTGCCGCTTCTCCGCTGCCAGCTGGTGCTGGCTCTGCTCCTGCGCCTTCTCCTGTAGGTGCCGCTGGAGTTTCTGCCCCTTCTGCAGGTGGTGCTGCAGCTTCTGCGCCTTCTGCAGGTGGCGCTGGAGTTTCTGCTCCTGCTGCAGGTGGCACTGGAGTTTCTGCTCCTTCTGCAGGTGGCACTGGAGTTTCTCCTTCAGCTTTAGCCGGTGCAGAAGTTTCCGTTCCATTTGCTGTTGCTGTTCCCTCTGGAGCTGGTAACGTACCTTCTCCACCATTAGCTGGTGGAACAATTGTTGTGCCTAAACTCTCCTCTGCCATTGGTGTATTCTCCTCCCCATTCGCCGATGTGTTTTCACCCGATGCTTCGGCTGGTAGTTCCCTAACTTCCGTTGAATTCGAATTATCAGCCGGCCGCGAATCGCTTTCCACATCTCTCTGTTCATTATCTCTATTTTCCGAGCCATCCCTGTCTTCCTTGCCTTTTTCCGTATCATGATGGAAGTGATGCAAATGCTCGTGGCTATGTTGCGTATCGTTTGCTCCACCTTCCACTGGCTGAGCACACTTGACAGCATTCGTCTGGCATATAAAATATTGTTTCTCCTGGCAATTGTCATCGGTAATGCCGGTGGTATTCTGCCTCAGCCTTATCTCCAGGCAATCATCCAAATTTGCGCGAAACGTGGCCTCAATGCCTTTGAGACCTCCGAAATAGCGTACCGGTCGACCAGTGCTAATGTAGGTGAAACGACCCTCCGTCTGCAGGTCATTGCCACCGAACCAAAAGTCCTCCATGTTGCCGCGCGCTCTCAGATAATATACGATGCCATTGTATTCCTCTCTTGTGGCCAGATCGGCAAGATTGAGGTTCTTGCGCAGGCAATTGTTCTGTGCCCCGAACCAGTTCATCTGAAATTTAGAATTCAACCATTTAGTTGAACTGAACTTTCGTGTAGTACAAGTTTTTCCGAGTACAAACCTTTTTGCCTGCAAAATAATAGCATTTACCGTTAATCTGACGCAAATACCGCTTGCCGCAAGGACCATTAATGTCTGGTTTCTTGGATGCCTTGTTGGGTCGCTTGGCTGAGAGCCCCTCATCTGGATATACTACGATTAAGGTCAATATCACAATTTCTAGTAACCTCATGGCTGCAGGCGCCTCGCTGCACAAACTGTGCACAATTTGCATGTTTCTTCTATATATACACTCTTGAGGGCATGACAACCATCATTATATACGCCCATTATACTATCTAGACATAAATATATGCAATTTTTAGTGGTACGATTGCTCAGCATTGAACAAATCAATTAAATTAAATTAGTTGCTTTCAAGTCATGCATCTTAGCGGGTTGGTGGGTCGGTAAAATAATACTCCAAAAAAATGTTCAAGCGTAGACAGTTTCACCAGAAACCGACAGATCTGCTTTTCGAAGGTCAGACAAATGTAGAAATTGGCCAGCCTATTCAATATATTGTTTCTAAAAGATACTTTATTCAGCTAAGACTTCCAAATGTTTGGCCATTTCACGAAAATACACACCCTTGGCTGCCTCATAAGACAATTTTTTGATTCTACAGGGACATTTTGCAGCTTAGTTTCGAATTCCTTTTACTACAGCTTTGAAGTAATTTTATAACGGTCATTTTTATGATCTGGCAACCCTATTATGCTGCCAAATATTGCATTAGTTTCTTATATTATATTTATATTTATTTTAGCTAAGACTCTTAGACATATAATACAAATTATATTTTCCTATAGAGACTTGCTGCAACTAAGTCTTTGTCTTTCTATTGAAACTTGAGAATAACTTCATGTTGTGCCTCATAAGGTCTGGCAACTCTGTATAGCTGTCACCTTTTTCAATATTATAGTACAGTCTACTCTAGATAGATCGCTGTCTTGATGCAGTGAATATTTACTGTCTTTTTATGGGATCTTCGACTTATCTGGCCGATTACCACCTCTTTGATTTGGCAACTCTATACAGCTGTATGGCTGAGTTTCTTAACCAAGACAAAGTTTCTGATTCTGATATATAACGAAGTTAACAGTTGGGAAATTTCTTCTGAAATGTCTGGCAGACCTATGAAAGCGTTCCATGTGCTTAAGTCTTAGCAGAGACTCTGCTGTTATGGATCGAAGACAACTATTGTCAACTAAGAGACCTTAGTTGCGCCCGAATCGGAACTGTTAATCTCTGTAATACCTTTGGCCCTGTTCCCGAAATTTTATTTGCTTATTGTATTTATTTAGTTTATTATTTTTTACACGTTAAACTTGTTTCTTTCAAATGCGTCTACTTGATCAAATCCTATGCCTAGGCAGGTGCTGCTTCTCCTCCCTCAGCTGGCGGAGCTGCACCCTCGGCAGGTGCTGCTTCTCCTCCCTCAGCTGGTGAAGCCGCACCATCGGCAGGTGCTGCTTCTCCTCCCTCAGCTGGTGGAGCTGCGCCCTCGGCAGGTGCTGCTTCTCCTCCTTCAGCTGGTGGAGCTGCACCCTCGGCTGGTGGTGCTGCGCCCGCAGCTGGCGTTTCTCCTCCTTCGGCTGGTGGAGCTGCACCCGCGGCAGGTGCTGGCTCTCCTCCCACAACTGGTGGTGCAGCGCCTGGAGCTGGCGTTTTTTCTCCTTTGGCTGATGGGGCTGCGCCTGCAGCTGGCGTTACTCCTCCTTCAGCAGGTGGGGCTGCGCCGGCAGCTGGCGTTTCTCCTTCCTCAGCTGTTGGTGTTGTGCCTTTCCCTCCCTCAATAGCCAATGCTCTTTCATCATCATCATTATCCGGTGTTTCCGCATTGGCTGCCTCCTCTGATTCGTTGTTATCGGTCTGCTGCTCCTCAATTTTCTCTGGCGATTGATTATTAAGTTCCTTTTCGCCCTCTGCTTCGCTAGCCTCGCCGATGTCGTGATGGAAGTGATGCAGATGCTCGTGACTGTGATGACGAGGCTTACTGGCGGCGACATCACAGTACCGCTCCGAGCAGATGAAATACTGCCGCTCCAGGCAATTGTCATCGGCCACAACAGTCAAGTTGTTGCGTATGCGCACCTCCAGGCAGTCATCGCACTCGGAATGCTCTGCCGGCTCCACAATGCTATAATTGCTAAAGTATCGCACCAGGCGGCCATTGCTGATGTACTGAAAGCGTCCCTCCGTTTGCAGATCATTGGCTCCAAACCAAAAGTCCTCCGTGTTGCCCTTGGAGCTGAGAAACTCGACGGCGCCATTAAAATCTCGTGCATTGCTCAAATCGGCCAACGTCAGGCCCTTGCGCAGGCAATTGTTGAGAGCACCATACCAGTTCATCTGCGATTAGTGAGCAGGGCAGCGATGAGCAGGGGATTCTGCACGGCAGGATACGCTTACCTTTTTCACTGAGAAATAGTAGCACTTGCCATTGATGCGTCTCAGATAGCGACGCGGACAGCCCTTGGCCGTGGCCAGCAGCTGATCCCTGTGCAGGATACTCAGCACGGCAATGATCGCAATTATGATGTGCTTCATCTCTCCTTACCAATGCACCATTGTGTGCTCTGGCGCTGTTCCCTCCTGTACTTATATCCTCCCCTACCATGCAATCCCAATTCCATTTGCCATGGCTCGCAATCAATGATCATTGCATGCCTTTATCACCGGTTCCGCCCGACCGTGCCCAGTGGTCAACTAATTCAATTAGCTGTCGCCAGCCTGACTTGGGCGGGCATTCCGGAAGACTTGAGACGCTGCTGTCATCCAATTTGGACACTCAGACCGGAATCGCTCGGCTAGGTTTGTGGGTCAGGTTCGGGGTTACGCATTTAATTGAGCACATGAATAGCTAGACCAAAGAAAATAAGAGCTATCAACTCATTCTTGATATAATTTACATGAATTGCAGAGGCTTTTTTTTTTTACTTCTTTCAAATAAAGTAGTTTTTACAAATTGAATTTTATTTAGCTTATGTATTTCGATATTTTGAAAATATTAAGAAAATTGAATTATTGAAGAAATTACAAGAAAATGTGCATGAAAGACAGTAATATTTCCTACATTTACAACCAATCCAATTTTTATACAAATAGCTAAATTGATGTATAATATACATTATTTACACAATATATCAAACTCTATTTAAGCTTAGATAAGATTGAAATGAATTCTGTTTTATTATATTAAATACTTCAAACATTTTCTTTCCTAACTTTTAATAAATATGCTATCTAGAATAAGAATACCTTTTTTTTCTGCATGTTCAATCTGAAGACATGTTCTCTAACTTTCATAGAAGTATTTTTTATTATTGAGTAATTAGCTGTATCTGAAGCCTTGCCCTTGGTCGGAGTTGTAAATACATTTATTGATTTACCTTTTCGGGCGCATATGACATCATGCAGCAGTTCCAGCTGTGCCCTTTACAGGACACACAGAGTTGGGCCCGTTGCCAAGTTGTTAGTCTGGTATTGACCTTCGACAATGAGTTAACTTAGAGCTAAACAAATTACTGGGCGTGCGAATTTCTCTCAGCACGATTCTCAGTGCCAGCCATGTGCCCGCTCTATAGATACATTTAGTTTGCCAATGACATCATCATCAGCAGAGCAGCATCAGAAAAGCGGTTCATCGATTCATAGCTATAGGCAATGAGTTACAAATGAGTGTTGGGACCGGCGTTTTTAGGGTCTCGAAAACCTGTGTGTGGAACGTGAGTTTGTGACCTGAACTGGCGGTTACTCATAGAGCGACAAAAAACCTATACATATGGCGCTTTAGATACAAATGTATCTGTATCTGTATCTGTATCTGTGGCTCGTACCCGTTTGTTGCGCTTGAGTTCAGTTGGTCTTGAGTACAGGTTTTATTTATTTAATTTTTTTTTTGTTATGTTTTTGTTTTATTTTTTGTTGTTGTTTGTGTTAAGCGCTTCTGCGCATTATCTGGGACTACTATGTGAGAAGTAGTAGAAAAACAACATCAACAACAGCTGTGAGTCTCGGCGTTTCTCAGCGTTGCGACTCTGCTCTGGACTGTGGCTTATTGTGTTACTTTATGGCCATGTTATGGCATTCTAGCCGGTTTTTCTTTTTGTTTTTGCTGTTGTTGTTGTTGTTTTTGTTTTATTATTGACCACAGCATGCGAGCATATCTGACAATCTGCGTCGTTCTATTGCGCAAATGGCAAGAAAGCACTTGATTCTTTCTGATATTTGAGCATGAGTATTGTATTTGGTATTTTAATGGGACTAAGTTTTCTTTCTAGCTGTTCGCCACATGGTTTCTATTCTATTTTTATTTAAGTGCATGCTAAATGCAAATTTGTTTTGTTTTGTTTTTGTTTTGTTTATTTACAAATTTTAATTTGTGAGTAAAATCGGCTTGTGTTTTGAAATGCAAATATAGCTTAGCTTTTTAATGTTTACCAAACAATACATTTGTGATTTTTTGGGCTTGCTAGAACTTTCTTTATTATATTTATATTTCATTTCTATTCCTAGTTTTATCTTTATAAACAGATAGATAAGTTCTCTCAATGAATATATAAAAGTGTCTTCTTGACTGAGCAATAGTTTAGTTTTCATTTCACTTGGGGATAGGTTTAATAAAACAAACGTACACCGAAAAATTAATATATTATATATTTGACATCTCTGTCTCGAGTTTTATAGCAAACAGCTTTCGAAATAGCCACACAAATGCAACTCTGTCTATTCTCCAAAGCTATCCCAGCATGCGTTTATCATTTGTTAACACATTCCGGTTTCGATTATCACTTTTTGCGTTTCGAAAGAATTCTTCCAGTTTTTGCGCACACATCGACGCGTGGGCTAATCAAAATGCTAATTAAAATTTTTTCTAAAAGTAAATTATGTAGGAAAAAAAAGAAAGGAACAAACTTAGGCATTTGAGTTTTTGTAGCATTTTTGGTATTATGATTTTATGTTGGTTTTAAATTTGAAAACGCCATTAGTTTCTGTATATAAACACTTTTCTTTCACAGCCGCACAACAAGAAAGCGTGAATAAGAGCTGAAAAACTATTAAAATAAAATACCGTGAGCTGCCATTATGACATCACATACTGTAAATTATTCAAATATTTGCGCATTGTTTACTTTATATGCACAGAGGCAACATATAAACACACATACACACACACACACATTTACATGCTTTTGGTATGCCATTTAGAATAGTGCTATAGCTCGAAAATTGCCGGATCGAGCGGATTGCCGTTGCGGCTTTTAATGGCACAATGTTTCTATTTGAGTGAGCGCACACGTCATTTTATGGGAATGCAGTAGCTGAGCAGTTTTCAGCAGGGACAGTGCTGCCGACGTTCTTAATTTCTTATAAATTATAATTATTATTTTCTGTATACCCTGTACACGATGGCTAGCAAAAAAAAAAAATAATAGCAACAATCAGAGAGAGCAGTGTGTGCGTGCTAAAAGATATATATATATATGTACTTATATTAGTCAGCAATAGGATCAGCTTTTATAGTCATGTTTCTTAGTCCAGTTTCTAAGTCTGTTCATTTGCGTGACCTCATCGAACTCAGAGACTGCACGAGCTGCCGCTATGAAATTCAGTAGGTGAGCGTCAATTTACAGGGTTCGAGTATATTTTAAATTTTGCAATTATTCTACCCCAACTCAGGGAAGTCAGCATCTAAATGAGCTGGATATCTAAAATCTAGTATGATGCTTCTTAATTGTGATATATGCCAAATGCAGTACGAGTGTGCCCTAATTATTCAATTATGCAGGTCCAACCTCAAAGAACTCTGAGTTTATAAGAGTTACATTTATGAAATTTGGTAGGTAGCTGGTCCAAAGTATTTGATGATTAATTTTATTTTAATCACGCACAAAACCCTTCATAAAAAATACAACAAATTTGTTTTTAATTGCATGCTATAGGGTATATGCTAGTCGAGCACTCGAGGTTAGATCACCTTTACGTGTTTTGTTTTATATTGTAGTATTTGAAGCGTTTTAAATTTGTTGTTGTCGCCTCCAAATTATACGCCGCGAATTGCGCAGCAGCTGCCCGAGTGTCAACTGTCACCCCTGGCATGTAATCAAAGTGAAAATCAGGCATGGCATGTAATTACGATCTGATTAGTTCATGCTCGATGAAATTTCACGCCGGGTCATGCATTTTGTTTATGTTTCGGCAATTAGCAAAGTCTGAGCACTTTTCACAATTTTCATCGATAAGCAAAGCTTAACTGATTACAATTTAGTCTATAAATTATGATCGTTGACTGGTTGAGGATTTAGTTGACTTTTAAAGCCTTAGCGAAAATGAATCCCAGCCGTCAACAGCAGAAAAGTAAGGAAAGTTTAGTTTAAACATTTGGTTATTAACATTTTTTCTTGTTTTGCTATTTCGACAGCCTCCCTGAAGAGCTTTGGCGACAAGACCGTCAACTTGTTCAGCAAGAAGAAGGATGAGGCTGAGAAGTTGGCCAGCGACAAGGCTGTCGAGGCGCAGAAACTAGCCGAGGAGCAGGCCAAGAAGGTGGGACAGTCCGTGCAGCAGACCAAGAGCGAAGCCGAGCAACTGGCTGCCAGCACAGGTAACTATAATTTGATAGATTCAGCAGCAGGACATTCCTTTTAATGCCCCATAATTTTCAGCCAAGGATGCTGCCGCTCTGGCCGCTGCCGAGGCACAGAAGGCTGGCCAGGTGATTGATCAGGGCGTCAATCGCGCCGCCGGCGCTGTCAATCAAACCAAACAGGCTGTGGACCATACTGTCGGCCAGGCCACCGCCGCCGTGCAAAACTCCAAGCAGGTGGCCGCCAATGTGGCGGAGGCCTCCCAGCGTGCCGCTGCCACTGCCGTCGACCAGACCAAAAAGGCCGCCAATGAGGCGATCAACAAGAGCGTCAAGGCAGCCGAATCTGTTGCCGATCAGAAGCTTAAGCAGGCCGAGGGCGCCATCGATGGCGCCATGAAACAGACCAGCCAGACGGTGGACCAGAAGTTGCACGAGGCCAATCAGTATGTGGACCAGAAGCGCGAAGGACTCGAGAAGAACATACATGAGGCGGCCACTCATGCACAGGATACCGCTGGCCAGCAGGCCACACAGATCCTTGGCAAGCTGCATCTGGGTCCCAAGTAGATGCTTGCTCCGATCCATATACTTAACACCCTCCCCCCCCCCCAAAAAAAAAAAAACAAACCGTAAATAATCTGAGTGTAATAAACCATGAAAATGCTTTAAAAAAAATACAAAAAACAAAAACGAAAATGAAAGAAAATTTGCTTCAACGTAACAAGTGCCAGTAATGTGATCGCTAAAGATTTATTCAGTATATATATATATATACTATATGTACTATTTCATTTCGTATATGGTATGCTTTTATTTTCATTTTTTATAGAGCAGCTTTTGATATGCGATTTTGTGCACACTTGATAGGAACTTTTTATATTGAGTTTTCACTCGTTTTTATACAAAATTTGTTACTTTGAAGCATTTTATATATATAAATATATATAATTTTATAACAAGAGCTTTTAATAAGTATCTATTCTGTTTTATGTAGAAATGTATGATTAAGTACTTTTAACTTTTGCACAATAAATTACAAGAATGTGTTTTTATTATGTAGCTTAAATGGGTTCGCATTTCTTTTTTGGACGTCTAAGAATTTAAGAATTAATTATTATTAATTTAAAGTATATTTGTTAATTATTCCTTAAATCTATTTAGTATCCAATTAGCTATCTAAATTTAAATACAAGAGAGAAGGCGCACGCAATTGAATTTCAATGTGAAGTGCACTTTACAGCACTGGTTTGTGTCTGTGCTTAAGGCAAAAGTTAAGAAAAGCGTACGTTGCAGCTACGAGCCGTAGATGGCGCCACCATAACAGGGTGACGCAAGTAAAATGTTTTGGAACTAAAACTTGATGAGAATTGTAATTGAAATGTGAACTTTAACATTAAGCTATTGTTTTTTTCTTATACAAAATATTGACAAATGACTTAAGTTTGTTATATATAATAATAATATATAAAATATACGTATAAATAAAGTATAATATAATCCATAATATATTTAGCTGGACCGTCAATACAGGCCAAATGCCCTTTAGCTAATTAAGTTTAGGTTTAATCAACTCGGACAAAGGCTGCAAAAGTTGAACCCTGTGAAATCTATTCAAAGAACTGAATCTATTTAGTTTATTTTTGTGTTTTGGGCACTCTATTTGCTTTTATTTTCCTGCTTTTGAGCGAAACTAACATTTTCAAACATGTTAACATTTTGTGCGGAAAGTTGTTAGCAGCTTTTAATTATGGTCAACTTTTTGTTGTTGCCTGCACAGACTTTCGCCCATTGACACACACTACTCAAAGTTACAGTCCAATTGGCCAGGCCATTCACATACATACATACCCTACACACACACTCACACACACACACACACACACACATATATATATACATAGATATTCGCATATTGGCAAAGTGCTGACAAAATTTATGTAAAAGCGATTTTTAATTTCAGATAAAGTTCGCTTGGCTCTTGATTACCTTCACCTGGTCCTTGGTACCCGGCCCCTGGTACCTGGTCCAGGGTTTCTTTGCTTGATAAATGGTGTTCGGCATTTGCCCAGCGACTGGAATTTATGCAGCTCGACTAAATGTGATTGCAATTAGTTAGCTACTGTCGCATGCAGAGTGCCAAATAAAGAGTTGATTTAAATTTAAATGTTGTTAAGCTGCGATGACCAACAAAATTATAAAAAGTATGGCACAAATATCACGCGAAACGCAGCCTAAAACGGCGGCCACCTCGACGGCGAACGACACCTGGCGATTAATTAAAATAACTGTTTATCAACACGAATTAATCATGTTTAAACATGCTCAAAGCTCGTGCGACCGCATACAAAATGGCGTGCAAGTGCCGTTAGGGTCATGTTAGTCGCGAGCCCGATGAACGCGACACGGCTTGCCATGGGATAGGGGCAACAAGGGGCCAGAAACACACGCATTTATTCCAAAAATAAGCAATGTTAATTTTAAGTGTTGGAAAAACGGTTTGCTTTAAGCTGAGTAATTAGGGTTGGAAAACGCTTTCGAGGCAAATGCATAAATTTGAGCTGCTGACAAGACTTAGAGTCCTTAGACTTTTTAGGTATGTTAAAATCGTTAAATAATTCAAATAAAAAAGTAAAAACTCATTCTTAACCTAATAACAGAACCTTTATTATGTTAGGAATGAGCTTTATTTTTGTGATACTGTTTATTATTATGTTATTGTAAATTATTATATATAAAAGTCTTAAGTAGAATGTTGCTTAAAGGATTTAAATACGAGATTCTCTAGCTTTCCGTTTTAGCTGGATTTCTTGGTAAGTTAAGCCAAAGATTTATCAAAAAATAAAGCTAGAAACTCTGAAGATTGAAGTCCACAATTCATAGGAAACGAAAGCGTTTTAGTTTTAGTTTTTTAAATTAATCATTTGTTCAATTATCATATTTCCGCCCTTAAAAACTGTTTACGAATTGGCGTTTCTGGTTAGCGGAACACACCTGCATGACGCGCCGAGTTAACCTCAAAAATTAGCCAGCGGCTTAACGTTAATCTAAAAACTTAAACGCGTTATGTGTGTGCAATTAAGAATGGGTTTATTATCGTTATATAACGAGTGAGAGCCGAATGTGATTACATTTGGCAGAACTTTAAATGAAGCCCGTGATTGGTTCCATTGCCGCGGGGCTGGCCTCGGCTAATTTAGAAAACATTTTGTCACGCGGCTGCGATTAACAAGGATCTCAATGGACGGTATGCAAAAAAAAGAGGTATGTATCTATAAAAGGACACGAAAAAACATGTGTTGTAATTGTCAGCTCAATGGACATGTGTAGAGCTATGCCACCAGTTAGGGAAATATATGTATGTGTATAAAAAACCAGATGGAGACTACATGGAGATAGAATTTCAGAGCCAATGGCGCGTGTCCAAAAGGCGCTATAAAGTCATGTGTCAGGAAAAGGAGCCTCGCTGCTTGATTTCAGGGCAATTCATTTGGAACGTGTCACAGTATTTAAAGCCTATTGTGATTGCTGGGCTATTGTTCAGATTTAAAACTGGCATTGAAATGTGCCTGAGACATGTGTTTCTCGAGCAAGTTAAATTAAAAGTTCAAACTTTAGTTTTTTGCAAGCTGAAATTAAGCTTTTATTCAGATAGTTAATAAACTTTTCAGTCTCTGATAATAGATATATGCATTAATAGACATATATAAAGTATTTCAGTCTAGAGTCCTTACGTTTAGGGAAGCGCTTACCGTTAAAAAACACTGGAACCAACCAAGAATATCCAAAAGATTTGAAATTCTAGATGTGTAAACATATTAATTCACACTTATTATAAAGTCGGAATGAAAAAACTCTTAAAGACAATCGTGCAAATAAAACTTCCAATAAATAAGGATTAGGTTGTTATGCTTACAAGGACTTCTTATACCTGTCTATTTTCTTAAACTATCCGTCACTTATATTATTTTGTAAATTTTGAATTTTGCATTAACGTAGATTACTGTAACAGAATAATTTGTAATTGACTGGGAATAAGGTAAAAAGAGTGAAAGTTAAGTTAAAAAAAAAAAAAATAACAAATAAATCACACCCAAAGCTTTGAACCTTTTGCTTAAAAAACGATCTTAGCTAATTGCAATAGATCAAAAACCCAGATCAGGAATTAAAATAAAATATCAATAATTTCAAGTTAATCAATTCTTAGACAATTGTTGAAGTGTATGCGAAGGGTAAGGCTTAACCTATTATATTAGGGATATGTCTATCTGTAAAATTCTTGAAGTTCAAATATATCTGTAAAATTCTTCAAAACTCACTCAAAAATCATAAGCATTTACATTTCGATATCAATGTCAGACATAAACACATTTAATCTGCAAATATCGTTAACATAAGCATTGATGTGGCCAAGTCTGTGCTTGATTTCTTTGGCCCTGATTTATGAGTTCGGTGAAAGCCGAAGCTCATTAATATGTGGAGCTGCTGGCAGGCCAAAGCCCCAAATTGTTGTTGTTGTTGTGGCCACCTGTTTGGAGGGAGTAGAAGTAGGCGGCATAAAGCAGCTTACGAAAACAGGCATCAAATGGGCATTGTGTAGATAGTGATAGTGTCATCAATAGCCAGGATGGCTTATCTGTGTCTGTGTGTGAGTGTGCGTGTCTGTGCGTGTGTGTCCTGGCGGGCAATTAGCGGCGCTTGAGCAGTTCCTTGACTGAGCATGACAATTGGGCAGCAGGCGATTTATGGCTGAGACGCGTTTGACAAGTTGCCGTCCAAGGATCTGACCGAGCAGCGCTTTAAGCAGCTTTGGTTAGCCTGGTTAGCCCGGTTAGCCGTTAAATCCGTTTGCCCAACAACAATGTTGCAAAATAAATTGAGCGCTGCGATTGCGCCGGCAATCGTCCTTTAACTCGTTTGCACAAAATTCAATTACTTCCGTTGGCTATTACTGCCGCACGGTTGCCAATCTACACTTACTTATACACACTATATATATTCCATATATATATTTATATATATTTACATAGACTGCTTTGGGTTCTGATGCCTGCTCGTGGTGGGGGCATTGAAATTGCATTTAGGCAGCCCGTGCGCCAACTGTGCACGCATTTTATGCAGCTCTTGAAATTGCCAAGGGGCACGGTTGATGGGGCAAGGGATCGGTGGGGGCAGTCGCAGGCAAGGTGTGTGCAGCAAAACACTTGGTTTATCATAAAATTGAAGCAGGTGCTAGACATTTTAGATACAATCTGAAGATATTTAAACTAACTGGATAGCGCAGAAATTCAGATACATATTTCAGACGGAGTTTTCAATTGTTTTCACTTATGTTGAATTAATATAATAATATAATAATTAAGTTATAAATTAATTAATATTGTTATTTTCGAAAAGTTACATTATATATAATCAATAGAAATGAGGCTGGAAAATTCAAGAAAATTAAATTAACACTTTTGTTTTTGTTAACTCCAGTAGATTAACTGTAGTGAAGAAATAAAACTAGGTCTTAAAGACCACAAACAAGTAAAACTCTTAAAGTAGGAGTTGCAGGATTAGTACAACTAACGATCGTAACTTCAAGTCTAGCTAGTGCAACTTCCATTTGTGTTCGCACCACATTGAAATCGTATTTTCGCTTCCTCTTTTGTTGTCACACACACACACACACACACACACACACACACGCTGACACAGCAAATTTGTGTGGCAGGCACATCTGCAACCTGCAGCTAATAGCACTTTGTTTACGTTATTTGCCTGCAACTAAATCCCTGTACTGGAAATGGACAAAAGAACAACTCGTACGAACCAACAGGAGCTATCAGCTTAAGACGCATGCAACATGTCAGGAACGGGTGACAATACAAGCCGCCCGCAGCCCCGTTTGCCACAGCTGTGGTGTGCATAATTGAAAGACCGTAGCGCGATGAAGCATCGAAAATCAAATCTCATTTGGCAACAATGTTGTTTTTTAGTGTTTGCCCATTCAAGGAATCAAGAATTAGAAGCAGCAAGAAAAAAAACGAAGCGCTTTCTAAATGGCATCCACACGGCGCACGGCGCTTGCGCATGTGCATGTGGAACGCATTCGCGTGCGTGTGGAACGCATGCGGCTGGTGCCGTTCTTAAGCGCCTGCTGCACACCAATGCGCTTCAGTACGTCGTCGGCTGGCCAAACAGACGGTGCTGCTCCCAAACGAGTTGCGCGTTGTCGCGTTCGCTGTGTTCTCTATTTAACGGCATTTTGAATTGCAATTGAACATAAAAAAGGCGCGCAGCAAAAACAATTTTTAGCGCAAAACTAACTGTAAACACGTTTGCCAAAAATTGATTGCGCCGCGTGGGCTATAAAAGGAAAAAACAAAAAAAAATTAAAAAGTACAAAAAGGGTTGTCTGCTTTTAGGCAGCGCGATTTTTGATTGTGTGTGCGAGTGCTTGTGGCTTCTGACTCGTGGTTGATAAAAGCGCGCGCGTGATTAGTTCTATGCATTTGTTTTGTGTGCAATCAGCTAATTGACAGGCAACTCTTTATGCTTCAATTTTAGGTCCAATTTAAAGCGGGTAAGTGCACTGGGCCAAAAGAAAAAGCCCTAAAAAGTACATTTTAAACAAAGCTCTCAGTTGTTGACACAGAACAAGTTGCCATGTGATTTGTTGTCCTTGGCTGTTGACATTTAGGTGGCACGCTTATTGGCTTCTGGCAACCCTGGCAGCCCTAAGCGCACATCGAAATCATTTAACAATTTGTAGCCACAGGACTCGACTCGGGCAAAGCATCCTTTTGTCTGTGCGTCTGTGACAGCCCCTTCAATAGCTTTTGTCATTTTCTGTCGTCTGTTTAATTTCACAATTCATTTCATGTCAAACGGCTTGTCAATGGCCCTGGCTTTGGTTGCCAGCCCCAACCTCAGTCACCATACCAAAAAAAAAAGCTGTCGCCGTCAAGACGCTCGAATTTGATGTATTAACTGTTTGCCTTTGGCTCGCATTGTGCTAGTCAATGACATAGAAAGAAACCCCAGAATTCTACTTGTAAATGTGTGTGCGTGTGTGACAACTCTGGACGCATAAATTGCTGCCGCTAAATTGACAGTTGAAGTGCCGATTTATCTGATAGGCTATGTTATTTTTTTTATGGAATAACTTTATTGGCGTTGCTTGGCAGCTGTTGCGGAAATTATGATATGTGACTTTATTTGGTTCGGATTAAAATGTGTGCAATAATGGTCTTTAACTTTTCTTCAATTAGATTTAACATTTACTAATATAAAATCAAATTCAAAAATTCGTACAGCATTTTTACTCGAATATGAAAATAAAATACACAAACGAAACTTAATATTTTTAAGTGCATCGCAACTTTTAAAACATTTTCTGGTCAATTCACAAAGCAAAGCAGCTGCGTATTTGTGGCTCCGGGAGCCCATAAAGAAAAATGGAAAAAAATAAAACAGGTTGAAAGACACAAAATAATTTATAAATAAATTTTAGAAAAAATGATAAAAGAATTAGATTAATGCAATCCCTCTAATGTTCTTCAAATATAAATAAACGAAAAGTTATTTTATGCGCTTTCATTCTTTCCCTTCTTTTACAGCTTTCAGTTTCCATTTAGCTTTAGAACTCGTTACTTGAGACTTATTCTTTATAGATTGAAAATACTTGGGATATGTTAAAGGAATATTGTAAAAGCTATAAAAGGATCATTTACAATATTAAATTATATAATGAAAAACCATATCAATATCATATGCATTATTTAACTTAATAAAAAAAAACTACTCCCAAGATAGTTTCTCAAATTAAATTAGTTTTCTTTGATTGATTTTATGGCTTAGCAGGTCAATGGCAGCCTTTTTATGAAAACGAGCGATGGATTGAGAGCATGGAAAAGGAAATAGCATTTTTTAATGCCCCAAATGTGAATGCTGAAAATAATAAAAAGCATTGGACTTTCTTTCTAGTCAGGGCTTCAGCCTGAAACCTTGCTTTTTATTAGAGTTTGATGACTGGGTCACTTTAATAACTACTCACCAAGGACAGCAACTGAGCAATCCATTGGGGGCTATTTAAAAGCTATTGTGGTTAAGTTAAAAATATCCCAAAAAGAGACCCGAACAAGAGACTAAAGAATTAATATAATAACAAAACAGTCTTAAAATAATAACAAAAGCATTGGCTTTGAAAACTTGTTACCATGACGCAGAATATGCGTAAATGGAATGTAGTTTAACTATTTGTGCCTTTTTTTTATAGGAAATTCATTTTAAGATGTCGTAGGTCAAATCTAATGCAAGTCCAGGTAAAATTGTCGCTGGTTCGATTCACAGTTTGAACTAATGAGACTGGTTTGCTATATCAATAGATCCACAGTTTGGTTCGTTATATTTATCCAATTTAAATATAACAACATAACAATTATATCTTTGTGACAAAACTTTTCTTTTTCCAATTTAAGAATAATAGTTGGAGTTCTTGACTTGAACTGGTTTGAATATTTAGCTAATGAATCAATCCCAAGCTAATGACTTTTTGTTAGGCACAAATAATTAAAAATAAGAAAGCAATTGCATTATGAATATATTTTTTTTATTCGTCCCTCAAATCGAAACTGCACATAAAATACAACAAACTGCGCTATTGACATCCCATTTAACATGATTTTAAGCGCAGCGAACTGGTTCGAATTGCAAATGCTCACAAATGTTGGCTTTCCGGCATCGGTAAAACACTAACCAGTCTGTTTGGGTGTTGATCAATGGCCCTTAATTAATAATAATCTGATGCACACAATAAAATCTGACAGGCAAATGGCATATTAATTTACTCACATTACACACACAGCTGGAACTGGCACTTTGAACTAGTTTAGCGGCTTTGGTTCTATATGCAAATCTTTTGTGGGGTGGCACTTAACACCATGTTAAATTATATATATTTAATATGGGTTGCCTTTTCATTAGCCTGTCGGTGCTAATGGCTAATTGAGCTTATGGCCCAAAGCCGATTCCCTGGCTATAAACATACATCTAAACATAAGCCGATGTGAAGTACTAACAATACTTCAAACAATTTGCTTACCTACCCGAAAAAAAAGAAGTAGGAAATTGAGCGGGGCATATCTGGAATTTCTCGCAAGTTTGCGCCGCAACGCCTTCATTTGCTTCTTTATTTTTTTTGGGTGGATTTTTCTGGCTTTACTTTTGCTGACTGCTATTTTATGGTAGCCATTAAAGGAAATTGAATATAATTTTGTTTGCTAAGCTCTTCCATAAACTTGCCAAGTGCCTGGCGTTGCTGTATGATTTTTTCTCTCTCTCTCTCTCTCTCTTCGACTGCTGCTTTTTCCGCTGCTGTTCTGCAAGGTTTTTCATATTTTATTAAGTTCACGCCATAAAAAGGTCGACCAGGGCCAGTAGGGCCTAAGCGGCCTAAGTTTTAATGGTAGAGGGCGTGCGTTTGCTGCATTTCCTATGAGAGTTGGACTCGTGTCGGACAGGAGACGAGGCAAAAACATGCACGGTCGGTTTTCATATCGCGATTCTATCGCATTCGTCTCTTCCAAGGGAAAAAGACAGGCCACTTGCTGCGCCTAGGGATATGCTTTCATAGAAGTATAGAAGTACCGTTTGTAATTGTAATTGTATCGCCTGGCAGATACATTTAAGATAGTAAGAAAATGTTGATGTTAATGTATGATCTTATCGCCAAGTTATCGCCAGGAAGATAAAAAAGCGATACGAAAATGTTGTTAACCGACAGATGGGTAAAGTCGTCTGACTAAGGAGAAGCCCACACGCACTCAACTCTAGCTCTAACTCCTGACTCTGCCCAATGCCGCCCCTCGTTACACGTCACATAAATATGATTGAGAAATTTCAGATTTGAAGCTTTTGCGAGTCTCGGTTGACCCTTTGGGGATGTGCTTAAGCCCCGCCCCCTTCCAGTCCCAGCGCATACAAATGACTGATGAATGCTCGAGTCGGTTAGCCTAATACTTTACCCCGGCCTTATCTCTCTTATCTCTTGCTTGGGGAGGGGCGGGGAAAATCTAGATAGATTTGCTTGTCAGCCGCAACGTAACCTAGCCTATTTCATCTGCATATGTATGGATACTTATGTGTGTAACTGTTGACCACAGCAGCCGTTGAAGGCACAGCGTCTTGGCACACTTTGCCAACCAATTTCATTATTTATTTAAGTTCGTAAAAGCAAACTTGCATATTGGCACTTGCTGTCGGCTTTTCTGACTAGCTTGAGCAACTGAGAATGGGAATTTGAGAACGTGAAGCTGAGAAATGGCAAAATAATAAATTGTTGTTGGTTTGCGGTTGTTTGTGTTTTGTCTTAGTATTTGGTTTTGGGGCTTCGTCTCCGTCTGTCGTCACAATCGCCGTTGTTTGCCTATCTTTGGGTTAACTCCATTTGCGTGGCGTCATTTGTAGACTTTATCCCTGTTATCCTGATAGGTTTCGCAATCAAATGGAGAAACATTGTTTTCATTTAATTTAAATTTTGATGAATTGCTTGAGTTCTACGTCTGCTGAATGCTGCTCTCAAATTATTTTGTTTTAATAGAATCATTTTGATGGATTACTTGTTTTTGGAAAACTTTTATATAAAACAGTAAGAAATTATTTCATTTTTACGAATAATTGCAAATTATATGAAAATATATTAAAATTAATTTAAATTACTGAAGAACTTTAACCGTCGACCTGCCATTTATATGGGTATGTCTTCTATTGTTTTTTATACAGTCAGTCAGTCAGTCAATCAGTCAGTCAGTGAGCTAGTCAGTCAATCAGTCAGTGAGTCAGTCAGTCAGCCAGTCAATCAGGCTGTCAGAGTGTAAGTCAAACTTTCAATCAGTCAGTCGGATAGTCAATCAGTCAGTGAGTCAGTCAGTCAGTCAATCAGTCTGTCAGAGCGTAAGTCAGTCTGTCGATCCGTCAGTCAGAGTGTAAATCAGTCAGTCGGTTAGTCAATCAGTCAGTGTGATCAAGCTCTTAATTAAAACAATATATTAATTGGACTTTCTTATATTTTTCATTTTAGTTTTTATTATTTAGCATAAATATTTTTTAGTATAACATGTTTTGTTTTCATTTTTTATTAAGTTAATTTTCTTTATTTGCTTATTTTAGTTCGCTTTCCTATTTTTTATTCATTTTTTTATTAATTCATTAATTGCACAAATATTTCAATAGTTTTATTTTATATATTTATTATTTTCATTAAAAGCCATTAGGCCCATTGGCTTAAACTTATATTCTTAAGCTTCTTACTGAAGAGTTTATCTAAAGATTTTAAACATTTAAAATAATTGTATATATAAATATAATAAAGATTATTATTTGACTTTAGGTTGTAAAGATTTGAATTGATTTAAGATTTGTAATATATGTATAGACTTTTATTTCATATAATAGTTAACTTTGGATTCTTGGCTATTGCTCGGATAATTCCATAATATCTTTACAAATCTGTTGCGCAGCTAAGAGTATGAGCCCTTGATATACCTTTATAATACCTTTGATAAGACAACAGTCCTTATTGGCTGTGACGTGCCTGAGCAGCTTAAGCAAATGATTTTTGTAGATTTTCCTTGGCAAATGGCTCCGTCTACCTACGCAGATGCTTTTCATTTCGCATTTCGAAATTTCATTTGTATATGCGTTCTGCAGGCAGCCAAAGCCATCAATCAATTGCCCAGATAATGTAGAACGACATTGTTGGTGGCAAAAGGTGTGCTCCCCGTATTTGTTGTTAATGATGTTGTGGCTGTGCTCCCCAAGAGTGACTGCTCCGAGAGGTCAAAGGTGTATCTTGAGTATATAAATAAAACCGCGCAAACAGTTGCGGCTATGCTATAAAAATGTTATTATTAAGACAGATTCCCTCTTGAATTGACAGTTGACAGGACTTGTCTCGTGAGTGGTGTAAAAAGAAAGGTGATATCCCAGTGACAAGTATGCTTATTAAAACATGGATTTACGTTGCGAAACCCTTAAGGTTCCAGATTTCTTTAAGGCTTAATTTGAATATTTACTATTGCTTGCGTTTTACAATTTTACTTTATGAATACAAATTAAATTTTTTAAGAATGTCAAATAGAAAATATGCGAAAATTCATTTTACGCTATAAAGAGAAGTGAAAAGCAGCTGGGGTACACCGAAAATTTAATACTCTTGCAGACATTTTCCTTTTGCAGACTTGGGAGAATATTAAAACTTAAAAAACCGAATATTTTGACATACAAAAACGCATTGCGCATATAATGCTTTATAATATAGTAGTGCGATATTGATAGCAAAAATGTTTTTCTTACAAACATTTAATTTTTGGTCGAAAGAAAGACGCACCTATGTAAAGTTTCAAGACAATAGCTTTAAAACTGGAAATATTTGATTGTTTTTTATACCCTGAACCCAAAAAAAATAGAGGAAGCATCTCCGACCCCATAAGATATATATATTGTTGATCAGCATCAATAGCATCAAAAAGATATATATTTAAACTGATATAAATCAGTATTTTTTAACCAGAAATGCCTAAGAAATTATGAAAAAATCTCAAAAAAAAAGGAAAAGCAAAGGTACGTTTCATACTACGGCACATTGCGTATACGACATGTTGTGCATATTGAGGTTAAATGTTCTAAACATTTCCGGTTTGATGCACGCTGGAATGTTTATGTTGATTGTTGTAACTTTTTGACGCGAAACAACAGTTTCTGAAGACGTTTAATGATGCTTTTAGATGCGGCTGCCTCTGCTGCTGTTGCTGCTGCTGTTGCTGCTGCTGTTGTTCCTGTTTATGCGTTATGTAGTAGAAATTATGCCAAAATGCCCAAAGACAAAACCAGCTGCCAGAACATAAACACACACACTCACACAGTCACAAAAATCTAGTGCTTGTTGCTTGTTTATAACTAGGCATAGTTGAGAGCTGTGAGCCTTAGTGGGTTTGGCTGTGTGTGTGTGTGCGTGGCGCAGTTTGGCTTTTATAGTTAGTGGCAACAATTTTGGCCAAGTTTATGTGCGCTCGCAGCCAGAAAGATGCACAAACGATAAATTTAACACAACTTGACTGAAAGTTTAGCCATTTAGATTGAAAGATCTCAAAGCTTGTGACTAGAAATATTTGTGACTCTTTTTGTTTTTGCTACAAACCAGGAAAAGGGTACGCCGCGCCGCCGGCTAAGCCACAGTAGCTGCTCGAAATGACAGCCACAGGCGGCAGCAGTTTACGATCGTTCATATAATTTGGTATTGTCCTTTCATAATTAACCAGCCACATTTCAAGCTTACCAGCTAAGTACCAGCTCTCAGCCAACTACACGTGGTGAACAAGTTCATAAACCTCAACTAAACTCAGCTATGCGACCTGCGCTTTACATATTTATATATATATCCTTTTTGTTGTTGTTACTTCTCCTAGAGCTGGCACCAAATTGGCGCGACATCCGGAGACATTTCTTCAGCCATTGCTGGCTTTTTGTCTGTGCTGCCTGACTGCCTGCCGCACAGCTCCTGGTTGCCTGTCTGTTTTGTGGCCGACGCACAGCATGTCAGCTGCCACATCACGCGGCACAGTGTGGGCGTTGAGCTTATTAAAAGCAAATAGCTTGAGTGCTTGTTGATAGGCAGAGTCCTTAAAAATTTATTCATTTCGTATTTATTCAGGTAATTCTTGAATTTATATCGTTTGCTGCTCCTTGTTGTGGCTGTTACGAATTACTGATGACCGATTTTCATATATTAAGCGACATTCCGGAAAAAATTTCTAAGCCCCACTTGGGATATGTTGCAGATATGCGTAATGCTTAAGTCTGCAAGCTTTGCGATTACTTAGCACACTTTTCGAATGTTGTTCAAAAGTAGTCAAGGTTATGAGTATTCTATTTGGACTAATGGAAAATATATTGATATATTTTATATATAAAAGGCTCGAATATTGTGCCCAATTGGGGACATCATTTTAATCCGAGGTAAATAATTGTTCATTGTGTTTAGTTAATAGTTCCAAAATAATTCATAGCTACTTCACAAATAGCTTTTGAAAAAGGTGCTAAAATAAGTAATATAAAATTGAAATTAAAAATTATTTAATTGTATGTTATTTATAGTAATATTCCAATAGAGACAATGAAAGAAAATTTTGTTTGACAACTGGCGATATGAACTTGAATAGTTATTAATTAACGAACGATCTTGTCTCATTAGAAGTTTCCATTCAAAAACTTTATCCAATGCTTGTCGATTTGGGCCCACTTTGCTTGCAACTATTTTTAATTGGCATAAAAAAAATTGCATTGCACACATAAATTTATTGTCATTGTAAACTTTTCTAACTACTTGAACCAGTGTGCACCTGGATGACAGTCAACCATTGTGTTGTCAGCTTTTGCAGCGCTTGCCCTTTCATTTTGCTTCCAACCCCCTTTCGACCACGCCTTCCACTGAACTACCACACCTAGCCAACTCCATCTCAATGTCCTCAACTGTTGGCCTAATGTCTATTTGGTTTCTTGGCACGGCAGGGTTTGTGCAAAAAAAGAAAACTTATCATAAAACTTTTGCAAAGTTGTCAAGATTTTTGTCGTTTGTTTCTGCTCGTCATTTGCAGCGCCCGGGTAAAATAATTATTTATAGCTTAAAAGCAAAATATAAACGTGAAAAAAATATCAACAGCAGTTGGTAAACAGACCCAAATAAACAAAAGTTTCCCAATGCGGCAAATTGTAACATGCGAATTCCTCAATTTGCATATTTATATTAAATTTGTATGCTTTAATTGGCACTGTGAGTAGATCATAAAAATATTATACTACAGTTTGCCATATATATGTGGATAAAACACGGCAAATCAATGGCTGAAGTGCGACGTGGCCCACTTGAGTGCAACAATAATAAACGCCCCCGCCCCGCTCGAGTGAGGCAATCGACAGAGTTTACTTGGGTTTCGCTAGTGTGCTTTGTCTGTCTCTGTCTGTCTGTGTGTCCGTGTCTGTCATTGACAGACAGACAGTCATAAATATGGAAACCCATGAAAAAATAACAGCCAAGCCAGCCCGAAAACTATGTGTAGTACATATGCCAGGACAACAGCTCAGACCATCCGCCCATTGACATAACAATCGTCAGGATCTGTTTTTGTGGCTGCCCTTTTTCTTTTTTTCATTTTTTTTTTTCGCTTTGCCCAGGCAACGTTTGATGAAATGTCTTCCGAATGTCTGCAATGTCTGTTATGTCTGGCATTTTGGTCTTGTTTCCCGTCTTAACTTGGCTGCTTCATTCAAGCGTGTTAAATGTGCGCTGCCCAACCTTTGTATCTCATTTAATTAATTTAATTTCATTGCTCATTTGCATGAAAACTTAAAACGTTACCGAATAAATAAAATTGTTTTCTGGCTTGAACTTTCATATTAAACATTCAATTATAGCTTACTTTACATATTCGAAATTGAAAGCTGCATGAAATTCGAATGTTTTCAATATTTTTGGTTGAAATTATATTTTCAAACTTAGTTTACAATTTACTCAAAATATTTTAAATTTAAAATTCGTTCATCGATCTATATATTTTTATTATTATATTTTTATGATATATTTATTGCTGCATTTGTAAAACAATTTTCCTTGAAGAAATATATGGGATACAAAAGTAAATGAATATATAAATATTTTAATATAAAAGAATCTTAACATATTAATCACAAATCTATAAATTTATGTAGATAGATCCTAGTTCGCTAAAAAAAGGTTGAAGGTTTTTGTGTATTTTAAAGTTGAAATTAAAGCAGTATAAATATTTGAATTTGTTCTTAATTCCTTTCTTGCAATTAAGACCCTAGCAATTAAGACTAATTATTTAATAATTAATTTTTTTTTTCAACAATTTCTTAGCAATTGCCTAGGCGTGAATGAAATGCAAATTTCAACAATTGCTATTAGCATTAAATTGTAAAATGTCTTATGAACACGTTTATGGCACTTTTGTGGCAATTGTTTGAAGTAATCTAAAAGCCGTCTGGCTGTTTTATACGACTATAGCCAGCCCGGCTGGGTACACAGTTGTGGCCTATAAACTTGGCCAGTAAATTTTTACAACAATGCGTTTTTTTTGGGTGTGTTTTCGGTTAGCCTTCAGGAATGCATCCCACGCCTGTCATTTTGGCAGCGAGAAAAAAGACATACAGCTAAATGCTATTCAAATTAAATCACCTGCAATCTGTTCGGAGAGCACAAAAAAAAAATGCGCGCTAATTTATTTAAATAATTTAAAAACTTCCCTTCAAAAGAAGACAAACAATGTGAAGTAATGGCAGCTGCGTCTAGTCTTAAGATAACAATTGAGCAGCAGGCGCAGGCCCAGGGCGGACAAAGCGTTTCACTCTTCAAAAGGCCAAAAGTTAATGTGTGCCTAAGTAGCAGGCATGGCGACCCCACACAAACACACACACACACACACACTGGCTTACATACACCCAAACACTCGACGGTCGCCCATTAAAGTTGGCCCATTTTGTTGGCCAACTGAATTTTGGCTGCCTTCCGCTGGCAGCCACCACATGACCAAATGGCGCACATCCGACGACTGCGTTTTGGCCGTGTTGCTTGCTTTTTGTTTGCGGCGACTGTGTTGATTACTTTGGGGAAATGTGCGTGAAAGGTAACGGTGCGTACCTGTCCTGTCATTTACCGTTTTGCTGTTTGCCGACGCGCCGCTTGCCGTTGCCAATGCCTGGCGACTGATTTATTTGGCTTGCCACAGGATGTGGCTGTTGTTCTTTTGTGTTTTTGTGGCCGACTCTCTTGCACTACACTGGTTTTCTAGGCCATAAACAGCTCGCTATGATTTTAAGCTATTATTTCATGGCCATAAATCTGGGATTCAATAATGCTCAGACATCACGTAAATCATAATCTTGCCTTTATTTGTCTTAAGCGGAATTCGACAGCAGGCTTAAACGAACCGTATAATATTAGATTTGATAAGTTATTAAGTTAGAAGAAGTTGTGATAGAGAACTGCCCTTTAAGGGCATCTCTTGTGTGTTCTTTCTTTCTTTTCCTTACTAGGTGAGTTATGAAAAATAAAATGCTCACAGTGGGGCTGAACAGCTGCCAATTGGCTAGGTGGGGAGAAACTATTAAGAAAAGTTAGCAAATTAACAAGTAGATTGAGGTAAGCAAATATATATGCAGATTGTTTAATGCGGGTGAAAATATAGAAATCCAGAATTCAGGTAATTTCTGGGGAGAATTGCATAATTGACATATGGATCAGCTTAAGATTTTAAGTTATTAACCAAGGCGCTTAGACTTCTAATGAACCTCATTGAAGATTGATAAACACATATTTTGACGCGGCCACTTGGCAGCCTGTTTAAAAAGTATTAGACCCTTTACAGAATTTAAAGAAAAAGACCAGAAACCTATTAGAAGAGAATGCCGTGTTCTAATATCTAGGGAAAGTTAAGAAAGAAAACACAATCCCTTCTCAATGCAAACTTTTTGACATTCAAAATGAAGACATCAAAATTCCGCAATTAAAAAAACCTCCATTTTAATTAATCTCAATTTGTAAAAATTTATGTGTGTTATGAATGTTGAAATTTCAATGTCGTATTTATTTTCATCATTTAAATCGATTTCACAAAAAAACCACCTAAAATGTTATTTTTAATAAATTATTTTTCTGGAGCAGCAGCAAATATTTATCAAAAGCATAAATTCCCGAATTGCGTATGGGTAATTAAAATGAAACGAACATATCGTAAATTCATGATTACCGTCTGAATTAAAGGTAATACCTTCTGTGGCGGCAGCCAAATCGCCAATGAATATATACGAATTAAAACATTCATATGAGTGCAAATTGCATTCGCTTTGATTCGATAATGGTTGCGTGTGTTTCCGTGATTGGGTATTTAATATATATTTTAATTAAGTATACGCGGCGTGGACGCGGTCATAATATCGCATTATGTTTGATTTATACTGAATAACAATGAAATTAAGCGCACACTGGCGAGAGAGGCCAATGGCGGGATGGGGGTTGGGTTGGCGTTCTCAAGCGTCCACTTGAATAAAATGCACAAAGAGTTGTGTTTTCAACATTTGCCCATTAAAAACTCATTAACAAGACACAATGGCTTGACAAATAACTCGAAATGCATTCACTTCAGCTTTGCCAGCAATAAACACACACACACACACACATGCATAGTGAATATAGTGTGTGATATATTTATCGTTAAATTCACATATGGCGCATACGCCGTGTGATCATGTCAGCGTATGTGAGCACCGTTTTATCCACTTTTAAACGCATTTTATCAGTGCAATTACGTGGACGGACGAACATACAAGCTGCTGACAAATACACTCAACTTGGCCGTCAACGGTTGACAGCCACATTAATTTGACAGCCAAATAGTTGAAAGCCAAGGGAAACGTATGCAAGGCAAACGACGAAAAAAGTAATTTTAAAAATGTTGGAATGGTGTAAGCTTAAAAGGACGTACGAGGATATACCCTGTAGGTAAATATTGGAATACTGAACGTGTACTTCAATTTTCTACGTGCGTATATTGTAAAATTAGGATGTTGTGTTGAATTTTTATTTATTTTTTTTTATAATTAGTTATTGTAATTAAATACAATATTTCTTTTTTTTTGAGCTTCCTTAAAGAGTAATACATTATCTCAGTTTTTTACTTTCAGTTCAGTTATGTTTCAGCTAATCTTACATTGAAATTGAGGTAATTTACAGTGTGGAATTTAGCAGTAAGATCATACAAATGCGTGTCTGTCTGGAATTAAGATAAGTATAAAATTTCGTGGTCTGTACAGCTGGATATCCCAGGCACTGAGAAAATTATATTTGATAAGTTAAACTCTTGTGTTGCTTGAGAATGTTAGCTAGCTGATCGCAGTTCAAAACACACTTCTTCCACTAATGACTACGGGGTATACCAACAAAAAAAGAAACACTTGTCCTTCTGCTCCAGATTCACCTTTATTCGTACTGTTTGTCTGTGTGCCTGTCAAGCTGCCGATATGTTTGGCCAATGAAAGCAGATTCTCAGATGCGTGTGTTTTTAACTTGCAAGTCTCGTGATTTATTACTCTGCTATTTGTTATTTATAAATTTTTTTTATATATTTTTTAGGTTTTTTTTTTGGGAGTGGTGCGTTTTTATATTGCATGCTTATAGGCGCCTCGTTTGTCATTTCGCTGTCAGCAAGAACAACAATAACAACAAACAGAACAACAAAGCTCCATTTATGCTTATCTGCCAGCAGGCGGTCGACTGTTGGCGGGAGGAGGAAGGGAGGGGTAGGTGCTGTCTTTTAACTTACAAATTACTTGAATACTTTGCGCCTGCTGTTACACGGAAACGGAAGTGGAAGTGTTTTACAGCACACACACACGCACACTTATACACACACAAACATGCGTGTGTGCACACGACACTTTTCTACTTGCAACTTTTTGCCTCAATCATAAAATCAGAACTTTTTACCCTTTACGGCATAATCAGTGCATGTGTGTTTGTGCTTATATGGGGATGTGTATGTGTATGTGTGTGTGTGTGGGGGTATGCGTGCGTTAAGCGCCGCTGGCTGCAATTGTCTTGTCTTTTATAGTTGTGCCTGTTTGCTTTGGCTCTGAAGCTGAGCGCGTGAGCAAACACGAAAGTCACGAGAGTTGAAAAGATTTGAAGGTGAGAAAAAACTTTTTGTTAAGGGCTGCATGAGCAGGCAGCTCATGTAGAAAAGCGTTCTCTATTGAAGTCCTATATGAATCGCTCAGATATCAAGAATTTGTTGGGAATCTGAAGCATAAAGAATGCTTTAGATATCAACTTTAAGTTGCTTTGGAGTACCTTTAAATAATAATTATAAAGAAAGTTTTCATTAGTTGTTTTAAAACAGTTGTGAATTATAAGATATAATCATGAAAAGAGAAGGGAATATGTTGCAAAGGGAATGCATATTAACAACGTCATGATATTGATGACGCATTTCCTAGTCGAGAATTATAAGCATAAAGAGAGCGCAAAGACTTGTCTACCTTTTATACAGTGAGTCGGTTTGTGTTCCCATTGATCCCATTTGGAATTCCCCTAAAAGAAGAGCTTTTTAATTTAAAATAGAGTAAACTTATTATTTATTTAGCTAAAGTTTTACAATAAATTCGTTACATTTTATGGGTTCTCTGCTACGTTGTCCATTTCTCCATTTCTCACGCGCCCATCTCTGGCTGATTTCACTGTTTTAACGGGTTCGCTTGAGGCCAACTGGCGCAGCGACTATATTTGGCACTTAAGCCAGGATTTTTATTATAAAAGGGTTGCGCTGTACATAGCATAACGTATAGTAGTTAGGGTTGCCACACATAAAACGAGTAACTCCCCCAGCATTACAGGCTACAGATTTTTATTGCTAGCCAAAGATATTGTCATAGATTTTGTGCCAGATACCGCTGCGTTGGAACATGGCGCTTACATTCGCCTGCTCCACATAGAGCTGATAGCGCTTAAGCGTGTTGGGGTCAGCGGGTCCCCAGTTGGGCAGCGGCTCAAAGGCTTTGCGTATGCGCTGCCACAGACCCAGCTCGGCGGGCTGACGTCTCACCGCAGGCACCGCCCAAAAGAGCAGCTGGCCCACGCCAAAGGCGCTCAGACACCAGCCAAAGACTGCGTTGGAAAATTAAATTAGTTCAGTCCACAATTGGGATTAGGTTGCAGCTTACCATAAACGCCAGACTGATAGGTGTAGTCCTTGTACTTAAGCGGTTCATACAGCGCCAGCATGTAGACCAGTATGGCGAACATCAGCAGCGGCGTTATCACAGCCCAACAGATGCGATAGTAGATGGATGTCTTTATGCCCAGCATAAATTCCGCATCGCGACAGACGCGCTTCACGCCATAGACCCAGCCAATGGCCACCAGCTCAAAGATGGCCAAAACTAAGGCCACAAATGTGGCGCCAAAGAAGTCCAACAGGTTCAGCACAAACTGGCCGCCGGGTGTTATATACAAGAGACCCAGCAGATATCCAACAATTGATATAAACACGACGATATGCCACTGTTTTATCTGGGTAAACTGATCCTTCAACACGGTGGTCAGGCAGGAGACCATGCCCACATTGCTGCCAATCCCAAGCACAAAGAGCATGAGAAAGAAGAGCACCGAGAATACCTGCGGCAGCACTTTAAACTTTGCAATTGCATCCGGATACGATATAAAAGCCAACCCCGGTCCGCCATTGACTACACTTGATATGTCCGTTGTGTTATTCTCATACGCCAGATTGCCCAGTATGCCGAAGATTATGATGCCAGAGAGCAGCGAGGTGAATGTGTCCAAGGTGGTTACAATGTTGGCATCTCTGCAAAATACACAAAATACATAATTGGATTGAAAAATTATTAATCAAGGTAAACCATTTTGGACTTGAAATAAGCTGGGTCCTTCTTAAGAGAATATTAAACATAACTAAAAAAATAGTATACATTTTAAATAATGAATGAATTTTTAAACAGGGACAGAGAAAGTCGAAAGAGAGAGTGAGTAAGAGACAGGAATTGAGAGAGAGAGAGAAAATCTAGAGAATTATTTAATTGAGCAAGAAAACGAAAATGGAAAATGAGTTTAAAATGATTTTATTTATTTTAAGCGAGATAAGTGAGGATTATAGTTTTAGTTAGATAATAAGTAATCAAATTTGGATTAAAGAAATTTTAGGTCATATTTTTTTTGTTATTTTAAGCCAAGCCAGTCTAACATTTAAAGGTACATGGAATGTTAGTTAAGTTAAAAAATCGTTAAGCCGAAACCAACTAAAGGGTACTTACCTGTATATATTCTGGCCAAAACGATTGTAGGAGGCGTACATGATAATATTGCCAAAGCATATGGCCAGCGAGAAGAAGACCTGGGTAACAGCTGCATACCACACCTGCGGCTCCAGCAGCTTGTGCCATTGTGGTTTCAGAAAGTAAAGGACACCATCCGAAGCACCCGGCAGAGTCAGGGCGCGCACCAGCAATATCAGCATGACCAGGTAGGGGAACAGAGCGAGAAAATATGAAGCCTTGCCAGAGCTCTTAACGCCACGGAACATAATGCCCGCGATAATGAGCCAAGCGAAGGCCAAAGTCAAGGACAGACTCCAGCTGGGATAGCCAATGCCATCATCGATGCTCGCCTTTTCACGCAGAATAATGTTGCTGATGGAGTTGCCAAGGATGATGGATTTGATTGAAAACGAAAAATGCGATTTACTTACGTAAAATAAAACTCCGCCGAGGTGGTGCGCACCGTTGACTGATTACCGTTCACTACGCTCTCCTGATGCGGTGCCGAATCCAAACAGCTTGAGCCCCATTCCTCGCGGCAATAGCTCCAGGGTAGAGTGGGATAAAATGATTCCACAAAATAGCGCAGCGTGAGCGCCATTAAGGTGGCATAGTATGTGGTCACAATACCCGTGGCCAGCACCTGACCATAGCCGATGCCTGTATTGCAAATGGAAGATATTATTACACACACCAGCACAATCGCTCACTCGCACACTCACCTCTCATAATGGGCACAAAGTCATAGACCTTGACGCTGCCGCGACTCGAAAACTGTCCCATCAACATTTCCAAATAGTAAACCGGCTTGCCTACCAATAAGAGTACAATGAGGTAGGGTATCAGGAATGCACCGCCGCCATTTTCCAGCGCAATGAAGGGAAAACGCCAAACATTGCCCAGGCCCACGCTGAGCGCAATGCAGGACATAAGAAACTCTATATCATTATTCCAGCCATCCCGTTGCTTGCCCTGCTCCACATCCGGGCTAGCGTTTGGCTCCTGCGCTTCGCTCGCTTTGCTCTCAGTGGAAAGTTCTTTGGGCGTGGGCGTGGCGCCACCCTCGCTTTGGGTTTTATAGGCGCCCGGAATGGATATGGTGGAGGCATTCGGTGAGCCCACAAAGGCGGGATTGAGGTAGCCATTGTTGTTGCTGCTCTGCTCCATTTTACTAGTTGTTGTTGTTGTTACTGTGTTGCAGCTGCAAAGTCAATCAAAAAACGCCGCAACTGAAGGTTAACTCTTATGGTCAAGTTTTGTGGTTGAATACTAATTAAAAACCGCTGCCTACAGCGGGCGTGGCGGGGCGGGCGGAGAAACAGGTTACAAATCCACCAAAGTCAGTGACCCACTGACTGAAGCGTCGATTATATAACTATTTGTGGCATTCATTCACAAAAAAAAAAAAAACAAAAGAAAAAATTACAGCACACCCATACAATTGCAGTTCTGGCCACTTTGTTGCCAGTTACCAGTTTTTAGGGCTCAAACAAGTTTCTTGACAATGTCTCGACTCGTCTAGCATTTGCATTTTTCTGTTTCACCTAGCTTCGATTTGCTCTTTGTTTACATTTCACTTTGTTTTCAAAGTGATATCCACGAGTATCTTATGAATGTCATTCAGTAGAAGTTGGGATTCAATTTCAGTGCGGCTACGATTAGACACAGTTTTGCAAGGTGTGGAATATCATATTTCAGATACGTTTAAATATAATATTTTAAGTTTTTAGTTTCACTACATTTAGCATTGTTTTCTTAACGTAAAACAGCTACAACTTTCATGTGTTCTTTTACGCTTAACAATGTGCACCTATATCAGTTGTCATGCTTTTTAATCTAACGAATTATCTTAATATAATTTTGCTACTATATTTATCAATAAGGCTGACAGCAAATGTTAAGCCAAAACTTTGATCTTAGAAGTCCTGTTTATTAACTTACGAAAAGAAAAAATTCGCTAAAATGTAGAATTACAATTTTTCCCAATATGCATTTTTGTTGGGCCTTGTCGTGCAAATGTTGTTACATCGTAATATACGTAATGAAATAATAAATAATTTAAATTAATTTAATTTTTGTCAACATCCTTTTAATCGTTTGCAGTATTCGTGTTTTCAAGTATATATTTATATTTTTAATCATTTTTTAATCAAAACCGCACGCCAAGTCAATTAACTCTTATTTGTTGATAAGACCAATTTCGGCATCCACTTTATCATAGTAAAATACTACAAATTCTCAGAAGCGTATCAATAGTCGTTACATGATTATTTGCTCGCAAAACAAGATATTTTTGTTGTTTCTTAATATAGCTCTATTAAACGTGGAAAAATACGTATTGTTTTTGTGCCTTTCCCAGTTCCGCGGAATTTCTTTTAAGACACAACGCTCGTTAATTATTATAAGAAATGTGGCCTAATAAAGAAAAGTTAACTTGCATCTGTCACCGTTCTTAATTTCTTTGTGGTTCAAATGGCTTGACTGGGAAATAATAAAGGCTACGATTCCCAAACACATTGTCGTCCCAATGCTCGAACCAAAGCCTTCCGGTCTAGTGTTTGACTTATGGAAAATCAAAAAATAGAATTCATGCCTGAAACCACCTCGGCTCAAAACCGGTTAGACATAAAAAGATAATATTTATAAAAAATTGATATATACAAGCGGATATTCCTCGACCTTGCGTATGACAAGTTTTGTGCTTAAAAATTTAGATCGCAGTTTTTCATTGCACGAGAAAAATTTAAAGTTCCGCGTACTATCTTAAATGAAAATGCATTTATTTAAAAGTGTGCAGCACCTCTCAAATAAATTTGAACAAGGATCTTTGAAATCAGATGGTGGAAAAAAGGGTTTCATAAAAACGTTTTTCGTATTTTTTACACATTTTCCTTCAACACATGAGATAACTACAGTGAAAATTTTAGGTTCCTAGCTCTTGGGCTGTGCATTGTGCGTCAATCAGTCCGTCAGTCAGTTAATCACTCAGTGAGTAAGTCATTCTGTCAGTCTTTAAGTATGTCAGTCTGTAAGTCAGCCAATCAGTCAGTCAAACAGTCAGTCAGTCAGTCAGTCAGTAAGTCATTCTGTCAGTCTAAGTCTGTCTGTAAGTCTGTCAATCAGTCAGTCAGTCAGTCAGTTATGACAAACAGTTTTATACATAGATATATAAATATATAATGAAGTTTATATGAAATCGTAGGTAAGTGTATTAGCGCTTCGTTTAATCTAAATACTTTTCTTGTTTGTTTATTATTGAATTTTTCATTTGCCTTTGTGTCATTGTTATTGTTGTTTTTGTTATTGCCTCAGCATTGCATTTGCGCATGCGCAAGGCGCGACGCGTTGCAGCTGCGCCGACGTCAAAGTTGCTTTTGGTTGTTGCTTTTGGCTGTTGTTGTTGTTGTTGTTATTGTTGCAGTTGCAGTTGCTCCATTGTTGTTCTCGCAGTTAATGGAAAGTGAAGGTGCACAAAGCCGTTGCCCTCGCTGCAAAATGTCAGCGTTACGTGGTACGTAAAACATGTAATTACAGGTCGAAATCTACCTTTAAGTGTGTCAGAAGAATTGACAAACCAGAAGCACGTTTGTTTGTTTTTTTTTCAAGCTCTTATTTTTTAAAATGTGATGTGTGTTTAAATACATTTTTTAAAGTTTGTTATAAATGTTATCAATTATTTGCTATTGCTTGCATCAGAAATGCTTCATTGTTATACCTGTAGATAAAGCTTTGCACACGTTTGACTGGCTATGAATTTGATATTGTCGTGGGTTAGGCTAAACACATTTGGCAGCAGATAAAGCCCGAAAAAGATAAGGCTTGATTTCTAAATGAGTATAGGGAAATAAAAGTAAACAGTACAATAAACTTTTAGTTAACCCAGACAATGCGAGACAACGTTTATTATTGCTCAGCGGCGTGGCTCATATAAAAAAAAATGAAGAAGAATTTAATAGACATTGTTCTGCAAATAATTTGAGGTTTCATAAAAGCCAGACAGTCGGCATTCTCGAACCTTGACCCATAAAAAAATACATATGTTTATTCTGGCCTGTTTTAGAACAAGTTCTTAAATGTTTTAACAGTTGGCAACGTTTGGAACACAGTTAACTGTTTTGTTTATCTGTTTTTGTTTTTGTTTTATTTATTTTTGCTTTTTATTTATTTTGTTTGCACGCGACTGCAATTGTGTTTCCTATATTTGTTTGCTTTTTGATTAGACCCCAAGCAACTATTCGCAAAACCAACTGTCGTTAGTGGCGCCCAATTTCGCTAGCTCACTCTGCAAATATTTATAAAACATTGTGTAAAAATTTGTATGTATTTACTTTGTTTTTAATAAGCCAGATTTGGCTGTCAGTTAGCGTCACGTTAAACACGTCACTTGCTCGTTGCCAATTTGGGCTTAAACCGCAGCTCTATAACTGGCCTTAATCATATGCCAAGCAATTTATCATGTTTTTTGCTCGCGTCTGTCCCTCAAACATTTCCAGCTGCTCAATTATTAAAATTAAATGAGCCCGTATGCATAATTTATTATAATTAAGTACACGAATTTGATTTATATATTTGCTTTTATTTTTTGGGATCTCTTTGCAGATTTAAAAAATACTTGATTGCTTTTTTACCGGATTTACAAACGAACTGAACACAACAAACGCCAAGCGATCACTGAGCGGAGTGTTGGGCCTTGTGACTCGTCAGCCACAGCGTCTACAGCAGCAGACGACGCCGACGGCGACGCTGGCAGCGACAACAGCAGCGCTTAACGGTAAAAATTGCTCACAACTTGACCTAAGGTAAGTAAGGCGCAAAATACCTGTACTGAAAACACAAATGTGTAAAAAAAAATATTTCCATTGAGTAATGCCGAAGATGTGCTCGGGGCGCATGCTAAAGTAATTAATGATACTTTGTATAAGTGAATCATTAGGTAATTTTTGATTGAGTTTTCATTAAATGATATGATATAAATTATTTTATATTAACTATTTTATTTGCGCTTGTATTTATTTATATGTTTTTACTTGTATTGAGAACATCATCTTTATATTATTTTTTTTTAAAATTAGTTTCTTTTTTTAATATTTATCTAATGAAAAGAATAACTTAAGTATAAAATTTGCTAAAATTTGTTTGTTTTGTGATTAACTTTACTGTTATTAAGGGAACAACTTTTATTAAAATTGTGTGAATAAATACAAATGCAAATTATTCTACAGTTAAGTATAACATAATAACATACACATTAATAGATTGATATATTACCCTATCTGAGAGATCGATAGAAACATACCTATGCAATCTCTTCCGTATTCAGACTCCGATTCTGGGTGTCTTTAGAAGACGCCTAGCAAATCTATTAGAATTAAAATATTAATTGTTTTCCATAAATCATATTAGGCAAAAAAACAAAAAAAAAAAACAAACAATGTAAATGCAAATAGCTATTTTGCATATTTATGATGATCATAATGGAAATAATAGATCCCAAGTTATCCGACGAATCCTTCCAATGCCAGCTATATGATGGTTATTAGATTTTGATGGATACCATAGTGACACCCTTAATATCTTGATAAACACAAAAACTTGTTTAGATAAGAACCTACTTTTGGACCGATCGCTCCTATGACAGGCTTCGACATATGTATTGCCTACAACAGAAAGATAACTTTAAATCTGAGAGAAAAGTTCGCATATAATCAGAGGGAAAGACGGACAGGCGGACATGACTATATCAACTCGGTTTTTGATACTGATATAGAAAATATATACTTAACGGGGTCGGAGATGTCAAAATTATAATACCCTCTACAAGGGCAAAAAACAATTTTAAGACATGCCTCAAAGGGTATTCACGTTTCGATCAGCCTAAATAAACTATGCTCTCTGAAGCAACCCTTGCCAATGTCAACAAAAATATTTGTCGAGACTTTCAAATTAAATTATCTTGATAGTTTTTACAAAGAAAAAGATTATATTATCGTTAAAAGATTTCGATTTCTGTCTAGACATTAGATTGGACTATTTGCGATTAGAAATACCACAAAAAGCTTCTATGGAAATACATAGAAAATCAAAATTCAATTAAATAATGAATTTTACAATTAAAGTCAAAAAAAGGACAAAAGAATTAATTTTTGTTGCCCGTTAGCCATGGCTAATTAACTTATCAATTAACTCAACTACATATGTAAATTGTCCCATTTGATTGGTAAACCTTTGGGCATTAACTGCGCCCTTGTTATTTATGTGCAACACTTTTTCACAAATAAGTCGAATAAAAACATGCGATAAAAAAGGCAAACAAAACGCGCAGATTAACCCTTCAATAATATTAAAAAATTAATTACACATTAAATGGGCTAAAAGCACTCATGATGAGAAAAAATATAATAATGGTAACTAAAGTATTTGTACTATTACAGCATTTAATTAAAAGTGAGGGAGAGAAAAATTGAATGCAAATTAAATGTTTTTGCCAATGCAATAATTTATTAATGCGGGCGCGATAAATGCAATTTAGTGCGCTCCTCAATCATTGAATTATTTATATATTTATAGTACATATATAAATGTACTTTTTAAATGAAATTGTTTCACGTGTAATCAATGCATAACGCAACGTTGCTCTTTCGAAATAATTTCTGTTGCGGTCATTTTCGTGTTAATGGCCCAAAAATTGTAAATTGTGTTAAAAACAAAAGAGTTTTCAGTTCAGAGTAGCCGAACCGCAGCCATAAATGAGTGTTAGTAGGTGTTGCCAATTTGCATCCAATTAAAATTTCAGTCCTTTCGCACACTAACACACACTCACATACACACTTACTTTTTGTGCATTGTTGAGTTCAGCCACATTTTGCATCCAAATTGCATTTACGCATTTGCAGCTTTTATGCTGGATGTATGTTGTTCTTATACCCATGGGTTAATTGGGTATTATGGTTTTGTGGACATGTATGGTAGAGGCAGCAGGAAAGTATCTCTGACTCAAAAGGTTATATAAATTCTTGATATAAAATCGATCTGGATGGTAGAGATGGAAATACAAATTTAATAAGCCATACTTCATTTCTATCCCATATGCAAGCTAGGATGCGTGTAACAGCAGCTCAGGTCTGGGCTTAGGGTATGATCTAGTCGGCCACATCCGAGCACTCATGCTTATTACTATTGGCTAAATTCACAAATGGATATACCAATTGTCGTGCACACCTGTACACAAATAAGAACATTGGGGAAATCTTATAGCTCTTTTGAGTTTGTCTGTGCCTGTATAAAAAAGTAAAGAAAATACAATATAATGAGCTAAATAAAATGCTTGTAAAGAATTTGTTACTATAGGTGCGGAAAAATGAAAAAATAAGTCAAAACTTAAATCAATATTGACAAAATTAAGTTGAATGCTCGCATAAGTACACTTAAAATACAACCTAAAATATTGTTAATTGAATTTATTTACATATGTCTTAATACAAGCAAAAACATGAGTAAAGTGCAGGTTAAAATAGCTCAGGAGTTGAAATCTTAATTCAAATTGAATGTTAAATATTTAATTATTTACCTACAAATATGCTAACTGTCTTCAAGCAAACAGATATCTTAAAGTCCAATTATTTACACTTATTGTTAAGGGTTATTTGTTTTGACTGCAGATCCAACTAATTAAGTTAGCTGCTTTATTGCCGCAAAAGCCGTAATTTGCAATTGCATATTTAAGCCAAAACTAAACTCAAAATATCAACAATTAACTCAATGCTAATTTAGACATTCAGCCAACTGTGAATTTATGGCCAAGAAAACGCAGAGAGCGCTGCTTGACTGCAAGTAAAAGCCACTTTGTAATTCGTTCAGTCATTTATCAAGCGCCACTCGGGCATAAATCTTGGCTAAGCAAATCGCAATGACAACTACTTAGCTGCCTGCCACTGAATGCTGAATGTTTGCCAAGCGAAAATCCAAAAGGTGAAGTCACAGCCTGCCGCCACAATTCAGTTGTCCTTCGTCACGCAATTGTTTTTGTTTTCATTCGTTTTGTTTATTTTCGGCAGTACATTAAATTTTATAGCATTTGGCATAGGCTGGACATTAAAATCAAAAGACACAAATGCCACAGAGAAACAGCCAAAACAGATGGCCAAAGGTTTTCCGGTCAGAGGCAGGCACGTTGCGCATACGCCGCGTTGCCAGTTAACAGTGGGCAGGTGGCGTTTGGCAGGCAGCTTGTTGTCATTCTTGATTTATGCACTTGAGGAACATTAAGAATTGATGTTTTTAATTCAGATCTACGCTGAATTTGTTTAGTTTTCTTTATGGCACTTGACATAATAAATGGCTCCTTCGGGTGCTATTTCAGGGAAGCGTGCTAGAACAAACCACTGTTGTGCATCGCATGGCTGAAATTTAAACTCCTTTGCTGATATTTTAATAAGTATTTTGTTAAATATAATGAAAATAGAGTAAATAATTTTTGTTTATTATTTAATTTGGATTAGTTTTTTATTTCTTTAACATTTGTTTTTTGTATATGCAAAAGTATTAGATTTTATTAAAATTAGAAAGCTTAACACAAACTATCTTTAAAACAGGCTCAATTAGCTTTCCAAGAGCTGCCTCAGTTCTTTGTTTGTTTTTCTTATCAGGCCTGTTCTTAAGACTTTTATTAACCTAATTGAATTGGACAGCTCGGAGCTTGTACATCTCTTATCTTATTTAAAACAAATCTTGCGAAACTTCTTGCGCAAAGTTGATTGTAAAAGTTTTCGTTGACTGCTAACAAATTGGTTACGACTCGGAAATCTTTGAGTTAACACAGTTGCTGCATGTGTGGAATTACGTTTGGGGTCTAAGTTCGCCAAAGCAATTTGTGTCTGGGCCCATTCCCAAGCTATTGCATTAGCTATGCAATTTCAATTGTGTGGCTGCAACAATTTTCGCATTTGCCGCATATATGTGCCACAAGTGTCAGATTGTTGCCATCTATTAGTGTTGCATACTTTTCGGCTGCCATTTGAATATATAGTGCATTAATCATACGCCCCGTGCTCGACAACTACACATAATTGAGCTGTTTCTGTTACGGCGACGGCTGTTGACTGCATGCGCCACATTGCACACACAGACACGCACACACACATACACACACACACACATGTGTGCACTTATCGCAGATGCAGTATATTAAGTCATTGTTTGGGTCGCTGTAAGCGCCTGTTAAAGCCAAATTCTATAACAATGTAAGGCACTTTTGTTTCTGTTGTTGTTTTGTTCTATGTTTTACGCCAAGTGCTGCCATAAAAATGACTAAAGCACACGCAACAACAACAACAATAACAGCAACAAAAGCAGCAACAACAACGAGAACAACTCAACTCGAGTTGACTCCAGTCGCACGCCAAGCGCAGCGCATTTCGTGCGTATAAAAATCTGCAATTCATGCAATTTTCATGGAAAATTTGCCACACAAAAAGAAAAGCAGCCAAAAAATAGAACAACAAGCGCACATGTTTTGTGTTTGTTGCTTTGCTGTGCATGTAAGCGTTTGTGCGTGTGTGTGTGTGCGACTCTCTCTGTGCTCTGAATGTCAAAATATTTGTGTGTTTGGCATTTTAAGCGTTAAATTTTTGCTGTCAACATTTCCACTTGTGCCAGACAATGTCATTCACTTGCCGCAGCGAGCTTGGGCTGCTTCTGTGGTACCTTCTATGGCAGCAACAGCAGTTGTCATATTAATTTGCTTAGCACGTGTCGCTTAAATACTTCAGTTTCGGCTTCATGTTTTGGAGATTACGAGCAAACGTGTCATTTGTTCACATACGGCCAATTCTCATCGACTGCCTTATCCTCCTCAAATACCCTAACCTATTTGGGCTCAACTCTGATTTAATTTATTTGATTGGGCATTCACTTTGTAAAAGTAATCTCGTAGCAATATTTGGCTTAAGCTAGTATTTACATTCGTAAATAATCGTTTTGTTAGGTGGGTATATTTTATAGAAATGAACCTTAATGCTCAATGGAGCTAAGAAAATACATTGAAATTACAAGATTTGTACGTTGTTGTTGCTAATTTTGCACATTTGTTGTCTGTTACTCAGTTGTCCCAAATACTGCTTTTGATTCCGCTTTCAAGGTGCCGATATATTAAGTCGAAACTAAACTATGGACAAAGGAATTTGCGACCGCCTTCCGCCTTCATTTACTTGTGCATTCGGATAAAAAATCAGCATATTTCCATTATTTATCTTGGCAGAATCAAAATATACAGGCAGGTGTGCCGCAGGTTTTCCCTCAAGCAGCTACCGCACAACGAAAACATCTCTTCTACTAAGAAAATACAAACGAAATAAGAATGATTGAAAGTCGATAAGTATAAAGGATCAACAAGTATCGCACCGACATCGACGTGCTATGAATTGCTTGAGAAATGCACGGATGTTTGCCCTGGATATTTCGGCTGCTTCTCTATCTGTGTCGGTGGCTGTTCCGGGGTTGTTGGGAACTTATCCAGCAATTTTGTATCGCTCAGCGGTATTATTCTGTCGTGATTTACATCCTTGTGATCGGGTTCATCGCCAATATCGACTTTTACCGTCTTCCCTGCCGGAGTTATGACTAGTATATGCATTTTTTTCGAAATGGTCATGCAGTAATTTGAAGGTTATGCAAGCCGAAAACGTAATTTGGTCGTAAAGGGCCAAAATTATATTTGTATAGGCTTTATTACCAATTTTGTCTATTTTTCAAAATGAAATGGACATACAATTTACATTGACTACATAAGAAGACTTTTGTAAGTCATGGCCAACTTTGCGAAAAGTTTCGATGAAGGTTTTGAAATTCAAATAAACAAGGGCTGGCTATATATGGACTACGTTTAGAGTGTTACAATTCACATATACATTTCACTTTAATATAAGAAAAAATTTGAACGAGCATTTATAACCGAAATTCTACCTATTCAGTTGCCAATAAACTCTAGCTTATTTTAAAATAAATGAATCAGCTATGGAGTATTAAATAAAGCTTTAAATTCTTGAAAAATTAGCTGCCGTTTGTCATTTTAAGATTTAAATGATGCTGCAGCAATACTTTTAAAGACTTTTCTATTTATATCATTTCATTTGTCTGCAGCGCTGAAAAGTAGGCAATAAAAGGACGAATGGTGAAAACTCTCCTTGCTTGCAGCAAAGCCTGCGAAAGCTGCTTTTTATCCTTCCGTTCTGCGGTGAATTTGTGGTTGTGTGTGTTCGTGTGTGTATGCTTATGTCTTAGTATGCTTTAAACAAAAAATATGTCTCAGTCGCCGCGCCCACTTTTGTGTGTGTGTGTGTTAGAGAGTTGTTTGCCAGCGACTGTTTGTTTTTGGCATGTGGAAAGTAGAACATAATTAATTCAAATTAATTACAATTTGTGTGGAATTAGCGCTTGTGGCAAGCAGCCCGCCCACAGAACAAAAATGATAATGATGATGTCAATGATGATAATGCTGATTATCATTACAATAATGAATATAATAATGCTGCTGATGATTATGCCGTCTATGTCCGCAAACATTTCCAGCGATTTTCATGGACTTATGCTCGTATGGCGCTGTTTGCATTGAACGCCCTCTGCTCCCTAGTCCAATTACCTCGTCCTGCCACAGCAAATTTAGCCTGACAAGCTACTTGAATTATGTTCCGGTGTTGGTGACTGCAGCAGCCTTCAAATAATTTGGCGTATTTTAAGTTTCATAGCCGCCCGCCCGCCCGCCATTGTTTCCCTGACCCCATTAGTGCAGAATTACGACAACGTCATAAACTCAAGTGCACAGCTCAATTGGGGAGATACGGGTTTGGTGCGGCTGGTGCATTTATAAATCAATTATGCAACGATTGCACGCTCATTAGTGTCAAACTCAATTAACGCTATGACAGTTTTGCCAGCGCCGCAGGATAGAATAGGATGGAAGGACATGCAACGCCCACAGCGACGTTAGGCGTTATGTCAACGGTCAAGTTGAGTTCAATTTGTTAATTGGCACTGGCATTTTGAGGATTTTGTAATATGCAACATTAACAGGGGGATCAGTGAAATAGCCAAGAGTTTTGAGAGAAATTGACCCGAGGGAAGACCCACAATTATTATCATGTAAGTAAATGCAAGCACCTATAAGCGACAGGACAGACTTTATCTTTTTTTCGAAAAAGTAAAAAGACGACACATTTGAAATGTGGGCTTTCGTATTTTCAAGGAGTACTCAGTTAATTTATTGAAAAAAAAAAAAATAAGAGTAAAATAAAGGAAACAAGTCAATCTCAACGATCGACTGTTGGTTCCCAGCAATCGCTTGGCCAGACCTCTGCCTACAGCTACACCTATCCGTCGCCACTTTCACCTTCTCCCAAGAGGGAGTTCACGGCGCAGGAGTCGGCCAGGAGGTCACCTGAGGCCGTTATTCATTACACCTTTAACTTAGTTTTTATATATCTACTTATTCTTAATACTGTTTAATGTACATACTGGTGAAACCTGGTGAAAGCGCGCTCTTGACTCGGACACTCTTGAGTTATGATTGGAACTTGTTAACAAAAAACTATAAATATATATATATATATATATATATATATATATATATATATATATATATATATACAGATTGCATAGAAAATAAAACATCAGCAACTTTTTCTTATTTTGTTCTTTCAATCCATTACAATCTTTCAGTAGAGTCCCTATATATTATCTTATCTGAAATTTGTTTGCCTTTGCCAAGCTTTTCAAGCATTTGCGACCTTGGCTTTTAGCTGCTGGCATATTAACATAAATATTCAAGCATGCCCCTTGGCCAAGACTCGACTTTAATGCACTCGAGCATTGGCCATACAATACAATTTTTTGAACATAATTCTTCTAGCAAATCGAGCCCAACAAGTATTTTATATCGTAATTGCAATCTTGCATAAATGCGTGTTGCCAGAGTTTTCAAGCACAATTACAGTACATGGATAGGTATGTGTGTGTGTGTGTGTGGGTGTGTATTTAGCGTGTTTGCTTGTCCTTCGTATTGCCATTTTAGTATGTGCCTTTTTTATGGCAACAGTCACCGTCACAGCATCAACTTTCAGTTGGAACACGTGTAAGTGTGTTGTTTACACACACACACACACATAACGAAAACTGAGCAATGTCCATGACACACTTGCCAACATGTGTCTGTAGGTGTGTGCGTTGCTATGTGTGTGCTTTTCGTTGCATATCTCAATGTTTGCATCTGTGGCCAGGCCTTACCCAACTCTTCAAACATGTTGGCCACGTTGCTGTTGCTCGCTGCTGTTGTTGCTTTTCCTTGGATGGCAACGCATTGACACGCGCCTTGTTTGCTCACCCCCTCTGACCACAGCCCCCAGGCCACCCAGCCCACCCAGCCCAGTCAGCCAGTGGCACCCATACCCATGCATTGAGGTCAGCCGATCCGCCATGTTATTACATATGTATAGCAACGTTTTTCTGTAGCGCTTTGATTACCATTTCGGCCACGTTTGCCCCATTAACACTCAATCATTAGCATCGGCTATCACAGGCATTCGTGCATCAAATTAAATGCTTGCGGAAATATCATCAATAACAAGCGCGAACAATGCCGGACGAGGCGGCATTCGGCGACACGGCTTGCCTCCACGTGACCAATTAATTTTTGGCATCCCAGCGACAAACAATTAGCCAGCGAAATTCGACCAAATAATAACAATAGAAATTGTAGCTGTTGTTAACCTTACTAGTCTACATAATAATTACTACACTAGTAAACATAATAATTAAAGTTGAGGGCATTAAATATAGGACTCAAGTTAGAAGACTTGTCAGACGAATAAAAATATCTGCCTAATAAAGCTATAACCGATAATCAATAAGAATATTTTTACTTATAAATTAATGATATAATAAGGCAAAATACGAATTTTAATATAAAAATGAAAATAACAAAAAATTCAATAGATTTAATTGAAAACTATAATTTACTTAAAATTTTGGAAAATTTCATTTATTTATTCATACTCCAGTGGAAGTTTGTTAGGTCGCGCATGTCTTAGGCTCGGTCTTAGTCTTAGAAACCGTCTCTCAACATTTCAAGGACTTTGATTAAATATTTATTACGAAATTTTTAAAATTTACTTGTTAATAATTTATGCAGTCTAGTGACATTTATATGCAGCTTACACCAAACATGTGATAGCCTATAGCAGTTTGTGCCCATTACAACTGAAATCAGAAACACAAACACACGCACATACACCACTATAACTTGTGCACTACATTAAGACGTTCGCGTTTAATTTGTGGCTATATGGCGTATGCGTAATATGTGACGTCTACGCAACGTGGTGCTAAGCTTAGCTCTTACAGCATTGAATGCCGAATTGTAATATATGCAAATCGCTGCAGTTGATATATCATTGGATTAGCTGCGCCAAAGCTGCATGTTTTCAATGACATTCAGCTGAGACAAAGAGCGCATAAAGTGCATTTAAAATGGCATTATCAAAAGCACACTCACACTCACACTCACACCCACACACACACACACACACATACACAGACACACAATCGGTTAACGTGCTTGGCGCTTTTATGCAAATTTTTTTGCCACTTCCACCTTGTGCATTTTATGCGATTGAGTTCGTTCTGGCGCTCAATTGGCCAACAATTCGATTTTATTTGATTAAAGTTTTGTGTTTCCATTTTTTGCTATGGCTAAAATCCTTTTGTTTGCTGTGAACGGCCAAAGTCAATTAGGCCGGCAAACATTTGTTTATATGCACAGACTCACATATTTATATAGACAGGAGTAAGGATGCCAGTGTAAATATGTGTTTCTGTGTATAAAATGCCACGGGCAACGCTTTGGGCTTAATTAACATTAAATTTGTATGTTGCCGGGGCCATTCACGAAATAAAAAGTGTTAAGACAAAGGCAAATTGCCACTAAATTAGCACTTAAGGAATTTTGCTGAGCTGGCTAACGGTAAGTCCTCATTGCTATGCTAGCTGCTCGTGTCCTGCTTGTCCTGCCAGACTGTCTGCCAGCCATTTGCTCAACGGCTACACCGGTAGTCAATTAAAGTCCAACTGATGTTTAACAATTTAATTACAAAAGTTAACAAGTTTAAGTTGAACTGCCAGGAGCAGACAGCTCGCCGCTCGCTGCTCTCAGCTGTAAGCTCTGTGTCGACACAGTTCAATTGGCCGAAACGGAAAAGTGTTGGACCAAATATGCCAAAGGCAGTTTTAAATTTATAAAATTTAGCCAGCAAATTTTGTCATTTATGTTCAGTGGCCATAGTAGGGGTATTCAGTCGATCAGATAAATTAATAATATCTAAAATTAATAGAGTTTTGAGACGTCGAATATGTTGAAAATTCTTTTAGCTGAGAACTAATTTCATATATTTTCTTAGAAACCCACATTGAAAAGTTAATATTAAACATAATATTTGATAATAATAATCGAACATCGAACCCAATTTGAATCAGTATGTTGCCGTAAACAATGTTGTACAGCGGTAAAGAATTTGAAAAAAACTGACGATGTGGCAACATCATTTTGGGTCTGAGTAAGAAAAAGTAGTATAGACAAACTTTTGCGTTTTATAAACATGAATTCATAAAATAAATATTGGTAACTTTTTAAGTAAGAAATATTTTTAATTTTACTCCATCTCAGGAATACCCCTAATCTTTAAGTAGCTTCAACATTTGGGCATTTGTTTTCAATTGCGGCGGATTTATAAAATGCATTTGCTTTAAAAGCATTCAGTGGTTCAACTAGATTGTTGACTCTCCAAATATGCAGTTTGCTTAATGAAATGCTATATCGTAATACTATAATCTATTATATGCATTTAAATGAAATGCTGTAAATTGTTATTTGGCTTATTTATTTGAAACGTGTATCTTCTATTCATAGCCTCTTATCGTTGAGGCACACCTTGCTTAATTTTGGCTGGTTATTATAGTTAATTTGCGTCTTGCTCGAGCACAAAGCGAGCATTTTCTCAGCGCCTTTAAAATGTTGCCTCTAATTATTGTGCATTTTGCATTTAGTTAAGGTTTTAACTTGGCTTGTTGTGCTTTCCTTTGGCTTCATATTTACGTGGCAGCTGCAGCTGCATTTGCGCCACTTTTAATGAGTTTTTGTTGCGAAGAAAATGGCTCCGAAATGTTTGCTGCTGTTGTCTGCCGGCTGTTTGCCAAAGTTTACACGCTCGACCAGCGGCCACTGGCAAACTGACTGACTGACTGACGGACTAAATGCTCGACTGACTGACTGACTGCTTGACGTGCACTTGAGGCGCTCCAAAAACTAATCAGCGTCGGTAAAGTGCGACGACGAGCGCCTTGCCAGTTTCTGCGCTGATTGTGTTGCCTCAAACTGTTTCTTTTTCGCTTGCCCTAACGGAAGGGTATGCAAACTATGTCGGACATTAAGTTGCAGGCAGCTCGAGTAAATAAGACTTAAGTAATAAATCTTTTTTAATTTGTGGCTTAGTGTAAATACTATTAGGTTAGTCACACAGGCAGCCAGCTTGCTAGCTTAGCTAACTATTTTTTTGCTCAAAGGAACTAAATACACATAATTTTTCAAAAGAGCTCAATTGACTTAGGTAGTCTTGAGACACAGAAATATGCTAGCTTTTACTTTGTTAAAAAAGTCCGCCAAGCTAGCAAAAATATTGCTGTATTAAAAAACGCTGTCTTTGAATCCTCACCAAACTCCTTCATCAAACTGTTCAAATTTTATCAGAAATGTAAAAATATTTTTAAATTTAGTTATTGATTCAACTGTATTTTTATAGAGTATTTTATTTTTTCGTTGTTTCTAGCGTAACATTTCTTATCTACTTTTTTGTCTTGCTAAATAATTAAGACTGTTGCAGGCCAGTTGAGCGTGTTTAATGAGCATGGCCTGAGCCGAAGGATCGTTTGTTTTTCGCCAAAACTTTTTGAGGCCAAAATGGTGAACAGTTTTGGTCAGCTTTTGGGGCTCGTTACTTATCTTGCTCATTTCCTTTCAGTGCACTTTTGTATTGCATTAACATGGTCATTATCCGGTGTTATCCTTTTGCCACTTGCAGAACTGCCCGGTTTTTTATTATAAATTATGGGGAGGGCTGGGCGTCTCTATTGGCGCTCTCAAGTGTCTTCCTTCCGCTGCGCTCAATTGCATAGTTATTAGGTATTGTTTAAGTTGCCCGTTGCTGGTGTTCAGCGTATCTGTTGTCTGCTGTTGCTTTTTCACACCTCTGCACTCGAATTCACTCGACTAATGTGTTAAAAGTTCCGTGCATGCTTCGCTGCCTTTCTGCAGGCAAGTGTATATCCTGGCAAATCCTTGCTGCCCGCCGCCTGCCGTTCTGCGTCTTTCCGCATTTAATTTTCATTATAGGCACTTGACTGCACAAAATTATGCCGTCCGGTTGGGGTAGGTGGAAAATGTACAAATAAATGTAGCTTATTAGTAAGACTTTTGCTTTGTCGATTTTTAAATTACCTAAACAAGTTTTCAGCTTATTTCCCACTGTGTGCTCCATAAAATTAAACAATTCATTAAACTTTCAACGCATTTTCATTTAATTGTTTCATTTATATGCCGGCATTTGTCTAGAAAGTTTGTGTGCTGTGAACTGTGAGCATTAAAGGTATTTAAAATAACGACTTTCTATGCAATTTTCATGATTTATAGTCAGGTAATGTATATAAGTAGAACAGAGAAAAATATATTGATTGGTAGTGAAATGATAGTATGGACCCTTCTCACTTCTTCTTTTTATACCCTGAACCCATTAAAAATGGGTATAAGGGTATATTGTATTTGTGCAAAATCCAAATGTATGTAACAGGCAGAAGGAAGCATCTCCGACCCCATAAAGTATATATATTCTTGATCAGCATCAATAGCCGAGTCGATCTAGCCATGTCCGTCTATCTGTCTGTCCGGCCGTCCGTCCGTCCGTCCGTATGTACGAACGGAAGGATCTCAGAACCTATAAGAGCTAGAGACTTGAATTTTTAGATGTAGGTGCTCCTAGTTCCCGCGCAGATCAAGTTTGTTTCCGATAATCGATAACTTACTCCGTTTCCAAGCATTCGATAAAAATCGATATCGAAATCCTGTTTTTTTTTGTCAATTTTGGTAAATAATAAGAGCTAGAGTCACCAAACTTTACATATAGCTTTTAAAATAGAATATATATATACATTTGATGTTGGAAGAAGAGGGTTCAGGGTATCCCCTAGTCGGGAGCTCCCGACGAGAACCTCTTGTTCTATCTTATTTTTATGCTTATTCTTACTTATTCTAATTAGTTTTTGACTTTTTATTCCTTAAATACAAAAAGAATTTTTATACGATTCTTATGAGTGTCAAAAGTACTTTGATTGTTTTTTAAGTAAGATCTTTGCGTTTCCTTGCCGTTTTTACTACATACATAAAGTGACTTACCTCTTTAATGGCTTAATGGGAAGTGTGCTTCGTTGATTCGTCTCTGAAAACAGGGTATCTAGTGGTTGAGCACACTTGTTTTTATTCGTTCAAACTTCGTTCTACCCTTTTCTTACTTTTTGTTTTCGTTAAAGTAATTACATCAAAAGGCGTTCGAGTACAAAAACAACAAAACCACCAACCCAGTGGCGCAAGGATCCCACAGCGCGTAAAAGTTCCGAACTGCAGTTGAACTGTGAGTTAAATCCTTTCAATTCAATGACATTTGGCTTGCACTTTAGCACCGAGCGCCACCAAATTGGAAATGCGCGTATTGTGATATAGTTAACACGGGTGCACGGGCACGCCATGAGTCAAGTTCAATTAAACAAGTGACTAACAGAAGCGCGGCTTAGTTTAACATGGCAGGGAGCCATGGGGCCAAAAACCAAAATCCCATTTAAGCTGCGCCAGCTAGCGCTTCTTTCTGCAACGCTTCTCGCTCGTTCCGTTTAGTTTGTAGTTTGTAGCTTGTAGTTTTTTGTTTGTTTTCTATGCTGGTGCTAAATGTCAGCGATGCAATTAAATTGGGAATAGGCAACGACGATGACGATGAGGACAACGAGCAGAGGGCAGCAGGATAACGAAGAGGATGCAGCTCGAGGGCTGGACGGCTGGGTGGTTGAGGGCTGTCTGGTGCTTGGCGCGTTATAAAATTATGAAGCAAGATTGGATTTAAAAACAGCTCCAGAGCTGGAGAGAAATGAGGCTAGCGCCATTAGCGTCGCTTCTGACGTCGTTTACTGCGTCCTGTGGCTGCAGCAGATGATGGATACAAAAAAAAATACTAAAAACGATGTAGAAGAAAATTGTAATTAAACTGCGTTTGTTGTCATTGCATTTATAAATAATAATAATAATAATAAATATTGCATAATAAGGCAGACGGCAGGCGCTGGCAAAAGAAAAGCGCCGGTACAAAGGAATTGAATGAAAAGCCAGCCAGTGCTCAGGCTCTGGGGTCCTGGCCAAAGGCAGCCCAGTTGTATATATTTAACTACTAAAAACTTTAGCTGCAACTTCCTAAAAAGGACGTGCGAAAAACAGCGCGCAATGAAATGAAAATTGTAAGAAAAATGGCGTTCATATTCGGAGCCTTCCGCTCTGCATTTCCCCAACAAAAAGGTCCTGTGCGTGCTGAAAGGTTTTCTTTTGTGTATTTATTTTTCTTTTTTTTTTTTTTTTTGGTCTTGAAGCAAAATCACTTTAATTAAAGTGAAATGCAAACATTTCAATTAACAGCCGGAGCTAAGCTGATTTCAATCTGACTAAAAGGGATAACTTCCGGCAGACATTTTGCCTTTTGGCTAACGCCTCAAGGGTCGCTGCCTGGTGCGTGCCTGCCAAGTTCAAATGTTGGCCAAGGCGCAATTAAAGGGGCATTGCCATTTGCTGATGTTGTCGATGCTAACTTGGCTTTGCAGCCCAAGCGATTGACATTAATTTTGCATTAGCCAGCTAAGCCAAACCCTCGCCAAGTTTCGTATACGCCATGTTAGCCGCAAATTTAATTATGCGCGTTTGTCCATAAAAAAAGCAAAGAAAACAAATAAAAAAGAATACAAAAAAAAAAACAAGTGGCTTTTGTTAAAGCGCCAAGTGTTTTGACCCCTGTTGATTTTATATTCCAATTAACTAAATTACTAAAGCCAGCTGCTCGGCTCTTTTTGACTATATAAATCACGTCGCCCTTTGGGTCTACAGTTTGGGCCATCGATGAGGCAAACATCACACATCAATACATGTAGGCAAGCCCCTGAAGAGCTTCTCCCCCAACTAATCGTTGCTTTGTGTGTGTGGGTGTGTATGTGTGTGCGGCCTCTTATACAAATTCTGTCTGGCTTTAATTGATTTCATCGAAACACTCTAAGCGCATTATTAGACAAACCGCAGCGTCAGCTTCAATAATGATTAGTGCTTTGTTGTGTGTGTGTGTGTGTGTGCTGTTCGTTGTTATTTCACTTCAATTTGTATTACATGACCTGGCATTGTTATCGGTTTTATGCCGCTCTTTAATGGGCCTTATCGATAATGTCTGCTGTTTGTTGGACGCCCTATTGTAATCGTCTTGTAATCTTAACGACCCAAGCCAAATGAGCCAAATGAGATATGCAGACACAATACATACACTATGCTACAAGTATGAAAAGGCACAACGAAAAAAGAACATCTTGATTTGAAATTATGGTACCGGTAGATTTTAGTACACTGTACAATAATGTGGCCATAAAGATTATTATAAATATGCCCAATTTCTGAAGAATTCTATAAATAATCTAAAGTAAGTAAATAGAGCTCTAAATTGATTAACTATAGCACAACAGATTACAGCACTTGATAAATACGACTGAAGATTGGCGATAGACGCTTCCATATAAATTGTTTTAATGTGGCCAAGGGGCATGTGCCAAGTGAGTAACATTAAATGTTAACTTCAAAAATATTACTTTATTACAGGCGCAGCTCGATTTAATTTAGTTAGCTTCACAAGCATGTGTAATTTTAGTTTAAGTTAGTTCGGGGCAATGCGAGATTGATATATTTTTTACTTAAAACATCCCGTACTTAAGCAAAGGTTATACAAATGGCGCCTAAGCAAGAAGAATCTTTGAGAGCCGCTGAAATAAGTTTCATTTAAGCATTTAATAATTACGTTATCTTATTCAAAATATATTGCCTACTTCCAGTTAATTTCATTGCATTGGCTTTAGTTTTGATTAGTTTTATTTTGTTCAAACATTAAGCAAGTCTTAATGCTTGTGTGTTACATACTTGTACGCCTGTTCATAATATTGTGGCATTTAAGAGTTGCTAATTAGTTTAAGTAAAGTGTCAAATTTAGTGCGCTTACATTTCGCTAGGCAAGTTGTGTGCGCTTAACCTGAGCCCAAGTGCACTTCAGCAATGGCAACTGCAACTGCAACAAGAACTATACAACAATACAACATTTGTTTTCAATTGCAGACGACAGACGGCAGGGCGTGGCTGGCAAAGCTGGGGTAATAAACTGGGACAACAACTTTAAAAGTAGCGGCAACAATGCAAAATGCGATGTCAGCAACAGCAGCAACAGCAGTAACAGCAACAGCAGCAACAGCACTGAAACCAAGTCAACAACAGCTTAAAACATAATACGCTAAAGGCTTGCAGTAAAGAGGGGAGAAAAGAGATTTAGGAACAAAACAAAGCAGCAGTCGGAATGATGAGAAAACGTTGTTGTAATTAGTAAACGGATGGCTGACAAGCAACAGCACAGAATGAATCAAAAGCTGAGGCGGAAACGGAAATGCAGGCCCAATAAAACTGACAGCCAACAACAGAAGCAGCAGCAACAAGAAGAAGTCAACTAAATGTTTCTTAGCAGGCGGCAACAACAATTGCAAATGCCAAACAGCCAACTGCGATCATGTGTGACGTTGAGCAGGCGTTTAAGAGCAATCAAAGCGACGACAACGATGATGAGCAGGACGAACAGCACGCGAAGCAGGATCAGGAGCAGCAGGTCAGCAATGAGGCGTGCGTGAAGTCCCCTGTGCTGGCCAATCGGCAGGCCTCTAAACGCTGCTTGGGTCAGCTCCTAAAGCTGCTGCTGTCCACGCCGGGCTTGGTGCTGTTGGTCACAGGCTACTCGGTGCTCGGTGCTTTAATCTTTCCACTGCTGGAGGCACCACAGGATCTAAGCAAATCGGCGGCCATAGCCAAGAGTCGTGAGGATTGCCTGCGTGAACTGTGGATCATAACGGGTGAGTGAGCCAACTAATTTGTGTATTTGCCGCATTCGCATAAATTCAACGTAAATTATTTGCCGCATTGCCCATAATTTAAAACCGAAACGTTGTGTTTTTACGCCTGAATTGAGCTGTGCAAATGCTAGTTACAAGTGCTTTAAAGATCTGTGCTAATGGCAATTAATGCTAAACAAATATCAATATTTTAATTGGCATTAGATCTCACTCAGCACAGGAAAGCACCAAATTGAATAATCACAAAATATTTGCATAGCCAAATATTTGGCCAGCCAAAAGAAAACAATTTCACAAATTTTACGCCGACCCTTGCATATTTTTGGCATGGGTGCGTGTGCTCTCCAACTAAAGTAAGTTATTCTCTGTGATTTATTTTAAATTAATTACTTTGTCACCTACCATGCAGCTGCCGCTGTCAGTCAATTTACACGGCAATCTTTATTAAAGTGAAAAAGCATTTAGTTTTATCTTCTATTTTTACGAATGCGAAAGCTTCGCATTGCAACACCTCTGCACGGTGGGGCAAATTGTGAGTTCTAGATGCATATTGGAATGAGCTGAAGGTATTTAATTCACACATTTATGTTAAAATACAAAATGGTAAATGGGTGTTCGGCTACCGAAATTATTGTGTTCATAACAGCTGTTAACCTAACATATGCTAAAGATAACTCAGAATTTCTGAAGAAGAAGCATAATTTATAATTTGAATATTGAACTTTTGGGTCCCAAACTGCGATGCTATGTAGAAGAATGTCTGACTTATTCACAGACTGTTAACTTAACAAACGTTAAACAGAAATCTCAAATTTAGCAAAAAAAATCTTTAAATAGTTGAGAGCAATTAGTCTTGAAATTATTTGTGCCTGCTATGTCATATACATAAGTATTAACATAACAGAGAGCTGCTATGATAACATATGTTAAATAATGCCTTGAACATGACAATAAATAACTTCTCATTAAATATTTATATTACAGAATCTTTTAACTAATTTTCCATTGACTCAGTTTCCACTATTTTTTGGAATGTCAATGTTGTTCCGGTTATTTAATTATGCCGGAAAAAGTGTCTTATTTGCATACAGTGCATATTTCCCCTCCCTCTCTCTTCCTCTCAACGCCCAAGCGTATGCGGTGGCGTGTGCTTGTGTTGATTTAATGAAAATTTCACATCATAAATAAACTAATTAATTTAACGCGCACTTCTCCATTTTTCGAGTTGCGCACCTGGCGTATGATTAATACACAAGACTATGCATTTAATGATGCTGGGCATCTCGTTGCTTGGGTAAAGTTTGCAATTAGCTAGTCAATTCATTTGAAAAATTCCTGAAAACCCTTTGTTGAATCTGGAAGCTGTCGTAAGCCCTAAGCACTGTAAGATATATTTAATTAATAATTGTAATGATGAGCTTAAGTTAGTTCCCAAAAGGTATTAGATGCTCATTATGTAATCGGATAGCTTAATATGTATATAAATATTCATGTAAGCGCCGAGAAAAGCGCTTTCCACACCGATTACTTTGTCAGAACTAAAATGAATTTCATGCTTGCCGACATTTTAGGCATGGCTTCACTTCTATTATAAACTAATATATTAATTTGATTAATTTAAATGAAAATAATTTTTAAAAACATATGGATTTTTTATTTATATTTTTCGAAATTCTTAGAAAATTTTAAAACAAGTTTTAACTCGCTTTGTAAAATTAAAAATCTACTTCAAGTCTTATTTCAAGTCTTCATCAACTATGCTTAATATTTTTAATGCCATTCTCAACAGATTCACAACTCACCCGATTTTCCTGCATCCGTTTTCCGTTTTTCGCATATCTTAAAGTATTTATTAATTAACATTTTAGTTTTTTCTTAAAAAGTAACAGTTTTATTATACCCTGAACCCATTAAAAAAGGGTAAAAGGGTATATTGTATTTGTGCAAAATCCAAATGTATGTAACAGGCAGAAGGAAGCATCTCCGACCCCATAAAGTATAAATATTCTTGATCAGCATCAATAGCCGAGTCGATCTAGCCATGTCCGTCTGTCTGTCTGTCCGTCCGTCCGTCCGTCCGTCCGTCCGTCCGTCCGTCCGTCCGTCCGTATGTATGAACGCAAGGATCTCAGAACCTATAAGAGCTAGAGACTTGAAATTTTAGATGTAGGTGCTCCTAGTTCCCGCGCAGATCGAGTTTATTTTCGATATTCGATAACTTACTCCGTTTCCAAGCATTCGATAAAAATCTATATCGATATCCTGTTTTTGAGCAATTTTGGTAAATAATAAGAGCTAGAGTCACCAAACTTGACATATAGCTTCTAAAATAGAATATATATATATATGCATTTGATGTTGGAAGAAGAGGGTTCAGGGTATCCCTTAGTCGGGAGCTCCCGACTAGAACCTCTTACTTGTTTTTTTTTTAAATCCTTTTCATATAAAATATTTCAATTAAACCTAAATGAGTCGGAATATTTGGCAGGCACTCAAATTAGCTTGCTAGCTATTTTGTAGAAGTTACGCGAATTTAAATAATGTTTAAGGCTAACAAATTCCTGTGGCTTCCGTTCTGAAACGTGAAGGAAGGCTGGGTAACAAGTTTTATATTACACAAATAGTCACGTAAAGCGCTTCCCGAGTTTGTGCGAGTAAGAAACCAAATGCTGAGAGCACTTTCGCATTCATTTGCTATTAAAATGAGTATAGAGTGAATGGATGTACCTATAGTATACGAATACAACGACTCAAACACGAAGCACATTTGCTTTGGTATTTACATCTGCCAAGGATCCAATACAACGGCCCAGAGTATTGAGTGTTTCATTTCAGCTGAAATGGATGCAGTGGCGATGGCAATGGCGGGCGTTGGCGTGGGCTTGGGCTTGGTAAATTGCGCCCCCGGGGGCATGGATGTGGTGGGCATAGCCAAGGCCGAATGGCGTCAAGTGGGCGTTGGCATGTGGCGTTGTTGCTGTTGTTGTTAACAAGCTGTGGCAGCTACCTCAGCAATTCGCTGTAGAGGCAAAATCAAATGCGAGCAGCGCCTCAAGACATTTTCTCCAGCAAGCCAAGTAAAATCAATGTGGATTGTGTCAGGTAGGGGCGGTGGGGGTCGAGGCGGTGGCTTTGTGCTGCTTAGCGACGAGTGCGACACTTGGCAAAGGAGCACAAAGGTTATCATTGCACTTTAAACAAAATTGCATAATTACAATGGTTCCTTCCTTCTTCCTTTCTTTTTTATTTTAAGTTCAACTGGCAATTGGCCAGGCTTTACTGCATCTTGACCCTAACTAAATGATGTTGGCCTAATTGTTGGGTTTAATTGCAGAGAAACTCAACGTGCTGTATGAGCGCAATTGGACAATGCTGGTGCACGAGCAGCTGCGTCGCTTCGAGGGCTCCATTGTGGCCGCCACGCGTCCTGGTGGCGGTGCGGTCGCAGTAGCTGGACCAGGTGCCAGTGCCAGCGCTGTGGGGCATTTCGGCTACGATGCTGGCGACACGCAGAGCTGGACGTTTAGCGAGGCTTTGCTCTACTCGGTGACTGTGATAACGACAATTGGTAAGTAGAAGCATCTTCATTTGTAGTCGCTGCTTGTTATGAGACACTGTTTCTAATATTTACAATGTACTGCGGGGCATTTAAATTTATAACATTGGCCTGTAATAACTGCAAATATTTACATTGCTCTGGGCCCAACGTCAGCAGCAGCATCAATGGCAACAGCTGAAGACAAGCCAGCATGCATATTATGTATACGCCCGATGGGCTTTGCCAAAATATTTGCATATGGTTAAAGCCTGTTGTCTGTAGTCTCTGTGCAAACTGTGCTATATATTATGAAGTGCTGCTCGGTTGAATAGTTAGAGTGTGCTTGGGCGGGGGTATAAATACTCCAACAAATTAAGAGCTGCTTAAGTGTTATTGTTTAACTAAGTGAACCGAATACAGAACTTGGCTAAGGGAGAGAGACAGAAGGAAAGGATTAGTTTCCCTAAGAAAATGGCCAAAAAATAATAGAAAATTATAATTTTAGTGAAAGGTTTTGTGGATTAGACTTTAATTACCAAAAAAAGAAAGACTACAAAATTGAAAAAATCATATCTTAAGGTTTTTCCAACTTAACATAATAAATAAGCAGAAATTGCTAACGAGCTTTTTAAATGTGCCGTTTGCTTGTGCCTTTGCCTCATAAGTAATATTATAACTTTTATATAAAACCTTATATTAACTCAAGTCCTTTGTCTTATGGCATAGGCCACGGCAGCTTGACGCCACGCACGGCGGCTGGGAAACTGGCAACAATATTCTATGCACTCATCGGTGTCCCATTGATGCTGATGTGTTTGTCCAGCCTGGGAGCCCTGCTCGCCGAGGCGCTGCAGTGCACCTATATGCGGCTCTGCTGCCAGCTGCAACGCAGCCACACATCTGCCAGCGGAGAAAAGAAGTCGACGATTGGCCTGACAACGACGGCGACGGGCACTGTGACAAAGCGACGTCATCCAGCTGGCAAAGGGGTAAGTCAAACAGGGCGTATGATTGATATTATTCAGCTGCTAATGCAACAGCTGGCCACTGCTGCGCAGTTACATGCTCAAGTTACATTTACTGCAACTTAATAGTGTTGACTTTTTTATGGATTTAATTCGATTGCCAGGGCTGTCAAAGTTCTCACACAGCTGCAATAACTGAGCGTGTAAAATGTGTTTGCTGTTCTGGAAGTCTTGGCCAAAGTATTTGCTGTACATTTTGCCCCCAGTCGAATCGCACCACCAAGCAAAACTTTTGGCATTGTTGCATAGCCTGCTCATGGCCACAGTTTCGGCCACTAACCAACACTGGCCACTGTTGGAAAGTGACTCTGGCGCTGGCGCTGTGTCTATTGTTGGCCAAAAACTTTCACTGGCTGCTCGCATTTCTGGGTTTCAGCAGTTTTTTTTTGGTTGCTGTGTTTCTACGTGAAATATTAAAGTTATTCTTTTATTTTTCTGTTAATAGTTTATTTTTTAACGATTTTCACAGCCAGTTGTTAAAATGTGGGGGAGTTACTTTCAGTTGAACTATGCGAACTGTTTCGTTTCTCTTTTATGTTCTTTGTTTAAAAAGTTGCGAAGATTATGTTAAAAATGTTCGACTGGACTTTATTTACTTGATGAAAATCTGGAAACTATTCGTTGAATTTTATTTCTGCTCAAAAAGCAGCCTTTTAATATTATGAAAATTATTTTTGGCTGAGTCCGGCTATATTGCTGTTAAAAGCAACTTGCCTTTATCTGAATAATTGGCTTATTGTGTTTCCAATATCTGGCTGCCTGATAAAAAAGGATTTTCCGGAACAAAAGGAAAAAATGTAACACAAGCCACCTTTGTTCCGCAGCACTTGGACCCTGGCTTGAGGCTTGCAATGCCAGCAAATTTCGCTTTGATTTAGTTTTGTTATTTTGCTTTCTAAGAAAGCCTTCCAGTTTTGCACTTCGCAGTTGTTTCGTATTTCGATAGGGCAAACGGATTTTTAATTAAGACAACAGAAACCTTTTAAGTTTTGAAACCCATTTCAGCTTGTTAGGCTATTTTATGTTTTTTTTTTTAACAGTAAACTGAAAGTTTGTAATTGATTTGAGCAAAAAACGCAAAAAGAACTTTTTGGGATCGTGCCACAGATTGCTAACTGTCCAGATTGCTGCCGCTCCCCTTTTTCTGTATGTGTGTGTGTGTGTGTGTGCTGTTGTGTCCTGGCAAATCAGGCTACGTTGCTTTTTTATTTGCTGTGATAACACAGAAGAAAAAAAGTTGGCTGTCGCGTTCGCTCCGCACGCCATATACATATATAATTTGTGGACTCGGCTAAGCTCAGGGCCAGGCCTTTTGGCCCGCTGTTTGCATGTTTTGTGCATTCGTGCACAAGTTTTGTACGTCATTTGTTTACCATATACGAGCCTCACTGACATTTGTATTAAAGCCCGAGCTATGAATTCCGTTTTATTTGAGTGTACTTCTTCTACTTATGATATACGCTGTGCCCTAAAATTAAAGGCAAGCGGCAGCGCTTACAGCGGAAGTTTATCAATTTTGTTAGAACATTGTTTGTGTCTTCTTATTTATAAACTTTTTACTGTGCCTAGAGTTGCTTTTTGAAAACACGAAGCAAACTTGTTGCAGATACATATCACTTGTATCATATGTAAATATCTTTTAGTCGAAATGTAAGACGTCGACTACAAGTGCCATCACATGGTGACATTATATATAGATGTTTGACTTTCCAAACGATGTGCCGTAGCCCTTCTTAGTATATACTTATTATATTTATTTATTTATATTAAATACATTTATTTTCCCAGCTTTGCCTTAGCTTTATTTGTATGACAAAAAAAGAAGTTAAAAAACGGCAGAATCACTGTAGCTTATTTTAATATTTTTAATGAAATTTAATTTCGAAAATAGTATTTATTCAGGTCAGGATTTCTTCAGTACGGATACTCTTCCTCTTTAGCAAAAAGGTCGAGCAACTCTTCCTCTCTCACTCAATGAGCCGCCCTCTAACAAAAATAATATTTTGTATGATTTATTATATGTTATTATTATTTTTATTATTATTATTCTTTGAAATACAATTACTATTATACATTTTATTGAAATAAAAGCAGTTATAAAAATCAAACTGAAACTTTGGGTATTTCCTAGTCCATCAATTAAATGCAACTGCCTTAAAATTTTCAGTTCTTGTGGACATTTGAAAAGTTGATTTATCATCAGGCAATACGTATGCGTTTTTTGTTATGTCACTCATTTCTCCACGTTTGTTTATTTATGGTTGCAAAAATTTCTGTATAATTGGCAATTTCAGCAAAACGAAAAAATAAAAATGAAATTTACAAGGAAAATAACGACAATATATCTGACCGCATAAGAGGGCGAATAACTGAATTACGGTTTTACGTGATTGAGCAGCAGTTTGGAAATTTAGCTTTCGTTTGGAAATTCATTAACATAAACATTAATATTTACTTTTGCACAAATTTGCTTAATGGAGCTCTGCGAAAAAGCGCACTATTATTGCCCAACAGGACGCTGATTTTAATGAATGGGAACTTTGGTCGGCTGTCAGCGCTGCAAAGTTGAAATTCATGTCAGGCTGACAATTTAAGCGTGGTCCCAACTTTGAAGCCAGTTGCAATTTGACTTGGGTCGCTGAAGGCCATATAAAGTGCCCGAGTTAAGTAAATTAAATGAGTTTGCGTCCACTTTAAAAATGCTCTAGCGAAAAGTTGGCCAAAATGGCTGGGCAAATTACGCTGGCCAGGCTAAAAGCGGGCAATAACTTCTCATTTGCCGTTGCACAATGCGAAATGTAATTGATTTTTTTATGGCCCGCTATGGAAAAGTGCGGCTAACTGTTTGTTTGTGTTACGTTGAAAAGGGGGAGCATATTGGGGGAATTTCAGAAGTTATATATGTATATGTAATGCAATAACAAAAGAAAAACTGAGAGGTTGCAACAAAATAAATTTAAAAGAATAAAAGGGTAATGAAAAACTTAACATTTTGGTAGAGGCAAGTGATTTTAATTATGTGACAAAAAGTCAAAAACCTTTTAGCTTTAAGCCTTTAAATTAAACATTACAATATAAAGCTTTGGCTTTAAAGCTCGTCAAAGTGATGCCGCCGAACAGCTTCAAAGCTCTAAAATTGCACAGTAGGAAATTATTTGTGAAAACCTGTGCTGATTAAAGCTTACATTAATTTATGGAAAGGATTTAATTAAAGTCGTTTAGGGAACTTTTTAAAGCTTAGTTAATCACATTGTCAAAACAACTATTTTAACGTACCTTAAATTAGGTTTAGCATTAAATCAGCTTTAAAGTTAATTTAAGTTTTGGCTGAATGAAAACATATTTAAAGCTCATTAAAGCCAATTAGCCCAACAATTATTTGAGTGAACCTTAATTTTATTTAGAAAATCAATGCATTTTACACTCCCTTTAACACCTTTAACCCTTAGCGAATTTCCAACAGTGTAATTTTTCTTCCCTTTTAGTGCTGTGTACCGCATTGTTGGCACGTGGCAAAAACTCACTCGTTATGCACTTTACAGCTCTAACATCTTACTTTTGTTAGGTTGGGGCGTGGGGTGGGGCTTGAGTGTGCTTGAAAATTGTTCAACAAGTTTTTTGCATTTGCCGCCTAGATGTGTTGCTTGGCTGAATCGAATTGGTAAAATCAAAAGGAACTGAAATCCTTTTTGCATTTAACGACTCATTAGGGCTTAATTCAATCTGAGCAAATCACAGCTGCTGCTGCTGAGGCTGATGCTGATGCTGTTACAGACATGGCCCTTTCCTCTTTCGCCAAACCCAAAGCCCTTGCCTTGGGACTGGCAATTGATAAGCCCTGCGGCTCACATTGGGGCATATGCGTTCATCGGTTGAATTATTATCAGCATGTTGACCGTTGGCATTTCGCCCTTTGCCCTGGTCGTTATCCTTTGGCTTTTCTGTTGCCTTTTGCAATTATCATGACGCACAGTGTGAATGGTTTTTTGGGCCAGCCGCAAAGTCACAGTGGCATATCATTTGAGTTATGTATGTGTGTGTGCGTGTGCGTGTGCGTGTGCGTGTGTGTGTGTTTGTGTGCGATTGTGAGTGTGTGTGGTTGCCCCAGCGTCTCATCATGATACCACAGAACCGCAACTAACACGATAGCAACATGACAACGCTTCGCTTGGCAACACGCAACGTGGTGCTTGAACCACAACAAGGATTAGAACAAGGACATCAATTTAGACGCACCGTACGAGTTGCCAGCTTGCCGAATGTGTAAATTGCAATTTTATTGACATTTTATGGCAACGCTCAACGATTGTCAAATCTAACCAAAGAAAGGTGCAAATGCCAAGTGCTGTACAACTTGTTAAAGTTAATTGTGTTGCGGTCTTAAAGGATGTTTGAATGCCTTTGCCAAATTGGAAATTAGCTGAGCGAAGTTGTGGGCATTACATGAGCAAAAGATAATATAAAGGTTTTTTTTTTTTTTATTTAAATTTAAAGTTGACGTTAGACCATTAAAAAGATGTTAAGGCGTAGACAATGTTATGAAGAAACCTGTCAAAAAGAGTTATTTTTTCATAAATGTTGGCAGCTCCAACTACAACTTTCCTATTATGTGCTTGTCAAACCAATTGTCAAACTTAATTTCATTGTAACACGCAAAGCTGCCAATCAAAATGTATTGTTAAATATTTACAAGCTTATGCTTTTACATTGATGTCACCTTCTAGGACACAGCTTAGATAGTTGGCGCTGAAAAGTGTTGAACAGCGATTTGCATTAAGATATGCATTTTACAATTAATCAAACGGCATTGTCGACTTATCGATGTAAAAATGCTATTATACGCACAGCTTTTATTCTGAGAAGGAAATAAAAGAAAACGAAATGCTAATTTAAGCGAAGCCCCAGTATTATACAAGTTACTTATTCAATATGCATAAATAAATAAAGCTTTCATATTTGTGCGACCCGGCTCAGCGATAAATCTTATAATTAACTGAAGTAATATTACTTTAGTTGAATATTACAGCTGTGCGGCATTTATAAAAGTATCCGGTTTAATTGCAGGCCAACTGTAAGGGCTGTAAGTACGATGGGGCCAACAGCGAAACGAGCCTGAACGAGCGCTATGAATATGGCCAGAGGACAGCAACAGGAACGACAACAATGAAACGCAAGTTGTCGCTGGAACAAGGCGAAGGTGGGTAACAAAAGACATGCTCTTTTGTGCAGGGTGTGGATAGACGGGGGTGGAAGTAGTTATAAATTGAATTGTCAGCATAACAATTGGCAAATCGTTAATCAAGTTTCGCATATCCCTTTTCGGCTGCACTCTCCATTGTCCTGCGGTCAGCAGATGCCAGTCAATTGTTGCGCAATGCAATGCCAAGCAAGTTGAATCAGCAGCAACAGCAGCAGCAGCAGTTTTACCAGCAACAGCAGCCGCAGCAGCAGCAGCAGCCAGATGTCATGCTAATGACAACAACAACGGCTGGCAACGCGTTGCTGAAATATGCCCCGTTGCCACAACAACAGCAACAACAACAGCTGCAGCAGCAACAGCAGCATCAGCTTTACATAAACGCATCAGCAACACACGCAACACAGCAGCATCAGCAGCAATTATCGACAGCAACTTTGCCGCGACAACAGCAACAACAGCCAACGAATTTTGTCGCCGTGCCGAGCAGCATGCTGCGTTTCAGTGCCGCACCGAATATGCCCCTTGCTGCCGCTAGCCCACCAAATTGCTATGCCCCGGCCACGGCGACAATTTACTTTCCATTCGCTTCTGCAACGGGCAGCCCAAGCCACTGTCCGCAGCCATTGGTCAAGTATCACACGATACACTTGCAATCCGCTGCCAAGCAACATCATCGACTGCTGAGCACACTGGACACACCGCCGGCAGCAACTGCCACGGGACACGGCGTCGACCTGGCGACAACAACCAGCACACTGGAAGCCATCACATTGCCGCCGCCACCTGCCTATCAGACAGCCAATATGCATCGTGAGTATCAGAAATGTTGAGAGAGAAACCAAAACTTATCCAAATGCAATTAAGATTTGTTGGAGCTGTTTAAAAGCTGGCTAATTTCCGTGATAAGCAGCGCAGCAGCAGTTGCAACAGCTCTTCTAACAGTATCTTAACAGTATACCAGAAAGGGGAACTCTAAGCCTTATTAAAAAATTTAATGAAAATGAATTGATTCCATCTGTTTTACTTTTTGTTTCACGGCAAATATTTATTAACTTAATCAAATTAAAAAAGAAATATGTTTTAATTATTTTAAAGCTTTATTTTGTTTCGTCAAAGAAATTCTATATTTTTCTTAGCCAAAAAAAAATCGATTTGTATAAATATTTTTGTTAACTGCTTTTCAAAGTATATGATTTTTGATAGGTAAATAAAAGTTTTTCTAGAGATCTTTCTTGTTTCAAATAATAATTATTCCAAACAAGACCGTAATTTCTTTTCGATAACTTTTATTTATAAACATGGTAGGTCTCTATAAATTTGAATAACATTTTAAAGACTTTCTAATTTGACCAACTTTTATACATGAATTATTATTATGTTTTTATAATTAACACATTATCCATACCTCCCAAAAAAAAGTGTTTTTTTTTTTGGTAAAATTTTGATACACAAAAATAATATCCGAATTCGCCGGAAATTTATGAATATTAATTTCAATTGCATACAAAACAGCTGCACAATATTTGCTGGAATAAAATTAAATTTAACTGAACCTTTATATAGATGCGCATCTATTAATAATACATCAGCTCAGCATATACAATGGTAGACCACAAAGCTGGGTGTCAGACCTCAGGCGAGGGCAGGCCACAAATGATACCGATATTCATCAATCATACGCAGCGTTGTCTCTGTGAGTGTCTGCTCATTTGGGCGTACAATTATGTAACAATTTGCTGGCATTGCTGTCAGCAGTATTATCATGACAATCATCATTATTGAGAGCAACTACATAATGAGCAGAGATGAGAGAGCAGCATGTTAAAATGACAGAGTTAAGCTGGCATACTAAGCGACTTTGGCCTGTACTTTTATAGAGGGGACGGCGCATTAAAAGTTTTCAACTGCTGCCGCATGCCGCCGTCGTCGTCGTCGTTGTCGTTGTCGTAGCAAGGACATGACAAGGACAACAAGGACAACATGCACTCTCGAGCCAAGGCGAGACATGTGCGACAGTTTTTATTGACGACAATGATGACTTGGCACTTGCCGCTTGCCACTTGGCACTTGCCACATGCCGCATGCCAGTTCAACACAAGACGTCAGCGGCCTGTGCACAGGCAGACAATCACCCCCGCACGCCCCCTATCCTCCTTATTGCTGCGTGTCAGCTGCATGCAAAACTCATTAAACTTACTTTACTTTACGCTGAGAGCACGTGACAGATTTACACAAGCGGCGAGTCCTCGCCGTGTCCTGCCTTCCATTATGATTGCTGGCTACAAATTGCAGTCAATTCGTATATGTCAATAGCTGCATCGATTCCAATTTCAATATTCACCCTAATTATTTCAGCTGTTTTCATGTAGCACAAAGGACTCGAACATTCAAAGGGTGGTCGTTGTCCTGCCGGCAAGCTCTCTCTCGGCCTGAACACTCAGTTCCTGTAACCCAGTGGTTGACCACGCCATTAGCGCTCCAGAAAAAGTTGCAGCAAACTGTCGGCCACATTGCACCCAGCCATGTACAAAATGCATTCAACACTCTAATGAATGTTTGTGTGAGTGTGTGTATGTGCATGTCTGTGTGCGTGTGTGTGTTGTGTGTGCCATCCAAGTTTAAGTAAATATTTTCAAATTGGCCATGTCCTGTGCTGGCCACAGCCCAGCGCGTTCCACGCAAGCTCTGTCAGCAGCTGCGCCGGGTCTAAGTGAAAGATGCCATTACAGTTGCTTCCTTTCGGCTTTTTACTTCCTTTTTGCAATGGTCAGTTGATATGAGATATGAAAAATTTATGTTTCGGAACTGCAAATTGCGCAACTAAAGTTGGGCAAAGTGGACCATTTATCCATACAGATATGAAATGACTTTTGGTCCACTAAATAAGTTAAAATCAACATATTGAATTCCCAATGATGAGAGCTGCAAATGTAATAGACATATCTAGCTTCCGATTGAATGCAATGGAAATGTAAACAACTTCGATCAATTTTCAAAGAGTAATTTCGATCAGATTTGTATTTGTATTTGTAACATTTCCCTTAAAATATTTATCAACATAAAACCTCGTAACTCTTTTCGCAAATAACTTTTTTCTGGCGATCAGAACTACAGTATTTCTGTGAATATAACGTAAATGCAAAAGCTGACAACCCATTTTTAATCATGTAAGCAAATAACAATAAAATTCAGTAGACTTCATATTGTAGCAGTTGATATAACATTCTAATAAGTGTATTTACACTTTTGCACATATCAGCAGCAACAGAATTTACTCGTTTTTTTTTTCTTTTGTTGGTTATGATAATACCTGGCAACCCCAAATACAGTGCTGGCCAGCTATTACATTACCCCATGCAAGGCGTTGCCAAACTTTTGCTGGCGAATTTAAAACCAAGCACCACATATTGTGTTGCGCCGCTGTACGCTAAACTTTTGCAAACGCAGAAACAAATTATTTCACTAACTAAGTGCAGCATGTTTATATATAAATGTATTTTTACAGTCATGCCTATGTGGGGCCAACAAATTCAGTTGCCGGAAGTTGCGTCGCCAGCAAAACTTTCTGTTTTCTTCATTTTTATATTATTTTTTTTTTTCGGTCTCTACTCTACAGTTCGTTGACTGCTTTGTTATTGGGTTTTGTAGTAGGAAAAGTGCACATTTAAATTTATTTAAAAAGTATTATTAAATCAACACGTTGCCAACTCTTGTGGTATGTGTTTTTTTTCGCCCTGCTGCAGCTGTGCGTCGGGCCAAATTTGTGACGCAGCCGCTGGCGCCAGAAATCAATACGCTGCTGACCGTGGGCGCAACGGCAACGGGTTCGAGTGATTTATCCTGCAGGCATGATTTATTGCCGCATGCATTATCTGCAGCAGCAGCAGCAGGAGCAGCAGCGACAACAACAGCGGCAGCAGCAACAGGCACTGCAACAGGAACAGGGATGCCTGCATTGTTAACCTACACGGCAGCAACAAGCAGTCCGCAACTGTCAGCCGGCATTAAGGCAACAGCAACAACAGCAGTAACAATGGCCGATAACAGTTTTATAGCCGCAGGTGTATGTGGCGCTGGCGTCGGTGCAACAACAGCAGCAACAATAACATCACCAGCAGCAGCAGTTACAACAACAACTGCAGCAGCCACGTTGTCGGCGCTGCTGAGCTCAAGTGGCAATGTGGATATCATGGAGGACGAGGACGAGCAGGAGCGTGAACGTTCCAGGTATGTGTCTGTGTGTTTTTGTGTCTACGTATGTGCGTATGAACTTCAAGCAGCGAGCTGGCTTTGAAAATGTGGGCTTGTTGCGTGTTGTTGGTCTTGTTCAACTGCGCCGCTTCAGTTGGTCAGTTGATGTTAGCGGTAGACCCTAATGGGCTCAGTCGTGGAAACATTTCCCACATTGTTATGCACTCGGCCAGGCAACCACAATGGAACGCACATTATGTACGAGTTAGGGTTAGCAATTTGTTGGGCGGATTATAAGGAAAATGTTCCATAATTGCTAAACTATATTTTTAAAATAATTCAATTACCCCCAAGACGCTTGAAAATTACCTAAATTATTGCCTTATAAATTTGTAAGATCAAAATTTTAGATATTTTTTGAAAATTGCTTCACATTTTTAAGGGTATGCGTATTAATTTTTTACTTATTTAATTATAAGCAATACCCAGAAGGTACTCTTGCTACTTAAATTTAATTTTTATGAAAATTTCCCTTTAGTAGTGCAAGATATAAAAAGTCTGGAAGCTTACACAAAAAAGTTTCTGGCATTGCCAAAACTGTCCAAAATGCAATAAAATCCAAAAATGCATGTTGTTCCTTTTTGAAAAATAATTAAAATTATTTTACATATCCCAATTAGCAAAGATTTTCTATTGCACAAAGACATAAGCTTGCTAAACATAAAATTCAAATTTCAAATGTTAAACGTAATTAAATAAAAGAAAAACTTTGCGCGTCTCTCTAATCTTAATTGGCTGTAGCACAGATTTAACAATTTATGTAATGCACACAAAGTCAAAGGCATTTAAAAGTTGCTTTTGATTCCACATACTTCAAGCTGAGTTTTACTATTTTGATGTTTGCTCTTTGTGCTATTGCTGATGCAAGGAATTTTAATCCAGTGCCGAGGCATAATTCCACAGTTGCATGAGATAACAAACTGTTAATTTCATTGCATAAACAAACTTTCTGCTCTACATTGGCAACACTTTAAATCAACACTTCAGAATATTTGCTTGCATATTGCTGCTGCGGCCACTTGGTTGCCGGCTCGCTGCCAGCCCCGCATCCAGCCAAACATTTGCGGGCACGTCTGTGGCAAGTGGCACGCTGTCTGAATTTGCCACTTTCAGTCGGCAGCAGCCGTCGGAGATAATTTTTTTGGGTTTTCATACATTTTGCGCATTTTATTTAATAAAATCCAGCAGCGGGTAATTAATTTTGACAGTGAACCTGTGCACGCGCTGCTTGCGCCCTCTGGCGGTGGGCAGCGCGCACAGCGAAGCTTCTTCAATTTCAGCAGCACTATCCTGGAGTGTGTGTGTGTGTGTGCGCGTAATTAATTGTAAGCCGAGCTGCAAACTGAATCAGGTCAATTAATTTCATGCGAATTGTGCGGCCACAGCGCTAGCTCCTGTTCCTCTTCTGTCATGATTTCTTCTTGGCGCTTGCTTTAATTTACAGAAAATTTGAGCTGCTTTAAGCCTAACCCACTTCTCGACTTGGCCGACGTGCGTCCTAAATCAAAACAGTTGACTGCCAACCAAAGGCCTTGGCTGGAGCAGGCTCTTTGCACCCAGCCTCTGCTCTGGCTCTCAAGTGTGCTGTTGCTTGTAGTTTGCCAAGCTGCCGGCCAATCGCACGTTAAGTGCGAGCCGAAGTGGCTGACATCCTGGCTGCCTGCATGCTGGTCATTGGCGCAGGCAAGTTCAATAAACGCACCGCAAATTGATTTGACCAAGCACACTTGTGAGCCACTGTCGAGTGCAACTCAAGTGTACTCTTCCACTGGCCCGCAGCAATATGCATTAGCATGAGCGTCGTAGCTTTTATCATGCTCAAATAGGCCTATATTTCTTATAAGTGGTTACCCCACGATTTGAAGCATCATTTTGTATTTATCTTTTAATGAGTTTTCTTTTAAGGTTCATCTAGTCGGAAATGTGACTGCACAGCAGACATTCCCGGAGTAGGCGAAAATAAGATATTTAATCTGAGCTGCTTTTGCAACACTTTCGAAATGGTTTACTGGCTAAGAAAATATTGACAATCAAGAAAATCTATGCTTTGAATTTTAATATTAAATTCCGAAAAATTACCCTTTGTCGCCCGGACAAGCAATTACTTTTCAAATTTTATAAAAATTCCTGCTGGATTTGTACTGGACACCTTCCTCTTGTTTGGTTATGGATGTCGTTCTATTTACTTTTCACCTAAAAGGAAGTCTTAATAAACTCGCTTACTGTTTTGGCTATGATTTGATGATATGTATATATATGTAGATATGTATATATTCAAATATAACAATCTGTATCATCTTTAAGCCGAGTCCAGTCTGAATTCTAACTATTTCATGAGGCAAAATAAATAATAATTTTTCATATTGATATTCTTCATATGATAATGAATTATGATACAAACAAAGTGTTCATTTCTGCTTATGAATTGAAAATTTTATTTCCATCATGTTATAAGGGTGTCAGAATAATTTAACTTTTCTAAATACACATCGCATTATTATATCTTAAGTGCGAATACCATTCGTAGGAACTGTTCATAGTCTATGGTTATGACGCCTTTCATGTCTGTATCGTACTCCCTGAAGGCTGCTGTTAGTGTGTATAGCACAATACAACATTGTATGAAATCGTCAAACAGAATATTTCCCCGACCAAACCGATCAAATTTATGAAGTAAGATTTCAATCAGTTGATCCGTTAGCCGAAATCCAAAGGTTGTGAGTGCGTTTCTTAGCTCCAGCCTATCAATAAAGCCCGAGTCGTCGATGTCAAATGAACGGAAACAATTTTGCCAATCGGTTACGTATTTCCACAATGCTCCAAAGTCCTGAAAAGAAACTGTGCCACGACTCTCGCGATCGAACATCCCAATAATCAGCCTAACCGTTTCCGGGTTGAAGGCAGACCAAGTGCCATTCGAAAGCGCCATCTGCAGCTCATCAGCGGAAATAAAGCCGCTCTTGTCCTTGTCAACACGTTGAAATACATCCCACAAAAATTTGTCATCAGGCATGTCGCTCGGCTGGTTCATTTTAAAGATCTTGAAATATACAAATATAAAATTGTTGCCGTTACATAAAAGTTTTCTGTATACTTTCAATTCCAACAAAAGGTCGTTAAAATGAATCAGATGAAGCTCTGCTGCACTGCTTGGATAATTTAAAGGCTGTCAGCTGACTGGCAAAATGTTTGTCACATATCTAGGGTTCACTTTTGCAAATGCGGGTACACAATTTATCGAATTGTTCGAACTGATGCTTTGTGAAACTAAAGTTTCTTGGCCAACTTTGATGAGACTTATAAAATTCCAATTCAATAGATATTCACTCTTAAAACGTTGAATTTGTTTATGCGCATAAAAAGTTAAGTTTTGCAGCCAATTTGCGCCATGAAAGTTGCATTCCATATATTCAATATTAACAATTCCCCGTGTGAATGCAAACCGAAAAACAACTGGAAAAAAATACAAAAGAAAATACGCTGTATATTTATGAATTCACTTATTCTCCCGACATTAAAGCAAGTGAAAAATAATGTGCAGGTTCAATGAACACGTCATCGCCATAAAGCCAACATGATTGCTGACCAAAATAAATAATTATTGGCTTAACCCTTAAGCCCGTGGGCCATGGTCCGCACCAGCTAACAGGCACGCCCACCTGAAAGCCTGCCTATTTATAATCTAGTGTTGGTTCAATACTATTGAATCTCGCTTAAAGCTGTCGCGTAGCTAAATCACTTGGCCAGCTCGGCGTATACTCAATACAACATAGCACATACGCCACGTATGGCACGCCAACTGTTTGTATTTATGGTTTATTGATTGGCCAGTGACCGCCTGGCAGACGTGCTTGGGCATTACTTTTTTTGATGGCCTTTGGCTGTTTGTTATGTGGCTTTGGCCTGCTTATCGATATATTTAATTGATGCCGTTTTATGGCCAAACGCTGCGTAAATATTTGTTAAACGTTTCCCTCTACTTACGCCTGTCTTTTCATCACTTCTATTCCATAGCAATTGCCCGCATGGCACCCCGTCGCGTGTGCCGCTGATAGCGAGCTCCGGCTGCGGCGCATTGGGTCTGCCCCATGAGCTGCCGCTGGCTGAGAAGTCTGGCGCCGGGCAACAGGCGCGCGGTCTGTTAAATGCCACAGCTGCTAGCTTCAATCGGCATACGCTGCAGCCGCTGAATCGGAAGACACTGCTGCTGACGCGTCGCTGTCAGAAGCATGCGACAGCGCTGTACGATGCCACCGCCAACACTGAGACCTCCGACGACGAGGAGTACATGCAGCATGGCAGCGAGCAATTTGTGCTGAAGAAGCTAAAGCCCAGCCGGCCCAATGGCTCCCTTGAGTGTGTGCAGCACCAGATGGCGGATGATGAGGAAGACGATGATGATGATGATGATGACGATGAGGACGAGGAGTCACAGCGACAGGTGCCCATCAGCCTGGTGCTCTTCATACTAATGTGCTACATATGCGTGGGCACCGTTATCTTTGCGCTGTGGGAGAACTGGTCACTGGTGGATGGCGCCTACTTTTGCTTTGTCACGCTCTCCACGATTGGCTACGGAGATTTTGTGCCCGCGCGGAGCTTCAATGGACCCGAACTGCAGCTGTACGCGTGCTGTGCTTATCTGCTGCTCGGCCTCGTCCTGGTGGCCATGTCCTTTAGTATACTCGAGACACAGCTGATGTGGAAATGCAGACGGATTGCGGTCCGACTGAAGCTAACCAGCGATTGATCCCACAGCCCTATCTCTCATATTGTGTATATGTATGTGTGACCAGGACACGCTCCTATTAGACATATAGTTGTTAGTGCTAAATGTAATCGTAATATTGTAATGCATGCTTAATCAAGTGTATAATATATATGGTCTCTAAACAGACATCCACATGTACATGCAACTCGTAAGTCTGTTGTCTGCTCTACTCTTAAACAAAACAACAACAAAAATGTGTAAATAAAATAAATTTTTGCAAAATTAGTAAACATTTTCAATGCAGCAGCAACAGCTCTTAACAAGCTCCACATCATTATTATGATAATCAGTATATTTTTGTTTTTGGAAATATGATAGATGTTTGTGTACGTGTACGGCGTGCAGATATGCTGCCCGCTCCCAGGACACAACTCCCCTTTGCCGCTCTCTAAGTTTTTGCCAATGAATGTCGAGCTGTGTGGCAAGCGGCAGCCGGATGTGTGTGTGTGCAGATTGTTTGTCAGTTGCCATATAAAAGGACGTGGCTGCTAATAGTTTATGACATATTCGTGTAGCATATTTATGGGCCGTTTTTGGCGTCTCGTCGAGCCCCACGCTGCGTGCCCTGACCAATTGGCAGTGAAATATGCTGTTTAACAGACGTTGACAGCAAAATGCGTAGCAACTGACAGACTGGACACTGGGGCACTTGTGTGGATGTCGCCAGCAGCTACCAAATGCTGAATTAGAGCACTTGAAGGATGCTGGTAAACAAAGTTCGCTAGAATTGTTCCATGTAAATGTCAAATACCAAGGTAATTTTTAAAATAATCAATACATTTTTTTTACAGTCACCTTGGAGGCAATTTAAGAATAAAGTAAATTGAATGATATATTTTCACTGTTATAATTTTAGTTTAAATAAATTAAATTAAATTTTATATATATATTAAAGTTAAAATAAATAAAAGTATATGTTGCTAATATTAATAATCCAATATATATCTTGTTTTCTTTTTACATTAATATTGTATTGAAAATATAATTTAAAAAAAATTATTTTGTAAAATTAGTTCCAAAATGTTCTACTTTATTTTATTTACTCATATTTATTTTTAATTATATTAGCTTTATTTGTTGAATTTATATTTTATACATGATTTATTGCAAATTTATGCTCATAGGAAATTTCTCGCCTTTTAGAATAATGCCTGAAGTATTTTTTATATCCTCAACTGAAACATAAAATATTTGGGATTCGCTTTTCAACTCTTTTTTTTTAAGAATTTCTTAACTATATTTTCCTAGTATATGCTTTTGAGCTTCTATATCCACTTTTGTGATTAATATCAAATTCGTTACCTGTTTGAAATGTATCAAATTGTGAAAGCCTCAGGCTTTGGGAATCATATTAAAATACTTTTAAGTACATATTTGTCTGTGTGGAGGGTTTCATATTTGTCTTAATTTATTCTAAGAACTTACCTTTTTATGCCCGTTTCTCCTTTTTTTTCGGTGCGTGCTCAAAATACCTGCGCTTATCCCCTACTGACAGAGCGAATCAGCTAAAAGCTTCAAATTTCATACGTCGCATACAACGAGGCACACGCACACACACACACATATACACACACTAGCCCATTCAACACACACTCTGCGGCAGCTACTTGGACCGTTCTTCATGTTTGCCGTGGCTTTGAGCGCATACAAAGTATGTTTAGAGTAGCGCATAAATTTCAAAAGTGCCACGCGTCATCAAAATCAAATGCCAGGCGCAGAGGAAAATAAATAAAAATAATATAAAAAAAAGAGAGGGAATGCCCCTACTCTGCACATTGCCAACCGAAGCCAAAAAGTTAGCGTTGTGTTTGCAACTTGTCAGCGACGCCGGCGACAAAGGCAACAAGATGTATCGCAAAATCAATTGATATGACATCAAATTGAATTTGTAATTTTGCTCCCCAGCTTCTTTTTTCTGCATCCTCTTCTTCATGGTTCCTTTTTCAATAGCCTCCGGCTTGGCGCAACGCTTAGCTCTCTGTTCAACTTGTTTATGTTGTTTGTGTCTTTATTGCTTTTAATGCTTCCAGCTTAAGAATTTACGCACGTCTTGCCCTTCCAGCCGGGCAGACGCATAAAAGTCAACCATCCAGAAGAAGAATCGCCCCTCGACATGCGTTTGCGTGTCTATTGCCGCCGGTCCAGGCTACACGATTATATGTAAATGGCTATATTGGTGGCCTTATTAGCCGGAGGAAGTACTTGTCAGCGGGGCATATAAATTTTCTTAAGTAGCTTGTATTTGATAAAAGTCGCACTTGTGCTTTGCCATATGTCTTTTCCAGGGATATTCTGATTTGCTTTATGGTCCGAATAACACAAAAATATATTCATATCGATGACCCAGCTCCAATACTTATAACAAGCTCCAATACACAAACGTTTTTTATTTCGAAACAACAACTGTGTATAAAACATTAAAGAATAACTATTTTAGATTCAGGTTAAGGTCCAGCTGTTTTTTGAACTAGTTTGGTTTTAGGTTTGGTTTATTGGAAGTATCGATTTATTCTTTTTTTTTAATTTCTGTGTCATGTTTTAGGGTTTTTGCATAATGTATCTAAGTGTAAAATAAGCAATAAATATCTGCATTTAAGTGAACAAGTATAATTGTAATTAAAACAGCAAGTGTAATATGAATGACTTGCAAAAATAAAAAAAGGTTGGTACGGGTTGGAGCCAGGGTCTCGCCTTGGATTCGGCTCGAAAGCCTGACTTTCCACATGTACTAATGCAGATTTAAGATAGTTTATTTACTTAATGTATCTTATTATTTGCCTAACTTTAGCCAGCAAATCTTTAAGCTCTCAATTAGTAAGAGTATTTTGGTGTCTGCTCCTCCCCCCCCAGAAGTCAAGTCTCAATTCAATTTGCAATGCGCTCCTTTGTGCATGGGAATTACGTGTGAATAAATAAGCTCAAGTTTGTAATGAATGCCAAATGAATGTAAAAAGACGCTTGACTTCAAATTTGTTTATGCATATAATTTTATTTTATTGCTATATAGTATTATTTTTTGGATGGCATGGAGAGTATACGCTTTAAGTGCTATTAAAGCCAATGCGTGCTTATGAGGGTTTATCACAAGAGGCCACGCGAGCGACGCATTCAATGATTTTGCCGCTTGGGACTCATGCTCTGTATGGAGCTTATGTCGGATGTGTTATCCTTATCGAATGCAGCACCACTTGGACTACGCTCATCCAAATCCACGACATGCATATCGAAATTATTCGAATTGCTCGATGGCACGCAATGCGAAGCGACGTGGCCTCTGCCACGTCCAGCTAGGTTGAGTTCCACGGAGAAGGGCGTCGTCGTGGTCTTAGCCCTGTTTCTATTGTTGCTGCTGGCTGTTGTTGTGGTTTTGGTTGCTGGCGTGGGCGCAACCGGCGCCATCTTTTTGACCGCGGGTGCAGCAGCCGTAGCCAGCTTGCTGGGGCAGAGCGGTAGCTCGCGTGTGCGGCTGCTGCTGCGACTATGCGGCGCCAATTTCCGATTCAGCTGCAGTTCTGGCGCCGTATTGGATCTGGACCACTCGTTGTTGGCAGCCAGCGCACGTGCGGGCACAGTTCGAAGCGGTGGCCGCCAGCAGGACTTGACACGTTGCCGCTCAGAGAGATTGATCTCCTCGCTGATCTGATTGAGCAGCTCCAGCAATGTGCTGGTCTTCTCGTCCTCAAACTCGATGCGTATGGGCGATTCCCGACCGGAGGTGCAGCCAGGATTGAGCAAAATGAGCCTTTGAAGGTTTGGTTAGTTAGTTTTTATTATTTTTTTTTATTTTGTTAACTCCACCCACTTCTTGGCCTCCTCGATGGCCTTGCCCAGGTTGTGCAGATTCTTGCGTTGGTACTTGGTGCTGCGACCAATCTGCGAGTTTTGCAGCGTGCCCTGCAGCACCACGTTCCACTTGTGAGTGCTTGACTGCAACAGTACGGTGCGTGCGACGCGCTGGAAACGTTCCCGTGCCGTCTCCTTGGCTGGCTTTGAGGGCGCTGTTTCCACTTTGACCTCTCGCATTTCACCCTCGCCGTTCACATTGCTGAGCAGATCCGAATCGCTGCTCGTTTGCACGGGCGCCACATGGAAGCCCTTCATCAGGCGCCGTTCCCAGACTTTCATGCGACGAGGTCGTGGATCTGTTGCGCAAAATATAAGTGATTAGCATGTGTGTGTGTGTTTGTTAAGGTCATTTAAGCCTACGCTTCTCCTTCTTGTTGGCCGACGACACATCCATTCCACTGTTCTCGAATATCTCCAACATTTCATAGCGCATGGTGCTTATCTCGCTCTTGACCTCGTTGATGTCATCCTCTGTGACCGGATTGTTCTCAAATTTGCGATGCATGGCCGAAACATAACGCCAGACCAGGGAGCGCATGATATTATCATATTTGTTATACTGCTCCTGTTCCTGACGTTTCTGTGGGCAAAAGTAATGCGTCTTAATGTAATTCTAAAGCCCCAACTATCAATTTTGTGGGATTGGTGAGGTCAGTCAGTCAGACAGTTAATCAGTCACTACGGCACCGTACTTGGTATGCTATCAAGAGCCTTAATGTGTGACTAGTTGTTCAGTAGAGGCCCTAAAGCCCAAACAGTCAATTTTCAACACATTTTTACTCGTAGGTGGTGGATTCAGTCAATCAGTCAGTTAATCAATCACGCAGTTGAGCGACTCAATGTGCAACTACCTGTTATTAGGCGCTTCTATTTTTCACACATTTTTCACTCGTGGTCGTGGATTTAACAGAAATGCTGTATTCAGTCAATCAATCATTCAGTCACTCACCTTGGAACGCTGCCGATCTATGGTCTTGCTGGACTTTCTAAACACCCTAATGAGCCACTTAACCGAGGGCAGCACATTAAAAGGCGGCGGCAGCGTGGCGCTGTCCTCAAAGTAGCTCATCCAGAGTTTGGTGCGTGCAAACTTCCACTCAGTGTCCGAGTGCTCCTGCAAATCACGCAATCAAAGTCATTAAAGGAATGAGGGGCTGAGGGGTTGAGGCTTAGCTACTCACATCAATCATGGCATAGGAATTGGACATCATGGCTATAAGTAGATTCAGCAAAACAATCACATTGATGACGCTGTAGGAGCCAAACATGAGCAGGCCCCAGAAACGAGTGTACGACTTGATGCCGGTCAGCTCAAAGTCATCGAGGCCCACCATGCCAAAGCTGGCCCAGAAAAGCGACTGCGATGACTCAAAGAGGCTGCAACGCACAACGAGTTAGAGATTAGTACATAGTACATGCTTTCTAATTAACTGAATGACTGGACTGACTTGCCAAAGCGTCGCCATTTCATGCAGGAGTCGCCATGTGAGGCCCAGTCCGCCTCACCGCCGGGCAGCACATAGCACTTGCTCTTCTCGAGCGCAGCAAAGTACCAGAGCAGCTGATTTAGTCCACAGGCAAAGGCGAACAACACCAGAGTGTAGATGAAGAAGAATTTGACAATATCGATGACCATGCGACCCAGCGAGATTTGCAGCGGACCCAAATGCGGATTAATGCTGAACAAATGCACCAGCTTCAGCGCCGAGAAGACATTCGCTGCCGCAAAGAGACCCTCGGCAATCAGCTGCGGGTCAAAGTCGTGCCACTTCTCGCGCGGTATATAGGCCATCTGTGGATCGCTTGCGATTTCCGTTGCCTGCTGTATGTAGGCAAAGGCGCTGCAGGGTGGGCGATTTAGTGGTATGGTGAGGTGAGGTGAGTGAGTGTTGCAGCTTGAGCCTGAACTTACCGCAGACACATGACGCTCACGTAGAGGCTGTTGCGCAGAAAATCAATAAAGTTCCACATGTTACGCAAATAGTTTTTCATGCCCACGGCAAATATCTCCTGCACCTCCTCCCACATGAACCCAATCACGTAGAGCACCACCAGTAGCTCCAGCTTGCTGGGCGCCTGTCCACGTTGTTGCTGCTCCTGCTCGGCCAGCTCGGCCTTCATGCGTGCCGTGCCAAATAGCCGCACGAAATCATCGTCCGCTCGCTGCGAGACCAATATGAGGATAACTGCAGGGTAAACAGACAGGATATGAGTAGAGGCAGGTCCTATTATTATAGCTTAAACTGTTTACTTCGACCACAACTCTTAGTCGGACTTCTACTTACACAAAAAGAACACATACGACGAGGCATGGACGAGGAATTTCATAAACGGTTTTCGCATCAATTGACCCGTTCGACAGTTGGGTGCGAACATATATATGAAGCAGTAGAGGGGAAACAGTATAGCCACCTGTGCTATGCAGATGAACTTGTCCACGATGCTCTTGCGCCTGAAGCCAGGCAGTCCGTCATACCAAATCGATGACAGCAATTGTTGTATATTCGAATGGGCCACGAACTGCAAACAAATAGTCCAAACAGATCAAAAATGCAGGTATTGAATGGTAGTGCATTTGTGAGATGCAAAAGTTGCTTTAAGATACAAAAATGTATGTTCGAAACAAAATTATTATTGAGATATGAAAGTATCCGTGAGATACAAAGTTGCAGAGTTGTCTATGAGTTACAAATACCCACCTTTTTCTGCTTATAGGATATGGCCTGTACAAGCCGCGTGAGGCTCATGCGATCGCCCGGCTCATAGCTAGATATAGTCGGATCGTAGTTCAATATAATGGCCAGCTCATTGGAGGAGCGCGTCTGATCCAACAGGCAGCAAGCAAACTTCTGGCACTGACGCCTCAGCTCCATATACTCCGACTTGCACTCCTGCTCGGTAAGGGCCAGATTGCGCAGCTCCCAAGACAGCTGAAAGGCTGTCAGTATGGGATCGCTGGAGGTCAGGCAAATGAGCGAAGGACTGCACAGCGCCCGATAGATATTCACACGCGAAAGCGAGTGCCGCAGCGAGTCCGCGCCCATGAGACGAACACACTCGTCACAGCCGCAGCTAAAAGATGACAAATTAATGGAAGTCTCGCAATCGAAGCCAACTGCTTACCGTATATCATGTGGCACAGGCACCGCAGCGCCCCGATCCAAGAGTATGCGCAATATTTCAAAGTTATTCTTGTGCGCCGCCAGCATCAGCGGCGTTATATCGGGCGCAAACATGGCCGTATTGATGTCCACCTTCTGCCAGCTCTGTAAGGAAGCATTCAGTTAAGGTTAAGGTGGTGCGATTGCGAGCAACTCTCAAGACTCTTCACTCTATAGATGATATTTCGGCCACATTAAACGTTTTATTGCATATGCGTTACAATTGTAATTTTCACACTTCAATTGCGCCCAATGGCTGCTTAATGAAGCGTGCTCGTGTGTGCATAAATATGTGGCAGGAGCCGGCGATGACATCACCAGCTCTCATACAACTTTATTTGCAACAGGAAAAGAAGAAGACCGACTGGGCAGAACCGAAAATTAAATACTCTTGCTAATATATAATTAAGGAACATAGGTACGGGTACATATATATTGATGGATGGGGCTTATATAAACATGCTTCTTAACCTGATCGTATTTAAAATATAAATAGACTGGAGAACAGATCTTCAGTATAAACCGTACAACACCGAAATACTTCTGTGAAAGCGATATGTTATTTTAAGCTGACTTTGCTTAGGCAAAATTGAATGTACATATAATTTGTCCTGTTGATCAACGCACCTCCGACTGCGGACAACATGACGTCTCGATCTTGCGTGGCTTAGGTATCGGAGCATTAGGCTAATAAGATTAAAGTCGCCGGCTCAATCCAGCCAAATTTCTAATTTGAATGTATGGTTTTATTTATCAATCGGGCGACGCCAGGCATCTTTTCGTATACTATGAAACTTTCAGCCTAAGAAACTGAACTTTTTAATACATAGAATAAGTCAATAAATAATATGTATATATATCCTTAAGGCAATTGTTCCTTAACAGAGCACAGCATATATCATTAAAAATGTATAACATCCAAGGCAAGTGTATATGATGAGCACAAACACAGACATGGATAATCATACAGTATGTGACATTAAGGAGCAGTTGGAGGCGGAAGCGTTGTCCGCTTATCGCACACTCCCAATCACTCCAGCGTCTGTCATGTACGTGCCTAACGAGTCCACACAAAACTGATTAAAATCATGTTAGCTTCAGTTTGAGAAGCAACTAAAAGCTGTGCCACTCGATGTGTGCCACAAATTAGCTGAGTGCAACACTGGGTCGTGAGGGGGTGACGGGGAGAAGTTGGTAGACGGGCAGATAGGTGTATTACTTACATAGAGCTCGCCCTCCTTGAAAATGAGCTCCTCGTGCTCGAGCAGCAGCTCAACGGCCTCAACGAACTCCGCATTGATGGCATGCAGCAGGGCATCCTTTGTCTCCACGCCCATGATAACAAGCAGCTCGACCATCTCCAGATTCTCGTTGTCTATGGCCAGCGTTAAGGCGCGTCTGCCCAACGGGTCCATGCAGTTAATATTGATATGCTGGTGCCGCAGTGCTTTTTGCAGTATCCTAAAGAAATGTGGCACAAGTGGGTATGGCAAGTAATTAAAATCAATTGGCTTAACAGAAAAAAAGGAAATTATTAAAAATGTGACCGTAAAAGAAAACTTTTGCTTTTCTTGCGCGGCCAACGAATCAAAAGCTTTTAATTATATGCAACGCCAGCGAAAAGTTTGCCAATCAAGCGAGTTACATAAAAGGCACTCGCTTTTTTTTTTGGATATTACGTATTTGTTTTATAAAAGGCAACTAGTTATGATATAAAATTGAGCATATTTGATATAAACAAATATTGAAACAATTTTTCAAATTAAAGCATAAATTTCAAGAGCAGCGCCAAAGGTGGTGCCTAGTGTTGAGTTCAGTTGAAAGTGTTGTGATATTTGGTGGTTCGTTTTGCAACACTTTTCGATTAACTGGACACTCAACGTAGTTACCTTTGACTTGCAGCTGTCAAAAATTCTAGTTTAGCTACGTTGCGGCAATCCCTAGAAAATTCATTTTACAATTGTTCGTCAACATAAATTGTTGTAAAAAATTCTAACAAAACGAGATATATATTGAATAAAACGCCGAATAAACTAACCGTTTGGCAATTAAATTATTTGTAAACCCATTCCAAATCAATAACAACAAAAAAATAAATATGGACGCTACGAAGGATCAAGGCTTGGTCATCAAAATGGCACAAAAGAACAAGGGTGAGTGGCTCCGACCGACCTACGTACCACTGCGACTGGAAAATAAATAAAGGGTGTGTCCATCCATCAATTAGAAACGCAAACCGTTAAGATAGGTGGTGGCAATTGGTTTGCAGTGCCCCCAAATGGTGCTGGGCGTGATTTTAACCAAATGCCGGCATTCAGCCGCATCTCCTGGCAGTTCTACAAGGATCGCGAGGAGGAGCTTTATCGGCGTGCCTGCCATTTAAAGGGCATACGGGTGCAGCGCGAGGAGGAAGACGACTCAATTGGATCCGAGGAGGAGCCATCAAAGGCACACTATCGTTACACATTAGACGAAATGAAAAGTTACAATCCCTATCGTTTTATCAATCTAAAAATGTAAAAAATCACAGCCACAACAACAGCTACAACTACAACAACAACGACAAGAAGAAACCCAACCAATAATTAGGCAACAGCAAAAAGCACACGATATCAGACGACCAACCACAATGTACACAGCACACAACAAGTTGAGAGTCTGTTGCCCCCCTAATGACTCAATGTTTTTACACAATTACGATTTCATATTAATTAGAGTATATCCAGATGTCTACAGAGAAGCAGACCTGACAGATGCTTGTACTATTTCATGTTCAAAACAATTGATGATTGTTCATAAATGGTTTTTTTACCAGCCAAGTTTTACTGTGTGTCTTACCTCTTGGGAATCGATGCGGTATTAGTTGTGGGTGAAAAACTGCTTTATGGAAGGACACTTTTCAGAAGAGCTGATTATGACTTGAATATAAGCAACTAGTGTATTATTTATAATTTAAATTTTTATTATTTATAGCAAAGTAATTACGATCGGGCACAATCGTATATGGAATAGATACAACACTCACTGAAAACAGGAGCATCGATTGGCATTCAGTCCATGCTTATTCTAATTATTGAACCACATTTGTCATAAATAATCAGGTGTTATATTAATTGTTGCCAAAATTTCCTTGAGGGTAGAGTTAAAAAAATGTTGGGAGTCCAAACTATTCTTAAGACCTTCACGAAAATGGATATGACATATCTTCCGGAAATCAGACTTAATTTATGCGAATATTGTTGATTCACTTTTTAAAAAATAGATTTCGAATTTTTCTGAGATATATGCGGTACTTTTATCGATATATAACGAATTTTTTTTAATAAATATCAGCTTTTGCCAATATGGGAATGATTTTTAATTTATAAAGCTTGTACTCAAATCGATACACATATATTAATCAATATCGAATACCTTTAGGCATGTTATGATAGCTTAAAAATTGTTCTACACATTTTTAAAAGCTTTGAAACTAATTGAAACATTTTAACTTAATTTTATATTTTATTTTAAATAGTGTAATAAATAACACTTTAATCACAAAATGCTTTAATTTTCTATTTGCTCATCAAATTAAATTAATTGTAAATTTATTAAAATGCGCTTTTAAATGGCATGGCATGGAAGTGGCTAAACACGACTCGTTTCCGCATATTGCTTATTAAGTGGCATATAAGATATTCCCCAAGGCAAACAAGGCAGGCAGCTATGCAAATAATTGAAAACACCCAAAAACACATACACACACTAGCAGCCACACACAGACATGTACACACCATGTAACCAGGACTCGTGCTGATAGGATTTATGCGTTTCCTACACATATCGCGCTGAGGGATACGAGTACGGATACGGATACGGCCCATCGACACCTGCGTGTCCCCTGACGCACCATTTAAAGAAAAAAGAGGCGCAAATTTGGCAGCGCTGAGAGCAAAAAAAAAAGAGAACAGAAAAACACGCAACGTCATGGCTTGGCACTCACCTGCGCACATTCGGTATATCGCCACGCTCGACGGCCAGCAAAAATTTCTTCTCCTCGAGTAGCAAAGGTTGCGGTAATCCCAGCGGCACACAACAGCCGCCCACAGTTTTAGGGGCGCCACCAGAGGCGCCACCGGGCGGCAACTGAACCACGGGGAAAAAATGAAATAAAAAAAGAGTCAGTATGTAAAAATAAACGCAGGTGTAAATAAATAAAATAAAATAAAATGCAGAAAACAGAAAAAACGAGCAGAAAATAAACATAAACATATAAGGAAATTAAGTGCAGTGTCGGATGGTTGGTTGGCTGGCTGAGCGGTTGCTTTATTTGCACCACTTAAATGGCATGGAAATGAAATGTGCCTTTTGGAGCGTTTAAGCCAAGTGCCGGCAGCAGCAGCAGCAGCAGCCGCAACGACAGCCGCAGCAGTCTCTAATACACGTGCAACGCGACGTATGCGTAACATGCAAATTGGTGCGAAAATGAGCTGGCAGCTACTTGTTACGCGTATCTTAAAGATACGCAGTAGTTTAAATACTTACGCCCATCGGTTGCTTCTTTTTGCGACCCATGTTTAATGGTGTTATTTAGGTATAGGAGCGTGTGTGTTTATGTGTGTGGGTGTGTAATAAGTAATTCACTTAACAAAAAACGACTTGTAATTTATTTGTGTCTGTTTTGTTCTAAAAGTTCCAAAGCTCGCTTAACACTGCAGTTCATTTATGGCAACTTCTTTTTGCAGCTGCTTGTCAACGCATGGGCTAAAGCCACACACGCAGACACATACACACACACGCACAGGTTTGCACACTCTATGACACACACAACCAAAAGCTAAACCAAAAACTGGCAAACATTAAGCCCCTGTGCATGCAACTTTGAAGTAAAGTTATTCTCGCTTTTTTTGATCACTGTTGTTTCCAGTTGTATATGTCACACACGCACGCACACATGTGCGAGCGTATGTGTGTGTAAGTGTATGTGAGCAGTTGGTTTTTGTCTTGGTTTATGGTTTTTGGTCAGCGTCTGCTGCAAGTTGTCGCTTAAGCTGTTTATAATTTTAATATATTTTTATTTTATTCGGTTTTTTGCTCGGCACTCTGCTAAGCTCTTTTCAAGTGTCCGACAATTTTATGCATTTAATTTTGAGCAATTTTGAACTGCAATTAAATTAAAGCAAATTTTTTAGGTTGGTATTCGTTTGTGTTAGTTATATTTATTATTTTCATTTATTTAGCTTCCCAAAGCTGTGCTTAAAATATTCAAAAACTCTTCGGACTTAAATATCACATTTTTGAGTCATGTTTCTAGATTTGAGATTCCTTTTAAGATTTATTATATCTACATTTTTTTAATTGCAGTATTTTATTTTATCCAATTTGGGTTTTGTTTATATCTATCAATTATTTATATTTTGTTGCTGCTCTTTTTTAATTCTACTTTATTTTAAAATTGTGTTTTACCAGAAACATTTGTTTATTTTATGTTATTTTTTCAGTAAGTCTTGGTACACATACTCGTTATGTATGGAGCTGAAAATAAGAACTGAAAAATCACAAGTAAAACTTTTCAAAAAAACATTTATTTTCTTTAAGGTTTTCCAAATTTTAATTTCCCCTTTCGCGCTTTGTTCATTTTCTTTTGTATTTGATTTGATTTTGTATATTATTTGCCAGCTGTAATTGTTGCTTTTGCTTATAACAGACTTTGTTTACATGTAGCACGCGGCCACCGAGTGGATTATTTCACAAATAACTCAATTATTATTCTCAATATTATTTACAATTTTGAGCACTAAGCTCGAATCGCAGCTTCAAAAAATAATGATATATTTTTCTTCAAACACTTTCAATGTTGTTATTATGCAATTGTTGTCCAATCAATGCTTAAGTATTTATTTCAGTCCTTTTTTTTTATTTTTGCAGAGCTTTTCACAGTGTACTTAAAATTTGCGTTCATTGGCTGCAATTCAAAGTATTTCCCACTTGCGTAAAAAATGGCCATGCAATGCAAATTTTTTATGGCCGGCATTAAAAAACGGCACATCCGCTGAAGCCGGGCAGCAGCTATGCGAAAAGCATTGTGAGTAGCCAGACAAAAGGCAACAACTGCATTGTTTAATTAAGTTAATAGAATTATAAGTCGACTCGCGCGTTTGTCATTTAACATGTATGCAGATAGCCTTTTTTTCTATTAGTATTCTTTGTTTTTTGCTGACAAGGAAACGCATAAAACCGCCGCAATAAATTCGTTTTTATCTGCAGAGACAGCTGATATAAGCTGCAATATACATATATATATATGTATAGGGTGTGCTCTTTCAGTAAGGGATTAATATTTTATGATTGCCCATCAACGAGTTGGCTTGTTAAGCAATTAGGGTTTTATTTCATATGCGAATATATGATCCGATATGCCAGCCAGTTGTTGATGAGAAAATAATTTGTCTGGAGTAAAAAAGGTCAAATCTTCAAAGAGACTTCAGCTATTACAAATTCGGCATACAGTTGCAAAACTTGACTAAGTTTTGAAATCAATCATTTTGCAATTCAATCTTTTCTACAGTAGAATAAGTTGTATTAGTATTTATTCATAAAACTTTAATTTAAAGTGTGCCTTCAATAACATACAAAATTAAAAAAAAATCATTTAGGGAAAAATCACTTCTTGAAATAAAATTATGCTGAATGGTTGCTGGCTCATCTTTTTTACAATTGAATATCAGGTTAAGAGCTTTTTTTCTTGTGGAGTAAGCTGCGTCCACAGATTTCAATAGCTGAGTTATGTTGGCTAAGCCTGGGCTTGGACGATTTAATAGTATACATTTTTGGATAAATTTGGTATGTAGGTTCGTGCAGGGGTATTCAATAAGTTAAGAACATATGTCTTATATTATTTTCATCAATACAAAATCGAATATGGGTCAAGTCGAATCTAGTCTACAACATTGGGAAATGGGCTCTAAAAAAGGATTATAAAAAGGAATCACACCTTAATTTATTTTAATTTGTATGCTATAGCTAAATATTTACTAGCAAAAAAAAAAAACAAATGTTTTTCTTCTACATTTTGGTCACCTGTTTTAGAAATATTTTCATCTTTATGCTTGGAGTTTTGTCTACTTAAACCTTAACACTTTTCTTGCACATGGCAGGCTTAGTTAGTATTCAATTCAAATATGCGGCACAATTGCTGTCACAAGTAGCACACGCACAGACACGTATTCAAATACACACACGTACGCACACACACGCACACGTACACACACAATGACCGGCAGCAGCTTTGTTCGGCAACTCTTTCAATTCTCTCTCTCACTGTCTCGATCTCTGCCTGGCACTGTTGGCTACATAATTCACTTGGTCGCTGGGACACTTAAGCCACTTACTTCTTGCATTCTGGCGCATAAAAACGTGTGCAACTGTTCAGCTTGGCCGCACAATGGACGTCGAAATTTCATGTGGCTTAGAGGTAAAAAATATTGTGGCTTAACTTTTGTATTGCATACGTTAAGGCGCGCGGCTATTTTTTTTATTATTTATATTGTGTGTGTGTAGGTAGTACTTTTATTTTTATTTTAATTCAATTCTTTTTCTTTTTTTGGTTTTGTACAGCCAAAAACACGCCGTGCGTTCCGCTCGCCACACTTTGACACAATGTCCGGTCCGCGCGGCTTTTGCAAATATTGAAGAGCGTTTTGTGTTAGCCGCTTGGACGTTGCACAGAAATTTATACCAATTCCCGAGGGCCAGAGCGGCGTTCTCGCTAATTTAATTAGACTAAAACGTTAAATATTTGTTTTCGTTTTGTCGGCGTGGCAAATACATGTATGCGATACAATACGATACGATACAAGGGCCATAGAACTGCCTCGGACCAGTCCGTGTACTTGAACTCGACATTCTGGCTGCTGTTGTTCTTGTTATTGTTGTTCTTGTTGTTGATCACCTGTCGCGTCGTCGTTCAAGGGTCGGCGGTAATCAACAAGTTCTGGCCATGTTCTTGTTGCCGCCTCTGGCGCTTTAAGGCGATTAGACCAAAACACCTACAAAGTAGACAACAATTCAATTACAACTAATTTGCTGTGATTTCATTTCATTTTGTGGTTCTTGCTGCTATTTTCTTACACTTATTTATATTGTCAAAAGCAGCGTATTTAATTTAATTTTCAAATATCTTAGGTGTCAAGCTCTTTTATGATAACTAAAACGTTAGAGATAAAGCTAGCATATTTTGGCATTACATAATCAGGAATTCAAGTTGGATTAATTCTAAAATAAATCCTAGCATTCAATCATTTTGTATGGAAGTTCACAAGTTCTTGACTTAGGGGAGTTATTATTAATTAAAGCTTACAAAACTTGTTTTGAGTCGCTTTTGATGAAATCTGCATGGAAATGAGCTTCACATTGATGTTCAATCAAAAAATTCCCCACTTTCGAAACAGTTCAATTTACCTTCAAAACACACAGATAGTCAGACAAATACTATTTAAACAACGATGCCTAAGCCCTGCTGTATGTGATGGCATTTCAAAGAAAGCTCTGAGATATCCAAAATTAGCATTTCATATTTGCCAGTTGATAAACATTTCATGTCTGTGTGTGAGTGTGTGTGTGTGAGTGTGTGTGTGTCAAAAGCAGCCTTTTGACTGTCCCATATAAATTCGTTTTGGCCAAGTTGGGCTGGAAGATGTGCACAGGACGATGCCAAATGCCGAAAGCAAATGTGAAGTACATGGTACGTGCATCAGGAAACCGACAAGCAAACAAAATTAAATCAAAAATCTTAAACTGGATTTTGATGAGAGCGCAGGCAGCACAACAGACCGAGCGATCAGCCAACCAGACAACAGACAACATTTGAGGCGAGGTTCTCCCACAGCTCATCCTCTAGCTGCTGCTGTTGCTGCAGAGCTAAAGCCAAGCAAACAAACAAACAAATAGCAGAGGAGCTGGCAACAGGATCTGCTGAAGGTGCATAGCAACGCACACATAACAGCACGTAAACTCATTTAAACGCACACACGAGCTCACAGGTGGGACGGCCAGGTGGCATTTGGCAAGTTGGCCAGGGGCAAGTTGGTAGCTGGAGGTAACCATGACTGCGTGTGTCTTTTTCACAGACTGCGAGTTTTAGTGAGCGATGAATTGACAACAGCCACAAGCAGCTGTACCAAGTAGCACTGGGCGTGGCGCCCCAGCAATAGCTCAGCAATGTGCAGCAAACAGTTGCGGCTGACGCTTTGCCCCATTGTGCGCGGCAGGAAATACGATTCCTTTCGGGCTAGCGTGCATGTGTGTGTGTGTGACAGGCAACTTATAAGCAGTCTCTCCCTTTTATGCAAACAGACACTAAGTAGCATAGTTACACGCGCGCACACATACACACAGACTCGCACATACGCATACCCAATATGATATATTCCTAAAAAGCTCAGTTTCCATGCGGAAGTTGCGTCACAAAAAATGCGCTTTGCGGTCGCCTCAGCTGCAGCTTGTTGCTGCATGCAGTTGCTGCATGCTGTTGCATGTGCGCGTGTGTGTGATAAATAAAATTGCATTCAATATTTTTCTTGGTTGTTGCGTTTTTGATGAGATTTTGCAGCCACCTTTATCCCCTTTATCTTTTTGTGTTTGCCAGCACTAACAATTTATGGCTGCTGCGTTGCATTTGCCATAAATTTTATTTCAATTTTGTTGTTTTTGTTTGTTGCTGCATTATCTTGCACGAGCACGTGCATAATTATGGACAATGATTTACCAAGACGCAGCAGGATACAAGATTGATAAAAGGTGACCTCATTATCAATATGTAGACTTGATCTACCTAACGCACCAAGTCCTGCAAACATACACAAGAATGTGGTCGAGTAGCACTCTGAAGACAAGCTCTTTACTCGCAATCCTGACAAGTATGCCATACTTTTTACGTTATCTTAATGGAGCGGCTACTGTATGCATTATATGTATATAGTTCTATGAAGTTGTAAATATTACAAAGATAACATTACATTCTATTCACTTAAGACAAGCTTCATGCAGCTCTGCCCTCGTGCATTGCCTGCAGGCAAGACTTGAACATAATTCACTTTGTGCGGTGGCTTAAATGTCCAACATACATTTCATGTATTTTCCTAATATCCATTCACTTCAACCATTGAGCAGATTGTAAATAGATAATAAATATTTAATTTGAACATATGTGAAAATATTAAGTGCTATTTTTTATTTACAGCTTTCAACTGCACTTTCTCAAGCTGAAACCAAAGAACACTTTTCGTGGCAGCAAGTGCATTTGAAAAGGAATTTCCATTTGCAGCCAAAAGTATGCAACACTTTTGCCAGCATTGGCTCATTTGATGTTGCACAATTTGGCATTGCATACTTTTGAGCGCAGCGGTTAAATTTATTTGCTTCCTACGATTCCGCCTCTCATGCGTTCCCGCACAAGCTCTTCGTTTCTGTGCGTTTTGTGTGTATCGGTGTGTGTGGGGATGTGTGTGGGTGTGTAGAAGTAACGTCATCAACTTGAACTGGCCATTTGCGTTGGCATGTGCGCAATTCATAAATATTTATTTTGTTCGCCTTTGTGCACAAAAGTTGTGCGCGTGTGTGCAACGCTCTGGCATGCCAATCCATTGGTGTGACCTTTCAGTTAAAGGAATGTTTAAATTTATCAATGAATGAATTGCTTGACTTTAAGTTTAATCGAAATACATAAACAAAACTTGTTTGTTTTTGGCATAAATCCGTGTTGGCCACACAGCATCCACAGCAGTCCTTGTGGTAAAATAAATTTTCTGCAATTCATGACAGCAGCAGCAGCGGCAGCCGTATACAGGTGTGGGCATGGCCGCAAGTACGTGCCGAGACACGAAACTTTTGCGAAAAGGATTAGAGTCGACGTACTCCTGCACCCCACTGTCGACAAATACCCCAAGGATTTAAAAGGCAATCAAATTAAATTGTTTTTGCGGTTAGCCGCAAAAGTTCTTCGGTTCAACTCAGAAATGCCAAAGTGCCATAGAATATGAAAACCACTCGGCCAGGCTAGCAATAATTTGTATTTTATATAAATTTTGTTTATATGTTTCTCTACCCCCCTTTTTTTTTTAATGATAAACGAGCACTCAGCTGCCTGACAAAAATGTCAATTAAATTTATTTACATGCAGCGCAAATCAAGCGAAATTCTTTAGCTGTTGACGCAGCTACAAAAACCCGATCCAATTCAATCCAATGCCCCCAAAGCACCTATAAATACTCACCTATACGTTTGTTTACGTGGCCAGCCCAATTAGATGTAAACAAGAGTCGCCGGAAGTAGGCCACATAAACAACAACCACATCGCACTACATTTACAACAACAGCAACAACAACAACAAATCAAATAGGCAATAAATGGCGAATATCATGAAAATACGGATGTCCATCAGGAAGTGATTACAGAAAAATGGTTTAGCTTATAAATGTGATGTGAGTACTTATTACAATATGTTTGTAGAAGTAATTTTTAAAATTTTAGTATTTGAGAGACGAGTATAAAACTTGTCGCAACAGTAAAAACAAGTAAGAGGTTCTAGTCGGGAGCTCCAGATTAGGGGATACCCTGAACACTCTTCTTCTAACATCAACTGCATATATATATTCTATTTTAGAAGCTATATGTCAAGTTTGGTGACCTTAGCTCTTATTATTTACCAAAATTGCCCAAAAAACAGGATATCGATATCGATTTGTATCAATTGCTTGGAAACGGAGTAAGTTATCGATTATTGGAAACAAACTCGATCTGCGCGGGAACTAGGAGCATCTACATCTAAAATACAAATACAATATACCCTTATACCCATTTTTAATGGGTTCAGGGTATAATAAGCCACTTTCTTATCTTCTAACTTATCCTTAAACTAGACTCTAGTACAAAATATGAAAAGAGCACACAAACTCTCATTCTCTTATACCAAACATAAATTTAAATCTGTCTATGCAGTACTATTAATTAATAATTAGATCTCGAGAATATATATTTTATTAAAAATTGGTAAAAAAGGTTTTGAGAAATTTTTCAAAGACGTGCTTTGAAGTGGGAGGCTCAGTAGAGCCTATTCAATGAAAAAGGAAAATCAATGAATGTAAATTATTCAGAATCAATCAAGCCTAAATGTAAATAAGATATGATTAACATAAACATAAAATTAATTTATACATAACGAACATAACGTCAAGCATCATTTAGTTTAAAATCATTTATCATATTATCATATCGTAAAGACAAAATATTAACGTGTATTTAAGTAAACCTGACACGCTACAGGGTATATCCAACAGGCAGCACTCAGTTTGTCCCTCTGACACATGGGATGCCAGCAACAACAACGGCTGGCGACTGCTGCATTTGCTGGCCACTGTGATTGCGCATCTTTGTCATTGTGCCACTTTGACACAAGTTCAAGCGACAAGGTCCACAAGGCTCATAAATTTGTAGCGCTTCGGGCCACGTTAACATTGATTTCTGGCTGTCAACGCGCTGCAAAAGGCCAAATGCCACTAATTTTAATAATAAAGCAAGCATCAAGCAGCCAGCGGCAACAGCAGTGACACATATATATCTATATTTATATATATATACAGCTACTTATGTGCGTGAACTGTCGTAAAATGCGGCGCCATCTACAAAAACAACAACAAGAGCAACAAAATTCGACCACAGCTGCAGTCAACGACTCGGCGACGACCTCAGTGAGAGGAAAAGCGAGCGAGTGAAATATTTTTCCATATAGCATAAAATTCAAGCGTATATATACGTTTGTGGAAATTAAATAATTTATATTGCCATTTGTCTACATACTTTGCATATTTCCCATTAATGACCCAGAAAAATAATTGCGGCTAAAACAACAACTCGAAAAAACGCACGCTGAGATGAAAGGCGAATAACTAGAATTAGGATAGATGGCCAAGATAGAAGACGCCATGTGGTAAGAGAAAGAGTAAAATTAATAGAGTGTGTTCTGTGTTGTGTCCCTGGGTGTGCGTGCGTGTGTGTGTGTGTGTCATTTTGGGCGTGCAGATTCGATCAAGGTTGCCTTGTGCGTTGGTAGAGACGAGCACAAGAGACTGAGACTAAGTGGAACACCATAAGCATAAAAATTAACTAGATCACAAGCTTATGATTGCTAGACAGCGAGTTTCCAATCTAATATATTATTAATATATTAATAAAAAAGGTATATTAATTAAAAACACATTTCATATTATAGTTTTGCTTTTTGGCTTCCGGCTATCAACAAGCCCGGCTAGCTCAGTCGGTAGAGCATGAGACTCTTAATCTCAGGGTCGTGGGTTCGAGCCCCACGTTGGGCGCGATACAAATTTTTTAAGCGTGATTTCTTAAGATTTTACGATTAGCAATTAATAAATTCACTTCATATAATATAGGTTGCATAACTTTTCTTTACAATAACAATAAATATTTTGAACAAAGAAACTTTTGTTTTGACGCGTTGATATGTACATTACATAATCGACCATAAAAGTTATTTAATAGTATATACAAAATAAATGTGCGTTACAAAATCATCTTCTAACCTATCATCCAAAAGCCGAACCAATACTTTTCTGATACGTAATCAGTCGTATTATCCATTGCGCTACAGGACGAAGTCGCCAATTACAATTCAAAGTTATCGAAGACACAATATGAAAATGATAAACTATTTATTATGACAATAAAATCTTGTATACAGAAAACAATATATATTTCCTTAACTTGCCAACTTTGACCATAAAAACATACCTTTTTTTGGCAACTACCTGTCGCACTTGGCAAAGCCAACAACTTAAAAAAAAAAATCGGAAAAACTCTCAGCCACAGTTTGGCTTTCCTGTTTTATCTCACGTACAGCAAACGTTGCCCGGCCTCTAAAGGCCCACACCCACACAGAATTGGGGCTAATGGACCATTGCTGTGCTGCATGCAACGCCAAGAGATTCGGTTTATTATTAGCTCCAAAGAAGTTTGGCGAGGTAAACATATTGGCTTTGTGTTGCGCCAACAGCACGCAGTCGGCGTTACCGCATGAAAATTACAAAACAAGTGAGATTGTTGTCAGTCACGTATGCTCGACGAAATGATACCCTCCACGAATGTGTATAAAATATGGGAAGTAAATGTATCTGAATCAAATAAGCAAAGAGGGAGAGGTGCTTTACTAGCAGATACCCTTTAATCCGAAAATACTTTTGTAGATAAAGAGCATACAATTAATATTATATACAATCTACAGAAATTTAATATACCCTCTAAATTTGTATGTGCAGGTCATCAATATACAAAAGCGCACGCACAAGACACACACACACACACACACACACAAACACTCCCATGAAAACTGTTTCGAAAATTGTGCACGAGCAATACGAAAATAGCGCCGTGAGGCGTTGGCAGGCCGAAAAAAAACGGCTCTCCCGAAAACCTGATTGAAATTGTTAAAAACTAAATGTTTTTCGAACAGTTGAACGTGCAATGAGCAGCCGTGCGGAGTGCAGCCAAAATAAATACGATTGAAAATGTTGTCAAAATATTTGCAAAAAAGTGTGCAGCATTGATATGTAAACATTCTTACAACAAAAATGAGTCCTAAAATAAAAACAAAAAAAAATTAATTAAAAAATCCCAAAAACAAAAACAAATAAAAATAAAAATAGAACAAGCAAAACAATTGAAAATGCAGGAACTGCCGCTTGCTAAATGATTTCGTGCACACTAAATAACAAACAAAAGTTTTGTTGTTTGATTTGTTTTGTGTATCACGAAAGCATTTTAGGCAACGCCTAGCCAAAATACAACAATAACAGCAAAAATAGCGAACGGAAAACAAAAACGTGCCGTGTGCGCGATTTTCGATTTCCAAGTGAAAAACTGCTGAAAAAAAAAACGTGCATAAAAAGCACGAATGCGGTAGCGGCAGCACCCGCTGCGTTAAGCGCATTTAAGGATTTGCATTATTTAAAACAAAGCTCGAGCTGGACTAAAACGGTTTGCCTTCGCCCAAGTCACTTTATAGTGCATCAAAGCCGAATGCATTTGCCGGACCTTTGCAAATCAAAACGTGGCTTAGTGTCCACGCACCGGCCCACGCTCCGGCACCCTCTTCGACCCACGCTCCGACCCACTCGGCAGCCCACTCTTCGGCTCACTCTCCGGTCCACTCTACTGCACTCCTGCAGCTTTAAGCCAGAGCTCTATAGAGTCCTGTTCACGGCCACAAACGCGTCGGAACACGTTCGCAGACAGCGTTTTGTTTATTTGCCTTCGCTGTCCACTCGGCCTGCGGCCCAGTCACATGGCGTATACGTAATTTTTTTCTCTGTTTTACACTGCCAAGGCTTCTGTTTTGCTCTGTCGGCTTAGTGCTTATTGTTGTTTACATTTTAAAGCAATTTAAGTTAGCCGCCTGCAACAAAGACAGACCAATTAGAGCTGACCAAAACGCAGTTAGCCGACTTGCCTACGTCTGCAGTTCCGACTCCCCCTCTCCACCCTCTGTCTATTCATCTACTTTACTGAAATGCATGACGCATTTATAGCCCGGCTGTCCGGCAATTAAGCATTCTTCCGTCCGATAAGATAGGCTACAAGTACTTTAACATGCACCCACAAGTGTGTATCTGTGGGGGTGTGTGTGTCTGTGTGCGGGCTCTTATCGGCCATGATGTTAACCCATATAAATATAGCAAAGCGTAATTTAATAATGCTGCCCAGATAATGGCCAAGTAGCCTTGGGCTTGGCAAATATTTAAGATTCACACTTGAGTTTAGAGAAAGCGAATACAAAATTTAACTAAAGCTAAAAATGCGAGGAATATCGGAGCTACTGAATGTCACAGTCATAATGCGTAATCTCAGTTTGTTTTTATTTTTAATCTACATTATTATCTCAAGGGCAAGTTTTCTCTTCTCAAGTAGACAGCATTTCTTTTCGATGTTTGGTTTGTTATTGTTGATACGAATTATATATGAAAGACAGCGCAAGTCCAAAAATAATAGAGTTTAATCTCTAAGTGTTTGATATGCGATTTCTTGATTTCTTAATTTTTATTTAATCGTTCAATTGCGCTGTTTCCAAGCAATAGATACAAATCGATATCGATATCCCGTTTTTTGAGCTAGAGACACCAAATTTGACATGTAGCCTGTAGAAAAGTATATACAGAGTATATAACTATCTTTATCTTTCAATTTTATAGGCATCGCTAAGCCTCTCCCTCCCTAGCGAGAGCTGCATTTCGTGTTAGTATAAGAAGGTTTAGGGTATCCATAAGTCGGGCACTCCCGATAAGAGCATTCTATGTGTAACTATGCAAGTTGCAGATCTGTGAGTAGACTCTCAGAGCTTAGTTATTTTCTCCTTATTTGTTCTAAGGCTGGCCCAAAAATGCTTTATACTTATTTATGATTTATGATAAAGGTAAAAATCTACTACGGATCGCTAAGATTGGGATAACTGAGCTTGATGTGAGTTATTCTAGTTACGCAAACAATCAAGAAATATTAACAAACTATAAATTCCGCAGCCAATTCCGAAAACCAAATATATATGATTTACGGCGAATTAATCTGATATTTCATAAAGTACGAAATTCCACTCTCAAGCTAAAATTTGATTGAAATTTAGTAGATATTTCTAAAAATAAAACAAATGTTAAATTTATTAACATTTAGTCAGGAAGTCTCATATCAGCCAAAAGGCATTTTTTCACAAAGCTGTAAAAAGTAATATACAAAAATGTATTTATCGGTCGTATTTACGTATAAAGTTAGCTAATTTCACCAGGAAGTTAAAATACAGCTCAGCGCCCAAAATACCATATAGTCGATCCAACAAACAGCACAATAAATAACTGCATTTTATTTGCTGTATCTTTGAAACACAAGTTATTGACAGCTAGCGCTTAGCAAGTATTGATGGGCCATAACAAACCTGGGCCTGATAAGCCAAATCTCAACGAAGGTCAATGGTGTGATATAAGCAACTAAGCGATTGACAATTTTTTGGCCAACAACAACAACAAAACGTGACACATGCCCAGAGCAAGAATGCAGCTGAAAGCGGCAACAAGTTGCGAAGCGCACAGAAAACGGCAGATAACAGAGAGACGCCAGACACAAAGAGGCAAGGGCGGGGGCCATAGGAAGCCATTTACCAGGGCATATATATATTTATATATACATAACTATACGACAAGTAGGTGGCAAAAAGCTGCCAAAAAATTGAAAAAAAATAAGAAGAAGAAAATTCACACACTACAAAAATGTGCTAAACGACAGCAAGGAAAATGATTTTCATTCGTTTACCAAATACAAGCCGCAAAGAGAGCGCAACATACAAATTGTTTTGCAATTTATTTTTATAACTAAACAGACAGAACGATACAGATACAGATACAGATACGCTAGCTAGAGCAGCGGCAACAGCGAGCACAACTTGTGGGCCCAATGTATTTGTATCTTGTTTTTTTGTTTCTTTGTTTATTTATAGATATAGAATAAAAACGCTCGCGAGCGCTGGCACTGGGCTAGCCTGAGAGTCGGAGTCGGAGTCGAGTCGATCGGCGACAAGTCGTGCCAGGCCCACCCCCCTTACCACGGCGCCCCTGCTGCCAGCCAGGCTGCCATCAGCAATCAGCCAAGCACACTCGCATACTCGCACACACGCACACATATATACACCCCTTTATAATTGAGCGCCAAAGAGCGGCAAGCAGAAAGGCAAAAGAAAAATATTGGCAATGCGGAGCCCCAAATCAAATAATGTGGCGCAGGCCAAAAACAGTTTGATGCACAACGCTCGCTCGCGATGACGATGACACAATAGCACGCAATCAAAGGCTGCCTCAGCTCAAAACGGAGTCCATCCCCCACTCAAAAAGCAAATCAAAGAAATAACCGAAAAACTGCTTCAAATATTACGCATACGCAACATGCTCTAATCCATAAAAAAATATAAAAAGTCGCAAAGCTTAAAAATTTTTTGTGTCATTTTTTAAGTTTGTAGCTAAAATAATAAAAAAAATATTGGAAATAAAAATAAAAAAAAATTAAATAAATCAAAATAACACAAATCCTGCTGTGAAGTGAAGTTCAGTCAAAAGAAAATCATTTAATTTTGACACAACGCAAAAAGAAAATGTTTTGTGTTATAAAAAGAAATTTGTGTGAAATATTATAGATAGCAGCAAATAGCAAAAAACAAGTGTGTACAAACGTGCAAATATAAAAAAATATATATATATAAAAAACAATTTTAAATATATCTCAATATACATTGTAAAGCAAAACAACCAAAACGGGCACTCGTCTACGTGAACCCAGCGCCAAGGGACGCAGTCAGAGCAAAATGATCTACATCGATGACTCAGAGCCGGAAGGCGGTAAGTCGTTAACTAGTTACCAACTAATTCAGACGTATATATATATATATTAAAGGGGAATAGTCAATAGTGAGGCTGATAAAGTTGAACAAAGTGAAAAAAGAAAAACGACGACAACGCTGCGTATGCGTATTCCGTATCAGTGACAAGTGATATTTGATAAGATAAGAGTACCTTACAAATATCTATATGTTTATGTGGGTATATACCTGTCCACTGATATGCCGGAAAGTAATATGAGTTTGATTACAGCTGTAAATTGGGCATTAAAAAGCTCTTACAATAGCTCTTGACTAGTTTATTGTAGACAATAATTTATAGAATCTATTTATAGCTGAACTAGTTAAATTATACACAATCTTATTAAAATTGTGATAAGCTAAGGTCAAGGTCGGTCGGGAAAGCACAAAAGTAAAGTCGAGTGTGTGAATAACAGAGATAATTAGATGAAGTTGTATATCTCTACATCCTACTAAATTTAAGCGGGTCAATCAACTAAAAATTCTGATCGTCATTCAACAAAAGTACAATTTTCATAAAAGTTAATTTCTTTTGAACTGCAACTTCTTATTGCCCCCACTCTGCCCAAGATATAAAGCTAAAAAGAAACGACTGCAAATAGACAAATCAAATCAAGACAAATCTACAGATTAGCAGCTGTTCCCTTTCATTTTTGGGGTCTTTTGCCAATTTAGTTATCGCTTCTAACTACGCTTTAATAAAGGACCAACAGCCCAGGCGCAATAAACATTTCTGTGCCATGATGCAAGGCATTAAGTTTTATGCACAGATAAAAACCGAAACCGAACAACAACGAAATATCTGTAAAAATCAAGCAAAAATAAAGCCAGCCGAAAAAAACAACAAAATACAGAACAAATGCTTAAACGATTTAGAGCCAATGCGGCTCAGCTACCAAATGGCCAAGGCTTTTAAAAATACATGAATTTCAATAAAATACGACAATGGAGCAGGCAGCTAAAATACCAAAAAAAAAAAAATAAAAAAATAACAAAACGGGGAGGAAAAGGGTCCATAGATAAGACGGGCTGTGATCAGGAAACGTTTGCGCCGCCATTTTCATTGTCAGAAACAATAAATTTCACACATAAAACACTGAAAGCAAATGCTTTTTTTCTTGTTGCCATTCATATTAAAGTTTGGGCGCTGGCAACCAAAAGGCGTTGAAGGATAAACGTCAAGCGTAAATTTGGGAATGGGGACGCAGGAAAGTGGGCGAGGGGAAGCGGCGGCGGGTAAGCTTCGGGTATGCGTAAGTGTAACTACAGTGGCTTTGCTTTGAAAATTTGCACTGGCTTAGAAACCTAAGACAATGTCAGGCCGCCTCAAACGGAAACGGAAGTGTCAAGTAGTTGGATGGGCGACAAAAGAGAGAACGAGATAGAGACAAAAAGAGAGAGAGAGAGGGAGCAAAGAACAAAAAGTCAGACAAAATAAAAGGCAAAAGCATATAGCATGAAAAATGGCAAGCGCGAAGCAATTTGAAAAATGAAAAGGGCAACGAGTGGAAATCAAAACAAAAAAAAATGCAAACGTTGTACAATACACAGGCTAAGTTACCAAAAGACATTACCAAACTAAGAAATACCCTGTAATACAAAAATCGCGAATAAAACGAATATTTAGCGGGTTTGATTGGGAGTGTAAACGTCAACAAAGAGATGTTTTATATAGTTGAGACGCTTTATTTATCAATTCGATTTTGTACATCTTAATTCAGTCTATGGAAAGGGGTCAGCAAGAAACATTTTATTTATCAATATACTTTTGAATATCTTAATGTTTTCCTGAACAGGGGGTAAGAAAATATTTAAAATGTGAACTCTGACTTACATATTTTTGATCATTCAACAGAGTCGATAACCTAATAATAAAAGGGTCAACATTTTTAAAACACTTTATTTAAAATAATATTTTTATATATATCAACTATCTATTTAAAAATGGGTAAAAAATACATAAGTACAGTCAATTATGCTTTAATGACCTATTTAATAAAAGAGGTTGAAATATGTAAGATATTTTAATTCAATTAAAATATAAAGTTAACTGCGCTCAGGGAAATAGTTGTAGAATGTGCATCCATTCTACGTCTAATACTTCAAAGATCGCCAATAATGTGTGTCTTAATAATTGTTATTCAATTGCATTTCGATGAAAAATAAAATATATCAAAATAATTACGCTTAAGCATATTAAAATACTTATTTCTGTGATCCCAATAATTGAGTATGTGTTACATTAATCCCAATTATTTGAGTGAAAACACTTCGCAAATTAAGTATCAGATCGCGCTTAGTTCTTGCACACAGGGTATTAGCTATGGCATGTGCTCTTGTATTTGCCTTCGTGTTTTCGGGGTGTGACCGCACACGGGCGTCGTGATTTAGTGTCGGGCAACCTCACAACGCCTACGTCACGCCCATAAGCCAAAAAAATAAGAAAAAAAAGAAAAGGGTTGCGCTGCGGCGGCTCGATTTCCCAGGCTGTTTTCTCAAATTGGCAAATAACAACAAACGGAAATACTTTTGCTACAGGTGTGAGGAACTTGAAACCCTTTTTCAGTGAGTGTGTGTGTGTGAATGTGTGCTGGCAAATTGCTCAGTTTTTATTTATCTCCTCCGTGTGTGTGTGTGTAGGCTTTTGTCTGGCTGTTGACACAGCTGAATTATGTGCTAATGGCGCGAAAGCTGATTTCTCAATTTCCGTTTAGGGACCCAGCCGGTTTGTTAAATGATCTCAATGCGCTCTCTCTCAACAAACTTGCCTCAAATTGTATCTGCCACAAACGACTTTAACAGCCAAGCGGAAATGAAAAAAAATTTCAACAGCAACTGCACGGAAATTACCAAACCGCACAGAAATTAAAAATACTCGTTAATAAAACTATGTAAATACAGTTTTCAGTGTCTTTTTATGAAACATACGAATATAAATTATTTAAAGCTTTGCCAACACTTCGAATTTACTTTATTTATTTAATGGAGCTGTGATTTAGTCTACTACACAAACAATTGAAAAATTCAATCGCTTTATCAGCGCTAAGCCCAACAAATTGCTAGCTAAATAATTTATACAATATTTTCATATACACACATGTAATTTTTGTTTTAACATTTAAAAACATGCAGACAGCTACCGACCGACAAAAAAAAAATGCATAAAACTGCTGGCCAACGCATCATGTTGGCGTCATTTAATGCGCACAAATTTCGTATATTTGGCTAAGAGATTTTCGGGGCACAGTAAAAAAATTTACAAGCAATCTGAACAACGAGAATCGTTGAAAATGAACTTAAGGCCGATTGAAAATTTAAGCCGTTCCTAGCTCTTGCGGCTTGGGCTGCGTTGCGTTGATCACCAATCAATCTCTCAGTCTGTTAGTTAGTCAGTCAGTAAATCAGTCTTTCCGTTAGTCAATCAGTCAGACAGCCAATCAATCAGTTAGTCAATCAATCAGTCAGTCAGTGAGCCAGTCAGTAAGTTAAGCATCCAGTCAGTCAAAATTAAATAGAAAGTCTTCAAAAATTAAATGATTTAATAAATAATGCAATTAAGGCTATTATAGAACTTCATGAAGCCCTATTGAGCGCTGTTCTAACCATTCTTACATCAATGACATTGAAGTTTTGTTTTTTTTTTTTTTTGTGTGGAAAAGAGCTGTAGATAGCATGCAGCGCATTCTCAGCTAGCGAGTTTTCACTGTATGTAGATAGATATTTCATTCTTTTTTACGCGTTTGCCGCACAAATATCAAAATAATTTTTATTTTGCTTTTAATTTTTGTACGTTGCCAAGGTGAATGTAAAGCAAACACACACGCGCACACACACACACCTACACATAGAGAAAGACACACAACAATTTTTCACTTCACGTCTCTGAGTAACTGCCCCAACCCGTCGAAGCAGCGGGCAGCGCAAATGAGCAAAAATGAAAAGCAGCACACCAACACACACACGTACACACACACCCGCACACACTCAAACGCATAGAAAAGATATCTAAATATATATGTAGTACATATATATAATTGAGATAAATTTATTTTACGTCGCATTTCATGTTGAAGGTCGTTCGTTGATATTCACTTCATTTGACGTTGCAAATTCCTTGCGGCTGTCTCATGCAGAGAGCGTTCTTCTATTTCGTTTTTGGGGTTTTTACAGTTTACACTAATGATCGACAAATTTGTGTACACAGCAGCAATTTGGAATACACAATCTATATAAATATATATATATATATATATATATATATATATATAGATGCAATAATTTTGCTAAATGTCAATTAATTATGTAAATATTTTTACTGTCGAATTCAGAATTTGGCTTCCTGCTTTGGGTGCACTTCCCTCATGTGATTTCTTTTGAGCATTTCTATTCTTTGTCTCTGCTTGCTTTTTGGATGCTTTTTTCTTTTGTTTAGAATCGTTTGGCTGCTATATATAATGTATATTTAAAAACTGAATGAACGTGATTATGTCTCGGTGTCTATGTGCGCCGATATTGGCAAGAAACCAAGATTTAATGAATATTTTTACGTTTTCCGCTCGACTGACAAATGGAGGTATACGGGTTTTATATTCATTTTTTGTTCTCTTTGTAGGAATTTCGGTGGTTAGGAGAAATATTTGTGTAATTCACACACTAGAAATATTACATAAATTCTAGCTATAATTTATTTTATATAAATAGAAGTTCAGCTCTTGGCTGTATACTAATAAATTTATATAAATAATGTACACAACAACAACAAATTTGCTTAGCAATAAACTTCTAATTAAACTAAATGAAAGCCTGCACACATGTTTTTAAATATAAATCATTGTGAAAATCCCATAAGTAAGACACATCATTTCTAAAACCGATTAACAATAAAGGCTAAGCACTGTGTGGGAATGCCTTAAAAGCAAAATAACTTTAAGCATATATAAATGTTTATTGTTGTAAGCAATTGAACTGTTATTTGAAAGTAGAAAAATACACAGAGAAGCTGTGAGGAACACGTACAGCCAAGCGGAGCTATCCAATATCCATTTTCATATAGCTGAGCCGTAACCCAATACCCATTCCCACAGTCATGTATTTCTGTTTCTCTGCAATTTTATTTAAATTTTTAATGCGCAAGTATCTGGCGGCTGTCTGAGCCGCAGCTGCAGGTGAAATAACAGCAAAAGCAGCACCACCAACAATAACAGCAGCAGCAGCAGCGGCAGCGGCAGCATTAAAATTGCAGACAAGGCGTGAGTGCATGCATATATGTATGGCTATAGCGCATACGCCATGTGGCACACGGACAGCTAACAAAAACGAGTGAGAGTATGCTAGATTCAGCTAGAGAGTTAAAGACTTGAAGAACAACAGAGAGAGAGAGAGAGAGAGGTAGAGAGAGAGTGTGTGAGTGAGGGAGAGCGCGTTGTTAAGCAAATTAAAATTGCAATTTAATGTATTGCCAGCGACCAGGAGTCTTGTTAAGATTGCATTTGCCAAATGCAAGCCAACCATACATACACACACACAGCACGCATACACAACAAACACACAAACACACAATGCATATATATAAGCACACATTTACCAGTGCAACTCAATTTTCATGTAGACATTTCGCGCCAAAATGGCAAACTGCAATTTCCATATTGCAAACATTTATGTTGCTATTGTTGTTGTTGTTACTAGCTTGGATAGTGCCTTCCCGCAGCTAGCTGCAAAAATAATCAAAATTATGTAAATGCCAGTGCACTTCTCTCATTTGTTTTATTTATTACAACTCGCCTCGCTCAACGCTTTTCCACATTTGGTCGCCAGCAGCTCATTTGATTTGCATCAACAACAACAACAACACCGAGCGAATTTTCCATTTCCCAACATTGTTGTTGTTATTTATGTGCTTCTGGTAACTGTCAATACATCACAAATATACCGTTATGATAAATTACAATATGGCCCACGCAGGTTGCTCTTCGCTAATCGGCTAACACATTGCGTATACGCAACGTTGAACCTCGTTGAGCCTCGAGTGCTGCCAGCAAACAAATTCACATGGACATTTTGCGTATTTACCCTAAAAGCCGGTTAATTACTATCGAATTATTATCGTGTGTGTTATTTAATTGCTTTTGGGCAATTGCAGTGCACATGTATTAAGGCGACGAGTGTTTGAATTGATGTTCCTCTTATTTCCACATTTGTGTCTGTTAAAACGATACGCAGTCGCTTTTATGTAACCGACGCACGCTGACCATTAATTTCGAGTACTGTTCAAATTAAATGCAATGGCAAGTAGCGGGCCATCAACTGGAACTGAGTTCGGGGGTAGGTCATATAATGCGCTTTAGCGCTGAGTTATGACCCTTTCATGCGGTTACGGGGCGCCTGTGCGGTAATATAATAGGTGGCCTTTAATATAAACATTTACTGTCCGCCTCAAACTACGCTTAAGCAGTTTCTTACACAACAATTTATGGGAATTTTTGTATTAAGTTAAGGCAAATTTGTTGAAGAAAATTTAATGTGCACTCCTGGCATTAATTATTATTTATGCTTGATCTTGAAGAGCCTCTTTGCTGGCAGAGAATTTATCAAGTCCTGTCTTTGAGCTCCAATAAATTCACTACTATTATTATTTACATTTTATATTTTTCTGTGTTGAAAATCCCAGCTAATTGCATTGACAATTTTGCAAGTAATATTTTTTACACTGTGTACCCTAAATTAATTTTTTTACTGACAATTTTCATTTTTGTATTTAAATTCGGTTGCCGCTTATTATTTTGATTATATGCATTAATATAACACTAAATTTAATATTCTCAAAAATAAAGGTAAATGTCATGAGTAACCATTACATGTAATTTTGCTATGCTGGCAGGGAATACCCCTAGACTTGCCAGTAAATTACTGCCATATATAAAAAAATATATATTTTTTTTAAACTTTCCATTGTAACTATGCCAAGTTTATTTTTATAACATAAGCATTTTTTTCGCTTTAATAAAAGACAATGGATTCAGTTAGTTGCTTTGTATACTCCATCAATTGAAATTGGGGAAGCGCTTTAAGATGTGCCAACACTCGGTTCTGGTCATGTCATTGGCTGCAATCCCATGAATATTTGAACGGATGCAGCGAGCGTATTGTATAAATAACCTCAACACCATTAAATCGTCAAGCCTGGTGTTGGTGTGTATGTGTGTGTGTGTGTGCACACGTAGCTAGACTGCAAACTTTATTTAGAGATGTCAAACTGTCGTTCAACATGGACACTTTACAGTGTCCTGGCAGTCGGAGGAGACGGGAAAGAATACGTTCCCCCTCCACCGAATCGCCCCCCTGTGGAAAGCAGCCAGTCAGCCCCATTCAGGCATTCAGCCAGTCAGCAGTAAATAAAGCGTTAAATTTTAACAAATTGTTGTCAGCTGTGCGTGTGAACATGTACCAGCTGCTGACCCCAACAGGCACACACACACACACACGCACACACGCGCACATATGCTGTCATTGAATCGATGGCTTTTCAATTACCTCATTTCCGCTGCGTATGTAACTAAAAACCTGCATCTTGATTAATTGTTTTGTTTGTGCCCGTGCCGCAGCACGTTAATTGATTTATCTTGCTTCCCCACACAGCCAAATTCATTCGTCGGACCATCGTTACATACGCCACATGCATTTCCGTTTGCGTTAGCCGCCATTTTCGGCAAATAGTTCGCAGTGAACTGTTGTTATTAGATTATGCCTAAAATTCAATTTAATTTGAGTGCAAATATGTGTTCGCTAATGTTTGCCGCCGCTCTTAAAGCAGCCACAAAACGTCCAACTGCACACACACACACCCCTCGCTCGGTGTCTGCGGCCGTCTAGTCCTCGCCTTTGATTTTTGCTTGGCCATATCTGTGTGTGTGTGTTCTTTTCTTTTTGTTGTGGCTGGCTGTGCTGTGGTGGCTCTTTTCGGCCGCGTTGCCTTCTTTTCAAGTGGTTTTCCGTTTTATGGGCAGCGACGGAAATATACGAAGGCAGATAAATGAATGCGTTGCCATGGCACAAGTCTAATTAGAAGCCGCAAATTCGGTGACTGCGAAAGTTTTTGAGAAAATGGCCTAGGAAAATATTACAATAACATTTGCTTTTTCTTTTTTGAAATGCGCTCAAGACCTAAATTCTAAAAAAATGTTTAAAAACAATTTCAAGACAAACCAGAGAACTGCGATTACTGAAGTCTTGAGAAGAGTAGCAAAAATAGGTGTACAACATAAATAACAATTATTTAAAAATTCTATAACGAAAGTGCTTTTAAAACACAAAAAATCATTGTACTACATCGTGATAAAACCTTTATTAACTAAGCCGTTTACCGCACAGCAACATTTTAATCAAAATTATAAACCAACAACATGCACCGCCAGCTCGTCCAAGTCCCAAAAGCGGCCATGAAATGTGGTTTCAGCCGCAGCATCGTTAATTTCACGTGGCTTCTGCTGTTCCTGCTGCTGCTGCTGCTGCTGTTGGCAGGGATCATAACGTTTATGGGTGCCTGGGTGTACAACATGGCGTATGCGTGCTATAAATTAATACGCTTTTGCGCTGGTCACCGCAAATGCCAATAATTAACTAAGCGCCTGACGCGCTTCAATGGCAGCGCATTTGGCCCCGGTTCAATGGCAAAATATCGCCAGGTAGCTCCAGTTTAATGCTAACGAGCTGCAGGTGCGCGGGGCACGTGAGTTTGGCTGTTTGGCTCATAAGTCATTAGCAGACGGCAGAGACACAACAGCAACGAGGCATTTTGCAACCGTTGCCTCACGTGGTGCTGCGATGGCAGCTCATTAAATTAATTAAACGCTATCTAAAGGGGGCGAGGGGTGGGGTTTTAGAAAAATGGTGAACGCGTTTCTGCGGCCTGCTTATTATTTAGGAATTGCACATTTTATTCACATGCAACGCTTAACATTTGTCGCAGCTGCCGTTTTTGTTGCAACTTGGCTAAGCGAAACTTTTAATGAGTTCACTGCGACGCCACATCTTTGCCTCATCTCGTGCCGTGTCTGCCTCTGCCTCTGCTTATGTCTCTGCCGCACAGAACTGTGTCTTGCTCTCTGCGGCTATAGCCAAGCGACGCGACGTATCGTGTACATCGTTAGACAGCCTTAAAATTGTTTTGCATTTTCTATGAGAGCGCCGCGTTTAGTTAAGGACTCGCCATATCTACGGCTCCTGTTGCTGACGTGGCAAAAAAAAATCAAAAACTGAATACAAGCAAGCAGAGCTATTAGCTCATTGCCGAAGATTGAATGCCCTGCAGGTCGTTAGAATTACAATTTTTATTTTATGTTTGCCTGCGTTTATAGACAAAAAACTTTTGTAATGCCTTAGAAGCACGAAATATTCCTAATGCATAAGTCGATATATTGATGTTAAGATATCTCCAAAAATAAATAGATATTTCATTTGAGAACTCAATTTAAGATTGATTATTACTGTAGTATAAACTATCCCAATGGATATATTTAGAGATGCTAAGATATCTTCAATAATAAATATATTTAGTAGTATGACTATAGTATCCGCCGGTTGCAAAGCTTTGTCTGAAATTTGAGGACACAACGTTTCACAGCTGGCTTTCAGCCTGATCAAAAATATGTAAACTGTATTGCTTCACACCCGCTGCAAGGGCATATTGTAAAAATTGCAGTGATTGCAGCTGAAGAGCTAAAGCTGTATCTGTAAGTGGAAATGGAGATGGAACTGCTGATGAATATGTAGACGAAGACAGGCAGAAGCTGAAAAGAAGTGAAGTCTCTTGTGTTTATCTTTTGCAGCTGTCAGCTAGCCCTTTGCATTGGTCTTGTGTGGCCTGTGCGTCTGGGTCTGTCGTTTGTCGTTTGTCGTGTGTCGCCGGGTGCCATATTCAGGCATTGTTGAACCATTGTTGAACTTTGAAATTGCCTTGAAAATTGCTGTGTTCACATCAATCAATTAGCGTTGGCCCTGTTTGCCATCATGTAGACAGCAGCACATTTCAGTCGATTTAAATTTTATGGCACTTTGCTTAAAGCGCTTCCAACTTTGCACCCACAGACACAGACACGCACGTATATGCATTGAAATTGAAAGCAAAAAGAGGAAACTCTTGGTGCCACACACAGACATAGCAGCTCGAATAGCAGCGCTGATTATACATAAGCGCGAAATATGCACACGCCCACCACAAAAGCCGGTGTAATGAATGTGTAAAGGGTTAGCTAAACATCGTGTGAGTAGAACATATGAACAAGACGCCACAAAAGCTCTTGGCCCAGTGGCACCCGAGCACGAATTGGGCGGGTGCATAGTCATAAAGTGTTTGGTAAAAAACAATTTAAGAAATGTGCGCGCCAGAAATGCTTTTAGACCAACACACCTAAACGCCTTTGTCATCCAGCACACAGGCACACACACGCGCACACATGGCGTATGCGTGTTTTATGCGGACCCATCCAAATTAAACAGCTTAATGAACTGTACGACCAAAGAATTCTACAAAAATAATTGAAATGCATAGAAATAACTTGGTTAAGCGCGCGATCTGAATGAAATTTCGCACTTAATGAAAACGACAGCAATGCAAATAAAATTATATGAAAAAATACAAATAAAAATAAAAATTCTGCCAGGCAGCACTCAATTTGTAGCACCCTCACACACACACACACGCGTACACACTTGCATACAAATTCCTAATGCTAATTTCATTTGCCGCTGTCAGGCCAAAATGAAGACAGCGAAAAAAATTAACTTAAGAAAATGTTCCTTATAGAAGAAACATAAATACTCTACAAAAAGAACCTTAGTTTTAGTTTTATGCTGGTTAAGAATGTAATATTTATTTAATTTAAGTAAATCAAAGGGAACAAATTATATCAAATGAATTATTTGAAGAAGAAAAATAATAAAGAGAAGAGAAAGACTAAATCTTTCATAAGAAGCAACAAAATATATTTTCTATTCAAATGATTTATTAAATAATTCTTCAAGTATAAATAAAAAATACTTTAACATAAATATATATTAAATATAAAATAAGAAATATATATATATACTCATATTTTCCTTTTTCTTTTTAAATGTAAAATATTTTCATATTATATAATAAATAATTTCATATAAAATAACAATTGCAAACATTTTAAATAAAAATGTAGCTAGTCCAAAAGCCCAAAATAGAGTGAGAAATAGAATTTCTGTGCTTCAACTTTAAGGAATTTGTTGCCATAGCAGCATATCAAAAATGTGCCAATAATTGGCTCGTCTATTTAGTCTGGCAAAGTTTATGCCAAAGTTATGGGACCCATGCCCCTTGCCTTGGCTTATAATCAACTTGCGCAACTTTCAAATTGGCAAGCGGCATTAGAATCATAAAATCTTATGAGCAACACACACACACACACAGAGACACACAATTTCCGCCTGCTGGCCCCCTTTAGTTGGCACTTTTTTGCGCTAGATACGCACACGCATAAATTTAAATGTCAATGGGCAATTAAAGTGGCCCACAAAAGTATGCAACTTAAAGTTGAAAAGTGCGCGTGCGGTTCATAGCAACACTTTGCCAAGACTTGGAAACAGTTGGTAGTTGAAACACTTGACAGTGCATTAGAGCAGCTGAGCACACACCCACAGGCAGTCACAAGCATACGCACATCGCCACACACACACATATACATACGCATTCATTTTTGGCATTTCCCTTGCCTAACTGGCGTCGTGGGGGGCTTTATCGCTAACCTTGCTAGGTTTCTTCTTCCCGATTATTACTTTTCATTTTGCCTTAACGATTTTCATATATATATAAAATATATATATCTTTTTTATTTTATATACGTTGTCGTCACTTGAGCTATGTTAAAATATTCGTGGGCGTGGCAACGGACTTACGCATGGCATGCAAAAATGATGAAGATGAATTGCTGCCTGCTGCCTGCTGCCTGCTGCCATGTGACTGCAGATTCATTTGTATCTACATACATAAACACGTGAAAACATGTATATGTGTGTATATGCACGTGTATTAAAAGATTTTGGGCGACATTTTTGTTGTTATTGATTTGCTGTCTGTTCGCTGAACCGAACGCTTTTGTTTTAAACAAAACAGAAAAAAAAAAAAGAAAATCATATCTTGTGCCTAGACAATTTAACCTTGTCATTTATCATTTGTTCAATTGATTATCGGCAAGAGACTTAAGAAAATATGCAAATGAATTCGATTGTAAGAAATAAATTGTTGCTACCATTAAGAATTTTGATTAATACAGGTATTCTCAAGGTTAATGCTAAGAAATATGTTGAATTTATTAAATCCACCAAAAAATTGTATTATGTGTTTATTTGCTTAAATACGTTTTTAGTCTATAGCACAAAGTTCTTTTATATCTATAATGGAAGACAGATATTGAAATGAATCTGTTACAGAACATATATGCCTAAGAAAGATTCTTTGATTCTCAATACAACAGCCTATATATTAAAATGTAAATTTAGCGAGCACCCAATATATATTCATGCTTATTAACTATAATTAAAAATTTTAATTTATAATATTTATTTTTTTAAATGCAAAATAACCAACACCAACATAAAACACAATTAAATATACGTTAAACGTTTATTTTTAGACGTGAAAGGATATCTTCGGCACGCCGAAGATTTAATACTCTTGTTGGCATATCCCTTGAGAGAAAAGTGAAGCTTGAAAATGCTTATTTCTTGAAAATATCTTTGAAAACAGAATCTTTGTCTCTTGATGCTGATCTAAAATAAGTATATATACTTTATAGGAAAGGAGACGTCTTCTTCCTTCTATGCGCTACACAATTCATGGCAAAAATATGAAACTCTCTAAAAGGGTATAAAAAAGAGTATTCAACTGGAAGTAACTTCTGTTATATTAAAATGAGTTGTATCTTGTATATATATACATCCTAAATATATTTTATCCTCGACTACCTCAACTCTATTTAAATGCAAAAAACTCATTGTCATTTGTTTGTTTTTTATACTAATTTTATTTAATATCATGTTTAATTTAATAACAAACCGCCCATAAAATGTTAATAGGCAGTTAAATTCTGCAATTAATTCATTTATGCGACAAAGCTTATGTTTATAAACACACAAACATTATTATTATTAATAAGCCGCCATAGGTGAACGACTCGCTACATAAAAAATGGCTTATAGACTAAACAAAGGCATATGTGTGAATGTCGGATGACAGCACGTAATGACAAAAAGTTGGCTTTAAAAAAGAAAATGATGCAACTCTCATTTTCGGCTTTTTAAGCCGGCAAACAATAAGTGCAAATGCAAACAAACATTCGACAGAAATACGTAAACTGCAGCGCGCGTCCGCACAGACCTTTCACACAGATGCAGGCAAACTGTGCGTGTGTGTGTGTGTGCGGGTATGTGTGGCAAGTTTCGTGTAATAACCAATTTGAAATGGCAGCCACAGTCACAGCAGCAGCAGCAGCCATCAGAGCAGCAAACGAGCAAAGTTTTACCATTTTTAATTTTGCCTGTGGTAGTCGGTGTATTTATACCCTGAACCCATTTAAAATGGGTACAAGGGTATATTGTATTTGTGCGAAAGCCAAATGTATGTAACAGGCAGAAGGAAGCTTCTCCGACCCCATAAAGTATATATATTCTTCTTCCATGTCCGTCTGTCTGTCTGTCCGTCCGTCCGTCCGTCCTTATGTATGAACGCAAGGATCTCAGAACCTATAAGAGCTAGAGACTTAGATGTAGATGCTCCTAGTTCCCGCGCATATCGAGTTTGTTTCCGATAATCGATAACTTCCTCCGTTTCCAAGCAATCGATAAAAATCAATATCGATATCCTGTTTTTTGGGCAATTTTGGTAAATAATTAGAGCTAGAACCACCAAACTTGACATATAGCTTCCAAAATAGAATATATATATATATATATATTTGATGTTGAAAGAACAGGGCTCAGGGTATCCCCTAGTCGGGAGCTCCCGACTAGAACCTCTTACTTGTTTTTTTTGCTGTTGCTCTTCTTTTGCCAGCACTTAGGCTGATTAAAGTGCACGAACCAGGCGGAAACAAAAACAGTAATAACAACTATTACTACAACTACAATAACATACATTTTCAGCATTTTTTGTATTCTTTCAGTCGTTTGTCATATGCTATTCCCTATTAGTCAGCTGCAATGTCAGTTATTATTTGTAGTCTGGACCCCAAAGCTGACAAGAAGAACAAATTTAAGTTGCTATTCCAAAAATAAGCAGGCACTCTTTTAATATATGTTTATATATATCATAAGACATCGCACAGCATGCGCTACTCGAAATGTGTAGAATTGGAATAATTTAAATTAAACCATGTATGTCGCAGCCTGTAAAAATTAGCCTGTAAAAATCAGCAAAAACATTATATTTACGAAATAATTATGAAACCTGAAATGAGAATTTAGGGATAGTTCTCATGTGTGTAGACCATGCCCAGCTCTGATCAAAGCATACATTTATATGCTATTTAGATTTAGTTTTATTATTAGCATTATATTTCGTCCTTTGGCTCGGAACTGTGACAATATTGCCCGAAAGCGAAATGCAGAAGAATAACTTTTCTGGAACATCTTTAGGTGTGTTCTGCCGTACTTGTTTGACATTAACCTCTATATATACAAATAAAACTTGCGTTTAATCTTGGTGTAAATATGCCGTGCTTTGGACTTATATCCTTTGCCATTAAATGCTTGATATACTTGCGGCTTATTGCCTCGGGCCAGCGGCCCAAAACGATGGGTTTAAGTTGAGCATTTGTTGTGCCGCCGTCAGACATATAAAAAGTGTTATTAAAAACCTATAAACCACACACCAACAAGCACCCTGCCCGTTCCCAGTTCCCTCTGCCCCATGACACAACTTTTTAACGCACATATTAAAATGCCAACGCGTTTGTTAAATAAAAAATACATTTTATTTTTTGTGTTTTTGCGGCACACGCGGCGTATGCATAATACGACACATTAATATTGTTATTTTTTGCGGATGCGTGTGTGTGTGCCGTTATCATTTTGATGTGCAACAGTTCGCAATTGCTGAACAATTTGTTGTTAAACGAACTTTAAGAGTTTTCATGGCGGCATTAAATTTGTTCATTAATTTAAAGACACTTAAAATTCAAATTGAGATAATTTGAAAATTAATTTTAAACTGCATGCTTTATTTTGATGGTCTGAAGTAAAAGTCAAGATGCGGCCAAACTGTCAACAGTTGCCAAAATGCACAAAAGAAGAGTGCAAAAGGCTGGGCAAGAGGCAGAGGGGCAGGGCCAAGTCTTGGGAAAACTGCGAATATGCTCGGCAATTCAAAGAAAAGAAACTGCTGATTCTCATATCACAAAAATTTGCCGGCGTTGGCACAAAAAACTCGTTTCGCTATCTACAAACGGCACTCAATTGAATGAGAGCGCATGCAAATATACTATATACTATATACATATATATTCGCATTTAATTCCACGCCCTAACCGACCTGCCCCTCCCCGCACAACCACACTGCATCTCACCCTCAATCTATTCTTTTGGCATTTTACAATCGCCCTCTCAAATGCGCTTTTGATATTGTGCATAAATTAACTTTTCAAAGTTTTTGTAGATTGAAATTGCAACGAGTGGCATTTTATCAGTACCATTTGACGTTCACACAATCCTGCACGATGTGGGCGTGGTCGGGCTCTAAGGTGCCGTAGTACATCACATTAAATGATTTCGGTGGCAGCATTTGTTAAGTGTTCGCAATAATTAAATTAGTTGGGATTTTTGTGTGGAGTATTTGCAGTTGCAGTCGACAAAGTTGTTCCTTAAAAAAAATGTACTCTGCATTAAAAAGGGCAACATATATTTGAGCTTATATTTAAGCCAGAATATTTAAGTAGCATAATTAATTGGAACCTTTTTTTTAATAACTGAAGTCTTTAAAGCTAACTTTTTACCTTAGAATTAATTTTGTTTAAATTTTCGTGGATGTTTAATAAATAAATAATTTCTTTTATTGCACTTTGAGTTCTGATACTTAATTTCAGCAGCTCATTTGAAATACTTTGCACGCTATCAGTTTTGAAACATATTTTTAAATCCCTTAACATCTATTTGAAATCCTCGATTAAACCTCTTTTAAGCACATTTCTCAACTGCTTAGCAGCAAAAATTAAATTGTGCAGTTCACACACCTTTTTATGAGCAGAACAACACAAATTTATGCACTTCGCTATCCCGCATGAATATAGAAGTTTATCTTTATGAATTGGGCTTCAGATATTTGTTGGACTTAAGTTCATGCGAGAAAAACCCACTTGTTTATTCATAGGCTTAGCCAGCAGACAGCTCAATAGCATATGCCGTGCACCTAATAAGACTCCTCTCGACTCTATTTGGCTGCGCTTATAAGCGCATTTGTGTGCTCGATGGCCAGACACGAGGCTCTACGTTAAGCAGCATAACATTCGAACCAAATCCAATTCAATTCGTGAGGCACAAACGGGTCGAAGCTAAGCCAGGGCCAAAACTGCAACAGCAGACACAATCACAGCAACGTGAGCATAAAAACCAGGGGGAGCAGATGAGAGGAGATGCTGCAAAAGTAGGGGACAGATTATACTGCAAAGGTATAGGTATATGGCGGTCTAAGCGCTGGAAAGTATGTGCCGCAGTTCAACTACCAAGCAGAGTCGATATAAATTCATTTATTCATGAGTTCAAAACCGGAAATGAACGTGTTAGCTAGCGCGTCAATGTACGTGCGTGTGCGTGTGTCTGTATATAAAACTGCTATGGCGCATAAAGGATGTCTGTGTGTTTTGTCTGACACGCATGCAATTTATGAAAATATTTGATTTGGCCATAAATTATGTGAGCAAAAAAAAAGTTCTATTTTTGTGATCACCTGAAGTTTTGCCCAAGTTTCGTATTCCAATTGAATATGTCGCTGGGATCTAACGAGAATGGGGTTGCTGCGATTCGAATTGGCGTGTTTGCTCAAACTTAAATTGTGCGCATTATTGGCAAAGTGCACTCAAAAGACGCACACACACACACACACACTCAGAAACTGCAGCAAACATGCATACACTTTGCGCCAAAAAGCCGTTTAGGGAGCACACACAGATATACACACACAGCCTTAGAGCAAGAGATAGCAGTGTGTGAGACGGCGTCAAGTTGCTGCAATCGCTGCACACGCACAAGTGCCTCACTGCACACAAATAGCAGTTCACACACACACACATACACATTCAAAAACACATAGACACACACTGGAATATGCTGCACATGCCTCTATTCAACTTTCACTTTGAATTTGCCAAGTTTTTCCGCAAGATGCAACCCCGCGAGCGCACCTTACGCTTCGTTTCACACACACTAGAAATTACACCAACAGTCACACATCCTCACACACACTCACACATATTCGTACACACTCATCCATATGCCGTTATGGGCTTGCCTTTGATTTTAAAGATTTATCGTGCTTTTCGTAGCATACTTATATGCGCCATTTGCATATTAATAGAGCAAACGGCACCCAAAGTCTTCCAGCTGACAGCGTTTATGAGTGCAACGCAAAGGCTTAAAACAAACTATACGCTAGACAGAGCTAAAGGGAGAGAGGAGACAGGAGCAGATTTGGAGAGAGTTTATCAATAATTTAAATTGCAAATTCTAGTTGATTTCTTTTCAAGATTTTGGACAAATCTCGATGGGGCTTCGGTGCGACCAAATGTCAATTTGAACTGCTTACGCTTAATGGAAAAATATTAAAAGGAAATATAGGAAAACAAGCTGCACAGCTCACAACTGGGTGTGTCTGAACAGCAGATACTCTGCATGGAGCTGATAGAGTATACAATTTTATTTATTTTTTTAATATTCTTTATAAAATCTTTGATATAATGGGTATATAATACATACTATTTTGATTTTTAATATATGCTTAAAACTTGAAATATGAAATGATTTTTTTGTAGGATGTTGCAAACCATTGTCCCTTAAACAAATTCACGGTACCCCTTGGGGTATAGGGTATATGAAAAAATAACGTTTATGTCCACGATTGGCACACCTACTACATATGCTTGGGCATGTGTGTGTGTGTCTGTGTGTGACTGTGAGCACACACAATATTTTCAGTAAGTCATCGTTGTCGTCGTCCTCGCTTGCGGTTGTGCTCATTGGTGTGTCCCTTGGCAGTAGAATTCAATTCAATGAAGTCATTTTTATTTGTTTGGCAACTTGTAGAAACAACAACGACAACAACAAATGAATTTTGAAAAGGGTTTCCTTTTGAATAAGAAAAAAAATAACAATAACAAGAAAATAGCACAAAAAATACCACAACAAATTGTCTGCAATATGTTGCGAAATATGTGACAAGCAGAAACTGTTGCCGGGTGGTTGAGGGAGCCGAGGAGGCCATAATACCCGATATTAAATGCAATTCGTATCGGCGCACAATGAAAATGATTGAATGCCATATTTCAAGAGACGCTCGAAGTAGTCGAATATGTTGGAGTATGCTGCAAGTGGTTCGCATTTAGGTTTATGCCTTGTGCGACTGACTTTTTGTCGCAAATCACTGTGTGAGAAGCGAATAGAGAGGTCATGCAGAAAGAAATAAGAAAAACATACTTCTGAAAGAGCAAAAAAAATGCTAGGAAAATAGCAATCGATATTGAATAAAGGTTAAAGTAACTTCTTCAGAATCTTGGTGAAGTGAGAGGGATCATTGCTTTGTGGTGCAAGGCGTAACAAAGGATGCCAATCAACAAATTGAAGAGTTCAGTTAAGCTTTTAGTTACTAACAAAATGAAACGTGAAGTGGATAGAAAAGCTTTCTTTAAGTACAATGAGAAAACACTTCTGGAAACAACAGTAAGAAGCAATAAACGGAATATGTGTAAACAGTTCTGGATTAACTCGCAAGAAGTTTATATTCACGTTTCGTACTTGAACATTGTCTGAAGCCATATTTATTATTTATTAATAACTACTCTCACCGTATTTCTTGCAGTTCTGGAGGCCGCTTTTCCAATGCGCGATGTGACCATAAATCGGAATGTGGACGCGCATAAATTGTACGACGTGCTCGGCGAGGTGGGACGGTAAGTACTACCAAAAAAAAACATTCAACCTAACACACTTTTCGTTCGGATGCATGAAATGCTAATCATACGATATCCAATTCTCAGTGGTAAATTCGGCACAGTGTACAAGTGCAGGGACAAGAAGAGTGGAATACAATTGGCAGCGAAATTTGTGCCCATACCAAAACGCGAGGACAAGCGGAATGTGGAGCGTGAAGTGGAGATTATGAATTCATTGCAACATCATCTCATTATACAATTGTATGCTGCATACGAATATCAGAAAATGATGTGCGTCGTCCTGGAACTGTAAGGCTGAACGAACCCACACACATATATAATATATATATATTTATATATGTAGTAGAAATTATCTATCCATGTAGCAAACATGTTGATTTCGCTTGTATTTGTTTTTGTTGTGTTGGGACTTGTGTCTGTGTGTGTGTGTGTGTGTGTGTGTGCGTGTGTGTTTTGTTGTCCTTGCCGAACTACTTTGACAACATTTTCATAACTTTTGTTGGTCTTTTTGTTGAATGCTCTATTCTATTGTTGTTGTTACATTGTTGTGGAACACAATATCTTGCAATCAGCGGGAAATGTGCATAAAATACGATTTACACGTACGCACATTATCGTAAAGTAGTAAAGTTCTTCCACTCACACTCACACACGCACACAAACACGCACACACAACGCAAAACTATAAAAGTTTTCCTTATTTTATTTTTTGACTACACTCAGAAAGAAAACCTTCAGCAACAGGTTATCGTACTTCCTACTTCTAGAAATGTATTTCTTATACCCTATAGAGTATTGTAACTTGATCATGAATTGTGTAACGCATAGCAGGAGACATCTCCAATCCTATTAATTATGTTATATATATATTCTTAATCAGTATAAAGAGCCATGTTTAGATTCAAGCTAGTCCCTCTGACCTAAAGCAATCGTCATAAAACCTTGCATAGATCCGTCTCTTTGTTGCAGACAGTACATATTTAGGAATCGGACAATTATATTATTTAGAAAGAATCCTTCGCTATAGAAAGAATCGGTCGAAAATTTAGTTCTTGCATGAACAACTTTGTTGTATCTCCAAAGATCTTGACCAAGCTTAACACGACGAGATTTACCATTCTCCTTATACGCCAGCACAATCTGAACATTATCGGACTACCATATCACATAGAAAGAATCGGACAATAAATAAGTTTTTGAATAGAAAACTTTTCTGTTTTCCGATTTATATATTCTTTTCAAATATCTGCAAAACCGTATGGCATTAAGGAGTATTTAATCTTCGACGTGCCGCAAATAGCCGTTCTTTCTTATTATATCTGGTGTTGACACTTAATAAAAAGGGAACAATCTGGCCCAAAACGTGGCCATTGTCTTTGTGCCATAAAAGCGTTTGAGCCAGGTAACGGCGCAACGATTAGGCCATGACCTTGACCCATATTTCGGTAGCGCCGCAGAAATGAAACGCAACACTTGCTGGCCAGGAACAATAAAGTTACGACTCTTTTGTCTAGCTCACTCGACTTTTTACTTTTTAAATTAATTTTCATGGCTAAGAGTTGGTTGTGCTCTAACTACACTCAACAACAATGCTGACAATCTGCATTGTTGGCGTTGTTTTTGTTTTCCTTGCCTTAATTGTTTACTTGCAAAAGTTGTCTCGTTTTGCATATTCATAAAATGCAGCAAACATATTTTTGCCAAGACAGAATTCGTTGACAAGCTGCAAGCTCGTTTTCAAAAATTGTCCATTTGCTATTCTAATGAAAATTGCATTTTATTCCACACACACACAATAATATTTATTTGGACTGTTGGAATTGCCGTAGTCCTTTTGCTTTGTAAATATATTTCATGTCAACTGACAAAAGTTGTAATCTGCAGCTGCATCGGGCACATAAGTCACATCGATTACCGCATATGGGAAATGCAGCTGATAAAATGCTTAAATAATATCACATAAGCCGATTCCCTTATGCAACTGTTCTTTTTTAGATGAAATATAATGGGATCAATAAATAAAGCTAATTCAGCAGCTTTAAGTTAATCAAATAGTTGTCTTTAAAGTATTTATGTGATATTTGGCTATTAAATGTGCTTTATTCGTATAAATATTTACAGTGAAGTTTCATAACAAGCAGCTATGAGAGCGCCCAATTAAACCAACAGATAAATATACGAAGATTTTGAAATAACTTTTTTTGACACAAACATGCGACAGATGTCTCGATAAATATATAATTATTTATAATCTTATTCGATATGTCTTACAGTTAACTTCTGCATTTTTAAAGTAAAGTTGCATAGAATTCCGCTTTGTAGAAAACACTAAATGAATAGTTTCACTTTAAAGGTATTTATTTGCTTTTCTGCTAAAATGTGCTTTATTGGTGTCAATATTTACAGCGAAGTTTCATAGCAAGCAGCTATGAGGGAGCAAATTGAGGCAGCAGATACATTTATCTTCAACTGCTCGAATTTGTTATACTAATTTTTGACTTTTGCAAGTAAACCTATGCAGAACTTTCTGAGAGCCCATATTCAAATACTATTAAGTATAAAATATATCCAAGTCTCTCGTATTTCAGTTAAAATGTTATATTAAATTACAAACAAGCAAAAGATATCAGGTAATCAGGTATTTTTAGTAGACATGTTCAAGCATTAAAAAGTAAAGCGCATAAACTGCCTTATATAGGGAAATGAAACTTAGGCATACTTAAAAGTTTTATTCTCTTGTAAGGCATTTGGTTTATAAATTTTATTAAATTTATAAAGCTAATGCTTTGCAGTTCAGTTGCTGCGCTTTTCTTCCTCCACATAGGTTGATGTTCATGTATTATCTGATTTTCGTGTTATGTCAAACAATGCCTTGCTCTTGTAAATAACATATGTAGTTTTAAAGTGGGTAGTCGGGGCAGGTAAGCCAATGGATTAAAATTAGCACTAAGTGGGTCATAGTTTTGTTTTGGCATTAACTGTTGTCTTGGCTTTAGCTGGCATGCTTTTCGTATATGTTCGATGTTGCTTTTTTATAAGTATCTTTTCTGCATTCGATCAACTCAAAATATTATTTGATTTTATTAACTTGACAGTATTGAGGGCGGCGAACTCTTTGATCGTGTTGTGGACGATGAATTCGTGCTCACGGAACGCGTGTGTCGTGTCTTTATACGTCAGGTGTGCGAGGCCATGGCGTTTATACACGGCAATGGTATTATCCATCTGGATCTAAAGCCCGAGAATATTCTGGTGCTAACCCAAAAGGGCAATCGCATTAAGATCATTGACTTTGGACTGGCACGCAAATTTGATCCAGACAAGCGTCTGAGGGTAAGTTACAAGTTCTCAATTATATTGGGGTACGCATGTTGACTGACTCCCTTCCAGGTGCTCTTTGGCACACCTGAGTTTGTGGCGCCCGAAGTTGTTAACTTTGACTGCATCTCCTATGGCACCGATATGTGGAGCGTTGGTGTCATCTGCTATGTGCTGTAAGTATTTTGTGGCCGAAATATATTTTATTAAAGTCAGTTACACTACACAACAAGTATTTCTTCTATAATAAGGGATTTATTTTTTTTGTACATTTTTTAAAATTTATTTAAGATAAACTTAATATATGAGTATAAATATGATTTTTTCGCTGCACAAATTTGATTAAATTTTTTCCTTGGCTTTAGCCAAATAAAGACATTTAATTTTCACTGTTTAATAATCACGAATGAAAAACCAAATATTCAAAAATTGATAGGCAGAATATATATAATTTTTTTTTCAAAATTTTGTTGCGCAGTGTTTTCAATAAAATGACACTTGAAAATTTAATCAAAGCTTGCGCTAGCGCTTGGTCGTTGGGCTTGGGGTTGGGGCTGCCGCAGTGAGCAGAACAAACTAATTAAAAATCTGTGAAAATTGCGGCAATCTTGAATTGAATAATCAAAGTCTTAGCAATGGTAAGGAAGGTGTTTCAAACACGCCCCCACCCACCGCCCGCGCTGCTAAGGAAAAACTAAACAGCACTCGCTCGGCGCCAATTTAATTTAGTTAATTAAACGCTGCTGTGTGTTTTTTTTATGTATTTATTTATTTTGTGTGCGCTGCTTTTACATTTCATGTTTATTGACTTTGCCACACACACACACACATGGTGAAACAACAACAACAACAAGAACAGCATTTCTGGTCTGTCGCCGTTCATGGGCGAGAACGACATTGAAACAATGTCAAATGTAACCATTGCAAAATACGATTTCGAGGATGAATGCTTTAATGGCATATCCCCGGAGTGCCTGGATTTCATAGCGAAGCTCCTTGTTAAGGACTTGAGGTGCGTTTTCTTAATTAGTGTCTAGCCATAACCGGGCCAGCAGCCCTCCCGCAGAGCCTTAGCGGCCCTTTTAATCAACCAAATGCCCCACAGCACCCGCATGACAGCCGCCGATTGTGTTAAGCACAAATGGCTGCAACAACATCCCGCTGCCACGCCCACAAAACAAGCAACAGCAGCTGGAACACCAAAAGTAACCAAGAGCGCCACAGTGAGCAGCAAGACGCGCCTGAAGTCGGAGTCGCCCACACCGCTAGCCTCGGAGTCTTCGGAGGATTCAACGGAAACAATTGAAGATGCGGATGATGACGAGGACGAGGCGACGGAACAGGACGAGGAAAGCGAAGAGCTGGCGCAGCTGTGCAACACACATGAGCTAGAGGTAAGCAGAAGCTAGGAAAATAGACCAACAACTATTATAAAATTCTGTGCTGCCCAATTCCCAACAGAACAAAGAGCTAGATGCCACGAAGGATAATTTAAAGAATTTCATAGTGCGCTGGGAGACGCATCCGAATAGCCCGTACGTCTTTGACGTCGAGGGCAATGTGATAGCGCCATTAAATGAGACTAGTTACACGCATCCGCGACGACCCCATGGCCAGGACAGCATCTCCTCATCCCGAGGTGAGTACTGCCGCAACGGTGGCTCCCAGCGGCAGCGCGACCGGCATGCGCTCATCCATGGCAAATGAGCGGGGGCGACGCAAATCACAACCAATTTGTAAATTACATAATTAACTTGAAAACCAACAAACAAACAAACAGAAAACGACCAACTAATTGTTGTTCTCTCTTAACTTGAATGTACACCAAGTTAGCTCAATGAGAAGCGCGAAGAAGGGCACGCTTCAGTGCGGTCTTTAACTCTCATGCGCTCTCTCATTCTTTTTCTTCATATATATTAAATTTTTCAACTTTTAATGTTTTGTGTTAACATAAGCTTTAAATGAGCTATTGTAATTATGTTGTGTGTGGAAGAAAGAAGGCATGTCAGCAACAACAACAACAACAGCAGCAAATTTTGAGTATTTGCATAAACGTTGTTGGTTTATATTTTAAGTAACCGTAGCTTTAAGCGCATCCTTGTAGCGGATGCCACCTCTATTAACCAAATTGCCTAGTTATACTTATAAGTTGCTTAGCGTTTCGACACTGTGATAAAGACAGCCAATGACAAGAGTAATACCAAAATATACTTACTTCAAATTCAAATACTACAAACCTTCTTTCAAATACATTAGTCACAACTCTATCCAAACGAAAACATTCCAAGATAAAAAATATAAAACAAAATAAGACATTATCCTAACCTAGTTCAAGTTTAGCTCAACACCTAGCCACAGTTTCAAAACTACCGGACAAGGTAAGCTCCATTATCGATCAAATAAAGAGAAAATTTATCGATCAAAACTGCAGCCAAATTACAAAGTTTGTCGAAGTTTCATTTCATCTCAACGGATGTCGTTCATAAAACATGAAGCTTATTTATGTTGTGATCCATTACGAATAAGAAATTATAAAAAAAAAATCTTAAAAAAAATTTAAAGTTTATTATTTAATTTATTTTTAATTTTCTGAAAAAACTACTTTAAGATCGAATACTATTCACTTTTTGTGTTTCTTTACTTTTCTATATATTTTAGTAAAGTTTAATCAAAAAATTCAAGAAAGATTTGTAGCATAATGTAGCATTATTATTTTTATAAATTTTTGAATTAAATAACAACCGCAGTCATTAAAAATTGTTGTTAACCTGCTGACCAAGAGTAATTAAAAATGGATAAAAATAAAAATAATTACTTTAAAAAATATGATAGTATGATAATGATAAATAATTAAATTACATTTATAATTTTTATGAATTTGATGTAATTTAATTGTGCATACATTTCCTTAATTAATTAATTACTTTTTGGTATGATAATGATAAATAACTAAATTTAATTTTTAATTTAAAGAAATTTAATTGCACATTATGCATAATATTTAGTTAATAAAATTAATTCTTCAAATACTTTTGTAAATTCTGATATGAGTATGACAAATAATTAAATTACATTTATAATTTTGGTAAATTAAATGTAATTTAATTGTACATAACTTACTTTTTCAACTACTTATGTAAATTCTGCATAAAAATATTTATTAAACAATTTTTACCGATTAACAATCCAACTACTCAATTGAAACTTCTAACTAATTATGTTTAATAACTTAAAGAACTAATTAAAAGGCAAAGAACCACAATAAATATAGTTCAAATATTAATTAAATCAGGAAAGAAAATCTTAAAAAGTTGTCTATTGCGGAGATTGAATAATTTCTTTGTACTGAGGACTCAAAGCATAAAAAACAGCTCATTTTCACTTCAAGTATGTTTTGTGCACATATGTTGTCTGTCAGGGCTAGCTGTTACGATCCATTACTAACTTCTCTGTTGGCGCTAATCAACTGGGCTGTCCGTCTCATAAGCATGCTCTAATCTTGTGTATATATGTGTCTCTATGTTTCCGATACCACTTTGATAATTACAATTAAAACCTAACCCTTCCCAGAACAAACCTAATCTGTCTGTATCCTCCATTGTGAATTGCTCCATGGAACTGAAATCTCTTCCCATGCCTTTGCAGTGTGCTCACCCTCACCGTGTGAATCGATAGCAACGCTGACGGACGATGAGCAGGAGTATGAGAGGCAGGCGGCGGCGGCATTTGAGGAGGAACGACGCAGCGCGGACAGTCCCCATTCGGTGGCCACCACGCCCATCAACGAATCCCGCGAGAAGTTGTTCCCGGCGACGGCCAGTGCTTCGGGCTGTGCCACGCCCACGCCGCAGCATCTGTTCAATGAGAACTTTGATGAGTTCTCCGGCAGCGAAAGCAGCGCCCAGCAGCAGCGCAGCATGAAAAGCTATTTGCACACATTCGATCGTCGCAACTCGGACACGACCTATTTGCTGGGACGGCGCAGCTCCGGGGAGCGCGTCAATCTGGCGGATGAGATACGCAAGCTATCCGATCATCTGCTAATGCTCGCCGAGATCAATACCAAGCTGGGCGATAGCAACAATAATGCGGCCAAGGAGAGCACCTTCACGCAGGAGGGCAACAAGTGGATAAGCAGCACGCGCAACAGCGCCAGCGCCAGCCGAGCAACGCCGCGTGGCCAGCTGCACAGCGCCAGCAGCACCAGCAGCCACCAGACTCAAACGCGCTCCAATGATGGCCACCAGAAGAAGGTTAGCTCCCTGTCCGTGCGCCTGCAGCAGTCCATTGAGGAGACGCCCAAGCTGAGCAATGGCAAGAGCGACAACAGCTGGTCCAAGTCGCAGCAGTCGCAGCAGCTGCGCAGCCAGTCCACAGTGAGCACCATGAGCACGGCCAATACGAAGAGCCACGTGCAAAGGACCAGCACAAGCAGCTCCAAGTTCAGCTCTAGCAGCAGCAACAGCGGCAACCATGTCTTCTCGGAGTCGGCGAGCAGTCGACGCGCCAAGTTCCGTATCAATCAGATGAGTCGCGATGTGCCCGTTGGCCTGCCGGATACGCATCAAACGGTTAATCTGGAGGAGGCGGCCAATACGACAAAGGATTGCCTGCTGCATCTGCTAGAGAAATACAATGAGACAAAGATACGCAATCCCGTGGGCAGACATCAGAGCATCAGCGTCGATTGGCATGTCAGCGATAATCTCGAATACCGCTCCATGAGCTCCATCAATGCCTTCTTCCAGCGCCACGGCCACAGCAGCGGCGGTCAGAATGTCCGGCACATACAGGCCCAGCTGGAGGAGAAGGCAACGGGGAAATAGTGTCCATTCAGTACCATACGAATACTGTATATAATTTTTCATTACTAATTCATGTACTATACATACTACAAGCAGGAAAGAACTAAAAGAAAACCAAATCAAACTAAAAATCAAACTTAGTTAATCGCAGTTACAATTTAGTCAATTTCTATGTTTGCAAATGAATCAAATTATTTATGTATTTGTCGTAAGTAAAAAATGATATTAATTTATTGAAAATAAAAAATTATATGAAAAAAACAGAAAGAGCCCGAATCGAAATGTGGATGCTGCCAAAAAAAATATTTTTAATAGAAAATAACCTAAAGAATTTATTGAAATTAATATAATATAATAATTTCAAGCATTTAAAAGCTTTAAAAATGTATGCATGTAAGTGGATTTGACTTAGATCCCTAGATCCATAGATTAAATGAAAACCTTAGAAAAGTGGAAGAAAAATATAGTTATAAATATCTGCCTAGAAGGAATAATTTTATAAAAGGTTCTTATGCCTCGGGTTTGAAACATAATATAAGAACTAAAACTGAAACAAACAGCCATCGGAATTTCGTAAATTAGCAAATGCTATAAAGTTAACTCTGAGCAAACATTGTCTTAAAATAATTGAAATTTTAAAATTCCTCGAGAATTAATATGAATGAATGGTCAAAATTATTTACGACTACCCGGCTATCATTATATCCAAACTAGTCTCTTAGCTTAATAATATCTCCATATATAGTTCTGTGCTGTAAGCGTTTCATAAGTCAGAGTTACACGAGAGAGTTCTTTTCAAGAATAAACAAGAGGTTATAGTCGGGAGCTCCCGACTAGGGGATACCCTGAACCCTCTTCTTCCAACATCAAATGCATATATATATTCTATTTTTGAAGCTATATAGTGACTCTAGTTCTTATTATTTACCAAAATTGCCCAAAAAACAGGATATCGATATCGATTTTTATCGATTGCTTGGAAACGGAGTAAGTTATCGATTATCGGAAACAAACTCGATTTGCGAGGGAGCTAGGAGCATCTACATCTAAAATTTCAAGTCTCTAGCTCTTATAGGTTCTGAGATCCTTCCGTTCATACATACGGACAGACGGACGAACGGACAGACAGACGGACATGGCTAGATCGACTCAGCTATTTATGCTGATCAAGAATATATATACTTTATGGGGTCGGAGTTGCTTCCTTCTGCCTGTTACATATATTTGGCTTTCGCACATATACAATATAGCCTTATACCCATTTTTAATGGGTTCAGGCTATTAAAAGCCAAACTTCGTGAAAATCGGATGAGATTTGGCCGAGATATGGGGGTGGTAAATTTTGACCCATGTCTATACACGAATCTTGGGGTAAGATTTGGACATGAATTTCGACTAAAAAATCGGTGTCGAGATTTGAATGCCAGATTAATCTAGAGGGAAAACGATGAAGAAAAAGCCGTACTTCGTGAAAATCGGATAAGATTTGACCGAGTTATGGGGGTGGTAATTTTTGACCCATATCTATATGCGAATCTTGGGGTAAGATTTGGACTTAAATTTCGACTAAAAAATCGGTGTCGAGATTTGAATGCCAGATTAATCTAGAGGGAAAACCATGAAGAAAAAGCCGTACTTCGTGAAAATCGGATAAGATTTGGCCGAGTTATGGGGGTGGTAATTTTTGACCCATGTCTGTATACGAATCTTGGGGTAAAATTTGGACATGAATTTCGACTAAAAAATCGGTGTCGAGATTTGAATGCCAGATTAATCTAGAGGGAAAACCATGAAGAAAACGCCAAACTTCGTGAAAATCGGATGAGATTTGACCGAGTTATGGGGGTGGTAAGTTTTGACCCATGTCTATATACGAATCTTGGGGTAAGATTTGGACATGAATTTCGATTAAAAAATCGGTGTTCAGATTTGAATGCCAGATTAATCTAGAGGGAAAACCATGTAGAAAACGCCAAACTTCGTAAAAATCGGATGAGATTTGACCGAGTTATGGGGAAGGTAATTTTTGACCCATGTCTATATACGAATCTTGGGGTAAGATTTGGACATAAATTTCGACTAAAAATCGGTGTTCAGATTTGAATGCCAGATTAATCTAGAGGGAAAACCATGAAGAAAAAGGCAAAATTCGTGAAAATCGGATAAGATTTGACCGAGTTATGGGGAAGGTAATTTTTGACCCATGTCTATATACGAATCTTGGGGTAAAATTTGGACATGAATTTCGACTAAAAAATCGGTGTCGAGATTTGAATGCCAGATTAATCTAGAGGGAAAACCATGAAGAAAACGCCAAACTTCGTAAAAATCGGATGAGATTTGACCGAGTTATGGGGGTGGTAAGTTTTGACCCATGTCTATATACGAATCTTGGGGTAAGATTTGGACATAAATTTCGACTAAAAATCGGTGTCGAGATTTGAATGCCAGATTAATCTAGAGGGAAAACCATGAAGAAAACGCCAAACTTCGTGAAAATCGGATAAGATTTGACCGAGTTATGGGGAAGGTAATTTTTGACCCATGTCTATATACGAATCTTGGGGTAAGATTTGGACTTAAATTTCGACTAAAAAATCGGTGTTCAGATTTGAATGCCAGATTAATCTAGAGGGAAAACCATGAAGAAAAAGCCAAACTTCGTGAAAATCGGATAAGATTTGGCCGAGATATGGAGGTGGTAATTTTTGACCCATGGCTATATACGAATCTTGGGGTAAGATTTGGACATGAATTTCGACTAAAAAATCGGTGTCGAGATTTGAATGCCAGATTAATCTAGAGGGAAAACCATGAAGAAAAAGCCGTACTTCGTGAAAATCGGATAAGATTTGGCCGAGTTATGGGGGTGGTAATTTTTGACCCATGTCTATATACGAATCTTGGGGTAAGATTTGGACTTAAATTTCGACTAAAAAATCGGTGTTCAGATTTGAATGCCAGATTAATCTAGAGGGAAAACCATGAAGAAAAGGCCAAACTTCGTAAAAATCGGATGAGATTTGACCGAGTTATGGGGGTGCTAATTTTTGACCCATGTCTATATACGAATCTTGGTAAGATTTGGACATGAATTTCGACTAAAAAATCGGTGTCGAGATTTGAATGCCAGATTAATCTAGAGGGAAAACCATGAAGAAAAGGCCAAACTTCGTGAAAATCGGATAAGATTTGACCGAGTTATGGGGGTGGTAATTTTTGACCCATGTCTATATACGAATCTTGGGGTAAGATTTGGACTTAAATTTCGACTAAAAATCGGTGTTCAGATTTGAATGCCAGATTAATCTAGAGGGAAAACCATGAAGAAAAGGCCAAACTTCGTGAAAATCGGATAAGATTTGACCGAGTTATGGGGGTGGTAATTTTTGACCCATGTCTATATACGAATCTTGGGGTAAATTTTGGACATGAATTTCGACTAAAAAATCGCTGTTCATATTTGAATGCCAGATTAATATAGAGGGAAAACCATGAAGAAAACGCCAAACTTCGTGAAAATCGGAAAAGATTTGACCGAGTTATGGGGGTGGTAATTTTGGACCCATGTCTATATACGAATCTTGGGGTAAGATTTGGACATGAATTTCGACTAAAAAATCAGTGTCGAGATTTGAATGCCAGATTAATCTAGAGGGAAAACCATGAAGAAAACGCCAAACTTCGTGAAAATCGGATGAGATTTGACCGAGTTATGGGGGTGGTAAGTTTTGACCCATGTCTATATACGAATCTTGGGGTAAGATTTGGACATGAATTTCGACTAAAAAATCGCTGTTCATATTTGAATGCCAGATTAATATAGAGGGAAAACCATGAAGAAAACGCCAAACTTCGTGAAAATCGGAAAAGATTTGACCGAGTTATGGGGGTGGTAATTTTGGACCCATGTCTATATACGAATCTTGGGGTAAGATTTGGACATGAATTTCGACTAAAAAATCAGTGTCGAGATTTGAATGCCAGATTAATCTAGAGGGAAAACCATGAAGAAAACGCCAAACTTCGTAAAAATCGGATGAGATTTGACCGAGTTATGGGGGTGCTAATTTTTGACCCATGTCTATATACGAATCTTGGTAAGATTTGGACATGAATTTCGACTAAAAAATCGCTGTTCATATTTGAATGCCAGATTAATCTAGAGGGAAAACCATGAAGAAAACGCCAAACTTCGTGAAAATCGGAAAAGATTTGACCGAGTTATGGGGGTGGTAATTTTTGACCCATGTCTATATACGAATCTTGGGGTAAGATTTGGACATGAATTTCGATAAAAAAATCGGTGTCGAGATTTTAATGCCAGATTAATCTAGAGGGAAAACCATGAAGAAAACGCCAAATTTCGTGAAAATCGGATGAGATTTGACCGAGTTATGGGGGTGGTAAGTTTTGACCCATGTCTATATACGAATCTTGGGGTAAAATTTGGACATGAATTTCGACTAAAAAATCGGTGTCCAGATTTGAATGCCAGATTAATCTAGAGGGAAAACCATGTAGAAAACGCCAAACTTCGTGAAAATCGGATGAGATTTGACCGAGTTATGGGGGTGGTAAGTTTTGACCCATGTCTATATACGAATCTTGGGGTAAAATTTGGACATGAATTTCGACTAAAAAATCGGTGTCCAGATTTGAATGCCAGATTAATCTAGAGGGAAAACCATGTAGAAAACGCCAAACTTCGTGAAAATCGGATGAGATTTGACCGAGTTATGGGGGTGGTAAGTTTTGACCCATGTCTATATACGAATCTTGGGGTAAGATTTGGACATGAATTTCGACTAAAAAATCGGTGTCGAGATTTGAATGCCAGATTAATCTAGAGGGAAAACCATGAAGAAAACGCCAAACTTCGTGAAAATCGGATAAGATTTGGCCGAGATATGGAGGTGGTAATTTTTGACCCATGTCTATATACGAATCTTTGGGTAAGATTTGGACATGAATTTCGACTAAAAAATCGGTGTCGAGATTTGAATGCCAGAATAATCTAAAGGGAAAACCATAAAGGAAAAGCCGTACTTCGTGAAAATCGGATAAGATTTGACCGAGTTATGGGGGTGGTAATTTTTGACCCATATCTATATGCGAATCTTGGGGTAAGATTTGGACTTAAATTTCGACTAAAAAATCGGTGTCGAGATTTGAATGCCAGATTAATCTAGAGGGAAAACCATGAAGAAAAAGCCGTACTTCGTGAAAATCGGATAAGATTTGGCCGAGTTATGGGGGTGGTAATTTTTGACCCATGTCTGTATACGAATCTTGGGGTAAAATTTGGACATGAATTTCGACTAAAAAATCGGTGTCGAGATTTGAATGCCAGATTAATCTAGAGGGAAAACCATGAAGAAAACGCCAAACTTCGTGAAAATCGGATGAGATTTGACCGAGTTATGGGGGTGGTAAGTTTTGACCCATGTCTATATACGAATCTTGGGGTAAGATTTGGACATGAATTTCGATTAAAAAATCGGTGTTCAGATTTGAATGCCAGATTAATCTAGAGGGAAAACCATGTAGAAAACGCCAAACTTCGTAAAAATCGGATGAGATTTGACCGAGTTATGGGGAAGGTAATTTTTGACCCATGTCTATATACGAATCTTGGGGTAAGATTTGGACATGAATTTCGACTAAAAAATCGGTGTCGAGATTTGAATGCCAGATTAATCTAGAGGGAAAACGATGAAGAAAAAGCCGTACTTCGTGAAAATCGGATAAGATTTGACCGAGTTATGGGGGTGGTAATTTTTGACCCATATCTATATGCGAATCTTGGGGTAAGATTTGGACTTAAATTTCGACTAAAAAATCGGTGTCGAGATTTGAATGCCAGATTAATCTAGAGGGAAAACCATGAAGAAAAAGCCGTACTTCGTGAAAATCGGATAAGATTTGGCCGAGTTATGGGGGTGGTAATTTTTGACCCATGTCTGTATACGAATCTTGGGGTAAAATTTGGACATGAATTTCGACTAAAAAATCGGTGTCGAGATTTGAATGCCAGATTAATCTAGAGGGAAAACCATGAAGAAAACGCCAAACTTCGTGAAAATCGGATGAGATTTGACCGAGTTATGGGGGTGGTAAGTTTTGACCCATGTCTATATACGAATCTTGGGGTAAGATTTGGACATGAATTTCGATTAAAAAATCGGTGTTCAGATTTGAATGCCAGATTAATCTAGAGGGAAAACCATGTAGAAAACGCCAAACTTCGTAAAAATCGGATGAGATTTGACCGAGTTATGGGGAAGGTAATTTTTGACCCATGTCTATATACGAATCTTGGGGTAAGATTTGGACATAAATTTCGACTAAAAATCGGTGTTCAGATTTGAATGCCAGATTAATCTAGAGGGAAAACCATGAAGAAAAAGGCAAACTTCGTGAAAATCGGATAAGATTTGACCGAGTTATGGGGAAGGTAATTTTTGACCCATGTCTATATACGAATCTTGGGGTAAAATTTGGACATGAATTTCGACTAAAAAATCGGTGTCGAGATTTGAATGCCAGATTAATCTAGAGGGAAAACCATGAAGAAAACGCCAAACTTCGTAAAAATCGGATGAGATTTGACCGAGTTATGGGGGTGGTAAGTTTTGACCCATGTCTATATACGAATCTTGGGGTAAGATTTGGACATAAATTTCGACTAAAAATCGGTGTCGAGATTTGAATGCCAGATTAATCTAGAGGGAAAACCATGAAGAAAACGCCAAACTTCGTGAAAATCGGATAAGATTTGACCGAGTTATGGGGAAGGTAATTTTTGACCCATGTCTATATACGAATCTTGGGGTAAGATTTGGACTTAAATTTCGACTAAAAAATCGGTGTTCAGATTTGAATGCCAGATTAATCTAGAGGGAAAACCATGAAGAAAAAGCCAAACTTCGTGAAAATCGGATAAGATTTGGCCGAGATATGGAGGTGGTAATTTTTGACCCATGGCTATATACGAATCTTGGGGTAAGATTTGGACATGAATTTCGACTAAAAAATCGGTGTCGAGATTTGAATGCCAGATTAATCTAGAGGGAAAACCATGAAGAAAAAGCCGTACTTCGTGAAAATCGGATAAGATTTGGCCGAGTTATGGGGGTGGTAATTTTTGACCCATGTCTATATACGAATCTTGGGGTAAGATTTGGACTTAAATTTCGACTAAAAAATCGGTGTTCAGATTTGAATGCCAGATTAATCTAGAGGGAAAACCATGAAGAAAAGGCCAAACTTCGTAAAAATCGGATGAGATTTGACCGAGTTATGGGGGTGCTAATTTTTGACCCATGTCTATATACGAATCTTGGTAAGATTTGGACATGAATTTCGACTAAAAAATCGGTGTCGAGATTTGAATGCCAGATTAATCTAGAGGGAAAACCATGAAGAAAAGGCCAAACTTCGTGAAAATCGGATAAGATTTGACCGAGTTATGGGGGTGGTAATTTTTGACCCATGTCTATATACGAATCTTGGGGTAAGATTTGGACTTAAATTTCGACTAAAAATCGGTGTTCAGATTTGAATGCCAGATTAATCTAGAGGGAAAACCATGAAGAAAAGGCCAAACTTCGTGAAAATCGGATAAGATTTGACCGAGTTATGGGGGTGGTAATTTTTGACCCATGTCTATATACGAATCTTGGGGTAAATTTTGGACATGAATTTCGACTAAAAAATCGCTGTTCATATTTGAATGCCAGATTAATATAGAGGGAAAACCATGAAGAAAACGCCAAACTTCGTGAAAATCGGAAAAGATTTGACCGAGTTATGGGGGTGGTAATTTTGGACCCATGTCTATATACGAATCTTGGGGTAAGATTTGGACATGAATTTCGACTAAAAAATCAGTGTCGAGATTTGAATGCCAGATTAATCTAGAGGGAAAACCATGAAGAAAACGCCAAACTTCGTGAAAATCGGATGAGATTTGACCGAGTTATGGGGGTGGTAAGTTTTGACCCATGTCTATATACGAATCTTGGGGTAAGATTTGGGCATGAATTTCGATTAAAAAATCGGTGTCGAGATTTTAATGCCAGATTAATCTAGAGGGAAAACCATGAAGAAAACGCCAAATTTCGTGAAAATCGGATGAGATTTGACCGAGTTATGGGGGTGGTAAGTTTTGACCCATGTCTATATACGAATCTTGGGGTAAGATTTGGACTTAAATTTCGACTAAAAAATCGGTGTCGAGATTTGAATGCCAGATTAATCTAGAGGAAAAACAAGGTAGAAAACGCCAAACTTCGTAAAAATCGGATGAGATTTGACCGAGTTATGGGGGTGGTAATTTTTGACCCATGTCTATATACGAATCTTGGGGTAAATTATGGACATGAATTTCGACTAAAAAATCGCTGTTCATATTTGAATGCCAGATTAATCTAGAGGGAAAACCATGAAGAAAACGCCAAACTTCGTGAAAATCGGAAAAGATTTGACCGAGTTATGGGGGTGGTAATTTTTGACCCATGTCTATATACGAATCTTGGGGTAAGATTTGGACATGAATTTCGATAAAAAAATCGGTGTCGAGATTTTAATGCCAGATTAATCTAGAGGGAAAACCATGAAGAAAACGCCAAATTTCGTGAAAATCGGATGAGATTTGACCGAGTTATGGGGGTGGTAAGTTTTGACCCATGTCTATATACGAATCTTGGGGTAAAATTTGGACATGAATTTCGACTAAAAAATCGGTGTCCAGATTTGAATGCCAGATTAATCTAGAGGGAAAACCATGTAGAAAACGCCAAACTTCGTGAAAATCGGATGAGATTTGACCGAGTTATGGGGGTGGTAAGTTTTGACCCATGTCTATATACGAATCTTGGGGTAAAATTTGGACATGAATTTCGACTAAAAAATCGGTGTCCAGATTTGAATGCCAGATTAATCTAGAGGGAAAACCATGTAGAAAACGCCAAACTTCGTGAAAATCGGATGAGATTTGACCGAGTTATGGGGGTGGTAAGTTTTGACCCATGTCTATATACGAATCTTGGGGTAAGATTTGGACATGAATTTCGACTAAAAAATCGGTGTCGAGATTTGAATGCCAGATTAATCTAGAGGGAAAACCATGAAGAAAACGCCAAACTTCGTGAAAATCGGATAAGATTTGGCCGAGATATGGAGGTGGTAATTTTTGACCCATGTCTATATACGAATCTTTGGGTAAGATTTGGACATGAATTTCGACTAAAAAATCGGTGTCGAGATTTGAATGCCAGAATAATCTAAAGGGAAAACCATAAAGGAAAAGCCAAACTTCGTGAAAATCGGATGAGATTTGACCGAGTTATGGGGGTGGCAATTTTTGACCCATGTCTATATACGAATCTTTGGGTAAGATTTGGACATGAATTTCGACTAAAAATCGGTGTCGAGATTTGAATGCCAGATTAATCTAGAGGGAAAACCATGAAGAAAACGCCAAACTTCGTGAAAATCGGATGAGATTTGACCGAGTTATGGGGGTGGCAATTTTTGACCCATGTCTATATACGAATCTTTGGGTAAGATTTGGACATGAATTTCGACCAAAAATTCGGTGTCGAGATTTGAATGCCAGAATAATCTAAAGGGAAACCCATAAAGGAAAAGCCACACTTCGTGAAAATCGGATGAGATTTGACCGAGTTATGGGGGTGGCAATTTTTGACCCATGTCTGTATACGAATCTTGGGGTAAAATTTGGACATGAATTTAGACTAAAAATCGGTGTCGAGATTTGAATGCCAGATTAATCTAGAGGGAAAACCATGAAGAAAACGCCAAACTTCGTGAAAATCGGATGAGATTTGACCGAGTTATGGGGGTGGTAATTTTTGACCCATGTCTGTATACGAATCTTGGGGTAAAATTTGGACATGAATTTCGACTAAAAATCGGTGTCGAGATTTGAATGCCAGATTAATCTAGAGGGAAAACCATGAAGAAAACGCCAAACTTCGTGAAAATCGGATGAGATTTGACCGAGTTATGGGGGTGGTAAGTTTTGACCCATGTCTATATACGAATCTTGGGGTAAGATTTGGACATGAATTTCGACTAAAAAATCGGTGCCCAGATTTGAATGCCAAATTAATCTAGAGGGAAAACCATGTAGAAAACGCCAAACTTCGTGTAAATCGGATAAGATTTGACGGAGTTATGGGGATGGTAATTTTTGACCCATGTCTGTATACGAATCTTGGGGTAAAATTTGGACATGAATTTCGACTAAAAATCGGTGTCGAGATTTGAATGCCAGATTAATCTAGAGGGAAAACCATGAAGAAAACGCCAAACTTCGTGAAAATCGGATAAGATTTGGCCGAGATATGGAGGTGGTAATTTTTGACCCATGTCTATATACGAATCTTGGGGTAAGCTTGGTACTGAATTTCGACTAAAAAATCGGTGTTCAGATTTGAATGCCAGATTAATCTAGAGGTAAAACCATGAAGAAAAAGCCAAACTTCGTGTAAATCGGATAAGATTTGACGGAGTTATGGGGATGGTAATTTTTGACCCATGTCTGTATACGAATCTTGGGGTAAAATTTGGACATGAATTTCGACTAAAAATCGGTGTCGAGATTTGAATGCCAGATTAATCTAGAGGGAAAACCATGAAGAAAACGCCAAACTTCGTGAAAATCGGATGAGATTTGACCGAGTTATGGGGGTGGTAAGTTTTGACCCATGTCTATATACGAATCTTGGGGTAAGATTTGGACATGAATTTCGACTAAAAAATCGGTGCCCAGATTTGAATGCCAAATTAATCTAGAGGGAAAACCATGTAGAAAACGCCAAACTTCGTAAAAATCGGATGAGATTTGACCGAGTTATGGGGGTGCTAATTTTTGACCCATGTCTATATACGAATCTTGGGGTAAGATTTGGACATGAATTTCGACTAAAAAATCGGTGTCGAGATTTGAATGCCAGATTAATCTAGAGGGAAAACCATGAAGAAAACGCCAAACTTCGTGAAAATCGGATAAGATTTGGCCGAGATATGGAGGTGGTAATTTTTGACCCATGTCTATATACGAATCTTGGGGTAAGCTTGGAACTGAATTTCGACTAAAAAATCGGTGTTCAGATTTGAATGCCAGATTAATCTAGAGGTAAAACCATGAAGAAAAAGCCAAACTTCGTGTAAATCGGATAAGATTTGACGGAGTTATGGGGATGGTAATTTTTGACCATGTCTGTATACGAATCTTGGGGTAAAATGTGGACATGAATTTCGACTAAAAAATCGGTGTCGAGATTTGAATGCCAGATTAATCTAGAGGGAAAACCATGAAGAAAACGCCAAACTTCGTGAAAATCGGATAAGATTTGGCCGAGATATGGAGGTGGTAATTTTTGACCCATGTCTATATACGAATCTTGGGGTAAGATTTGGACATGAATTTCGATTAAAAATCGGTGTCGAGACTTGAATGCCAGATTAATCTAGAGGGAAAACCATTAAGAAAACGCCAAACTTCGTGCAAATCGGATGAGATTTGACCGAGTTATGGGGGTGGTAATTTTTGACCCATGTCTATATACGAATATTGGGGTAAGATTTGGACTTAAATTTCGAATAAAAAATCGGTGTTCAGATTTGAATGCCAGATTAATCTAGAGGGAAAACCATGAAGAAAACGCCGAACTTCGTGAAAATCGGATAAGATTTGGGCGAGATATGGAGGTGGTAATTTTTGACCCATGTCTATATACGAATCTTGGGGTAAGATTTGGACATGAATTTCGATTAAAAAATCGGTGTCGAGATTTGAATTCCAGATTAATCTAGAGGAAAAACCATGAAGAAAACGCCAAGCTTCGTGAAAATCGGATGAGGTTTGACCGAGTTATGGGGGTGGTAATTTTTGACCCATGTCTATATACGAATCTTGGGGTAAGATTTGGACTTAAATTTCGACTAAAAAATCGGTGTTCAGATTTGAATGCCAGATTAATCTAGAGGGAAAACCATGAAGAAAAATCCTATATCATATATATATTTTATTTTAGAAGCTATATGTCAAGTTTGGTGACTCTAGTTCCTATTATTTACCTAAATTGCCCAAAAAACAGGATATCGATATCGATTTTTATCGATTGCTTGGAAACGGAGTAAGTTATCGTTTATCGGTAACAAACTCGATCTGCGAGGGAGCTAGGAGCATCTACATCTAAAATTTGAAGTCTCTAGCTCTTATAGGTTCTGAGATCCTTCCGTTCATTCATACGGACGGACGGACGGACGGACAGACAGAGGGACATGGCTAGATCGACTCAGCTATTTATGCTGAGCAAGAATATATATACTTTATGCGGTCGGGTTGCTTCCTTCTGCCTGTTACATACATTTGGCTTTCGCACAAATACAATATACCCTTATACCCATTTTTAATGGGTTCAGAGTATAAAAAAGGGACTTTTTGTATATACAGTTGTAATGGAATGCCGTTGTGTGTACAATAAAATATCAACCCGATAATATTAGAAATATTTTGCCAGCTCTGGCAAGTCAAGCGCTTATCAGTTTGATTCGCAATAGCTAACGCTCATTAACATAACATAACAAATTATTCGTAACTTTTCATATTAAAAAAAAATAAATGAGATTTAGTTGCGCTTTGGACTTAGCTTTAAGCGGTCGCCCAAAAAAAATCAAAGTTCTGCCAAACATGGCGTACAGCACACAGAATGTGATACTTTTGTTGGTCTTTCTGCTAGCTGTGAGAGGGCCTGTATGTTTGCATATAATATATAAAATTCCAAGCGAATGGACTTATCAGAAATACAAATTCCATTTCTAGTCCACAGTGGAGCCGCAACAGAGCAGAGACGACCAATCGTATAAGATTAACCGGACTCAAGCAATGCAGTCGCATATAGAAAACAAATCTACAACTCAGAGTTCCAGCGCAGGTTCAACAGGCAACACGCCCAAATATGCAAACAGCAATAGGCAATTAAGTACTCTTCTACGTAGATTATCATACCATCTGGAGAGGCAAAAGGATGCCATGAAACGGCAGGAGGCAGACATAATAAGACTTCAAGATGACAAACGCGCATTGGCAAGGGAATGCGATCAAAATAAGCGCTATATAGATGAGCTGATCGCACAAATATCAGAGTTGAAATCTAAGCTAAGTGCCGAACAATCCAGCATGGAACAACTAAAGCAGTGCGCACCCAGGAATTGTTTGGCCTTGGCCAAGCGCACACAACAAGTGGGAGCTAGTCATGTGCCAGGCAGGGGCTACATTTCCCCTCCCAGTCAAGATGAATCACAGGCTGACGCCGGCTGGACTGTTATCCAGCGACGCTTAGACGGCAGCGTTAACTTTTATCGCAACTGGAGCGATTATCAAATCGGTTTTGGCAATAACCAAGCCGAGTTCTTCATAGGTTTGGAGACCCTGCACCACTTGACGAGCGCCAAGGAGCATGAGCTGCTTATCAGACTAACGGATTTTGCGAATGAAATCCGCTTTGCGCAGTATAATCAGTTTTTAGTGGGCAACGCCCAAGAGCTATATGAACTGAAATCTCTGGGCAATTACTCAGGTAATGCGGGCAACGCTTTGATCTATAACCTGCACCAAAAATTCAGCACATACGATCGTGATAATGACTACGATGAGGACAATTGCGCTGAAGACATGCACAGCGCCTGGTGGTATCGCGCTTGTGGCGCCAGGTGGGTACGAGTATTACGAAAAGAGAACTATATTGTTCAAGTATTTCCTTACATACTTTTAGTGACCTCAACGGAGTGTATGTGAAGCAAAGTGTACCTGATTACCATGCGGATAAGGGCATACTTTGGGCTGGCTCAGACTGGCACGACTGGGAGTATTCATTCAAATCTGTTACCATGATGATTAGACCGAAATTAGTATCGAGAAATTAAAGTGATATTAATAAACTGTTATTAGTTATCTGCTCAGTAACATTAACTTTACTTTTAGATAGCTTGTAACTGCTAACATAATATTCCTTTTAAAATGTGAATGTGCCCAACACAATAAATATTATAGCTGATTTATGGCATGTTAGCAAATTAATCACAAGGACTTTGACTAAACCACAGCAAAGGAAAGCAACTGTAACAAATATCAACATCAGAGCTTGAAGAGCAAACCAGTTCATATAGAACAGTTCCCGGCTATAATAATATATGTATTAGAAATTAGGCTACTACAAAAAGAAAAACAAAATTTTATTGAAAACAAAAGTCAACTTAATAGACTTACAAAACTATAATGTTATGATAGATATAAACAAATACAAGTCTACAAATGAAAACAACAACATATAACTGAATGGATCTACTCGTGTCGATTGAGTACCCATTTTAGATGGTACAGCATTAACGAGTAGTTTGTTATGATTTGTTTTTTTGTTTGTTTTTATTTTTTGTATTTTGTTTGCTAGTTTTTTGCTTTTTATTGAAGTATGAGTTTGATTATACACACAATATGAATTAAATATAAATATTAAGTGAATACTTTGGATTTTGTTCTATGCTAAGCTTATGAATTAGGATGATCTGTGAAAATGTTATTTAATAATATAGGCTCTGCCTAAATATATAATAGTTTATGTATAAATGTTTATCAATAATAGCATTTGTACATGATAGTTAAGCAAAATCTCTTTCATCATTTGCCAAACAATTTGGCAACGGATGGAAATTAATTTTATACAGTTGAGAGTTTACAAATTGGCAATTTGTGAGGTTTTACAAATACGTCAACATATGGTAACATGTATTTGCAAAAGCGCACAAATTGGCAAACGCTTTAGGCTTAATTTATGGGTTATAACACTGGTCGAATTAAGGACTTTAGTTACAGCCGCAAAAACAAAAACAAGCATAAGCCTGACTGTAAAATTGTAGGCCTAATAATTGTTTGTTTTAGGGTCTGTTTTGAGAGAAAAAAGTCAATATTACTCTGCTTTTCGACAAAAAAATATGTGTAAAAACAAATAAATGTGTACATGTAGAATTTTTGTAAAGCAGAGCGACATCAAGTTTTGCATGGTAAATTTTACAAGCAACCGCAGAGTTGCTGGTAAAATTTATCAATTTGGAATTTACAAATATTTCGTTAGTAGCTTATAAATTTCATGGTTAAAGGTGGATTTCATTGAAGGTGTCTCTAGATAATTTGTTTTTGTTTTTCTTTAAACAATTAATTTTACGTTTTTTCGTGTGGTTGTTGTTGTTTTTTTTTTGTGTTTGTTTTGTTGTTGTTGTTAAGAACTAATCACTTAGTTTATGGCATTTCTCACTAGAGAAATCTAAAAAGTTTCATATAGCTCGATACTTAAATGCTTAGTCGCTATTTTGTTCTAGTACTAGTACTGGTTGTAGTAACTGGCATTTAAACTAGTTAGACTATTAGTTAATATTCGCAACTTACGCCCTTGCACTGCACAAAAATGAGTACTTAATTTGTATAAAAAATGTAATGTGAAAGCTACTTAAAATGTTAGCCATCGAAATGTGTACAAAAAATTACGTATTTTGTTTGCAGTGTTATAAAAAATTTAAAAATAATATTACAAATACAAATTGCAAATTGAGTTTTCGCTTTCGTTTTTCTTTTTGGTGGCGAGTAGGTTGCAACTACTCTCGCTGGGATGCGGCGCACAGCAGCCGACTGAGTTTAATTGTGACGCGTACGCTTCAGCTGGCAACCAAATAGAGCTGTACTCGAGCTGGAGCTGGCGTTGCTGCTGCCGCTGCCGGAGCTGGTGCGCATACGTTTGGCGGGTGAGATTTTTTTGGGCGCTTGGGCCAGACGCTTGCGCTCCTTCATGAACTCTGCAAGAAGAGAAAGAACCAGGAAGCACGTGAGTAATTAAATAAATACAAATAATTCTGTCTGTCCGGATTAAAGTCAGCTGGCATTCGAGCTACCCCCAGTTTGAGCATCAGTCACTGATATAATTGTCTAAGGGCATAATAACAGCAGGCGCCGCCTGTTTTTGCACATTTTGATTTTGAATTGTGGCACGTGGCTGGCTGGCCAGGGGTTGCTGCCACACAGGGGTAGCAAATAGTGAATGAAAACGAGAGACGCTGCCTGCTGCTCAGGTAGTGAACGCTGCATGGATCTTGCATAGGCTGCATAAATTACACGCCCTGCCAACTGGGCAAGTTTCTAGGCTTGGCTGCACAAAAGTACAGCTAGTCCAACAAGGCTGCGCCACGGCCCATGCGGGCTGTCCAGCGCAGACACTTCTCTACAGTTTTTTATTATTATGCTAATAACTATGCCAAGTGGCAAGAGAAAAAAATGTATTATACAAAAGCAATCAGCGGCCGTTGATAAGTGCTGCGCTTTGATGGCGGCGCATTGTGCGCTCCCGGCTCCCCTCTCTCCACTCTCTCTATCGCTCCATCTCTCTCTCCTCTTGTCGCTGTCTCTAATGAGGTCAACCGAAGGCGTGGAGGGCTGCCCAAAAGCAGAGCCATGCACATCTGTTAACATTTACAGCAACCCGCATGCAATGATCGCATTTGGAAATCAACCCCCGCGACGCAGGCGCAGAGACGCAGGGATGGATGTTGCGTGCATTGACTCTAAGCCAGCGGCAAGGGGAGGGAGAGCGCTGAGTGATGAAAAAAAAAACAGCTGCAACGATCGGCCCTCTATAACGTAACCCCTTGACTAAATCACATAAAACAAAACTAATTATATGCCTAGCAGCATTTGGTAGAGCCTGCTATTATGGTTTTTCGAGAACAAGAAACAACGCCCACGCGGCAGTTAAAGAAAAGGCTGCGCCCATGGGAATCAATCTGGCTGCATGCTATAGGAGGCTAGCTTTAATGGGGTAGGGGTATGTAGTTTCACAATTCCACTTTGTCGGAAAAGCAGAGTAGAGCCTGGAATTCTTCTGAGAGCTGAATTGACATTTAAGCTTTTTGTAGCATGATAGCTTTAATAAATAACTTCCTGAATCAAGAACTAAACCACAACTTTATATAAAGTTTATGAGTAAGAATTGGAAATATTGAAAGAAAAATTATCAACAAATTACAAATTTATTAATAAATATTTCCAAATGTTGGGCTGGATTTTGTGTATATAAAATTTTCCTATTACGAATATTAGGTTATTTTAAGAAGTATCTTTAAAGAGCTTGAGGCTGGGGTTGGATTGTTGCCCACTAAACGGTTACAAAAAGCGAAATTTGTGGGTTATGGGAAATAAGTTTTGTAATGGTCGAAATGGTTTTTGTGCAATCAGGTATAACGCTGGGAAAGAACACGCTACGGGAACGGCAGAAGGAAAACAGAAAAGGGAAACACGCAACTCACCTGTGATTTTGAGCTGTCGCTTGCGTTGCTGCGCGGGCGAATTGCTGTTGGCGGAGGACGAGGAGGAGGCGGTCAAAGCGGCGGCCGAAGTGGAGGCGACCACGTTGCCGGTGCCGCTGCTGCTGGTGAAGCGATATGGCAGCGACTCATCCTGTGAGTCATACTCGGTGTCTGTGTTGGAGTCCAGCGAAGAGTTGGCCAAATTCTCGCGATCGGCGCGCTCATTGAGCAGCACATCCATGTCGCTGGCCGAGTCATAGGTATCGGGACGCACATGCGCGGCACGGGTGAGTGTGTACATTTGCGGCGCATAGTCCGATTCCTGTGTGCTGACGCGCTCCCAGATGTAGCTGGCATTGGTGGCCAGCGGGCGATCGCTACGAAAATCAAAGCCCCATTTCTTTGTGGCCAACTCTTGATGGCGTTCCAGTTCTGCGCTAAAGGAGCTGCAGGTGAGAAATACACTTTTTAATATTTTGACAATTTTACATTAAATTAACATGATTTGATCATGATTGAATTTTTACTCACGGTTTGGTCTCCACCAGCGGCGTCTGTGCTGCACCGAAGAGATTTCGCTTAATGCGTTCCAATTGAGGGCCGCAGGGTGAATTGCGACTGACGGCGGGACTGAAGCTCATCTTGCAGAATTCACTGCGCACCACCGGATGGAGCATGCGTGCACTGACCATGTTTTTGTTGTTGTTCGTTTGGTTGTTTTATTTAAAATTTGTTTGTTTCGTTTCTATTTTTGTTGCCTGTGTTTTGGACTGCGATGCGACGCAGTTTTGCTGCCTACACTTTGGACACTTGTTTGCGAATCGCACGACTAAGCGAACTGTCAAAGTTTTGGCGCCAAAAAGTGTTGGTTTTTTGCACTCGCCTGTACGTAGTCGCTGCCCAGCGCTAAAGAGGGGCGAACTCACTAATACACGCTTACACAAACATGCACATACACACGAGACACAAGTCTCCAAATCTCGTTTCAGTTGCGCCTGTGTATGCGTGTCTGAGCGTAAATGTTCGCTTGTGTTGGTGCAGTCTTTTTGTATTTTCTTATACACTCGCTTTAAAAGTGAAATTCGTATTTGTTGTATTTGACGTGTATTTGTTTAGAAATATGATATAAACAAATTCGTTGTGTATTGTTTTTATGCACTTGCAAACGCCTTTATCGCTGTTCTTATTGGTCACGTAAAAAACCAACTCACTCAAATCACAAAAAACTGACGAGTCGGGCACTCACAAATTGAGACAATTGCGAAAGACGCGTTCGTTTTGTGTGTTTGCACGTCGTGTTCAGTGTACTATTGCTTTTACAACTTAAGTTGTAAGATCTTTTATATATTTAACAAGTCGCGTTTTTTTAATTTATGTTTTTTAGTGAATGTTTTGTTAGTTTGCCTTGAAGTGCGCAATGCGAACGCACTTTTCGACTGAGCTCAACGAGCAGAATAACAAAACTGAACGTAAGCAAACGGGTAAAAATGATATTTATACGCGGATATCTTTGCGCTCAGAGAGCGCTCAAGTTACTCTCTTGGTGTCGCTCGCAGACAGTGCTGCACGCGCTCGGTTGCCATGCGATAACGAAAAAACGGCTAAGACAAGCTAAGCGTGCGGTGTTGTAGTGGGCACGGCTAGAAACAGAGGGAAACGGCTGTTAAATGTTAAACAAAGACGCGTATATATTTTACAGCTATTAATTTTATAAAATCTGACTAATTATAACTTTTTATATGCTGTAGATTATAATATTAGTTTTGAAATTTTAATATATAGAGAAATATTCAAAGGTTGTCACAAAATAGCTAAAGTTCTTGACATAGCCAATTTTTGGCTAGATCTGTTGAAAACAAGAACAAACAGTCGACACTGCACTCAAATCAAGTTTTTCGTTCAATAAGTCGGAGAGCAACTGAGAGGCAGTGAGAGTAAGAACAACCACAAAACCAAACGTCAAACAACCACCGCAGCGTTGCCATACAACGACGTACTGCAGTGACGACACAACAGCAACCCTCGAATTCAAAACGATCGAAGCAGCGCCTTGTTGTTCTCAAATGCTCTATTTAAAACTAGGCATATAGATTTGCCCATGCGGACAGAAATTTTAGATAATGTAGCGCACTTCGAACTTAGCCAAACTTAATCAACAGCGCGCTAGCAACTGCTTAAACACTTTAATAGCTAGCAAAATATTAATTACCTCTGAAAGTTAAATGATCGAATTGCTCATATGAAAAACTATATTTAAGGACATGCACTATTCGGCTTGCGGAAATATCCAAGCGTCTCTGCTTGTTGTTGCTGCGCGAGTTGGAGCTGTACTTTTGGTTTGAATGCGATGGGTAGATAAAAATGTTTTGGCTTCGGTTTGTTTAACCTGAAACTGGATTTTTGTTTTTGTATTTTTGTTGCCGAGTCTGAGAGTCAGACAAATTGGATTTAGGGCGGCAGCGCAGACGGTTTCCAACAGTTTCACTTTCCTATTGTAACTTGGGGCCATCAAATGAAAATGTGGGCCAACTTTTTGAAAAGTGCATTAGAACATACGGAATAGGGTGTAAAGATAATTTACCGCTATGTTCGACACGCAGCCGTTACTTGGAGAGCATGATTCAAAAAATATACAACAATTTCCCAAGCTTTGCTATTTAAGTGCAAAATCGTAAAAAATTAAATTACATTGCCAGGGCAATAAAAAACGATTTATATTGTTTGCACAAATGCAATTAAAGTGCACAAAAAGCGAGAAAAATATTAGAAAAAGAAAAAGTCAACCCGCTTCGGAACTAAAGACATCATTTGCTTTGTACCTTTGCACTGCACACAAAAACTCGAATAAAAAGCAAACGTTTGGTTTTTCAAACGTAAAAAAAAGAAATACTCACTGTAATTAAATAACCCTGCCTCGAGTGCAATCACCCCAAAAAGGCAGCAAGGAAACGATCTATCGATCGATTAGGCAGCCAAGATCGAGCCTTGACTCGCCTCCCTATCCCTACCAAGTGATAAGCAGACACACCGCAGAGTTCTGTTTATGGGACACACCCTCCTAAAAAAACTGAAGAGAACAAAAAAAAAAAAAAAAAATAGAAGAAATATATAGGAACGTAAATTTACACACTTTTTAACAAATTTGGAAAAATTCTGCCGGCGTTGAGTTGCGGCAGTCATGCCTGAAACATAAACAACTCAAGATCCTGTAGTAAAGGGGGCCGATGGATGGCGAGAGTTCGTGATCCTTTTAAGTAATTTCCTCAAGTTGACGATGTCTTTACAGGATGTAGTGAAAATATATATGGGTTGCATTTTGCTGTGTAAACACACGGAAAAAAGGCGTCGAATTGTGCAGGAAAATATAAAAGAGGTAGCATAACAATGGGGTGTACTTCAAGTGGTGCTTATAATCCTTTATAAGGGCAGCCCATTAAAGGATTGTCCAACGTTGGAACGTGCGGGTATTAGATGCACATTTGTTTATACAAAGAGAAATTGGCCCTTAATGCTGGTTGACTAACAGAATGCAATAGAAACTTAGTCTTATGTTCAGAACATCCGATAATTAATTGGATTTAATCAATAACTCTTAGTCTTATAGAGTATGCCCTCTGATAAGCGCTTAGGACGGACTTTTATTGCGCTATGCCTCGATAAGAGGCACAAACAATGCCCAAGTTGAAGGTCGCCATTGTCGGAATATTATTATCTCATTGGAAAACCTCAACGGACACTGCATAAAATATACGTTACACTCATTTCAAATGCAGCACGCCTTATCGCGCCGAGCGGAACATAAAATCAACAGACACCCCACCCCCTGCCCACGGGGCAACATAGAATACCACTAAAAACTTGACTTAGTATATGCCACGTGTTCCACGACGGCCTAGCGGGAGGTATTCCATGCCCAACGTAGTGTTCAGGCAGCGTGACTGTCGAAGTAACGTTCCAAAATGCCATAAGATATATTTCTCTATATATAGCGCTCTGTTCCGTAAGGAAATTGCCATAAAATTGTTTAGCTCACGAACTGTGACCGCAAGCTCAATTTCAACTGAGATACTCGGGGGCAGGTGCGCTATGGTTAAGGATATTTTTCACGTTTCAAGGGTTTGCCACGAACTTATTCGCATAATACAGCGGAAGTGTTCCCGATGGGGTGTAATGAAGTCTAACAGTCTATGGGAAAATTGTTTTTATTCATAAGTGAACTGCAATTGAGGTGCTTTTTAGGGCAAGTTCTGCATAAGGAAACAGAAAATGGCATATTTTCCATTAACGGATCAATTATGTGCTGCGGTGCATTAGATTCATTTAGTTTTTAGTTTTAGCCATAGAAAGTTGATATTAACGAGAGAGTTTTAAATCAGCTGCATACATAGTTTTATAATTTCCTGCATTAGTTTTATAATTCCCAACTTGTGCATGTTGCTTGAATAGTTTGATAGATATGTATATAATTGACAAATTTCGTTTAAGAGTTATTCTTCAATAGATTATTTTAAGCTATTTTATTTTTCCTTGTCTCTCAGACTAGTATAATCTGCAAATATGTAATCCTCTAACTAATCAAACCCCTCAGAGCTACATTTATCTAGGTCTCAGCACGTTTCTTGCATATCTTCCTCTCCATAATTTCCAAATTGTGTGTTCTACTTGAGTTGTTTGATAGATTTCTATATGATTTATGAATTTCGTTCATGATTTGATTTAAACCTTACCATAAGATCAATCCTCTAAGATCTACATACATTTATCTTAGTCCCAGCATGCTTCCCTGCATATCAAGTTCTTCTTCTTTTTGTTAGAATTGTGTGATTTCCTTCAACTCGGAATCTCGTTCGTATGATCGCTGAGATTTCTAGTTGCTGAACCCTCGGTGAATGACCAATCATTAATATGAAAAACTATTCACAGTCTCAGGACATTTACAAATGACTTGTGGCTTATCTTGGGGTTTTTCACCTTCGGACAAATTGCTGCGGTCAGTGCCAGAGTTTTGTTTGACAGTTAAGATCAGCTTTAATAAATGGTTAGATGAGCCATATTGATGGGTTTTCAAATGCAATGCAAATACGAAAATAAAAAGGCTAAATATGTGTATGCAAATATTTAAACTGGCTACCGTTACAGAGAAAATCCTTTTGGCTACTGTGCTACTTGCCAGAATGCAAGGACAATCATCATCAATCAAGGGCCGCACACTTGTGCCAGCGAGATAACCAGGTTTCAGGGCCAGGCCGAAATGACAACTCATTTCACTTTATTGGAACAACCTACTAGATAAACACACACAGAGCGAGCGAGAGAGAGAGAGAGAAAGGGCGAGGTTATCGGACTGGGAACGTCCTACTTGCTGGCGTGTTTTCTTGGTAAACGCGTGGAAAAAACGCAGCATGATTGCAGCAGGAGCAGCAGCAGCAGCAGCAGCAACAGGGGGTGCATGGAAAACTAGTTTTATCAGCGCTCTCCCCAGCAAAAAAAAAGAGAGAAAATAAAATTATAAATATTTATGGAAATGCATTTGCAGCAAAAACAAACAAACAAAGTCAAGCGACAAAATCTTAAAAGGTAACATAGGTCAGCATTTTGGTGTTTGCCCCAAAACTTCAGACTGTATCTGTATCTATGCTCCTGTGTATCTTTGTATCTTTGGCCTGTCTGTTTGCCTAGTCTATCAGCTGCATTAGCTGAGGACAGACTCTCGCCATGCACCTACCCCAACGTGAAAGACAAAAACAACAACAGAAAAACTCTGTACTTCTTTGGATGCATAATAAAACGATTTCAATGCCCCAGGGGCAACGTTTTCTCGACTGCCACGACTGTATAAATAATAATAAAATGCATTTATGACTCTGATTTTTGGTGAGAAACGGCATAAAAAACACACGTTGGAGCATTGAGAAGACGTCTTGGGTTTCCCAAAATCCTTTCAGGAAACCTTTTACTCAACTCTAAATGCGCAACGAAAACAGGTTGAGAGCAGGCGATGAAGAAAAAATTAAGAATCGGGCGAGGCTCTCGTTGAAGCGACTGCTCGACTCTAAGATACCCAGTTTTCAGAAATCATGTATGCCGAGTCTCAAGTAACTTTTGTGTTCTATTTGCGATTGGCTTACAATTTTGGTTAGCTAAAACACACGTATACAAAAAATCAAAGTGATTTCTGTAAAAGTCCTCCGGCTATATGAATTCTTTTATGATATTTCGGAAACGGATTAATTATTATCTATTCGTAAAGATATACAGATAAACTAAAATCCTAAGAATTTGTACCGCATGTATGTCAAAAATCATATTTCCTGAATGGATTGTTGCCTAAACCTTATTTTTCATCGTATATAGCTTAATTGATACAAATTTGATAGACCTTGTAGTCTCCCGAGTTCAAGAATACCATTAAGAGATTTGAAATACTAATGGCCTGTTTCTGCATTATTTACAGGGTAGAGAATACAATCGAATGCTAGGTAGTTAGGAGTGGCGGCTTATAGACGCTCAGACAGTCCGGCTTGTGGGTAGACACAGGCAGGTAGATAGATTGGGGGCAGTCAATCACAACAACGCCGCGCAGTCGCAGACAAATTTATTAGAGGGACCAGAGCGTGACCCTTTTTTTTTGTATTATTTTTCTTTTTATTATTATTGAAACCAAACTGAAGAAACTGATGAAAATAAAGGCAGAGGAACGCAAAACACGTGTACAACTACAGTTGAGTTCCAGTTTTCAGGATGGTTTTTGTGTTGTTGTGTATTTCTTGTGTCAGTTCTGATCGCCCCCGGATTCCGGCTGTGCGTCGTTGTCTTCGCTCTGATCGCTTCGTGTATCCCACAATGCGTATTTCTTGCCCACCGTTTGCTGCCACAGGCGAAGCCCGCCATCGGCCGCCGATGAGGCATAAACCTCGCCATCGGGACTGTACTTGATGCAGTGCATGTGGCGTTCGTGGGCATTGAACGTCTCCAGGATTTCGCCCGTGGCATAGTCGCACTTGTAGATGCAACGATTGCTACCAGCGCACACGTACGTCTTCTTCTCGGGATGCAGTGATACACCGATCAGACGGACGGGCAGCTTGCGATGCTGCAGCACCTCAAAGCGATCGACATCGAGAAAGACGACACTGTGGCCATAGGCAATCGTCACGGTGCGTCCGTCGGCGCACAGCTCCACCGACTTGGCATGATGCGGCAGGGCTATGGAGTGCGCCTGCCGACCGCTCAGTCGATCCCAGAGACGTATGGAGCGATCGTGCGAGGAGGAGAGCAGCGCGCGGTCATCACGACAGAAGAGCACATCGCGCATGCCGCGCGTCTGTCCCTCAAAGAAGGTAGGCATATCCGGCTGCTCGAGTGTGTACAGATAGAGCACCTTGTCGGTGCGATGGCCAGTCTTGCGATCCAAACAGCCCACGGCCAGATATTCCGAATTGGCGCCCAGCGCCACACAGCGTACGGGTGAGTTAAGCATAATCTTTGTCAGTTGCTTGCCGTCGACTGCATTCCAGATGCGCGCCGTGCAATCCTCGCCGCCTGTGGCCAGCCGTGTCGCCTCTCCGTTGATGTCCACGCTGAGAATCGGCTCGCCGTCCTTTTCAAAGGTGCCCACCCAGTCACCGGTGTCGCCATGACGCAACATCGCCTGCCCATCCTGGCTGGCCGAAGCCAAGTAGTAGCCCGATTTGCAGACCTTGCTGTAGGCCAGCTGGACCACATCTCCCTTGTGGCCCACACAATCCACGGGCAATTGTAGGTTTGACATTGTCATTTCAGGCTATTTCTAAAATTCAGAAAATGTTTAATTTTTTTAATTAACTCGATTTAGTACGGCTTTCAACGCGTGTGGAAAACTTGTCCGGATATTTATTTGTTGAAAAAAATTGTAAAACTTAAAATGATCGCTAAAACATGGCTAGCTATTGTATTAAGAAAAACTAACTTAAAAGTTAATGTTTTACGGAAAACTGGAGTAGCTCTCCGGAAATTAATGAAATACAATTATTTCCTATTTCTAAAATACGATTAATTAAGAGCAGGAAAACCCTTTTCCATATACATACATTAATCAAATAATTGAAAGCAATATAAAATTTGTATATATATTATATTATATATATAATTAATGTTTTAAGTGCTAAAAACCATTCCCAAAGGTTTCCCGGAAGAAGCTGAATATTCTTCAGAACCGAAATTTAAGTAAATGCTAAATCTGTTTAAATCTGATTCAGCTGATTCTACATATTCTAAAACTTCGTATTAATAATATTATATATTAATTTTTTACATATTTTAAATAAGTGTTTATGTGCTATACAGATTTCCTAGATGACTTTTGGATAAAGTAGATCTACGGATCAGAAATAGAAAACTTTATAAATCTGTTTCAGTTGATTCTAAATATTACAATAATATTGGGTTCATAATATTTAATATTAAATTAAATTTATTTCTATGTATAAAGATGTTTGCAAGGTAAACTTGTTGGTTTTTCAAAAAAAATCAGGAAACTTCTCCTGTTTGAGCTTTACCAAGCTCCTAACATATAAGCGATATCTTAACATCTTATACATCATATTATATATTAAAGTTCTGTAGGTAGAATCGGACCAAAAATTGTGTGGAAAAGTTTGTTGTTTTCAAAGATACCAGGACTAGCATTTACCAACTTCACTTTTCGTCTCACATATCTGTAAAGTCGTGAAGGATATTTATACGTCGGCTTGCTTTAGCTTTGCCTCACTTTATATAAAATATCTCACAACTTATTAAGCAAATCCTAAGATAATTCAGAATTTTCATGCTCCCACAACTTGCTTGCATGAATTTCTCTTAAGGTCCTTGTTAATGCAACTTTGTACAGGACCTGCAGCTACTTATGCTATGCATGTTAGTCGACTGTGAAGAAGACAAGCTAATTAGCATTTAGGATAGCTGCTTCCTCTTGTACTCTAGCTAAGTACATTGTGTGGCAGGAATTTTTGGGAAATCCGTTTTAATTTCCTCAAATATTTTCACATGACAAAGGGCTAAGCGAGGTTTTCAGCTGTGAAAGCGAAATCGAGTCAATTTGCGGGCGTGTTTTGTGTTAGTCTTGCGGTTGCCACAGACAATTGGCCAAGAAGCGGGGCTCACAAGCAGGTAACATCAGCTGAAAGTCAGGCGCATTGTCTTCTTTGTGTGTGTGAGTGGCACAGGTGTCATCATCCTGACATACACACACACCAGCACACAGAGAAATCCTCTTGGCGTAAACCACTTAAAGGCAGCGCACGCGCTTCCCAAATTCCTCACATGTCGCCGCCTCCGGCGGGCGAAGAGAACGCCCGACGTCTGCCGCCTTTGTTGGCAGCCTAATGAAAGCAAAACGTTCTGAAATATGAATTGAATCTTCTTGAGTGCATTTAATAAACATTACGCTTTTGTAGTCAAGACCCTAGCACCAGCTACTGTCCTGCTTGCGGCGCCTTTAGCTTACCTTGTTAATATCCTGCTGCCAGCACCGTTTGGCTTCCTGCTGCCAGCCAAGTTTGCGCGTAGTTTGCATTCAGCTGCGGGCCAAAAAAGAAAATATATATAAGTTATATATACACGTATATATGTGCGCCGTATAATATCCGCCGAAACGTTTAACTCGGATTAACAAGCGATGACTGATACGACGGAACTCTGTTAGCTGCTCAAAGGCGCATCCTTGAGTCTGTGTGCTTTTTATTAAATTAGAAGAGATGCAGCCAAGTGTGGGACTCCGACTTCGACTTTTGCGGGTGGTGGGGGACTGCATAATAGGATTGGGTTTGGCTTTTCGATATGCTGAGCTGGGAGCTGAGAGCCGAGAGCTGACAGGCTCAGTTGAGATTATGTGTCAGGAACAAGAGCAGAAGGTGTGGAAGAGGCCCGCAGATATACGCGCGTTTGGAGATCTTTTGTTAGCAGCACATGACAGATTTTTACTTCTAATGTGCTCCTCGCAGTTATTTGGGCTGCAAAAGCATAAATAAAATCAAATAACTCGGTTCAAGGTTTGAACCATGGAAAAGTGTGAGCGCGAACTTTGAATCGGGCTCATGCTCTGAGGAAACAATATTAGGAAAATTCTAATTCAGTGCGGGTGACGTTTGGGCTGTTTATGTAGCTCCCGATTGGGTTTGGGATCAGATTCATGGTAAAATATCAATTGGAATATAAAATATAAAAGGAAGGAGTCAAAACATGCTTATAGTCTTATCTTAGTCGAAGATGAACAAGAATAACATCAATTATGCATTTTCTATTATTTGATATCTCAAATTCAAGCAACCTCATAATTTCCCACACCCTTGTAGCTTGTGACCCACTGTTGCAACTTTCGCTTTTCGCATCTGTAGCCAACGGACAATGCCTCAAAACAGACCCAAACAGTGCCCGAGAGCGAGGCATCATCGACAGCCGTTGGGTAGAGTCATTAATGGACACATTAATAATAATTAGTACAACTTTAAAACTCTACACGAACTCTACTTGAAATAGCGCAAGTCATGCTATTAATGATAGTTGTCTTCTATCAGTTTTTCCTGTTTGTTGCTTTCGTTGAAATCGAAAGTAAGTTAAAACGGGGCGTAGTCCAAAAGTGCTCGGGGACACTTGAAGCGGAAGCGCTGCTTCATTTGTCAGTCCGTCAGGCAGTCCGGAAATGAAGCAACGCGAACGGCAGAAAGAACCTTAACATCAACATCATCACGTTGGGTATATGGGCCTGGGTGTGGAAACTGAAACAACTGAAAAAATTGGCTATCGTCAGCGGAAGTCCAACGAAAATTTTAGCGCTTGCCATCAAAATATTTACAGTACCTCATAAAGTTGCACACTTTATGACAACTCAGCGACAGAATATATACATACTCATATATATAAAATTCTGTACTGTTTCGTATGTAATTGCATATAATTTTTATAGAACAACGAGAAATCAGCAAGGGGTAAGACAGCAGCAGCAGGAGCAGCAGGAGTGGCAATAGGAGCAGCAGTCGGAGCCACACCCATTGATAATATGCTACCTTTCAGGGAGGACAGTCTAAATCAATCTGATTCCCAGTCTCTAGAAATTTTTGCTGTGCGAATGTGTCAAGACAAATCAATAAACTTCTAATTTTATTACGGTGCAAGGCAGGCATCTATTGGTACGTTACAGATACCGATCTGTCAATTTCTATTGTCAATTTGACAATTGATATCTCACACATCATTTGGCTCGAGTGCGCACAATGAGATTGTTTATGTCGTCCAAAGGGGGTCGGGGTGGGTAAATGCCGCGAGTTGCAAAACGTTTTACCTCCAAGCGCTACGAAAATATATTCCAATCGAGGGTTTTCTCTGTGCCCTGCCAGGTATCAACTTTCTTGCCTTTCTCCCTGTTCGGGGATTGTGCGCTGTGTACACATTTTGCGGTTTTTGTATTTTCTTTTCATTTTTTTTCGGCCCTAACATACAGAAATTGGCATCATTTCTGCTGGCATTTTGTCCACTTAACGCGTTTCTGGTCAGAGTTCAAATATGGGTCCATTGATTCTGCGTTGATCCTACATTGATCTTCCATTGACTAATGACATTCCCTTTGCATAATCCTCATCTTTGCGTCTTGTGGGTCACCGAATTTTGTACTGGTCGAGTGTGCGGCTTTGTGGCTAGTAAGTGAGAGTAGAAGAAAAGATTGTGGTCAGTTCAAGGCGGTTCTTATGCGGCACGAGCTGAGCGAGACAAGGAGCTTAGCCCCAGTTAGAAGGTTGTGTAGGAGATATGTACCAAGAGCTTCCTCTACCTTCCAAAATATTGAACAGTTAATTTTATATTATATTTTTTTATTCTTTCTCTTATTCCATTACATAAGCAAATCTCCCATTGACGATTCCATATAAAGGTTTTAACAAGAAAAGCAGATAGACCAATAGATAGACATGGCCTATATAAGTGTACAGTTGTCTTTATTACGATTATATATGTTTTATACTTTTAGAAACATAATATTGACACGTTTTCCAGAAGAATAAATATCACTCAGCTCAATAGCTTATTTAGTGAAACTTTCCTAACGGATGTTCCGGATAATCCTATAAATTAAGTCACACCCATTTCCTTCTAGTCCTCCTCTTGAGCGTAAAAAATTACCCGACGCTCTCTGTTCATTCAAGAGAGTTTTCACTGTCTATACAAGCACAAAATATTTTTCTAAAATTTCATTTGCCAGCCTTTTTAATATAATCTGAAATTTCGAACTTGTGCTGAACTTTGTGTAGGCCAGCAACATTCCATATATCCTATATAGTATTTTCAATTATAAATATTTTCAACCTATGGCTAATCACATCATAAAATGTCAGTAGGGTGTCAGCCAAACTTTTCCCATAGCCAACGATTATCCCTTGTAAAACTCATGTAAGCCCCGACTAAATTATGCAAAAAAAAAAAAGATGGAAAGGAAAGCAGAACACGCTCTACATCATGTTCTCAAGTGATCAATCCCAAAAAACAGATTTCTGACACTTGAAAGAGAAGAGAAAGGGCGGCAAGAGAATTGCAACCAGTCGCCGGATTCGCCATGGCTGTCGCATCCAGAGAAACTTTCACTGATCTCAACGGACGCGCACATATCAATCAAAGTTCGTCACAGTGTCGGGAATTATGTCATTCGCTTACTCAAATTGCAAGACTGATGGAATGCCGCATGATGGAATGACGGTTAAAACTGATTTGCATAGACTATGTGCAGGCATTTGAGCAGATGCGGCTCCGAATTTTCACGCCGCACAGCAAGAAAAACCCAAAAGGTGGTTGGAAAAACTTGAGACGTTACCATGAAAATCCTTTAAAAACTTTAAGTTTTTTTCGATGGCATTTCTCTACGATTTTTGTGCTGTCAGCGCATCAATCATAGATTTTATGTTTTTGTGTAAGTAGACACCTTTTAGGACAAATTTATAAAAAAAAAAAACTTCCTTAGAATTTTCCTCTTCTTTTGGTAATTAAGGTTAGCGTATTTAGCATAGCTTTAATTAAAATTTGTCATATGATACTTTTCTGTTAGCCTAGGTCTTGTTTCCCTGGCTTCGGCTGGTCAAGTGGAGGGTAGTTCGTTGCTTGTAAGAACTCACTATTCAAATTCTTTATAAAATTTAAGTTTTTTTCAATGGAATTTCTGTCAGATTTTGTGCTGTCAGCGCATCAATCATAGATTTTATGTTTTTATGAAAGCAGACACCTTTTAGGAACAATTTATAAAAAACTTTTATAGAGTTTTCTATGTTTTTTCGTACATTTTTTTAAAGTTCTATAGAACTTTCATTCTTGTTTTCTTTTTGTAATTAAGAATATCTATTTTGCACAGCTTTTATTTAAATTTATTATACGTTACTTTTCTGTTAGCCCAGAATTCTTTTTCTTTTTTTTTTGATATTAAGCAAGAAGAAGAAGTTAAGAATTTACTATCCTAGAAAGTTTATTTCAGCGCATCAATCATAGATTTAATAGGTATTTGATGAAAGTAGACAACTTTTTGGACATTTTATTTTTAATTTTATAGAACTTTCATTCTCCATTTCTTTTGTAATTGTAATTAGTCTAGGCTTTTTTCGCTTTTCCAGTTTTAAGTTGAGGGTAGTTCCGTTTAAGTGAGCAGCAGCTGTTGATAGAAATTTTTATAATTTGCCGTGTTGCCGTCTAATGAAGTCATTTGCCAAACTAGCCCACAATTTGGGCGCCGAATACGCCTCGAAAGTAAGCGGAACTCCCTGCCAGACCTAAGCGCCATATATCAATCAATTGTCAGGCCTCTTTAATGATGATTTTATAATGGAGCACTAAATCCAGCTAAGTATTTGCCGCCGGGCAGCTGCTTGGTCGGGGCTATAAAAATAGCTGGAAAACATCGTATAGATTTTTCATTTTGAATGCCTCCAACGATGTTTATGACCAGCGCAAATTGGTTTATTAAATTCCGGTACAGCTGTTTTTCACATGTCACATAACTTGGCATTTGGCTTGTCGCAACTTACCCCAAAAATTAAGATAAATAAACTGTGGCAGTAAGACGTGGTTAAGCGTCTGTCCGAGAGTTGTCTTTGCGTTTTGGGTAGATGTTATCTCTGCTTCAACTTGAGGAGTTGCAATTGCTTCCTGTCGCACAGCTAATTACGCGCAGGATAACAATGCAAAACAGGAAGCGGAAACTAAAGTGGTCGCTTGGATGAGCCTCTAACTAAGTGACTAGCCAAAAGGCAATGTCACAACACACACACACACACACACACACGCACACACAGAACACGCAACTAAGCAAATTTAAATTACGTGCGCGTCGCTCCGGGCGCATTCATTAAACGTCTGCCCGATAATTAACGCCCTTATGCAGGACCTCAACGTTCAGTCCAGAGTAGCCCAGAGCCATAACAAAATATAGGGAATATCACATTCAACAATGCGCTCGCTACGTCCGGCTGGGCCAGGCAAAAACTGTCCCATTGGGCTATTGTGACTAATTGATTTGCTCGAAGCAAATGCGACGTCGCGTTTGTCCACAGTTTTTCTCAGTTTTTTCCACATTATCCGTTTGCAATTTATTGAGTCGAATTTGCGGCGGCTAGTTAATCGCATTGTAATGTCACTCGAAAAGATTTCCAAACACTTTTCGACTATGCTGTAAATAGACGATTCTGCATGCTCTTTCAATGGAAAACTTAAGATGTGTTGTTGGGCTATAATAGTACTTGTATAGCAAGCAAATGAGAAAGACAATAGTTCGTTTTCCGTAATAACAAATGGTGTATTATTAAACAAGAAAATCATCTATAAAGCGTTTTCATGACGTTGCCAGAAAAATGTTTGCAGATATTTTCTGGATTCAAAATAGAAAAATAATTTTAATAACAGATAATAAAAGTTGTATTGTTAGACAAGAAAATGAGCCTTAAGACGTGGACAGAAACAAGTTTGCATATTAATTTCCTTTATTTTTGAATAGAAAAAATGAAAATAATATATTTATAATAATAATAAAATATTTGATTAGCTGGCTCGAGTTTATCAAAATAATAATAATTAATATAATCTAATAATAAAAAAATATTATTAAGAATAATAATTGTAATAGTTTATAACTCTATTAATAATAATAATTATACTAATGATAATAATCATAGTAATAATAACAATATAATAATTATTATGATTGATAATCAAACTCATACTTTATTAGTACGACTTTTTGTGGTCCAATGAAATTAATTTACATATTAAAATAAATGTATGATTAATTTCAGATAATTGCAGTAATTATGCAGTTATCAGCAGTAGTAAGCAGTATTACAATCCCGAGAGTCCTTTGGCATATGGAAGGCATGTGGAAGGTAATTTCCATTTATTACCATTACATAGATCAATCATTATGCTATATACATATATATTTGTATTTCTTTTTTCTTTATATAAATTATATACTAGTAAACATTTGATATAGAGCTCCATTAACATGGTTGTGTATTTCTATATATGTTGTATTCACATTTTTATTAGTATTAATATTTCATATCATTAATATTTATATATTTTTTTAATACTTGTTCTGGCGACCTTACTATTTTATAAATTCTTATTTGGAACAGACCGCGATCCAGCTAAATAAACATTTAAATATGTTATATTTCTATATTTAGCCATGTTATGCTGCATTTAATTAAGTGAATTTTTAACTTGAACTGTTTTGGTTCTTACTTAAGTTAGGTGAGGTTAGAAAATGTTGGGTAAGGTTCGGTTAGATTAGGTTGGAAAAATTGGTATTATTTTGAGCCAACCAAAGTATGCTTCATTATTCTTACAAAATAACTTATATAACTTAATGCCATTGCATAGATATATATTTATATAAATAACTAATTACAAACTCATATTTTGGTTACAAAAAATACTTTTATCTAGCTGTAAGCTTATGATGACAAAATTAAAAATGGGTCTGGAAACTTTTATTAGGCGCGGCATAAAATACTTTCTGAAGCCTAAAAATACACGAGAATATTGTAATTTTATTACCAAAGAACGTTGCTAAGGAAGTCATTTCTTTTGCTGCGTCATTTCGAGCTGTGTTCACAACAAATAAAATTATTATTTTTAGCTTATTTGAAGAGTTCAAAATGCAGCCCACGACCTTTATGCACTCCGCGCAAACATCTTGAAGTGCGGAGCGGGGGGACACTAAGACATTTCGGCAAAAATTATTGACCCGTGCGGCGCATTCAAGTGAAGCAGTTTGGAAAATGTTCGAGTCACAGCCGATGCATGGGTATGACAGATAGAGGTCGCCGCCAAGAGGGGTACGGCAAGAGGAGGGGGAGCTTGATATATAGAGAAAAACTGGCTCAAGTGGTTTTCTCTTGAGCAACCCTTTGCAACTATCTACGCTTACAGGCTGCTTGAAAACTGTCAAAGGATTACATGAGGATTTTCTATGCCTGCATGTGTGTGTGTGTGTGTGTGTGTGTGTGTTGCCTGAAAAGGCTGACAGGAGGCTGTCGCTAACAGTTCTCCAGACGTTACATCATGACCAGTTTGTTGGGAGTGGGTAATAGTCAAACGATGAGGTGGAAGAGAGGGGGGGGGGGGGGGGGGCTGCTGCTGCACAATATCAACTGGCCAATGCCCGCAGCTGTTTAAAACGTGATGCTACGACTTCTGTCTCGAGCTGCTTCTGACTTATTGAAATTAATTTTGTAAGGTAGCCTTGGGCAGCCCTTTTGTTTTAGGGGCGCAACTACCCCGCTCTGCACCCTATACCCCCCACCCCTTCTTCTCCTATGCCTCTCTCAGCAATCACTCATAATAATTATGCTGCATTGTTGCAGCGAGTTTTTCATTCCGTAATGATTCAATTAACGGCAGAGCTGACCAATGGCTCGGCTCTCAGTGCATATATGTATATATTTTCATTTTATGTGCATTTATGTGGCATGTGGGAAAAACAAAAGGGGTAACTCTCGGACGCTTTTCTCTGATTACATGTCGCCTCTTTTTCCATTGTTGCATCTCAGACTTGTCATAACTTTGGCTACGAAATTTATGTGCCCGGGTTTCGCTTCTATCCTTGACTTTGTCTCCTGTTGATGGTCATTTGAGATGCGTAAAAAGCATTTGCTTCGTTCTTTTCATTTACATGGGGTTGAGTCAGGTAAAAGATTGCAGAACTGTTTTGCATCAACGGAAAATTAACATACATTCAAAATGGCATGAGAAAACTTCATTCACCGACAAACACTGAGTTTCGTGAAACGGAACAACAATTTTTAATTAAATGCAACTTCCTAAGAACTACAAAGAAACTAAAGATGCTTCGGAAAAGCCGAAATTTTTTATAGTAATGATAAAACCGATAAAATGGAAAGATCGTTATAAAATAAAATATACATAGATATAAAAAATCCGAACTAACTCCCTTCTACTCGATTCTCATGAGCTCAAGTAAGTCTTATATGCTTTACATCAAAAGAAGGAGGCGGCAGCTATTATATTGGAGGAGACAGCTTCAACCGAGGAGAAGACGACGGCTTGAACATCAAATTAAATAACTCCCTTCTCCGCGAATCTCATGAATTTAAGTAAGCTTCATAGGCTTCTACTGAAGGAGAGAAGGCGGCATTAACTTAACTGAGTCCCTTATATGCGATTCTCATAAATTCAAGTAATCATCTTAGGCTTCACTTCTAGAGGAAGAGGCGGCGTCCTTTATATTAGAGAAGGCAGCGACTATGACCTTGCGAAGTCCATTGAAAAAACTGATGCGTATTGTAAGCAAAACTTTGTCTTGTTATATTTAATATAAAAGTAACGACTATAACAATCGTATGTATGTATGTATGTGAGCTTGAATTCAAATATGTGAGTATGTTGAGCTGCCTTTCCAAACTAATTATCAATATCTCTGCTTTCCTGTACTTTCCGTGATAGGCTTATATAAAAGTTCGTCTCCCGTCTTCTGAAAGATGACGATTTAATAATCATGCGTCTAATCTCAACATAAGTATTTGTTCCGAATGATTGACTGACTGATTGATTGGTGATCAATGCACAGCCAAAATGGTTTTGGAAAATTCCACCCGCAAACGTGGAAAAAGCGTGACAAACGTTTGTACGAAACTTTTTTCGTTTAATTTTCAAAAATCGTTGTGAAAATTTAACTGATACCCGTTAGTATATTACATAATATTAATAATAAAAATAAAAATAATACCTTATGTACCATTAGTATACCTCAAAAAATGATAACATTTTTAAAGGGGTTATTGAGAAGCAAAAATGATCTGGACTTAATATTTTAGCCCAGAAAGCGGCGTGTGTGTTCGCTTCATGTTAAATTACTTTGGTATCACTAACTCAACCTCAAACAAAATTCCACGTATTGCCACATAGGAAAAATGAAACACACTCCTACACACACACACACACATACAGACACTGTGTGGGGCTGCCAAAAACGAAAAGAAGAAAACCATGTCCTTGTCCTTGTTCCTGTCCACAGCTGACAGCGACAGTTGCTCGGTTCTCAGTTTACGCTTGAGGCCGTATCATGTCAACGCTTTGAATGGCATTTAACTTGAGCTAACCTGGCGCTTAATGTTTTCCAGGGTATTTAAAAGGCTTAAGCTTTAATTAAAAGGTGAGGTGCAAGCGAATGAAAAGAAATACGCGCCACAGCTGTGCTCAGTCGGTAACTGAGAGCCGAGAAACCGAGGAACTGAGGAACTGAGGAACTGTTCGTTAGCATTTGATCTACGCGTTGACAGGCAGGGCCTGAGCCCGAGACGAGATCCTTTCAGTTGCGACGGCGACGTCATGTGAAAAAGTGCAGTTAGTAATCGGATACTTTTATTGCTGAAAGGATAAACCGCAAAATGCTTTTGTATGCAATGCCCATAATATAATACATTTTATAAGTTTGCGTTCTCGCTCTTTGTATACCCTGTATACCCACCCATTGAAACTGAGTAATAGTGGGTATAATGGTTTTTGTTTTCTCAGGAAACTATAAGCATAAGCGTTTTTATTTATATTTTCCGTTTCTTCGTAAAATGGTATATATTGATTTTGAAGTAGGCTTCTTTAAGGCATATCTCGAGGATTCTAAGAGCAACAGTTCTTAAAATTGGTATGTAGTTTCTCGAAAATTATACACATATGCAAAGTATTTGACTTTTATAATAACTTTTGCAGACTAAGTAAAAAATGGACATGAACCTCTAGTCTTGTGCTAGAATGTTGGCAAGAGGGTATCTACTAGTCGATCACCCTCTTGTCTACTCTAGCCCCTCTCTGTTATATATGGTCGCATAAGCAGCTTAAAGCCGACGCTGCAAACTTTACGACTGGCAACTGTTGTAACCATTTCGGCTGTTGGCAAGCGCGTCTTTTGTTTCAGACCAGAAGCTGGCGTTAGGGCCCAGCATGGAAGGTGGAGGGGGGAAGCCGCAAAAATGCCCCTCTCTCTCTGTGTGTGTGTGTGTGTGTGAAAAAGAATCATAATAATTGCATGGAATCGGAAAGGGAATTCGAACTGTGGCAACTGGGACATAAATAAAAATACTTGGCCATAAAATTGATGGATTCGCTGCGCGCATAAAACGTAAAGAGTAAGCGTTGGCCAAATCGAAAAAAACCAAAAAACCAAAAAACAAAAAAAAATTAAATCAAAATCACATATCTACACAAAAAGGTGCAGCAAAAGGCCGGAAGTGCAGCTCTACTGCTTCTTCTTCTTCGTCTTCGACGACGTTAACTCCTTCCGGGCTAAGCACATTAAAGCGTTAACTGTGCATTATTCAAATACGGGCCGCAATAAGCACATTAACGGGATTATGCATGGCCAATAAACGGTCAGAGTCGGCTTTAAAAAACGATATTACATATGCAAAGGACTAAAGATGAGAATATGAGAAAGTCCTTGCTCGCTAGCTTTGGCTCTGGCAGAAACAGATAGAAAAAGAGAGAGAGAGAGAGAGAGAGAGAGATAGCAGAGACTTCTCTAAAAGAACAACCCGTACAATGCGGGGTGGTTTGCTCAATTTAATTGTATGCCATAGAGTCTAGTAAAAGGAGTGTGGGGTGTAGATTATTTTGTAAAAAGGGTTACAGTTACATCCACACTCTTTTAATAGAGTCCTGTCAGTGCGAAATACTGCTGTGCCGCAAGGATCGTCACATTTTGCAAAAATCCTCGCCTTTGTTCGGTCTTGACGGCGATCTGATGTGCATGTTAAGTAGATGTGCGATAAATGGGATTTACGTATAGAGGGTTATTTCCTTCTCTTTTATCCCCTCTGCCGTTGGCCACGTTGTAATAAAATGTTTACAAATTTTTGCAAATGATTTTGCATTTGGCTATTGAAGTATTCGCAAAGGCTGTAAGTGATTTATTGTTGAATCAACGCTGGGAAATATTCAAAGATCTTGATGACTTTGTTAAGCCTGCCTAATAGATTGGGCCAGCGTGTTTCGAGAGAAGTTGTGAAAATGATATTCCCTGATAAGTTTATACAGCTTAAGGAAGAGGGCTAAGCATGCGGAAATGGGCTTTTATTTTGCTAGCTTTTTCGCGTTTTTGTTGCTTATAATTCACAAGTGGTTATAGCTTTGGACTATGAAGGGGACCTTGGGAGTCTCTAGAGTCGATAGCAAAGTCTGCTGATGCTAGAGATTGGAGTTGAGGTGATCTGTAAGAGTTAAGTTCGCCTGCTTATGCAGCTATACGAAGTCCAATTGAATAAACCCCAGCTACATATAGTCGGTTGTCTTATAAAAATAAACACGTACACGTTTGTTGTACTATTACTTTGTTTTTTTTTCGGAACCTTTGAAATAGTTAAACTTGCCTGAGCAATTCTCGGTACTACCAGATAAACTCTATACTGTTTAGTTCCGGAATAAAAATCTACTGACAGAATTTTCTGGATCGATGATTAAATAATGATATGAGCATACGGATATCTATCATATAATATAATTTGCAATAGATAAAGATTACTTTTATAATAAAATTAAAATTAAAATTAATCTTACTTTGTAAGATGGAATAAATGCCTGAATAAACTTAGTTTAAGTATAGCTATGAGGCTATAAGAACTGAACATCTTACAGAATTCAAAAGCATATGCCCAAAGATTAAGCCACAAATCGAAATAAGAAGTTAAGAAAAATATATTTTATTTCAAGAACAAAGAAGACGCATCCTAGAGTTTTTATAACCTCAGCCTCAAATGTCAGTTAATCTCTCGTAAGGTAACCTAACCCAGTGCCTCACATTTGAAGACATCGCACATTCCAACAATCGCTCATCAGAGAGAAAAGCGCATCTGAGAAAAGGCCACAGCGTATTTTTATGACTTGATGACCATCTTTTAATTGTCTGGGAAAATGCATTTTATCAACGCACCGAGATCAAGCGAACGCAACGCAACATAAATGATATCAGGGCCTCAAACGCCTTATATGTTGGGTGCGCCTAGGCAACCAGGAGGAAAGGAACAAAAAAATACGTTACAGATGTAACGCTTGGCTGACGAAGGCACCGGGAAACAACTACGCGGAGTTGGTCAAGTGCTGCGTGAAGTCGCTGAGACTTTTGATGTCGCCCCATTTTCGCGCCTGTGTTTCGTCTACACTAACTGCAGGGGTGTTATCACTTTGATGTGAAGCATGTGACGACTTGAGGGCGGCATTGAAAGCCGGGCTTGAACTGGCTTTAGAACGAACCGGGCAATGCCGGATAGCCCAATTTAGTATTCACAATTAAAAGTACCTTCAACCTGAGCCTTAATCAGACCCTCAACTTAATCACATTTTGAACAAAGTTGGCTTAACTGCATAGTTAAAAACAGTTCCAATAAATATTGCCAAATTCTCTTCTTATTTCAGAATTCCTTATATGAGAAATGTAAATATTTCGATCTTTAAAAACTATTTAGGCATCACAAAGTTAGTATACCATAAAAATAATTGTTGCATTGAAAATGATTGAAAGTGTGAAAATCTGGGTTTGAACTGTCAACTGGTTCAATTTAAGAGCCAGGTTGTACAAATTTGATAAAGATGAAAGTTTTGTTCAAAATCTTAGAAACAGGGTTCTAGCCGAGAACTGGTTCAATCTTAGCGCTAGGTTGTACAAATGATGCAAAAACTTTTATAAATAAAAGGCGCAGAGTTTGAACTGTGAACTGGTTCAACTTAAAATTTTGGTAAAGATGCAAGTTTTTTTTTATAAATTTCAGAAACAGGCTCGAACTGAGAACTATTTGAAACCAAATTATTTTACAGATGCGAGACACAGGGTTTGAACTGTGAAATGGTTCAACTTTTCAAGTTAGACCTTAACAATTTGGTAAAGATGCCACCAAAAATGATTTCCTTTTATGCTATGACTAATTGGGCTGCTATAGGTCTAAATTAAAATGATGTTTGTGAGTGTATTTAATAGTCGTCAACCCTCATTCGACTCATTTCCGCTGTTTTTTTTTTTCATTTCTCTTATGCTCATTGGGCAACGTGTGAACTGCGATGGCCGTAGGAAGTGTCTCTGGACTCGCTGCAATTTTGATTTGAGGCCCGCAGGCAAAACGGCTACAGGTGAGTGCTCCTCGACTTGGCCAGGGGTAACTTGTTAGCTTGCCAGGCTGGGCTGCTTGGTTGCGGGCCATCATCCCAGGCCGGGATGAGGGCGCGCTGCTAATTGGGCAACTGCTGGCAATTGGCGAATGCAAGCCGAACAGAATTGTTGCTGGCTGCAAAATGCCGCCAAATGCAATCAAAATATTTACTGCAGTCGCAGCCCAGTCGAGTGTAAGGATATGCAGTAAGAATGGGAAATCATAGAAAAAGGTGTGAAAGGACAATAAGCCCGCTGTGGGCAAAGAAGTCACAGTCAGACATGGGGGACAGCTGAGGAGATGCAAATGTGCCAAGGGAAAATGCGCTGGGAAATGCTTCAAAGAAAAGCCAGGTACTTGAGTTGGAAAAAGGGGTTTGTGCATTGTCCTTTTCGGGCAAGACAAAATATTTTCCAAGCATTTCGAGTGTCTTTTATTATTCTTCTACGGAGATTTATGCAGCGAAAATGTAAATGCGAAAAGTCGAAATTAAGTTGTAATCCTTGTAATTTTTGGCCGCCTCAAAGGGGTTGACAGCTGTCAGGAGAGAGAAAGTGAGAGAGAGAGAGAGAGGACAGTTGCGGCGCCTGCGCAGCGCCTCAGCTCACACCTTTTTGTTGGCAGGACATGTCCCATGTCCTGGCGCAGACAAAGCGACACATTTGTTTTGTAAATATTGCGTTCGTAATTAATGCACTCGCAATTTGAATATGTCGCTGCTCAGTCAAAAAAAATAGAATTTACATATCGATAGAAATTTTTTGCTGTTGATATCATTTTTCATTTTGCGTTGATAAATAGACATTTTTTTGTTGTTGTTGTTGGTGTTCTTCTGTTATTCAAATTTCCATCAAGATTAATGGCCTGGCAGTGGACAAAATTTGCATAGGGCCACGGCCAACTGTGCATTGGCCAGATGTTGACTGAGCCTTAATTAAGGGGCACGCGATCAGTTAGCCAAACTCGGTCTAAACAGATGCGCAGCCCAACCCCCCTCCCACTCAGACTCAGACTCACACATTCCGTATGCTAATTTTGTGGCCAGCCCACGCGACGCGACCGCACGCGATCAACAAAGGATCGTCAGGATCTGGCAGCTCCTGTGACTAAATTTAAGCGGCGGCTGCAGCTGTTTAACTGTAAATTAAAATGCATTTGACGCAACTGTGGCAGCCAGCTGTTCTAATGCCACGCACTTAGCACTTCAGAAAGGACATCCCCCACACACACTCACACACTCACACACACACACACACAGACACACACACGCCCGCGCTAGACGGGCTCATTGTCAGGATCTGTGTCGAGTTTTTGTGTTTTTCGTGGAAATTTCAGCATTTTCATGCTCGGCCGCACCGAAAATAGATTAGCTGCAGTGAAAGGATATTGAACCCAACTGGGCTAGACAAAAAAAATAAATGAAAGGGCAACAAGGATCGCGCCTAGCAGCAGCAGCAGTTAGGGCTCACTTAGCGGCTGCCTCGCAGGAGCAGTTGTTGAAAGGCGCGTGCCAAGCGGAAACTAGGACATTTGCAGGACTACCTTTAAATAGAACAAATGAATTCAGCAGCAAATTGACACGATCCAAAGGACATTGCATAAGACTGGACTATTTCGACGCGTACGCAGTTCTTTTATTCAAAGCACATTTGCTAAGCTATTTCTAATTGAATTTTTTTCAAATTACATTTTTAACGCTTTTTAAATTGTAATCAAATTGTTCAGAAATCAGAAAAGTTTGAGTTAATAATATTATCAACCTTTCTAGCTAGAAAATAAAAAGTTATAGAAATATAGGAAATATGATCTTGAAAATTATAAAAAAAAGAGAATCAAATACTCTTTAAGACATTGACTTTTTGCAAATATTTGAGAAGAGTTAAAAGTGAAGCTCGTAGTTTAGTTTGAAAATATCCTGTAAGATAGAATATTTGTTCATGTAAGATCCTACTATTCCTTTAATCTTTCCTACAGCAGCTATGATATAGTAGCCTGATGTTGATAGGCTTTTGCATATCTTTTGGGAGGACAGCGAAAGTTATAAATGCCGAATTTGATTAAAAATATTGATAAAGCTATTTTTCGCATACAAAAACGTACTTTTGAAGCGTTCTTTCCGATCGATAGATCCTGCCGTGTCCTACATAGGAACTGCCTGCAACGGAAAGACGGACCTTTAAGACTGAGAGACTAGTTTGCAGAAAACTAGACTGATAGACAAGTCTATATGAGCTCGGCTGTTGATCCTAATAAAGAATATATATACTTTATGGGCATCCTTCTGGCTCCTTTTTTGCGTTACACAATTCACGGGAAAATTGTAATACCCTCTAAAAGAGTATAAAAAGTTAGTTATTTTCTCTTATTGCTTATAACAGATTGAAGCAAAAAACTCGAAAAAAATAGAAGTAATATTATTATACTCTTGACAATGAGTTAGTATTAAAAATTCATATATAAAATATTTTCTTTGTTGTTGCTTTCTATATCTCAAACAATTGGCCAATAAAAATCATGAAATCAATGAATTTGATATATTAACAGCAAAGGCTCAGCTATTTGTTTTTTAAGTTGGATTTTCAGTAAACCGAATAACATTGAGAACTGCCTTGAGCGGCCAAGAAGTGTGCGCCGAATAGATGGTGAGAGGATATGCCCTTAATTAAATTCAGGTGCAAACTTTTGCAAGCTTTTACATTCATTACAACATAATAAGCTACCATTATTATGGCAAACTAATCCATATTCATTTTTTCAACCATAATTTACTCAAAGACTTTTCTCGCTGCCGTTGTTCGCATTTTCAAATAAGGCGCCAACATATTGCTTGTGCGTACAAAACGTAGTAGTCTGGCAGCGCTGTGCTGCTTGTCATGTGGCAACGCTATGGCAGCATGACGCCACATTTCGCCGCACCGCAACCACTTCGCCGCACATTTTACGCATAACCACCAATAGTTATCGCTCAGTACTGCTCAACTGATTTATCGAAATAGCTTACACAAGGAAATGTTATTTAAACCACAACTCTGTTATGTGGCAACTTATGCTGGTAAGTGCGTAGTCTAGGCCATCTGGCAAGGCCGCAAGCAACACTATTGTGAACCGCAGAGCGCAAGCAACACTAAAAAATTGCGAATTAATTTTTGGCAACAGCTTAGTTGAGTGCTGCTTATAAAAAATTACAGATAGTTAAACGTTCTAAGTGTAAAGTGTGTGCAATTAGTTGATCGCTGTTTGCGTTGTGCATCAGCATTGTGTGTGTGTGCCACAGACACAGCCGTATAATCGAAAGCCATTCAAAGAAACAGCAGTCGTCGCCGTCGCCGGACCCACACTCGTGCACATTTCGCAGTCGTCGGTCTGACCACGACACGCTATTTTAGGAATTAAGCATATAAACAATAAGCATGTCCCGCTCTGACTCAGCCTCCTGCACCAGCACCAGAGCCAGCAGCTCGGAGCCGCCGCTATGCAAACGCCTTAAATTGGATGAAGCCGGCGAGGATGGGGTTGCCGGTGGAGCAGCCGGGGTGCCAGAAGCATCATCGAGCAGCAGCACCACCACCACTAGCAGCGGCAGCCAGCAGCGGCGCAAGCTCGCTGCCAACAGTAGCAGCGGCAGCGGTGTCGGCGACAACGGCAGCAACAACAACTACGAAAATCACGACAAAGCAAACGACGTTGACATGTTGAATGTGACAGAGACAGCTATACCTACAGCTGCTCTTGCTGCAAACGAAACAGACGTGTGCGTATCGTCGTCTACTTCTGACACGGGCGCAGCGAATACGTCAAAGCAGCCAACTGCCGGTGGCGGGGACGTTAGTACATCGTCAGCAGTGAATAAGGAAAGTAGTAACAATTGTGCGTTGTCCTCGTCCGCGACAGAAACAAATTCACTGGATACGGCAACAATTGCGCGCACTGTCAGCTCAACAAACTCCAACGTTAGTTCCACCAACAGCAATAACCAGCACAGCAGCACCAGCAACAACAACAATAACAGTAATAACAGTGCAGTTATGGCTGCCAACAGCAACAGCGCTGCCGGAGCTTCAGCTGCCGCCGCCGCCGCTGGAGACATTGATGAGTCGCTTTATTCGCGCCAACTTTATGTGCTGGGACACGATGCGATGCGTCGCATGGCCAATTCGGACATTTTGCTGTCCGGTTTGGGCGGTCTTGGCCTCGAGATAGCCAAGAATGTCATTCTGGGCGGCGTTAAATCGATTACCCTGCATGACACAGCAACTTGTACGGTAAGTGCGGCCGTTTGCTTTTTGGCTAAAAATCAATAATTGACTTTGTGTCGAATTATAATTGCCGCGCGCGCGAAACAAAAATGAAAAAATGCAGCGGAACACGCAATCCGACCTGATTAGTGAGAAGAAAAAAAAGTCACACATGATTCATGATTCTGCAAAAAACAACAACAAAAAGAATTGGCGAACTCGCTAATTTTCATAGAGAGCAGCGCGTCGTTCTTTTTGTAGGTTATGTTTGCGCTTTGCCTAGTTTTCAACGCACTAGTTGGGCAAAAAAAAAAAAAAAAACGCTTAAGAAAAAAGAAATTGCTTAAACTTTTTTCATTCGTTTTTTTCTTCGGCGCTTTTTGCTATTCCCGCTCGCTTTTTGGTTCTCGCTATAAAGTGTGCGAGCGAGACGACTAGCGTGTGCGCTGACTGTAATTGTTTTTGCACTGCGCTTTGTGTGCACATTCGCTATTGTTTTACTTTGTGAGCAAGCAATCAGCAATGCACATCGGAGTTATTCGAATGTATTTAAGCAACATTAATCACATGCCGTGTAATTAAATATTACATTTCTTTTAGCTTTTATCTAAGTCTATTTTCCAATCGACTCGCGCATTAACAGCTATTTATGCGCTTGCAGAGCGTTGCCACATTGCACACAAATTAACAACTGTTATGCATATATCGCAATAAGAGCTTTCGTATAAACAGGTCACGACAATAGCGTCGTCGACCGTTCGTTGCTCCCCACACTCCCCTTTTGCGCCCTGCATCCCCTGTCAAAGAGTCAGCGACTTCAGTTGAATTTCACAATATTTTTTGCGTTCGCTGAACTTTTCCCATTTTGCTAATCTTCTTTATTCGTTGTCTTCTTCTACTACCTCCTGCAGCTCAACGACTTGGCTTCGCAATTCTATCTGACCAAGTCGGACATTGGCAAGAACCGTGCCGATGCCTCATGCGCCCAGCTGGCGGAGCTGAACAGCTATGTGCGCACCCACTCATACACTGGCGCTCTGACGGATGAGTTTCTCAGCCAGTTCCGTGTCATCGTCCTGACCAATTCGGATGCCGCCGAGCAGCAGCGCATCGGCCAGTTTGCCCATGCGAACAATATTGCTCTCATTATTGCCGAGACGCGCGGCCTGTTTGCCAAGGTGTTCTGTGACTTTGGCGACAAGTTCACCATTTACGATCAGGATGGCGCCCAGCCGGTGTCCACCATGATAGCCAGCATTACACACGATGCACAGGGCGTGGTTACCTGCCTGGATGAGACGCGTCATGGCTTCAACGATGGCGACTATGTCACCTTCTCAGAGGTGCAGGGCATGCACCAGCTGAACGGCTGCCAGCCCATCAAGATCAATGTGCTGGGTCCGTATACCTTTAGCATTGGTGACACCAGCAAATATGATGAATATAAGTCTGGCGGCGTGGCCACACAGGTGAAGATGCCCAAGACCATCAGCTTCAAGTCTCTGGCCGAGGCCGAGCAGGAGCCCGAGTTCTTGATCTCTGATTTTGCCAAGCTGGATGCGCCCGCCACACTGCATGTGGCCTTCAAAGCTCTGGACTGCTATTTGCAAAATAATCACGCCTTGCCTCGTCCCTGGAACAACGAGGATGCCGATAAGTTTTTGCAGCTGTGCAAGGGAATCAAGAGCGATATCGACGATCAGCTAGTGCTGCAGTTTGCCAAGATCTGTGCGGGCAACACCTGCCCGTTGGACGCCGCCATTGGTGGCATTGTTGCTCAGGAGGTGCTCAAAGCGTGCAGCGGTAAATTTACGCCCATCTTTCAGTGGTTCTACTATGATGCACTCGAGTGTCTGCCGGCCGAGGGTGTTACCGAGGAGGATGCACAGCCACTGGGCACACGCTATGATGCACAGATTGCCATATTTGGACGCAAGTTCCAGGAGCAGTTGGCCGATGCCAAATGGTTTATTGTCGGCGCTGGCGCCATTGGCTGTGAGCTGCTCAAGAACTTTGGCATGCTCGGACTGGGCGTTGGCAATGGCCAGATCTTTGTTACCGACATGGATCTCATTGAGAAATCAAATCTGAATCGTCAGTTTCTGTTCCGTCCGCACGATGTGCAGAAGCCGAAGGCGTTGACAGCTGCCGATGCCATCAAGCGCATGAATCCCGATGTCAAGGTGACGGCATATGAGCTGCGCGTCGGCGCCGAAACGGAGAAGGTATTCTCCGAGGACTTCTTTGGCAAGCTGCATGGTGTGGCCAATGCGTTGGACAATGTCGATGCACGCATCTATATGGATCGCAAATGCATCTTCAATCGCATACCGCTCGTCGAGACCGGCACCCTGGGCACCATGGGCAATGTGCAGGTGATTGTGCCATTTGCCACCGAATCGTACAGTTCGTCACAGGATCCGCCAGAGAAGAGCATACCCATTTGTACGCTTAAGAACTTTCCCAATGCCATTGAACATACCCTGCAATGGGCACGCGACTGCTTCGAGGGCGTCTTCAAGCAAATCGCCGAGAATGCTGCACAATACATCTCCGATCCGCAGTTCACCGAGCGCATCCTAAAGCTGCCTGGCATACAGCCACTGGAGATACTTGAGTCCATTAAGGTGAGTTGTAGACATCGGTTCTTTAACATTAACAATGAAAACCTGATTTAGCTAGTTATATGCTCAGATCTATGTGCTAAAAACTATTTTCCTATTTGATAAAACATAGGCATGTTCCCAAAGCTGTTTAATTTCTTATAAAAGAAATCGATATGTATCACGGTTTGCAGGCAAGATCGGAAATCGATTAAGATTTGTTTGACTACCAAAAGAATTTTATATGTATATTTGATATATTCTTTAATATTAAATATTTTAGATGCTCTAATGGTCCTTAAGTTATCCGCTTTCAGTAATATATTTTTAAATTATTTAAATAAATATCGAATACTATCTTAAGTTCTATCTAGAAGTCACCCATAAATTGTTGGATATGCATCTATTGCTTTCTGACAATTTCGAAACCGTCAGCTCTACATACTAAAAACTGATCGATACAAATTTAACTTTTCTTAAACACTAAAAAATAAAGAACTCTCAAATAATTTGGGTTTGAAGAACCCCCATTCTATAACGTTAAGCATTATGCACACTCATTTGCTTAAATTGGTCCCCTCTCTTTTTTAGAAAGCCCTGATCGATGACAAACCGAAAAGCTTTGCCCACTGCGTGGAATGGGCGCGTCTTCACTGGGAGGATCAGTATGCCAATCAAATCAAACAGCTGCTCTTCAATTTCCCACCCGAGCAGGTCACATCGAGCGGTCAGCCCTTCTGGTCTGGGCCCAAGCGCTGTCCCGAACCGCTTGTTTTCGATGTGAATGAACCGATGCATTTGGACTATATCTATGCGGCGGCCAATTTGCGTGCCGAGGTCTATGGCATACCCCAAGTGCGTGATCGCCAGAAAATTGCCGAGCTGGTGCAGCAGGTTAAGGTAAGGATTGGGGATAACAGCAAATCTATATAGGATTCAATCTCATGTACACAATTTTCTGTCTTAGGTGCCCGAATTTAAGCCACGTTCTGGCGTTAAGATTGAGACAAACGAGGCAGCCGCCGCTGCGGCAGCCAATAACTTTGATGATGGCGAGGTGGATCAGGATCGTGTGGACAAGATCATAACAGAGCTGCTGAAAAATGCGGATAAGAGCTCGAAGATAACGCCGCTGGAGTTCGAAAAGGATGATGATAACAATCTGCACATGGACTTTATTGTGGCCTGCTCCAATTTGCGTGCGACCAACTATAAAATCCCACCGGCCGATCGTCACAAGTCCAAGCTAATTGCTGGCAAGATTATACCGGCCATAGCCACCACTACCTCGGTGCTGTCCGGCCTGGCTGTGCTGGAGGTGATCAAACTGATTGCCGGTCATCGTGATTTGCCCAAGTTTAAGAATGCGTTTGCCAATTTGGCGCTGCCATTCCTGGCCTTCTCGGAGCCGCTGCCGGCGGCCAAGAACAAATACTACGACAAGGAATGGACACTGTGGGATCGTTTCGAGGTCACCGGCGAGATGTCGCTGCAGGAGTTCCTTAACTATTTCGACGATAGGGAGAAATTGAAGATCACAATGCTGTCGCAGGGCGTCTCAATGCTCTATTCATTCTTCATGCCCAAGGCCAAGTGCTCGGAGCGCCTGCCCCTGCCCATGTCCGAGGTGGTGCGACGTGTGTCCAAGCGGCGCATTGAGCCCTACGAGCGCTCCCTGGTGTTTGAGATATGCTGCAACGATGTCGATGGCGAGGATGTGGAGGTGCCCTATGTGCGTTACACGCTGCCCTAAGTCCCGGTGCAGCCGATATGCCACGCCCCCTAATCTTAATTGTAACAGTTAAATTATTATTTAAACAAAAGAGAAAATAACATTTTTTTTGGTCGTCGCGTTTGGAGTTGTGCGCCTGAAAGTTTACAGTGTGGAGCAGGTTTGCATTTTAAACAAAAAAAAAAAACAAAAACAAAACAAAACAAAATAGGAAAAACCAGAAAATGGCTAAAAACAACACACTCTCACCCACATCTCCCGCGCGCGCGCACACACACACACACACACACACAACCCACACACACGAACACAACTAATCGATATAGAAATTATATATTATATATGTATGTGTAATCCTATAAGGAAATGGCAAATATTGAATTCGCGTTACACGAAAATACAAAGACTCGACTTAAAAACTAAAAAAAAAAAAAAAATTTACAAAAGAGAAAAAACGAAACAATTAAAAATCAAATTTTGTGTCTGCTCATCATAGGTTAAAAATCGTTTAAATATGGAGCGCATTTCGTTTTTATTTTATTTGAAATTTGATATAAACTAAAAACAAAAAATTAAATTGTATTAAAGGCGAAGCAACTGAATAAAGCTGTATATTTCATATGCTAATCGAGTCTGGGTTAATTTCCCTCGCCTTAACTTCTTTTTTTTTTTTGCCATTTTGAAAACTAATTTCGTTTGGAACATCTTTTGCATAAAACCGCACACACAACCGCGCGACCACCCTTCTCCCGCCGCCGCCCCCCCCCCCCCCCCCCCCCCCCTCCCACCCAAGGAGCTTAAGCCAAATTGCTGCAAGCCCATCCATCTGCAGATGCAGCCCATCTCGCCCATCTTAACCCCGCTGCCATTATGTTTGTTGCACTCGCAGTCAGTTAGTAAAAAGTTACGTGACACAATTAAATATTTTATGCCCCAAGACGTTTATGCCGTGTCGGTGGCAGCGGCTGCCACTAAAGTGCAATTGGCAAGTGCCGCCCCCAGCACGCCTTGCCCCAGACCTAGCCGCCCCCTCGAAAGTTGTGTGTTATAATTAAATATTACACGCAATGCAACTGAAGTATAGCAAAGTTATGCAGCTTCTTTCTGCACTGCGGCCGGGCAAAGTTTTCCCTCAAATTATGCAGTTAATGAAACAAACTCCTGAGTGAAATACATATCGCGTGGGCATCACGTCGACCTGAAACTGGATACGCAACGCAGCAGCTGCTTATTTCACATGTACGTCATTTAATAGAAATAATATATAAAAACCCCGCCCATCATTTTTCACTTTAGCTAAAAGTTTCTTTATTTCAGGTAATTTGGCTGGAAGCTAACTTATCAAATTGACGGCGGCGCATAAGGTCCTTGCAATCCGTGTATTTCGTGTGATACGTGTAGAGCGAAGCAGCTATCAAAATCCTTGCAGGCAACATCCATTTGATTAAAGTAACAACATTTTGGGTGTATTTAGATTAACTGCGAAAGGGATTTCCAGCCACAAAGCCAACAGAAATCAAAAGGAATTAAATTGAATCTATGAGAAAACATCGCATACTCCGGTAAGATTTATAAAATAGTTGTCATTAAACTACATATAATTATTATATTATATTACAAAACAATCTTCAATAGCACTAAGGTACTATTCGACTAAGAAGAGGAATTTGAACTGGTAACCTTCTTGTTACTAGTTCAACTTGGACAACTTATGGACCACGACTTGCTTTTTATTATTGAAAACTTCTAAAAACCTCATAAAAGCCATCTGGAATAGCTCTCTATTAAACCTATAGATTAAATCTAAAAAAAAAAGCCCAACTATTTATGATAAGATTATTATAATGTGAAATAATCATATTATAGTATGTTTTATCATTTGTATCTAAAATACAATTATTCGTGATAATTAATTATAATATGATTATATCTGTCTATGATAAATAGAATACTCTCAAATTTGAGCTCTATTTGAATTTATGATAACTTAAGGAATTTTAGAATGGGTATTAAGGATTAAATACTTGATAAAAATTTGAAAAAGTTTATAAACTCAATATTATTATCCATATTTTATTACACATACCGAAGAGTTGGGTTTTTTGTTTTCAGGCATAATCGATAAACATATAGAATGCTAGCTGTCCATATAAAGCTCTTCTTGAGCTTATGATAACCTAAGGAACTTTTGAATTGGAATTTTGTAAGGATTAAATATACTAGTTTGAAAATTCTATAAACATAAAAATCACTCTTATTATGCACATTTTAAGCCGCATAAATAGTTAGATAATTTTTTATTATAATATAGTACAAGCTCTTCGTGACCAGCTCTATTCGAGTTTGTAATAATCCAAGCACTTTTTTATTTTTCAACTTTGTGCTTGGAATTTCTTAAATATTAAATGCTAGATTGAAATATAGCTCTGGGTTTTTATGCGACTACAGGACTAAAAGCCCATAAAGTGCGCTGCGTAAGATTTATTAGGTGCGGAAATCGATATAATCCACTTGTGAAAAATGGGTGTATTTCTCTGTAATATATTTCATATTATATTCACAGACATTTCATATGATTGTTCTCCAATAATTTATGCGAAAAACTTTCCATTCTCACGTATTTTAGCTCTTTGTGTCTTGGTCAATCCCATGCTCAATTCTGCGTAATATTACGAACCGGCAAAAGGCGTAATCTCGGAGCTTTGATGCATATCGCTCGGGGTTGTGCGTCAGCTTTTGTGATTTCGGGTTGAGTCATTGGAACTTGGCACAGTGTGTTGACGGGAAAGCACCCAAGCATGGCTTTCGAAAATTCGAAATTTCGCACAGAAAAGTTAACGGCAACGAAATCAGCTTATTGTACAAGCGACCGGCTGTCAGAACTGAGTGCGAATTATAATATTAACTGGAATTTCGCAGATAAGCTTACGTTGGAATTTGTGGAACATAATCGAATGGGTTATTTCTGATGCGTAAAGCGCATTTTTTAATAACACAAATTGGCATCAAATATGTATTATCTTATTAATTACGCCATTAACAATTATATTTAATGCGATGATACATTTAAAAGAGCATTTCAAATTCCCCATTATATGACTAAATACGTGTCTTTTGTGTGTTCCGCTTCTTTGTTGTTGTTGTTGTTGTTGTTGTTGTTGTTGTTATTGTTGTTTCATGACATTTTTTACGTATATCCGGTGACGTTGCAAACCTGTTAGCTAAAATCAAAAGAAAAAACTCGAGTTCTGCATTCGGGTCTATGCGAACTGCAGACACCCTGTACTCAGCGCCGAGCTACGTTTAAATTTCAAAAATTTCTCTCGCTCTTATAGGTTCTAAGATCCTTGCAAATGTACAGATGGACATGGCTAGATCGACTCGGCTTTTGATACTGACCAAGAATATATATATACTTTATAGGGTCAGAGGTGTTAAAAGCATTTGCCAAAAGCCATATACCCTTTTAAGGCATGGTTTTCATGGTTACAGGGTATAAAGAGTACAAAATAAATGTTAAATAAAAGTAACTTTTTTTCTGGTCGTTATGTTGGCAATTTGAATATTTTTCATATCTCACATTTGTTTTGTTGTTTAATTAATTAAATTCAATAAATTTTCACTCGCTTGTGACACTTTTGGTGATAATGAGGCGAAGCGGCAAAAACGCCAACATCGATCGAATCTGATTAATGGAACATTCTCCATTTAAATCGTCAAGGTGGACGCCAACCAGCTGATGGACACGGACACGGACATGGACATGGACACGGACCCGGGTGCATTGCACGGCGCTCGATTGGTCCAAGGGGAACTTGCAGCAATTGCAATTGTTATGACAACGAATTTGTTGTTGCTTTATTCAGTTTTTGTTGTTTCTGTAAATATTAATTGCACAGATAGCCAATTGGGGGCCATGTGAAGGCCGCTGCTTACAATTAGGCCGGCATTTCCTGTCTCCACATAAAATAAAACTTTTACATGCAGCTTGTTTCGATGAGACATTTGAATAATATTCAAGTCCGACATCCGCTGCCAAATTCATGCCAACAGCATGTTCAAATGTGGGAGTAGACACTAAATGGTTTTTTTTTTACAAGTATTTTATTCACCTGTTAAGTGATCCACCTGTAAAAGCTGGACGTATCTGTGCAGTGCAGCTAAACTCATAATTCGAATATATTATTTAATAAATTATTTCTGTAAAACGTTTAAAAGGTTTTTAAAGCAGTTTTATTGCTATGAGATTATATTTCTTATGGAAATATAAATTCTGAAATTAATATAAACTCATGATTTAAAGCTCTTTTTGTTAAATTACTTTCTCTGCAGAAGAATATTTCTTAGCTAAAGTCGATTTATGTCTATAAAGAAGTTTAAATATGTTTCATAATTGTTGACAAATTAAGATAAAAATTGATATTTAACCAGACAACAGCAATCGAGTAGAAGGCTCCTGGAATAGCTGAACCAAAATATTTTGGTGGGCTATAATTTATTTGTTTATTATATTAAAATATTGAATAAGCTGGCTCTTTAAAAATAAAAATAAAAATAAAAGGTCGCCAAAGCCAGCATTAAATATTAAATATATTTTTTATATAAATTATTTTATTAGCATTCTTATTCATAGACGAAGCTCAAGCAAGCTAAATTTAAATTGATTATTATATTTTAATATATTATATTAATTATCATTATAATATAATATTATAATTTTTATAATAAATATAAAACAACATTATTCTCGTGCCGTCTGGACTTACATAAGTATTTTTTAAATAAAATATTAAAATATTACTAAATAATATTATTAAATAATATTACAAAAATATCTAATGAAAATTATGAAAGTTGGAATCTTAAGCAGATTTTGAGTAATAATTTAAAATTGATATAGGAATAATATTGATAAAGGTATAAAACTAAAAATTTCTTATAAATGTAGTTTAAGTAAATGTCCGACTTACAGAGTTTATCATCTTAGTTTCGCACAGGGTATTTTGAGGTCCATCAACTAGCAATTGAGAGCACACATATTGGACAATTAATGGCAGTTAGCACAAATTTCGAAATAGTTTTTGATTTCCTGCCTCGTTTTGGACACCGTGTCGTCTGTGGAAGTGGAACGTGTTCGATTTTGCGCACCTCTAAAAATATGAATATAGATATATATACATATATATACTTATGCATATATGGCGACATGTAAATCGCATGTACACGCGGCCAGAGTCCATTTACGAAAGAGATCGTATGTAAATATTTAAATTGAGTCATTAAAAAAAAAACTCATTGCACAATGGAAAGCGGCGACAGGAACAACAGCTTATTAGACATTATCCATATCGGCCAGACGGCGACGTCCGTGCGTCGCCTCGCTCGGATCTATATAGTATAGTGCATAAGCGATCTCTACTTGGCACACGCTGCGGACCATAATTGATTTATGTCACGAACTTGCCACAGACGTTCAAAGCTACAAGATATAATGTATTTATCAACTGCAATTAATGTGAGAACGCAATATACATATAAAAAATAAATAAATATGCTTATATAAAGGAAAAACAACGTACAGATAATGCCCACTGAGTCATTGACATCGGCGTATGCTAACCTTAGCCCCCGACCAAATGCATCTCTTTTCTTCATATGCGCACTATCAATGCGTATGAAAACAAGAAAGAATATGACATATGCTCGGCACACCGAAGCCCAAATATCCTTAGGGTACTTTAAAAACAGAAAACTTATCCATAAAAATACTCATTTGGGAATGTTGAGTATTTCCTATAAAGCTCTATGATATAAGTAGTAAGCCTTAAAGCCTTAAGAGTCTTAAATGTCAAGTTTTTTTTAGATATATCGAAAGGCAAATACTTCTCCGATTATTCCTATAGCAGCTATACGATATGACGATTCAATCCGGCCGATTTCAACCTGCAGCAGAGGAACATGGCTATAAGGAACAAGAATAAATATAGCCATGATATAGACTATATATACTTTATGTTGCATGCCAAAATCATAATACCCTCGACAAGCGTATGAAAATGCAATAAATATAACATTATTATAAGGCACATAAATCTTATATGAAGCGGATGTGATGACATCCGCATATGCGTCTATACTGGCCCGATACCGAGAACCACTTTATCGATAAGTCAAGGCGTTTGATCTTGACCATGGCGGCGCTACGTCAACTAAAACTATGATCAATTACGGTTCTATTGATCGGAAGTTACGCCATGACGTACCTACGCACCTATCTAGAGGTATTGAGTGAATATTGTTGCTATTGATAACGTATTAGACTTATATTTATTTGGAAATTCTTATAATCATATTGGGTCTTTTTTGGGTCACAACGTGCATTGCTCAAACGACCACGCCCCTTGCACAGTGGGCCAGTGGAGTACTGAAAATTCAATTGACGATTGATCCCAAAAGACCTCAAGACTGACTCGTAATTTGAGCGATGAGATATATGTATCTATATATGTATATATATATATGGGAATATGTATAGTCGTTTCTGTGTTGTCTGGGGTCTAGGTCTACGATTATACGTACACACATGGTACACACATTGATTAAATGACAATAAATTACATTTAAATGAATATGGATCACAATTATCGACAGTATCACTCATCATCCACATAAGCACCGGGACTAGAGGAAATTTTTCATTTTTTTAAGTATTACCCATAAAAAATTTAAGAAATTTTGATCTCTTGATAACCAAAATAAATATAAATAAAAATAAATAGATAGTAAATATATTAAGAAATTTAATTTTAACTTTCTTAGCTATTTTCTAAACATTTATCAGTCTTCAAGTCTTCATCTCACAAGACTCTTCCGATCACTTCATTCTATAACTTAATTAAGAGCTAAATGATTTGATTTCATGCTCTTAAACTGACGTGTGCCACACGATCGCTCTTGAGGCAAGCTGCAGTTGCAACAAGGCAGTGACAAATATGTAAACAATGCGTGCGTGTCTTAGTTGAGTCAACTGCAGCTCTGCAACACTCGCAATTCGCACACGACAACACTCTCTTCCGAAGAAGCAATGGTCGTAAAACAGAAATGGCGAAGAGGCCTAAAAAAACATCGCCATAGACGAAGCGAACAGTAAAAACTGCACTCGCTTTAGGCCGCGCAGTCGTTGTGCAGTTATTGCTATGCCTCGAGCTCTTAGCAGCTGCGATCGCTGTACGCTCACGCGTCAGGCTCTCTCGCCACTTAACTAAATCAACAGTCAGACAAACCAAAACGGTTTTGTGTCGCGCTCATATACGCTGTCGCACTCAGTATCGGGCCGGCAGCCAAAGCCAGCACAAGGCGCACAAAAGGCGGTCTGATGAGATTTTCTGTGTTGTTTTATACGATAAAAAGAAGGATTATTTGAATATATGTATATAAAAAGCGAGCAAAACCGAAACGAGTAAAACGAAATAAAGAAGACGCATTGCCAGGCGAGCGAGTCGCGTGAGCTGTTTTTGTTTTTGTTTCTGTTACTGCGCCTTCTTTTGTAAAAAGGCGCGCACAAAAGCAAACAACAACAAGGCATTGCAGGCGTCTTGTCGGTGTGCGTGCGTGCGTGTGCGTGTGTGAGCGCGTGGGATTACAGCAACAAATGCAGCAGCAGCGCAGCAGCAGCAGCAGCGCAGCAGCAGCAGCAGCAGCAGCGCAGCAACAGCTCCTTTGTGTACGCATCGCGTGCTAGTTAATTGTGTCGTTGCATCTACAAAAACAAACAAAAGCAATAGCCCAACAGCCAAACAACAACATCAGCTAATGTGTGTTTAATAGTGTCGGTGTCGTGTCTTTTAGTTTCGAAATTTAAATTTAATTTATTACGAAAACGTCTGCGCTAACCCCCTCTGCTACATTTTGTATGCGTCATATGTGAAGAAAAAAAGGGCAAAGCCATAGCCCAAGAGCGAAGCAGTTGCCACAACAAAAACAAAAAAGAAAAGAAAAATAAGAACTACACCCCCGCAGTGTTGCTGCTTCCGCTGCTGCTGCCGGCTGTTTGGCACTGCGCATGTGTGTGGTAACGGCAACCACAGCAACAATAACAACAACACCAACAACAACAACAACAACAGCACGAAGCAGCATTCAAAATAAAAGTGAAATGTTCAAGCCGTAACGGTAAATTCTAATTTGTTTTTGTTGGCAGAAGAATTAATAAAGCTTCAAAGCTGACTGCAGCGTAGCATCTGCAGCAGCGTCAGCCAAAAGTGGAGTAGCAGCACTTAAGTGTAACGAAAAAAAGTGCGAGTGTTTTTTAAGTGTTGCCGACTTAAAGTTATTACATACAAAAGCACATGCAAACACTGTTCAAGTGTTGCCGACTTAAAGTTACAAATACATATAAATTTGCATATGCATGCATATATGTAAGTGAATTTGTTGGCATTGCACTGCACAACCTGCCAGTGTTTCCATGTTGGCATACAGGAGCAGAAAAATGTGTTACACATATGGATTCTTGTTTGCCCTGCCCCTGGTGGCCGCGCTTCTCTGTTTGGCGTCGCCAACTTCTGCATCAGCCAATAAGCATCAGCTGCAGATGCATCACAGCCACAACCAACAACATAACAACAACAATAATAATAATAATAATCACCATCATCAGTATGGCGAGCCAGGGGAGCAGCAGCAACTATTGGGAATGCCTGGCAAAGCGAAAAGCGCAGTCTCTGAGGATTTGATGGTAAGTTCTATCAGATTTTATATATCATTTACTAAACGATTGTCGATCGTATACATCATTTGAATTGCATTGATAGAACATTTTCCTGAATAGCGATAACTAATCACCATGTGTCTATAATAACTTACACAGCACGCCCTGTTGTTATAATTAGTTGAAATATCCTAATCATTGCATCTGCCAGCACACCCTGTGTTTTTGATTCTTCATTTTTGCATCTGCCCAGCACACCCTGTAACCATGCTTTGAAACATATTGTCTGCTTGAATGCTAAAAATATATTTACATTTTTTTTTGTAAAACAGGAAGAGACGCATAAACAAGCCGAAATATTTTTTCTAAACACAAATAGTTTAACGCTTGAAAAATGGAGAATACTAAAATATTCAAAATCTTCTTGAACTCTCTTGTTCTCAATGAAAACGAAACTAACAGAACAATTTATTGTTCTGAAGAACACTCGAAATTGGGCTAATGACTTAAACACTGATCAGACAGTTATCAGTAAGGCCAGCCAAAGATTTATAGAAACAAGTCATTCATGATGACTGCAATACAATAAAACTCAAGTTATCTTATCGGCTGTACGTATCTAAAAAGGCACTGACTTTCCGTCTAAGATACCACTGTAAAACTTATGTTAAGTGTGTCATTTTTTTTTGTATGCATTATTGAGACGCAGCGGGGAACATTGTTTTTGAACTTCAAACAAATGTTGATGTTTATCAGATTTTCATTATTTTTGACACTCGAGCAGTTCTTAAACTTTGATTTATTATTTTCCAATCAAGTAGTAGGATTTAGCATAAAGTGTGTGCACACAAGATTCTATTATAAATCTTTCTTGGCGCCCGAGCAGGGATCGCAATATGTAACCTCGCCTGAGTTAGGTTTTATGGACGCTATTCGAATTAACACAATTAATATAATTTAATTCAATATATTAGCATCAATATTTACTTTATTTTATGTCCAATTCCTGTTGTTTAAATTCCCAACCTAAAATAATCTTTGTTGGCGGGGGATCAAAAACATTTCTCATGAGTAATCGTAATTAACCTTATATTGTAATTAACCTTATATTATTGCAGTGTATTTACCTGTAATTCAATACTATTACATTAGCTGAGGTACCTTTTGTTTTTAAGTCCTTAAGTCCTACCACCCTTATGATTCATTGAAGGCAGCTCTTTTTTTCTCCACCCGAAATGCGACACCTGCCCGTTGCACATCCGCCAATCTAATTCTTTGAATTCATTAGAAAACTACCGAGTGACAGAGCAACCGAAAACAACTCGGGAAAACCGCACACAATGAATGGCAAACAAACACAAACACAAAGACAACAGACAACAAACAGTTGCAACAACAACAACAACAACAATAAAGGGGACTTCAATGTCTGCGAATGACATTTTCTTCGCTGTACTTTTGCCAATTAGAATTTGGAAAAGTTGAAAGCAAATTGCAACAGTTGCGCGACAGTGTCAGCAACTTTATAAACAACTCAGTGGCAAGCACAGCAACAACAACAACGACAACTCAAGCGTGCATGTGTGTGCGTGTGCGTGAGTGTGAGTGTGAGTGTGAGTGTGAGTGTGAGTGTGTGTGTGTAGATAACTGAACTTTATTTCACTTCACTTTCTATGTACATTTTCCGGGCAACTTCCGTTTGGGCATGCAACCGCAATCGCCTTTGCCCCCTTGTTGCATTCTACTGTTGCTGCTTTAACTCCGCCACCTCCAGCCCCCTCCCCTTTCTTCCTTCTACTTCTTGCTGCACCCGCTCCCCTATCATTTTGTCTTGGTCTTCGACTTCGACTTCCACTTCGCCGTTGCGTCGTTTATTTGATTACGCGCCACTCATAAGCGCGAGTGCGTGAGTGTATGTGAATACACTCATTGCCATGTGAGTGTATGTCAGCGTCTGCTGCTATGTGAGTGTGTGTGTGTGTGAGTGCGTTTGTTGAACCGGGAGCTGCGGCAGCGCCTAGCTGGCGACACAGCTACAGCCAGACGACGTTGTCGTCGTAGCTGCCGCTGCCACCGCGTCCGTTCGTCATGTGGCACATATCTACTTTGCTATGTACACGCACACACTCACACACACACACACACACACACACACACACACATGCGTACATTAAGCGAGGGCGGTTCCATTAATAAGCATAACTCTAAGCATAACTATTTAACAAATAAATATAGATGTGACTTTTATTTTACTTCAGACCTTTCCGAATTTGCGAAAAGTCTTGTTCAATTGTTTTCGAAACGGATTCCATCAAGAAGATATTTTTGTTTGTATTTTAAATTAATTAAAACCATTGAGCCACCCTAATAAAGATTTTAATGATTCATCTAAAAATGATATAAATTAAAAAATATAAACAAATTTTCCCTTATCATAGACCTTTTCATATTTCATGGTAAATAAATTTAGAATCTTAAAGTAATGCAAATAATAAAATAAAAGAAAAATAAATAAAAATAATTGAGTGGTAGATTGTAAATGAAAACTTTTTGTTTCTAGAAATGGTATTAAATTCCATAAAAAAATAGTTGGAAGTTCTTCAATTTGCGAATTCCTCAAAATTTCTTGAATATATAAAAGTCCTTTCAGTTCAGTCCGCCAAGTTATTTGAAGTAACTGCCCTCTCATACACACACACACACACATGCATGTACATCACATTGCCCAGCATAGCTCGGCATGTATGATATATGCGCCTGTGCCTCGGGTTTCGATATCCTTACTAAATAAACAATATGCGGGCTCGATTGGAGGGCTGCTCGCCTCCGTGTTGCAAGTAGTTTTTATTTCAGCTGCTCGCAACGCGACGTCGCTCAATTATAATTTTCTCACTCTGCATTTTGTTGAGGGCCTTTAATAAATATAAAAATTTTGTCTTTTTATATGCCATTCACACATACATATACTTAGTTTCTTGTAAGTATATTCTGCATGCCAATCCAGTGGACATGTTGTATAGTCTTGTTAGTGGTGGGCGTACTTAGTGCCACTTGCCACGTCGCGTGTCTGCAGCGGCTTGTTTCTGACTCATCAGCTGGGCGGGGCGTGGCGGGGCGGGTGGTTCAATGTCCTTAAGACTTTGCCCCGTTGCCTGAGCTCCTTGTGGCACGAATAAATCGCGCATATTTTGATTAAAAATATCAAAAAAAAAAAATAAAAGAAAAATTCGCCAAGACGCCCGCGCTTAATGAACGCCTGCTCAGAACAGGGGTTGCTGTGGCAGGGGTAGGGTTGGGGGTAGGTGGCATGGCAACTATGTTTAGTATGAATAACGACTCGAATGTGAATGTGAATATGAATGCGAACGCGTATATCCTAGCGGGCAGACAAAATGCATTAAGCCCTGGACTGCAGCCAAAACAAAAAGCGTGCATTGTGCGCTCAGCAACAGCTAACATATCGTGCATATATATTCATAATATATATATATATATATATATACATATAGTATATTTATATATAGAGTATATATATATATATATATATATATATATATAATATATGCATGCAATTATGTATGCAGCGCAACTCTTTGTGTGTGTAAGTGTGTGTGTGTGTAGTTCGTTTTGGGATTTTGGGGTCATACACTCAGAGAAAAAGCCTACTATGCCTGGGCAAGAATTACAACCAATTTCTGGTTAAAAAGTTACGATAATTTTATGCTGAAGTATTCTTAACTTAAATATGAATAATATATTTAATTTTTTTATTTTCATTTATTTACTATTCATTAAAAAAAATTGCTAAAAATAAAAGCATGCTTACATTACATTGAATATACTTAAAACTAGTATAAATATGTTACATTCAAAGTATTTGAAACTTAAACTCATGCATTTTTGGATTTTATGGCAAATACTAGAAATAAAAATTTCTTTTTAAGAACTCGACTTTTGTAGAGTAAAAACTCTTGATTTGTTGTATACCCTGTATCCTGTATTGTAAGCGGTTAAAAAGGGCATACTGTTTTTCTCTGAGTGTAGGCACGCGACGCCGGGCAGCCCATCTGCAGAGAGTCGGGCAGCCTTATCTTGATGTTGGTCCGCTTGGAAAATGCATAGCCCCAGATCTGTACACATACACATATATATGTGTATATATATATTAATATTTATATATATATATATATATATATGTGTATGCATATGTATGCGTGGCTGTGTGCTTGTAGCGCATGTAAATGTGCTACTGGGCGCTGCATGTGCATTTCTATGTGTTGATTTTATTTCCAGTTGTTAAAGTTATTGTCGTTGTTTGTTGTTGTCGTTGCTGCAGTTGTTGTTGCAGTTGTTGCTACTGACCTCCGGTGCACGCATTTCATGTTCTTCAATTTGTGTGCACACGCAGTATGTTGGGAATTCGTATTTGTTTACCAGCAATTTTCATTGTACATTCATAATTGTTAATAATGCATAACGCTCTCGACTGCAATTGCAATTCATTTATCGTTGCACATTTTTGGCTAAAGCTTTATTAAACGTTTCGACTTTACAAATTGTTCAATTCGCGGCAGATCCGTATTTAATAATTAGCATAGGCATATAGGCAAATAAATCAGAAAAATTAAAATACTTAACATAATACATAGAAATACAAAATATAGCTTACAAATCAATTATTTTTCAACCTATTTTGTATACATCCAATCTTTAAGAAATGCGCATTTTTGCGATTTTATAAAGAAAGGATCCTTATGAAAATACTCTTAAATAAGAGCAAGTGTATCAGTATGAGAAATAATCCAAAAGTCGCCAAAACATCGTTTTATCTTTAAACGATTTTCAATTCAAATTGATTCTTGATCATTCTTGACTCGAGATATATATTCCAGCAAGCCAGTCTCTCAGCTTAAAGCTAATGTCATACAGCTTCTGTCTAAGTGTTGTAGACATTATATGTGCGGTAACTGGCCGGATCGTAAGACTATATCATATAACAGCCATAGGAATGATCGGTGGAAAATTAAGTTGAGCAAACTGAGTAACATACTCCTGGCATATCAGCAATATCTTATCAATATCGGACTGCTAAAACACTTAGTTATTTAAAAAGAAACGGTAAAAACGAGTTTTCTTCTGCTATTTGTAACTTGCTTTCTTTTGCTAAAGAACCTCATACTAGCTAGTCATATTGCCGCCACCTTTGCCTGACAATCTTTGGGTTTTGCCCACACTTTCATTGATTCACATTCCAGCTAGTACGTTTTTTCTCCTCTTATCACTTACAAATGTTCAAGTATACTTGAACCTCTCGGCCGTGTTTTTGTCACACATTAGCGGCAGTTCGGCAAAACAAGTGCTGACGGATTTGTCACTGGGTGCCCACACACAGTCAAGCTTGCCGTTTGACAAATGATTTTCAATTTAAAAATGTAAATTTATTGCAAAATAAAAACGCTCGTCCAACAATGCAAACGGAAATATTTTATTGTCATTTGTAATTGCATTAAAACACCAACGGGATTTATTAAAAATATATATATATATATATACTCTGAATCAGCTTGACTTATGTGGCTCAGCTCAAGTTAACTCGACGCGACTTGCAATCGTCGTCACTTAATTAATAGCCGCACATTTAATCTGTTCCAAGCTGTCCCCTTTGGTTAATTGATACCCCTCTGCCACCGCTCACCGCTCACCCCTGCCCCGCCCCGACCCCTCGCTCGCTTTTATGGAGCCCGGAGCATGGCCATATAATAATTATACGATCGGTCGAGTCTTCAGCTTTTGTGCGCTTAGTGCATTCAACTGGAGCTCAAAAACGAATTGTCATAAGCCTATTAAGCAAGGCTTTATAATTATTATGATTGTTTTTTATTTTCTTCAGCTCGTATTGTTTTTCGTTGTTTTCTTAAAGTGAAATGCTGGCAAAGGCTTTAAGTGTGCCATAAAAAGTAAACACTGACCGAGGATTGGCCCAGGGGCGCCATTACCAGGAAGCCATTAAACGATCAACTAATTAATGAAAGCCATCCATCCAATATATATATATATATATATGTGTATATGTATTGAAGACCATATATGTTCTCAATATTTCCATTTATATTTTGGGACAATCATCAGACAGCTCTGCGGAAGAGAGATGAATGATCAGTTTGATGTGAACAAAAATCGTTTGGTATAATTAGTTGAAGCTTGTAAAAAGTTGAAAGAGATTTAGTCATCGTTGTGTGTACATAAATGTATGTGTATAGATACATGCATGAATAAATCTTTGCGGTTTTTTAAAATAAGTTTTGGTTTTTTTTTTAATTTTGTTTATATTACCATTCTACGGGCCATTATTTGATTTTTTATGAATGATAATGATTTTGCTTAGCTGTTGCTTTTATCGCCCAATGTTATTCATTGTTTTTAGAACTTAGGTATTTGTTATTATTATTATTTAAGAACTTATTATAAAAATGATATTGATATTGATCAACTTTAGTAATGCGTCTGCAGCTATACTTTATTGTTGTGCCATTTCTAACTTATATTATAAGAAAAGCTATATACGATAAGTAGCTCAGACCTGAGCAATAAAATGACAACGATTCCCGATAAAGTACTTTCTACTTAAAACAACTGTTTTCAATTTATGAATAGATTCCTGTAATATTGTTGGATGCACATTACATGACAATTGCTTTCATTTTTTTTTTGTTTGGATTCTTGGTATCTTTTAATCTTTGGGCTAGATATTGGGGTATTAGAATTAACCTAAGCGAGAGCGTAGTGTGTAGATTTGAATGACACTCGTTCCTTCGTTTCGTTGAATTTGTATCTTCATTGATCAGCTTTTTATTAAAAATTTGTTAAAAAATAATAAGTTATATATATACCTGGTATTTAGGCATACCACCCGCGCTCTTCTTCTTTTTTGTCTTTTACTGCTGTTAGTGAAAGACCTATATATTATTCCAAAGATACTTGTCTAACACTTACAAAAACTCAGTCACCTAATTCGACAAGTATTTTAATCTATGACGCTATGCATTCTGCTGATGTGAGTTCATACACGGAACTTGCTGAAAAATAATCCGAGTGGCCTTTCTTTTCATCTATTTAAGGTTGGGTTAATTGCAATATCAGTTTTTAGAGCTCATTTTTTAGAGCTCCTCTTTTAGAGCTCTCTTATTAGAGCTGCTCTTTTAGAGCTCCTATTTGTCCCCTGTTTTTCTGCTGCCCTTGCTTCCCTGTAATTTGCATACTAATTGCAGGCTTTTAATTTTTTGCTAGTTAAAAGAGGACGTTTTTTCTTTATCGCGGGGCATTAAGAGTGCGCCATACTGGAGTTGTGTGTGTCACCCCTGTTGGCCATGCATGCCGTCTGCTGGCTGCGCTTCTTTATGAAATTTCGCTTTCAATACAATATACGAGGCGTTTTTCTATTTTCCATTTAGTTTTCTATTTAGTTTTTTAATTGTGTCACGTAGAAAACTACACGCGGCCATTGAAAACACAGCTGCCTTTTTGGCTTTGCCACAACAAGCCACGTTTACGCGCGCGTGTGTGTGTGTGTGCGCGCACTTGTTGTTGTTGTTGTTGTTGTTGCTGTTGCACATTGAAATGCACGGCAGCGTAAAAATGTTCAACACAGTCGCACAGGAACAAATAATGCCCAATTTGCATTGGGAATGGCATTCAGCGAAATAAACCGAAGCGCAAAAATTTATGCACTAAAAAATATAAAAAAAAAAGAAAATAATTCGCAGTACAAAGAAAACAAACGAAATATAAGAAAGGAAAATAACGTGCTGTGCACAGCTAATATGCGATTGGGGCAAGTAAATAGGAAGTATTTTCTAAAATAAGTATATATGCCAGATGCACTCGCGTATACATTTTTGATATAGTATATATGTGTTTATAGAAGAATACAACGAGAAAGCGTCTTAATTAAAAGCTGATAAGCGTCATAAATAAAACGCACAAAATTTGATAAGCGCCAGCGAGCGGGCTGTCGGGGCATTTTTCATTTGTTTTATGTGCCATTGATTGATTTTTAATAGCATTAGGGTGCCAGGCACCCACACACACACACACATACAGATACACACTGACAAGCAGACAGACAGCAGCATTATCATCAGTGGCAGCAGCATCATCGCCAGGCAGTCCACGTGGCGTATGATTGATGCATCCACAGTTTTAACTTCAGTTTCCAGTTGCTGCCGCTGCTACTGCTACTGCTGCTGCTGCTGATGCAGCTGCTGTTGCATTTATGCATTTTGCGTATCCGCTTCGCATCATTATGACTGCGTACTTAAATATGAGAAATTTGTTGTGCATACAAATTTTGACAGTCAATGTGCATGCACATTAGCCAGTTACCCAACCGATTCCTGCCTCCACCTACTTCCAGTTTGCTTACCCCAAACATTTGCAATCTCAGCTCCATACACACACACACGCACACACACACATTCAATGTCCATCGATCCTGTGCACACTTTTGGTTACCAATGACAATGATTCATGTGAACAAGTGGGCCGAGCAGTTGGAGTTGGAGTGTACACACATATGGTTTGATTGGGTGTGGTTGGGCCTAGGTGCCTGCGCTTGGCAAATTGTGGGCGACAAAGTACTTGGACTCGCCAAACCGACCGCCCAAGCAAAGTATGCGGTTACATCGATCTGAGTGCATGTGTGTGCCCTACAATAACTCACAAATTGTCGATCTAAATGATGATGGGAAGAAGGCAAAAAGCGAAACGATTTAAAAGCTCTGGCATCAATGCAAATTGCATGAAGAAAATCTGCATTAAAGGGTAGAAGACGAAAAGGAAAAGTTTTTTCCAAATTTAGAAACACGTTAGAATTTATTTCTTGATTAAAATATATTGCAAAGAGTTGAATATGCTTGGTGTATGAGAATTGCATAGAAGAGCTCTTTAGCGAGGCATATTGTGCTTGGTGTGTGAGAATTGCATAGAAGAGCTCTTTAGCGAGGCATATTGTGTTAAAGGCCAAGCTGTTGAAAGATTTAAAGTCATTACATTTAGTTACATGAAGGTAGTGTGGTTGTGTGGTAATAACTTATTTCAGCCGAGGCTCGCCTTGTTTTCGCAAGTAGTTCAGCTAAAAGTTGCACTTCCCATTTCATTGTCAATTCGCTTAAAGTGGCTAAGAGCTCTAAACAGGTAACAAGTCTGTTAGACTCTAAGGCAAGAGTTGCCAAAGTGCGAAAAAAAATTGGACTATAAACAATTTGATTACAGTACTAAGTACTAAGAGCTTCAACTTATAATCTGCGATAGCAGATAAATATATAAATAAATTTAAATCTGCCTTCTCTCTGAGCAGACAAAAGAACAAATTGAACAAATTCTGTTACTGTCCCTATAATTCATACCACAAAATAAAAAGCTGTAAGATATTCTTTGCTGTTCCCCAAGGAGAGCATTCAAATTTCTTACCGTCTAACCACACACGCGCACACACACACACACAAACACACACACACACACACAAAATTCTAAGCTCCTTAGCTAAACGAATATCTTTCAGCCACAGATATATAAAAAAAAATGCATTATCGAAATTGCAAAATCGTTATTGTTATTGTGGGCTAAAAGTTTTCAGCTTTATCTGCTGAAGAAAGGCGACCAAAACGACAGATGCAGCTGGAAAGACAGGGAAATAGTGCCGGGGCTAGAGAGAGGTGGCAATACTGGACCCTCCATTAGCTGCAAAAAGAGATGCATAAAAGCGAACTATGCAGACTTCACCAGTTGGCACTTTTTTCACTCACATCTAATGGTGTCCTGCGCTTGTGTGTGTGTGTAGAATAAGTGTGCAATAAATCCAAGTGTAACATAAATAAATATATCTAACATTTTGAAAAAGATACAAAAAGTAAAGCAAACCAAATTTTGTTGTAGATAACATTTTCATATATAAACTGTTAAGGCGTGCGGCTTTTGTTGCTATGATTGTTGTAATTGTTATTGTTGTTCTTGTTGTTGTTGTTTATATTGTTCTTTGTGCTGCATAAAGAATTTATAAACAACATGTAAAGCAATTGAAGTTGACCCAGTTTCACAGCCTCAGTCTCAGCATCAGCTGCTTCTGCTTGCTTTTGGTCATTTTTGTTGGCTTGTTTTGTTTTTTCTCTCTTTTTTTGTATTAATTATCACATTTTGTGTGTGTGTGTGTGTATGTGCCTCCGATTGTGGCAACAACAACAGTCAAGAAAAACCAATAAAATCAATTTCTTGTACGATTTATTTTTGGGGACGGCACGCGAGCTAACGGGAGTCACGCTTGCCACGGGGGCCAGTGGAGGTCTCTCAATAAAATATTTGACATCTGACAAAAGGCTGCCCCCTAAAAAAAAATCGAACTTGATTTTAATGATGCACATGCAACAGTCGCCGCAGCAGCAGTTGCTTGAGTTGGCCTTTTCCAATGAAACACCGCTGCATTCTTGCAATATGTTGCCAGAACAACACGACAACGCCTTTTTGGGCCCAGTTGTGCATCCAGCAAGTTTCCTTTTAAGTGTCGCTGGCTTTGCCATCAATTATGCGGCATGTTGGCCAGTCTCATCCTCAGACTTGCAGTCGCAGTTACATTCACAGTCGCAGCCGTCAGCCGCGGCTCCAAGCGCTGCCTCAACCTTCGCTTTTGGCTTGTTTCAGTACGTGTGCCTGTGTGCTCGTCTGTGTGTGTGTGTTGCAAGTGGCAGCTGCCTGCCAAAGAAGGTGCGCGCCAGCCAAAACAGCAACGGCAACGGCAACGGCAACACGTAGGTGTGTAGTCGATTCTCAGTTTGTAAAAAGCGCTGAGTGGCAGGCAAAACGTCAACGTTTTCCAATACCCTGTGCATTATTCAAGAGTCGGGCTTATTAGTTTTACTTCCATTTGAATATAGACTATAGTCAACCAGTTCGAAGTACTTTAAAGTTTGCAATACTTTGTGTCAAATTCAAGCGGTGGTGTCACAAGTTCCTTCATAAAATTTATTCTAATTTACATTTAAGGTTCAATCAATCCGGTTGATAACAAAAGATAGTCTAGTGCAGACAAAGCTAAAATTATTTTGGGTTTCTATTCAAAATTGAATCTATTAAGTGAAAATGGGTTAGTTTAGTGCAAAGTTTGTCTTGTGAAGATATGATCGCTTAAAGCATACAAGTTTTATCAGGCAAAGCTTTCGAAAGTCAAAACCCTAAAAATACAGATAGATACAGAATAAACCTCAAAACCTTTGTATAATGTTACATATAGTTATATAGTATTATATTGTGTTATATAGTTTTTTATAATGTTGTTCAAAAATTGAAGATAGCATAGTGAAGATTTAATTTAATCTTCAAAAACATATACAGTATATTAAATAATTAAATTTAAAATTGTCTGTTTTATGAAACCGGTTTTCTATTAGTTCCCTCAGAACTCTTCAAGCAGAGATTCGAACGCATTTGAGTTTTCATTCGTTAGACTAAATGCTTCCTCTATCGATCTTTTGCTCTCAGGAACCGGTATAATAAACAGACATAATCTTAGAACTGTATAAAGTCAAAAAAGACAGATGTGTTCACACTTTAGGCTCAGTTATAATTTCCATTCTTTTTTTATTTTTGTTTACTTGTAGCGTTTGTATATAGATGTTGCTTGCTACAGGGTATCTGATAGTCAACGCCCAATCACTCGTTTGCCAATTTGCGGCTTACCTGTTTTTGCTTTTCATCATCTGAATCACATTTCTCGTTTCTGCTGCTCGCCCGGCTGCGGTTCAGAGTGCACAAATATTTGACCACTCATAAATGGCGCATTTGGGTTTTGCCCAAAAAGAAAAATACCCTTTACCCGCTGCGATACAGTCATTGATCGTTGATCAGCCGTGCAGCATCTCACCGCAACCTGCTAATTTAGTCGAAACAGTAGTCATCCGAGCCGGCTTCCAAACGGGTTTATTGGCCCGCAGTTATCTGTGCGCTGAGATCTGGTCAGTCGGGTGGCGCTTGGCTATAATCCCGCTCTATTAGTCGGGTTGTCCAAATAGCACAGCAGGTTTCTTGTTATTTTTATGTAACTATCCGCGCTGTATTGGCAAAAATTGTCTTTAGGCTTTTCAGCATAGCTAAGTTTCCAGAAAACATCGCACAGCACCGTGGGCAGAGAATGAAAATAGAAAGGGGTCTGGTAGGTGAAAGGAGTAATGGAAAGTTGTTAATATGCTAGGGGTCTATTGAATATAAATGAGAGAACATATAATATTAATAAAATAGCCTTAGATCTAGCAGTAGAAATTAGAATTGGCAAAATGTGACCATGGAGAGTAAATAAATAGTGTTTATCCATGATAAACACAAATAACCTGGAAACTGAACACAAAAACTTGCAATTGGTTTGAAAAATTGCAATATATTCCAGATGAAAAACGAATGCAAATATTTATTATAAAATGAATATAGATAATGTATGCACGAAATATAGGTTCGATCCCTAAACTCTACTATATGAGACGACTATTAAATTTGTATCCTATTTAAATTAAATATGTCTAAGCAGAAAATATTCAGTATACAAAATTTGATCTTGATATATTTAGTTTTTGCATTTAGTTACTTCAGTTTTGCAATAAGAAAACTAAATAAGATTCTTAACCCACTCCTTGTCCAGTTTCCAATATGTGTATATAGTATACAACTTGAAAGCCCCAAACCCAGTCATGGCCTCTTTTGGTGAACATTACCATTTCAAAGCATAAACTAGCTGAATATATGGGAAAACGCAATTGAATTATTAAATAAATTGTGTCGCGTTGCGGCAGCTCAAGTCTCAAGTCCCAGTCTTCAGTCCCCAGAGACTCGCACAGCGTCAGTTATCCAGGTCCCAGGCCCCAGGTTCCCAGTTCCCAGTTCCCGGCTTGCAGGTCTCAGCTCACAGTTCGCATTGGCCATAAACACAGCACACAATATATCAATGCCCATATCGGGTGGCTACGGCTTAATGTGCCTCTTGCCAGCAAATGGTTTTAATGTCATAAGTTAAAACGAAACCTTTTACCCCAAGCATCGATGCTTGATGGCCGATGCTTGTTGCTCTCGATGCCCGCAGATGTGTATGCCTGTGTGTGTGTGCGTGTGTGTAGCTGCCGTTTGTCCAGCGTCTACTCCGATTTCTCGGCATTTGTAGAATTTGCATATAATTGGACGGGAATCCGGGCCATTGGCAACTCAACTTGATTTGCACTGCAACCGTAGCTGCCATAGCTGCAACCATATGGTGCATTTCACAAGCGCAACGAGAAGGTGGAGTAGGAGGCGGAGCGCAGGGGAGGGTGGCAGGCTGATGATATTGGGGCTTCTGTCTGCTGTCAGTAATTTCTGTGTTTATTTAACTGTCGTGTGCAAGTCCATTGAACGCAAACTTTGTGGCTTTTGTTTTAAAAGGCAACTCAATGCGATTGTGCATAAATAATGATTTATTTGTTTATTGCAAAATGCGCACACATAAAGCGTAGTTAATCAATTTATTTAACGTTGTCTTTAATATGAACTCGGGCCAGGAAAAACCTTGGCTTGTTTCCCTGACTCGTAGCTCTTGTATGCGCTGCTTGTTTTTCTGTTCTTTTCTTTTCTTTTTTTAATGCACGCCATTTTCCATTTTGCCATTTTCCTATTTTCCACATTTTCTATTTACACAAGTTGCTCGGGCTGCAGCACACAGTCAGTTAGTTCGTCAGCCCAGCTGTGGGCCATGATGACTTGTTGCTTGCAGTCCCTCAGCTACTCTGCCCCTATCACACTCCCCTTCCCCTCCCAATAGCCATACCAAGTGGGCGTATCTCATCACTTTCCCATAAACATTCGAACCGTTTGGCAGCCAGGCTGGAGTTGAACGCGGGAGTGTGGGGCTGGTGATATTGCAATTTACGTTCTGTGGTCTAATTAAAGTGCAAGTACAACTAAACTTGCGGCAGGTTGAGACACGGTTTTAGGGCTCAGGGACAGGCAGCCCTTAGTTCAAGTGCCAGGCGCCATGCACATTGCGTGTTCGTTGTTTTGCGGTCAGTTCATTTGCTGGGTTCCACTTTAGAGATGCGAGCTTGTCGGATATATCTAAAAAGACACGAACACGAGACGCATATAAAACATGCACGCCCCATATAGAGACATATATACTTTTTGCCAGTAGGCTTTGGCTGTGTTAGCTTTGTCGCCTTTTTATTAGTTATGATTCGCAAGTGGGCTCTGCTTTGGACAGGGAATAAGGCCTTACAAGACTAGAATCGGTGGCAAAGTCTGCTGATGATAGAGCCAGGAGATTAACCAGGAGATTCGCATCAGAAAGCACGACACGCGCTCATCTCTAGTTGGTGCTGCAGCTGCCACACAATGTTGCAATATAGTTAATATATAGTACGAAGGCGTCTCATTCTGTGTATTTGTTTTTGTCTTTTGCAGCGACCGCTTCATTTTTCTCGCATCTCACATTAATCAATGTTGATTTCAATTAATTTAACCATCTCTTCACTTGCCAGTCATTGTGGCCGGCATCCTTTTTTTTATTAAACCAATAATACAACAAAAACAGAAATGGCAAGAAGAAAAGAAATCTGCCTTATGGGCTGACACACGCCCATCTTTCAGCTTGCGTGTCTTTTCTTTTCTTTTTTTAATAAAGTTTTGCAGTCTATAAATTTCCAAGAGGTGTTGCGCCTGGGTTAGGCCCAACGGACGGACGGGAAACGGACAGACAGCCGGCCAAAATACGGGGGCGTAACTGGAACGCATATGTTTTCCATGCATGTATAAATGTATGCATGTATGTATGTACGTAACTTACCATACATTAGGTATACATATACTTACATTTATGACGGCAAACGGAAATGCGTGGAGAGCGCTTGACTTCCATTGAAGCATAAAAAAGTATATGCATGGGAGTGCGATTCTGGACTGGAAAAAGTCTTTAACCAGCACGCTTCTGTGTGAGAAAACAAAAGAAAAAAATCTGAGAATTGGAGAATTGTTTCAAGTCAAAATCAAAGCAAGCCCAAAGGTTTTACATCTCAACTAAGTCTAGATTTCAATTACGAATATAAAGTAGAATTTTGAGGGTTTAATAGAAAAGATAAAAATTTTTTGAATGCCAAAAGTGTCTCGTAAATGGTGACTTTTTAAATTGAAGTGCCAAATTGAAATTGAGTACAAAAATTGTCCAAAATGCCATCAAGTATTAAATGCGATTCAGTTTTGATAAAGTTATCAATGCTTACAGTCTAGAAAGGAGCCCAATTATTTGGGTATCTGACACGTTTATATTTTCGTCTGAATTGTTTGCAAGCCGCGTGTCAAACTAATTTTAATTAACATTTTTTATTTCATCCCACAAATTCATATTGTCATAAACGAACTTATATTTTATAGTTAATTTCAAATAATTCAAGAGAAACAAGCATATTTTATTTTGACAGCTTACGTTAATTTAAAAGCTTCAAGCAATATTTATTCAAGGACAACATATTGACATTTTTATCCGACATTATCAAGGCTATTTCCGTATAACTATTGTCAAAACGCTCAATAGCTGTCCTTAAAGCTTAGCAATAATTTGCATGCAATTTTATTGATAGTTCTCAAGGACACACATACAACACGCACTCACCATATGGAATCCATTATCATTTGTCATGCTTGAGAATCGCATAGAAGCGCAGCAGCAGCAGCTTGCCAGTGAGTGCATATTCCAGTTTCTCAATTGAGTTTTGAAACATCTCATTCGATGCAGCAGTGAACATTTTTTATGTGGCACACGCAACACACACACGCGCACACACAGAGAGAGAAGCAATGCGACCATTATATGATTGAGTTATGTTTTGTTGTCCCTGCGGCGCAGCTAACACGTAAAATTCCATTCAATACCCTTCACATCTTGAACCCTATTCCTACCCCTATCCACTCGCCTGGCAGCCATAAATTTTGTCGGTAAAAACCTGTTGTTGTGTGTGTGTGCGTGTGTGTGTGGCAAGCAAGCCATATCATGGTCATATCCTGTCAATTTGGCCCCGTGCACTCCTTGCCGCCATGTTGCATGCAGCTTGCTAGCTGCTTGCGGCTGCTGCATTTTCGTTTTTTGCGCATTTCTCACAATTTGTTGCGCCTGGTCGCTTGCCTGGCGTTTGACTTGACTCGACTTGGCAGGCGAACAGGCTAACGCGACCCGCAACCCTCCCCTCCTCCACACGCCCTGCAGCCGCCTTGGCAAGGACAATGTGTCGCCTCTCGGATTTGCCTGGATCCGAGTTGTTGCCTCTGCATCTGGTTAGAGTTAGATAGATGCGCTCGTTTGTTGCAGTTGCTTGTCATTTTTATAGGTTTGTTTGCGGCTCAGTTGAGTGGGTGGCTCTCGGGCTTGGGTATCCTTTGGCTGCGGCCTTATTGGTTATTGCTCTGCCTTTATTAGTTGCTGCCTGTCGTCGCCGCTGCTGCTCGATGCCAAGAATTATGGCTGTCAATAGCCGTTGGGCCAATGCAGCCTCTTGCTGCCAGATAAACCAATTTGATCTGTTTGTGTGGCCAACTGCGCGGCCCCCAACCCCTCCCCGCCTGCCGCTTGATTAAAACATATGACCGCCCGCACAGCCCCCGCTTTTAGCTATTTGCTCAAGTAATTGAGTTAAGCGACACAGTGTGCTCCATTTAATTGTTGTTGCTACTGCTGCTGCTGTTGTGTTCTTATTGTCCATTCATAATTATAATCCAATAAAATAATAAACATATCGCATTGTTCAATTTACTTTCACACTCACACACACACACACACACACACACACACACACACACACACACAGTTTCCACATGCAGAACTTTTGTCACGCCAACTTAACTAAATTAAGCCAAAACATTTATGACATGCTCTGCTCACACTTTCACAATTGCTTTTATGCCCTTTCCTTGTGCTCTAGCACTGGGTATATTCGCTTTACAATGAACTGAATATCTGGCAGAATTTACATGTTTTTAGTTTAAATATATGTATATTTTTTAGTTATATTTTTTTGCCCATTTTGTGAAATTGGTTTTTGACTAAGATTAGAAAAAAACCGTAAAATTCCACTAAAAAGACTAAGTAATTGGCTATGAATAATTTGATAAAGATCTTTAGTGATTAGTAAAGAGTTGAAGTAATTTAAACTTATAATTTCTCTCTCTTTTGGGTTTGTTCATATTTAAAATTTTTCGTATTCTTCAACTCAAATTTATCTTTCTGTTCTTTCTCTTTTATCAACTCTTTTTCTCTCTTTCGTTCCTTTTAGCACTCTCTTGAATCGCCTTTCTATGCGAATTTCATGAATTGAATAAATTCATTTAAAATAACGCCTTGTCTGTGGCACAGGGTATGCCTTAGTCGATCATTTGAACATTTAAAACTTTTCTTATTCGTTTGGTTATATTGGTTTTTGTGCTTGTTATTATTTCTGTATCATGATTTTGTTTACACGCCAAATGCGCACGTACCGCGCTTCGCACTTTTTACTATGATTATTATTATTATTTTTTCCCAACTCTTTTTTGTTTTGTGTTCCTTTTGCTACTCACCTGTTGTGTTGTTGTTTTTGTTTCTGTCGCTTTTCTATTAGCCTGAAACGTCGCTTGACCACGTACGACATGCACCGAAGCCAATCCTCCCGCACACCTCGCTCGCACCTCTTTTCGATTTTGAAACACGTAGAGCGGCAGCAAATTTCCCATTTCCCATTAAAAGCGCAAAAGGCCAATGCATAAATGATTGATCCCCAGCCCGCCGCCAATATACCTGCCCAGGTCGTCGGGGGGTCGGAAGTAATGCGCTTTCGTTGAGCCCACTGCGAGAGGCTTGTGCAATTCATTCGCTTACTCACTCACACACTCATTGATTCACACTCATTCATTCATGCCACTATCAATGGCTATTGTAGTTTATTATCGACAGCGTCGGCGTCACAGCATGTGCTCATAAAAACAACGCCTGTCATCAGGCCCAGGTCTCTTTCTGTATCTGTATCTGTATCTGTATCTCTGACTGTCTTTGGAAGTGTGACTGGATCTTTATACTGGGTTCGGGTCGCGTATCCGTGACACACCTTGGCTTAAGTTATATTTAAGGCGAATGACTTCGATTAACCAAATTGACTAACAGTTTTGCGTCTCGTTGGCCCTCACTTCCGAGTGCTGGCGGGCCGCCAATTTCCTTGAATTCACAAGAACCCACTTAGCAATCAGTTTGTATTATGCATACGATATATTTGTCGCGAGCAGCTGAGTATATCCTTACTTACCGAATAAACTACAGGTTTCTGTAGTAACTGTTCGTGAATAAATGAAAAAAAAATTTTAGTTGCTTTTGATGTGTGTGGTTTTATTATAATAATAGAACTTATGTTACTTATGTTCTGCGCTTCAACGTATTCTTGCGAGTTATGTATCTAACTTCTAAAAAATGTTTGTTACTCAGATTTTGTGTTTAGAAATAAGGCAAATAATAAATAAGGCTGCCTGGTACTTAAGTCTAGGTGCTCGTTGCTCGTTTGCCTGAGGACCTTAACCGTCAAGCTGTCTTATATGTGCCAACTGTGCTGTTAGTCTAAGTAAGGGTTTTTCTACATAAGTTATAGGGTTTCTCTACGTATCGCACATTTGTTGTTGCAAGCAGACAAGCGGGCCCTATTAATCAGCTGTGCGTTAAAACAACTTGGGAATTCTAAACGAAAGCCATTTGATTGGACTTTTGTTGATTTTTATGTGAATCGTTAAATCTTTAATTATTGCTGTTATTAAAAAGATCAAGGCAATTTAATTCTTTTTTCCTCTCTCCCACTGTCTCCCCATTTCTCTCTCCCTTTCTCTTTCCCTCTCTTTCTCTCCACTCTTCTTTGCATAAACTCAAAATTGTTGAGCAGCGTTTTTTTCGCGCTTATAAAAAATGTATCAAGCGTCGCTGTTGCAGACATACAGTTTCCGCTCGTTAGATGCCCATTTGTCCACGTTCTCTCCACTTTGTTCCATTCCTTAGCTAATAAAACTTGTACATATTTTAATTGATATTGTTTTCATGTATGTTGCTGCAGTTGTTGCTGCTGTAGTTGCTGCTGTTGTTGGCCATTGGCTCTGGCTGTGCCTGTGTAGTTGTAGGCTCCCTGGCCCGATACGTTATATGAATTTCAATGTGCTTTTGTGTGGGCTTTCTTCGAAAACCCTCGACACTGGGTGACGCCAATGGCGCTACGTAACAGAAAAGGCGGCGTAACATTAACGTAACCACCTGAAGCAGACGCGTTGCAACAACGTGACAACTTTTGTGAATATGACGCACTTTGTGACCAACTGGTTGCATTGACATTTCTCTTCTTCACGTTGCTGCTGCTGCTGTTGTTTTTTGCCTTGTCCCCGCACAGCTGGGTATCGAGATGTTTTTTTTTCTTCTTTTTACACTTAGTTGCACTTGCAATGCTGCGGGGGTTCCACAGTTATATAAGAAATACCTTTAGGTCGGGCAAAGAAATAAATCGAAAGCAGTTTGTGGCATGTGCTGACAAGGTGGCGCGTTGATTCAGGTGGACAATAGAAGCCAATTAAACTAATTCCAAGTTAGGACAAACAACGGCATATCAAGCCATATTCGTTGAACTCTGCTAAATTTTATTTAAATATCATATTCAGCATACTCATGTCAATTTCCACACGCAGCGAATTGTTAATCCTTCTTCCATTAATCTATTTATGGTATGTGTTTTTTAATTTTCTTGGAAAAGTTTTGACTGTCTTAGAATGGATTATTTATAGCTAGATGCTCAGCAAAGTTTCCCAAATTTCCATGTCATAGGCAAAAGAGATTAGTCATAGCAATTTGTTGAATGTTGAGCAATTTTTTCATTTTTCAATTTCCATTTTTCAGTTTTAATTAATTTTTACAGTTGAACCAGAAAAAAAATGTTGAAATTATGTTGTCTTGAAAATACAATTATTTTGATTTGTACAAGTTATTCCATAAAAGTCATTTGAAGACTGTTTCAATTTGATAGTATTAAGATAGTTTGACCAAACTCAGAGTCCGATATATTCACAAACTTTCATTCAAAAATGCAGTTGAAGTTAACAAGCTCATCGAAAGACCTTTAAAGTCTGTACTTTATAGCCCACTTTTGTTTATGCTAATTTGCTAGCTACCGCATATTTGTATATCTTAATAATAATAAGTTTTTCAGTAAATGATCCAAAGTTAATTAGTAATTAAGTCATTTGTTGAATGTCGCCGACGAGTTCTACAACTTGTTTTCTTCATTTCATTTCTTCATTTCCAATTGCCACTTGCTTTGGCTTAAAGTAGTTTGGCAAGTTGTATGGCTACACCTACTCACCCTTTACCCTTATCCAGCCTTCTTATAGACCTGGCAATATCTCACTTAGTTTTATATGCATCACACGATCTATTGGGCAGCAGCACCATTCATCAATCGATTCACCAATAAATTGAACTAATCGCCACACATCACGTTCACGTCTCATAGCAATGAAATCTTAACTTGTTAACGATTCTTTGGCATGAAAATTTTTTTTGTCAATCGGCTTTTGACGCTGAGGGAAGCATATTCGACTCCATTCATTCAACAATAGGAGCTAGAGATTGGAAATTTGAAATCTTGTAATAAATATCGATGTTAGGATTTAGTTTTGTATAGTTAGCCCCACTCTTGCAGATTGGATATCTTTCTGTTGCGCACAGGATATCTTTCGAGCGAGTACTGCCGATTAGATTGTTATTTGATTTTTTTTTTTGCTAGTTTGTTGTTTGTTGTTTTTCACATGTTTTCAGCAAATTGCGTGTGTGGGCGGCCGGCCGGTCTCGGTGGGAGGCGTGGCAATGTGTGACAATTTTCTCATATAACCGAAATGAAAGAGAAAATTTAATTTGCAGGTCACGTAATTTGCTGGTGTGTGTGTCTCTATGTGCGTGCGTGTGTGGCACGCCCGAACCACCCCACGCAGTGTTGGTAAATAAATTTGCCCGGTTTTCTCTGCTGTGTGTATCTTCTCTCTGTATGTGTATGTGTGTGTGTGTGCGTGAATTACATGTAAAAATATGCAAATCCAGTCTACACATATGGCCAGCGAGCTGTTTTGTCGTCGCTGTCGCACACTTTACAGTTATGAGTGTTTATTTGGTTGCGGGCCATGGCCCAAAAATAAAAAAACAAAAACAAGTGGAGGAAGAGGTAGAAAAATATATATGCCCATCGATTGTGAACAGAACCGAAGAGGCCTGAAACTGAAACCCCGTAACTTCAGGCTTGCCTTCAAATACCCTGTAGTACTGCGCAGCACAAGGGCTATATTGTATATACAGAAGATTTAGTCATAATATTAAAAGTCTATTCATGGAGTTTTGACCTTAAGCAACTGACAATTCATATGTTCTTCTGAAAATACGGATAGTAATATTATTGTTCGAATTTGAAAACATTTTTTTTAGATTAATAAACTAAACTTATATTCGGGAGATTGAAAATGTGTACTTCTTTAAATCTTCTTACTGCCAGATTATATGTTAGATTGAGGAATAGGTCATTTTCGTGGTTGTATCCAAGTTTTTTTTTATTAAACTTATTTAGTTCTTCTTTCACATAAGTAACCTGTAGATCTTTGTGTGTGCATCATTAGAAACGTAAAAAGAAGCATTAATTATGGATCGCATTGTTTTTGATTGGAAGCGCTGAAGAATTTAAGCATACGAGTTGCTAGCTGTACCCCACAGTTTTGTAGCATATGCCCAGACAGGCTTTAGCATGGCTTTATAGAGGCTTACATTGTTTTCCAGGCTAGGTATTCAATCTTCAAAACCGAAACGAACTTGATTGTAGCACTATATAGTTAACAAAGTTAACTACACGAAAATTGATAAGAAATTTGTTATATCAAAATAACGGCTGCCGGGTTAACTTTCCTCTAAAGTTTAGCCATTAAAATTAGCTGCCAAATATCATGTCAGCCACAAGCGTAAACTCCAAGTCGAGCAGTCCGACAAGCTAAGCGTTACAGCTGCTTTTTCACATTCTTCTTTTTGTTTTTGTTGGAAGTCCTTTTTTGTGTGGCATACTTTTTGGCTTATTAATGTAACGTTAAACTTTGCTGTTGTTGCTTTTGGCATCTTTTAGTTGGTTGTTGCTGTTTCTTTTTTGTTGTTTTGGGCTGTTGCTGTGACTGTTGCTTTTATCATTAACTTTATGCAAAAAGTTTTTTACGCCAGCATCATTTGCCGATGCGCCTACATTAAGCCAACAAATAGTTTGGCTCACAACTGGCAGCCATTTTCAGTTTTTGGCACACTTCCCTAATGCATCTGTCTGTACGAAATACTCCAACAGACATCGCCTCCCCCTCCTCCCAACACTTATTGCCATTTTACTTACCACGTTTCCTTTTTTACAGTACAATTACCTCATGCAGTTTGATTATCTGCCCAAGTCGGATCTGGAAACGGGCGCTCTGCGCTCCGAGGAGCAGCTGATAGATGCAATACGTAATCTTCAGGTAGGTAGCTGCCAAGCAGATGCTGCTAGGCAACATTGCTGCTACTTCTGCTACATGCAACTGCTGCTGCTGCTGCTGCTGCTGCTTGCCACTGCCGCATGTATCATGCGCACAATTTCACAAACTAACATTTTCGTCCATTTTACAGAAATTTGGCAACATTCCAGTTACGGGCCAAATCGACCCAGCTACGGCCAAGCTAATACAAAAGCCCCGCTGCGGCGTGGGCGACAATAAGTATGCGTATAATTTCTCACCGGATAATCTGGATCATGGCAATAGTCATACACGTACACGTAAACGTCGCTATGTCCTCCAGGGCGCCAAATGGGATAAAACGGATCTAACATGGAGGTGAGTACTAAGCAAACAAACAATACACCTATTGTACATAAGCACTAAGTATGCCCAAACAGAAAAAGCTTCTCAATTAAATTATATTGGTCAGGCATCTGTTGCCTCATGTGGCATTTGTGTCGTTAGTTTATTAGTTTGCTGTTGGAGTTGAGCAGGCGACCTCTCGCTTGTTAGTTCGATGCTCAGATCAAGCCACGCAAGCTCTTAAAAAATCGAAAAAAAAATTAAAAATTGATTGCAATAATGGAACTCTGAGGTTTTTTTTTTGATAAAACAAGAGTGCTCTAGTCGTTCTAGTTAGTTCTACCTGCCTATAAAGTGAAAGATACTTCATCTGTTTAGAATATTCGAGAAACTACATGTCCAATTTGTTAACTCTAGCCTTTTAAAAATAAGATTTCAATATCGATTTGTGGAAACAGAGCAAGTTATCGATTATCGGAAATAAACTCGTAGAGCGTTGGCCCTAAGAGGATTTATGGTCAAAGTCTCTAGGCTCTAAGATCCTCGCATTCATACATACATATAATAATATTATTATAAATCAACATTTTAATTGCTTAAAGATGTTAAACACAAAGCAGGTTTAATAAACCAAATCTCAGCTAATAGGTTTGCTATATTTCAAACATTTTTAAATTATTTGAAAACGCATCGATTTTCTGCCTGATTGACTTATCTTATAATGATATGCTGTTCTCTACGGACTATCGAAGGATAAGGTTTCATGAGTTCAGCGCAAATATATTTTCCTTGCAAATTTTTGTTTATTTAAAATTTAAAAACTTTAGCTTGAGCTGGCGCGCAATTCTCTTCTTTTTTTTTTGTTTGTTTTCCAATTTCACCAACTGATGCATTTTGCTTAGTTTAAAATTGATTTTCATTATGCATTTTCCCACACAGTTGCCCCCAACTCTTGCACCGCCCCCGCCACCCTTTGGATGCGCATTTCAATTAAACTGCATTCAGTTCATTAATTTTGCAGCGCTCATTTAGACGCGAATTTATAATTTTATAAGGCAAGGGCCAGGGCCAGGGCCAGGGCCAAACTCATGCTCAGCTCCAAGCAGCTGAATGAGCTGCTGCTGCAATCTGCGCTATCCGCCCCCTTGCAGTCCCGCTTTGCCGGAATGTCCTGTGCATACGCGCTTTCAATTAATTCAAAACTCAAACGTAGCGTAGCTTGTTAATTTTTATTACAGCCATTGCATTTTGTCAGTGCGCAGAAAAAAAAGTGAGTGCCAACCACCCTGCGGACCCCAACCCACACTTATACTGCAGTCAATATGGTGGGCGGCGGGCTGGTGGCGCCCTGCATTGCATAATTTGATGTCTAAAGTGTGTTTTTATGTAAAACAAGTTGCTATATTTTCTTCACTCTTGTTGTTGTTGCTGCTGTTGTTTGGATCTTAGCCATGCGTAGCGACGTCTCCGTCTGAATTGTTAATGGCCAACTTGGCCCTCTGTGCTCCGAGGGCGGATGTCGGGGGTGTCGCCAACTTGGCGCTTTCATTAAACACTTTGCGCCAAATTGAATTTTATGATGGCTACCCAAACTCATCCCCTTCCCTGCCACAAAAAAACGAAAGCGAAACATCCTGATTGCAGCTGTCACTTTGAATGTAGTATTTGATTCTTAATGCGCAAGCTGCATAATTGCGCTTGAAATATTTAAAAAGCAAAAATTCGCAGCAGCTCATTAATAAAAAGTTTCACGCGTTTTCAATTAATTTGCATAGCTGCAGCGGATCAAAATGAAAAAAAAACTGTTGCATACTTTTGGGCTGTGTTTGAAAAATGAGTTCGCTCAAGTGTCTGGATTACGTATACGCTGCGTGTGCCTGGCGCCTGCTAGTCAGCCAGCTATTAACGCCATATAGAATGCCACTTGCCACATGCCACTTGCCGCCTGCCGCATGCCACATGCCACATGCCGCATGCCGCATGCCGCTAGGGCGCATTACATGCAGCGATTTAATTATTTCTTCTGTCGTCTCTCGCTTAATTGGCCATTAAGGCTAAAGGCAGCGCATGTGGCGGGGCAGCTAAACATTACTTGCCACACAGCGGTTGGTCAGCGCAAGTCAAATTGAGTTTACATGAAATATACATAAGGGGCAAATGCAAACCCAAGTCACACAGCGCCAACCATTACCCTGCCCGCACAACCTCCCAGCCAATATATATTGACCTGTTTTTTATGCCCTATGAAGCAGAGTTGATAGATATAACCGTTTCGTCTCTCAGTTTTGAAGTTAGCGTCATCTTTTTGTTGCAGGCGTTGCATATAACGAATTCGGCAATATCGCACTCTATATATTATAGCTGTCATGGGAAGAATCGGTCGAAAATTAGGTTCCTGTATTTAAATCTTGTATGTAAATCTTGACTAAACTGGACCTTAATGAGTTTAACCAAACTTCCATTATATGCAAACAAATCAGGATCGGACTACTATATAATATAGCTGTCATGGGAAGAATCGGTCGTAGAATGAGTGATTGCTATTCTTCTAATAAGTCTGAAAGAGACCCACACTTATAATTCATATATAAAAAGCAATCGATTGGAAATAAGACTTTAACATAAAAGTATGTTGAAGCAAAGGGCATTTCGTGTTCGGCTTGCCACAAATATTTGTTCTTTCTTGTTTTTTACTTGTTTCCCATTTTTTTTGTGCAGGGTCTTAGCTGCATGTGTTCACGCTTAATTGCAAACAAAGGGAGGCAAAATGGTAGGAAATGGGGGCCAGTTGCGGCACAGCGGCAACTGAGAAGTGTTTTTCCATTTCCGGCGCGCGGCGCAGCATGCAAATTGCCGAACCGGAAGTCGTTTTAAGCATTTTGTACTCATTTTGTTTTCGCACAAGGACAAGTGACAACATCCTGGCCACGGACAAAGTTGCGCCGCGTGCCACGGCAAATGTCTTGAGATGCGAGTATTAACTGTTGGAATTGCGGATGCCTCGACTGCTGCTGCTGCTGCTCCTAGTGCTGCTGTTGTTGTTGCAAGTGACAAAGACACAAATCAGCTGACAACAGCGACAAGCCGCAAAACGGAAGTGGTGGAAAAACTTGCGCGGCAAACGAAAATGTTTTAAGCCAAATTGACAATTGTTCTGTAATAGGAAACAGTCAAACGTTTTATAATATGCCATTTACGCGTCTGCAAATGAACTTTGTCTAGTTAGGGTATTTAGCTTTGAAGTAGAGCATTTGTTCAACAGCCACTGCTCCAGGTTGTTGCCACACTTTGTAAGGTGTTGAATAAAGTTTTTGCTCCCTTTCAATGCGGGGCGACACTTTTTATTTTTTTAATTTCTTTTATCTCACAAACAGTTCTTCAATGACTCTTAATTAAACTTGTTTAACTACGCAAAAAGTCAACAATTGTAACGCTCTGCAGGTTTGCATGCCATTTGCCTCTTGCTGCTTAACTCGGCTTCGTTTTGGGCTGTTCATATACCCTTTGAAATGCCTGATGTATATCAAATATACTAAACATATTCCAAATCGTCATAGCAAGACGAACCGATCTATGCCCGTACTACTTAGAAACTATGGGAATGCAATAATGAGATGCTTTGAATCAAATTGAGCTGTTATCGCCAACGTATCTTCCAGGCGATAAAGAAGGGATAGGGTAATAAAAGGCAATGCATCAAATTGAGCATCTATCGCCAATATATCTGGGAAAGAAAGAGATATTGTAGTGCAATAAGAAGAATCAAATTGCTAAGAATTAAATTGAATTGATATCGGCAATGCATCTTTTAGGCGATAAAATGGCGATATTGCTTATAATACTCAATACACAGTAAAAATGCACATTCCTATCTATCGCAATTGTCGGAATGATATCTTTTGGTGAAACACTCTCAACTGAAAGCATTTCTCACTTAGTTTCGGTGCTATTTTTACGTTTTTTTTTTGGTTTTCTGCGTAGATAGAGCGAGAGAATATTGAGTGAAAATAAAGTGAGATAGAATTGGCCATTGTTCAAATTGTTATCAAATGGTTGCTGCCAGTTTAATGCATTGGCAAACAGTTGCTCAACCCAAAAATGGTTCACAATGCGCCAATAAACTCGTTTAAAACTGTTGCATTTCGATTCGAGTTTTTGCACAATGCGCTTGATAAAACGATTCTCTATTTTTTGTGTTTGGCTTAAAATACCCAGAATAGAGTTGAATGCTTGAGATAAATATGCTCAGTTATTTTAATTGCTTTATAAATTTTGGACATTTTGTAACTTTTAGTTGAGTTGATACAATTTCGTATTACTAAAAACATTTAAACGGTTCAACTGTTAATAGCATTTTTGTGGTATATATAACTTTTTATTTTGTAAAATTTATTTTACTTTTGTTTATTTAAGGCCAGGCAAATGCTTTACTTTGTGGGTAAAACATTTATTATTTGTGTTTATTTGTAAATGTTATAATTGTTAAATTGAGTAGCTTGAAGCAAAAATTGCAAATAGTATGTTGTTATACGCTAAATTTGATATCTTGCAACTGAATAAATATCCTTGCAGTGATAGTCAAAATGTTGGGGGTACAAACGACGATTTATGAACTTCGCCAGTTTCCTTACAAGCGACTTTACAGTTTTAAGAGCTTTCATAACATAACATGTCAGAGCAACTTAGCAGCTGTAAACTATTTTTAGAAAATAGTTTTAATCTATTACTAATGTCATCAATATTTAAAACTCTAATGTATTCAGAGAACCTTAAATTATATGTATATGTTTTAAGTTATAAGACATAACACAACATGACAAGTCATAAAAAAAATAACGTAATATAACAGAGTAACTTAACAGCTGTAAACTATTTTCAGCAAACCTTTTATTAATTGATGAAAATAGAGAAAAAAAATTAAGGAAAGGTCATCAATATTAAAAAACTCTACTCTATCTAGAATACCTTAAATTATATATTATAGCATTAAATGTAAGTGATTTTATTACGCACACGACCTGTTGTTCGATATAAACCTGGACGGCACCTATTAAATGTGAGGCTTAGAGGCAAGTAGTGGCAGCCCTGTCAATTGGCAATGAGGCAACAAAGTTGCAGCACTGACCAGCTACAATAATTGGCACTTTTCTATGTGTGTGAGTGCGTGTGTGTTCGTTTGTGTTTTTGTTGGTGGACGTTAATAAAGCGCAACATGCAGCCAGCTGGACTGAAGTTTGTCTGGACTTGGGCTCTGGCTGTGGCAAGTTGTGCCATTTGTTAGATTTTTAATAACATTAATAAAGTGCACAAAGCAAAGAGTCAAAGAGCTGAGCACACGCCATGGGCCGCGCATGTCCAGGATGTGGCACACGCACACGGGCACGAAAGCCTGAAGAGCCAAACGGAAGGAAGTCGCAATCGAGTCACATGGCAACTTTGCGTTTATGCTTATTAGCGCTGGGCTCTCGTGCATTCAAGCCATTAATACAATGCAGAAGAATAGCAGCGGGAGACGGGCGATGGGAGACGGGGGCACCAACAGGAAGCTGTGGCATCCTTTTAGCTGCAACATAAAAAGAAGAAGAAGGAACGCAGAGAAAAAAACGTGTATGAATGTCTCTGGCATTGGCTGGCTCATAAAAAGCTCGACATACATCAGCCAGAGTTGCGTCAGGACTCTGCTGCGAGGACGTGGCCCCGCCTGTCATGTTACAATGATAAAAAGTAATTTTATGACGCACTCACAACAATGCATGGCCAGACTAAAACCAAGAGCACGCTGCACTTATTGGTTCGACAGGCGTTCATTGTCTTTGCCCAAGACGCATACAGGACCTCGCCAGTGTGTGTGTGTGTGTGTGCGTGTGTGTGAGTCCTTTTGTAATGACTGTAGCTGGGCATAAAAGGCGTCGCTTTTAAAAGCGCACTTTGCACGCCGCGTGTAACTTAAAACGCATGCCTCAGACGACAACCTCTACCCTCCCACTTCGCCCGCTCGCCTTCACTCTCCCTGCAAACCCCAACACTCGGCAAAAGAATGCCCTTATAAATTTAAGCAAAATCTATATAGAAATCAGAACATTTTTGTGTTTAAAGTATATACCATACTAAGAAAGATCAATAACAAAATACTAAAACGAAATTTAATTATGATTTATATTGATTAATACTAAGTAAAAAATGCTTAAAAAGATTTTGGAAGGCTAAAACAAGCCGTCATTTTGTTTACGAAATTTGCATGTTGTGTGCTGAAAAACTAGTTTTCATTATAATAAAATCTTGCTCAGATTAAATAACTATAATTTTGAAAACACAAAATGCTGCAATTTCGCTTCAAATCTAGCTCAGCTTTAAGACAAACCAAAACAGAATTGAACAAAAAATTTGACTAAATGTTCTAAAACCATTTTGGACGGCAATGGCTGCATTCTAATGTCATTTGTTGCAGCTGTTGCACTTGCCACAAAAACGCAAAACGAATCCAGGCCGCGACGCGTTGCAAGACTTAAATCAATTTCGGTTCGACGGGGCACCAAAAGCCAACATGTGGCAAGTGTCACTGTGCGCGCCGCCCCGCTGCTGCTGCCCCTGCTGCTGCCAACATGCCGCAGCGGCCGCCAATCTGGCAGTTTTGTGCGTTATTTCCGTTTCCGGTCGCCAAAGCCGCGGCCATTGTTTTTATTAATATATATATTTGTTTAAACTTAATTGTTTTGTTTGGTTTTTTGTTTTTGTTTGTTTGGCTCAACGTGTTTATTATAATTTATGCAACAAATGAAGTAAATCATACGCACAAAACGATTAAGAGAGCGAAAGAGATAGACTTCCCCCCTCTCTCTCTCTCTCTCTCTCTCTCTCTCTCTCTCTCTCTAGAGCGAGTGAGCGAGATGCAGCGCTGGCTCGTTAAATGCCGCAAACAGAATATGGCAATAGTTTTATATCAAAATTGTTGTTATTGCTGCTGCTGCTGCTGCTGATTTTTCAGCAGTCATTTGCAGTTGCTGCTGCTGCACTTTGTTGCCTGCCTGCCTTCGCACCTCCCACTCAAGCCGTTGCCCGCACAGCCCCCGTCGACCATCCCCCGCAACAGCGCCTAACCAAGTACGCTCTTCATTTTGGCCCCGTGGCAAGTCTAATGGACGTCATTGGCCATAGTTTTCTGACTTTTTGTATGCTGTCAAGTGCTCGCACTCGAAATTATTATCTGCCATTAATCATGGCTATAATGTTTTGGCTGGCTGCTATAAAATGGAAGTGGACCGAGTGGCTACCAACACAGAGCACAGCTCAGCTGACGCTCCACCTCCCGAGCACGCCCCTTTTTACTCTGGCAGCGTAACACCAAGAGAACTTTGGACACTATGGCAGCCATGTCGAGGGCAGCAAGAAATCGTAAGCTCTGATAAATGTGTATTCGCGGATTTCGTGAATTGTCGACGCTTAACTTTGGGATCAAAGCAGTTGATAACTGAGAATGTTAAATGGTTTATTACAATTGCCTCAGTTTGGCTTTTTTCTCGTATTGCCACAACTAGCAAAAGGTCTCCTATGGAAGTGCTTTAGGTTTGATCAGAATTAACATTTATTTATATGTATTTTTATTCAATGTTTTTTCTTTTTTCTTTCTTTATTTAAAGAACTTCTTAAACTGCCCGGGCATTTATAATTTTCTGCATCACTTTATTACAGTGACAATTATTTTAACTGCAGGGCATTTTTATTACGACAGTTCTTGTTGGCATTTTTTTGTTGTTCACCCCCCGCACTTTTCATTTATATATTTATATATATATATATTTTTCCCCCCCGCCACGCACTAGTCTGGGCTGTTTTTTGTTGTTTTTTCTTTTTTTTTTAACTGTACACAAAGCCACACGCTGGGCGTACAGCAGGGCGCAAAAACCCTAAAAACAGTCCACACAGTCGACGGTCCAAAAGTCCAGACTATGGCCATAAGGTATTGTAAACTATACATAAATAACAAGCTCAATTTAGGCTCATATTAAAATAGAAAATAGAAAATTTTATGCTGAGGCTGGCGAAAAAGGTGAGAGTGGGCGGCGCGGTGCGGTGCGTGTTAAGACACACCAAAAGTGTGTCAACAATATGTGCATGTGTGTGGTGGTTGTGGGTGTGTGTGCGTGTGTTTGTGTGCAAAGGATTGTTTATTCTTATATGGCTGGCTGAGCTGACTGTCTAAGAGCTAACACACTCCCACAGAGAGACACTCAGACCTGTATTCATATTCATATTCGTATAAAATTTATGACATGGCATATTTCCTTATGCTGGCTAAGGCTTTGCATTTTACATGAATACCGATACGAGGCATATATTTTTCCTTTTGTCTTAACGCCATAGCCATAGTGGCAATCTGATACGGCCCAAGGTGTAGCATTTCAAATTTAATAAACCACCACAGCAAGCTGGCAGCCAAACAACAACAATAACAATCCACCAAGATGAAGAGCAAGAAACCACATCTATTTTCAACGTATCGAAGACTAAATGCCCTTTCAGATTTGCAGCAATTAAATAAGTGTGCATATATATATTTATGTTGTTATTTGGCAATAGTCGTCCTGGAACTTTGATTATAAGATGATTGATAGGGTGAATATAGAGTCCACGCAATCAAGCTAAGCAAATATATTTATATAATCTTCAATACAACAACTACATGATATAGTTGTTCTAACCAATTAAGATTTTCAAACAGTTTTTTATAAATTAACAAAAAATTGGTACATTTGCTTTAAGTATTGTAAAACTTATAAATTTTCAATATTATATATACATTTTGTTCCGGTTTTTCTGTTTATTTCTTTATGTAATAAACAAGGTATTCAATACTTAGGTTGAGATTCGTTTTGTCGTCCATTAATAAATAAATAATAAATATTATTAATTATTAATTCTTCATATAAAACAGCGGTTTTTAAACGATTTTTCCAACAATAATTATATATGGATATATTAAGCAAGGATATTGATATAAGGAGTAATGTTAAAAGCATATTGCTGAGTCTAAAAAAACAGAACAATTGTCTATGCAAAAACAAATTTTTCGATCAGTTTTTGGGTTAGAGCTATAGGATATAAGTAGTAATACGATGTGACTCAGATTTGGTTTATATATAGGAAACATGGCTAAACAAACATATGTAAGCGGCAAATCTTTTTCAGATAAAAAATGGCAAGTTTGTTCGCGATATCTAAAACAAAATTTCAATATGAATAATACACGAATAATACACGAAATTACCTAAGAACTCAATAGTATTTTGACCCATTCTTATAAAGATGTCTTGAAGAACTAAATAGTTTGTTGTTTATGCAAAACGAACTCTCCGACAGATTATGCCCATACAAACTCTATAAAATACTGATTTGATCAGTCCAATTGCTTAATAGACAAATCTGTGCCAAGTTTTTGCCAGCAAGAACATCATACAGGACAGTATATCGCATATTAGACAAAGGATATTATTACTTGAGTGGGTTTTGAGATATCTTATTCAATGCGTTGCACATGCTTTGGCATAAATAAAATACCCGCTGCTTGGGGTAAGAACATGTGGCATTTACCTACCGCAAAAATTTCATAAGCCCGGCCACGTTCTATGCGGGCGAAAATGCTTCGTACCCACCCGAAATTTCCGAATCCATTGAAAACCCATTTAGTAATGCCCTGCTCAGACCTGTGTTCTGGGTTTCAGTTTCTCCGCCCGTCGTTTTCCTTGCTTCCTTTTGCTGTGCGTGTCAATGCAGCAAGCAAAGTTTTTGTGTGCCTGCCCTTTGCCCTTTTTTTTTCGCCACATCAGTCAAAGCACCGCAGCAACAGCAGCTTATACACACACACACCAGCTCAGACTCACACACATACACACACTCGCACACTCGCTTCGAGTGACTGATGCAATGTTGCATGCTAACGGATTTGTCGGTGGCAACTTAACACTCACAGCTGCCGTTGTTGCTGCCATTGCCTGGTTGCAGGCTGCTCAATTGCTGGTTGCATCAGTTTTCGGCTCCGGCTGCACTTTTCCCTATGTGTGTGTTTGTGTGCGTGCTAATTTGGCATCTAATTTTGCAGCATGGACAGCGGCAAATGAGCAACTTTCAACTGATGCCACCTACTGTTGCAACTGGCTGCTGCTGATTTTGCTTTTCTCTTGTACTTGCATTTGCAATCGCAACTGTCAAACCATCAAAATGAGATGACGCAAGCAGCAGAGGCGACAATTGCATTTTGTCACTCAGTCCACCAACAACAGCCACCTAACCCGACCCCCAAACCCCATTTCCTCCAGGCCGGGACAACACAACAAGAGCATCATTTTTGTTTTAGCCTAACAAACTTCATTAATGCGCATATGCAGCTCAATTGGCAGCTGTTAAGCGACGTACAGGCTGTGAGCTGTTAACTAACATGGCGAGCTATGTTATTGAATAATTAGAATGCACCTAACTTGCTCGGCAATCTGTGAATCTGGAGCCTGTTTAAGTTGATGTAGCTCACCTATCCTCAATTCGTATCACTTTATATAAAGTACAGCCTGTGCGTTGCATATTGGCATAACAGGCTGTCACAGCTGTTAAGTTAAAACTCTTAAAATGTTAAGACAAGACAAGCACTAAGAAACTATTTGTCTACTTAATGAGTTATCAGCTTGCTTTTAAGTGCTTTCAAAGACGCAACAGCTTAACCCGATTGTCTCACATGAACGCGCTGTTAGCTAATAAGCGAGCGCTGTTAATTAACAGCTGTTTGGTAATGTGCCGCAATTAAAAAACTGATGTTAATCTATTGCATAATTCCACTAATATCATGCGATGCCAATTAATATGTTATCGTAGAACCTTGCATTCAGGACTTGACGCCCAGGCAGTTGGCAGGACTATGAAGCACAATGAGCCAGCTATATTATCTATGTATGTACATAAATACGTGCGCGTGTGTGTGTGTGTGTGTAAATACGATATATGTAGGTTGTAACAGCGGCGTAATTATGTTTGCTTACGTGGCCAGTGTCGCCAGCAACAACCACAACAACAACAACAACAGCAGCAGCAACAGCAACAAGGATGTCGCCAGTGTGGACAACACCAACAATGTGGCCTGAAATTTGACACTTTCACAGTTGGTCAGTTGATTTGGTCGCTTACTCCGCCATAGCCTGAATGACTCCGCAACCGCACCCGGCCCGTGTCAAGCTTCTGCACCCTCTACCCGGTACCCGGCACCCGGCACCCCGTGCTCTCCTGCTCCCTGCCTGTCTGCATTTCGTTAGATTAATGTCCTGCTCAATCATCAATAGGTTCAGCGTATAGCGCCGTTTTGTTTGTACAGCACTTGTTTATCGGCCCTGGCGCCCGTTTTTGCCCTGGCCTCTTGCTTGGGTTCTTTCCGTTCCGATTCGCTGTTTTTTATACCCTGTACCCTTTGTAAATGGCTTCAAAGGGGTATTCAGGCTTTGTGTCAGCTTATGTGACAGGGAGCAGGACGCATCACTGTATGTACTATGTACTTGACAAGGTCTAAAATATGAATCAATCTAGCCATGTCCGTCTATCGGTTCACTCCTTTGGCATTCTGTCTGAATAGTTTGTAAATTTTTCTCTTTCGCAATCCTGTATTATTTCTATGCAATCGATAATTATCGATTTGAAGACATGGCTCTTAAGCCATATATATTAACACTTATCTTTTTTGACTAGCTTCCCAACTCCCCAAAAAATGAAAAAATATATTTTTAAATGGCTTTGAGATGCACGCACACTTGGAGGACATATTCATTTCCTGAACATTTTAGCAAGAACATACCATAAACTCCAAAGTTCTTTAAGAACGTATTTCGCATAGATTGTTGTTTAGGATAGAAGAAGCACAGTCGCAGCGAAAAATGCAGCTAGTTAGCTTGTGTATGTGTGTATATGTATTTTTGTGGATGTATGGAGGTGAATGTATTGAGGGAAGTACAAATTTGTGTGACGTCAGCGCGGCGCTGGGTACAGGGTATCGCCTGGGGCGCACTCCCAACTAGAGCACTCTTCTTTTTTTCTTGGTTCCGCTCCTTTTTTTTTCTTTTGCTGCGCTTTATTCTATTTATTACGGCTTTCATTTTGGCTTGTGCATTCATCCTTTGCTTTGTTCTTTCGTTTACTTTTAATTCATTTAGGTTTTCTTGTTGTTCATTTTGATTGATGACCACTTTAATTGCGGATATTAAATGACAAGCGAATGGTGGCGCATCCAAGCCCCACTTCCCCTACTCCCTCACACCACCCCTCTACGCCACACACTATGTCACCTTCTGTTCCTGCGCTGAACTTTAGCATTTTGTGGCTTCATTTTGGCGCTCTAATTTCCAGCTGTTCGGCAGCAAATGGCTCGGCTTTATCGATCTCTGCATGGGTGGGTTTTTCTTCACTGGATGCACACACAGCACATGTAGCTGCAGCAATTTGTTGAGTTTTCATGCACTTTTTCCACCCACACACACACACATCGAGTTAATCAAAGTGAAAAACAATTGCAATTTGATGTGCAGCTTGAAGTAGTTTTAAGCAATACTCGTTTTTTCTGAATTCGAAATGTAGTGTGCACAGTGTAAAAGAATTATATAACGATAAGCAACACTGTTCACTAACAAATAAGAACGCTTCGTTGCTAATTAACAACAAATTCTAATTAAAGAACGTCCTATTCTGCCAGGCATAAGTGGTAAATTAAGAATAAAAAAAATTAAAAATGAAAAAATATTTATTGAAAACTTTCATTGTGCATTATTAAATATTTTAAATCATTTAAAAGAAGAAAACGTTCAAAAAATGGGTTGGTTTAAAGCTTATTGTGCAATGCAAGATGAACAATTAATCTTTTGTACCATCTTTTGTACAATTAAGAATGTAAAATGTACAATTTTTAAGGAAGTCCACCATGTTTTTCGGTACTTTCTTGATTAAATGAAAACTTATAAGCTCTTGTATTGCAGCACTCCTTTCGTTAAAGTCTAAAGTGTTTAATTATTGTCATATCGTAAAATTTTGCATTAGAAATGTTTTTTAGTAGCTTACAAGTTCTCTAAAACTCTTACGCACTTTTCAAATTTTAGAGCCTCAAACTGTTAAAAGCTCAACCACAAAATTTCCATTTACCAGCTTTGCTGCTCTAATCAGGTATTCCGGCACGCATAAACACAATCTGCTGTTGATGGGGGAAGAGAATTCCAGAGTTCACGCTATTTTATGCCTTTGATGTGGGCGCTAAATAATGTTGACTTTGCCAGCCGGTTAACGTTCGAGGTTCACGATAATGATGAAGATGATGATGAAGTCGTGGACTGAAACGGAAACTGGGCTATAACTACATAATAATTCTAATGAAAAATGTCAAGCTGCAAATTTGATTACTTGCTTTGATTGTCAATTAAAGCACAACAACAAATTTGCACTGGAGAAATCTCGTTAGGTTCCTTGTATATAAATATACTATATGTATATATGTGTGTGTGTGTGTGTGTGTGTTCTATATATATATGGCACCGCAGTTGATGATGAGCGAATCCTAATTAATTTTGTGCTACACGCATATATTGTTGGGCCTTGCATTAAATGACACAGCAAATCAGTTGGCTCTCTCATTAGGCGGATTAATTGATAAATTGATATTGGCTGGATAGTGCCTGAGGGCGGGGGTTGAGGCGGGAGGAAATTGCTTGTAGCTGGAAGTTATGAACTAAAACTTAACTCAACTGAACTGAACTGAACTGATTTTACGACTTGTGTGGGTGTGTGTATGTGCACGCGTGTGTATTTTGACCACTTGCAATTCCAAGTTGTTAAAAAGTGTTCTGGGGCGAAAAGAAAAACATCAAATCGAACCCTGTCTGGCTGTCAAATCAAACTTTGATTTGATTTGATGCTTTTTGCCGTGCAACTTTTATGCGAGCTGACATGAAGTTTGGCAACAACAATCAGTTAATGCAATGCTTGTTGGAGAAAAAAAGCAAAAAATCAAACACCCAACGTGTGTGCGACAGAGTATTTGTTTGCAGTGTTGATTAATTGTGTTCGGTTTTTAGTGTCAGCAGCGGATCATGATTAATGCTATTGTTGTTGTTATTTGCTGAGGGTTCAAGTGTGACCAAATTGCTAATTGCTGTTAAGCTTTTTAATTTTCATATGTGAGACGACAGCAGCCGCAGCACTAACAGCAGCAGCAAAAATATTAACAGAACCAATAACAGCAGCAGTTACAGCAACAATAGCATTTACAACAACAGCATCAACAACATTTACAGCAACAACAACAACAACAACAGCAAAGGCTAACAGCAGCAGGTTAAATGCCACAGCGAAAGCATAAAAAAAACCAAGGCACGAAGCTGAAAGCGTAAACGAAGCCAAAAAGCGAACAGCCTTAAGCGAAAGCCGAACGCAACGCAGCCAATTAAGGATGCGCCTGCGCTGTGCACAAAGAGTGCGGCTACTCTCTCGCCCTCTCACTTACTCATAAGCGCTCTTAGAAAGCTTTTTGAAAAGCTTTGGGATCAGAGCAACGTAGCAGCGCGAAAAAAACGTTCTTATACGTCGCTTGGTTTCATTCAAATACCGCAGCACAGCTGCTCGAGCGTTCAGTTGCTGGCAAGTGGTCGGTGTGAGTGGTTGGTTGCACAGCAGCGGACAGCAAAGCCAACAGCATTGGAGCAGAAGCAGCAACAGCAACAGCAGCAACAACTACAGCAGTTGGTAGTGTGTGGTGGCAATCAAAGTTAAATTGCTGTTAAATTGATATGTGTTGTTGTTGTGGGCGCCGCTGCCAACAACGATCAGCAGCCGCAGCAGCGACGACGACGTCAACGACACTCGAATCAGCAACGCATTCAACGTCAACGTAATCCCTGCCACTTGACGAACAACAAGAAGAACTCAGACAACGTGCCCTTTTTTTACAATGGGACGCCCGATTAAAAACAAAAAAAAAAAGAAGAAAATTTACACAAAAAAAAAAAAGAAAAGAGGAGAAAAGAAAAGCCAGCGCGCTCAAGTGCTCAAGTGTTGGCCAAGTCATTTGTGCGTTCATTGTAGAGGATCCGCTGGCTGAAGGATGACTGTGGCATAAGGAGCGAAAGCAAAGGCAGCTTAGTGCAACGGCATCTTCGCCCTCATATAATGTCTGCTAATATTTGAAGAGTGCACCGCATTAATTGACAAAAAGAGGGCGACTACTTACAAAGGAAGAGAATGAGTAAGAGAAAGAATGAAAAGGAACTGCGGATGCCTAGACTTTGGCTTTTGGTTTGACTTCTAATGAGCGACGCTCTCTATTGCCAGGTAAGTGCCGGCTTAAGCCTAAGACCTGCTGCTGCCTCTAAACTTATACATATATGTGTGTTGAGTGTGCGTGTTTGTTTGTGTTGTGTGTGTGTGTGTGTGTGTGTGTTTTTTAGAGTGTGGGATTCTGTGATTTGGTGGCGAGGCCAAAGTGATTTATGTGCCAATAAATGCACGAAGCTCTCGCATTAATATTGCATCTACTCTAATACTGCAGCTCTCTCTTTCCCTCTTACTAAGCCAGTGCTGGCCAATATTTTATGGCAAATTAGCCTAGCTGCGTAATTTAGTGTTGCATACACAACAGGCGCAACGCCCCCCCCTCCTCGCTGAAACTGCCCAGACACTAAATTACATAACTCTAGTCAACCATATGGCACAAATTATACGGCAAATCGTTGTTGCTGTCAATTTGCAAATTAGAGACAGACCCACACACACAACACACACACACACACAACACTCTCACGCAACCATCAATTGCAAAATTTGTTTGTTTGTTTGGTTTCATCCCTTCTTCTGCCCTTTTTTTATGGGGCATGGCAATCAGCCATCAATTGTTTAACATATTGCACTTTATTACGGGCATTGGTTAGGGGTATTCCTCACACACGTCCCGCAATTTTATTGCCCTGATTTCTCGATTTGTCGGATTTTGAGCAGTTGATCTGTGTGCCATTTTGCGGTCGTTTTGTTTGTTTTTCATATAATTACATGCAATAACATATATATTTGGGTTTTATTTTGTTTTCTCTTTTATCAAATCGGTCTTCAATTCCTCTTTTTTTTGTGTATGTATATGTGCAATTTGAATGTTTTTTATCAAATATGATATGTGCTACAATTAATTAAACATAAACAATGCCCATCAATTGTGCTTTAAAGCTTACAAAAATAAAACACATTTTATATTGATATTATATTTATATTTAAAAATCTAAAATTCTTTAAGCTATTAAGAGTTTGCCTTAAAAAAATCCTTTACAGTCTTCGCAACTCTCACTTAATTGTCGTAAAAAACATATTTTTTTAATATATTGAAAGTATATTTATCATATTTGGTAAAGTTTTTGCGAAAGTTACTGTTCATACATAAAAACAAATCGTTTTTTTTTTTAAGTATTACAGATTTTTGATTTCGAAAAATGTTTTCAGCTCTTATTACAGTGTGTATAAATCTTGTGTATATATATTAAGTAAAATCATTGATAATGTTTTATATGTCATATATAAAATATTATTGAAAATATAAATATACAAAATACTATTAAAATATATGATATATATATATTAATAACAAAAATTTAAATATCATATATGTAGACGAAAAATTATTGAAAATGTTTTATATCAAAAGATGATTTTGTAATCATCGAATTAGGACATTCAAGTACAGGGAAAACTCTTGGTTACAAGTCCGAAACATACAAACTGTACAAAATGAATATATTTTAAATGCACAAATAAGCTAGAGAAAATGATAACCCCATAAGAAATCGGTACACTCTAAATAGATTTCCAAGTATTTTCACGAGGCAACAGCGTAAAAAACTAGCTCGTAAACGTTGGCTCAAAACAAAGCTAGTTTTTCAGTCAACTCAAAAGCAGCCTTTCGTCTACCTAGTTCAAATATTTTGCTCAAACACTTTCGCTTTCAATGGCGAATTCAATTAGGAACTGAAACAAAAAAGGCACAAAATGTGAAAAGTGAATAGAATAGAACGCAGTGAAAACGTGGCCCGTAGCGTTAGCTGCTGCTTTTGGCTGGCAAAAATCTTTTTTAATAATATTTAAATGGAATTACTTTTAATTAAGTCCAAAGTCCAAGAACAACCACAAAAGGCTGCAGTACTTAGGCGGCGGCGACTACGCAGCCAGCCAAACCCAAAATGTTAACAGTCTCAAATTACCAAGTCGAAACAGAAAATCATAAGAAAAAAAAAATCAAAATAAGATGCACAAAACTTTTACTAGCCGAAAATTAAATACTCTTCTTGTCTTAGTTGATTTAGACAGAAAAAGAGAAATTTCATTTTGAGAGGATGGTTCCTATGTGAACTATATAATATGCTATTTCTGATAAGCAACAAAATGTTTGTCAATCATTTTCAAGCACAATAAATCATGATTTTGCTTTCTTTGAAAATAAGAAAAAAAAAGTCTTGCAGTAACTAAATAAAATAAGTGTGAATAAAATATATTTCTCCTATTGTAAAACTTCTTTTTAATTACGAAGTCATAATTTTGCTGACATTTACGCTTTCCATAAAAATAAGGAGAACAAAAATGGTCTGCAACATTTAAAGAAAAAATATATGTTATTTCTTCTGATAAATTGAAAATCATTTCAGATTGAAACTCAAATCTGCTTTGCCTTTGAGATATTTAATTTATTTTGAAATGAATTGAATACGCATTATAGATTTTTTCCATATGTAAAAAAGTCCAGGAACAATTTTAGAAAAATATATGAAATTTTCTTGAATAATTTTCAAACTGAGCAGAAACTCAAAATTCAATTGCAATGCATATATTTAATTTATTTTTCATTTATTTATAAATTAATTTTATATGTTTTCCATCTTATTAAGTGAAAAGAAGATAATATACAATATTACAAATATTTTCTAAGATATTCTTTTATACAAAGGCAGCTATATGATATTGCTATGCTATTTATTTTATATATATATTCATGAAAGTAACTAACTTGCGAAGCCAAGCATACCTCTTGGAAGGGCATACAAATGAAGCGCAAGGAAGTGATTAAAATTTTACCTACCTAGGCAACTGCTGGTCGCTCGGTTTGGCCCTAAGTTTGCGCCTTTTTCTGTTGCCTTTTTGTACGGTATTTTACTTGTTGTGTTTTGTTTTTTAATAAGTAAGTATTAATTAATGCAAAAATGAAGAACTGGAACTTAAGTAGGGCTTCTGCTGCTGCTGCTGCTGCTGCTTCTTGTTTTACAAATGAGCAGCGCTTTTGCAGTTCTTTATTTTATTTTTTTTTTTTGGAAATTTGAGAGCGTGACGCAAATTAAGAACCCGATTGCCGTTCAGGGCGCAAGGAGTTGGCGTTCTGGTTGCAACAGCCAACGCTGCTGTCCACTCAAGCGGCAGCAACTTAATGAAAACGAAATTGACACCTGCCTGTCCCCCCTACTCCCTCCTCCCTCCTCCACGCCCCACGTAGCCCCACCAACAACTGCTGCGTACCTGTCGCCCTTACCGCTTATAACGTATTGTTTTCGTGTCTTTAGCCTCTTTTTTTTTGTGTATTTTTGCTGCTGTTGCTGACCGCAGTAAAATTATACGCACGTCTGAAGTTACGTGAAATGTCAATGATGGAGTGGGGTTGGGGAGGGGGGACACGGCGTGTCAATATTTGAAACACCACACGGCCAGGGCAACGCCGGGCAGCCCTGTTCCGGTTGTCCCCACGGCAGCGCCTTGTACGCCCGTACACTTCCTGTGCCCGTTGACATTCTGTACGCCATCATTGCAAACATCCGTGCATGTGTCTGCGGCCAGTGAAAATGCTCATAAATCTTCTCACATAGTGCGCCAATCCACGGCCCGATTCTCCACGCCCAAGTCTAGTGTGGCGTTATTTCGATTTCAAAATTCAGTGCGTATGTGTGTGTGTGCGAATGTGTGTGTGTTTGTTTGGTTGTGCGTGTGGCGACTTTATGTTTTATCTTGCTTTTACGCTTCCGTACTGCTGCTCCAGCTCCAGCTCCAGCTTCGCCTGTAGCCTTTGGCAATGCCCCTGTTAGCCCGTTCCAGTTCTCGGCCAGTGCTCGAATTGTCTCCAGTTATTTCAGTTTGTTGTTTAGCTCATAAATCTGCTTATCTGGTGAGTCGTCGCATTGGCTGCGCACCGCCTAACAGCTCAAAGTTGCCAACGCCTTTTTGTTTTCGATACCCTGTAATCAAAAGGGTTTAGTATTAGCGCTCAGTCGGCTTATAAGCCCACACAAAATAAGCCAATTGTAAGCTGAAGAACAGAATCTACAAATCTTTTGCAGCTGCTTTCTGAGAATATTCTAAGCGCCCGAGCAGAGATTTTTCTTTAAATGTCCACAATTTTGTGTATATTTTTGTTTTTCTGAGCAATTGCTTATACGCGTCCCGAATAGTGACATTTTTTACCATTTGGTGTATTTGTACTATTTTAGATTTAATTATGGCGCAAAACATAATTTTTTATGAAATTAGCTTGTCTTAACAGAAATTTAATCAAAGATTCATTCTTAAGATTATGCTTGGCTTGGCCGAGCAGGGACAACTTTTAATCCAACTAGGAATTTCGCATATATATCACACTCAAAATGATAACTGCCAAAATAAGAAGATATTCATGAGTAAAATTCAGCATCAAAATAACAGTTTATGTGGCGCCCGAGCAGGACATTTTTTATCCAAATGGGAAATTCCCATAGATATCATGCTCAAAATGTGCAAATATTCATGAGTTAGGTATTTTCGAAAACTGTTTGCAACTTCGAGTAAAATCAGGCATGTACGGCTTCCGAGCAGGGACATTTTCCACTTGTATTTCACTTAGCGTATCCCGAATTCGTTCAGCATCGACTGCTGCAGTCCTAGCAGAGTTCAAGTTTTGTGTGTGCGTAGGTTTTTTTTTTCGGTTTTGTTAGATCCGAGTTACAGATTTTGTGCGGACTCGGCCCAGCTGTGGCGCATTAAAGGATTTTGCAGAAACTTAACCCTATTGCAGTCATGCATAAATTTGTTAGATTTGGCCATTGACAAAAGCAGCAAAACCAAACGAAACCAAAAAACAAACACACACAACAACAAACGGCAAACGGCAAAACAATATTGAGCCAAAAATGTTGTGTAACCCAAAATGGTCGAGCGCCTAAAAGTTATAAATATTTTTTGGAATTAATTAAGCTCTTGCACGGCCGACGCCAGCAACAACTGGCCAGCTGGGGTTTGGGGCGTGCCAACAAAGGGGGCCAAAGTCCTGCTCACCCTTCGGCCCTTAGACAAAAAGTATGTTTGAAATATGCACGAAATGAAATTAGTAGCCAAAAGATAAAAACCTAATGAAATCAAATGCGGCCTAAATGTTTTGAGTTGTTCTTGGATTGTCGCTGGGGAGCAACAACAGCCCAAGAAATAACACAATGCCTTCCCCCAAGTGTGTGGGGCAACGGAGTCTGGCGTCGAGCGCCAAGAAAATTGAAATATGTGCGTCTATAAATGGGTTACAATGGGGTTTACTGAAGCGTAAAGTCAAATGCGCTAATGAAAGATTGCGCAGGCAATGCAAAAGATGATTAACAGAGCAGTTGAAATGATAACCCAAATACAAAAACAAAAAACGAAAAAAGAATAGGCAGGAAATTGGCAAAAAGAAGCTTGAGCCAAGAAATTAAATTGATAAATTGATAAGTGGAAATGCGAAGAAATTTATGAGAAATGTTTTGTAATTCATGGATTGACAGACGGAATGGGGAAAGGATTAAACATTTCCAAAAACTCAAATGCAAGCAGAAAATATTGTGTGGAAATTAAAACTCGAGACTTCTTGAAATGAACTGTTAAAAGTGAACTGGGAAATTTGTTAATTAAATTCCTTTGGTGTATCATTTTATTGAAGAACTCATCATTTGATATGAAAACAAAACAGTTGACAAATTGTTGAAGTGAAAAGAATTTAAATAATATTTCAGATATCAGTTGCAGGTTAAAAAAACAATTTTGCTTTTTGACTTATATTCAATTTTTAATTAAAATCCTTACAAGGTTTCATAGCGGCTGCAATGTATACAAAAGAGAAATGCTAAAATCTTAAATTTGTTATGTTTAATGCCTAAAATAATCGAAAATTGATAAAAGGGCATATTGGAACTTTAATACATGGACTTGAGATGCATATATTCTCCTATACGATGCGCAGCGTAATTTTATGAAGCTTTCAGCATTATCTCCTCCCATTTTAATAATATCAATAAAAATATAGGCTAGGTTTTTTAAGCATAACTTTAATATATTGAACTTGTTGAGAATTTTTTGTAATATTCGCGAAAAATCTTCTAATATCGATAAGAATCGATTTTATGACTCGAACACCAAACTTGGAATGCAGCTTCTTTTATATAAACAATTTTAAATTTTTTAAGAAATGTATTGTAATTTACTTGAAAAATGCTTGAAGTTCTTAAAGATATGGCCCCAGTTGACATAAGTTATAGCCCAACGGCCGCGGGTCTGTCATTCAGTTTTGATTGCCGTTGCGGCTACATGTTCCAAATTTAACTGCCATTTAAAATGACGGCTTTGCCGCGCCCCGCACCGTTCCCCCTCCCCTTGAGCCATCGGCACGGCTTAAAGTCGTAAAACGGTCTGTGAGTATGAGTAGAGTATGAGCCAAAATGCGGTGCCATTTAATTTGAATTTTAATGTGCGTACAAAATTCTTGCATGCCCCGGCACGACAAAATTTCCGTTTTTAATATTTATTTCAAATGGCTGAAACTGCAGGCGCAGTGGCTAAAAAGGACATGGCCAGAACTGTCGCTCTAGTGGAGTCGTCTGCATACGTCATCGAACTGTTGACCGAGTTGGCGTTTGGCCAGCATGTTGCCTGTTGCCGTTGGTTGAACAGGCAGCCACCGCCCACCCGCCTTCCGTCCGCCTTCCGCCCGCCTGTCAGCAAAACTGCACACAGATAGCAGCTAAAGGACACGCAGCTGCTGACTGCAGCCGGGGCTAGGACACTGTTTTATGCATTGCATGCATTAAGGCGCAAAGTGTTGATAGGCAGTGGGCACACAGCGCACACAGATTTCTGCTGAAACAGCACGGGCCATAAAAATGGTGCCAGGCGCTCTAGCCGCAGCTTCAGCTGCAGCTGGGCGTGGCATTTGGCTCAGAGTTGACCACTGCTAGGAGCAGCCAGCTACCTGCTGCAGCTTCGCTCACTCACCGACTAGCCACTGGCTTACTACCATCCCCTCACACCCCGCAGCGAGTGCCCCGCCCCGCAGTCAGTTGGCTCCTTGGCAGCCATCAAACGCTGCCATATTGAATCAACGCAAAATAATTGCTTTTTAAATGGGTTTTGTATGCGATCTGAGCGCGCACATAAATTCAAGGCGTCATTGCAGCGCCCCCTCGCGCACCCGCTCCTCTGCAACCGTTGCGCCTCCACGGCAACAGCATAGCGACGCCAACGCCAACGCCAACGCCATCGCCAACCCGGAGGCAAAGTTTTCAACGGCTACCAACTTAACCGGTGTTACGTGAATGTCTTGCTATTTGCCTTTTTTTTATATGTATATCTACATATTTTATTTGTTAGCTTTAATTTTCAGATTTATGTTCGCTGCTGCTGCAGGCCGCAAGGACATTTTTAATGAGATTTCTCTAGCCATAGCACGTAGTAGCTCACCCCATCCCCCCCAGCCACACCCCTCACAAAGGGGATGTGGGCGCTGTCTTCACTCTTCAGCGATGACAGACGCAGATTATGAGCCAAGCCAAAAAGTCACTGTGGTTAAGCAGCTGCTGGGAAAACAAAATGAAAAACGCCAATGGAAATGTGAACGGTAATGGGCTGGGGGGCGGTATGGGGGTAGAGCTTGGCTAGATTGAAGATTGAAGACGTTGCCTTCAGGTTTTGCACTTGGTTGGTTGAGTGGAAAGTTCTGCTGCTGCTTCTTCCTGCTGCTGCTGCTGCTGCTTGTTCTTCTTGTTCTTGTTCTTGTCGTGCTAGTAAATTTGCGTTTTAGCAAAGCAACGAAATAAGTGGCAAGCATTTTTGATTTGTTCTTTGCTGTCAACTCTCTCTTTCTCTCACTCTCCCTATCTCGCTCTCTTTCATTGCTTACTCCCTCTGCTGGCCAGAGACACGCAACATAATTGACTCATTTATCAAGTGAATTTGTGGTCCCACTGTCTTATTCCAACTACAAATAGCAATTGCTTTTTCCCAGTCTTTTTTCTTTTTTTTTTTTTTTTGATTTTAGTTTCTGTTTAGTGATGAAAAATGTGCAATTCTTATGCAAATTCTGTTGCACATTTTGTATATATATATATATATATACATTTATAATCGAATTTCGCAAAACTATTTCAAATGCGAAATCGATGCGAAATTGCAAATGAAAAAGTTTACGCATTTAGAGAAATGCTTGCATAAAGAAAATAGAATTGCAAAATAAATTAATTTGATATTATTCAATACGCAATGGACGATGTTTGATACGATTTTAATAATAAAGCAGACATATATTTTATATTTTGTTATATTTTTTAAAAAAGAAGAAAGCGTTAACAGAAATAAATGAAAAATTGGGCTTTGGAATATTTACGCAAATAAGATAAAAAAATATAATAATAATATAATCCGCCCAGTTAATCTGTGTAAAAGAGTTTGTGCGAATGAATGATAGACTGACTGACTGACTGATTGACTGAGTGAAGGTAGAGCAATGCACAGCCGAAAACTTTAAAGCTACAAAGCTCAAGATTGTACAGAAGCTGGGAAAGCTTGGCTTCTAAGAAGTGCAAATAGGTCTAATTTAGGGTCCAAAATTTTATAAAAAACATCAGAAACAATGCAGACTTACGTCAAAAGCTAGCATGCCTTGGATATCTAACATCTTTACCGACAAACAGCAGGTCGCCGGTTCGAGTTCAGCAGCAATTTTCATTTTTTGACGATCAAAGTCAAGCGCTTTGATTATTTGAGAATTTTTAATTATTAAAACTATTTCGTGAAAAAATGTAATTTTGTATCAGAAATAAAATTATTGAAGGGTTCCTAAGTTGCTGAATTTTTATAAATAAATAAATAAATAAGTAAATAAATAAATAACTATAAATATCTTGCAAAACATTTTATGTATATATTAAAACTTTATCCCAAATAGACAACCTTTTGAATAGCCTTCTTCACAATACAAAACTATTTTGACTTTTATAGTGCTCCAGTTTACAGCAAAGATTTCGTTTTAATTAAAATGGAACATTCCGATCAAAAGTTATGTGTGACAAAAACCCAAATAAATCGCATAGTTGCGCCACATTTTAAATTCTCGACGCAGAGCAAATTGAGCGCAATGTTTGACGCATAGCAACAATCAAATACAATTTTCATTAAGACTAAATGCCAATGTATGACAGAGTGTGCGAGCGAGATGCGTATAGAGCGCGCGAGCGAGATAGAGTATTAGACGAGGCCATAGATTTGTCATCGAATGTTGTTTATGCATAAACTTAATTGAGTTCAAATGAAAGTGTCAACTCATGTGGTACGAAGCTTCAAAGAGCGTTGAGGGGAGGAAGAGGAAGGCAGACGGAAAGAGAATGGGAAAGATGGTGAGCGAGAGAGAGGGGGGGGGGGGGGGGGGGGGGGGGGCGTTAGTTAGCGAATGAGCTAGAGTTGTGATTATATATAGACTGTCGAATGTTTGGCCGCAAATGTCAGCCATTTAACTGTCTATTGGGGCGAGGCTTTGGCTCAAAGGACTTGTGGCTGTGTGTGTGTGTGTGTAGAGAGGGAGTGTGCGTGTTTGCAGTTGAGGGGCTTGCGCTTTTGATTAGCAATTTGTTGGCTTTTGTGCAAAGTTATATCACTGCATGATAATTGCTGTCATCAGGCAAACGCATAAAAACGACTGCATTTAGCATATCCGGCAGCTCAAACGGAAACGGAAGTGTAAAAGCCGCAGCCAAATACACACGAAGCGTGTGCATGTGTGTGTGCGTGTGCTTAATGTTTCGTGTCTGTCGCAGCTGGCTGAGTGTGTGTGTGTGTGTATGTGTGTGGCAAAAACTCTTTTGAGCCAAGGTGCATTTATAATTAACATAATGATGGCATTTTGCTAAACAGCGTTTTCCGCACAACGCTCCGCAGCCAGCTCAGCCGCTACACATGTAACAAAAATACTCACACACACACACATTGCACACACCCACACACACAGAGTGACTACACTTGAGTGTGCGCTGGCATAGTTGACATGAAATGCCAACTTAATGTCAGAAAGTTAACATGCCACTTGAAATTAACAAGCCCCTAACCAAAGCAAACCCAACCACCCAAACCAGCCCAACCCAAACGCCCACACATGGCAGGCACAACCCTTTTACGGCATTGTTGTGCGTCCGCTGCTTATGTGTATGTGTGCATGGTGTGTGTGTGTGTGCTCCTGAAGTGCTCGACGTGCGGCTCGTCAGGTGAGCCGCATTAAAAATGTAGAATTTTCATCTTTTAGTCAGCAATTGTAACCGTTTTTTTTGCTCTTCTTGTTCTTCGTGTTTTTTCTCTATACTGTTAAGTGCCTGCCTGTCTAAGTACTCAAGTGTTTGCGCGAGGCAGCGTGCAGGCGTGTGGGGAGGAGCTGCTGTTTTATTTTAGCATTGTTTAAAACTGTCGCGCACTTTGGCAACCGCAACGGTGACAGGCGCTGTGTCCCTTTTCCTTTATGTTGCCTACTTGAAGCGCACATCCTTGTGCGACCTGGCGCTCAGCTCAATTATGAATTTATGCACGAGCACACACACACACACGCCGAAGACACACACCCATACATCTCTTACATAACTAACGAAATGCAGCTGATTTTCGACTGACAAAATTTGATGCTGCCAATAATCGAAGCCATTTCGAACTGGCAATCGGCCAGGCAGACAGCCAGCTGCACTCTACAAAAGTTTGCCAGAACGCTCAGACACTTATGTAGGAGAGGGGAAGAGGGGCAGATATGATTGAGAACGTGCCACATTATTCTGCATATACTCGAAAATGATTGAAGTGCAGTCAAGTTTTTATACCCTTACAATGGGTATTATATAGATTTATTCCAATACGACTCCGAATATTCCGATCGAGCCCCTTAAAGCATTCTTCTACCATAGGTAGAACAAGATCAACAAAAGTTGATCAATGTTTATTCAATAAAGGATTTCTATATATACGATATATAACTCTCATTGGATCAATACAGATCTTTTATATAATAGAGCTCCCATATTCGTTGACTATATCATAAAGATTTAGATGGAACAATTATTATTTTTATTGTTATTAATGGTTGACTTTTTTTAATATGATTTTCATATTATATATTATTATTACTATTTTTTGTATGATAAACCTTTTCAAAAACCTTTTCGATCCGTTGTGTAGCTTTATTTTGTTAGGGTACTTAAACATCGGCATTATCATGTGTTTTGCGTTTGGATTTTTGTGCACGCCCTGCTTTCATATAAAGGCACGACTGGCTGCTCGTCAAAGTATCCGTGTCCATAGTTAAAAGATTGAGTGTGGGTTTTTTTTTACAAATCTTTCAGTTTTGAGCTATTGATAATCTTTGAAGAAGAATTGTTAGACTATTAGCCAAATGGAGCACCTGCTAGAGATCTCACTATGCACAAAACTTTTAATATTTTGCCTGACAATGTTTAACTCTGCAATTGTAACAAACCAAAAAGTGTTGCTCAAGTGAAAAACAAATATTGATTTGTTTCGAAAAAAAATAAAATTCATTTTAAAACAACATTTATAAACAGTTGATGCTGCGATTATTTAGAATGCAAATATCAGCCAGAAAATCCGTTTAATTATATAATGCTATCAGAATCAACGAATTTGCTTTTGTATTGAATTTCAAATGAAAATCAGCGGAAAAATGTATTTCGAAACTCTTAAATGCTTAAATCTAATTTAATATTCACATTCCTAAGCAGCGTAAGGGAAAAATGAAAAAAAAAATAAATGCCAAGAAGGAAAACCCAAATTGGTCGTTAGCACATTGTATGTTTGTGGGGGGGCTGGGCTTTGGGCGGGGTCGGTTTGGGGCGGGCGTCAAAAAGGTTGCTGCAAATTACACGTGACAAGCGAATGGCAAACGCCAAAAATGATGTTGCCTGATGATGATGATGTTTCGAGCTCTCACCCAACCTCTAACAACTGCCCCCTCACCCAAAATGCTCATAAAATTAGCGGAGCCAAAGTAAAACATATGAGACGCGATTTGAATTTGACACCATTAGCTTCATTTGGCGCGGGCGTCCAAGGGGGGCATCGAGTCACAGACAAAAATGACGCAGCAGGCGCCAAAGTCATTTGCATAAGAGAGACTTTAAGTGTGTATGCGTGTATGTGTGTGTGTGTTTAAAAGTGTGTGTGTATTGCTACGAAGGGTGTTTGAATTTTTACGGCTGTGCACTTTTTATTGATGCCTGTAAAAAAGAGAAACAACACACAGACTGGCATACTAAGCGTTTTTCTTTCCTATACCTCACGCTGATAAAAACCACACACCCACACACATCCACATCCCAGACACACCTCTCATTATATGAGCTCCGATAGCGTTAATTATGCAGCGTACCAGCCTAATTATGATTTGTTGCCAAGCAGTCGTCGACGCCGCAGCGGAAGTGCGAGAAAAACGTTGCCTACTTGCAGGCGCGGGTATCTTTTCAACGCCCCTTCCTGCTGCTTAAGCAATCAATGGGGCTATTGTGCGGCTGTATAAAATTCGAAAACGCACTCGAAACTTGTTTCTATTTTTTCGTTGATGTGCGCAATCTACAATCTGTGTATGCATGTGTGTTTGTGTGTGTGTGTGTATGGGGGGAGGTTGGGGCGTGTCAGCGTTTAGTGCGCCACTTGAGCGAAACAAAAGACAAAAAGCGCACAGAGAATACAAAATGTATCTGACGGATGCGGCTACAGCCGCAATTATGTTACAAAACGTTGCAATTAAGCAAACTGTGACAATGGGCAAACGTCCAGCTGACAGGCCGAGCACAGACCCGACTATAGTCAACACTCGCAACAATGTTACGCTAACTTCCAAATACATACAAAAATAGATATATACATATATATTTATGTATATGTATGTGTATATAAAGAGCGGCTAAAGACAGCAGCTACTTCCGCTTGTCGCTGTCCTTATCAACACTTGAGTGCACTTTGTGTGTGTGTGTGTGAAACAAGCTTTTATACTGCAGCACAAAAGTTGCCTTCTTACATATATATATATATATATATATATATATATATATATGTGTGTGTGTGTGTGTCTGTGTTTGTATGTGTTGAAACGTGTTCAATTGATATTTCTGCATGCGCCGCTTTTGCTCAAGAAAAAGTTATAAATAACAAGAAGCGGGCAACTTGAGCCAAAAAGAAAGTAAGCAACTGCAATATTGCTTGTGTGTGTGCCAAAAAGGCAGACAGGTCTAAAAATACACTCTCACCCACACACACACCCACAGATAGACACACTCGCATACCCAGAGGGCACTTGAGCATGTGTAAGCAGCAACAGCAGCAGTGCAGCCACTCTGCTCCAGTTCCAGCTCCTGCGTCAGCTCCTGCTTCTGCTCCAGCTCCTGCTACTGCTCCTGCTTCTGCCACTCCAATGCTCTCTAGCTAGTGCTAGCTTTTGCACCTTGAAATAAGCTGCTTCTTTGTTGGCAAGTTTTGGTGGTGCGGCAAGCCAAACAAGTGCCTGTTACTCATATTGATTGCCAAAGCCCAGGCCAAAAAGTTATTGACATACCTCAAAAATAGCAAATAATATAAAAATCGAGCGACGAGAATGTAAAGCTGCGACATGTCGAAGCTTCAATACCCTTCCAGTAACATAAATAATGTTGTTAAAAGTTATAAAGTATCAATAGATATGGCTTTATTTTGGTATCGGAATACCAAGGTTTAGATAAGTCTTCTTCTTAGAGCAAACTTGATCATCAGATTGCTTGATATACTTATATACATACATATACATATGCATACATATTAATACATACATGACAAACATATACATAAACATAGATATGCACACATATACAATGAACATCTTACCATACCCTGCTGCGAGAAAGTGTATTTAGAAGAAGATGAAAACTTTGCATTGCACTAAAAAATTGGCTATGCTTTCATTTAGCTGTCACATGTTGCAAGAGGTGTCCCAAAAACCATTTACCTGCTTGCAACGAGCCCACAGCTCCCACCCTGCCCCCTGCAAGCCACTGCTCCAAATGTGAAGCTGCATATTGAAATTTTATTGCATTTGCTGTTGAGCGATGGTCGAGTGAAATCGGGGAGTGTACAGGGTGTACGGGTGTATGGGGGGTACGAGGTCAGTCAAGCGGCACAAATTCAAACATTTGTGTTGCTGAAATTGAAAAAGGTGTCGGGGCTGCAAATGAAAAATTATCCAGGAGCCAGGATGCTGCAGGAACTGAGCGGGAGGAAAAACAGCGAGTGGTCAGCAATGATAGCGGCGTTTTTGTCTTAATTTTTCTTTTTTTATTTTTTTTTTGTTTTTGTTTTTGTGTTGTCTAGCCAATTTACAGGCAAGAGCAGGCGGGGAGCGAGTTGCGGCTATGCAACATTTGTGCGGGCTCTTTTTGGGCAATTGTTTTTAGACAGCGAGCATTTGCTGTTATTTGTATTTTTAATAGTTAAATACGCTGATTTATCATATTTTCCCCCTGACTTTTTTGTGCACTTAATTAATGGCATAATTCATTGATTTGCATATATCATTCCATTATAAATGACATTTTAATGTTGCTTTCAGTTTTTATGTTCTTAATTAGCTGGCACGTTTTTTTGTTTTTATGCTTTTTTAATATTTGTATAAATTAAGAGCAATATGTAGCGAATAGTGATAAAAATTTGAAATTGCGCTCATTAGAAATTTGAAATTGGGTCATTAATATGATTTTTTATTCACTTCTAGAGTTACATGAAATTAATGTATTAATTGACTTCATGAATTTCGTATGAATTCATGTAATTTTTGCAATATGTGAGCTTAAGTACAAAATGTATTCTGGTTATGAAAATGAAATTTGGTTTATGCTGTGTTTGCATAAAGTAAAAAAAATATTACAGAATAAATTTGAATTATCCAAGCTAGCAAATCAGCAGCAAAAGTATCATAAATTCTCCTGAAACTAAGCGCCAAGCTTGACTTAACTCAAAATATTGACTGGCCAGAAAAGGCAGAACTACGAGTGAACATTCAGAGTAAAACGGATTCAAAAACTGTACTGAAATAGCTTAAAAGCCTTATCAGCTATAACACCATTTACGCCCTAGCTTCTAAGCCATATTTCAATAAAATTTCTTCTTCCATTCGGTTTTATTCTCTTTGCTATTGCAACAAAGCAATGTTAACTTCAAAACTGTCATCAATCTAACAAAACTCACACCATGCAACAAAAATCATATTCTCGTGTTGTTCTGAACTATTTTTATTTTTATTTTTTTGTTGGATGTTGCGAATCAGCAACATTGGCTCTGGCTCGCATTTTCTATCTCTGGCCTGGCTTTTCCTATTTCCTTGTGTGTATCTGTGTGTTGATGTTTGTTTTGTGCGTGTTTGCGAAATTTATCTTTCATTTTGATGCTGCTGCCATGCATTTATGCAAACATATGCCGCGTGAAGAGACATCAGCTATAAAAAGAAAATACTGCAAAAAATACTAGCAAAAATACTAGCATAAAAACGCGTAGACAGTCGAAAAAGTTTGGCTAGCTAAGCCCCAAACTCCAAGCCAGCAGGCAGCTGTCAGCAGTCAGCAATCTGCAACAGGCACACACACACACACACAGACATAAAATGTGGCCAAAGGGGCATGCGGCATGGGGCATAGCGACAGACTGCAATCTAAAGGATGATGACATTTTGGCCGCCTGACAGCTGCCCACCTCCATGTTCAGTTTTCCAGGCTTTTCAACAGCCAGTTGTTTGCTGTGTAGCTTATGCCTTATAAGTACTCACTGCCTATCCGCTCAAGCACACGCCATCTCAGTCACACACACACAGACACACACACACACACATCCACACACAAAGAGGGGGAGCTCAGCTAATGCTCTGGATTAATTATTCATGCATAAAAGCTATAAAAACAGCTGACTCGAAAGCCCTGCGTTGCGTTAAGTAAATTTCAATAATTCTAATTTTGAGCAACAGCTACAGCAAACCAAGGCGTATGACAAAAAACTTGATGTTGGCTCGAGGCTTGTAGGCGTGGGTGGGCGGAGAGGGGGGTGGGGACTGTGTGTGTGTGCGGCTCTGGGCTAACAAAAGCAGGCAACACCTGCCCCACGCTCTGAAATGAAAAAAAAAGGAGAAGCTCACTGAATGTTTGGCAAATGTAAACAAAGGCACAGACAGCAAGCGACCAGAGCAGGGCAGCGCACACACACACACACACACGCACAGAATGAGAGGCTGTCATTACACCAGCCGCCCGCCCTGCTACGCTGCGCCTGTTGGTAAACGTGCAACTCACGTTGTTTTGTTGTTTTGGCTTTTTCATGCACCATTTATATAACCAGACCGAGAGCGTCTGTTCTGGCAGCTGTTCCGGCTACAGCTCCGGCTTCTTACCGCAGCCCCTGCTCCCGCCTACAGCCCCCCTTTGCCCTTAGCTTAAGCTAGAATTTGACGTGTGCTCGTTTATCATTCATTTTGCGCTCGCTTACATTTAGAGTCTTTCAAAACTGAACCGAAAACATTAAATTTTAGCACGTTCTGCGTTAACGTGCGCTCATTTTGCAGCCCTTCGCATTGGTATTCGCCAATGTCTGGGCATTACGCACACCATAAAGCTTAGCCTTAGCCTCAGTATCAGCGTCAGCCTCAGCATCCCCCACAATGGCCCCGACTCTGCCCGCTCACCAAAACCTGCCCTTGCCATTCGGCACATCAGCATCGAAGACCTAATGAAGTTAAGTGACGGCGCGTCAAGGCAGCTTAACAATTTACGCTGCCAGAAATATTTCACAACAACAACAACGACGACGAAAAAAATGAAGAATAATAAGTAACATATAAATAAACAATAAAGTTAAGTTCGATGCTGTAGCTGAACTGCGGAACATTGCTGAGAAAGTGCTCGCAAAGGCCTCAGCCTAGATTTTGCAGGTTGAGAGTTTCGGCAACCGAATGAATTATTTATATTATTTACATTAGACAAAATTGAAAGGGGTGGAATATTTTGTTTGAAATGATTATTTTTACTGTTATGCTCCGAACAACAAGCGGCTGGCTTAAAATTTCAGGCTAGCATTGTTTCAGCAGAAGAATATAGCTGACAGTGCCATTTTGAAGCAAAGACAAGTTAGAATGCTCGACTGGGAGATACCCCTGTTACAAGTTATTTAGCTTCGTTTCTTTCTTTCTAAATAAACATATGTTCCAAGAGAATAGGCTATGTGCTTATTGTTACCTTCGCCCTATCTATGTATGCCACATACGTGCTTGTGAAGATTTTGAAATCTAAAAGTGTTCACATAACAATGTGCAGGGCTCTATCTTTATAAATGAGTTTTTTCCAATTTAGCAGGGAACTCATCTGAAAAAGTGAAATGCTTATTTTGCTCATATTTACTATATGCACTACACTACATACTATGTCAAATATGTCTGGCTCTTAACATTTTCAGGTTACATTTCTTGATCTTCGCTTAATTTTCTTAGTTTTATACTTTAACTTCTTTATCTTCGCCCTGTACTCTTCTCTATTTTGTTTAGTCTCAACGCAAATTGTTTTTTAAAATATTCCTTTATATAAATCAGCATTCTTTTTTTTTATGCTTTCGCTGCCGTGTATTTGATTTTTATTTAATTATGCAGTTTCTAAAAGTTTTTATCCCTCTGTTGTTTTCTGTTCAAATGAAATTTTATTAGAGATTTATGCAGCAGCTGCTTTTAGTGCAGTCAAAGAGGCAGCCACGGCGTGAGGCGCCACCAGCTTCAAAAAAATATGCGGCAAGCTCCACTCATAGTTGAAATAATTTTGTTTATGGCGCCAACATTTTTATGCTCTTCGCCTTAGGCAACAACGAAAACAACAATAACAACAACTAAAGCAACGTCCATTGCCATTAATTTCAGGCAGGTGCAATTTAATTACGCAACGCGAAAAAAAAAACAGAAATTTTCAGCACAGCTTATTTATTTATTTATTATTCATGCCGAAACGAAAAAATCACCACGGCTGCAAAGCTTTTAAACAATTACGCCTGGTTGGCCAGGTGCACTCCGGCCACGCCCACAAATTGCGTAAGACGCAACCAAAATGCTTGGCGCACTTTGGCGACATTTAAAATTCAATAAACATAATTAAATAGGCAAAAGAGAGCCGGAAAACAGGAGTACTTCTATACCCCGTGTATGTGTGTGTGTGTGTGTGTGTGTGTGTGTGTGTGTGTGTGTGGAAGGAAATATGAGAGGCCAAAGCCGAAAACTTTTAATGTTTTCTAACTGCAGCCGCGCAAGTTGTCAGCTGCGTGTATTTTGCCTTTTAATGGAAAACTTGTTTAAAAACTTTTAAATTAATTTTATTTTCAAGCGCGGCTACAAATGTCGCCCATTGTTGAACTCCAGTTCGAGTCGAGGGTCCGAGCTGGCAATTAAAATAACAATATTCCATGCAGTTGGCCCTTATCTAGCATTTGCGAGTGTATCTCTATAGCTCTGTCTTTCTCGCTCTCTCTCTCTCTCTCTCTCTCTCTCTTTCTCTCTCTATATATATATCTCCCCCACTCTCTATCTCTCTGCTTCACTTGATAACGTTCTCATGCTAAGCCAATTGTCTCCTCAGCACGGATTTCGACCCCAAATACAAATGCGAACACAAAGAGCTGCAACAAAAGTGCAGGAAAGATGCACAGATAATATTTTTAAAGACAAATATATATATATTTCTAAAAATATGTATATATTTGCTTAAAGTATATATATTCAACCCGTTGCTTGAAATGGGGACAAAGTTATAATCCATATAAATTGACATTTAATTCCGGATTAACGTGCGTCCTTTTTGTTGCTGGATATCAATAGAATCTTGCCAAATTTAAATTCAAGTTTTGTAATCACATTTCTTTCTTGTTTCGCAAAGTGCGCTGTAAATACTGAAAATATAAAAGGAAAACACTTGAAGAATTTTGCGTTTGCGCTCAGACTTAGCTCTCTGAGGTCAAGTTACCTTAAGAAAAGTTTTTTTATATTAAAATACAAGTTATTTAAAAGTTGAGAAACTGCTAGAACATTTCTTAGAATTACGTTGAATATAAAAAATTATAGACTGTACTTCTTTATTATTTAAGAAAAGTAAAAATTTCTCAAATTTGCTCTCCTTGCGCTCTCTAGAGCTAACTTAGCCATGCGGCCAGCTGTGAAAACACAAAATTGTGGTCGAGCATTTAACGAAGCCTGGCTAACGAACTGTGTCGAAGAATGCAACATTATATGGGCTAAGAAAATATGTAAAACTTTGACTTTACTTATTATTTTGTTAAACAACTTTTGTTAAATGCATATAGCTGGAGTATGTGTGAAATTTATTGGTGTATATCACAGAAAACTTTGCTGAAACAAACTTTCAATTTAGCAAATTTTCAATTTCCGAAACAAGTGACAAAAACTTTTCCATGCATATATGAGAGAACTGCCTGAACTGAACTTGCATGGCATGCAAAAATGTCTGCACCAAGCCAACGTTGAACTCTTGAACTGAAGCATCTAACCGACTGATGGTATATGGTATACTATGTGCTTATCATGATTGGCGCTAACTGACGTTCGTCTGGGTCGATATGGCCTAAGGCAGTCGCAATGTTAGACACGCAAGCCACCCAACTCTCCCACTCAATAGTACACTGTCCAGCACGCTTTTTGACCCCAGGGCCACGCAATCCGGTCTGGCCAGGGTGTTGTGCATTTTTAATGTTTGTTTGCTGTCGCTGTGTCGCAGTTTATTGTTTTTGCTTCTTTTTCTCTCTTTTTTTTTGTTGTTATTGTTTTTTTGACTTTCTTGCTGTTGAGTTTTTGTTGTTTGTGTGTGTTGCCGCAGTGTTGACGCTAGTTGTAGAACACGCACACTTTGACCGATAGGCCAGGGACAACACGGAGAAAAAAAGTGAGTAAGAATGTGGAAAGTTGCTCGACTACAGGGATTACCTGTAGTTGGTTAGCAGCTAATTATGGCTCCTACTTTAAACATACTTCAAAACGCCTTAAAAGTAACTCTTGCATTTGTTCAAACGATGCTTGAGAAATTCTTTGAATTTTTATCTAGTAACATAATTTCTATTTCTACGACCACTTCTACTTCTACCTCTACATCTACATTTCTTCTACTTCTAGTTCTAAGACGAACATTTTGCCCGTCAATCAAAAGCCCAAAGCTATTCACATATGTTTTAAAAACTCAGTTTGATTTTCGCGTGCAGCTTTTATGGGAAAATAATTATCTAAGCATGCAACATTCTTTGAGTTTGTGGTCAATGAAAGCTAAAAAAATATACTACTTCTTAAATTGACACGAGCTTTGAATCAACATTTGAATTCATGCTAATGAGAAACTGCTCTTAAAAGTCAAACTTAAGGACGCGGTATTCCAATCCTGAAACCAAACTCAGCAACAACAATTAAACAACAACAAAAAAAGATCTGTTCACTTTGAAGAGAAGAAAATGTTGCTTGTATTTATTGTATAATGTCTGCTTCGTTCAAAGAAGAAAGAAAATGTTGTCTGTATAAACTCTTTATCTGAATCCTAACAATATTAATGGGGCATCTTGATGAAATATATACAAATATTTTGATTTAGAGTTAAGTTTTGCTGAGCTTTTTTGTAGTCTTTTAAGATTTTTGTGTGCAGTCGGCTTTAGGTCTAAGATCTATATCATATATAGCACATGTTATTAGCTCGCAGTTGGATATTTTTCCAAGCTACCCTTCATCAGCAGCTGTCTGCATGGTGATTTAAAAAAAGTGACCAGCCGGCCAAGTGTGTTTTGTGTGTGTATGTGTGTTAACACAACAAACTTTCCAAATTACATTTTGTGTATTTTGTTTTTCCAATTGCCGCAGTCCGTCGTTGTCTGGCCTCTATAAATACACCATAAAAGTAGAATGCGACACGAGGTGGTCAGCCTTGTGCCTCTGTGGCTGTAGCTGTGGCGTTTTTCAGGGCGCATCATTTAAACGCTGCCAATTAACAAAGTAAATTGCGCAACCTGTTTTTTTTTTCTTATATTTTTTTATGATACGCTTCACCCCGGCTGACATTTGAGGGATTTGTGCCAAGCCCTTATTAATTTGTACATATCCTTTTCAATGCACTTTTCTCACTCGCTCTTTCTTTTGCTCTCTCTCTCTTTCTCTTTGCAGGTATGTATCTATTGATGTCTCAGCCTTTAACATGCAAACGCCACTTTGTGTGGCTGGCGGTGACGGGGCGTGTGGGCGTGGTGTCCACATCCGGCGCCCACTTTAATGCAGGCGTTGTTTTTTTTTTTTAACTTTTCATCTGCTGGAAGCTGCTGCAAAAGTAACATGCTGTCATTATGCCCAGGCGACACTTTGTGACAGCCAACCCACGCCCCGAATCCCCAACCTCACCAGCCCACCAGGCCGCCTGCCACTTGCCATTTCCGCCATTTTACTTTGCGAACGTACGGGCAAACCCCCTTCGACATTTATTTTTGTGCTTTTGCGGTAAGTTTTCGGCGCGCTTTGCGGACAAAGTTTCAAGTGTTGCTTTCAAATGTAATTAAAGTGCGCGGCCAAAATTATTGCAGCGCAAGAAAGGTTTATATAATCATAAAATGGATTTATTTGAATGTTCAGATCATGTTGTGTATACTTTGAGGCAATCAACAACTAATTTGAAGCAACAAATGAAAATCAAATAAAATGATCAGTGCAACGTGTGAACGCTTAACAAATTGACATTTGCCGCACGCCAACACAGCCAGACACGCACTCACAGACACACACACACACACTCCCACACTCATGTTGCTTGAAGGTGTCAAAAGGCGTGTGCGTCCTGCCACTTATGCTTACTGCGCACGTAGGCGATAATGTTTGCCTGCCAAGTGTGCCGAGACGGCAGCAGCAGGAAGGAGGGCGGCATCTGCTGTTAGTCCTTAAAAACTGCAAAATAGTGCGACGTGGCACATGCCACAAGGCCTAAACGTCTGCCACATCAAATACTCGTTTTATACATGCCATTTTATCCCGACCCAGCCTCTGCCTGCGTCCCGTATAAATCATTCTGTTTATCAACATCATATGCTAAAGTTATGCGAGCTGTCAACCTTTTGAGTTCTCTCTCTCTCTCTCTCTCTTTCTCTCAGAGAAAGCACTGTCGCGCGGCTTTTCAATATTTATCAATAATTTATATGCCGTGCGCCTGTGTGTATGCAATACATTTTTCATATGCCATTTGCTTCAATGTAATTAACCAATTTGTTCATTAAACTGACCTTTATGTAAATATACACATTGTAAATGCATATCAAGTAAATACATAGCACACATAAAACGCGCCACGTTTCAATTAAATATTGACTTTATTACCCGACCCGCAGCATGACATTATGAGCATGGCCAATAAAACGTTTAATTCAATCAAATACAGTAAATATTGCTTAAAGATTGACAGGAATCATTCGAAATAAAGGAAGAGCGCAGAATTAGCTAGGAGTAAGGATTTTTATTATCTGTTTGAATTTCGGATTCGTGTTCCTTAAATCTTAATCTCTACGAAATCGTCAATCGTGCAATGTCTTTTCTTTCCAAAAATGACACCTAGCAGTTCGTGATTATTAAGCTTAAAAATTAGGTTCATGATTTTGAAAATTCATTAACACTTACCAAGATCAATCTAAGGAGTAACTGCGTCGTCAATATATAACTAGCTCAAGTCTTATATAAATTTAATCAGATGACAGTCTACTCTTGGCAGAGCTCACTGTACCTGTTCATAAGCCATGCATCTATAACTCTCGCCCCTATTCGTATATACCTAACTCCCTGGCCTCAATTTTGGCCACGCATTCAGCTCATTGTCACGCAAGCCGCTGTATAGAGGTATATAAAGAGTATATATACAGCTACAATGCCAGATATTTATCTGGCTTTATTGACAATAGCGTTTTGTCGATTGTTCAAATAAATTATGCCCTTATCAATAAAAGTCTGCGCTGTGTGTTGCGGCGCCCCGCCTGGCCATTCCTAGTGCTAGTCCTACGCCCGAGTCCCTGCTCGGGCGCGTGCACATAGTGCGATGTGCCTGACGCTATTGCTACGTGATGTTGACTGTAACTGGCACAAGATTTGTTATGCCCATAATTTGAGTCAGGCCAAAATCAAGTGGTTTATATTTATGCGTCTTTATGAGCTGTTGAGCAAAACAAAACGAAACTCTATATTTCTTAAAGGAGCAGCGCCTTCTTTTTTATAACTTTCCAGGAGGCCAGTCGAATTTCAGCACGACATTCGTTTTGCGTTGAGAGGTAATAAAGTCTTAAAATGAGAAATAACCGAAGACTCACACTTTGCAGATTTAATTGTGCATATATTTGATCAGCTCAAAGGCCTTCTATGACTATTAGTTTAATGAAACTATTTTGTGGAAAATAGATTTATATATTTTATGTATTCCAAACGGCATATATTTCAGTTTTATGAAGTCTCAATAGTCACAGCAATTATAAAGCTTAACCAACTTTAATTAATTTATTTTTATGATCTACAAAAACTGTTTGGTTAAAAATTAGGTTAAATTGTTTTGAGAATAATTAAAACAGAATAATTAAAGGGTTTTGTTATGTTTGTTTAGATTTTAATAGAAATCATAAAACTCAATTTAATAGCATCAAAGTTATGCAATTTAAAGAAGATTTGAAATCATAATACAATATTTAATTTAGCATCCATCCATCCATTATCTGTCTAAAACTGAGTTTTCGTATACTGTTTCTTAAAATTTTGAAATATTCTGTGCCCCAAGCTTAAAAAACTTGACAGAAATAAGAGAATTTGCTTTTCGACAGCCTTAGCTTATTATATTATCAATTCGAAATGTTGGCTGCTGGTCTCACGCCCTCTGACCTGATGGGTTGGGGTCGGGGGTTGACTGTTTGGTCGAGACAAATCAAAAATCAAATTGTTTAAGTGATTTTTCATTTTGCGCTTTCACCTTGTTACGTTAACATAATTTTAGCGCCACTTCAAACAAACAGGAGCCAACGTCAAAATGGCAGCATAAGTGATTTCCACCTCTCTCGAGTTCGAGTTTCAGTTTGAGTTTGAGTTCGCGTTGTTGCTTAATGTTGTTGCAAGCCCAGCCCCGCAGCGCTCTACTTTGATATATATTGTTGTGCACAGTTTATACAGCCCACCCGCACCGCTCCACCGCCGCTCATTCATCCAACATCAGAGGCTACATGCCACGCTTGCCGTCAAACAAGCCACCCTGCCGCAAGCAGCCGTCATTTAATTTTATCGTGCGGAAGTTCTAAGTGCAATGTTTTTGCCGTTGCTGTTATTGTTGCTGTTGTTGCTGTTGTTGTTGTTATTGTTGGACAGGTGTGTACAGTATGTGTGTGTGTGTGTGTGTGTGTGTTCGGGGGAGCGACATTGCTTAAAAGCGCGCTAAAATGTTCAATTTACGTTTGCTTTTTTATTTTTGCTTTCAATTTTTTTTATTTTCGAGAAACATTGGAAATAAATTGAAAAATGTTGGCTCCCCTCATAAAAGCATGTTGACAACACAGCATAACAACAACAACAACAACAAGAACTACAACAACAGTGTGTACTATATGATAAATAAAAGCAAATGAAGAAGCAGCATCAGCTACATTGTCCAATATAAATATAAATTTATATTTATTTATTATGATTTTCCATTTTTGCCAAACCAGCAATTTAAAATGCGTTGACTTCTTCTTTATTCGAAATCGGCACAAAATGTGCCCCAGGGCCAGACCCCAACTACCCAGTCTCTATTTGGTTAAACAATACAAACAAAGGCATACCAAAAAAATAAATACAAAATCAAGCAAATGGAAATCTGTTAATATATATGGCCCGTAAAAAAACAGCAGCCCGAGGGCAATTTGTACTGGCCCCAGGCAAAAATAAATACTAGAAAACACAGCGCAGGGATATGATACGACATGATATGGGGCTACAATTGTTTGTGTACAGGCTTACCTTGGGACTGAGAGCATGAACTATGAATATATGGCTTATAGATGAGCTATAAAATGAAAATTTGTAAAGAAATTGCAAGAAAATTGCATGAATCAATGAATGCCAAATAACGCAGACTGATAAAGATGAAATAACGCAGAGGCATCGTATAAAGTATTGCAATAAGTTTGGTGTAGTTAATCGTAGAATGTGGAGATCAAATATCATATATTTATTTTCCTAAAATTCGATTTGAGATTTTTCATTATAGAAATATATTGTGCTTTATTTTGAAGCAAGATTCGGATATATCCGTCCATTGAAAATTTCAAATGTAAGCAAAGTTTTTATGAATCGTAACTTAAGCCGACACTTGATATTTTTTTGAAGACATTTCTTGAGATTTTTATATTAATTAAATGATTTGTTCTGCTCAATTTTGAAGAGATTTGGATATATTAAAAATGTCAGCTGTTTTAAATCCATCCCTTGCTAATTTTAATTGGGATCTTAATAAAACATAAAGCCAAAACTTGAAGGCAAATTTTTAGATTTTTGTATCAATTAAATTTCATTTTCCTCTTCATTTTGCAACAAGCTTTATATATATTAAAATGTCAGCTGTTTTAAGTCCATTAAACTAACTTTGTCTTATAGTTTCAGTAGTAAGCAAAGCTTTGGCTAGTCGTAAGATAATATAAAGCCAACACTTCAGGTTTTCTATTTAAACATTTCTCGAGATTTTTTTATTAATTAGATTATGTGTTCTGCTTCATTTTGTAAAAAGATGAGGATATATTAAAATGTCAGCTCTAAATGGATATAAATTTAATTTTTTTTCGTAAAATTTTAATAGTAAGCAAAGCTTTCGCAAGTCGAAAGATAATATAAAGCCAACACTTGAGGTTTTTATCCTTTGAACATATTTCTGTGGAATTATTTTTTTACGTAATGACAAGCTCAAGCGTAAATATTGTGTTTAATAATGGCCATATTGACAGCAGTTCCACGAATACGACGTCCACTTAAATATACTTTACTCCTTGTACTTGAAAAAGGCTTCTGCGAAAAGCATTTATGCGCGCAAATATCACATATATATATATCTATGTGTCGTTCACAGAACAAGCAACTCAATAAGCTAGACTGCAGAGTGAGAGAGAGAGAGGAAAGGAAAAAAAAAACTTAAGGAAAACAACTGAAAAAAGCCAAGTAAAAACATTTCCTGCAATTTTCGCACTGCATGGAACATTTGTGCGCATATTTTAAATACAGAGCATTATGTTTTGAGTGATTTACGGCGCAAGAACTGAAGAAACAATACACAGAAAAAAATTATATATATAAATTTTCTAAAGAACAACATTTTTTGTTGTTGTTTCTTAATATTTTTCTTGCTGCCTCTGCTGCTGCTGCTGTTGGGAATGATTTGTGTTGAAACTTTGTGCCTCGTGGCTAATGCTAATGCAAAAAAGTATGCTACACAATTTGTTGCCACTGCCACTGGGGCCGCCTGCGACGTCGACGCCGACGCCGTCGCCGACGCCATTAATGTCGCCAACAAACTTTAGATAACTAATTAGACGAAAGGCGAGTCATAGACCGAGTCCTGTCTCAGGCCATAGTTTTGTGCCAACCTTAGCGCAGCTAATTACATTTAATGTGTCGACTAAGCAACTGCAAAGTGTGGATGTATGGCAAACGCTTATTAAACATGAGCACATTTAAACGATAATGACACTTGCAGCATACCCTGTAAAACTTAGTAAAATATCAAGCTCTTGTATATACGAGGAAGAATATCTATTACGTTAATATAATATCAAGCTCACACAAGGAGAGAAGTATTCGACAAAAATTGGAACTCCTAACGACACTCTCTTCATTTACAAGTGTACGAGATACAGGGCATATCATATGCAGAGGATTATAAGCATACAATTTAATAAGCTTGTTTAGGCTCCAGATGTTACAGATGGGTACAATCAAAAGTTTATATCTAATGATTGCTACTGTGAAACTCATTTTTTTGCATTTTTTAATGCATTTATGTAATCAGTATACCCTATGGCTGTTCCCTATTACAGGGGATCAGCTTAGCACTTGCAAACAGGGCACGTAGCTCCTCGTACCGGCTGTGACTCTGTAACTGTAGCTCCTTAAGTGTTATGCAGGAGTCGCCAACGCCGCCGCCGACGCCCGGCAACGTGTGCTAAACTTAATTATAACTAATTTGTGGCATATGTAGAAACACAGACTGGGCAACTGAGCGGTGAGCAGAGCGGGCTAGTGGGCGACAGTGTGGAGGGCGTAATGTGGCACAGGTAATATAGAAAAAGTGCCAAACAAGCCGCAACTTTTGTGGCTCAAGTGGCCATTAAAGCATTAAAGACGAGACACACACACACACATACACAGAGAAACGCACAGCTTACTTCTAATGATATAGCAATTAGCCAAGAGTGTCTGTATGCGTGTCTGTCCATGTGTGTGGCTGTGTGTTGTGGCATATGCTCAAATTAAGCGCCCAAAACTATGCAACAGTAATCGCATTTTGTGCGAAATATGCGCGCGCGCCCTGCAAAAACACATTTGCATATTTATTAACGTTGATTTTAAGCGTGCGCGCGTTCTTTGCACTTTACCCTGTTGCCGCCGATGCTACGCTAACATGGCCGAACCAACTGGCCAGCAAAATGATTGAAATTAAAACCGCAAGCGTACATAAAAAATCGCTTACGCTTAAAAGCGATGCCCCTCTCACTCCCTTCCTCTCTCCCTCTCTGACACTGCCGTCATTGCGCTGAGTTGGCCAATGAATTCACGTAACCGCATAAAATCAAACGAAATAAGCCAAGCGCCGGCAAAAGTGGCAACAAAATGCACTTTATACCAGCCAGCAAACCCGGCCGCAGCCAACTTTATACGTGCCCCAAAGCCAACACAGACCCAACCCCCATTCGACACATCCACCCACCCATCAGAGAGGTGTAATAATGGCCAAAGGCTGTCCCGGCACGCACGTGCCCACCAATGCAGCCAATGGACCAAATGGTTCTGGACATGCACAGTGAAAATGCTGAGCATATTCTGTAAGCGGCAACGGATCCAACATCATGGCGAATGCAACTAACCAAGCTTAAGGCAACTTTTGGCCATAAATGTTGCCAACTACCGTTACCAAATAAAAAAACTATCCACAAACCGTTGAGCAAATCGTACGAAAATCAAGTTGAACATTTTGTTGAGGTTGAGGCGAAATGTTGAACACTCCATATAATGCTGCAGGCAGACAAAAATCACTCTTACAGGGACTACGATGCGGTGGGGGGAGGGGGGGAATGGCGGGTGCTAGAGCAGGTGCACGGCTAACTGTTTAATACTCAAGTGCTGCCCCATGCGATTTTGTTGAAGTTCTCGATATGCATCAAAAACGCAAACTAGTTAAAACTTTATAAATAAGAAATAACTCAACTAGCTAAAGGTCAAATTTTATTTCTAATTAAGTTAGAACTAGTTGCCAACTGAGCTAAAAGGTTTTTTATTAGTCAATTAATATGCCATTTAAAATTATAAATTTATATGGTATATTATATATTATTATAAATATTTATAATCATTTTTTTATTCTGAAAGCTTTTTACTACGATAAAAACTTATCTCTCATTAATAAAGTGAGATTTCGGTATATTACATTTTTTAGTGTGTTCTAAATACAATTTAAAAATTAATTAAACATTTAAATTTCACTAAAATCTATTTTTATATAATAATATTTAAAGCTGTTTTCGTCTAAATTTCAATTTTCTTCATTTAATTAGCTGGATCAAATTCCGGAGTTTTATTTATTAAAATCAAAAATAAAAACAAGTTTGTTTTTAATATATTTTTCTTTCCGATATATTTTGGTTGCAACTCGGCAATTATTTAACATGTCTCTTTAACGTGGAGGTTAAAATATTTGGAAGACCCTTTAAGATTTCATATTCTTAGCACTCTGTTAAACTATTATATAAACAATCATATATGTTTACGAGCAAATAGAATATTGGAATTGTAATACAAATCATAAATGAAATTTGGCTTTATCAGGGTTTTAAAGGGTTCGATATCTTCTGTTCTTATTATATTTTTTTTTTTATTAAAAACAACCAGTAAAGAACTATTTAGTCTAGCCAACTGACTAAAGCTTGGGCCATATGCTTAACTTCCTCTACCTTACCCAGCTTTATATAATAAGTTACAACTGGTTTATGTCAAACCATAATAAACTGACCGCAAGTTTACCTCATATAAAGTATGTAATGCGCCTTTCTATAAGCTTTATCTAAATTCAAGAAAATGCTCTGATTCTCGGTAATCGATTACTTCTGGATATATTAAATCCGAGCTCGAATCCATTAAACCAATGCAAGTTCAGGGCGTCGAATCTAGAAAGTCTGGCATAAAATTCAAAGATTGTGGCATTTCAATATCATGATATATATTGAAAACCTTTGTAAATAAGTTGTCTACGGCAGCTTAAAAGCCCCTAGAACAAGGCTTGCTCTCTACCCCACATAATATGGCTGAGCTATGTCTGAGCTCTATTGATTTCCATTATATTGTATTTTAAATTGTAAACTTCTGTCGCAGCACTTGAGCAATATGTAAATGTGGCTCATTTTAATGCGATATCTGTTCAAGTACTTAACGTATTTTGTACAGTCAATTGCTGGCCAATTGACTCAGGCTAGGGAGACGACAGACAAATCGACAGACTTCATTGGCCAGGCTTATCAAGCAGGCAAAGTTACAGACAGACGGACAGACAAGCAGAAGCAACAGCAGCAGGAACAGCAGCAACTCGTACGAGTGCTTCAATGTTCAATGGCTGTCAGATTGCCTAGCTCAACAGCACTTCCCCCAAAGCTGAGCACACACACACACACACACACCCACTGAAGACAATAACCCAAATGCAACTGCCAATATTACTTAGTTACATCAGCCAACTTTTCCCTCACACACACACGCACAAACACACACACACACACACACACACAGACACATGCTCTGCACAAAAATCGAACGTAGAGTCGACCTGAATAGAATAGAATCGAAAAACCCGGTAGAGCTAACGACATAAACGACATACGTGCCGGTCTGGCAGAATTGCCAGATTGGCTGAATGCTCCAATGTTGGCAGCAGCAACAAAAGGCACAACTTTTCTTTTACCCCTGACACCACACCCTAGCAAAATGAGAGACAAAAAACCGTCAAAAAGTAAATATGCAACAAACAATGGCATTATGCAACTGCAACTTTAAGTGCAGCAGCAGAAGCAGCTCAGCAACAATGGACCCCAAAATCCGATTAATGCAACTGCTATACTCCATACCCTACCCCATACACAAGATGACGAGCGGTGTTGCCGTTGCTCTTCACTAAATACAATGAATCGCTTCAATACACACACACACACGCGCGCACACACACGCACACACATGGCCAATAAACAAAAGGACAAACGCGTTGCATCGCGCCGCCCCAGAGCCAATCAATCGCTATGGCACCCCAGAGAGCCAAAGAAAGAGAGGGAGGGCGACAGAGGGAGAGAGTAGGTCGCTAGCTTTGGTAGGGGCTTTCAGATGGAGTGTGTGCTTGGGGGACTTGCGCTTGGTACTTTGCAGAGGCGATTGAACGCAACCTGACACGCAACCAGTTCAATGCACGTTCCCCCTTGCTTAGGTCAAAACCCCAAGCAATGTAATAGATTTTTGTCATACGACTACAATAACTAGAAATGTCGGGACCATCAGCGACCATCAAATGCACTGGAAAAAATCAAATAAAATGCCTAAAATCAAAGTAAGCTAATCAAAGTTTGGAAAATCTAAACAGTTATCCATATTAACAAAATGCCTAAAATAGGAAAACTTCAATCAGTTTTAAATAAATTTTCTTGACCAGAATAAAAATCAAGCATTCATTTAGAGCTGACTGAAGTATATTTTCTCCCAATATGAAGAAGATATTAAAAAATAACAAAGCTAATTATTTCATTCCAAATAAACCTTCCAGCTGTACTGTAAATTAAAAAAGAGCACAATTTAACATCTCCTTTCTATTCGATTCTCATGAATTCTAGTATGATATGCAGGTCTTCATGCTTTGATAGCTTGTAAAGATATGTTTGCTTTCATGTATGTATGTATGAATGTATGCATCTCCATACATAAAATGTATGTCCTGACTGTAAGTGCTAGGAAGCTGAAATTTTCACTGTAGTTCCCTTATGTGATGAAGGTGCACCTTAAGACAAGGTTTAGTGACCTCTGCAAATATGATCCAAAAATCTGAAAAAGTTGAATTACATCTCCGAAATGTTAAATGTATAGAATAAATGTGTGCACTAATGAAATCATGATGAACATATGGTATATATTTTACAATAAATTTAAACTAGAAACTAATTTAACTACTATTTAATACTGCCATCAAAACGGAATAGTAAGCACCTTTCTAATTGATTACGTAAAATGTTGTAATAGAACTTAAAAAAGTTCAAGCAGTGCAACAGCAGCTCAATAGATCAAATCATTTGTTTTGGTTGTGTCTAGCTTAATGCATATACATGCAACAATTACACACTCACACACACACGGAGATAGCCGCAGACAGCCACGCCCAGTGGAATGCAGTTACAATTTGGCTAGCGTATCGTGCGCTTGATTCAATTACATAAACCAGCCAGCGAGCGTTTGAAAACTTTAATTTGTATGCAAAGTCAATGCGAGGGCTGTTTGGCTGGGCAAAGGACGCAGCGGGTGCTGTGGCAGGGCAATGCATGCTGGCATCGTCATTGCTGTCATGTCCTTGCGCACTCAGGCGCCTAATCCTTTGAAATTGCCACACACACAGACACACACACATATATATAAACACACACAAAGACACAAACGTAAATACAAAACCAAATGCCAATACCAATACCCATGCGAATATACTGGCTTAAACGCTGTTTATATTACGCATACGCCGCGTGTGACGCGCGCGCGTTAAACTCGTAAATAAGCGGACAAAGCTCGTAAAATGTAATGCGTAAATGCGCCTGAATATTGCATAAACGAATTACAAAATGTTAACTGCCAGCACGAAATTAGTTAAAAGGCCAGACACAGTCGCAGTCGCCATCACAAGCGCAGTCACAGTTGCTGCCAAAAATATTTATAAATAATATTCGAGCATAAAAATTGCAAAGCAGCCTCTCCATTTGGACGCCAAATGTGCAGAAAAAAAGAAGTATTTTTCTCATTTCCGTGCCATACACAAAATATTTTTGCGATTTCCGCCACACCCTGGGCAATGGGACATCTTCCCTTCCAACCCAATGCAGTCACCACCACGGGCGACCGGCACAGCATGAAATATAAATACAATACAAATAAACGCGTGTCGCGCATATTGCACAATGTTGTATTTATTTACAGCTCACACACACACACAACAACAACAAAGGGGTTGGGCATCTGTGTGTTGACAATTTGTCAGCCTCCCATTTAGCCAGTTAGGCAATAAGCCCTCCTATTTTGCTACGCGCTGCATTAAATTCATGTGCAGGAACCAATGCAGCAGCCCATGCGAATATAAATATATATGCACATATATATATATATATATATATATACTTACACACAGTAAAATAGATCAGTTTGTAGTGTGCTCGGCAGAACAACGAAAAGCAAGTGCTGCAAAAATAAGCCTGGACTTCGAGCCAACTAATAAAATATTTAATATGAGCAAAGAAATTTTAGCAAATTTTGTTTTTTTTTTTTTATTTTTTATAAGATTATTGGGCTAGCAGTGGGCTAGGTTCTAGTTTAATTTATTCCAATACTCTCTCTCCTTTCTAAATGTAATTAAAAACTCGAATTCCTATGGCCTCAAAGAAAAATAACAATAATAACTTTTTGTACGTATTCAAGTTTTTACGACCAGTTTTAGTATTAATTTTCTTCACTATAAATATAGCTAACTTAATCCGCGCAAAGCAAACTACAGATTTAGACTTGCAAATTTTGATATATATACATGTAAATTATATCTTTTATATTCTGAAGTTTTGACAAAGACCATGAAATAGTCATGGAACTCGCTTGAGAGGCAAAAGCGTTGAAGCAATGAAATGAATTTGCACGCGCTCATAAATATTTTACATATGCATATTGGCCACCCTAACCCCATGCCACGCCCCGCCACAGCAGCTGACTCCAGCGGAAAGCTGCCTACAAAACGTGAAGATGTTAGCTGCTGGCACGTGAAATGAATGCATATATAATACGCACACACACGCACACTCTCATACATGCACTGCAAATTATTGTGACATAAAGTGCTTTGACAGCGACACCCAGTGCCAAGCTGCGAGCCTCTGCAACTGCGGCTGAGCCTGACATTTGAGCTGCTGCTGCTGCTGTTGCGTGTTGCTGCTGCGTGTTGCTGCTGCTGCTGCTGCTGCTGCTGTTGCTGACATTCATGCGCCACATAATTCACAGCATACTTCGAGGGTGACTGCCATTGCAAATTCAAATGCTGAGCACCCGGTATAGCGCGTCGTCTGATTAGTCCCGCACTCGCCTCGCACATATACACATATATGTATATGACATATTTAAGTGGGTTATGTTCTGCGCGCACTGTGCAACACACACAGACAATATTGCTCATTAAACCTGGCAACAGCCGGGCACAAAAAAGCACACAAAAAATAAATGAAATAAACATAACAGAAGCTCATAAGTCGCCAGTTCAGGCGAGTTATGCATATGAGTACATCATCTATATGTACATATGCGATATGGTCTATGTCTATATACGCTTCTTTTTTTGTTGTTGTCGTGAAATGCTTACATTTAAGCGCCTTAACTTTAGGCGCCGCATTGCCAGCCATTTGAAAAGAAATTGCGGCTCAATGAATTACAACAATAAGTACGACGAATTTGCCATACATTTTTCTTGCCTTTTTTGTCGCTTACTGCGTAAGCTAGGCAAATAAGAATGCTCGACTTGGCAACATACCCTGTACGCGTGTTAGATTGGAATGTTCTCAGCTAAGCTTTGTAAATATGAATGCAAGAATGCGAGATAGCTAATTAAACATATCTGCAACTCAACTCTATTAATGACTTTTGATTAAATAACTTAATAAATTCATTTAAATACTTCATAAAGTGTCTATAAACTTAAGAAGCCTATGAAGAATTAATTTCATCACTTCAAGATTTCTTGTTTAAGTGATGCATTAAGAATCGATAAACCTACAAAATCGAATAAATATTTAAACGAATCATTTAAGTTAACAAATCCTAAATTCCTTATTCGCAAAATGGTTGAACAGCTGCATTCACTTAAAATATGTTGAATATTCGTCAGCTATTTAATCAACTGTTAAAGCACGTGTTCATTTCATTTCAAACTGGCATTTCCATTTAATTACTTAGTCAATGTACACGAAATTAACCCCCGGCGGAATTTTAATGTGCAATTGACATTGAGATCCTTATAAGTTAAGCAGAAAATTCATCACTGAAATTAGCTGTCAATGGCTAAAGGATTCTCGTGTAGTTCGCAATAATTTCTGGAAATTGCAAATGGAATGTGGCATTTTATTCGATATTTTACAGTTTGGCCAATCTGACATGTTCTAAATTAATTTCTACACTTCATTGGGGACCTATTAAGTTGAATTCGAGATTATAATTTTAAAATCAGATGTTAAATTTGTTGCGAAAAGCATGCCTCACACACATAAATACACACGAATTGAACTTTTTTACCATTCTTGTTTGCGTCATATTCGCAAGCTTTCTTATGATAAGCCTGCTTATGCTCTGCTCTAGTGGGAGCTTCTTTGTATCACATTCGCAAATAATTGCATAAATCACACACTTAAATGCATACATCATATTGGCATACGTGGGCCTGCGTATCTTCTTCGCTTTCAGGAGCTCATTTCTTAATTTCTTCTTTGTGTCGCATTCGCAAATGACTCGCACACACATTTGCACACAATCTGCTTACGCTTGCATCAGTCGAGATTGCATCAATTTTGTCATTCTGTTTTGTGCTGTATTCGTAAAGGTTTTGCTACAGGGAAACGTTTCTTATTTTAACGGGCTTACACGATATTTTGCCTTACTTTGTCATGCTACATGACCAATTATCAGCTAATCCTCAGACATTGTATGGCATCGTAATTTATCAAATAAAGCTTATCTGTCTCCCTTTTCGTTTCTTAACCAATTTGCTTAACTTTTGCTGCAGTTTCGTGCTTGCCGGCTAATAAGTTTAGCATCTCTGCATATTTTCATGGTGGCTGCAGCTACACTCAAGAGAATCCATGCCAAAAAGCGGCAGCAACAACCAACAGTGGAAAACTGTCAAGCAACACACTTTTCCGTGACTCGCCCAACCACCCGCGTATCCAGTACCACGTCGGTTGTTGCCTTATTGCTGGCCCTTAGGGGCCGTTTTGCTGGCGCTTTTATTTATTTTTGTTTCTTATATATATATTTTTTTGTTATTTCTTTCACTTTGCCTTATCCAAAAGTAATTATTTTCCATTAAACGTAATAATGATGCCTAGAGACTGATAACAGCCGGTTCTGCCGCCTGTGGAAATTAAATTATGCGCCGTTTGTTTTCGCTTGGCGCTTGTAACGGACGCCGTCGGCGCGGACAATCCGCACTTTGCTGTTGTCCTGCCTCGGGGCTAACTTTGTCACCTTAAAAAAAGCTTGTGACAGCTCAAAAAAAAAAAGAATAATAATAAAAAAAGAATAAACTTATACTCCACACACACACACACAGAAATTGCTGCGTGTCCTCCTTCGAGGTTTGTTAAGCGCAGCCATAAAACGGCTCAGTACACTTGATCGACGCCACAAATGACTTTGGCTAGGGTTGCCACCTCTTCTCATCCCACCTACATCGCCCCAACACAACGGCTAGGTACACTCTCCTCTAGGCCTGGGCCAAGTGTACGCCTCGCTGGTTTTCTATGCGTTTATCAAAAGCATACATAATATCTGCGATATTCTGTGCCATGTCCCTATTTCTATGGCCAGCACATTATAACAAATTTCTCGCTTGCATAAGCAACACACACTCAACAAATATGGGCGTGTGTTAGCTTATTAGTGATGTGCACGTGAGCGTAAAATTATTAGTACATTTCTTCAAAAGTTTTACTTTTATTGATCTCAATTAAAGTTTTCTCAAACTAACTTTTCGCAGATTTGAGAAAAGCTTTTTTAGAATAAATATTTATGTGAATAAATTGTTTTTAATAAGCACTAAATTTTATAAAATTTGCTAACTTTTTTTTTCGTGCTTGTGCTTTTTATGATAATGGCAAAGAGTTCACGTGAAATTATATAGATTTTTTCTTATCTTTTAGCTCTTCATTTTTATACTTATACTCATATATATATTAACAAGTAAGAGGTTCTAGTCGGGAGCTCCCGACTAGGGGATACCCTGAACCAACATCATATATATATATATATATATATATATATATATATATTCTATTTTAGAAGCTATATGTCAAGTTTGGTGACTCTAGCTCTTATTATTTACCAAAATTGCCCAAAAACAGAATATCGATATCGATTTTTATCGATTGCTTGGAAACAGAGTAAGTTATCGAGTATCGGAAACAAACTCGATCTGCGCGGGAACTAGGAGCATCTACATCTAAAATAGGTTCTGAGATCCTTGCGTTCATACATACGGACGGACGGACGGACGGACGGACAGACAGACGGACTTGGCTAGATCGATTCGGCTATTGGTGCTGATCAAGAATATATATACTTTATGGGGTCGGAGATACTGCCTTCTGCCTATTATATACATTTGGATTTTGCACAAATACAATATACCCTTATACCCATTTTTAATGGGTTCAGGGTATAAAAAGGTTCCAACTCGTTTTGATTACTAAATATTTTAAAATAATTAATTAAATAATAATAAAAATCAAATTTATATTAAAAAAATTAATAACTTTTTAAATTGAATCTTCATGTTTTATCCGATATTTAAATTTTTTAAATTTGATTTTCATGTAAAAGCTGTATTTGAAACACACGCTCATCTCTGATAAGCATATGAAGCATATGAACGCTGGCTGTGCTAGCTGCCGCTATAGCACTGCATAACAAATGGCCGACACACACACACGCGCACACACCCATAAGTGTGTGTTAGTGTGGAGAGAAAAGCGACATGGCAGCAGTCCATAAAAATGGAACGGAACTGCAAGTAAATTAAAAGGCTGGGCACATGAAGGCGGCTGAAAAGCTAGCCGGAGAGTGGTTGAGGCGGGAGATTGGTTGAATGTCTGGCACTCTGTGCGCCTTGTTTTACATAATCAACCCCACATATGTGCGTGTGTGTGCGTGTGTGATGTTGGCTACTTAAGTTACACAATGACATTTTTCAATGTGTCAGAATTTTATTGTTGCAACTTGGGGCATTGTTGTTGACAACTGACATCTTTCTTTCTGCAGCTGACAGAGCGTCATGGCTGCTTTTCCTCTTCTGCTGCTGCTGTTACTGGTGCTACTACTGCTACTGCAACTCTGCCTCTGCTTCTTTCATTTCTATTACATTTTTACTGCTGCTGCTGCTACGGCTGCTATCCGGAACTGTTGCTGCTGTTTTTGCTGTTTTGTCTAGAAATGTTGACAACTGTTTTGCCACTTTTGCCGTAATTGAAAAAAAAGAATCGTATTCAAATATTGTTGTGTTTCGCTATGGAAGTCAGTTTTTGAGCAAAGTTAATGAAAATTTGTATGAAAAATCTATATTCATAAACCGGTTCAAAAGGCGATCTACTGACAATCGAATAAACTAAATTCTAGACTTAAATGATTAAAATGTTTTATCCTGTTTTTGTATATAGTTCTAATATGCATATGTCGGTTAGCCGGTTAAGTTACAGTCACAGAAACTAAAAGCGTATACAGACCTTAATCAGCATGATATATTGCCAGAAATTGTTAGAAAGCCTAGCTGTGGAGAGTTATATATTTATCAATTCCAATATTGATTACATTTACATTCAAAGCTTGTCATTATTTGCCTGTGAACCGGTTTAAAAGTGGTTCAGTGGCATGACTCAGCGTCCTTATTTTTAACATAAACGGACTCGCCTTTTGGTTCAGCTGTATTTTAGTAACTGATTTAGTTTAGGGATTGATTCATAAAAAAGTTAAATTGGAATTCCAGGCTCGAAGCAGTTCTCTTGAAAATCGATTTGCAGCCTGCGTTATTTAACTGCAAGCACACAAGTTTTTAGTGAAATATCTTTAATTGCCGCACATTTATTTGCCCAGAAGAACAATAGAAATAATCAACACAGTGCACAACACGCAGCTGCTCTGCCAAGCATTTCGAATATCAAAGAAAACTGTGGAAATTTTCCGAGCTGCAATTGCAATGGCATAGATAAGAAAAGCTCTAAGTGCAGTAGCTATAAGCAGTGCATTACTAGAAGCGTATTCATAAATATAGAGACCCACCCACTTATTGTTGCCGCTGCTGAAACTGTGCGCCAACTAAAGCAATTTACAGTTCCTAAAAAACAAGGCAGCCGTGTGGCATGCAACTGACCTGGCAAGGAGCGGCTGCAGGAACAGGAGCGCAGCCAAACCAAACAAATGGAAAAAATTCAAATTATCTGCAAGGCAAAAATAAAGGGAAAAGGCAGCTACAACAACAAGAACAACAACAACAACAACAACAACAACAACAAGAGCAACGGCAGCGGAAAGTGTGTGCCAAACTTGAGTTCTTTGCACACATTCTGGCACTTGAACATTTTTCTTATTGTGGCCCGCAGAGAGCGTAGGGGTAGATGTTGGGTCGGAGGGGCTGCTGAAAACGGGCTGTTGGCATTTTTGGTGGTACCAAATTGCGCGCGCTGTTCTCTAACGTGTTGGGCTTAAGTTGGCTTGGTTTCTGGTCTCGGTTTGGGCTCTTGTGTTTGTAGTAGCCGGCAAGCAGGGGAATGATGTCTGCCTTTTGGCCATTTTATTTGCATGCCAAAAGGCAACACACACACACACGCACACACACAGCACAAGCAGCTAAGTGAAAAGTGATTCTGCGTTATGTTTTTCTTTTATATACTTTTTGTTTTTTTTTTTTTTTTTTGAAAGTCAGGCAACTGCTTAATGCATGAAGGCAAATGGAAAATGAACTTAATACACTTGCAAGCTACATGAGGAGCGTGAGTTATGGGTAATTGCACGCTGATTTGCAAAATGCCCAAACACACACATACACATAAACACGCACACACACACACTACACTCGGCTATTAGCCTGCTTAAAGCTGGTGGGGCAATTTAAAGCCTGCCACAAACGGCCATAAAATGTGTTGCTGCTCTGCGGCTTTTTCGGCCAAACTTTTGGACAAGCTGCACAACAAAAAAAGAAGAAGAGCAGCAAGAATAAGAGCTGACAGTTGGCATTTGGCAACAGTTTAACAGTTAAACAAAATGTCAAGAGCACAAACATATTGAAATGTAAGCAATGTGGCAGCTACGCCCTGTCAACCCCTTCCATTTGCTGGTTTTCGGTTCTGGTCAGCCGACGAGCTCTTGTCCCTTCTGGTTAACTCCTTTGTCTGTGTGTGTGTTTGTGTGCGGCAAACGCAATCTGACAATTTATTCATTGTGCTTCTCGTTTTTCAGTTTAATCCATTAATGGCATCAACTACAAAGCGTTGACAAATGGCGTTGACATTTTTACATTTTCGGGTTTCAAATTTCAAGTTTTGTCAAAACTAATCTTTAGATTGCATTTTTGTTGCTTCTCTCAGCAATTTTATGCTTGAAATTTCAGTATTTGTTAGTTAGATATTATAAATATATATTATAAATATTTTGCAAAAGCAAGTTATTTAATTTATGCATATAAAATATTCACAGTCAATGATAAATAGGGAAGGAACAACAATTCTGTTAATAGATTTCACATTTGACTACTTAAATAAACTAAATCAAGTGAATCAAAAAAAAACATTTGTAGAGTAAAAAGCTCTGTACTTAATGTGATAATAAAAAGAAGAGAAGAATTTTAAAAACCTAAGCTATAGCTACACAGCTAAAACTCAAATAGGTGCAGCTCAGCTTAAAATATTGTTCTACTCCAACTTTTAAACCTCTTAAAAACTTCAAAAAACATCTTTAAAACATTTTTAAAGTCTCTTAATTCGCATAGTTAAAAGCCATACCCGTTCTGAACACAATTCCTTAAGTCTGGTTTTGTTAAAATACTGAAAAGTAACATAGAAATAATCCTTAATACCCAACTAAAGGCCAATTTTCGCTTTGAAGCCAAAGAGCTTTACTCTAGCATGACTTTTGAGTTACTTCTGCAACTCTTTAGAGCACTTTTCAATTGCTTGGCTTATAAAATATATCAAAAGGTAAATTCCAAGCTTCCCTTCAGCTGAAGCACTTTTAGTTTATCAAGTTTTTCTAACCCACCGAAACAAAAAAGGTTGCCTACTTTTTGGGGCGCCGAAATTTAAATGACTTGCCCTTTGCGTTACACTACAATTTGCAGTTTTGCCGGTATTCGAAGTTATCGCTTAGCCTGGCTGACAGCTAATGCACTTAAAACTTCACAAATGTCTTGTCAATGCTTAAATGTTTCGACTGTGGCAGCAGCAGCAGCAGCAGCAGCAGCAATGGCAGTGGCAATAGCTATGGCCACGCCCAGCGCCCAAAACGACAGCGACAACGACTTGAGTGCAAAATTCAATTAACTTGCTTAAGCACACACGCACACAATGTACTCACACTTGTGCTGCATGCATTTGCAATGTCTGTATGTGTGTGTGCGTGCTATCAATTTCATGTCCAATCAAGCAGGCAGCCAGGCAGCAGCAGCTGCAAATGAAACTGCAGCATTGGCTCGTAAAAGCCATGAGGATTGCCCAAAACCCCAGCCACTTAAGCAGATGTCAACTTCATTTTGCATATGCCACATGCCACATGCCACACACCGCTGCTGCTACGCTGCTGTGGCACTTAAAGGTGCGGCAGCAGCCTGAAAAAAAAAAACGAAGAGAAAAACCTTTGCGCCAATCAATCGAGGCAGCTGCGGCCTGACTTGCGGCCGTATATATAACTGCGGCTAATTGTTTTTGCGGTGCATTGTTTAATTATGATGTAAGTCCACACAGTCGCTCTCTCTCTCTCTCTCTCAGACTCCCTAATCTAATTAAAGCGCTTTGCATATTAAATGAGAGGCACTCGCTGTGGTTGCAGCTGTTTAATTGGGCTGCCGCATGTCATTGCCAAATGGCCTGTCAAATAAGAAAGCGTTTTGTCCAAATGTTACCGTTACGACACAGCACAACAAAGCTTGACATTTTATGATGGGACCACAGTTACAAACAAACAACCAACAACCAACGAGCCGACCAAACCAAAGCCAACCCCAACCGCACAGCCCTTTGCCTGTCAATTACATCAAAATTCTGAATTGTTGCTGTTATGTATTTGACATTTTCGAGTCAATATAAAACGAAAATAACTCTTAGTGTATGAGTCTGGGTGTGGCTGTGTGTGTATGTGTGTGTGTTACAATCAAATCTGGCAAACAATAGTCATACACCTTGTTTTTCTTTTCCTCCCCCATTTTGCGTGCCATAAATAAATAATCAATGAATTTATACGATTGCCATGTCGACTCGACGGTATACGTAATATTCTGTGCAAATCACTTGGCCCAGCACAGATGAAAGCGTAATTTGATTGTGCTCTGATTTATATGTGACTTTGGCATCTGGACAGCTGTAAAGCTGGGAACAACTAAGTGTCAATTGCCGACCCATTACATTAGACATTGTGCCCCAAGAGTTGTCCCAACTAATGTGGCGGCAATTTTTCCAAACAGCCTGCAAATATAAAAATCAACACACACTTGCAAGAGACTTTTATTAATGTTAAAGGCAACTAGCATTTTAATTTAATTATTTATTCATATTTCATTTTTTCATATTGCAGGACTTTTATTCAATTTGTACCTGAAAGATATTCCTAAAAGTAAAGCATAATTGTTTGCAGTCCTTTTACTATCCTTTTTTATTTTTATATACTTATATATAATTGTATTTTTATATTTTAGCATTTACATGCTGAAAAAGTTGAATACCATTTCTGACTGTTAAAAACCATACAGCTTGTCCTTAAATTTGGCTTACACGAAGCTCAATTTACAAAGAAAAAAAGTTCATCTAAAATTCCATTTGATTCGTTGCCTTTTGCACCTAAGCAATTTATGTCAATTGCGCATTGATTTATTTGCGCTAAATTATTTATTCATTTATTTATTTATTTATTGCTTTTGCTCAATGCCTAATGTCGTGACTAGAAAGTAAATTAGTTTTGATTTTTTATTTTCGGCAGAAGCTCTCGTGACCAGACGGCAGTGCAGTTCGATAAAACATTCTGAGCTTAAATAAATAGCCAACAGTTTTTAGAACAAGGTGCAAGGTAGAAAAATAGAAAATAAAGCTAAAAAAAAATTAAATGAAGTACAAAACAAGAAACTTAACTCCAAAATGCGCACCAGCCGAATTCCCCTTGCGCATAAATTGTTGTGTCGAATAAAAAAAAAATAACAAAAAATATATATATCTATATTTAGAATGTCAGGCGAGCGGGCGTTGGGTTGGCGTTGGACGGGGGGCAACGCAAGGAACAAACAAAACGTGGCCAATGCAAAAACTCGTGTTAACTACACATTTGGGTATTTGTGTATTAACACTTTGGCAGTAAGAGGGGCAGCTAGAAGTAGGTCCTGGCAGGATCCATACAGAGGCAAATGGCTGAGCTGTTGTTTTGCGTCTAGTCCAAAGTTTAATTGGCTAGTTTAATTGTCAGCAAATGGAAAAAAAGAGATGAATAAAACAAAAACAAAGAAATTTAATCAAGCAAGGAACAATTGCCAAACAAACACCCACACGGACACACAGCCACATCCAGGCACAGATATACATATAAATAAAATAAAAAAGTGCAAACGTTTATTGGATTTAACGAGCTCTCAGTGTGTCGTCGCATGTGGCATGCGGCATGCGGCATGCGACATGCGGCATAGTGCAGCGCGAGGCAACATGAAAGCACTTTTAGCGAACAACGATGCCAGCTTAATTTAAATGTCACCTGCACTAAACAAATACCAGAACAAGGGATCGCACCAAGCCAGACAAACAGCCAAGTAGACAGACAGACGATGATATTGTTAGTGACACTCTTTCAGCATTAAGTGTGTACATGAAAAACACACACCCACACACACAAATACACACGTGTGTCTGTGTGTGTGTGTGTGTGTGTGTGTAACTGGCTGCACTTCAAAAGCCACTCAGCACATCAACAAACGGCAGCCAGGAGCCGGAAAAAAATATACTTACATAGCTGAAGCACAGCATATTGGCCGGCCATGTGGGCCGACAGCTGCTTAAATATTTTTATTAAATTGTTACCGCCGCAAACGAAATTAAAATACAGTCAAGCAGCGCTATGAAAAACATGACAGGATAATAAAAAAAAAGGAACAAAATATTTAATGCACATATTGTAAAATAGGTTACAGTCAAACAACGCTGTAATGAACCCAAAAAAATAAAAAGAAAAAAATGAGTCAAATGATTAATAACATTTATTTTCAATTTATGAAAAAGGATAAAAGAAATCCTTTCGAAAATAAATACATGCGGAACAATAGATTTAGGAACAATAAAACGTAGTAAGGTCGAGTTAAAATATATTTTATAAATAAATAATACGATAAATCTATAATTTATTAAATAAAAAAAAAAAAAAATATTCTGTATCAAAGAACTTAATATATATACAAAATTGTGTTAAATATGAAATCAATATATTTAAGAAAACCTTATAAAAATTTTATATTCATATGTTCTGTGGTCAATTTCATGGGAGTTTCTGTAATCAATCTATATTATATTTGAATTCAATTCATCATTGTAAAGCCTGTCTGTGATAACGTTGACATTCTCCAGTTCCATTACAACGTGGCCAAAGAAATCATTATAATGCTAATAAAAATAAATAATTTAGAAGTCTGCAAAAACTGTGTAGCGTCCATTTAGCTAAGCAAACGCAGCAGTTGCCATACCATTTGCCATTCCCTCACCGCCCGCTTTTCCAAACACCCCCGCCCACAAGCTGTTTATTATTGTGTGTTTGTGTATGTGGTTTTTGTGGGTAATGGGCCGCATCTTGTGGCTCATATCATTATGCATCATTAAGTTGATGGGCCAAGAGCAACGGGGCAACACACTTCGATTTTATGGCCATGGCCAAGTCCTGGCCAGGCAAGACCAGACTAGGCGAGCCATATGTCCTCATTCCTTAGCGCCTTCTGTGCGCGCCATTTAACGCATATTATTCATCGAACAATATTTTTGTCGCTTTCGTTTCGATTGTAAATGACATAAGAGACATAGTTTTACGAGTGTGCACAACTTACGTCGAAGCTAATAATTTTATAGTTAGTTTGTGTTCCTATGTGTGTGTGGGTGTGTGTGTGGTGGGTGATGGGAATGTGTTGCGAGCCAATTTTGACGCAACTTTAGCGGTTTTATGGTCACACAACTTGTAAATTATTAAATCTCTTTGTGTAACGTAAGCCTGACGTAAGCAACTGCATTAGTTTGGCTAAAACATAGCTTTTCTAATTGATATTGTCATTAAAATAAGTTTCTGTTACGTCACATAAGCATTTACGCAACGTCCATTAATGTAACAATTAGTCTATTTTACGTGACGTAATCCATTCAGTTGTATTAACAAGCATAAATTATACTCATTAACACCAACCTGACGGTCATAGGTGTCAATTACATTTACTCGCAAATTATTAACTTACGTAGCGTAAGGCCAATTTACGTGTTATCATGGAGCGTACTCGGATGGAGCTAATTGCAAATACTTATTTATTAATTGGCAGACAGCGTTTCTAAATAAACATATATTACGAATTTAATATAAACAAGAGGTTCTAGTCGGGAGCTCCCGACTAGGGGATACCCTGTACCCTCTTCTTCCAACATCAAATGCATATATATATTCTATTTTAGAAGCTATATGTCAAGTTTGGTGACTGTAGCTCTTATTATTTACCAAAATTGACCAAAAAACAGGATATCGATATAGATTTCTCGATTTATCGATTGCTTGGAAACGGAGTAAGTTATCGATTATCGGAAACAAACTCGATCTGCGCGGGAGCTAGGAGCATCTACATCTAAAATTTCAATTGTCTTTAGCTCTTATAGGTTCTGAGATCCTTGCGTTCATACATACGGACGGACGGACGGACGGATCAAGAATATATATACTTTATGGGGTCGGAGATGCTTCCTTCTGCCTGTTACATACATTTGGCTTTCGCACAAATACAATATACCCTTGTACCCATTTTTAATGGGTTCAGGGTATAAAAAGCAAGCAATTTTAAGGTAACGTCAAACTATACGTTGTGTCTGTTACGTTGCATGTAAAGTTGCATTGGAAAAATGTTAGTCGACAATTAAAAAGTAGTAGCTACTTAAGCATTGATTTTACTTAAACGTAAGCACATTCAACACAACTAACGTAAGATTCCCACGTAACGTAAGAAATAGGGTTTGAACTCACAATCGAAACGTAAAACAACAAGAAGTGTGTAAGCAAGATAAATTACACATGAAAGTGCAACTTTATTTGACACTGCTCCCAAATGGTTGACAACTTAACGTAAGTGCTTACGTCATAGTGTGCACAACTGTACTTTTTATTGTTGTGTATTGTGAGGGTTAGCAAGCAAGCGACTCGCTGGCTTTTTCATGCTATAACTTTCCATCTTTGCGTCAACTTTTTGGCACATTTGCTTGACAAATTGTTTTGTTTGCGCCGCTCGACGTCAGCAATCGATATATACGTGTATGTGGCAGTATATACACGCTACAGATATATATTAGATATAGACCGATTGCCGGCTTAGGGTGTGGGCAATATAAACAGCAACAGTAAATGTCAACGTAACAGGCGGCCACACCCATACAAACTAACTAAGTGAAGTAGTTGTCACAGCAACCAAACATTTTTCTGAGCCAACGCTGTCAGCTAAATAAATACAAATATATATACATATATATATATACATATATATGTATATATGGTGGTGTATATGTATATATATACCATATAACACTTATATAGATTGACTACAATTTCAATTTCTTTATATGTATTTTTGTTTTGCTTCTTTTCAGGTAAGTCGCAAAACGCTGTTTGGCGCTTCACAGACGCTCGATTTGGTTATAAAATCAAAGTATGTACTTCTTTTTGACACCCACACACACATACACACACACACACACACAGTGTCCACAATGGCGCCATTAGAGACGTCTGAGGCAGTACAAGAGATGAAATCAATAAAGTCGAACGTATCCTGCTGATAGCTGTTTAATGTTTACAATATGTCTTTATTTCTTTTTCTGCTCCTGCTTTTTCTCCTTCCACTTCCACTTCTTTCTCATCTTTTCATTTCCTATTTACCCCTAGACACATTTGCCTTTGACTTTACCTTCAGCAACACGCCCACTCCTCGATCCGCTTAGCTATGCAAAACGATTTGATAATACCCAACGTTATGGGTCCTGGCCAGCAGCTGCAGTTGTTATGATAGCAATATGCCAAGCATTGGGCCAGGGGCGAGGGGGAAACAGGTTCTAATGCCAAACAATTTAGTGCAGTTGCTTCTCTGGTGTCGCTTGACAAAGGTAACCTCCATTATCCGATTTGCATTTAGGTTTAGGTGAATGCGCTCAAATGTGCAATTCAATTTAAGCAAAACTTGCTGCCAAACAAACAGGCTAACCGGGGTTGGAGCCTGAAATTTGGGAGAGGGGAGGCTACTGCTGAGTTTTGGCATGCAGCTAACCAAAAAAAAACAGCGCAAAAAAGCAGCTTAACTCCCGGGGCCAACTGCAGGGGGCAAGCGGCAGGAGAGAAAAAGGTCGACATGCCGTATAAAAAATTCAAAGTCAGTGAAACGCAACTTAAGCTTTTTTTTACACCGGTTACCAAGTGGCTTTGGGGCAAAGACTAACACAAAATCGGGATAAACACACATGTACAACACAGCAATGGAGGGGCACCGTTTGACAGAGAGCAGCAGAGAGAGTGAGGGAGAGAGAGAGAGATAGAGAGAGAGAGAGAGAGTGGGAGAGGCGATGCGGCAGACAGACAGCTGAGCAGGCGGAAAAGCGTTGCAGGAAGTTAGCACATAAGCAAAGTAGATTACACACCGCAAAACATGCGCTCAATGAGTCACATGCAAAATGTCTGTCGGCAACAACACAGCACAACAAAGTTGAGATTTTTATTATTTTTTAAGGCTCTGTTCATACCCTATACCCATCGAAAAATGTTCAATTATGAGCATGACTGTTTTGTGCAATTTTACACTCAAAAAATATTTTTGCTACATTTGAGAAAATCGAAACGAAAATTTTTTTATTTATCAAGAATACTTTCTAAAAATGTATACTTTTTTGACAAAAAAAATGTACAGTCAAACAATTGTGCTCAAAAAAATACGTTTTAGTTGATTATCACCTCCAAATGAATTTTTGGTATATTTCAAATAATATATATTCTCCAAATTTATATTTGTGGGTCATTCTTTCAAAAAAAAAAATTGTTGTTATTTATTAACTGGTTTTATATTAGAGCAATTTCTTAAATGTTTGCAACAATTTTTTCGTGCAGTGCAAAAACTTAGCTTATAAGAGTTAAAGACAGAGATGTTAGCATCTGGCAGCTGGTTGCAGGGTATCTACCAGTCGGGCACTCCTGGCCCGAGCACTTGAATTCCTTATTTTATTTTATTTTTATTTTCGTAAGCCATTCAAAGCCGACAAAGTGCGCTTAAAAATGTCAAAACAAAGCGGAGCCAACGGTTTTTCTGTCCATTGCCTGTCCATCTGAATTTTCGCATGGGTCTAACCGCATTCCAAACTCGTTCCCAAAACAACCAAATTTTTGGCAACAGTCTGTGCAGAAACCCCCAACTTTTGTTGACCAAAATAAACTTTTGTTGCTCAGCTCATGGAAATGTTTAGACCATATCTAAATTACAATAAGCTCCACATTATGCCAAAAAAAAAAGTTGCAAGCCCTTTGCCAGATATTTAGTTATAATCAACTACATGCAATTCAGAGCTGCAGTTAGTATAAACACACGGAAAAGTGCTTAAACTTTCTTTAAAAAAAAAGGATAATAAAAAACTAGAATAATGAATATTAATAGCTGGTAAAATTGTTTTAACAGTAAGTCTAAGCTGCCATTTAGCGCGCAATGCTAATTTAAACCATTAGCTAAAATATTCGTTTAAATTTTATTCAAATTAATCAAACTTTTTCCATTTCGCCGCAAGAAGCGCTGCAATAAGCAAAAAGCGACCAAATGCTCAGCAGTTTGTTCTACTCGCAATCGCTTAAGGTTTGACAGAGCTTAACTCAAGTGAGAAGCGCTAAGAGAAGCTATATAAAATTCAAATTTATTGCTTCGTTTTTGTGTAAGAGCAAGAAGCGTTTAGAGAAGCAAGTCACTTGATGCTGCTTTACTAATGCGTCAGAGTTCTGGATTGCGCGCTGTTATCTAGTATTTGGTCTATGATGTTTGTTAAACGAGAAGCGATCAAAGAAGCTGAGCTAACCAATTAACGAAACGCTTCTCGGTCGCTCGGTCGCGTCTTTTAATTAGATTGAAAATGTATTCCCGTCAGTCTATTGACTTGTGAAATGAAAAAGTCAAAGCACAGCGAATGGCTCTAAGAGAAGCAAATCAACTTTTTTAATCAGACTCAAAGCCTTTTATATTTATAAAAAAAACATAAGCCAGGTGCGATTTCAGCAGCATATAATTATCTCTGCCCTTTTCATTGGCTGGATAAGTTTACCGCGTGCGTACAAAGAGCTGTTTCTTTTTAATGTGTTTCAATTACCTATTTCGCCAAAGCTTCTCGGTTGCTTTTAATCTGATAATTTTCAGTGTTGGTAAACACACGCAGATGTTTGTAGTGAAGAGCAATTCGTAGCTCTCAAATAAACTGAAATACTTTCTCTAGCCAAACTCATTGCAGTAAACAGATTTTGATTATTTGAGTAAACAGTGCTGATAATTGCCTTGGCAATCATATTAAATAAGCGAAATACAATCGAAATATATAATTAACATTCCAATGGATACGCTTTGTTGATGCACACTTAACACACTCAATAATTGAGTGAAAATTTTAGTATATCTATCGCACATGCTTAGGTCTCACAATATATGCATGAAGTCCAAATATTTGTGTAAATGGCATAACAATTATTGTTGACTCTATAATCAACATATTGTATGCATACTATTCGAATTAAACATTTGTGGCAGAGCGAAGCGAACCCTGCTCGTATCTAGATATACATATAAATATTAAATATGCATTAGCATTAGCACACGCACACCACACAAAATTTGTACCGAGCGCCCGTTTGTATGCTACACCTTTTTTTACTTTTAATGCTCTCTTGCACAACCTCAGTCGCTGCCGCAGCCACGTGGCGCCGCAATGTGTTAAATTTTTACAGTTGAATTTGTTATGCGTCCGTCTGCTTGTGAGTGTGCGTGCTAGTGTGTGTGTGTGTGTTTGCGTAGTAAATTTGAATTTGATTGAAAAGCATGTGACATAGCGCTAACAAACCGCGCCACAGCCCTGCCCCGCTGCTGCTGCTGTTGCTGTTGTTGCTGCTGTTGCTGCCCCACCCGCCACCGCATCACAATCATCTGAAAGAGGTCCTGGCTCAAGGCTGCTCCTTTTTACCTGGCGCTACGACGTTTCCTTTTGCCGCTTCCTTGCCGCGTTCTCTGCCTGATGTCGCCTGCAGTTTAGATAACGTTGAACGGTGCGCATCATTTGGCGCTCAGGTTTGACTGCTTACTTTGCCACACGTTGCGGCAAGGTACGGTGCGGTGTGGTGCGGTGCGGTCCGCTGCGTTGCGTCTTCTGCTTGTCAAACGGTTTTGTATAGATTTCTGGGCCGCGCCCATCTGCTAGAACTACCCACTAACCAGGCCGAGGCCTTTGTGAGTTTTTGTGACAGCTTGTTAGACGTGGCATGTATTCTAGTTGGTCGCTGCACGGGCCAAAGGGGCATGTGGGGCACCATTGTGCAGCAAACTGACAGCGATGAATGTAAGCGATTTATTTTATGATTTATTGCGAATACTCATTGTATTCGCTGCCATGGATTTACTACATGTACATGTACATTAGTAAATATATATATATACATATAGATGCGCATGTATGTCAAAGTGTATTTGTATTTGTGCCCATTTATTTGCCGCATTGTTAACACTTGCAAATCACTTGGCTGTTGCAATTTTCCGTGCGGAAATCCATTTCAACAAAAGAAATTTTTAAAAAAATTGAAAAGTTTACTTTGATTTACTGAGCTCTTCATAACCTGCAGATATTTGATCTAGGTAATATTTTAGTATGAAAATTACTAGTTCTGGAAGAATATAATATAATTATTAAGTGGACTCCTATGGAGTTCTATGCTATCTATGCAATAGAGGAATCCCTTTCGACTGATTCCGACATTTGTGCAAGGTTTATGAAACCAAGTGAATCTTTTACAAGTCTTATCAGTATAGATTTTAAGCTGAACTAGTTCATATGGATGTAAAAAGAACTGGTAAGAGATATGTGAACATTTACAGATACATAATAAAACTGGAAATGAATTAATTTTATATATTATATAAATTCCTTTTTTTCAAAAGACCCCAACTCTTGACCCCTTATTACAAATACATAAAGACTACAAGCTGGTTCCGACCGGAACATAAAATTGACCTCAAGTAAATGTTAATTGACTTAATACAGCTCGAATATAGCAATATCTCCTTTGCAATACTCGAAACTACATTTTTCAAGCTTACCAAGTCTCTCTGGAAATTGTTGCTACCCCTTTAAGAGCATTTACAATAACGGAGAAACTGAAACAGTCTGAATTGTTTAAAAATTTAAATTCAATCAAGTGTCAAATTAGTGCGGATTTTTAATTTAAGCGTCCCTTTTTTTGTACTGCTATTTGCTTCTTTTTTTTTTGGTTGCCATTCGACTTATAAATAAAACATGTACCTGCCACTCAATTAAGAGCCCGGACCCAGCTGAACCTAGTGGGACAAGGAGGCAGGGAGGCGTGGCACTGCCAAGTGCCAAGAGTTACAAATCAAAATGTATAAAACATGCAATTTGTTTGCCAAAAAGTCACGCGTAAGTTGCGCCCCGCCCGCTCAACCGAACTACTCGAGGGATGAACTAAGAATAAGAATTTGACTTAGTCGAAGAAGGTCTGTGTTTGTGTGCGTCTGTGTGATGTGTCAAACTTTATGTAAATGAAGTGTTAAAGTTACGAAAAAGTGCAAAAGTGACAAAATAAACCGAACATTTTGTCTTGCTTTGACTCACTCAACCTGGGTGTGATGTTAGTTCGATTTGGTATCCATCACAACCTCCTTGAGTGAGCGATAGCAGGATAGAGTATCCACTAAGCCAAAGCAATTGAGCATTAAGCAAACTAACTTTGCTTTGAGCGCAAAAAAAAAGGTGAAACTAAAACAAGAAAGTGTCAAATTTATACAGCACAATAGATGCTGTAGTAATAGATGTAAAATATACAGATAGAAGTTTTTGCAGCCAATTATTGAGTAACCCGGTTTGAATTATTTTGCGTCAGCTTGAACCTTCTCGGAAAGACAACTTCAAAGTTTTTTCAGTAGCAGTTCAACATCCTATATAATAAATACTCACTTATTCCTGCTTCTTCTATCAATACATAGTCTTAACATGCTATTAGCATTCTGTTAAGATATTCACAAGCTATTTAAAAAACGTCTCCATTATTCCTGCCTCTTCTTGGCTACGTATAAATACTTTGTTATTTCTGCCTCTTCTTGTGTCTCTTCTCAATCTTTTCTGTTTGCGGCGATTTATTTAAACATGAAAGCCACTTAACATAGTGTTAACATGCTGTTAACATTCTGTTAAGACATCTCAGGCTGTACAGAACACTAGGCAACACAAGATTGATGTGATTTCTAAATAAATATTATTTGTAGATCCTTATATAAATTTTTCTTAAAAGCCAACTATTTAATGCACCTTAGCTAAGTTTTGAAAATATTGAAATACCATCTAATAACACAATTGGCCGTAATCTTAGCCCCGCTGCTTCTATATGCAACCAATTTGCAATCAAAATAATGCGAAATGGGATGCCCACCCCAATATGCACGCCAAGTCATTGCCCACGGTCGAGATGCCCCAAATGGCTGTTAGAGCCTTAGGACAAAAGTCAAGCTGCGTATGCATAATAAAATTTTGAAATGCCAATTTAATAATGCTTAATGGCAAAAATCATTTTTGGTAATAAATTTATGAGCGCATGGCTAGATGTACACCACGTGTATGTGTGTTTGTACGTGTATGTGAGTGTGTGTGCGTCTGCCCTCGGGCCAAGCACTCAAGTTGAAGCTATAGCATACTTCTAGGCACAGGGACAAAAAGGTGGGCAGCGCAAGGGAGTCTTGTGGCAAATATTTACCTTTTGAGAGGTTTTGCTCCCAACGCATGTGAAAATAACATTTGCAATTTCAAACACTTGAGACTTGTCGCCAGCTGCCAGCCCCAATACATGTGTGTGCGTGTGTGTGTTGTGTCCTTGTGTGTGTGTCTGTCAATTTCGGCTTATACTAATGACAATTTTCATTCCCATACATACACTTTTTTGTTGCTGTTGATGCTTATTACTCTAGTGGTTACATTGTGATTATTTATTAATTAAATTTGCGATGAGACAGCAGCTAAAGCAAATTCGTTTTATGTTTGTGTTGGGTTTTTGTGGCTGTCGGCTTTCGGCTTTCGTCTTTTTTGGGTTTCCCCCAGCTCGAACCGCAACACACAAAGCACACAGCTCTGGCCCATTATTTGAAGACTTAGCCCAGCTTTGTTGCGTGCGAGCAATTTTTTACAGCAATTTATTGACTTTATTTTCTAGCCCTTTTGGCCTGTCCAACCTGACCAACAAGCAGCCGCGGTCCGTCAGGGCCTGGCTCTAAATAATTAATATGCCAACTCGGAAGCTCAAGCGTAATTATCTGTACTCCATATACGAGTTGCCAGGACAGGTAGGCCGCTAGCGCAAAGGACCTGAGTTATGTGCACTGCGCCTAGGTGACTCCAGCTGCAATAAATTTACAGTTTACAGACCCTTTAAAGGATCAACAAAATATGCTGACAATTATGAATGTGTGAACTGTGAATATGTGAAGCACATACATCAAGAGTGAACTGTGCCTACGTGAGCTGAATAGCATCACATTGGGAAAACTTCAAATAAGCAACTGTTCTGTGGGAAACTGATTGCTGGTTACCTCAGTTCAATAAAAAAAACACCTGAATTAGCATTGCATATAATCATAATGAAAACCTAATTAGCTCATAAACTAGATAGTTATCTACTGTAGCATAGCAAAATAATGAAATCAGAGTTAAATTAGGAAATAGCATTTACGGAGAGAACCCCTTTCATCATAATCGATAACCTTGTTAAAGTGTTCGCACTGATCGATAGTAGATTAAAGTACAATTTTGCAATACTATCGATATATAATACTGACAACTGGTAAGGCAAAAGTAATACCAAGCGCTCGCTGCTTTCCGTCCTTTCCGTTATCTACAAATGCACTAATGAAAATTATCTTAAAAACGTAAAGCTCATGCATTCTTTCGAACAGTCTCAATTCAGTCAACAACAGGGGGGGTACAGCAATATGATTTCAAGACTTTTGCTGTGGAAAAGCAATGCTGCTGCTGTGTCCAATGAATCCACAATATTCATATTCAAACGGCACATATTATCATATTATCATATTATCATATTCAATGATGCGCAACAGTCCGTCAATAAGGTTAATTAAGTGTTCATTTTTTAATTGTTTAGCAACATTCCAGGTACCTATAAAAACTGGTACGGAATAGGTGGTTAACAAGCTGGATCATCATTTGTAATTATTCAAAATGCAATAAAGTGACGAAAAGTGTTCTTCGCAATATTTGTATAGATTTCTCAGTTACAAGTCGATTACCCAAATAGAGAGCTTAAGCAAATCGTTTAAGAATGTGGCGAAAAAAGGCATTTAAAGAAAGTTTTGAGAGCGTGCGCAAAGTGAAATGACACAAAGCCTTTCACATAAGTTGAGTCATAAATTTTAAGGAGTTTTTCATTTAAAGTGCAAGTAGCAATATCTTTAATATGAAAAGAATTACCCCGTGTTGACCCCTTTGGCCGAAAGGTGACGGCAAATCAAAAGCCTTTGGCTGCCATTCCTCACTTGCCGGCATGTCACCATTACGCCAAGCTGTGACAGCCTATCACAGTCATGTCACAAAGTATTCACACACATACGCGCATAATATTTTGATTAAAATTGCAGGTACAATCTGCGACCTGTGTGTGTGATCTGTGGTGTGAGATCTCTCTCTGTGTGTGTGTGTGTGTGTGTGTGTGTGTGTGACGACTGCTGTTGCTGCCTGTCTGGCAACGATTTGTTCGCCCTTCGTTGCCAATTGATTGAATTGAGCACATTGAGCCATGAAATGTTTGCCCGACGGCTAACAACTAAATCACCGTTGGCAGCTTTGCATGTTTTTTGCAACGTCTAAGAAGAGTCCGTGACTTACAAATTTTGGGGTGAACTAGGGATACTACGTACTCACACAACATAATAAAAATATATTAAATTTTGATTCTGTAGTTCGAACTTTGGTTTATTTATTTATATTCATTAAATATGCTATGAAATAAACATAGCTGCAATCGCACAACTAATTTTAACAAAGACAATTACCAAAATCTTTGGGAGGGTAAATTTAACTAAATGCTATATTAATGCAGATTGGGTTAGACTATAATTATGGGTATTAAATTATAATTAATTATATATTAAAAACAACAATAAACCTTCTCTATTTATCGTAAGTTGTTTGGCAACAATGACAATAGCTGTTACGTGCTTTGTGTAAGCGGCGCATACCCCATGCACGTTAGTAATTACAGAGTATTGGAAGATGGCGTAATAGAAAATGCCTCTGGCCGCTGACTGCAAGCGTAGACAACGTTGGCGTTGGCGGTGGCGCATTCTGCAATTTTTCCTGAATCGCATAGATTTTTCTTGGCGTAGCGGAGACAATTTTGTGCACATTTTCGCCAGAGTTTTACTTTTTTTTTCCTCCTATAAACTTCCGTTGAAAGTTTCGCTGGATATTTCTCCTTTATTTTTTTTTTTTTTTTTTTTTGGTTTTGTTGTCAGACAGCTATCGAAAAAGTTTTCGGCAATGTTTGGCCAAGAGCGTAGCGAACTAACAAAATGAGTTTATTTTTTGCTTAATTTCGCACAAATTAAAAACGTCGAATCCGGCTCAGTTACGGCTCCAAAAATCTGTAGATAGAAAAAGCAAGAGCAAGAAGCCCAGAAACAAGATTGAAAAGAAGGCAAAGTTTAAGCTGCATGCGTTTTGCTGGGAAACAGCAATTTTTCGTCTCGCAAACTTTTTGACGGCACTACTATATAATAAATATATACTATATGCGTATATGTGCATATGTATGTGTGCGAGTAAATTACATAATTTTTATTAAGAGTTTTGGTAGATATCGTATGCTGCCTTCTTAAAAAACGTCGATATCACGAACTTAACCAAACTTAACGGGCATTCAATGTGTTGGCAAAGTGCTTAATGCGGCTCTCTTATAAAAAGCGTCAGCTGAGCAGATTTCAGATTTCAGGAAGCCGAAAGCGTTTCGCTTTACGCTTAAATAAAAACTGGATTATGGTTGGCCACAAGCGCCAACAGCGCCATTAAATGCGGGGGCCACAAGATGTACACAAGTCGCTGATAAAAAGTATTAAATGACGGGGTACTTACGTCTTCGTTGGTTTTTTAAACTTACGACGGTGAGGAACCAAATTACATTCTCTTCCAGGTTAAAGGGTTATATTTCGAAATGGAAATGTTGAGGTTCGTTAAAATTCAAAAGGTTAAACAATTAGATTAACGTTGATCTATGTAAGTATATTACTTGGCAAACAAAACGTAGCTTCAGCTCTATAAGTATCTGGACCTTAGTCTAAACTACGTTCTGTTCCAGGTATGGTATATTTCGAATTGGAAACGTTGTTTTAAAAAGATTTTAGTTGATTTATGTTGGTTTATTACTTGGCCAAACAAAAAAGCATAGAGTATGCTCTAAAAGTATCTGGTCATTTTTCTGATATTATTTTGAGCAGCTAATCAGCAACAGCCTGATAGTCATGACTGCCAGAATTTAAATGCTTATTAATTATCTAAAAAAAAAAAATAAATATATTAAATCAATCTAAAACTTTATAAAGAAAATATAAAACAAACCTAAGAAATATATATAAAAAAAAATAATAAAAATAATAAAAAAAAAAATGGATTGAACCAATGCCTAAGTTCGGTTTATTAAGCACTCTTTCATTGTATTATACAATGTTCGTAGCTCGGTAAGATAAAATAGTTTGAAACTTGGATCACAAACCAATTGCAGCCTTAGTGCTCAGTAAATGTTATATAAGTAAATGTTTTAGTAAATTATCTAATTTGTTTACTTGATACTGTTCTGAATTCGAATTCCAACAACACTTCCTCAGATCTAGAAAATTTCTGTAAAGTCGTCAAAGCTTGGGCTAGAACTTTAAATGATTTATAAATACTGCAACTACTTTTGAAAGAATTGTTAGCTACCAATGTGCTGTTAACATGCATTACCCCAGCATGCCCCCACCACGCCCATCCTTGCCCCAACCCAAGTAATTTTGTCTGCCGCCTGCCGCAGCCTATTTGAAATGAAGCGAATGAACTCGCGCAGCCATTTGGCTAATTGTTCAGTTTGTTTTACGTGTAAGGCAACAAATTGGCCAAAGCACACGTTTGCCAACGGCAGCAGGAGTCCAGAGGTAGTCGAAGCCCGCATTGGCAGTGACATGACCTGCCCTGCCCCCTCTCTGTTGTCGTCCCTCGTCACTAGCTAACATTTAGTGAGGCGGGTTTCATAATAATTTAAATGCTCGGCACACAAAGTGACATTGCAAAGACAAACAAAGGTCAAACAGAGGCTACTGTTGCTGCTGCGGCTGCTTTTACTGCGACTGCTCCTGCAGCTGGAAATGGCTACGTGACATGACGCAGTGCAATGGCTCGCATTTAAATCCAAGCGCAGTAGCAACAAAATTAGCACGACAAAGGGACTTGCCAGCTAGATGGTTAGGACTGGGTGCTGTGCTGAGGAGCAGCTGGTTGAAGGGGGGTACTTGAGGCAACTGGGCGTAGTGCAGTTAATTTGCCATTGCAAAGCAACAGCAAACGCTGAGCAAATAGCAAACGAGCCGCGTCAACAGCAGAAGCAGCAACAGGAGCAGGTTCTCTCTCTTTCCCTATGCTGAGCCTGTGCAACTGCCTCCTGCCTCCTGCGGGCTGCCCGCTGCCTGGACAAACGGATCAACAACTAAGCAAACAAATGGCGTTGCAATTGAGCACGTTTTGGGCAAAGCGCTCGAAATCACAGTCAAACGTCGTAGCCCAATGGAAATGAACTGCGACACGAACTGGACACAGGACACAGGAAAAAAAGGACACGGACACACCAGACTCCACTCAACACAACCGATCCGACAACTGAGCTGAACTGAGGATAAGCTGGTTGGGTCATGCAGAAGCCGGCTTCAATTCAACGTACGTGTGGCTAATGATGTTGCAGTCAGTTACAGGCAGACATTCAGATTCAGCTTTCGATTCGGATGCAGATGTGAATGCGAATGCGAATGCGATGCCTTGACTTGACTTGGCGACGTGTCGGCTGGGCCAATGGTTACGCACAATTTGATTGGAAAATGTGGGCAGCAATAACTAGAAACTGAACCACTTAAGTGCCCACAAGTTAAAATGTCACATGGCAGAAAATACGCATACGCACCGTATGCCACAAATAAGAAACTACGAGCTGTGCCAGTCACAAAAGCCAGCACTAAAAGCCAGCTAAACGTTGCCAGGCAAAAAATAAATAGAAAAAGAATACTGAAAAAAAATAGATGTAAAATTAAGAAACAGAGGACAAGAGCAGCTGCCCAGGCGAGCGTCCTGCTAGCACAGGCCCGAGGACTTTAGGTAAACCATACACACACACACGCACGCACACACACATATACTACAATACAACTAAAAATGTTCTAGTTAGGAGCGTCCGATAAAAAGATACCCTGTGCAGAGGCTTAATAAGGATTCGCAATGGCAGCTAGGCTACTCCTTTCACTCAAAAATGTATTCTAAAATAACTTCCTTGTTTATTGTCTATTATTGATGGAATATAAATACTGCATTGAAGTGTGTGGTAATACAATATTTGGTATGTCTACATCTCTGGAATTCAACTCTTTTGTGGCTTGAGGGGCAAGCTTACCAAAAATATAAATATTCATCAATTCCGTATTTAAGAAACGAAAGGACATATACAAAACTGGGCATCACAAACTTTTCTTGTTTTCGAGATATGCGCCAAGAAACTAGGCTGCAAATCGTTATATATATCGACTTCTCATAAACTATCGAAAAGCCTGTCATATCTAAGATAAGTGCCTGACAGACAAGTCCGCATGGCTTTATAAACCCAGCTCGTCATCCTGATCAAGTGCATGTACACTTTATGGGAACGAACATGCTTTTTTCTGCCCCCCTTAAATAAATTTGCACAACTTCATTATACCTATTTTTTTTTCGTGCCCATTTTCAATGGGTACAGGGTCTCTAAAAAGGGAGAGAAAAAAAATATAACGAAAGCAGGATGAAACTTTTTGCTTTAGTTAAGAGCAACAGACGGCTACGCCCGGTCTGCAATGGCATAAAAGAAACATAACTAATTTGCATAAAATGTGAAAAACATGCTGCCCATATAGAGCCAAGCAACGCCCAGAGGCGGACTCTACGGGCGGACTCTACGGGCGGTTCGGTGGGATCCCGGCCTGCTGCCAACTTCTCGCCGTCCAAGCGAGGAAATCGAGGAAAAGTCGTAAGTGAAGAGTTGCGCGTGCTGGTCCGTAGTGCAGGTAAATTTGCAGACTACTTTTGGCAAACAATTTTACCCAAAAGTAGTGAGCTAAATGAAAGCGCCACGCCCCCTCCACATACACTGCACGCCCACCGGTCGGCAAAACGCCCCAACCATACACTTCAACTAACTTGTATATGCGGCAAAACAAAAGATATTTTTGCATCACAAAGTGAAAGTTATGTGTCTGTGTGTGTGAAGGGGTATGAGTGTGTGTGTGTGTGTGTATGTGTCGTTCCCTCATATTAGCGGTTTGTATCTTTTGCAGCATGACCACGTTGAGACAAAGTTCTAGGCCAAATTGTCAGAGAACAATGTGCAAAGTGTGTCCACTCTAAAGTGTCCTGTGAGTGTGGGGGCATATGTGTGTGATGCTGCGTGTTTAAGTGCGCTCATGTGTCCAACTATGCATAAGAAGAGAATCTTTGTTGGGTATTCGCTTTGAAGTAAGAGTTTCAAGTGAAATCTGTGATGAAAAGAGTTGCCACCCTGACAAAAACTGAATTCGTTGAAATATGCGACAATTCTTCTTCTTCGCTTCCAGTATAACAAATTCCGTTGTCCCAATGAAATTGCTTGCTTTTCCATAATACATGCCAAATTTTTAAGCCGTACAATACGTGCATGAAAAAATGTATTAAAAGATGCAAAAATTCAATGGATTTTTTGTATTTTGACATAAGTATTTTATACAATTTAGTTCTGAAGCTATATGACAAAGGGTTGCCAGAGAATATGCATACGATTGCAATCCATTTTTTTCTTTGATCAAATTCCATTATGTTTCGCTGATAATGCTTTTGCTTAGCATGCAAACTCTTTAACAGAGAGTTGCTACTCCCATAAAAAGTTACAATTCCAAACTTTTGTGCATTTGTTCAATTTTTATACAATTTCTGTGCCCACACGAAGTTAAGCGTAAAGTCAAGAAAATTCACATAAAAATTGCATAATACTATAGAATTTTGCATAACCAGTAATAAAAAGCTGTTACATCCATACAAAAGTCATGTAATCATCATTCTCTAATTTAAATTTATTTTTAAATGCCACTTTTGTTTTTTTACAGACTCGAAATCATTTATATGCTAACGTTGCAATGTTTTTTTAATAACTTTTGTTTATTTTTAATATTTATATTATATACCTTGAGTCGAAACCCTTTACTAATTCAACTTTTGTGCATTTGTATTCTTTTCAGTTTGGTGAACCAATCGATGCCGGAAGCGGGCAAAATACGAATGATGGTGGCTCGGGCATTGCGCGTGTGGGAGAATAATTCCAAGTTGACATTTCGCGAAGTGTATAGCGATCAGGCGGATATACAAGTTCTGTTTGCACGGTGCGTATAAAAGAGGGTTGTGCAAGAGTGGGCTACGGGGTGCGGGGTGCGGGGGGGCTGTGTATTGGGGCACCTCGTGCAGACCATAAAAAGAAGCATTCTTTAATGCCATAAAGATGGGCAGCGTGGGCAAAAGCACATAAAATTGCACTTAAAACCAGGCAACGATAAATAAGCCAAGTATTAAACCATGAAACCAATGCTGATGATGATGATGACGACAACGTGGGATTGACTGGAGTTGGGCTTGGATGCAGCCCGACTGCCAATTTCAAATCAAAGAGTTTATGTGTGTGGGTGTGTGTGTGTGTGTGTGTGTGTATTTTCTTAGATAAGCTGCGCATAGGATTTATTATATTTGCAGCCTCGTAACTTCGATGCCATTGAATTGACTAATCAAAGCTCCGCCACAAGCAACTGCCAACTCCATAAACAGCTGCGCTCATCAACTGCCAACTTCTTTTTGCTCTTTTGCAGGCGCGATCACGGCGATGGCTATAAATTCGATGGACCCGGCCAGGTGCTGGCGCATGCCTTCTATCCGGGCGTGGGGCGCGGCGGCGATGCGCATTTCGACTCGGAGGAGACGTGGGAGTTCGATGCCAGCAATGATGATAGTCGTGGTGAGTGGGCGGCAGCTGCTGCTGCGGTCGCTAAATTTAGTTGGCAGACGCAATGCATAAATTATTAACATTAGAAAATAATGCACAATAATAATAATAATAATCATCGGCAGCCGCAGCCGCAGCCACAACAGCTGTGGATGCAGCGCCTGTTGTTGCGGTCAGGTCGTGGCTAAAAGCCTGCGGGCAAATTGCAGGCGCCAAAACCGCAGCCGATGCCCCGCCAGGAGGCAGCTCTGCCAGTTGCAAGTGGCAAAATCAATAAACGTTGCATACGCAACGGCGCACGGACCCGCGACTGGCGCCGGCTGCCTGCATGCGTTTTGTAATTTAGCGCTATAAATTGTGACCCTAGCAACAGACCCAAACCGTAACCCCAAGCGGACCCCAGCCAGAATCCAGTGTCGACATTTTTAATGGTTTTTAATGCCAATAAAAAATTGTCAGCATGACGCGTGACGTTGGTAAACACTGCAAGCGAACAATCTTTCAATACCCTGTAAACATAAAATCCATAAAGTATGCATGATAACACATAACTATCTGCAGCTTCGTTTAAAAAGAAAAAAGAAGAACAAAAGCTGTTAATCTACTTTCAAGAACATGATAAAGTTTGGTCGTGCTCAGGCGAATTCGAACAGTTTTTCAGGTTGATTTGCCTTGTGCCCAATCGACCATTTCTTCGACCTGTTTAACTAAATTTTACTAAGCCCGCAACGCTGGCATTACAGTCAATGTATTGGGGATTCGTTGCCTTAAGCTAAAATCCACCCTAAACTACTCTTTATCTCCCTATAGAATATCTCAAAGTCGAGCTTACCCGCCTCTTGCCCTGCAACTTGTGTTTTTCATTGTAAATGTTGCAACGACGCCATTTTTATGCCACTTACAAAGTCGTCAAGACGACGGACGCGTTGTTGTCTTTTAGCCCGGTCGCTGCTGCCATTAACCAATCGCATGTTCTTCCATTTTTACAGGCACCAACTTTCTGAATGTGGCGCTGCATGAACTGGGGCACTCGCTGGGCCTGGGCCACTCCTCTGTCTCGGATGCGGTCATGTTTCCCTGGTATCAGAACAATGAGGTCGATGGCATATTGCCCGACGATGATCGGAATGGCATACAGGAGCTATACGGTGCCAAGGATAAGGTTTGGGGACCGTATCGACCACAACCGACCACCAGCACCAGCACAACAACAACAACAACAACTACAACGATGCGCTCGCTCACTTACTATCCACAACAGCGGCCCAACTATAACAATAACTATCCGAACTATTATCCCAACTATTATCCAAATAGAGATCGCACGCGTGATCGAGAGCGTGAGCGTGAGCGTGAACGTGAGCGCGAAGAGCGACAGCGTGAACGAGATCGACAACGTGAGGAGCGAGAACGAGAGCGTCATCGAGAAATAGAACGAGAACGAGAGCGTGAACATGAGCGAGAACGAGATCGTCAACGGGAACGAGAACGAGAACGAGAACGCGATCGACAGTCAACAACAACAACAACAACAACAACAACAACAACAGCTCCAATAACAACGAGAACGACATTAGCAGCGAGAAGAGCAGCAGCCACACATCCAACTCACAGACCATACAACTATCCCACTGTGCATCGGCACAATAAACCGCACAAACCACGCAAACCGAAGCCAGACAGTTGCATGACCAGCTACGATGCCATCTCCATGATACGCAGAGAGTTGTTCATCTTTAGAGGACAGGTGAGTGACAAAGTGAAAGATAACGTGTGCCATTTTATATAATTATAAAATATATATAATATTTTAGCCAAAAACTTAAATAGCTATTCTTGCTCAAGAAGCACGCATTCATTATTTTTCCTGAAAAGATATAAAAAAAATTTTAATTTTTCTTAAATCTTGAAATTTGTTCCCTAAAAAATAAAAATTCAATTCATTAATAAAATAATAATCGTTTTTCAAAGAATGCACTTTGAAGCATTTAAATAATGGAAATAACATAAGTACCTAAAAAGTTTCTCGATTTAAGTGAAAATGGGTTCTTAAGATTATAAGATATATATTTATATAAATAATAGCCATATCTAGAAGCTATTGACTAGAAAAGAATCCTTTTTTATTATTCTGACAATGCAGCTGATATATCTTGCATATGCCTTTAATATTATCTCTTATCCTTGCAGTTCCTGTGGCGCATAGGTGCTAGGGGCTTATACAATGGCTACCCGACGGAAACCCGACGTCACTGGGCCGCACTGCCCGAAGACTTCAACAAAGTGGACGCGGTCTATGAGAATCAACAGCGTCAGATTGTCTTCTTCATAGGTGAGCAGCATTCGAACTCTACCTTGACTAAACTCTATTAAACTATATACCAATTGCCCTGCAGGTCGACAGTATTACGTCTTTGATTCGGTCACCCTGGCGCCGGGCTATCCTCAGCCATTGACCAGCTTGGGATTACCGGCAACACTCACCCATGTGGATGCAGCCTTTGTGTGGGGCTACAATAATCGCACATATTTAACCAGTGGCACGCTGTACTGGCGCATCGATGACAATACGGGCACGGTGGAGCTGGATTATCCGCGCGACATGTCCATTTGGGCGGGCGTCGGCTACAATATCGATGCAGCATTCCAGTACACAAACGGCAAGACCTACTTCTTCAAGAACTTGGGCTACTGGGAGTTCAACGATGATCGTATGAAAGTCGCACACGCTCGCCCCAAGCTCTCCTCCCGCATGTGGATGCAGTGCGCGCGCAACGTCAACGATGTCGACGAGGAGCAGCGCTGGACGGCGCCACTGGTATCCGGAGCCAATGAGACGACAGATGGCAGCTCTGCGGCGGCCAGCCCGAGTCAGCAGCGGCATAGTATAATGGGCTTACTTCTAGTTGCACTCACCTGCTTAGCCTGGCGTAGTTAAGAGTGGGAATGCAGTTGATCTATAAAAGTTTAGGCATAGCTTTAAGCTAAGTTTAAGGCAGAGGTTCTCAAAACATTACGTCTAACGCCCATTATTTTAAAATATTTCCTCTACATTATCGCATCTTAATAATCACATTAAACTATAGAGTCTTATCTTGTTTCTGTGCCCTTTACCGCCCATACACGTGTTGGCGGTATCGTTCGCTTTAAGAAAGACTATTCCCGCCCATCAGACATCCCCATATATATATCTATATATATATATAAATATAATCTATATACGGTGTGCATAAAAGCTCTACTGTCAGACAGTAGATCGCTTCAATCTGCACCCAGAAGATACAACACGCAGCGGCCTTACAAATCTTCTACATGAAACTCATCACTTGTGAAATGCATCCTGTATGGATAAAAATACATAAAAAGAAAAACTATCTAAAACTTGCCAGACGCCATATATGCAACAGAATAACAGGATTGCTTATTTTCGTAACGCATCATATATTTTATAAAGTTACGAGTTCTATGCATGATAATCTATAGATATATAGTTTTATACCGAATCCAGATGAGAATTTCTCGAATTTTCTCAGCCACCACTGCCTTATATAATTAAGTACAGTATTGCTTCATATGAACGAACCGATTGGCCCGAGCCTAGTAGCTATGATCTGCCCGCATTTGTTTTGTGTTTTTATTTTGGTTGTATAAAAAAAAAAAAAAAAACACCTTTCTAATTATTTATATTTAAATAATTGTGGGATTCCTGAAACTGATTTAGATGTGATCTAGATTTCGTAAAAGCAAAATAAGCTAAGGCGCGAAAGCACAAAATACCGAATTAAAATGTGAAAACTATTTTTAAGCCTTTTAATAATAACTTTTTGCTTGGAGAGTATTTAGCTTTTTATTTTTTTATTTATAATGTTTTAGCTGCAATTTTAACATTTTCAGCTCCCTTTCTATCTCCATTTCCTTTACTTCCACAATAAATAAATAATTATTGAACTAAAACTTGAAATATTGAAATGACATCAGAAAACGGTCTGCCAAGCAAGCAAACGAAGTCCAATCTAAATCAAATCTAAATCACCTTAAACTGATTTTGTTCTCTTTCAATGTGACCTCAATTTCCGTATGTTTTCTGGGCACACTGCACTTTTGAATGGAGAAGTTGTGAACAACTGATCAACGAAATCTAAAGCAAATCAAAACTATTTCAGGAATCCCACTAATGTGATATTATAATAAAATTGTATGTGTGCGATTCAACAATGAACCATAAAAAAAAACAGGCAAGAACAAAACCACTTATAAACAATTCGAGTTATAACATTTATTAGAAATATATTTTGATAGTATTAGTTCATTACATCTGTATATTTGTATCCTTTAAAAAAAAGCCCATTTAAGCTGAATAAATCCTTTCATACATATTTTGGTGAGATAAATAAATGCAGTCGTTTGCGAAATACACTGGGAAAATATTTGTATATCTCTTTACTCGCTCACATTTTATAACTCTATAATTATACGTTTTTTCAACTTACAAGAAGGAAAATCTGAAGATCATTATAAAAATGTCACCTTATAAAATTACTTAAAATTAAAAAAATCCTTACTGGACCAAGAAAGAGTGTTTTGTAAATGATCTTGGGCTAATTTATATCCTCCTAAGGCATTTAGAGGCAAAATTTAAATGATAAATAATTTTTTAGTACATCATTCGAAAATCATAAAATAAAGTCCGCAAATGATCCTATAATATTCAGAATTATCAGAAACAGTTTGTTTTGATCATTGTGGATAGTTCTTAGAAATCCCATAATTATTGACTGCTGATTGATATAGTTGGTTCTTGGGATCCCACTGACTGTTTAAAGATGAGAAGGAATTATTTCATTGAAAGGGATCTACTTCCAATGTAACTATTAAGTATTCTCTGATATCGCTTGATGTATGACAAAAAACTATAATCTATGATGTAATCTGGCAAGCATATGAAAACCATTTCGATATCGTGTTTGGTTTACTGTTTATATCAAAGGTGAATGATAACAGAGTGCACAGATTGTGCAGTAAAATGATTCGTCAGCTTTGACAAATCAAATTGCTTTTGTATCGCTTCATGACGAGTTTTACGATCTTTTCAATTTATGTGAAAAATAACTTAAGTACGGCGCCTATTTTTCGAGGTAATGAAGCTTGTTGTCAAACTCTGAGTATTTTATGTCTGTTGGCAAGTTCCCTGTGTTTTATATATTACGAAAAGCTTTATGAACGAGTATCTACTAAATACGATAACAAATGATAATTAGTTGGACTACGTAAAAATGTAGCAAGCCAAAAAACTCTATTTAAGTAAAAAAAAAACAGATGTATCATGTTTAACGATAATGCCCTTATCTAGCGCTATAGACAGGTAAATAAAAATGCTTTAGATATATATGTATATATAGATAAATATATACGTATATATAACCGATAACTGATAACTGGGGCTGTGACAGTCAAACAATTGAAGCCGGAAGAGAGTCAAAAAATGTGTTATTTATAGATCTGCATGGTACTCTATAATTGGTAAATATTCACGGATTGAATATGTTGAGCCCTGCCTGCTGTAACTGTTCGAGTGATAGCTTTATAATGTCCACTTAAATGTTACATATATAAAATTACAGGCTTTTGTTATCTTATCTTTCGTTTAATGTCGTTTGACACAAGGTGCTGAATTATTATTGTAACAATCGCTCGGCAGACACAGAACAGAGCAGAAGCTCAAATTCTCCCGCTCAGTCGCACTCGGGGCTTCAGTCTTTCAGCCAGCACTTGTGTGATATATTCAATATTGTCATTATTGTCCATGCGTCATGGCCCGTGACGACACCATCAAGAGAGTGTCCCGAAACCGAGTCCCCCGAGCCCGAGCCCAAGCCCGAACACGAACACCCAAAAATCAGATCCAAAAACGCCAATCGCACAACCGGAGCGTTGACAGTCGCGCATAGACCACAGTCGTGGGCAGTAGCACAAAGTGGTTCAATATTTAAATACGGACTTAAATTACACGGCTATCCAAATCTATGTGCATACACCTACACAGCAATACGTACGTCGGCCCAGATACATATATAAATATATATACATATATATAAATTCATATATATAACTGCTTATATTAAATTAGAGACAATTGTGAGTAGAGGTCGAGCAACAGTGGAAATTGTACAAAGCTTTGCGCCGCCTAGTTAAAGACAAGTCAAGGCCCACACCTACTATATATATATATATATATAGAGATATAGATATCGCTTAGGGCTGAACTCGACCGGCATTGATAACGCCCACCTTGTCTTGGCTATGACTAGGCCCAAGCAGGCAGATAGTTGTGCCTTAAGCAAATGCTATTAACTGTGAACGCAGAATCTAATCAATAGTGCTTAATGTGTGGTGTTGGCTCCAAGGGCTTGTCCAATCTATGACGAATCTGGTTCGTTAAATTCTAGCACCTGGTTGCCTTAGTCCATATCTAATCGCTGCCCGCAAAAACCATGACAGCTTCAAATTGCCCGGAAGTTCACTTTTGACTATTATCTATCGATCGCCTAGAACAAATTTCAATAAATCAAAACTCTATGTGTATTATCAGATAAGTGTGCCCACCCAAAAACCGTACCGCCAAAATCATGTCGACCAATCAGAGCAACGAAGATAATGCCATACGTCCGCTGTGCGCTGAGCTGGCGCTGAAGGCGCAACAGGAGCTGGGTGAGGTGCCCGAACGTGTGCCTGAGGACATCGAGACGGTGCGCACATGGATCTCAAAGCAGCCGCATCTGAAGGCACGCCAGGATGCGCAATTTCTGGTCGCCTTTCTGCGCGGCTGCAAATACAGTCTGGAGAAGACCAAGCTCAAGCTGGACAATTTCTACGCCATGCGTGGCGCGGTGCCGGAGCTGTACAAGAATCGTTTTGTGGGCGAGAAGCAACTCAACATCATCAAAACTGCGTAGGTTCTGTTAAGACTAGAAATCTTGCCAGTTTTCATATATTTTGCATCCCTGCAGCTGCCTGCTACGTCTACCCCAACCACTTCAGCTGGACGGTCCGCGCATACATATCTCACGCTATGGCCAATACGATTCCAACAAGTATTCCATTGCGGAGGTCATGCAGGTTAACACAATGCTCGGCGAGATCCAAATAAGAGAGGATGACAATGCGATGGTCTGTGGTTTTGTGGAGATTATTGACATGAAGGGCATTACCACCGGCCACATGTTCCAATTCGATGCCGTGCTGATCAAGAAACTGGCCGTGCTGGGCGATAAGGCGCTGCCCTATAGACCCAAAGGTTTCCACTTTATCAATGCGCCAACCATGGCCGAGAAGGCAATGTCCATAGCCAAGAGTTTAATGAGCGACAAGATACGCAAGCGGGTAAGTCGAAATATCAATAACAAATCGAATGATTATTTCTATCTATATATGTATAAATCCTTCTCAGTTCCATATACACTCTAAACTGGATACACTTTATAAGCACGTGCCCAAGGAATGCCTGCCCATTGAATACGGCGGCACCAATGGCAATATACAGGATGTTGTCGATATCTGGACGCAAAAGCTGTTGGACTATACGGACTTCTTCCAGCAGGATGCGATATATGGTACAAATGAGAAACTGCGACGCGGACAGCCCATTAATTCCGAAACACTTTTCGGCATCGAGGGCTCCTTTCGCAAATTGGACATTGATTAGTTTATACATCTGATACTAGTACATATTTTAACAATAAATAATTATTTTTTTAATGTCGTAGCAAAAGAAAAATCGATTAAAGCACAAACAACAAGTAGGTTAATTTAAAAAAAAGAAAGATAGAAAAACCAAAATAATATTAACTGGGCAGTATATATAATTCATATGCAGTCGTAAAGGGCAAAGGCCAAGCAGAGCTGTCTGGAACAGCTTAAATCTTAGCCCGGACTGGCTGCTTGGACTTCTTCTGAACAAATTCATAGGCCACATCATGATAAGGCTGGGCCGCATCGCGCACACGCTGCAACCATTTGGCCACCTTGGGAAACTGTCGCTCATTTACATTGAACTGGCAGAGCTCTGGAAATTATGATAAGGCATAAGGTGAAGCCTAGCGGCGAACCTGTTGATACACTTACTCAGCTGTTCGATTTCGGAGGCGCCTAATAAATCGGCAACGGTCAGCTTATTTCCGACCAAGAACTCCTCCTTCATCCAGAGGTGCTCCAACGCACCCAATGAGCCTTCAACATCTTTCAAAAGTTTTTCGGCCACCTCTGGCTTAGGCTTAGCGGCCAGTCCATTGACGGGCAGCAGCCAGCCCTTGATGAAGTATGTGCCACAGGGCACACGGACATTTATATGCTGCCACTCCAAGCACTCATCCACACGTGCACGTGCCTGCAGGCCTTTCGGATAAAGCTGTTCGCTCAGTTGGTTTTTATCCGAGAGATAGCTGCAATGATGCAAGTTATTTATATTATTTTCAAATGACCTTTGGCACTTGGTGCGAAGACATACCGTATCATGGCCACGCTCTCGGATAGATGGAAATCGCCATCCACCAGTGCCGGCACCTTCTGGAGGCGATTGATCTTTTTGTACTCATCGGTCAATTGTTCGCCTGCAACAACAACAACAACAAGAACAACGAAGTCGAGTTTGATTTGCCGGCCTGCGGCGTCAGGTGCAGTTGAACTCACGTTTGCGCAGCGCCACGGGGCAGTCTTCGAATGGGGTTTTACACAATTTGAGCGCCAGCCACATTGCACGCGATGGCGGCGACAAAAAGTCATAATATAACTTAATAGCTTGTGCCATGTTGATGAATTGAACCGGACAAATTTCTTCGCGGCGATCAAATCAGCTGCGGTACAAAGTCCAAATTACCCTGCTACACAACACTAATTCGTATTAAGGCCGTTTGTTAGCACTGCTGTTGCGCACCTATAGAGCTGTCTCGCTCACACCTATAACTAGCTATTTAAGAAGTTGCGCGCGTTCAATTAAAATTTGAAAGGCAGAGTAAAATATGAATTCAATGTACAATACATTCCTACATCTAAGCTGACATAATTTGTCATTTAAAAATGTCAAATTTTGGCATTTCAAATATGAATAAATGGATTTTGTCGCTTAGTTTTAAACATTTTATCAGCAACCTTGCCTTCGCGTAAGCCTTTATCTAATGCATAGATAATATCGCAACATAAATGCCAAGGTGCGACACGTCATCGGCGCTTATCAGCTTGTTATTTACAAACGGTTACTATATATATGTATATATCATGGTAAGAATAAATGGAAATATCAGTTGGATGATATCTTTTTGCGTTTCAAATGTATTTTGTTTGACATTTAAACAAATTCGCTTTAATTTATTAACGTATTCAACATGGGTCGCTACAATACACCGTCAATTATATATGTAGTGTGTATGTACTATATATATATATATATACTATATATATATATATATATATATGTTTAGGAATATGTATATGTGTAAACTAGTATCAAAAATTAGTAGAAACGACACTTAACGCAAAAATGATCGAAAAATTAGATATTTATATATGTATGTATGTATATGTATTAAAATAAAAGACAACAAGAACTTAGCATAGTATATAAGTAGAAGACGTCCATTGTAAGCAAAATGTGGCGAGAACGATTTGGGGGCGACTAACCGTAGACATGGGGGTATGTGCGTTGATAAGACCGACAATAAATTATAATCGACATTCATGAGGTTTTTGCCATTTGATGGCGTTTTTTGTTGTTTTTTCTTTCTTTCATTATTTCTTTTTTTTAGTGTGCACTTTGTTTTAGTTGTAACATTGTTCAATTTGCTTTAGGTTTCGATGTTGCTTTCTATCAATTGTTATAAAATATCAGGTTCAGCTATGTCCCAAAGTTCGCTGTAGTATGGATGGGGTATGTATATATATATATATATATGTAAATATAGAGAGAGGTGTGTATAGTATGTGCATCTGAATATACAACTAACTGCCACCGCCGCTGTCACAGCCTCAATCAAAGGTCAGCTTGCGAAAGGCGCCGTCCTCATTGGCGGACCCGGCGACCAGTGTAGGGCGCTGCTCCTTCTCGCTGGCAGCCCGCAGCTTCTCGTCAACACCAAAACGCTCCTCATCCTTGAAGTAATTCGTAAAGCTGTTCAGTTGCAGCTCATAGCGTGTGATGGCTTCGTTCAGTGAGCCATTATTGCCGCCCAGCTCCGCCGGCAGATACTCTTTGCCAATGGCCTTGTACAACGACTCCAAATTGGGATGTATGTGCAGCTAAAGCAAAATAATTGAATGAAAAATAACGAACGATTTTTTTTATATGTTCCTTTTGCTACGCACCAGTTCCTTCTGTTTCATAACATTGCGGATTATGGTGAGCACAAACTGTGTTTCTCGCGAGGCATTCACAATGTGCGTGGCTACTAAGCTCGTGGGTAAACCATGCTCGAGGAAGGCATTCATGCGCTTGAACAAGCTGGGATCGAACTGCAGCAGCAACGAGTAAGGTATTTTAGTAAAATCAATAACCTCCACAACGCCGGCAATGTTCCAGTTGTCGTCGGTGTTGATCTCAATTTCAGAGCGGAAGGCATGGAAGCGAAAAATGTCGGAAACGCTATGCTTGGAAGTCTCTATGTGCCCCATGCGTGTGTAATGGATACGTGGACCGCCTGGTCCAATGGGATTGGGTAGTGTAGCAAATATACTGCAAAATGATGAAATCAGAAATTCAATTATATCGTTAATACATACTCTTGACGCTCTCTGATCTCACCCTGATCTGGCCAGCTCGAGGACCTTGTCATCTACCGAGCGACACTTGAGTAGGCTGCGTTCCTTGGACTTGTAGTTGTAGAAGAAGAGCACACGCTTTTTGGCCTCCTCCAAATCCCATTGACAGAAACGCAGAAATGCGACCAGAAACTGATCTTCGGTGCGCGCCACCAGATAGTTCTGCTCATCGATCCAAGTGCGCAGGGCCACAATTAACGCATCTCTGTTCGCCTCATCCTCGTTCAGCTCCGAGCGCGCCACTTCCGCCAGCTCTGGCACCAGCTCTCTTATTTTGGCCATAGTGTTTTGATAACTGCAAATTTGATTATCAGAACTTCAAGTAATTGTGACAATGTGTACTCCTGGCCAGAAAGGTGTTGGATAGACTTGTGTGCTCCGTCTAGGTTCAAACACAACTAATAGCAAACTCGTTGCCTGCTTCGAGGTGGCCAGCACTTGGCAAACAAGTGTACACTAAACTAGCAGAAGCTACAAGGCGATATTGACATGGCCAATGTACAATGGGACAGACCGTTAAAATTTCACTTAAAAAAATATCAAGTAGTTGAGAGAGCATATACAAAAAAAAAACAGAAAATTTACTTTAGCGGCTATGCTCGTTCTTATAATTTGTTATTTTGAACAAAGAAAATCCTAAAGATATACGAAAATCGTATTAACAACCCCTAATTAAAAGCTTTACGACCTTAAATTAATACAACTATAGATTACGAAAGAATGATTTAGCATAAAACTTTAAAAAATATATAAAGATTGCTATATTAAGTCTATATAATTCTTCCCAACAAATCAAATTGACAGTTGATGCTTTTTCAAATTATTCAGCAGTTGCTCTCAAATTTCAAGCATTTAATTTGGTCTTTTAATGCAATTTTTAAAAATTTTAAATAGCGTCTAATTTTACTTATTTCAGTTTATTTTTAATAACATAGGTACGTAGTAGTTTCACAATAAGGTTTTCTAAGCGCACATTTTGCCTGTGAAACGTGCGATTTGGTGCCACTGTGCAGCGACAGTTTGGCGATAAGATAAGCCTTTAGGCAGATATAACTGTAGCGTGGTTCGATTAACAGACAGATATCAGCAGAAGCGAACTTTGCTATGCGCCTTTTGCAGCTGCATCGCCTCAGCAGCGATTCCAACTTCGTGGAGCCCCGTAAAGCTATCGCCAACAGCTGCAATCTTATTTTTGACAATTAACAATTAGCAAGCATGATTTTCTAACACTTTTCTCAATCTAATCGATAGCAGCGACCTGTACAGTGAGCATTCAGAGTGCAGCAGCACTCGAGAGCAGAACAGCGGCGAGCATTATCAAATAGCCAAATGAATGGGCCCATAAAAGCGCAAGATTAGCGCCAACTGATTAAAGGCCAAAGGAGAATGGGCCTGTTTCAGTAGTCGCACAGTTGCCACGAGACACGGTCGAGTTTTGGTCTAGATGCTGGTTATAGCCGAGTTTGTACGTCCACTCAGCGCCGAGTTGCGCCACATTGCTGAGACGGAGCTAAATGAGGTGGCGGAACGTTTGCCTGCGGATCTGCAGGCTCTGCGGGATTGGCTGGCCAAGCAGCCGCATCTGAAATGCCGCCAGGATGCACAGTTTTTGGTTGCCTTTCTGCGTGGCTGCAAATTCAGCCTGGAGAAGGCCAAGTCCAAGCTGGATCATTTCTATACCATAAAGACCATGATGCCCGAAGTATTTGGCAATCGTCAAATGGATGAGCGTAACATTGCGCTGTGTCGCACGGGGTAAGTCACAAAGTGCTGACCAGCTCAACATAAGCCATGCAACGTTCTCTTTATGCCACCAGCACATATGTGCGGCTACCCAAACCCTTTGGCCCCGCCGGACCACGCATCACGCTAACGGATTACTCCAAATTCGATCCTAAGATCTTTAAAATGCTCGACCTGTTTCGCTATCAGACGCTGCTTATGGAGCGCCAGATACGCGAGGATGACAATAGCATCATCAGTGGCTACATTGAGATTCTCGATTTGTCCGAGATGAGTCTCAGCTTTGTGGCCCAAATGGACTTTTCGCTCATCAAAAAAATGGGCGTGTTTGCGGAAAAGGCGTCGCCAACGCGCATGAAGGGCGTCCATTTGGTCAACTGTCCCAAGGAGGCGGCTGCTGTGCTCAACCTGGCCAAGAGTCTTATGCCCACCAAGCTACAAAATCGAGTGAGTCGCGGGAGAGCGGGAGGGCGGGTTCCAATTTCAGTCACTAGACGATAATCCAATGCATTTGTTATCAAGCCCTTATCGGAGTTTACTCAGCTGTTCCAAACCACATTTCGTTCGATAAGCTGAAAAGCTCTTCAATCGCTTTCCAATTATAGAAAATCAATAATCGTTTCGATTAGCCCTTGTGTTACATGAACTGATATTCAAATAACCCCAATATAATTGGAGTGCTTAACTTGGGAAATTCACAATTTTATTTAAGATGCGTAATGTTTCCTTATCGACAACAAATTAGTTTTACAACTAGACTGAACAACTGTCATAAATTATTATTCCTTTAATCAGAAATTTTTAACTCAAACGTATATTTGACTAAACAAATAATTACTTCAAGAGTGACAACCAGAAGATATTCCAAAATATTCTTGATAACCGGATTTACTAGAAATGTACGACACCTTCTTTTTAGACAGCTTTAACTAGCTGATAAATCTAGAAATTTACAAGTGTTTTTTTATTTTATTTTTATTTCCACTTTATTAACTTTTATTCCTTTCACAGTTCTATGTGCACAAAAACATGGACCAACTTTTCGAGATAATACCACGCGAATATCTGCCAGAGGAGTACGGCGGCGACAATGGACGCATTGGTGATATCATTGCCCAGATGGAGCAGGAGATGCTCGGCTATAACGACTACTTGAAGGAGGAGAACGATTACGGCGTTAACGAACAGCTGCGTCCGGGCAAACGTCTAAGTCCCGACACGCTGTTCGGCATTGAGGGCTCCTTCCGTAAATTGGACATCGATTAGATTAGCTCACAACATGAACTGAAATTGAATGGGAAAAAAATTCCCGAAATTGCCTTAACTTTAAATTTAATTAAATGCCAAGAGCAAACTGAACTCAAGCCATTCAATAAGCACAAGCTCTTTGGGGGTTGAAAGCGAATAAGATGCCCTCTAACATAGGTCATTTAGAGGGTAAGGAACTCATGATTATGTAGAGGGTTCAAGACACGAGGAGGATAAGCCAACTGATTACGCATAAGGATCAGATTCAAGCTTGGCTAAAATGAGTGACAGGACTGGTGACATTTATGATAGTTTCCCGCGCTGCAATGATAATTAAAAAAAAGTACTTTGAAATATCACCCTTCTTAGCGCTTCTCATGAATTCAAGTAAGGCTTACAGGTTTTCATAGTAAGTGTTATAATATTAACAAACTGTGTTGGCAATCTAATTAACTTTATGACCCAATATAGTTTACTCTTTTCAAAATGTCGCCCTGCGCGTCTCATGAATTCAAGTAAGGCTAACCGGGTTTCCTGCTTCCATAGTAAGTGTAATATGAACCAATTGTGTTGGCAATCTAATAAACTTATGGCTTTCTATCTGATGCGCCCCTCTTCGTCTTGCTCGTTCGACTTTTTATTGATGTGTGATATAATAATATAGATCTCTCATTTTCAAAAAATAACCTATTTAAATACTTGCAATTAAATGTCTGAGAATAAAATAGAGAAGCGATGTTATAAAACTGTTTGTTTGAGAAGCGCACAGAGAGGCGGCGCCTAATGGACAGCTTGCAGAGTTGTATGTACTTACATTACTAAAGGTAAACATCACCCACGTTGACACTCAGCAAAGCGTCAAGTTCGTAAGCTTTTAGTATGCGATATCAGTGACAAGTGTTAATAGCCTTATCTATCAGTTAAGTGAATTAGACAGGATCAATAAAAATGGTCATGTAAATTTGCATGTTAGGCCAGCTGTCCAACTCAGTTGCGCTCCAGGCGTCGACTAGTTAAGAGCCAACATGACTGCATATAATTATAGCATACAGGTGAGTTTTTTGTCTACATATAAAGAATTATTAGATTTACCGCATGCTCCATACTATGTCCAAGCAGTTTGACTTTAGTCAATGGGATTTTCCTGCGGAGCGCATTTGGCTGCACAAAGCGAATGAGGAGATTGCATGGAAAATCATCTCATTCTTGCCACTGATTATTTTTGGTTTATATGGAAACTACATCCTTATCTACCTGATAGCCACGAATCGATCTCTGAGATCGCCAACGAATTTGATAATAGCCAATATGGCAATGGCCGACTTTCTAACGCTGCTCATTTGCCCTGCCATGTTTCTGATCAACGACTTCTATCAGAACTACCAACTGGGCTGTGTGGGCTGCAAGCTGGAGGGCTTTCTAGTGGTTGTCTTTCTGATCACAGCCGTACTGAATCTCTCGGTGGTCAGCTATGATCGGCTCACAGCGATTGTGTTGCCCCAGGAGACGCGACTAACGCTGTGCGGTGCAAGAATTGTGATCGCTGGCACCTGGCTGGCGGGGCTGTTGCTGGCTCTACCCTTGGCCATTTATCGGCAGTACAGGGTGCGTATTTGGCGAAACTTTACGGAACGCTACTGCAAGGAGAATATGACTGTGCTGCCAAAGTACTGGTATGTGCTGATCACGGTACTGGTCTGGCTTCCACTGGGCATTATGCTCATCTGCTATACGGCCATATTTATAAAGGTAAAAACTTGGAAAGTATACGATTATAGCTTAACTTATCTAACCACTTTACAACTTGCAGCTGGATCGCTATGAGAAGCGCGTCTTGAGTCGCGAAAATCCACTCAGTGTCAACTATAAGCGCAGCGTGGCCAAAACGCTTTTCATTGTGGTCATTGTTTTCGTGTTGCTGCGTTTGCCCTTCACCATTTTCGTGGTGCTGCGCGAAAAGTATTACAGCAGCGAGTCGAGCGTGGATTGTGGCATGAAGTACTTTTCATACTTTTCGCAGTATCTCATATTTGTCAATGCCGCCGTCAATCCCATCATCTATGGCTTCAACAATGAGAACTTCAGACGTGCCTATGCACAAATCGCATGTGTGCAAAAACGCAGAGCTGCCAACGCAAATCGAATTCATCATTGTTTGTATTGTGATTTCATTCAGAATAACAAATCTGGACAAGCAAATGCCGAGCTGAGATCGGACAAGGAGATATCACAGTCTGCGGCTAGGGAAACTAAAAAGCTGGGCGAAACATCCAATATCAATGAGACTCTCATGCCACAGCTTAATGGCGAGGGGTTTATTTAAAGTCTCAATTTGTGGTTTTTATATACGGTCTTCTATTCAGGGGTATCCCAATAATTATCTTTTTTTGTCATAATTCAAACGATTTTCATAAGAATTCTAAGTAAATACACTTCCAAAGCATTAAACTCTGATTACTTTGACAAAACTCAACCAATTTTGCTTGTGGAGTATTCATTTGTATTAGCTATCACTATCTGACTTAATAACTAAATTAAAGTACATTAATTTAATCGGAAACATTTTGAAATTTTCTATGGTAAGAGAACTCTTTTTATAATCTAAATCAACTTCAAATACTTTTTTAATTTTTTCACTGATTTTGGGCTCAAAAAAGTCTCAGGTATTTCAAAACTTATGAACCCGGAATTGTAGCGCATCTGCACAGCTGATCATGATCACATCCGCAAGAAGAAGATTCTTACACATTCTCTCTCCCTGTCGCTCTCATGGAGTTCCTGCGCTCATTCAACAGCAACTGGAGCTTTTGAAACCGTTTTAAAAGCTTCAGGTCTATAGTTAAGCGTACGACTGGGCTGTTTCAGCACGTGTTTAGCTCCGTTTCAATTAAGTATGTGTCGTTTAGTATATGTATTAATATTCGTGTGGCTAGTATGGAGGCATGGCCATGCGTTTGAGGTGCGCTTCGAGGAGAGCTATCCTGGTTACCGCATCGCCTCGGACCTGGACGCGGAGTCGCAGCGCCTGCACAAGCGCGAGATGCAGCAGTTTTTCGACAAAGGTTTTACGAATTACAAAAATGAAACAATCAAATTTTATTTACAGTCGATTTGAAAAAGACGCAGAAAAGCTCAGGCTAAACCAAACAACTCAGATTTCATATAGCCCGTGCCATGGGCCTCCAGGAACTTGATGAACTGGCCCATGTTTATGACGCCCTCCTCGCCATCGGCGACATTGAACAGCTGCTCGGTGAAGTTCTCAAAGCGGCGCTTGCGGCAGGTCTCGGTTCGCACCAGGCTGATCTTTTGCCAGCGCAGGGCTTTGATGCTTCGCCAGTATTCCTGCACTTGCTCCGGCTCGCCCTCGATGCAGATTATGCCCGGCTTGCCGGGTCTGCTGAAGCCGCTCAGCTCCAGCTGACGTGCTTGCCGTATCAGCTCCTGCCGTTTCATGCTCGACTTGATGTGATGCGAGTAAATCCAAAGGCGCTCCAGCTGTGCTGTTTTGGGCTGTGCCTCTGCCGGCTCGCCCTCTAGTTCGCTGGTCGGACGCAATATCAGCGATTCGATCTGATCTTGGAGCCAGCTGAGCAGCTGATATATATAGGGCTCCTCGGCTTCACGCTGATCCATCAAATAGTTAGCGATTTCCAGCTTTAGATGCTGCTCCTTGATCTTGTCCAGCAGCGTTGTATGTACGCTAATCATGGCCAGCTCCAGCTGCGGATACAAATGCGGCAGCTCAATGCGCACATCCACAAACTCCATGGCTGGCAAGCTGAGCCGAATGATGTACTCCAAATTGGAGCGTAGCGGCACCTGCGACTCCGTTTGCAGAAACTCATTGAAATCGGCCACGACGCCAGCGTCGAGCAGCTGCAGTTCACCAGCAGCGCAGTAAATGGAACTGAGCAGCTCCAGCTCCTCCAGCTGCTGGCCAATGCAGCGTCGATAGGCCTGCAGATCCATGGCCAATGGCTGGCGAAAATTGAGAGAGAGTTGTTTGGTTTAGTCTCGGGCATTGACAACCTCGCATTGACAACCTAAAGTCTAAAAATTGAAAGCTAGTTACTTGAAAATTAATAGAGCTCTAAGAAAGGTTGAAACTAAAAGCTCTTAGCGAATGTTAATGGTATATAAATGATTTTTATATATATAAATGATACTTATATATATACTTGTCTACCATTGGATTCTAGAAAGCTTGGGATAATATATAGCTGTAAGCTATCGACAAGTGTATAATGAACAATGTCGGTGCGTCGGTGCTTATTGTCCGATCTTTGTGAAATTTTAAGAGCTTTACAATGTCACTCAACTACTAAATCGCATTTTTATTTCTAAATTTAAATTTAAATCTTTTTCAATTTTGGGAAGATATATTATAAATTCGAGCTCCTTGGCCTGCACACAAATATCTTAGCCTTTTTAGCTATTTTTGATGGGTTCTGAGTAGATCATATATATTTTCCAGCTTCCAGTGCTTCGATAGAAGGATTTTAATTATAGTCATTTTTAAATCCAAATATTTATGAAAACAACTATTCCAAGAGTAGATCCAGTGTATAATATGCCCTTTACTCTTTCACCCAACTCAGCCGCCTACAGTTTTAATGGTCTAGAGCGTGTTGCCTCTGTTCCCGTGCCCTTTCCACTGGATATCTGTATGCTGCAGTTGCCCACTGTGAAGTATGCGACGGCTCTGCACAAGGATGCGGCGGGTGTGCGCCATTTTGCCGTCTACGTGTGGCGTGCGGCAGAGCAGGACTATGCGCTATTGCTGCAGCAGCCGGCGCCCAAGGCCGTGGCACTGGACTGCCTGGCATATGCGGGTCTGGGCTATGTGGCGCTCAGCTATAATCACACCGCGCCCGTGCTGCAGGCGCGTGACGGTTCGCCCATCTATGAGCTGTCGCCGGAGCGCGGTCTGCGCACGGTGCAATATTTTGCCGGTTTGCGATTGCGGGGCATGTATTTAAGGATAAGCAGCCAGGAGCTGACGCTGCTGCAGGCCTACGATGGTGGCGCCCAAACGGAGCAACAGCGTTGTCCCTACTTCAAGTGGACGAGCGGCACATTTCAACGCCTCGGCGCCATACCCTGCAGCAATGCCCGCCGTCTGGAGGCCTTTGGCATTGACTATGCCGACTATGTGGCGGTGGCCAATTATGCGAACGCCGATGGACGCACCTCCACGCACTCGGAGATCTACAAATACGATGCGACAGCGCGTCGCTTTCAGCTGTTCCAAAGACTGCGCAGCAACGGTGCCGTCGATGTCAAGTATTTTAGTCTGCCGGTGAATGAGGTGACTCGTCGACACTTTCTCATATTGGGCAATACGGTGGCTGCTGGAGGGGGCGGCGCTGGCGATGGCGAGGCGGATACGGTGATCTATGTCTATGATAATGGACAGTTTGTGCCCTATCAACGTTTGAGTTTCTATGCACTGGAACGTTTTTTGCCCGTGACGGTAAGTACTATACACAATGGCTGTCAAACCGTTATACTTAGTCTAACTATGCCTAGGCCAAGCATGCTGTTTTGCAAGCAAAACGGTTTATTTCATATAAATGCAAAAAGAAATAAATATATATATATATATTATCAATCCCTTTTCTCATTTAAAAACAAAGTCAAAACAAATGTTTGCAATTAAATAACGGCATACGCCACCTAAAAATAATCAGGTGAAATTAAATCACGCGTTTCCGTTCACTTGCAGCATGCGGTTTCGGAAAAGTTTCTGCTCTTTGTGGCCTGCAAAAAGCAAGATGTAAAAATCTACAACCTCAACGATTGGAAATTCGAGGAATCAACAGTGCAGTTCACCGAAGGCGCATTCAGCAGGGGCGTGGCACGCATGCGCAGCTACGAAGAGAACGAACAAAGCTACCTAGGTGAGTTATTGTGGAATCGATCATTAAAATCGATTTATTATTACCTAGCCCCCTTCTCTTAACAGTTATTGCCAATGAGAATATGGCCGCCAATGAGACTAACATATTCCAACCGCTCTACAAACAGGACGAACATGCGAATGTTCTGCGTCAGGAAATTATAGAATGGGCACGCGAGCAGACAAAAAGGTTGGAGCAAGTGAATGTGGAACATTTATTGTTGGGTCTGCAGGTGAGTTGCAGATTTCATCGATTCAGAATCCAAATTGATCAAATTTTATTCCACAGCAAAAACTCAAAAAACTGGAACAACAGAGAATGCATATCAAGCGTGTGAATACCAAGTCGGTGAGTAGCAAATAGTATAAGTTATATTATTATTATAGTTATTACAAATAGATGTCCAATAGCTTATTGTGTATGCATGTGTATATAATTAAAACTAGCATTAAATATACCATGTTTCAAATCTTTTCATAAACTAGGTGTTCAAAATTTAAATTCCAATTTATAATTGGAAGCCAATAATAGTTTCAATCTATCTTGACCCACTCAATAGCTAGTCGATGCGCAACAGAAGCTAACCACAAACTATTGGGATGCTCTGCGCTATGCGAAACGTGCTCTGGATGTGATCGAACAGGATGCAGCTCAGGCTCAGCATCATCCTGTCAAGCGGGATGCCTTGGAGCAGCCGAAAGAGCAGCACGAGTTCGATGAGATAACAGTGGGCACTTTGGTGGTGCATGAGACGTTGCGAGCGGAGCAGGTTAATGGAGTGGACAGGCATAAGCCCATCTACGAGTCGGTCAATGCCAGCAAAGTGTATGTGAGCAAAGATTACAGGGAGGCAGCCACGGATCAGCTTGTGCCCGAATTGGAGCAACTGAGCGTGCAGGAACTGCAGCTAGCAGGCAAACTCAATGGCCACAACTGGACACAGCTGCTGGAGCAAACGCTCAAGCGGCGTGGCAGCGAGGTGCAATTCGTCAAAGCGCCCATGGACATAAGCAACCTAAAGGCCGAGGCGGTGCGTGTCAACAGCAATGAGATTAACGACCGGCCGCTGGGTCAGCTTGTCTCCATCGATGGAGGCGACTACATTGTGCAGCAGGACGTGCAATTCGCACAGCCCATCGAGGTGAACCGGCTGCTCATCAATCAGCGACTCAATCAGATACACGTGGATCGCCAGCGTTTCGATGTGCTGCTTCACCAGGCGAATCACACCCAGGTGATCGAGGGTGCGAAACGTTTTCAGAATATACGAGTGCTGGAGCCCATCACGATTGCGGTGAGTGCAGAAGTCTTGTTTTAATTTCATATAAAACACGGTTAAATTATAATTTCCTTTCACTGCCAAACATTTATGGCACTATAATTAAATATTATTGGGAAATTTACAAGGGAAATAATTCGTTCCCGCATTTGGAGAAAATTTACATAAAAGTTTAGCTCATTTTAGTCATTAATCTTAACTGTATCCAAAGAATCTTCACACATAAATTTCAAACAAATTTATTACGTTACTTTAATGGAAATCAATGCCCTGTGGTCATTCTATGAATGGTGTTGAATGGAAAAAATAAATGCGTGACGAATTCGCATAGAATGATGCATTCAAATAGGGAAAATTTACAAGGGAAATTCACGTTATTTGGGTAATTTGAAAGTTGAAAGTGAAAGTTATATCCTAAATCCTTAGAAATATGACTTATGAAATATTTTTTATGAAAATGCATATATAATTTATAACTTAGCGATTCGTATATTCCCTAACAGGGTCAATTGCTGGGCAACGAGCTGCTCGCCATGTCGCCCATGAAGGTGACACATGAGGCGTTGCAACTGCAGGGCGACTATGTGATCGACGGAGACGTGACCATTGGTGAGCTGCTGCAAGTGCAGGATGTTCGTGATGCAGTCACACAGAGGTCAGCCGCCGTGATCTTGCAGCAGGCGTTGCGTGTGGATCAATCTTTAGAGAATGTGAATTTGCGCTTTGAGCAACCGCTAAGCGCCAACGACACCCAGCTAAGCTTCATCAATGCGCTGGATATGCAGGAGCTGGTGCAGCTGAATGTCGAGCAGGTACAGGTGATTGAGGGCGTCAAATTTCTGCCCCAAAGTCTAACCATACGCGATGGCTTCGGCGAGGTCAACATACTGAATGGCATCAATGTGGAGCAGCTGCCGCAGCTGCTGCTGCTCAAAAGTAGCAACCAAAGCATTAAATTCCCCATGCAGCTGGCCGGCCTGGAGGCGCCGCAATTGAATGCTAATAAACTGCTGCTAAATGGTCTGGAATTGCAGGAATATATGCGACACAGCGGCGAGCAGCTCTCCAATAATAGCTTGTACGTGGAATACCTTCAGGCCGAGGAGCTAGGCGTGGATCAGCTGCACATGCATGGCAGCATTTTTGGCCACACTTTGGACGAGCTCTTTCAGCAGGGCGCACAGCGACCGCACAGCTGGCAACTGCCGGAGCATTTCAATGGCACCATCCACGCGAGAAACGTATGGCTCAAGGGGCACATAAACAACGCGAGCGTCGCGCAGGTGGAGCAACAGCTGCAGCAATTAGCGGGCAATATTAAATACGTGGGCGACTTCACCTTTAGACATGCGGTCAACATAAGTGGCCTCAGCTTTGGCGACACTCTAAACGGGATCGCAGCTCCCAGATTGGGAAACTGCTGGCTGGAGAGCAACGAGAAGCCGCAACAGTTTACAGCACCACAAGCCCTGGCGGCTATCGCAAGCGACAAGGATGTGCTGCTCCAGGGTCGCCTTAATAACTTTACGCTGGAGCAGCTGGTCAAAGGCAGCTACAGGTTGAATGGTACGGAACACCTGCAAGCGGTTAAATTTGGTAAGAACCAGGACTTGTTGAGATATGTGCAAGCACCCTTAACGAATCGTAAAACTCTACTCAGTCAATCCCATTGTGTTGCAACAATCACTGAGCGTTGGCCGTGTGAATGGACTGCGTGTGCCAGAGGATATGCTGTATGCGCAAGGAGGCGGCATGCTGCAAGCGCCGCTCAAGATCAATGGTCAGTTGTTGGCGTCGCCGCAGCAGTGCAATGTGAGCAGCCTGAATGGCTTTCAGCTGGACGCACTGACGCATTACCTGAGCGGTGGATATGACATGCTGCACGTGGAGCAAGCACAGTTTGAGATGGCGCCCAAGTATGAAAAGCTAAACGGACATAAACTGCAGCAGTGGCTCAATGATGTGTGGCTGGACAATGAGATGGTTGAGCTGAAAGCTGTGCAACTGGCAAACGCCAGTTTCGAGGGATTGGTCGAGTTTGAGGTGAGCTAAGCGGAATTATTGCGCTGGCAAACAGTTGTGAAACAATTGCATTGCAGGGCACACTTAATGGCTTGGATGTGGAGCATGTCGGTCGCAACTATTTTAGCCGTACGCGCAGTCAGCTTCTCAATGTGGCATTTAATTTCAACCATGACGTCACTTTTGCAGAGACGCTGGCCGCCAAGCAAGTACAGCTACGTGTTAAAGATGGCGCACTTGTTGAGGGCATAGGGTAAGTGGTTTGCAAAGACTTGGACTTTAATTGGTATCATGTTTCATTGCATTTGTTTACGCGCTAAAAGCAGTTTGACATGCACTGCATACACACGCACACACGCACACACTTACACACAGATATACGTAGACAGCGTTCCCCACACCGCCCCCACCTAAAACTCACACACACACAAGGTAAAATCAGCTGTGCGCGCTACTGTATGCAGGTGAAATTTCTGTACACGTTGCAATTGGCGCTGAATACAAGCACTGTGTCTAGTGTGGGCTTAATGTAGATTTTACCTTATGTTTTGTGGATGTTAAAGTTTAAATTAAATGCACTTTCTACGGGCAGGCACAATATTCAAAGTTTCGACACTTCACGAGAAGAAAAACAATAAAGTGACAGTACCAGGGCTGCCAAACAAATGATGGCACTACAAAAAAATATCGAACTATCGAAACAATCGTTTTGCTTATGCTCAGAGTAACCGTACATTTGAAAACGCGGTTATTTTTAAATGTTAAACATTTGCCTAAATATGTGTTATATTAATAAGCTCAAATACTTTAAACATGGTATTCGCAACTGCTTAAATTCGAAATTTTTCAAAAACTTTTAACAGCAATGTCTCGGTAAATTTTGACGATTTCGTGGCAAGCACCTTGAAAACTGCTGGACCACACATCATCACAGGCCAATGGAGCTTATCGGAGGCTCTTGTTTCGGGCGATTTAAATAATGTGCTCATAAATCAATTAAATTTAGTCGATGACGTTCTACGCAACGATACCCAGGGCGTTACCTTGGTAGATGCAACTAAAAGAGCTGCCAGCGCCACTATAAAACGACTCTTCGCAACGGCCACTAGCACAGTGGCAAATGTGCCTGTGGCACACTGGATCAACGATACGGTGTACATTTATGGTAATCATAGCATTGCCGGCACAACAATACTGGAAACCTTGAATCTCTACAATAATCTGCGCGTTAAGGGTCCAGTTAATGGCATCCACTGGCAAGCAGATCAGCTGCTGCTATGCGATGGGGAGCAGCATATCGCTGGCTCGCTGCTGGTGGAGAATGCGTTGTCGGAGCAACGGCGCATATTGAGCAGCAACATTGAGGAGCTTTGGGTGGATCGTATCAATGGACTGACTGTGAACGAGCTATTGGCAAACAAGGCGCACAATCGTCCAAATCTGCATGTGGCCAGTCACTTGATCTTCACGCAGCCGCTGAGCGTGGCCAACTATGAGCTGGGCGAGGTGCCACTCGAAGGCTACAAATGGAAACGCGCGGCAAATGCTGTAGAGAATTGGCAGCAGCTGAATGCCCATGTGGCTGCAGTGCAGCAGCGTCTAGCGGGTGAGACATCCACATATATTTCAATGTAACCAGTTGCTCATGATTCCCCCACAACAGCGCCCGCTTATGTGCTGGAGGGCTTTGAGCTGCTGCAGCAGCTGCCACTAAATGCCACTAGCCAGTTGGAGATGATGCCCGGGCAGAGCTCAAATACGGATGTGCTGGCCATTTGGCATGGCAACAACAAGAAAGCGCTGCAAATGGAAGTCTATGCCTGGCAAGACCAGGAGCGGCAATTCAAGCACAATGCAAGTAAGTGAGCTATAATGCGTCTTTATTTATCATATAATTTAATGAAATGGTTTACGAACTTATTTACTAAAGTCTATGAATGAATTTCGTGAGTGGAAGGGGTAGATGGCGGGGAATATTTACGTTTAAGCAAAGCGCCTCATAATCCTGACAATACAGCTTATAAAATCACTTTAATTTATATATTTATATTTATATAAATATAAAATAAATAAGATCTGGGCTCTTTGCATGAACGTAGCAATTTATAATTAAAATGCGTAGCTGACACGAGCTCTTAGAAAAACACACGTTTCTTACACTCAACTATTTTTGCTTAGGTCATATTGTTGCCAATAGCTGATGCTTGTGCGCCAATTATAGAGTAAAAGTTAGAAATTCTAAAGCTGCTTGTTCAGTTTACGCGTGTCAAATAGCTGGCGAATTATGCCTAGAATGCATAGAATAAGTCATTGAATTAATGTTGAAACTAACCCTAGTTGAAAATGGGCATAGTTAAATATTTTAAAATCTGCTAAAAAATTATACATATATATTTCATGAATATATAGTATTTTTCCGTTTGTCCGCCAAATGAGAACAGGCTCGTGTAAACGCAAATTAAATAATATCGTTAATTAAACGGATCTCTACTTGACTATCTCTAAAATGGGTTTTTTTCTGTTTTTTTGTCCGTCAATCTTGATCAAGTTGTTACTGCTCCAGCTCGTCGCTTTGCACGTCCACAATGGCACGTAGTATGCCCAGCTCCAGTTTGGCAGCGGCACGTTGTGAGATTCGATTCATCACATTGGCCACATAGAGACCGAGTGCCTCATGGCGCGTTGAATTGCATAGATTCTTGAAGAAGGTCGGCGGCAGCGAGTTATCAAAGTTGCCCAAATTAATAATTTCCGCTGTATTATGGGAGCCGGCATTCACTTTGCTCGAGTCAAATATGATTTCGTTTTTAAAGTCCAGCTCCTCGAGGTGCGGAGAGTAGCCATTGGTGCTGGCCACCGATGTGGAGGCCATTGTAGCCCCTGTCGAAGAGTTGGCACCGCCGCCACCGCCGAGATTGCCATTGAGCTGCTGTGAGGCGGCAGGTATGGTTATGATGTTAATGCCCGGCGGCGGTGACTGATTGCTCTCACGCTCTTTCTTTACCTGCAGCAACTGAGCAGTGGTCGTGTGCACTACATTGGTTGGAGCAGACGTTGGAGTTGAAGGTTCAGCTGCTGCTGCTGCTGCTGCTGCCTGGCTGCCCTTGGGGCTAGTCTGTGTTTTCTGGAGTTTCTTTTGCGATGCCGAACTGGCGCACTCATCCGACAATTTGCGCTTCATCGAATCGGGAAGTTGGATGGTGGTGCGTACGGAGGTCGTGGCCTTATTGCTGTTCGATTGATGTTGTTGCGCCGTTGCCGCTGCCGTGGATTTGTGTCCAGCTGCGGCGCTGCTCGGCGTCTTTTTCAAGGTAATACCCTTCTTTTGAAGGGCCGCTGCCGCCACGGATACAGCATTGGCTTGTGAGTTGGTCTGTGAGCGTTGCGGATTGTTGTTGGCCATGGTATTGAGCAGCTTCTTCTCCTCGAATGCTGGACGTGGCGTATCCACAATGGGCTTAGCGTATGGTTTATCCTCTTTTTCGGGTGTGCCGCCACCAGTGCTATTCGATTTTGTGGGACTGTCGCCATCCGAGCTGGCTGAACCTGTGGAATTGGTTGGCTGGCCATATTGTTGCCGAGTCGTAGTGGCAGAGCTATCGTCATCATCTTCTTCCTGCTCCTGCACCTCCAGCATTTCATACTCCTCCACTTCCTCCATTGGCAATTGCTCACTTTGCAGACAAGAGAAACGCAATTGTTAATATACAAATATTTAAGCAATTACTTTATGTACTCACTCTTCGGTTTTGACTACCGTCTTGGGCTCCTGGTGGATTTTTTGCATGAGCCCAAACAATTTCCAGCCGGAGTTACCTTTCAGTTTCTCCTGCTCGTATTTTTTTTGCAGCACTATGAAAATGGAGCGCGACTCGTGCACAGTCAGCTTGTTGAGGCGGCCAATGCGCGCCCAGGCGTCATCCTGCTCCTGTTTGGTGGCACTGGCGTTGTTTGGATGCAGGGCCTTTTCCTTGGAAATGTCCGCCAGAATCTTGTCCAGCTGTATAGCCATTTTAGTCAGCGACTTTCGGCCTGCGTTTTGAGCGTTTTTAATAATTTTGACGGCGTTTTTATGACCACTTTTTCACTTAATTTTTGGCCCTGCCGCTCTTTTCTAGCGTTTGCGCTGTTTCTGCTTCGTTTTGCAACTTCGCTTTTTCACGTATGCGGCGTCTGCTGCGACGCTGATTTGGCGGAAAAATAATTTGATGGTCTATGCACGGTCAGACAAGATGGCTCACCACAGTATGCTCAAAGCGAATAGCATTGCCTTAACCATATATAAATCAACATGCTATTTTATCATTTATTTATTTAACTTTACTTAAAACGTATTTGACTCATTCAAACAACTTTAAAACTTATTTCATTAGCTGTGTTGGCCGACGATATGCTTGGCAGAGTAAACAGATACATATCATGCAGACTGAACGTGTTTGCTTATCACAACATATTCAAAAGCAAATGCAAAAACTTTGCATCGTTTTACAGCACTACTAAACTAACAAAACAACAGCTCAAAAGGAAATGAATAAAACTTGCTTCTAATTATATTTATTGTTTATATTTACGCAAATATAAACCAAATCTTACAATCCTACCACACTTACAACTGTCTCAGTCGGTAAACATTTAACCGTCTTCACGAGCATAGCTTGCACCGGGCTGCTAACAACAAATGGAAACTCCGGCATGCCGTAACAGGCAGCTGCATAATTTCCCAGACGATTCACAGCGATGACAGCGCCAGAAAAGTCCTTATGATAGTTTATAATACGTCTTATAGCCACATCGACGGCTGCCTCCGGTGTCTTGCCCGCCCGCATGGCCTCCACGGCCAGCAGCGAGGGCAGAAAACGCATCATAATGTCCCCATCGCCAGTGGCTACAGCGGCGCCAACTTCGTTATCCGCATAACTGCCGGCGCCGGCAATGGGTGAGTCGCCAACGCGGCCAGGTATCTTGTTTCGAGCCCCATTGGTAGAGGTACCCGTATGTATATGGTGGTCCACATCAATGGCAATCATGCCGATAGTATCGTGATGCTGCTGCCCCATCTTGTACTCAGTGCGAGCGCGATCCTCCTTCCAGCGCGTTAGGGGCGTTGCCTTGGGAACGTAGGGACCACAAGAAAGCTTAGGATCGGGATTAACGTTATGCCAGAAATTTGGCTGGCAATTCTCAGCCTTCCACTGCTGCCACATAGCTCTCGACTCGGGCGTCACCAGTGAGTCAGTGCGGAATCCCATAGCCACAGCGAAATTTGTGGCACCTTGTCCCACGAGCATAGTGTGCGATGTGCGCTCCAGCACAAACCTGGCCACTCGTATGGCGTCCTTAATGCCTATTAAACCAGCCACGGCACCCACATCCATGTTAGAGCCATCCATGACCATAGCGTCCAATGTAGTATCGCCCAGCTCATCCGGCGAACCGCCGTAGCCGACGGTGCCATCGCATTGCATCTGCTCGCACTTGGTGCAGCCCTCCACGACGGCGTTTCGTGTCTGCCTCAGACCGCCCTCCGACTGCTTGAGTATGCGCCAGGCCAGCGCATTTGCGTCTCTGAAGTTCCATGTATTGATCACCATTGGTAACAGTGATCCCGATCCGCTTGATTGTGTCGTGACGGCAGACCTCATTTGCTTGGTCGTGGCAACTGTGGTGAAAGACGGCTTTGTGCTAAAGCCTCGAGCGGAAGTCGTCTTGGCGCTGGTGCTGGTCGTGGTTGTGGTTGAGCTTGGCTTCTTGTAGCTCCAACCGGAGGGCAAGACGGCCATAGACACCGCGGCACAGCAAATCAGCCAAAAGCATATTTTTAACATTCTCAATGTGTATTCACTTGTTCTCCGATGGTTCCTCACTGAATGCACCTGCAGTCGATGTGCCCGTGCTTTTAAACGTAGCGTAGGAGCCGCCCAATACAAAGCATAACCTCACTTTTGTTTTGTTTTGGCTTATCTTGGTTGTGCTTATGCCCTGTAGCTATGCATTAAGCTGGGTATATACGGTTTACAGGAAACTTAAAATTTAAAACAAACTTAAAATCATAAACAAATTTAAAACTTGATTTAAAGCAAATGCTCAATATTTTATTTATTTTTATTTTTTTTCAATAAATATAAGGAATAACCAAATGCTAGCAGGTTGTCATATATACATAGTTTATAGGGTATAGTTGAGTTGGACATGCAGCTTGCAGTTTTTAAATTATTTTGTTCTCATTCTTTTTGCAGGCCTAACAAAAAGATTGCAACCCCATGAGAAATTTGCTGAGCAGTACAACACAGTTTTTGCACCGATTAGCAACGGCGCCTCGTTCCGTAGCCCCCTACGTCTAATGTTTTTAGACTGTCTGGCGCTACAAAAAGAACTGGAAGAACTCGTCATCTACTGCCTGGCCAATAGTAGCATCAATAGTACAATCTGGCGCCAGGCCGCGATACCAACTGGACGCGTAAAACAGCTGCTGCCCGTTGTTGATAATATTGGCTCTGCTCTGGCCCTGCTCGTTGACAACTCTGTCGAGTTCTGGCGGTGGACAGTCGACGGCAGCTCCAAGTTGCAGCAGCGTCTGCCGCTAATGCAGGCTGAGCAAATGGCACTGGCGCGTCATGAGAACCGTTATTACTTGGCCGTTTTGACTGCAGTCCCAGCAGCCGCCCTCCACATATACAGGCAAGTGCTGCCAGTTTAGCTATTTTCAAGCTTGATTTGGCTACTTAGATATTGTATGCTCAGATAACTAATCCAGCTGTTTTAAACATAACTAAACGAATAATTATCTTCCATACTGTACAGTGCCGACAACAGCAACGCCTTGGAATACCACCTGGAGCAAATATTTGAATTGGACGAGTCGCCGCAGCAGCGTCGGCTGCTTTTTGTACATCTAAACAAATCCAAAGATCTGCTGCTTTGCTTGTCCAATGCTGCTGTCACGCAAACCCTGCGCATTTATCAACACCAAGGCGTGGCAGGCTTTCAGCCGATCCTCAATGAAAGCACGCTGCCTGCGGCTCAGTTCTTGCAAACTCTGGAGCTGCCAGTCTCGCAAAATACGGTCTTGGCACTAGTCAATGGTGAAGGCGTCTTTTTGGTGGAGCCTCACTTCACAAGGCTTTGAGGCCAAATAATGTATATTACTGTTTATTGATTATTTTTGATATAATAAGCATTTCAAATGTACATAAAATAATTTTGTACTATATATTTGATAGTTTTCTAACAATTCTATGTTCTCAGTGAATCACCATGCAGACTGAACGTGTTCACTGCATATAACGTATTCCAAATTTCAAATACATACGAAATAGCATCGTTGGCACCACAAGCGATTTGAAAAAGGGCAACAAGTATTAACGAGCAATTACGTTTTTGCCTCCAATGGCACCTCAGGCTGGCACCCTCGTCTCCAGTCGCACTGGACTATGTAGGGAAACAACAACTTCATTGTCCGCATAGTTTCCTGCTCCAGCTATGGGCGAGTCCCCAACGCGGCCGTGCTTCTTGTACTTAAAGCCATTGGTGGAGGTAGATGAATGTATTTGGTGGTCTTCATCTATGGCTACCATTCCTATGGTATCGTGATTATCCGGCCCAATATTGTGATAACATTAAAGCCCCATTTGCACGGCAAAATCTGAGGCCCCTTGTCCCACCAGAAAAGGCTGCGACGTGCGCTCCAGCACAAATCTGGCCGCCAGTATAGCATCTCTAATGTCAGTAAGACCAGCTACAGCGCCTATATCTATTGTGGCTCCATACATTACCATAGCGTCCAGTGTTGTCTGGCCTCGCTCATCCGGGTGTCCGTCATACCCAACAAACATACCACACTGATCTATCTCGCACTAGTTGAGGCCTCCCACGAGAGCATTGCGGGTCTGATGAAGACCTTCCTCCGACTGACTTAGAATGCGCCATGCCTCTACTGAGGCATTGGCAGGAGTTGCTCCTCTTCATTTGTTACTGTGCTATACCCTGCGTCTAAATCTGGACTCGAGACCTTTCTCGACATCAATTCGGTGCAGCTGCTTTTGCAGCACCCAGATGAAAGTTTTTTATCATTTTTATTAATTTGATTTCAGATTGTTTAATGTAAGCTTGTTGCTATTTGATCACTAATTCTCCGGTTCCCGCCCAGCAATTAACATAACCTAACTTTTTCATCCTGTTCTATCTTTTGTGAAACAAATATACTCTGTTACCCAAGGTGAAGGGTATAGACGACTTGTGAAACATCTTGATCCGCACTACGGTACTTGCGTTTTCGCAAACTGGATACTTTTAAAATATCAAATCTAAAATAAAAAACTGAATTATGTAATAATTTTGATGTTTTATTTAAAAAATATTTAAAGAGCACAAAAGGGATTTCTGACACGGACTGATCTCGATAAGGTTAACCATCATCGCCTACTTTTTAGTTAAGATTGTCTCTTAGTTATAGAACTTACCGGATTAGGCATAGTTAAGTCGACCTTTACTTTATGGTAACCTTATGATCTTATCAAAGCTATTGTTGGCCTCCAGAGAAAATAATCATGAGGCATGTTTTTTGATATGCTTCTAATGTGCTCTCAAAAATGGACGTTTATTTGCAGTCTTACCAATTCAGCTCTATTCCAGCTAAATATGGTTAATTTGCGAGATCGTTGGCCGAAAAAACGAGTTTTAAACTCTTTTGGATTTTATGAAAACTCAATCACAGGTATCACGATTGTTTCCAATTTATAATCAAAAAGCAAATTGATCGCTTCGTTCCCTGCTTGGTCAAGTCTTGTGGAGTTTTGACAGTGGGCAGAAGATAACGCCAAGCTGATGCAGGCTTAGTAAACGGAGCTGGCGGATCCTTCTGATGGATCACTTTTGCAGACATTTGGCTCAAACATACTCCCAACTAATCCTTAAGTACCTCATCAACAAGTACAACACATTCGATTTTCAACTTTAGCAAATCTTTTAAGATATTAAAGGCTCCACAGCCGTCAACTACTGTACAAATCCAAAGGTCATCTATGGTAACTATCTAATGTAATTAATTTCTGCAGTTTCTATAAGTTGCAAGCGGCTCAGCACGAGTCGTTGGCATTGGCATCAAGTTGGTGGCGCCGGTTTACGTGATTTCTCAAGAGACGATTTTACAGATTATTCAACGGTTTAATTATTTCTAAATAAAAATTACTTTTTATTAACGTTTTTTTTTTTGTTAGCGGCGTAAACTCTTTAGTTATTTGTGTTTCTCATTAGTTTAATCGTCGCTGGACTCAACGTTCTCCGTTTGCAAGTTCTTGAATGTTGGCACAGGCACGTACGTGACCAGTGTGTACAGTTTGTTGGGAGAATCCTCATCGTCATTGCGGCGACGCGCTAGACGGACACGAACGCGGAAGGGCGTTGATCTGTATCGTAAACAAACGATATTAGTTTGGGCATAAACGATATAAATATACGCGTGCCACTCACCTGATACCCTTGGACCAGATGTGCTTGTTGAGGCGGGTATCGATGCGAACATCATTGGTGCCCATCTCGCGCTCGGCAAACTTGCGGATCTCCTTGATGGCGCGCGGCGCACGCTTCTTGAAGCCGATGTTGTGCACACGCTTGGCCAAATGAATTGTGCACTCGCGGGTGACAACTTCGTTGATCGCCGACTTATTGCGTTTCTCGCCCTTGGTCTTTGCCATTGCTATTGCTATTCAATATCCTATTGAATAAACGGAAACACAATTCGGTTAGATTTAAGTTATCAAATGATACTACGGCATACAGCCCAATCAAAACACAAGAGCAATTTTCAGACGCCATTTAAACACACATAGCACTGCGACCGCCATAACATTTCGGTGGTTAAGTTAAGCATTTTATGTGCCGTGTACATTTTCATACATTTCATTGCATTTATTTTGCCATAAATTGCGATGTTTTCTGATTATATTTAGGGTAATATGCAAAAACCCACCTATAGGAAATGAAAGCTAGACGTAAAAGAATTTGACAGCTGCCAAGTGCTGTCAAAGTCAGAGCACAATTAGTGTTGGTAAATAGTCGCATACAACCCTGCATATGACAGCCGGCCCCGCAGCTGATGTTGGCAAGTAAATAAACAATGCTTGCCACTGCATGTAAGACATGTTTACATTGTTTATGTGAGTTAAATAACAATAATTTGCAATTACTTGCAGTGCAACTACTGACCGTTGGCCTGCTGTGGGGCGTCACGAATCCCTTTATACGCCTGGGAAGCCAAGGCATTGAGTCTGTTAAGGACACAGGCTCCAGATATCGAAATTTTCTTGCAGAGCTGCGGATGATTGGCTCACGCCTGCATTACTGGATACCATTTGGGCTCAATCAGTGTGGCAGTGTGCTGTATGTGTGGACACTGCGTACCGCCAATATAACTGTTGCTGTGCCCGTGGCGAATTCGTTAAGTTTTGCCTTTACAGCTATAACGGGCTATCTGCTTGGCGAACAGCTGCCTGGCAAAAGTGAGTGAGCTGTCACATAATAATATTTTGTTTAATTTGTTTCATTCGGTGCAGAGATAATCATTGGAACGTTGCTTATATGTTGCGGTAGCATACTCATGATATGTGACAAGTTGCTACAAGAACAGCAGAGCCAAAGTATAGATTTCCAATAAACATTTTTTTCTTATTTCTTTTCTTTATGCATTGTGCCACATATTAACTAAATTCTAATTAAAATTGTGTTTACAGGAATATACCATCTTAGGTTGAATTACAGATCTGTGTTCAAATTCTGTGTGTCATTAGTGGTATGCCTGCAATTTATCAATTTCACTTTAGTTATCGATCGTGCATTACTGTAACTAATTTATCGACCCTCTGACTGACCGGAATTCAAAAATACTCAAATTTTTCGTTTTCCTTTTTACATTTATTACCCTAACCCAAGGCCAAATTGTCTTTATTATTATGTAAATACAATATTGAAAAAATTCAATCAATTATAATTGCAATCTATAACGCATTATGTACCGCCTCAACGAGCACTTCCATGCTTGTGATGGGCGTCTGAGGCGTTATGCCGTGTCCCAAATTTGCAATGTAGCGTGATTTGCCAAATTTGTGCACCATTTCAGTGGCGAGCGAGCGCAATTCACTCGGTTCACAGTACATGCTTTGTGGATCGAGATTGCCCTGTAGTGTTATATTTGGACCGACCACTGCACGCGCCTCCACCGGATCCACAGTCCAGTCTAGCCCAATAACATCGTAGCCCAGCTCGCTTTGCTCCTTAAGTGAATGTCCAGCGCCCTTGGCAAATATAATCTATAAAGATATTTAATAAGTTAGCTAAGTAAATATGTTATTTTAGATAGCTACTTACAAGGGGCACCACTGGTATTACTTTCTTGGTGAGGCGATCTACAAGATCGTCGCGTATGCGACGCAGATAGGGTGCCGACCAAAGCAAAAACTCCTCCTTGCTTAGGTGCTCGGCAGATGACTCAAAGACCTGCAGCATTTGGGCGCCTGCTATGACCTGCATCTCCAGATAATCCACAATAACATCCGTAAGCAGATTTAAAAACAGTTTCGTGTCCTCCGGATAGTTGGTCAGCCAGGCCTTCGCCTTGGACATGGTCTTACTACCGCCACCTTCAATCATGTAGCCCATGAGTGTCCAGGGTGCGCCGGTGAAGCCAATCAAGGGCACGCGGCCATCCAATTTGTGGCGCATCATGGTTATAGCATCGCCCACGTACGTTAACCGCGACAGAGCGCCGTCTGGTGTCAAACGCTTCAAGTCCTCGGGTGTGCAGATGGGCTGTGGTAGCACGGGGCCCACGCCGGCGTGCATCTCTACCGTCAAGCCAAGGGCTTGGGGTATAACCAATATGTCCGAGAATATTATGGAAGCGTCCAAATCGAAACGTCGCAATGGCTGCATGGTCACCTCGCAAGCCAGCTCCGGTGTACGACAAACAGTAAAAAAGTCGTGTTGCTTGCGCAGCTCCTGGAACTCGGGTAAGTAGCGTCCAGCTTGACGCATCACCCAGACGGGCACCCGATCCACAACTTCTCCACGTGCGGCACGTAGCAAATTGTCATTCTTAAGGGGCGGGAAGGGCTGTAAGTGTTTAAGCGTGTTGTTGTTATTATTTTTAATTGTCATTCGCGCAGCGGGCAGCAACAGCAGCAGCACCAAAAATGATAATCGAAGTCCAAGAGTCTGCATTGTTTAATTGAGGTCAAACTGCTTTTGTTGGTGATGTAACTAAATAATGGCGGCCTAAAAGTTACTGGTACCTACCCTATTGTCTTTCATTCTTAAATAAATATCTTTATATTTGTAATTTTGCGAGAACGGCTCTATTCTTATTCAACAACACAGCAAATTTTGATAAATTATTTTATAAATTCGGCGAGCATCTGCATTCGATAAATGTTTTATCGATATGTTGTTGTGCCAGCAGCACGTTTGTTTTGTTTACGTTTTGTAGAGTTGCCGGATCGTGTGTGTGTCGGCATGTGCCGCCGTGATTTGCACATCACTAACTAAATTGCATTCGTGTCACAAACTAGAACGTAGAAGCTGGCAATCACTTATTTTCCTTATTAGAGGTTATTGGTAAATTTTGGTCTTTTTCGTTAAACCAAGTTATTTAACCTTTCTTCAATCATTTTTAGATTATTATTGATCGTAAACATGGCTGATGAACAACCAAATTTGGTAGCTGGACATCCACCTGCATGTAAGTGCACTAACCGTTTCTGTTTTTTTTTCTCTGGGTATTCGAGGGTCTTTAAATCAATTGTGAAATGTTTTGGTAAACTTTATTGACTACATAAATAGATTGAATGCTACGTTGGCGGCATATAACTAGCCCATTCAATGAAATATCTCTGTCCTATCAATTCTTTAACCCACAAATTGCTGATAAAGTATCCACATACACACATACATGCATGTCAAACTATTGCGTTGTGCAGCCGCTTACCAAAAATCATTGAAAATAAGCTGACGTCATAATATTCATTTACAGTGAAGGCCGGTGGAATGCGCATTGTGCAGCACAAGGCGCCTGTGTCAGAACGTCCGGCAAAGGATGCTGAGGATTGCACAGGTCTTACGGTAAATATAAGTTCATTCGATCATTTATATATATGTATATTGTTTTGATAACTGTTTTTTTTTTTTTTTTGCTGCAGAAACCAATCAATGTGAACTCGGCTTCAGTGAGCGGTGCACCCGTTAAGGGAAACACAGATTTTACGCCAGCTGGTGCGCAGGTGGCTCACTCTCACAAGCCGCCGGTGGCTGTGCAGCAGAAGGTTCAGTCACACATACAGCAGCCACGCAAATGAATAATCAACTAATTTGTTTATGTCATACGATAGTAGACCTATCGCACTGACTTACTGTATTCGATTGCTGTTTAAAGGGAGATTATTTTAAATATGCCTTGTATTTTGCTACACTAATATTGTTTGAATAATATTGCTTAACATTAATCATTCCAAATGAATTTTTGCGCGAAGATCGTAAATCAAATAAAATATATTATGGTTTTTTGTAGATAAAATATTTGAGAGTGTTTGAAGATAAGAGATGAATTTTCTGGTTGAAATTCCCAAGTGCTTTTTCAGCCAACAGTGCTTACAAATACAGCTTTTTGTGAACTAACGATGCCTCACTGAGCTTCGGTGGTCCGGGGTGCGGACTTCAAATCCGCAGTCGATTAACGTCGAAGTGGTTCGATTCCACCTGGGGGGCGATTCTCTTAGATGTCAGTTGGCTTTTTGCGGCGAATATAGTAATACACGGAAGAAGAGAGGGACAAAAATGTCTTAAAATAATATGCAACAAACGAATTTGCGGCGAATTGCTCTTAGACCCTCTTATTGAGAGTGTGTGTGAGAATTGTTTTTACAGTTACTCTCATCAATGCAATTATTCTTTTATTGTATAACAACTTTGGTGTAAATTATAATTCAACTTTTTTATATGGCATTTGCTGTTTTAATTATCCAGGATCGCAGTATGGCGACATCTACATAAACGCCCGGATAATTGGGCTGCGCACAGCCGTACCCCCAGGCCACGATGCCCGCCAGCAAACGGTCGGAGACCATGGGACCTCCGGAATCGCCGGCGCAGGCATCCTTGCCGGCTGCAGCGGCGCATATCATTTCCGTGCCGACAAAATCCCAACCATAGCCGTATTTGGCGGAGGCGCAGTCGCCACGCTCAATAATCTGCAGTTGCACCAACTGCAGGCTTTGGGCAAAGCCAGTGTCGCCACTCTCTTCCGTATGGCCCCAGCCGCTGACGGAGACACTGCTGCCCGCTGTTGGACTCGTGCTGGTCAGCGCAATGGCCTTGACGGACAGACTGAATGTGAGCTGCTTGGCCAGACGCACCAACGCAATGTCGTAGTGCAGCAGCCTTCCATCGTATTGTTCGTGGATCTGGTAGGTTGCTACAGGTAAAAGACTTCCGCCGGAATTGTGTTGATTGGCGCCCACGCGCACCTGCAGCAACGTCACGGATGTACCCTGCACACAATGACCCGCTGTGATGATGATATCCTTGCTGTAGATAGCGCCGCCGCATACATGACGCGCGCTCACTTGTATGGACACCTGCCAGGGTGCATTGTGTATGACCAAATCGTTGCCGCCCACAATGCGACCATAGTCCTGACTGGCCGGTTTTGCCAGGCCGCTAGCGCAGCAAAGCACGATCAACGCAAGGATGACAATGGAGCTGGTATGAGCCATATCTCGGAGCGTGTTCCAAGCAAGCCAAGTGGAAACTGAACGTACCTTGGTCGAGCGAGCATGTTGCCGCAAGCTTATCGGTTGCCCAAGTGCCGTAAACGTTAATCGCCTGCTAATGGCTTATCGAAGCCAGCGCTTCGAGTGGGTTACCCAGGCAACCATTGATAAACAAATTTATTTCTAGTCGCTATCGCATTGTGTGTAATAAATATTTTTAAATTTCAGCTGCTGTACAAAGTAGGATGTCCGATCCGTTTGCCATTACATCTGAGGAACTGCAGCGTCTGCGCGACATTTGCTTGGACCAGCTGCGCCAGGATGAGCTCCACAAGCTGCGCAACGATGCCAAATTACGGGCAGTAACTAGCACTGAAAGCTACGAGGAGTTCAAGTGAGTAGATAGTATTTTGTCGGCCTGATTTCAGTGCCCCACCCACATTTGTCACTTGCAGGGACATTGTGGATGCCGCTCATCTGCGCCCCGTCAGCAAGCAGGACAAGGCCAATGCCAAGACCAAGAGTCGTCTGTGGAACTCGGCGGCGCGTGAGCAATCGCCCTGAAATGTAGTCAATAAAGCGTAAACTAATAATCTTTAAAGCATTGTTTTATTGCAAAATTTCTTTAGACGGAGCCGGCGTTGTTGACCACCCAGGAACGGAGATCAGCCACATTGGCGTAGACACCGGGATAGTTGGCGTAGGCGCAGCCATAGCCCCATGATACAACACCAACGAGCACACCACCGGACACCAATGGGCCACCAGAGTCACCCTGGCAGGCATCCTTGCCGCTGGCGGCGGCGCAGATCATGGAGCTCTTGATCTCGCTACCATAGCCGTAAGTGGAGGAAGCGCACACGGACTGGCTGACAATGTTCACGTTCACGTACTGCAGGGTGGTTGGAATAGAGCTGGAGCCATAGGACTGAGTACCCCATCCAGAGACGGAGGCAGAAGCGCCGTTAGCGGGAGCAGAGCTAGCCAGACCGACAGCCTTGATGGTCGAGCTTAACGCCAGGGAAGAGCTCAGACGGATGACAGCAATATCGTTGACCATGGTGTTGGCGTTGTATCCTTCGTGGTTCCTGAAGGCGGCGACCTGGACCAGGGTGCCACCAGAGTTCCAGTAGGTGGAACCAGCGCGCACCTTCAAGCTGGAGGCGGACACGGACTGCAGGCAGTGAGCAGCAGTCACAATGATGTTGGCAGAGTAGACCGAACCACCGCAGGAGTGGCTGCCACTGCGCTGCAGCGAGATTTGCCAGGGGAAGCTGCTGATGGTGGTGGCGGTGCCGCCAACGATGCGTCCATCCAGCTGGGGCAGGAGACCCTCAGGGATCGCAGCACCAAAGGCGCAGGCAACAACCGACAACAAGATCACGAACTTGAACATATTGACTCAACAATGTGCCCCACTTGGCAATGCCTTCGACTTTTATAGTGCTCCGAGCCGTCTACTATCTCCAGCTAATCAAAAGCTTTCAATCCATTTTATCAGATAGCTGCCACAAAAACGAAGAAACAGTTCTCGCCTCTGTTAAAAAGAGGAAAAACCCACAGAAGCTTCAACGTCAGCTGATAGCGAAAGGAGTTGATTTTTATAATAATTTTCATTTAGATATTGTTGGTAGAATGACTATTATAAATATCTGCTTTTAATTAGCCGAAGCATAAGTAGGATTTATTAGTTTTCTATAATTTAAAAAATTGCCTATAGGGCATGACCCTACATATTATTAATAATATCAATTGAGTATTTTAATAATATCAATAATAATTTTGGCTATGCAGGTAATATTTTTCTATGTATAAAAATCGGAAAAGTTCCCCGGCATTGCCAGGGTCAAACAAAATAAGAAATTCAGGCACAAAATAAGAAATTCAGGCAGGGAAAATACGGTCAAGTGGTCAGGGACCTGCCGTAACTGTCTTGCCCGCATACATATTGCTGCCTGTTCCTATTTCGGCCCACTCACAACATTAATTAAACTCTTTTATTTTATTCATTTCTTCATTATAATTATTGCTATTGAATAATGAAATAAATAAACTGCTCCTGCCTTGGAATCGGCGGCCGCATATGTTATGATATCACTTTTACCTGCAAAATTTATCACCTTTCCACCCCACTTGGAGGTATAAAATATCGTTTAAGTGCCTCTTTTCGTTCCAAAAGAAGACTCGCAGAAAGTTCATAGGTACAGTACGATGGTCGCCGTCCGGTTAGTCAGAACAACATGGACATAACGACATAATTCCGGAGATATGCCCCATCAGAACGCCATAATTTCCGTGATATGTCATTTTAAAGCGCCATATCTCCGCGCGGAATGTCGGTATTAAGCACCATATTTCCGCGCGGAATTATGTCGCCTTAAAATAACATAATTCCGAAGTTGGCCCCCGCGAGATTATCTCGTTTTAAGGCGACATCAATCCACCGATCTAAAAGGGAAATATTTCCGCGCGGAATTATGTCGTTTTTAACGTCAAATCTCCGCGCGGAATTATGTCGTTCTTTGTATGGCAGGGTTATGTCTTAAAAGATGAGAACTCATTGTACGATACACAAATTGTCCTCAGAATACTGCAATAAGCTTTTTCGAAAAACTAATGTTTATTTTTTCATAACCAAACAAATACACAAAACATTTCTTGACCTAGAACCTATTGCGAATGTGTGAAATGGGTTTAATGTATTTTTGCAAATCAATGTAACATGAGAAAGGGAGCGTCTCCGTCCCCATAAAGTATATATATTCTTGATCAGGACTACGGATTAAGTTGATCAGTCATGTCTGCCTGTTCTTCTGCGTAATTGTACCGATCCTGGAAAATATAATGGTTAAGTAACTTGAAATTTTAAAGACATATTGTTCGATATCAAATGCAGAACGACTTTATAGTTTTTTTTTATACCATGTACCCTTTTAAAATTGGTTAAAGGGGTATAATATATTTATGAAAATGTATGTCCGTCTGTCTGGCCGTCTGTCCGCCCTTATGTATCTATAAGAGCTAGAGTCTTGAAACTTGGAACGTAGTGCCCGCGCTGTACGAGTTTGTTGCCGATAATCGAAAACTTGCCCAGCTTCCAAGTAATCGATCAAATCATGTTTTTTGAGCAAATATCTTACGTTTTTGGAGCTCAAACTTGACATGTAGCTTCTAGAATAGTAAATATATATCAAGTTTCTTTCATTTTATAGCTATCGTCACCCCGCCAGCACCACATATTTATTAATGCAATAATCTTTTTGAGGATACACGAATATTTATAGGACAATAAGATCTACTGTTGAAAATTTAATCAAGATCGTTTAAGAAACACAGATGTTATAATAGAAAATGTGGTCTGTAGCAGGTTCAAGTCATATTGGGGAAACTATTTTCTTCTTTTTATACCCTGAACCCATTTTAAAGGGGTATAAGGGTATATTGTATTTGTGCAAAATCCAAATGTATGTAACAGGCAGAAGAAAGCTTCTCCGACCCCATAAAGTATATATATTCTTGATCAGCATCAATAGCCGAGTCGATCTAGCCATGTCCGTCTGTCTGTCCGTCCGTATGTATGAACGCAAGGATCTCAGAACCTATAAGAGCTAGAGACTTGAAATTTGTTAGATGTAGATGCTCCTAGTTCCCGCGCAGATCGAGTTTGTTTCCGATAATCGATAACTTACTCCGTTTCCAAGCAATCGATAAAAATCGATATCGATATCCTGTTTTTTGGGCAATTTTGGTAAATAAAAAGAGCTAGAGTCACCAAACTTGACATATAGCTTCTAAAATAGAATATTTGCATTTGATGTTGGAAGAAGAGGGTTCAGGGTATCCCGTAGTCGGCGGCTCCCGACTAGAACCTCTTACTTGTTTTTATTTTGCAACATGAAATTTAGACATCCCTTAGGTTTCCTTGTGTATTATTAGGAAGTTATGAGGCATATTTCATTTTTATCTGCCGCCTCGCGACCTGACTAAACTAAATTATTCATTTTTCTAGTGTCTTCATACCCTTTTCATGTTAAAGAGTTACTTCGCAATAAGAAAAAAACATCAGTGGATTTTGTAAGGAAGTTTTTATTTCAATATATGTTTAGACGGAGCCGGCGTTGCTGACCACCCACGAGCGGAGATCAGCCACATTGGCGTAGACACCGGGATAGTTGGCGTAGGCGCAGCCATAGCCCCATGATACAACACCAACGAGCACACCACCGGACACCAATGGGCCACCAGAGTCACCCTGGCAGGCATCCTTGCCGCTGGCGGCGGCGCAGATCATGGAGCTCTTGATCTCGCTACCATAGCCGTAAGTGGAGGAAGCGCACACGGACTGGCTGACAATGTTCACGTTCACGTACTGCAGGGTGGTTGGAATAGAGCTGGAGCCATAGGACTGAGTACCCCATCCAGAGACGGAGGCAGAAGCGCCGTTCGCGGGAGCAGAGCTAGCCAGACCGACAGCCTTGATGGTCGAGCTTAACGCCAGGGAAGAGCTCAGACGGATGACAGCAATATCGTTGACCATGGTGTTGGCGTTGTATCCTTCGTGGTTCCTGAAGGCGGCGACCTGGACCAGGGTGCCACCAGAGTTCCAGTAGGTGGAACCAGCGCGCACCTTCAAGCTGGAGGCGGACACGGACTGCAGGCAGTGAGCAGCAGTCACAATGATGTTGGCAGAGTAGACCGAACCACCGCAGGAGTGGCTGCCACTACGCTGCAGCGAGATTTGCCAGGGGAAGCTGCTGATGGTGGTGGCGGTGCCGCCAACGATGCGTCCATCCAGCTGGGGCAGGAGACCCTCAGGGATCGCAGCACCAAAGGCGCAGGCAACAACCGACAACAAGATCACGAACTTGAACATATTGACTCAACAATGTGCCCCACTTGGCAATGCCTTCGACTTTTATAGTGCTCCGAGCCGTCTACTATCTCCAGCTAATCAAAAGCTTTCAATCCATTTTATCAGATAGCTGCCAAAAAAAAAAAAAAAAAAAAACAAGTAAGATGTTCTAGTCGGGAGTTCCCGACTAGGGGATACCCTGAACCCCTTCTTCCAATATCAAATGCATATATATATTCTATTTTAGAAGCTATATATCAGTTTGGTGACTCTAGCTCTTATTATTTACCAAAATTGACCAAAAAACAGGATATCGATATAGATTTTTATCGATTGCTTGGACGCGGAGTAAGTTATCGATTATCGGAAACAAACTCGATATGCGCGGGAACAAGGAGCACCTACATCAATTTCAAGTCTCAAGCTCTTATAGGTTCTGAGATCCTTGCTTTCATACATACGGACGGACAGACGGACGGACAGACAGACGGACATGGCTAGATCGACACGGCTATTTATGCTGATCAAGAATATATATACTTATATATGGGGTCGGAGATGCTTCCTTCTGCCTGTTAAATACATTTGGCTTTCGCACAAATACAATATAGCCTTATACCCATTTTTAATGGGTTCAATGTATAAAAATGACACTGATAAAAAAAAGAAAAACCCATAGAAGATTCAGCGCTCGAAAGAAATTGAATTTTATTATAATTATTCCACCAAATCTGCAACTCTTGAAGGGGACAAAGTTTGAATCTTTACAGAAGATGGTATTTTCGTTATTGGATTCAGCACTCGGAACGATATAGACAGTTTTTTAATATTTTGCTCAAGTTTTAAAAAACTTGATAATGTGTAGTGTAGATCAGGTTGATAGCTCATCAGCTTTGCAGCTGAAATGCTTCTTCCCCAAAAGGAAAATACATAAGTAGCTATTAAAATCAGTTTTTATTTCAATATGTTCTTAGATTGAGTTGGAGTTGTTGATCACCCAGTTGCGGAGGACAGCAACATCGGCGTAGACACCTGGGTAGTTGCTGTAAGCACAGCCATAGCCCCAGGAGACGACACCAACGAGCACACCACCGGACACCAATGGGCCACCAGAGTCACCCTGGCAGGCATCCTTGCCGCTGGCGGCGGCGCAGATCATGGTGCTCTTGATCTCGCTACCATAGCTGTAGGCGGACGAGGCGCACACGGATTGGCTGACAATGTTCACGTTGACGTACTGCAGCTGGGTGGGGATGGAGCTGGAGCCGGAAGACTGAGTACCCCAGCCAGAGACGGAGGCAGAAGCGCCGTTACCGGGAGCAGAGCTGGCCAGACCGATAGACTTGATGTTGGAGGTGAAGGATAGGGCAGACGACAGCTTGATGATGGCGATGTCGTTGACCATGGTTTTGGCATTGTATCCCTCGTGGTTCCTGAAGGAGGCAACCTTGACGACAACGCCACCGGAGTTCCAGTAGCTGGAGCCGGCGCGAATCTGCAGGCTGGAGGCGGACACGGACTGCAGGCAGTGAGCAGCAGTCACAATGATCTTGGAGTTGTAGATGGAACCACCGCAGGAGTGGCCGCCATTACGCTGCAGGGAGATCTGCCAGGGGAAGCTGCCGATGGTGGTGGCAGTGCCGCCAACAATGCGACCATCCAGCTGGGGCAGGAGACCCTCAGGGATCGCAGCACCGAAGGCGCAGGCAACAACCGACAACAAAATCACGAACTTGAACATATTGCTCGTACAATGTGGTTGTGATAATATGCTCGCGCTTATATAGGCCGGGTGGGACGGCTTCTATCTTATTGCTATCACTCCATACTAACGTTAGTATGTACTATATTATCAATAAGTTCTAATCCTAAGAATCACGCGTGGCCTGAGTAAGTATATAAGAATATCAGAACAATGAACGTTAGATTCTTGAGTGCTTCACAATAACATCCGGCTAAACACATAAGAACCACTCGAGAATGGGACGAAAAGATTTTGGCGACTGTGATACGAATTTATAGTGCAAGTGCTTATTCTAAAAATGTGCTAAGAATTATTTTGGTTTGAACCAAACATCACAATAACCATTACCTGACTATCTACTATATAGAAATATAATTCTATGTTCGCCATTTTTAAATTTATATAGACTTTATAACGCACTTATCTAATGTTCTATGTCACAGGCACGAATGGTGCTCGATCTATTATATCATTTGTATACGCTTGGAGAGGCTATTCGAAAAATTGCTTTTCATGAAATTCTTTACATATTGACAAGTAATTTCCGATCACATAAAGTATATATAGTTATATATATATATATATATATATATATATATATATATATATATATATATATATATATATATATATATATATATAGTTATATATATATATATATATATATATATATATATATATATATATATATATATATAGATATAATACTAATTTATAATATTATTTATAAACGCTATCAGACTAATACTATGGATCATAGGAACTATAAAGACACTATAGGGTGGCTAAGATAAACAACGCATATATGATATTCTGTCTAAAAATAAAGGGATGTTACGTTAATTGTGTTTTGCTTATCTTGAAAACTTGATTTCTTTGGAATAGTTCACTATTTGCAAATACAAAATCCCCCACTAATTAAAAGTCTTAAAATAGAAAATGTTTTATCATGAACCTTATCTGTGTGTTCCCTTTTAATCTAGCTAAAAGTTTAACTAAGACAATTTATTAACTAAAAATTGCCAATATTATATTAATTTAATTGAAGTATCTACATTGCTTTTATATTAACAAATATAAATCTAGCCAATGCTTGGTTCTGTTTATTAGCTACAAAAATATGTTACGCAATTTATGAAGCATACTTTTTGGAGCATAGAAAAGGTTTTTATAACTCACATGAGCTGTATAAGCAGAACAAATTAGTAACCCATCAAAAGTGTGTACACAGCAACCCCATTAAAAATGCTCGGCTTATGCGATTCGCGGGACACTTCATTTGATCTCTATGTATAAAACTGTTTGCCCTGACTGACTGACTGGCTGACTGGCTGACCGACGTTTTGACTGACTGATTGGTGATCAAGGCACAGTCCAAACATAAGAGCTAGGTAGCTAAAATTTTGGTTTACCATCCGATCGGCATTAAATTCAATTTCAAAGATCTTTATTCAAATTCATATAGGGGCTGTTTTGGAAAAAGCCATCCCACCTTGGTGGAAATGGGTGTCAAATATTAGGTGGGTGACGCTTCGCGGGCAAATTCATTTCCAAGGAAGTTTTACGTTTTGTTCGATTTGTTTCATAATAATTTTTAAAGTTCTACATAAGAACTTAATGAATACGCGTTGATACGTTCTTGGGTAGCAAATGCGGGTCAAAGGTTTATTAAATGAAAGTTTATTCTTCAGCTTTAATATTCTCACCACAAGACTAACATGAGCGGAAACCATTGATTCTTTTTTTAATGCATTTAAAACATATTTAAAATTTTAATTATTAGCACAAAACGTTCTACGTGCAAGGCCGGGCAATACCCGCTAGTTATAAATACATTTTATTATATAAACATATTTTTATTTATCAGTTAACAATTATTCTAAATTTTTTGTATATACATTAAAATTAACTAATCTTTCATATTTTAAGTACTGAAACAATCGACGAATCAATGTCTAAAACTAACTAACTTGCCGATATTTAGCTATCCAAGTAAAACTTCGTGTACAACCAAAACAACTTTTCAAATAATATGGTTCTTTAGCTTTTTATTAAATACAAAATTGGTATTCCGGGCATATACCTGTTCGCTTGCTTGAAGCCTATATGACGGTTTTTGCAATTAATGCATGGTTTTTTTCTAGTCCCGGTGTTCGCTTAAATATTAAACAAGGCTTGAGGGTGGGTATATCCAGCTATCAAACATTTTAGAATACTTAAATGGTTTCGAATATATAACCTACACTTAGGTCCGCCTTACAAAATATGAGAAGAGCTGCGGCTTATTTCTTTAATGCTCCAAAGATTAATAAATTCACATTTCTTCTTTAATTTTAAGAAGAGTTTCGGAAGCAGGATGCTTAAAACAATGAAAGAGATAGAATTTTTGTATACCTCACACTTTTTATCATCTAAGAAACCTAACTGAATATCAGGCAGGATTAACAGCTGTATCCACGATAAACAAAGAAATTTGAAGAGGCAAACAAAGAGAATAATTTTTAACTCATGATTTATTTTGCAATGTTCTTAGATTGAGTTGGAGTTGTTGATCACCCAGTTGCGGAGGACAGCAACATCGGCGTAGACACCTGGGTAGTTGCTGTAAGCACAGCCATAGCCCCAAGAGACGACACCAACGAGCACACCACCGGACACCAATGGGCCACCAGAGTCACCCTGGCAGGCATCCTTGCCGCTGGCGGCGGCGCAGATCATGGTGCTCTTGATCTCGCTACCATAGCCGTAAGAGGAGGAACCGCACACGGACTGGCTGACAATGTTCACGTTGACGTACTGCAGCTGGGTGGGGATGGAGCTGGAGCCGGAAGACTGAGTACCCCAGCCAGAGACGGAGGCAGAAGCGCCGTTAGCGGGAGCAGAGCTGGCCAGACCGATAGACTTGATGTTGGAGGTGAAGGACAGGGCAGACGACAGCTTGATGATGGCAATGTCGTTGACCATGGTGTTGGCATTGTATCCCTCGTGGTTCCTGAAGGAGGCAACCTTGACGACAACGCCACCGGAGTTCCAGTAGCTGGAGCCGGCGCGAATCTGCAGGCTGGAGGCGGACACGGACTGCAGGCAGTGAGCAGCAGTCACAATGATCTTGGAGTTGTAGATGGAACCACCGCAGGAGTGGCCGCCATTACGCTGCAGGGAGATCTGCCAGGGGAAGCTGCCGATGGTGGTGGCAGTGCCGCCAACAATGCGACCATCCAGCTGGGGCAGGAGACCCTCAGGGATCGCAGCACCGAAGGCGCAGGCAACAACCGACAACAAAATCACGAACTTGAACATATTGCTCTTATAATGTAGTTATGATAATATGCTCGCGCTTTTATAGCTATACGAGGTGTTTGCTATCTGCAAAAAGCGTAACTTATCTTAACTATTTGATTAATTTTACGCGAATAGGAAAAAAAAATCGAGCAAAAAAATTCCCATTAAGCTGTTAAGTGGTGAACGTCAAGATTTGGCTGATCACACCATCTCTGTGAGATATCTAAGTTGGACTGGAATATTACAAGTACCTAAAATTCAGTGGGAGTTGTACTATAAAACGGCTGTGTCTGCAGGTAGTTGGATTATAACGCAGCAACATGTTGAAATTTGTGGTACTTCTTTCCCTGGCCGCTTGTGTCTTGGCCGGCACAGTGCCGGAGGGCCTCCTGCCCCAGTTGGATGGCCGCATTGTTGGTGGCTACGAGACCAGCATCGATGATCATCCCTATCAGGTGTCGCTACAGCGCAATGGAGCTCATTTCTGCGGTGGTTCCATCTACTCTGGTGATATTGTGGTCACCGCGGCCCACTGCTTGCAGTCGATCACAGCTGGAGAGCTGAAGGTGCGTGTGGGTACCACCTACTGGCGTTCCGGTGGCAGCGTGCACTCGGTGCGTTCTTTCAGAAATCATGAGGGCTACAACTCCAAAACCATGATCAACGATGTGGCCGTTATTCGCATGTCTTCTTCGGTCAGCTTCCGCTCAAACGTTCGTGCTATTGGTCTTGCTGAATCCAATCCTCGCAATGGTGCTGAGGCTGTTGTCTCTGGCTGGGGCACCACCGAGTCCGGTAGCTCTACCATTCCCGATCATCTGCTGGCTGTGAACTTGAGGATCGTTGATCGTGAGGAGTGCGCCTCCAAGGAGTTCAGCTATGGTAGCAAGATCAAGGACACAATGATCTGCGCCTATGCCGAGCATAAGGATGCCTGCCAGGGTGACTCCGGCGGCCCATTGGTCTCTGGCGGTCGTCTTGTCGGCGTTGTGTCCTGGGGCTATGGCTGCGCTGATGTCAAATATCCCGGTGTCTATGCTGATGTCGCCCACTTCCGTAGCTGGATCGAGAAGACCGCCGACGAGCTCTAAGCTCAAACTCTTGACAATTCCTCAATAAACTGCGTACATTCAAGTTGAACGTCTTTCATTTGTCATTTCCCAATGAGTGTAATCCCCTAAACTCTTGAGTCTACGACTGATAACGGCTCGCCTAGGGCCCTATAAAAACACCGCGCGAAGCGTTGTAACCCAAGCATTTCCCAATTACGTTTGATATGTTCAAGTTTGTGATTTTGTTGTCAGTCGTTGCCTGCGCCTTCGGTGCTGCAGTTCCCGAGGGTCTGCTGCCCCAGCTGGATGGACGCATCGTTGGCGGCACTGGCACCACCATCAGCAGCTTTCCCTGGCAAATATCGCTGCAGCGTAGTGGCAGCCACTCCTGCGGTGGTTCGGTCTACTCTGCGAAGATCATCGTGACGGCTGCTCATTGCCTGCAATCCGTGTCCGCCTCCAGCTTGAAGGTGCGCGCTGGTTCCACCTACTGGAACTCTGGCGGCACTCTGGTCCAGGTCGCCGCCTTCAGAAACCATGAGGGTTACAACGCCAACACCATGGTCAACGATATTGCTGTCATCCGCCTGAGCGCTTCACTCTCCTTCAGCTCCACCATTAAGGCTATTGGTCTGGCTACTTATAATCCTGCCAATGGTGCTTCCGCTGCCGTCTCTGGCTGGGGTACTCTGTCCTCGGGCTCCAGCTCAATTCCCAGTCAGTTGCAGTATGTGAACTTGAATATTGTCAGCCAGTCCAAGTGCGCCTCCTCCAGCTACGGTTACGGCAGTCAAATCAGAAGCACCATGATCTGCGCATCCGCCAGCGGCAAGGATTCCTGCCAGGGTGACTCTGGTGGCCCACTGGTGTCCGGTGGTGTGCTCGTTGGTGTCGTCTCCTGGGGCTATGGCTGTGCTTACAGCAACTATCCCGGTGTCTACGCCGATGTGTCTGTGCTCCGCTCCTGGGTGGTCAGCGCTGCCAACTCGATCTAAATAGATCGGTCATACGATTTTATAATATCTTCAATAAAAATCTTAGCAACAGAAAAAAAATTCCTCCCCATTTTGCTGAATTTTGCTTCCGGGTCACTTGTCGGGACAATGACGTGCGTCGCTTATCGTCAGGGAATATCAGCTAAATTACAAATAGTTATGAATGATTTTTTATCTGGAGAGCTGGCTAAAGGGCCATCAGTTTGTCTAGTCATTATCTAGTTATGATTCTTAGCTGTCTCAAGTGGAGGCTTGCGAAAACGCTTCAGCCACCCAGATACGATGAGCTGATGTCCACCATTACGTGCACTATTATCTAATCGGCATGGAGTGGGACACACGCCTGAAATAACAAAGTTTGCGACTAGATGACTAGTTGAAATCACTAACAATTTTAAATGATAGCTATGCGACAGCTGATACGGAGCATGTGCTACATCCTGCGTTGGTCGTGGGCCGTTAACTTCGCCACATCAAGATTAATTGACCACAGCTCAAGTGTCTGATATGATAGATGGGCTTTGGGTAGAACAGTTGTCGTAATTTGACAGACTTAAGTTGTAGTGCGGCTCCTTGTCACATCTTGCCAATGAAAATGAGGAGGATCTTCATGAGAACGGAATAACGGAATAATACGATCAATTCTTTCTCCATACTACAACCTGAGTTTGAACCTCCTTGACCTCATAATTCCAATTTCTTTTTACCGAAAATTAAATCATTAATAAATTTTTCTATAAATGGTTTGGTTGAAATATAAAAAAAAAGTAGAGGGTTCCCTCGGCTTGTTTTTTTCGTACCTTCTGAATTTATTTATAATAAAATTTATTGCGGTTGATAAGTTTGTTTTTAATTAAAATTCTTGAAAAAAATACGCATATCAACGATGAAGCGCTAGACAATACCACGTTCTGCGCATATAATTTATGATAATACGAAATTCTACACAAAAGAAAGCAAATTTCAAGAGTAGGTTAATTAACCAAAATCAGCGCAAGTCAAGCAAATGATATCAAAGATATCTATGTCAAAATACATTGGAAACGCATTACACACTTGATTACTAACAAAAAATTCAAGGCAAGAGTCAGACAGACGGGTGTGTTTCTTAAGAACAGCGAAAACCCCGATATTTTACCATATTAGTGCTCAATAGACTATAGAAGATAGTGCCAGATATGACAATAAAGGCATAAAAAGCTTATTGGGTCTTATGAGTAGTCACTGCGCAGATTTGCACAAGACAAAAACAAAACCGCCAAAGTAACGAATTCCACATTTCGAATGGTGTCTTTGACAGATAACAAACCGAACAAGGCAGTTAGCCATGGTCAGAAATGGGTACGTTTTGCAAGCCCATTGATTCGGGTTGGGCTCTTAAAAGTCACTGCAGAAGGCTATATTATGCATGCTTATAACGGGAGTTAAGGTATTAGACCAACCAATAGTGGTTGGCTGACTGCGAGAATACCCTGTACAAGGTTCTCAGTTACTCAAAAAGTTAATCACAAATCCATAGAACATATTAACCGAAGATATTTTCATGAAAATATACCGTACTCGCTTGATGACCAGTTTTGCAGGACGTCGCAAGAATTTTTTGTATACCTTTTTATCTCTAATAAATACAGGGTATAAAATGCACAAATTTCTGATAGTGTCAAAATGTTAAGCACTTGCTGTAAGAAGTTTAGCTAAAGTCCATCAATCATGGTAAAAGACTCGGAAACTAACTAATATAAATAAAGGCCTTTGGGGCTAGCAGCTATTAGTTTCTGGACAACATGCAGGGTCTTGAAGCATTGTTGCTCTGCCTGGTGGTTGGCACCACAGTGGCGGGCACTATAAGTCCAGCTCCCAATCCCTTTGAGCGTGAGGGCCGCATTGTGGGTGGCGAGGACACGACCATTGAGGCGCATCCCTATCAGGTTTCGCTGCAGAAGAAAAGTGGCTCCCACTTCTGTGGTGGCAGCTTGATTAGCCACAATATGGTGGTTACTGCCGCTCACTGCCTGCAGGGCATCAAGGTGTCCAGCATACGAGTGCGTTTGGGCTCAACCCGGTACAACGAAGGGGGCTTGCTCGTCACCGTCGAAAGTTTGGTCTACAACGATCAGTACAACAGCCAGACACTGGCTAACGATGTGGGCCTGCTCAAGCTGGCGGAGAGTGTGGCCGAATCGGACTCTATTCGTTATATACCATTGGCTGAGGTAACACCGCCAACAGGCACACCGGCTGTGGTCACGGGCTGGGGCACCAAGTGCTACTTCTGGTGCATGTCCCTGCCAAAGACCCTTCAGGCTGTCGTTGTCTACATTGTGGATTGGAAAACGTGCGCCTCCGATGAGTACAAATACGGGGACATTGTTTTGGACACCATGGTCTGTGGCTATGAGAAGGATAAGGATGCCTGCCAGGGTGACTCCGGCGGACCTCTGGTGGCCAACAATCAGCTGGTGGGCATTGTGTCCTGGGGCTACGGCTGCGCCGGCAAGCTGCTGCCTGGTGTCTACGCCGATGTGGCAGCTTTACGCAGTTGGATCGAGGAAAACGCCAAAACTTTGTAAATACAAATCGCTTTGAATAAAATAATGAAATTGATAACGAAATAATGATAGATCGATTGGATTGAAGAACCGAACCTTTCTTGAGAGTATTTTATTATGTAAGGTATAAAGCTCAGTGCGGTATGTTTATAGGAACGAGCTTTAAAAGCTCCAGTTGCAAGCTTTATGAAACCGAAATCAGAGTGGAAAATATGCTCTTCGGGTAGGTTATCTTCCAATGTTTTAATTGAGTCTATCAGCTTTTGCTTCTATATACATTTTTTACCCATTTTATTTTACTGATAATCCATTTAGATTCATGTTTTGTCATTTGAAGAAGTTTTATTGTCAAACCCAAGGAGATATAGGTTTGTCCACTATTTGATCCATTGGTAGTCGTTCTTCGTTCTCAGATGTTTTAGGAGTTGCGCACACTTTTGAATTTTTTAGGATAGGGTATCTTCAGTTGAGCACTGGCGGCGACTTCAGTGTTTCTTGATTTGTCCCAGTCTCCTTTTTACTCTGTTTACAAAGGGAGTATATTAGCTTAAGGCTATACCCGAGTTGGCGCCTTCTAAAAAAATGTTAAAAAATCTTCTTGAAAACTGAACCCAATATTTTTGGGCCACGCCCACCATCTTAAATAGCGAGGATCAATAACTTGTTCGAGCTTAAATAACAAAAGCTTAGAAAGACGTTTTTCGAGATCTATTCAAAAAAAATTTTAGAACGAATTGGGAAAATCTATATATTGTAAAGTTTTATATTTAAGTCGGGTTTAGCTGTATTGTCTACAGTTCTTGAACTTGTATGACAAAAACTTAGTATAAATTCTATTGGTGATCTTCTGTTAAAATCGATTCAAAAAGAATTTGACCATGAATCGGAAATATCGATAGCGTCGTCAATCAATTAGAGATATCAGGAACATCTTTTGTAATACTCTTAAATACCAACAAAACTTCGAAATGTCGACTATTCTATATCTTCTACAACAGTAGCTGCTGCAGTTCTATATCTGATGAGTTCTACTTAGGAGCGATTCATATTTTGCCTATGCCCAATATCTCTTAATAAGCTCGGCGGGTTTTTAGATGTTATTGGACTGTAATAGAGTATTGCGCAGTCGGTTGTACGCGACTGAAGCAATATGATAACAAATATTTTTATTATTTTCTTTGTTTTTTTTGGTAACAACTAATCTTGGCCATGAGTAATATTACATTAATGCTTAACCCGATTTCACGAACTTTCCCTGCGCATTATCGAGCGCCTTATCGGGCAATTAATAAATCGGTTTATTGTCGGGCTAAATAACGCTGCTGATACCTACCGCTGTCCGAGTCGGACCTAGTGTCCAGTTAGTCTTTGCTGAAACATTGAAATGGACAACGCTTTGCTCGCAGTCGTCGTCGTCGTGGGGCTGCTGCTGACCGGCAGCTGCAGCTGCCGCGACAGCTCGCATCTGGCGCCGGACGGACGCATCGTTGGAGGCGAGGTCATCTCTGCCTATTATCTGCCGTATCAGGTATCAGTGCGCCGAAGAAATAGCGCTCGGAGCGCCTATGCCCACTCCTGTGGTGGCGCTCTACTGGACGAGCGCACCGTCCTGACCGCGGCACATTGTGTGTACAATCGACAGGAGGAGAATTTCCTGGTGGTGGCCGGCACTGAGCTGCGTGCTGGCATGGATGGTGGTGTCGTCTCCCGCGTGGAGAAGCTAGTGCCAAATGAGCTGTACAATGCCTCCATAACGGATAATGATATTGCGCTGATCTTTGTCACGCCGCCCTTTCCCCTGGACAGCCAACGCAAAATTGCGATCATTCAGGTCGCCCCGGAGCTGCCGGCCGTGGGCACATTGGCCACCGTCTCAGGCTGGGGCATGACCACAGAGGATGGTTTCGGCTCCACGCAGCTACGGCAGGTGCAGGTGCCACTGGTGGACAGAGACGTCTGCAAGGCTGCCTACAATTGGCGCCCCATTACCGAGGGCATGCTTTGCGCCGCAGCGTCTGGCGGTGGCAAGGATGCCTGTCAGGGTGACAATGGCGGGCCGCTGGTCGTGGACAACAAGGTTGTCGGCATTGTGTCCTTTGGCGAGGGCTGTGCACGTGCCCAGTATCCGGGTGTTTATGCCGCCGTGCCTTTTTTCCAGGAATGGATTGCCGAGCAGCGCGCGGCACATGCCTGATTACCAAATGATTGCGCGATGGCCGTAAAAGTAGTATTTAGCTTTATCGCCCATGTTATATGTATCCAGTAAAGTTTATATGGCAGCCAGTTAAATGATCTAATCTTCGATGACCGGCGTTGATAAGTGGCTTTACCCTATTGCTCGTAGCTGGGCTCTTTGGGTCTGGTCTGGTCAGTCTTTCAGCTGTTTTTCAACATGGTGCACGCGCTGCTGCTTGGCCTTTGCCTTGGCCTTTGGGTCTGTGCCTGGGCACATCCGCTGCAGGATATCGATTTGAGTTCGCCCAATGGACGCATTGTGGGCGGCTATGAGACGCACATTGCCCTCTATCCGCATCAGATTTCGCTGCGTCGCAAGGCAATTACCGCACCAAAGAATCCCTTTTCGCATATCTGCGGCGGCTCCATAATTGCCGAGGATATCATTGCAACGGCGGCGCACTGCATTATTGCCACGGTCCCAAGTCAGTATAAGGTGGTCGCTGGCACCAGTCGCCGCAATGGCAGCGACGGCATCATTGTCTCCGTCTCCGAGATCATCATGCACGAAAAGTACAACCCGGCTAACTATGATAATGATATTGCGTTGCTACGCCTGAGTTCGCCGCTGCCGTTGAACAACTTTACAATCCAGGCCATTGAGCTGGCCAGTACGGACGCGACACCAGGTGCCATTAGCACCATTACTGGCTGGGGCACCACCAGTGCCGGCGGCACTGCATCCGATCAATTGCGCGCTGTCGATGTGCCCATTGTCAGCAATGAGCTCTGCGATGAGGATTATGGTGGCAACCGCATTACGGCGGGCATGCTGTGCGCGGGTGTGCGCGGCGATGGTGGCAAGGATGCCTGCCAGGGCGATTCTGGTGGTCCGCTGATCATTGGCAACAAGCTGCATGGCATTGTCTCATGGGGCAACTCATGCGCCTTGCCCACACATCCGGGCGTCTATGCCAAGGTCTTTTATTATCTCGATTGGATCGCGTCCAAGTTGCCTTGAACTCGATCTAGCTAAAAAAAAATCCTAGGAATTCAAGCATCCAATTGTGTCACATGCCTGAATAAACTTGTAAATGTCGCCCAACTGGCCGTGTTTGATGACTTATCATTTTCCATTTAATCAGCTAAGATTAGGGCAATATTACTCCAATAGGGTTACTTTTTGGTGTAAGGCTTTGATTGCCCTTATCTAGATTACGGGTGCTGCTTATGAGATTACCAAACCTTGAAAAACCCCAATTGAATAACTCACTAGGTATGTTTCTTTTGGCATTGTTTAAGCCGATTGCCAAAAGTATGCAATAAAAATTGAGCAATGCCAGCGAAGCACGGGTAGATCGATATATTTTTTGAAAATCGATTAAAATTTGTTGCGGCCGTTATTCCAAGTTCTTTTCAAAAAGCTTAATTTTATTTAAACTTGACGGAATAGCTTGGATTTAATCTAAGTATTTCACTTTAAATAGTAAAAACGGAATGTAACAAATTGTTTCGTAATTAATCAGAGAAAATCAAATTAAATATGATGAAATATAAATAAATCTTGATTAATTCCAAATAAACTAGAGTAGGTAGAATTAATCTAATTAAATAAAAAATGTTCGTTAATAAGACAACATATTTCGGGATAGTTGGGGAATTTTGAATAATACGGAAGAAACGGAATAAAGAAAAGGAAGAAACTAGCTGGATATAAATCGTATCCAAAAACAATTAAATAAAATAATTCCGATTAGTTAAAGATATTGTCAAATTGCCAGAGAATGCAGTTCTTGAAAGGGGAGTCTTTCCTATATACAAAATATTTGGTATAAAATCCGAAATGTGTGACATATGCGAACTTTTCCAACGACTGCGCCAATTTAGTAAAGCTTCGTGAACCTATGAGTACGTAGCACGAGATAATCCAAAATCGGTTAAAAGCTTAAACAAAAATAAACGTAACGATGAGCGTAAACAGTCTTAAAACGTAGCATATCAGATATTGGCAGTTCCATTCACTTGCAGTTGCCATTGGAGCTTCGTTATCAGGACGGACCCTGTACACGGGCCTATCTCTAACAGCGGCTATTAAGCTAATCTGGCCGAATACCATTGGAAAAATGCAAACGGCTAAAACTACACGCCTATAAAATGTAATTAGTTCGATATGTGCCGATCGCTCGAGCAGATGCCAACGACGAGAAGAAACATGGATATTTTACGGTTCAGCCTGATGCTGCTCTTCGCGCTGGCAGCTGTTGTTGCTTGGGGCTCTGAGGTGCGTCCCGAGGCGCGCATCATCAATGGCTCCAAGGTGGACATAGCCCGCCATCCGTATTGCGTTTCGCTGCGCTTTCGGCGCAACAACGAATCCGCTTACCTGCACGAATGTGCGGGTGTCATCTACTCGGAACGTGCGGTTCTGACCGCGGCTCAGTGTCTGAATGATCTGGCCGAGGGTACCAAGCTGTTGGTGCTTGCTGGCGCCAATACCCGCAATGGCAGCGATGGATTGGTTTACCCCGTCACCAGCTGGAGTTACCATCCAAATTTCACCACCATCACTGCAGACTATGACATTGGCGTGCTCGTGCTGGATACACCCTTTGATCTTAACTACTATGGCATACGCAAAATTGGATTGCGTCCGGAACGCCCTGCCACTGGACGGAATGCCACTGTGGTTGGCTGGGGCTATCGTGAGGAATGGGGTCCCTCTAGTTATTATCTGGAACAGGTGCATGTGCCCATCGTTAGCTCGGAACAGTGTAATAGTATCTATGGTGCTGGTGAGGTTACCGAACGCATGATCTGCGCTGGTGATGTGGCCCAAGGTGGTCGCGACGCCTGTCAAGGAGACACGGGCGGTCCATTGATCATAGACGAACAGCTAGTGGGTCTTGTCTCCTGGGGTCGTGGCTGTGGCCGCCCTGGCTATCCCACAGTTTATACGTACGTTCCTAGCCTTAAAACGTGGATCGATGAAACTCTGGAGGCCGCCGGAGCGCTATAAATGTGCGCTGATAGCCGCTATCAAAAGTTGTTAAACACGCTAATTATGTGGCTTTCCATTACCAATTTACCGCCCATTTAATAATAAAACAAACTATTTAGTACCTACTGGATACAATTTGGTTTCGCCGAGGAGCGAACTGAGAGCAGGTGAACATTTCTTTTAATTAGAAAAGTTGCCCAAATAAGCTGAGCGCATTGAGAAGAGGCGTCTTAAGTTATCTTATCTACATCTATCGTCTATTCGCGGACAGTTGGAAGCAAAAAGAAATTGCCACTTAAATCTAAATCAAAACAAAGACAGTGAAAAATATTGATTTCCACTCTCTTTGGGTAATGTTAATGGTCGTTGCTTGTGCACTCTCGAAAGCTGACTGCTATAGACATGCTTGACGAAGAAACATTTGGCGTTTGATTGAACAAGCAGTTTTTGCGATAGTTCTTAAACTTACGATACATCGCAACGGCTTTTTAAGCGTGTAGATCACAACCTGCATTATTTAATCGTCTTTAATACCTGTTATCAGTTAATACTGGTAAAGCCCACAATCAAAGATTAGACCGCAGTTAGTTTATTATGTTTACAAGTTCTTAGATTATGCCAGAGTTGAGCATTTATAGAAATTCAATACTACCCACATTGGCCTTGGAATTACGAGTAGCCAGTATCCATTCCCGCAATTCGGGAACGGCAGCATAAACGCCAGGATATTTGGCACGCGCGCATCCTGTGCCCCACGAAACAATGCCCAACAGCTCATTGTTGTAGATCAGCGGACCACCCGAGTCGCCCTGACAGGCATCCTTGCCGCCGCCATCAACGCCGGCGCACAGCATGCGACCGGTTAGCATAATGGAATACGAGCTCTTGCATTGAGCGTTCTCAACCAAATTGACTTCCACTTGCTGCAGTATGTTGGATATAACACCGCCTTCGCTGGTCGTGCCCCAGCCGGTTACAATGACGGGTGTGCCATGCTCCGGACGCTCCTTGGCCAGTTCGATGGGCTGCACAGCTTCATTGAACTCGAAATCACCATCCAACACTAGAACGGCGGTGTCGTAGTCCTGATACAGGGACTTGTACTTCTCGTGTATGATAATTTCGCGTACAGCCAACTCCTGGCCTTCTGGCCAGATTGTTTGGGTGGTACCAGCTATGATCGTGAGATCAGCCACACCTGACAGCGTATTCACACAATGAGCAGCGGAAACGATGATGTTGCTGGCAATTATTGAGCCTCCGCATCTATGATTTCCCCTGTACCTCATGGATATTTGATGCGGATAGCTACGTATGTCCGCATCCTGACCACCCACAATGCGACCATCGGGCATTGGCACACCGCTCTGAAAAACGGTGCCAGCCAGCGATAATCCGAAAAGGCACAAACCGATCAAGATGCGAAACATAACTTCTAAGAACTAAAGCGAATTTTTGAGTGCTGTGTGCTTTTATAGAAGGCTTATCATTAGATTAATACCTTAATCAGCCAAAATGAAAGCAATAATAGAAGGGTCATAAATCTATCTGGAATGTCATGAAGGTGTGGTCTTATCGATGGTCTGTGGTTGTGATACGACCAGCTAATTTTGCCAAATTTCGAAGGCTGATCGCTATGAAATCTAACGGTCACACTTAGCGATTAACGTCGATAACAAATAATCGAAGTGGGAAAATAACAGTAACATATTTAAAAACTAATTTATGTTAAAGAAAATTTGGAAGATGAAGATAAACTAATGTACAATGAAAACTTCAATTTAAGTAAATGAGGTTTCAAACAAAAAAAAAAAAACATGGTATGGATAAAAAAGCATATCTATATTTTTAAATATAACAGTAAATTATATTTGAAACAATGCCTTATATACTCCAAACTTTTTAGAAGTGTACTGGCAGCGATAATTGAATTCATTCCAAGAAGGTGTCACTTTAGCACTAAGCGTGTACTTATATGATCTAGTGGGTAAGCACCAACGACTACTTTTTGGTCTGATTCATCAATCATATTTATGAGTAAGTACATGTCAGCGTAATCTTTAAATAAACTTATTGACACGATATAGTAGCAGTCCAATATTTGTTTATATCGAAACATAAAAATTATATGGGAAACATAAAAATCTTAGCTATAAGCGCTTATCATGGAAGCAATTTTTTTTTTTTGGTGCTTGGGTACTTGGGCCCGATTATAAATCTCGGCGCTGGACAACCAGGCGACGACGATTTTAATCTATAGACGAGTTAAAGGGTATAAGGAATAAGATTACATAAATCGCAGACATCTCAGTGAAGTAGCAAAGTTCATTGCAAATAAAATGAAAATGACTCAACGTAATTTAGTGATAATTTTTTGAGGGGTATAGTACTACTTATGCGAAATAATGTCAATTATGTGAACTTGTTTGTTTGATTTGTGTTTTCTTTTGTTTCTTTTTTTTTGCTATATCGTAAAAGACTTATCGTAGAGCTTATGGGGCTATGGTTTAATTATGGGTTAGAATTTCTCTTTAGAAGACCACCGACCGCCATGTTTATAATGGATATAAAACAGTTGGTCAAATAAACTTTATAATATCGTAGAATTCCCTAATTGAAATCCGTGGGTATTCGTGGATTTCGTGCGATTTCGGGTAAGCAGCGATAAGCACGGCACAGCCCATATATAAAGCCGTGGGCCATCCATGAATTAACATTAGAGTCTTTGAATTTGCTTAATGTCGTCGTGTTTTGGATTAATCGTTTTGGGCCTGCTTTCGCTAGCGGCCTTGAACAGTGGCGCCTCCATTAGCACCCACATTGTGGGCGGCATCGAGACGGATATTGTGAACTATCCGTATCAGGTGTCGGTGCGTCTGGAAACGTACATGCTGCTGCACATTTGCGGTGGCAGCATCTATGCACCACGTGTGGTATTGACCGCTGCCCATTGTATTAAGGGACGCTTCGCCTCGTACATACGCATTGTGGCCGGAAAGAATTCCATAGCCGATCTGGATGAGCAGGGCGTGAAGGTCACCAAGCTGATTTATCACAGTGGCTACAATAAGAAGACTCATGTGAATGATGTGGGCATGATAATAACCACCGAACCACTGGCTTACTCCAGTCTAGTGCAGCCGATTGCTTTGGCTGTAGACTCGCCCGCGCCGGGCACTCACGCTATTGTCAGCGGCTGGGGCAAGCGCACCGAGGAGGATGAAGCACTGCCAGCCATGTTGCGAGCGGTTGAAGTTGAAATTATGGACACCAACACCTGTGGCGCCCAGTATCTGACCAAGGATTACACTATCACCGATGAAATGTTGTGCGCTGGCGTTGACGAGGGCGGCAAAGATGCCTGTCAGGGTGATTCCGGTGGTCCATTGACTGTGGATGGCATATTAGTGGGCATTGTGTCCTGGGGCGTGGGCTGTGCTAGGGAAGGCTTTCCCGGCGTGTATACAAGTGTCAGGCACCACACCGCTTGGATTGAAGAACAGTCTGCTCCTTACCTGTAAGGAATCGGGCGTTATGTTGTGTATGCGAGCTGAAAAACGAACAAAATAAGCGAACAAATTAAATTAACATTATTATAAATATAATTATACCAAAATAAACAATTAAATTGAACATTACAAAAGTATTTTGAATCTCCGAGCTAATTCAAATGTACACAGTTATTTTTATTTGAGTTAAATTGGCAGCACTGTACTTGCAGTATTTTTTTTACGGTATTTTCTTTTTTCACCCAGTCACATAGTTTAGATATTTCACGATTGCTGCCACGCGGTCACATTGCCTTCGAGAAAACTCGTGAAGTTACAACAAAAAAGAAAAAAAGAGACAAGAATTAAAATTTTAATATTACTGGATTGTAAACAAGGTATATTACAATTATGTCGCTATTTGGTGCGTTAATGGGCGATTTCGACGATGATCTTGGATTCATGAAGTAAGTTGGCAAATAACCATGTCGATGTAGGTATTCAACTAAGTAGTTGTTGTTTTTGGGGCGTGGAAAATTTGCAAGAAAATTGTCAAAGAAAATTGCCCAAATGTACGAAACGAGCCAGACATTTGGGCTTAAAATTGCTGGTTGTGAGCTTTTCAATTTAAATTCAATTGCTGATTAGGTGCTCCGCTGGGCAGTGCGTGCGTTGCGGTGTGTTTGTCAATTTTACACAATACACACAACACAGTTTTTCGTTTTGCGTGTGTGTGTGCGTGTGTGTGTGTGTGCCTGAGTGAGAGTGTTAGTGCGCAGCTTGCCGTCGTTAAAGCAGTCGCAGCAGCAGGAAGAAAAGACAAGACGAGGGCCCGCAATTAATCGATATTTTCGATTGCACGCTTGCGGCTGTCAATATAATTAAGATTAGTTCAGCTTGATTGCAAAAACAACAACATATAGGCTTATACGTCATATCATGTTCTAGATTTCAGACATAACGTCATTTCCTTTTAATTCTATTCATTATGTCATTTGCGTCTTATTTAAATATCAACTTAAAATACATTTTTCTATTTAATATGCTCTATTGTTTTACCTCTTGCAAAGTAAGCTTGTCACTGAATCTATAACATGTCGAAGCAGATATCTCCGACTCCATTCAGTTGTTAAATATTCTTTAGTATTAACCACGAAGCAAATCTAACCATATCTGTCTGTCTGACCATGCAATTAATTACTTTAATTACATACTAATTACTTGATCGGATCGGACCATCTTATCATGTAGCTTCTTGCAAATTGATTTATAAAATCTCCAAAACTAAACTCCAGACATTACATTTTTACGAGAGTTTTCACAGCTGTTCTAAATAAGTGAACCTGAAAGGCATATTTGGAGTACTGTTATCGCCAAAAAGGCCAACGTATAAACGTAACTGAAACAGCAGGCTAACATTCATATATCATGTCTGTTTTGACAATCCCTGTCCGTCCGGTTATGTTTTCATTTGAATAGTTTTCAGTTCTTGAAATGTTAAATCAGACATCATTTGATTTTGTAATTCCTTATTTCGGCGTACTTTATTTGAGTTATGAAACGCAAACGAAATTCAAGCCGCAAGAAAAAAACTGAGACTCAAGAAATGGACACAAAGTTTGTAATTCTCTTGTAAGTTAAACAAAAACTAAATGCGTTTTCTTTGTGTATTCACAGCAATCACATGAACCATCACATGAACGCCATGAATATGCAAATGCGTTCGATGAACCGCTTGATGAACTCTTTTATGCCCGATCCGTTCAATATGCTGGGACCATCGCCATTTGATCCTGGCTTTCAGCAGGGCGCATTGATGGAGCGCGGCCAACAGTCTATGGCTCCCATGGGCGGCGGTCTATTTGGATTTCCAGCTATGCCCGGTTTTAATCGTTTGATTAATGCCGGTACGTCTTGATCAAATTTTAAATAGAATTTCTTAACTTATGCTTTGCACCTACAGATATTGGCGCTAATAATGGCGCATCGTTTTGCCAAAGCACCGTGATGACCATGTCCTCGGGTCCAGATGGACGACCGCAGATTTATCAGGCTAGCACTAGCACCAAAACCGGACCTGGAGGTGTGCGTGAAACACGCAAGACGGTTCAAGATTCGCGCTCGGGACTTAAAAAGATGGCCATTGGTCATCATATTGGCGAGCGCGCACACATTATCGAAAAGGAACAGGACTTACGCTCTGGCCAGCTGGAAGAGCGTCAGGAGTTTATAAATTTGGATGAGGAGGAGGCCGAGCAATTTGATCGCGAGTTTACCACTCGCGCCACACGCGGCATCATGCCACACGGAAGTGGCCATGGCGGCTTGCAGGCCATACGCGGCGCTCGCCCAACTGCTGGGGGCTCAACAGTCACCATTGAGCCGCTTGACGACGATGATGACGATTGTGTGATTCAAGAGCCGCCTCGCACAGGCCGTCAATTGCCCGCTTTGCCAGCGCCTCCAACAGCACCGCATAGCAGGTGAGCTTAAGTGGCTTTGATATATCTCCTGTCAGCCGTTTGCAGGTTTAACGCGTCGCATTTCGTGAGTTGCATTAGATTTGATTGTTTTCAACATTTCGTTCCACTTGACACTCAAGAGCTTTGGCCTTTAACACGCAATGTTTAACACAAATATTAACAAATGGATATGTCTTGTGACGATGCTAGATGATTATTTTTATATGTTGCTATTATTGCTTAACATGCTCATAACAGCGCGGGATCTAAAATAATGTTGGATCTAAAATAATGTTAGGAACCATACTAAAATCTTGAAAATAGAGCTTTTCCATGCTATTTGTTATACACTCTGTTAAATTTATAAATAATTATATTACTATATATATTGACAATTGGAATTGTCCTTTAAAAATCATGATTTTTAAACCGTCCGCTTATTAACAGCCGTGCAACATGTTACTTTACAGAGCTCCAGTTACAGCTATTTTAGGGAGCATTAACATATTTGCAAATCCGTTTTTGATTCAAAAAGCTTAAATATTTTGATTTGTTATTGACTGCAGACTGTTTGCACAAGGCATGTCCAAGACACGATCGTAACACACTTTTCAGATTTAGGCTGTTTCCTTTTTGTACCCTTTCTTTGTCACAATGCCCGCTAAATTAAAACGTTTGTATTTACTTGCAGATATAATAATTACTAATTCAAGCAAAGTACATACAGTATATTTTACTAATTATATATAAATATATATACATATATATATATTTATCAGAGTCAAAGAATCCCAATGCAATTGCATATATTAACAAAAATTTCTGCTTTTACATTCCTACTACGTTCAAATACTAAAAGATAAATTAAAAAAGAGAACAATTTGAGGTAGGCGGCAAAGCAATTTGTAATTATATAATAATTTTCATCATTTTCCAAATGCAATTCTTTTTTTAGTTAGTTAAATATAATTTTTAGTTCACTTCATATACCATTAACATACATATTACGCATACACGTAAAGACCCACAACGCGTTACGTTTATGAATTGCAACGTTATTTCAAGTTTAAAAAAAAGCTACCACTACTACTACCAACCGTTTACTACCCATAGTAACACAGTTTAAGTGCCCGAAAGACATTCGCCAAATGAGTTTTGTTGTAATCTCTTTTAAATTTTCTTCGCATCGATTCCATACGGCGACACCAACAACAGCAGCGACACTGTAGCAGCAGCAGCAACAACAACTTCGCCACGTCGTGCCATTACAACAACAACGACACCAACAGTGTCTTCGCCCCCAACTTTCGACGTAACAAACAACAACAACCACTATTTGAGCACCGGAAATATGCCAGCATCGCGTCGCGCCTATTTGCGCAACGGTCAGCATTTGGCCACGCCCCGTCGCCCGCTACGTACGCCTTCCTCGTCACCGCTGGCCACCGTATCCAGCGCTAGTCACAGCATTGCCGGCACGCCAAGGTTTGTTCGCATAAGCAAAACAAGACAACAACAACAGCAACATTCAACCAAATGAAAGATACATATTTCCACAACTAGGCCCCAGAGATCTGCCTAGTTTCCAAATAAAAGGCAACGATAACTTTATGTTATCATAATGTTAACCTTACGTCATTTGCCTGTATGCAAAGTTGAGCTTTTAATTACATTTCGCAAACTATAGAATCGTCGCATATAGAACAATAAATCGTCGTCTCCGTTAGCTTGCCTTGAATCAATTTTAAACCTTTTCTTAAGAAACCTATGAAATTCTAAATTTATAAAACCAAAAGTGGAATTTCCGTTATCAATCCTTACCCTTCGTTACGTTACGCTATTTGGCTGTTCACCATTTTGAGCTTTTTCCTACGCTAAGACATAGTTGCTAAACTATATGATAACTTTTATATCTTTAATAACAACTTTTCGCTCTGTTTCTCTCTCCTCTCTACCAACATATAAAAATATATATTGCGATTCTAATGCAGAGATTGGCGTTTATATAATTCACGTTTCTATCGCAAGTAGAAATATATATGCATAATATATCATAAACTATAATCAATACACACATAAATCTATAATATACACACCACAATGTAATTGAGCAACCATCAGCGATATTATTGACGCGCTACGTCCAACTACGTAATTACAACTACCTACTAACCAGTCACGGCGTTTGGCGACGACGCTTCAATTTTTCCTCGCTGCGCTCCGCCATGAAAAATCATCGCTGCGACGCTACGCATCATCTACGTTACACATCTGCAACGTCACACACGTCGTTACGTGTCAAATGCTACGTGTAAGGCCGCCTGCGAAACTCAAAACAAATAACAGCTATGTACATAAATTCTACTACTATACACATTCTCTATATAGTTATTGTAAAACAAATAAGGCGACGTACACGTAATCAGCATGTTGCGTCACAATTGTCTTATTTGCGTATTACGTAAGCCCTTCACATAAAATACCAAAAATAGTATTCCTTCAGTTCCAAGTTGAAGAGCCGCGTGTTGGACACTTATTGTTTGGTTGCCTTTTGACAAATTCCATTACGTTTTTCATTTACCTCTTACGCATTAAATCATCGTTACGTTACGCTACGCTACGTCACACAACGCTTAATTGGTCAACGTTACTCACATATATATATTCTCTACGTACTACGTGACACAACTACTACGCTTATCAAAATTCTAACGCTGTTGTTGCTGCGGTGCTGCTGCTGCTGCTACGTTTTGTTGTCTTTCGTGGGGGAGACTGCTGCAATAACAAACATATTAACTGCGTACCTTTCATAATACGTAACGGTGCGACCGAAACTGACCGCCCGCCCGCCCACTCATCCAGCTTACGCCTCTCTTTGTCATCTGAATAACACACTATCGCCTCGCCTCGCTCTCACAATTTTAAGATTTACGTTCGAATTGGCCTGTGTACGGAATGATTATAATTACTCTATAAATCTCTTACGTTTTCATATTTTATTTACCTATTACGTATTCTTTGCGCTGCCAGTTACGTTACGTTATTAATGTTTTCCTCTCTTTAAACAGCATACATCCACATCCCTATGCTGCAAATCCCGCTGCCGCTCGTCGCCAGCAACGCCTAAAGCATCACCACCAACAGTCGAGCGCCACACGTGGATTGGAGGATGCGAGCGAGCCCCGTGTCAAATCGGCTAAGCGGAATAAACCTCAATAATAGGATGTGGGCAAGGATACACACACACACACACCTAACAGCACACAACACATACCTAACAGCACACACAGACAGCGTTAGTTTAGCCTCCAATTGCAAAGCGCAAACTTATAGTACATGTTATCGATCACAGTCATACACACACACACACACACACACATACAAACACACACATTTCTAATTATATGTTAATACCTTCTATTAGATTCGCGTATCTGCAGTGTGCGCGTTTTCCCCACTTTATACCAATGATTTTTGGCCAGGCCAAACCAAAAATCAAATTGACTATTTCCATATTTTTAGCGACAACGCGTGTCTCAGTTTTGTATTAAAATATATTTGGCACAGAGCGTGACACGCAGGCTCGCGAATCTGCGATAACACTTTGTAATCAATAGTTTTTCGGACGCCGGGCAACTGTTCACACCCCACACGAACAATACAAACACTTACAATCCCCACACCCACATCTAAAATGTTAATGAAAATTTTTAGTTGTATTAAAGTTAAAAAAAAGCTCTAATTTTAAGTTGAATCGTTTAAAATATTCTCAAGATTTTAGTTATTTATAGAGCGTAAGCTGAACTCTATACAGAGGAGTGCAAGCTTAATATCTTGCAGCGACAAGGATTAAGCCGCCTCCTAAACTATAAAACCAATATTATTAAGGCATAACTAAATGTTTATGTGAATTTAATTAAACGAAAATACATACACACATAGTAAATTTAAAGCGTAAACAATATGTAACTACTTAATTCATCCTCTCCTGTGCCTAAAGTTGGTCTAATCAATCATTTCCATTTGCGTCTCTTCGGACTCTCGCCAATTGCGCTGCACCATTTCCACAAGCTGCTTCCAAAATAGCGTCTGCCGCACGTAGTTGGCCAGGCAGATCAGTATAAATGCCCAAGCCAAGATCAAATAAAAATCTGTCGTCACTGTCGGTACCGAGGCCAGCGGGCCGTCTTTTGCCCACGCCAGAATATAGGGACGTAGGGTCCTTGGATTCACATACTTGAGGTTCGTGTGGCGCATTATGAAGCTGGGCACGCTGACATTTTCATTACTAGGCGGATCATACTTGATAAGCGGCCGTCCCTGATGGAATATCATCAACGTGGGCAGCGATGCAATGCCAAACTCTGCATTGAAACGTGTAAACTCGTAGGCATCAATATAGGCCACAGGCAGCGTTGGAAACAGATGTGGTAAGAGATTGACATATGCCGCCACGCGAGCGCACTCCAAGCTGGTGGGTGTGCAGAAGTGTACTAAAACGCAGCTGCCCGGCTCATGTCGCTTGGTAGCATTCCCTATTGGCTTCAGAAGATTCACAATGTCCTTGGCGCTCTGCATGATCAGCAACTTGGGCACAGTTACGACGCCAGCTTGCGGCGCTGGATCCGGCTGCAGGCATTTGATCATAAGCGGAGGCTTGCGTTGCTGCGGCAGCTCCGACAGATGCACTATATGCTCATCATCCGGAAAACAGATGTGTCGATCCTGCATCAATGCATACGACTCGAAGCTGTAGGGGCACTGGCCCCGGGTTACCCTGCCCAGCGCCGCGGATCCTGTGCCGTTCGATTGCAGATTGAGACCAAAGTATTGCAGAATACCTAGCAGACCAGACAGCTCTGCCTGAGCTCGCGCCGCAAACAGGCCTACTTATACAGATAAAAAACTTGATTGGAGCATAATACACTTTCGTTATAAACTCACCCAAAAATATTAATATTAATAAATTTACATTTGGATGCATTTTTGTTTTGCTTGGATACAGTGTGGCTGCATGCGTGTAGCGACAAAATACTTTTAAATACTAAATAACTTTAAGGGCAACACTTGCTAGGTTTTAGGGTGTCCCAACAGAAAATACCGAAATTCCCATTAGCAAATATTCAATACTAAAAAAAAATACTGTAAAGCTCATTGCTACGAAACGTGCGCGCTCAAATTTAAAGTATCCTTTTGGTAAACTTTATAAATTAAGCACTAAATTTATGGGACCGCAAGTGCGTTGTTGTTGCCTTGTCCTTCGACTCAGCAGTGTGGCAATTATGCAGGGTCATAAACACGCACACAGCCTGTCTCCACCAAACGCACACAACAGACGCAAAGCTATTCCTACTCAGCACTTTCAGTTAAAATTGTATACCCTATCCAAATTGTAAATAGGGTATGCAAATTTAAAAAGCTTGTATTGCTAAAACGTTTGACAGAATCAAACATAAGACAGACTATTTGGTAGGGTAAAATCATGTGTAGATATCAGTGTGTATATATTATGTAGACTATATATATACTCTATAAATACGGGTATAAAGTAGTCAAGTGCACATCAGGCGTGCAGCTTGTTGTTGCTGCTGCTGGAGACCCGGTGTTTATATGTTTTCGTTTTTCGTTTTTAAAAACGGCAACATCAATTTATCATGCTGAAGTGGTGTCCATATAAGCGGAAGTTGTTCTCCTACAAGCTGCCTGCGCACAGGCCATGCCAGGCGTATGCACAACAACAACAGCAACAGAAATGTGCGACCTTTTGTGGCTTTCTTTTTGAGAGGCGTGTGGTGGGGTGGCTTGGGGTGTCGCAACTATTTTCAACATTGTGCACACATTTCATTCATTGAGTGCATGTTGAGCATATTTACAACTAGTTACAGAACGATGATGATGACGCCGACAAGCCAACTGTGCTGTTAAAAGGCACTTTATGCGCATTTATGAGATTTTATGGGGCCCATCTTAAAACGTCAGTAGTGTTCCTGTTTCTTATACCCTATGTGGATTAAACAACAGTAAAATGGGTATAATGGGTCAACTGTGCTCCAACTGTTCTCCAAATCGATAAGTATCGATTGCCAAGACTCCTTTTTTTTTTTTTAGCTTTAAGAATAGAAAAAATTTGATGTGTAGAGTCTCGTATGCCCGAACTCTCATGCAATTGCCTCAATTTTGATAAGGAATTGATAAAAATAGAAATATATACATTTTAAAACATTTATCTGTAAAGTTACATAGACAAGTTTCTAACTAAAGGGCATACACAAGTCAAAAACTCTGGACTAATTTTTTTTCAAAGTGCTTTTGTTCTGACTGAAAATGCGTTGATAATTATCTTCTTGGGAGCAGTTGCGTGGAGCGGCGGCAACGGCATTTGCAATCAAATGAATTCAATTGAAAATTTGTGCCATTCCCTTCGATGCCTAGTTATTTACAACTTGAATTTGAACAGCGTCTGTGGGCGGTCTGAGCGTGGGCTGTCGGCCAAATCGGAAGTATTTCTGGTGTCTGCATCGGTGCGAGCTCCGAGGGGTTGCCCGGAGCCAGTCGCCAAGTCGAAGACCAAGTCGTCGAACTTCTTGCAGGGCCAGGCACTCGATATGTGACACTGACGACGGCAAAAACACCAACAACAAAGCTGGCTGCGCTTTTCTTCAACTGATAAAGATAAGACCAAGGAGTTGAGTGCTCTCTGCAAGAGTCTTGAGGCAAACTTTTGCCAGCCTTTGCGGTTGCTGCTGCCGGCTGCCGGCTGCCGCTGCTCAAGTTGGCCAGCATTTTGTGACAATTTATTTTCTATGCTTTGGCGTTTGCTTTCAACAAATCGAAAAACTATTAAATTGGGCTGTGAGCCAAAAAGATAACAAAAATAAAAAGAATCCAGTGTGAACAGCCGAAGCTTCAATACCCTAACTGCCAGCTGCAGTCCGCTTCCACGTGCTCAGCACTCGCATCATTTGTGTTATTTACATAGATCGATAAATTATGCACAGCTGACAAATAGTCCAGACATCGGCTTATCGTTGGAGTTGTTACAGTACAAACTAAGGTCTTATACATATGTTTACAAAACATGACTTATGACCATATTGCTAGTCCGATAATTAATCGATAGTTGCGATATTTCACTAAGCTTTGCACTGCTTTGCATATGAAATGTATCCGCAGCAAGGGTATTTCGACAAAAGTCTTGCACGCTGTTCGCAGCTAGAAAATTTCACTGGCTGACAGTCACGCGATTTCGCCATGCTTTGGCACATTTGATATCAACTAGAACTTTTCACCTTTGCACGCCGCTGACAGGCCGTCGACGACGTCTGCTTAATTGGATAGGAAATGGCAGAGTTTGGTCAAGGCAGCGGGCCAGCTGCGATACGATCTCTGAAAGAGCCAAGTGGATACGATGAACGTGTTATAAAGCATACAAAAAAATGTACCATTTTAAGTTGATTGCCCATTTTAAACATTTTTCACATTTATAGCTTAAGCAATATTGGTACTATTTTAGTTTTTATAAATAGCCATCAAAGAATCGTTAAAATTTCCCACAATCGATAAGAATCGATTACCAACCTCCGCTTATCATCCATATCTGTAGCATATCTTTAAGGTTATATGATTTGAAGAGCGAAAGTTATCCGGTACATTCTTCTAGAACATGCACAGATCATTTTAAGAGGTCTTATTTTTGTAACATTCACATATTTGAGTGATATCTTTAAGTTTCATGTTTCAAGTTTTATAAAATTTGCGCAATAAGCACAAAATGTTTGAAAAATTCAATTATCTAAAGCCAGGTCAAAAGTAAACGCTGCCAACATATATACTCAGGAAATGTAGAGCTGTGTATTGGGTATTATTTAGCTTGGAACCACGAGCTAGACGCTTCTCACCTGTAATGTCTGGACACATCCTCAATTGCCAGTGCCTCGCAGTTGGTCAACAGCCTTGCGCACACATTAACAACCGGCGGCACATACTATTTGTATATCTATAAATATGGGCGTGCTTAAAAAGAATAAATAAAAAAATAAATAAAAGATAAAAATGTTCATTGAAATGGGCTGCCTGACAACGCTGACAGACTGCTGAAGGCGAAGACTAAACTAATTAAAACTTTTCGGTTTTCTGGGCTCCGGCTAAGCCATATGGCTGGCAATGGGTTCGACTTGAGGCTACCGGAACCTGGCATAAATTACGCATTGAAATCACGTAAATGCTGGCAAATTTAATCAGCCTGACATCACAGTGCGGCTGGTTACTAAGCAAAAATTAAATCTAACAACATAACCAAATAAGGACACAAAAAATCCACAAAAAAAAAGAAATCCAATAAAAAAAAAAAAATTGTTAGTGTCAAACGTACAAAAAATTTGCACACAGCTACGTGACTTCAATTTCTCACTCAGCCGCAGCGCCGTACCGGTCCTAGATTGCCCACAAAGGTGTCTCTCTCTCTGTGTGTGTGTGAGTGTGTGTGTGTGTGTGTATTAGGGTGTTGTGTTTTTCGGTTCAGCTTTGCCTGCCTCTGCCGAACTTTTAATCCTTTGCACTTTTGTCAATGCCAGTCGGGTGGGCCAATGACAAACACGAACCAGAAACCGAAAAAACACATGAAAGATACCATCGAAAGGATGTTTATGTCTATATGCCCTTACCATAGGAAGTACTCAATTGATCAGCCCGTGGCGAGCCAGTCTATATGCACTTGTACTTTTACTCTTTCTGTCTTGTTCATTTTACAGACAATGTACTTAACATGTTTTTTTCTTTTTGAGATTTCACGACTGCTTCTTGTAAACTAAAACAAAGGGTTTTTAAAGGCTTGGAATGTTTTCAGATGGTATCAGATACTTTGGTTAATTACAAATAAAAACTTGAATTCAAATCCTGCAATAGTCTGAATAATCTATTTATTATTTACGTTGCTTCAGAAAAATATTATATAATTAGTTCAAGGCACTAGGCCAAAAATGTTGTAGAATTAAGGTAGTTCATAGGATTCCTAGTTTTTAACTTTCATAAAGATTGTCTCTTAATGATATATGTATGTATGATATTCGATTTAAAGCAATGGCTACAATTTATACATCTCAGTATATATCTTTAAAGTTAGTTAACAAGTGAATTGATTTATTGATAAAGCAAATGGAATTTACAAATATTTATAAGCTTAACAAATAGAGTATTCAAGAGTATACAATGTATATACCTCAGAATTATAATTGACTCAAAAATGTTTGCGTTGCAAACCTGATGCGAGTTTTGTAGGTAAATCCCTTTAGAGTGTGTCACACAACATGCTTCTACGTATTCTCGCATAGTTTCTACCACAATGACATTTCAGTTTGGAAAACAAAAAACAAAAAAAGGGGGCAGCCAATAAAATTAATTGATTTTGAGGTTTTCCATTTGCCGTGTGCAAAGCGATTTTGATTTTTAGTCTCGACAGTCAGCCGCGGTTGACAGAGACTATTGGGTCAGCGCTTACATGCGAATTGCCTTTTCAAAGTGTCTTAAAGCTTTTAACAAAATTTACAGTGTACAATTTAAAATTTAATATTCATTATAATTCGTGTGGCAATCAAATTAAATGACCGCAAACAGCAGAGTGTGACCGCATTCTGTTATGCTAGCAATGCCAAAAATGTTCAAATATCAAATTGCAACCGCAAAAGCTGGCAAAGTTGTTGCGAGGTCTTTCGGTTAGCAAATTGTCAATGTATTTGGCTTTGCTTATGAAAAAGCTAAGAAAGCTAGTTCCTGGCAATTGCCTATATTTATTTATTTAATGCTATCCCTCTGTTTTCAACATGTACAAACTTTTAGCATGCCCATTTACAGATTCATTGTGACTTTGACAGGCATTTCAACTGGATTAGTCACAATTTGGACGGGTGTCAACTGAATGCATAGCTTGTCCGGGAATGCTGCCCCCTCTTTCCCGGGTACCCCCCTTACCGCAAATCCGCTTTCTACGCCGCTCGCATTATCAATTATGCGTTCGTATTGCGTCCCGTGTCCGAGCCCTGTAAACTTGGCAATTTATTTGCACCGGAAACTCAACATAAATCAAACTAATTTCTCCAGGGATTTTTGAACAACTTTCGGCGTGTCGCTCGGCTGCTGCCCTTGTCTCTCTCTCTGTGTGTGTGTGTGTGTGTATACCTCACTTTGTGCCCGGCTGTTGTTGGGCACGTGTTTGGGGCATAGCAAATTGAATTTGTCGCGCCATGTTGCATAATTTGGGGCCCATTGTGCGTCTAATTGGCCAAAATGTTGGCGAACAACAAGGAGCTCTCGAGAGCTCCTTGAAATCTTGACATTTGGCTGTTCAAATTATCTATGCCATACGTATGCCAGTCTAGACTCTAGGCATTGATTATGGAGAATATTTTAACCATTCCAGCAATAACTTATTGTGCAGATGCCTAATCCCTTGGGCATGGCTATGAGAGGATGATACAAACGAAATGCTGGTATTGTCAGCTCTTATAAGCACGGAGATAGATCGATATTTATCGACTTACCAAGTCGATATTTATCGACTTACCAAGACTTACCAAGTAGTTATTTAAAATAAAATATCTCATTTTCATAGACATGCATACTTGACTCGGATCATTTTGTCGTTCTGGTACGCTACAAAAAATTGTTAAGTTTTAGATATTCACCGAAAAATTCACAAGATTTTTCTTGATTTTTTATGATACTTATATGATATGCTTGACTGTACCCAAAAAGCTAAACGGCTTTTCTAAAAACACATTTTCGTTATTAAATTCAGCTGGAAGTCTATTTAAATCGTACCCACACACAAGCTCAGTAGTCTGCCACAACGATATATTCCCAAAATTTCCAGTTTTTAAGCAAAATGTTTGACTTGTCGCAAAATGTGGAGAAAGCGGCCCTTGAGCCGAGCCTGCCGAAGGTGGCTTTGGGCGAGTTTCGTGGCGGCAATCAGCTGCCCATATGGGACATAGCCGAGAAGGACTTTCAGATGAAGAAACAGGACTCGCTAGTGCCGCTGGTGCTGCAGTTTTGGGAGAGAAATGATGCCACAGATCTGGTGCTGAAGCTGGGCACAAAGCAGATATGCGTGAATCGGCTGTGTTTCATGTGCCAATCGAAGTTCATCAAGGACAATCTGAAGGGTGGACAGCGGGAGCTGGTATTACCCGAGGATAGGGTGCCGGCTGAGGGACTGGTGCGCGTTTGCGATTGGATAAATAAGCCCGATCCGAAGCTGGAACGTTGTCATATAATGAAAGTGCTGGCGGCAGCCATATACCTCGAGATCGAGCCGCTGGTCAAGCAGGTGTGGTTCTGTCTGGACCTCGTTGACGATTTTCGCGAGGATCAGGCCTTTGTGGTATCTTTTGAGGCGCTTAAACTGGGTGATAAGCTGCCCTTGCTGGGCCTGGACACCACAATGCTGCTTCGCATTCAATGCTTCTTTCTCACCCTGGTCGCCAGCGTTGAGTTTGTTCAACTGCCACTGCAGCATGTCCGTTGCCTGCTCAGCTCTGAGAATGTGGCGGTCAACAGCGAGAAGGAGATCTTCTTTTCCGCCGTGCGCTGGCTCAATCACGACTGGGCGGCACGGGCTAAACACACCTTGGATATCATGGAGACGGTGCGTTTCCTGTTGCTGCCCCGCACATTTATCATGGAGCTGCAGGCGCCCACAGACGAGCCCTCGCTCAACTGCATCATCGAGATGGCCGAATTCCAGCAGATCATCTACGAAGCTTAGTAAGTAGCCCTCCACATGTACATTGTTTAAGATTTGTCTAACACTGTTTTTTCCTACAGCTCGGCCTACACCATGTTGATCTTCAACGATGGCTCCGAGCTATTTGGACAGCTATACGATATATTTAAGGTAGAGGTGCCTGTGCGACGGCCTTTCATTTGTCACAAAGAGTGCACCTATCACAGGGCACATCCCGACGATCCATCTGATGATTTTACGTACAAACATTTTCTATGCTATTTGCGTTTGCTGCAAACCAGCGGCGCATATACCTGGAAGGACCTGCAGGTGCAGCATATTACCTGCCCCTACAAGCCGCTCTGAAAACTAGACTTCCATTTCCTGTTAAGTTCAGCAAAACAATTTGCATGTTTTTCTTCAACCTTTGCTGCATAGCTTGAGAAATTTTATAATATAGGATATAGGCGATTGTTTGTATGCATTTTTATAAATATATTAAAATGATATATATTCAGAAAGCGATGTTTTATTTACAAAATGGCGTATATTTTCTATACCGAATATTCCGATTAAGGAATATCGCGTACACAAGACCTAAGAACTCTAGATCAGTTAGGTCTAATACGACTGTAAGCTGCCTTGAGAATAGCTGCTAGATGTGTGCTGTAAAGCTGCACAAACATTTGTATCAAGCCTTACAGGTACTTTTCAACACTGATTAAAGCATTAAAAATGAATATCAGGTTGCTGAGTGCTGCATAACCCAACAGACATTTTGCAACGCATGAGAATTTATGTTTTAATTTGAAATAAGACTCTTTTTAACACATTTTCCCGAGATTTACTACACTGACGATTTGTGTGTTCCCATTGTGATTGATACGGTTATCGATAACTATTTTTAACTCTTATCGTGTGAATTAATTTGAAATATTTTTGTAAATTTGATCTACAAACATTTATGGAGCACCTTAAATCCAACTGCTGGAATTTGTAAATGACATTCTACACTTTTGGCAAAGTTTGTCACGATATACATACATACATACTATGTACTAAGTATGTAGGTGTATCTGCTTGTTCTGCAGCTTTTTGCAATTTTCAAAACAATTTCCTCATCAGCCCCAACAGCAACGGCAACAGCAACAACAACAGCATGAACAACGAAAAAACATGGGGAATAAGTGCAACCACATCGTCAACATCGTCATCTCGTCGCCTGTTTTGGTTTCAATGCTCGCGGCGTTGCTTGTGCGCTAACCACGCCCATAACCGCCCCCCACTGTGTCATCCTGCCACCAGAATGCTTGCAGCAAACTACTCGTATCTGCCGCTGTGACCGAAACCACCTGGCGCCAAACCACCTGCCCCGTTGTTGGCAAATTGAAAATGTTGTGCGGCCAAGGAAAAGATGTCTGCAAAGTTGCGCAAGCGAGATTGCTGGCAAATGTTGGTGCTGCTGTTGCAGTTGTTGTTGTTGTTGTTGTTGTTGTTGTTGTATTGCTTGGCCTAATGATACTCAGCTAATAAATGCAGTGCCAGCAATGTAGCAGTGCAGCTTAGGCTAACGAAAGCCGCCTATACCAAATCATTTGCATAATTATGTATGGCAAAAGTAGCTTTAAGCGGCTTGCAAATAATTTAAGATACGGCCGAGCAAAATTCCAATAGCGAGACAGCAGCTCACCAGCTTTAGGCTGAGCATGCATTTAATAAACATTTTAATAATCATTTCAAATTTAAGCTATTTTAGCTATCATACATTCAGAAAGATCTGGACCACTTTTGTTTGCACCCGTTTGGAGTCTAGAAGTATATATACATTATATTTTTACATTATTTTAGGTTCTTTAATGTTAATCCTTTCTCTCCCTTACTCTCTCTTACTCACTATTTGTATCGCCAAGTGCAAAGGTGGTAAAGGTAAAGGTAAAGGTAAAGGTAAAGGTAAAGCAGGCCTTCAATTTTATCAATATATCTATATTTTGACTCAATAACAATACATGTTTGGCTACAATTATTTTTCTATGGCTTTTTTGCCAAAGCAAATCAAATTTGCATTTGTTACATTTTATTCGGTTCTAGATAACTTTCATTTAAAATCGATTTGAAATTCTGTTGTATGCAAAAAACATTGTTAACTAAGCATGCAAAGAAATGTTTGCAATAATTAAAAAAGAAAATATCAAATATCCGCAACAACTAAACTGCTTTAAGCTCTCAAGCTTAATTAAGGTATATTTTTTTTCTTTTATTTTTAATCCTTTTTATGGCATTTTAAATTCTAAAAATCCTTTAATTAATGCTAGGCAAAATATTTGCTCAATAGTTAGCTTTTGAATTTAGGTATGCTAATGCATATTTCAAAAGATTTCGAAATACTTGAGTGTCAGGTATTCCGCAATCTACTGGAGTTGCGCTCTAAGCGCTTCCCACAGTTCTAATTAATTATTTTTGATTCCTTTTGCATTAATTAAATATCCTGCTGGCAGGAGACGCCTGCCACTTGCGGGTTTTGTCTGCCGCACTTCGGACCCTTTTTGACACTTCTGTGCATAATAAATACAAAAATGAAATTGCGCGTGAAACAATGCATTTCCGGTTGTTCAGGACAGCATTCACATTCACATTCACATTCACATGCCCCATTCACACAGCTCCCAATTCACATTCACATACCCCATTCACATTGCATTGGCGTTGCTTCCGCTTCAACTCTTTTCGCGCCCCGGCTTCGATTACGATTCACACGCCCAGCTGTAGATGTGTATGTGTGTGTGTGTGTGTGTGGTTGGGAGGGAGGGAGCGGGTGTGCTGCTGCAAGTCCTCCTAACGCCTCAGCATTGGAAACTGTTGAAATTGTTGGCAACATAAAGCGTTGTCATTCCATTAATTATCGCTCGTTATTTTAACTTTTAGCATAGAGTACAGCATTTTCTCTCACCCCGCCCCCTTTTCTTTTTTTGCCATTGTGCGCCGTCTGCACTTTACAAATACTTCATAACATTTGACAAGCTTTTCTTTCTCTTTTTTCTTTTATTCCTTTTTGCTGTATATCCTTTTTTTTAATTTTATTTTTTTCCGTATTTTGTGTTGCCAACGCCTTTTGTTTGCACATTAAATGGCGTCGGTGGCGGCCATGCGAATTGTTGTGTGCATGTGTGTGTGTGTGTGTGTGGTAGGGGTAATGAATTACTAGCCACATGGTTTTTGTGCACCACCGCCCGCTGTCTCTCGCAACAATGACATTGCAATTTTTAGCCAACGCCAACAATGTCAGGGACAGCAGCAAGTGGGGGATAGTGAAGGAAGGCGGGGGGGGGGGGGGGGGGGGGTGGGGAAGGAAGGCAGACACGTCTATGAACGAAACCCGGCGCATAGGCTGCCAGAAATTATGCGGCTTTAATTGCTCGCAAATTGTTATATGGCTGCAGCAGTATTAAAGGAAGTGAAAACTTATTTTGTATGACTAAGTTATCGAATCGACCTACCGATAAATTTTCAATATTTGTACGAGCTGTAGATATTAAACCAAAACTACAAAATAACTATTTCAAGAGTACAGAATTTGATGACAACTATTAAACATGGTCAAATAGAACTTGCCGAAAATCCCTCTATATTTAATTTATCCCTCATTTAATCGATTGCATTAACTGTTATCGTTATCGATCTTATACAGGCGTTAGAGATATCACTATGGACGATTACTGCTAGCTAGAAGATGGTGCTTTTTTATATATATTTGAACTACATTTTTCTTTTAAACAATAAAAACATTTTTAAAATATTAAAATATTATTTTTAAAATATTTTAAATAAAAAGCTTAAATATATGTAAACATGAAATTCATACTTTTCGAGATATGCTTAAAGATATATTCATATGGAAGTCTCAAACAAAAGGTTCATAGCTGGCATTTCGGCAGCTCTCAATTAAATGTGGAGCAGTTTGGTCAGAAAGGCTTTAAGGACGCTTTGAAATTGGGAAGCTCATAAAGAGAAGAACTCCAACAACTAGTAGTTACTTTTTAATTTTTCTTTAATTTACGTTTACAAAAATAATTAAAATATTGTAAATATTTCTTCATGTTCCTTTTAATAACTTTTAACTAATTTATAAATATAAAATTCTATAGATAATTTTTGTAGATATATGAAAGAAAAGCTGCCCTCAGTATAATCCTTGTCAGCCTTTTCATGCATATTCCTATTATCCGAAAATACCCGCCTATATGCGTACCATGGAAAGGGCCGCACAATTATTTGTTTTATGAGTTGTTAACAATCGATTGAATGTATTTTTTGCAGTCATTAGTCTATTGCTACAAACGGGATTTATGTTGCCTGTGGGCGGTGCCACGCCCAGCAATAGGAGCAGGCGTATAATAAATCATGTTGTTGTACCTATTGAGGCATAGACGCACACACACACACACACACACACTCACACATACACACACACACACACGCAGGCAGCAGCTACTTTGATTCATTGCATCTGGGCAGCAGAGCATGAACCTCGGTAGGGAGGCAGCGCGGAGTTTAACCGGATGATAAATAATAAGCAACAAAGGCTGACAGCAACAATCACAGATGCTCGTTGGATGTCTACATTTTGTAGCTGTTTAACAAATAAATAAAATGAAAAAATGAAAGCAAAACAAATTAAACATAGGCACAGGTCGGGGAAGTTAGGTCACGTGCGGTATGTCTGTTAGTTTGACCTGCGACTTAACCTTTTCATTTATCAATCGCCATTGGCCAACAGACAATTCAATACATTAATTTAATTTGCCCATTTCAAGTGCTTTGACATTAAGTTACAGCCTCACAATATCATCAAACATCAGACAATGGGCCGCCCCTCGCCCCTTGCCCCTCGCACTGTACCCACCTCTGGAATTCTGTGTTGTGGCATTTATCTCGATCGACCTGAGTGACACTTTTTGTACCGCACCAAATTCAATTTGCTTTATTGATAACACACACAATGTAAGGCAATACAAAACAGTTATAACAAACTTATTGTACATTTGTGGTGCAAATACAACGACTCTTTGATGCGCTACCCAAGCAATTGCAAATTTTTATAATCAACACTTTCATGGTGTTAAATGTTGCTTCTTTCTGTTTTTACAACAGTAAATTAAGTTGTTAAATTTGCAGTAATATTTGTTTTTGTGTCTATTACAAATTTTAATATATTTGTCAAATTTTAACTAATTTTTTAATTTTATATTTTTTTAATGCCGTACAAGGAATACAAAAGGGAACCTTTACACGTGGAAATTAAATTCTTCTAAATTCCTTTTGTGCAAAAGCCCTTATCAAGGGGCTAAAAAATAATATATATATTTATATATATAAAGAAACGTTAAATTAAAATTTATATTTTACTATCAAAATTTCTATCACATTAATATTATTATTATTATTACTTTAAGTTTTATTTTACAAAACGAAGTAAATTTGTAGCTTAAGCTTTTCATGCTTTTCATACTTGATATATTGCATATACTCCTTTATTAGTGTACACACAAGTAAAAAAAAGGTTTAGATATCTACAAGAAAAAAGAAACACCGAAGTTTCTAGCCTTTATCTTAAATATTAATTACGTTAAGTTCTTCCAAGAAATGAAGGTAACTTTGTTAGCGTACACACATGAAGAGAAAATGTGAATATATTTGCTTGACTTTATTCTAAATATTAAGTATGTTGAGTTCTTCTACAAAACTTTTTATTCCAGGTCCATGCACTTGCTATATTGCATATACCCTTTTATGAGTGTACACACAAGAAAAGAAAATGTTTGGATATCTACAAGAAAAAAGGAACACAGATTCGCGCTGTCTTTATCGGCGCCATGTAACAGAGTAGCTGTGAAAATTTATGGACATTCGAGGAATTTTCATTTATTGGCTTGGCTTACACAATGTATTTTATATAGATATATGTGAATAGTGTTATACGAATAATGAGTATGAGTGTGGGTACTCGCTAATTGTTTGCCAACTCATGCCATTTGGCTTAATTTGTTTGCACTGCAGCAAAGCCCTAAAGGACTAAAGAATTCTTTTATCTCATTTCGTTGCAATATTAAACAGTTAAAGGATTTCAGCGGACAACTGATTGCAACTGTTGTCGGGGAAGCCCTCTTGAATGTGGAACTGGAAATAGCTGCTGCCCACGGCCAGTCACGTCGTGCGTCCTGCCTGCTCCCAGACCCAGATTTAAGCTGCCTGTCAGCGTTTTGTCTGAGCTCCCGCCCTAAAATGTAGCCGCAGACATTTGAAGCGGTGGCTGCGGTGGTGCTGGCGGTGCTGCTGCTGCTGGTGGTGGTGTTGTTGCTCCTCCTGTTGGTGGTGCTCCTAGATGCTGGGCAAATTGTTGGCCCAGCACAAAGTTTATTTAATTTTTGTGCACTGTGCTCCTCTACGTGCCCCTTTTTGACTTTGTTGATTAAAACAAATTGCGCGCTGCTTCAAGTGCGGCAGACGTCCAACAAAGCCAAGCAGCACAGATAGTGGCATCAAGCAGCTGTTGGGGCAGCTTCGGTGGGGAGTGAAGGATGTCAGACAGAATGCCATAGAGCTGCAGCAAGGGTTGGGCTGGGATTCCCAGACGTTGGTCTGGGCGTCAAGATGAAATTGGTTTTATTAGACAACTAGCCTAATTGAGGTGCTTGCAGTTTCTCCTGTCGAAACCCAAGAAAATTGATACATTTTGTAACCAATTTTGAATAGTTAGGCAGTTGACCTGAACTATTCTTGTTTAAAGCTTAAATTTAGGTTTGAACTAGAAAAGGTTTAATTTAGGTTCAGTAAACCTTGGATAGGCTGCCTGGGAGCTAAGAACTTTGCCTGTTTCATGTTTAAATGTTGCTGGAAGAACATTATTACAATTAAGCTTGTTTACAAAAAGATTAAATTGCATATTCTTAATAGGCCAACCCGGATACACATATTTTTTGCTTACTTTAAGTGTATTTAAATGTATTGCGCTTTTCTATGCGATTCTCACATACGAAGTAGCTCACTTTGCTATGGATAAAGCTTTCATTTTTTGCTAATTAGTTTCTCGGCTGCACAATACACAATCCGTTGAGTTGATTTTGTCTACATCTTTCAGCCACGAGCATCAAATTTGTTGGCAATTGTCATAACTTTAATGCAATTAACCCTTGACAAGTGACCCAAGCTCTTATCCAGCATCCGGCATCAGCGGCGGCAAAGGAAAGTGAGTTAGCGAAAGGAAGAGAAGAAAAACACATATAGATGGAGAACAGGAACGAGGCAAAAAGTAAATACAGCCATAGAGTAAACCTAAATATTTAATTAGGATTATAACGAAGCGAGCTTATCGCTACACACTCCCAGGATGGAGCAGGCGAAGGGTTAGTGGGTGTAGGGGTAGATCTGTGAGCTGGCGCTGGCATCAAAGTGATGAGGGAGCCGGCGAACGACGAATGTCAAAGACATCGCGTCCTGACATCAGGCCTGCGGGCGAAGCTTCCCGCTATCCTGGCCCAGGCTATAAACGGGACGCTGTCTGCCTGCCTCTGTGTGTGTGCGAGTGTGTGTGTCTTGTATTGCGTTTTCGCTTATGCCGTTTCACTTTTCGTTGACTTAATTTAATTAATTTCCCTGCCCCAAAGGGTCCGATACGTTTGCTTGCGTCCTGTTGAATCCGTGTGCCTCGCATGCACCGCATCCTTCATTTGTTGCGTTACGTATACGCCACGTCGCAGGCAAACAAAATGTATGTACAGCCGGGTATGTATTCCACCTCTATCGATGCGCAATATAATTCGTCTGCTGCGTCAGTGTGTAATATGCTGTAAATAATGTAAATCCAATTTTTTGCTGCTGCTGTGGCCGTATACCCTGTACTCCGGTAGTTGCATGTCCAATGTCTTAGCCTTCAGTTTGATGTTCACAATATAAAAGAGCGGAAAACTAGTTTGGAAGGTTGCCAAAAGCATCACAGCTGCAACTTGGTGGGTGAACAGCACAAGCCAATTTCTAATCTATTTTAACTTAAAATTCGAAACTTGTTTAGGCACAAACTTAACGCAACATTGTGGCATGCTCGCACTTAGCTAACTGTGCAAAATTGGTCAAGCTACAAAAATATAGTTATATGCATAAAATCTATTTCATATTCGTATTCGTATTTGGAAAGGGCATTTCAACTTCAGCGTACAAACATTTTTTGTTTGCCTAGTTTTGGCTGCTTAGCATTCCCAGCCTAGGTCTTTGCCTTGCGCATTCCATTCAACTTTTCTTTTGCGGCCATTTTTATTTTGCGTTTTTCTTTTTCTTCCCATTTATTTGCTGTACTTTCCCGTACACCAGAGTTGAAATAATCAAGTAATGAAACTGCCTGGAATGAAAAACAGGAAATATTTGTTATCATTAGGTTTATCTTAACTTGAAAATACCCTTGAACACGTATTCATAAAACTGTTTCTTGGGCAACAATCATTTATATAGGTAAGATTTTTGTAAGCTCGATGATATTAAAAAGTGTTAACAGCGAAACTCAGTTAAAATGTTTCGATAGGGAATATAAATTGGAATTAAAAATTTTCAATTTTACACTTTGATCTAAATTGACAAAACGGCAGAATGGCATAAGATCAGAATTTCTGCACAAATTGTGTCTGTTCTGAAGTCCCCCTTTTCCTGGATTTCATCGAATCAATAGATAGACTTTTAATAAATTAATTATTTACAATTTTGATATATATTTTTATTTTCAAAATGCAAATAATTGACTACCTAGGTCTTGAATATACGAAATAATATTTAGAAGACACATTTACATTTGGTGAACCTTTGCATTACGTATTGGACTATTTGCTGATTCAGTTGACTACGATTTATTCAAAGTTAACAAGTTTTCATCAATATTAATGCCTGAGCCAAATGTGATTAAAGTCGAGCTAGGAATTTAGGTTGGCGAGCTGCTTACAGACGACTTTCGACTTGGACTTGGGGCGTACAGCGGCGGCAATCAAATTAAACCTGAAGTGATTTTCAATTGGAAATTCTTGCGACGGCCCTGGCAGACCGCAGTCGCAGTACACTTAAGTGTATTCAAATTAAACTGACGCAGACCCACAACAATCAGGCAGCAGTCAGACAACAACCAACAACCAACACACACAACCAGACCATGGCCTCAGAATTGAAACGGAGACAATGCCAAAACCAGCAAACGGCATTCTCCTAGTGGGCCATCAAAATGAAAGGCATGGTTAGAGCTGCGGCAATAGCTCTGCCGTTTCCACTGCTTCAGCTCTAGTGGCTGCCTCGGCTCCGGCTCCAGCTCTAGCTCCTGCTACCATGCATCCCTCTCCAGCTGCTGGGTCGGCCTTCGGCTTTGGTTTTGTTCAAGTGGCAGCCGTTTTAGTGGACATTTCGCTTGTAATGCGTTGTCCCAGTTGCTATTGTTGTTGTTTTTGTTGTACTTATCTGATTGTGTATCTGTATTCTGTAAATGGGGCGCTGTCAACGCAACAACTACCCGTTGTCGTTCCCTTTCCGGTTTCAGACTCAACTCCTTCTCCCACGCCCAACTACATCGCTTACTTTGCGGTCCTTTGGCAACGTTTAGCGCGTGTGCGCGGTTTTTGAGCTGCCGGTGATTAGATTGTCTGATACTTTAATAGGATTGTAAAAGCCCTCACAAACACGCACACACACACACACACACACATACACACACACACTGCTCTATTGTTGCTGTGTGTTTGTGTTGCGCTTTTCAAACGCGACTTTTAACCAAAAACAACTGCATCAGCTCACACGGCTCTAAAGTGTCCTGGGGTTTGGACCTTGTGCGCCACCTGCTGGTAAAATGGGGCAGGTAGTCGCGCGCCATCTGGCGGTTGTACATGTTTTATAGATATTTAAATTGCATTACTTTTATGGGTTGAAATTAAAAAATGTCAACTATTAACTTGAAGCAGGCATCTAATGGACGATAATCGGCTTGTTGGCTGGATGCATCTAAGAACTCGCTTGAAAGGATGTTTCTCGAAGACAAAAATACCGATATATATATCGATAAGTTATTAAAGCGGTCATTTATCATTAATCAGATATCGATCATTTTAAATATTGTAACGCATTTACTAGATTATGACCTTTGCGCTTCAAAGTATAGATTTCTTATAAGAATAAAAATGTAATCAGTTATATGAAGTACAAAAGTTGAACTATGCTTTTCTTGAATTTATAATTTACTTGACTCAATAATAAGTTTTTTATCTTGAATAAAGTACACTTGGATTTACTCATTGGTGTGCTCTTCTAAACTCTCCATTCGATGCAGCTTTTCTATGCGATTCTCACGATACTAATAATATAAAATCAAACGAATCGAATATTGGATTGTTCCTACAAATGCAAAATTGCAATGCGTACGTGAGTTAAGCGGCTTAAGCGCTTAAAATTCGGTACAAACAGACCACAAGACGATTTCCAAGCATCAAAAAGAGATAGCGAGACAGAGACAGAGTGTGTATGAAAGAGAAAGAGGGAAACTGAATGCTAGTTGTCAGCTATTAAATACTTATTACTCTGATAAACAACTCCTTCGACTGATGGAATGACAACCAATTTCTGTGTACCAGCACATAAACAGTTAAAGGCTTATGAATTGCACACATATGTATGTATATACATACACAGCACAACATAATGGAGCTTAGCTTTGCCAAGGTTGCCCCAGGAAATCAGTATTAAAATCGCACTATGTGCACCTCACTTGACAATGGGGGCAAATGCAAAATTGCAGGCAGAGGGAAAACTTGAAAGCTGTACAAAAAATAAGAAATACAAAAAAATTGAAGAGAGAAGAATTTTACCAAATGTACTGGCAGGCAGAATGTTGAGCAAGTTTATAAAACCTGCAAGCCTTGCAAGCCCCGCAAATGGCTGAACCCCAACTGTGGCCTGGCTGGGTGGCTGCTTAGTTGCCAGATCTACGTTTTGGCCAGGGGCATTAACCTCAAAATGCATTTGCAGTTGGGTTACTGCTACTGCCACTCCCATTGCCACTGCCACTGCTGTGTCGTGTGGGCGAAAGGCGACTGCAGCAAACGGTTGCCAGTAGCTGCCCAGAAGCTGGCAGCATGGAAAAAGCTGCCAGCCTGCTGCCAGCAAATGCCAGTAAAAATGAAAAGTTGCATGTTGCCGGGGCAGCAATTGTGGTTTCTAATTGTTTGGGGTATTTTACACTAACAATTGACTGCAACGAACTTTTGAACTTTTCAGTGCAACGCAAACAACAACAAAATAAGAAAAACAACCAATTTGATTGGTTCGGACATTTTCGAGTTTACACGTATAGCGCAACAAAATAATATTAAAAAGGCAATTTTATTTAATTTTTCCCTGAGAAAATTTTACATTAAGCCAAGCAATGCAGAATACAAGATTTTAATAAAAGAGTTTAATAATAGCGGGAATTCCCCTAATATAAGTTTGTGAACATCGAGTAATTCTCAAATAAACATTTAGGTTTATTTAATGATCATTTAAGTCTCAGGGTGGTTAATTTAAAAGATTCCATTTATTTCAATATCTAGGCTGTCCCGGATTAAAGGGCGATGGATTGAAATTAAAGGGATTCCATTGATTTCCAGGTGGTGGCGGCGGCAGATGATGACGATGTATATTCGACTGACCCTGATGAAAGCAGCAGGCGATTATTGCAAATAGAAAAACGTAGAATATTTTGTGCATCTTGAAGTTGATATTCAGACTGACAAATCGAAGACTCAAGATTGCCTTTTATAGGGAAAAGTAGTGTATAAAAATCTGCTGTGAATCCCGCCGTGTATTTTACTCGCCCGCTTATCTCGGGTTAATAACCCACAATGATCACCTTAGTGATGAGCACGAACCTGTGATTGTGAGACTGACTGTGACTTGCAATTGAAATAATAAAATATATTACTCTACACCGACCACAATTTAAGCAATATACGAATTTTTTAAACAAACATATACAAAAAGCTTAATTTAAAAAACGGTTCAAAAGAAGCTAAGCCAAAATCTACTAAAACAAAGTAGTACCAAAATTATTAGCAATATTTTGAATAGCACTCATATATTAATTTTACACAAACTCACATTAACTAAAAATGTTGGTGGTCTAGGATCAAAAGGCGATGGCCTGAAATCAAAGGGATTCCAATCGGTCCCCGGTGGAGAAGGTACGGGATTGTGCCTCAGGTTGGGAAAAATAATTGCTGCCTGATTCAGAACAATGCAACAGGCAATGATTGCGATAAGAAGAGGAATAAAGCACCGTTCATCTTGGATTCAAATTTTGTGGACTGCCAGCACTTGCAGCTCAGATAGTAAATATACAGCACAGATAGGTTTAAAATACATCCCGGCATGTACTTTACTTAGCTTATCTAGGCGGGGATTTTATTTTAACTTACCTAATATATAATTGAAAGACTAAAAAAAAAACTACCGAAAACAAAATTCAAGCTATATATAGTAAGAAAAAGAAACAATCAGACTTAACGCTTAGCAGGGTTTAGTAAATGTACTCTTACCTCAACTACAACAGCTCCTAAGCCGAGAAAAAACCGAAGCTTGATATATGTAACTGGCAGCCAGAGCAGCTTTCGGTCTCATTTATAAGGCTTTCTCCCTGGCTGAAGGCAGGCAAATGTGACAATGAGCTATATTAAAGTGGTTTTTAATCAATTTTTTTTTCTGTATTATTCGCATTTTTTTTTGTGGCGTAAGCGAAATAAATTACAGAATGCCATGAATAGCGCCCATGTGTGTACGCGCGTGTGTGTGTATGTGTATGTGTGTGTGTGTGTGTGTGTGTGTGCTTGGTACATGGTAAATGGGATGTACGAGCATGTGCTTAGAGACAGCTGAGAGTTTATTAAAAAAGAAGAGAGCGAGAGAAAAAAATTGCGACTAAAAATGAAAAATGCTTTTCCGGCAGCGGGCTGCGAGTTAAATATATAAAGCGGTTTGTTGGGCAATGCCAGCCACATACGCAGAGAAATACGCTTACATACGTACATGTAACTACAGGCAAGCGCACTTAATGCAGATTTATGATTTTAATAAAAGCACACACACACACACACACACACACACGCACATCTACTTAAGCCGCAAAGTGTTAAGGAGCATTAACAAATTCCTTTCTCTTTTAGGTCTCATAATAAACTTAAGGAGAAAAACACACATCACATTTTTTACAGGATTCAAAATTGAAGCGACTAAAATTAATAATTTTTAATAAATGTTTAAGCAACGCGAGAGATTAGCTTATGTGCTTTTATCAAAAGCAAACTGCGAGCTCTTTTTATTTTATAAAACACAAATCAACTTGAAGCTTTGTGTGCGCTCTGTTGTTTTTCTGCTTCTTCCAATAAAGTTCACTTAAAGCTGCTTGCGATCTCAAAACAAGCTTTTACTCTCCCGACTTTTAAATAAATAAGAAATATTTCCATACCCCTTGTTAACAGTTGCCAGTTAACGTCTTGCTTGTATAGTATCATAGTTTCCAGTAAAAGCTTTAAGTCATAAGTAAAGCTTTATTGAAGCTTGGAAACCATATGGAAGCTTTGCTTCAGTAAAGTCTCGTCTTAAAGCTTTTGCAATTGTATGCATTACTGTTTAGCTCGCGAGACTTTTAATTAAAAGTTAACTATGATCTATTCCTATTCGTGAGTCCAGCTGTTGGGCTAATGGTTTTTTATTAACAATTGGTTCTCTGGCGGAATTTTTCGTATCCAGTGGAAATTGAATTAAAGCTGATTGCAGTCGAGCAGGTCAAGTATCGAAACTGGAAATGGTAATGGAAAAGGAAAAGCGACTGCACAGCAGATGTGAAGCTGGTCAAAGTGAAAGGCAAAGCCAAAACGGAAATGTGACACGTTGTACTTCAATGCGCTGTGGCAATGGCTGCCAGCGTTTCCGGTTGCCACAAAAATTAATTTCATTAATGCACACGGCTAGCTGCAAATGAATGGAAAGCGGACTCTGCAATTACGCAATGAGGCACTCAATGAATGGGTGGGTGGCTGCTTCGATAGCTTCCATTCACAGAGCGCGCACCGCTTTAATCAACACAAATGGAAATACAGTTGTGCAATCTATTTTATGGCAGGTGCCGCTTCAGCTCCGATAGGCGCGTTAGAAACTCATCCCGTGCCGCGCGCCGCTGCCCCAACGCCTCCAGCGGCACAAGCTGCTCGCACTGGCGCGCTATCTCGGCCAGCGTCTCGCTCTCGGCGCACACATTCGGCGTCGGTCCGTAGGTGGCGCTCACAGCGGCAATCTCGCCACCAAAGCGCTGAAAATAGTCCGACACGCCGCCGGGCGCATTCAGATGTGCCGTCTCCAATGAACCCATCAGTGCATAGCGCATGCCCAGGCCATCGCTCAGCACGCGATCCGCATCTGCCACACTGATGATGCCCGCTGCCACCAGGCGCCACACCTCATTCAGTATAGCGTACTGTATGCGATTTGTGGCAAAGCCCTGAATCTCACGTTTCAGCACCACCGGACGCTGACCCAGCGCCAGCATCAGCGTACGTGTGCGCTCCACAGCCTCTGCGTTGGTCCAGGGTGCTGGCACCAGTTCTACGAGGGGTATAAAGTAGGGTGGATTAAGTGGATGCGCCACAAGCATCTGTATTCAGCGAGACGAGAAGAAAGCAGTCAGACAGTCAGTATTGTGAATATAGAGAGATTTAGAGAGCGAGAGATAGAAATAGAGTTAAAGTTATAGAGAGAGAGAGAGAGAGAGATAGACCTAGAGTTAGATAGAAAGATAGAGGTAGAGAAGAAGATAGAGATGGAGATAGATTATCTAGCCTGAGAGCGTCGTTTCAGCGGTTCGGTGTAGAGCGAGGGCATAAATGTGCTCGTCGAGCTGGCCACCACGGTTTGAGGCTCCAGCAGCTCATCCAATTGGGCATAGAGCGAACGCTTCAGCTCCAGCTGCTCCGGCACGCATTCCTGTATGTGCAGAGCATTCTGCACCAATTGCTCCATCTGCGTGCAGCCACTGATAAGCGCGTATTGCCGCTCAGCCGACAACTCTCCACGCAGTCTGCCTTTTGACTCCAATTGCTGCAACTCCTTGCGCAGCTCTGCCAGAGCTGTGGTCACCTGCGACTCCAGGATGTCATAGAGCTGCACACGATAGCCGGCCGAGACGAAAAGCATCGCCCAGGCACGCCCAATCAGTCCGCTGCCCACGATGCCGATCTTCTGGCCACTCATTTTGTACTGTCGCCAGACGCCAGACTCAGCGACGGGTTGAGCCCAAGATTTATCGCTTCGAGTTCGAGTTCAAGCCGCATACACATAATTAAAATGCCATTAATGATAATGACTTGTTGATTTTTGTGCTTTGGTTTTGGTTTTGGGGCATGCGGATTCTGTTTATCACTCTGTAATGCAAAGTGGACACAAAAATTTAAATGGAATCGACAGCCAGAAAAATATGCATACAATATTGTGCATATGTGACATAATTGGAAAAGTTCCACAAAATAAAAAAATAAAAAATTTATTATCCGACAAAAATATTCTTTCTTGTTTAATGCAAATTTAATAAATAATAAAAGTGTTATATTAAAATGTTATGTGATTTTTTATTCAGCATTTTTTCCAGATTTTTCCACAGCTAGAACTCTATTAAATCAAGTCATACTTAGTGGCTTCTTCTTGTTTTCCAGCTAAGGTTATTTTGTATTTTATTTATTTTGTATTTACTTCTGCAATTCGTATTATATTCCAGTTTAAGAGTATGCATTATTTATAATCAGCATTGGCTCAATAGTTGCTTTTGTATTCAAATACTAAACTAAGCAACTTTTAAGGCTTATCAGCCTATGATTCAGTACTATCAATTGTTTTCTGTATATGATGTGTTCAAACTAATAGTACTTTTAGTGCGCGTTGGCAAAACTATTTAAATTAATTTATATAGCTTGACAGCCAATTGATAGATAATAAGGGCACACTTTGGAAGCCGATCTGTACATATTAAAGTATTATCTATTGAATGGCGTGCAGTTATAAATAGCTTTTCAATTGGAAGCCATATGAAAGGGCACGTAATACTCATGTTTCGGATTGTTAGTTGAGTGTTTGGGGTTGAGATTTTTTTCTTTTTTTTTTTCATTTTTTTGTGTGGCAATAACAGCAAAGTCTGCATGTTATACTTTTATGCATATTTCGCGCATATTTTTCTGACATTGTAAGTGGCTGCGGCTGGCAGCTATAAATTATTGAATAAGCACTGCCGCCAGCAACAACAATAACAAAAACAGCAAAAGGAGCATAAGAGACAGAAGCAGACACAGAGACATACGTTGCCACAGTTTGGTTCATGGCGTTGCCAGTCGTTTTCATATGTAAACCACATTAATCATACGCCCCGTTTGCGTTTTCATTTACGCCACTGACATATGAAAAACGAACGGCAGCAGCAACAACCACAACAACAACAACATTGACTGGAGCAATAGCTGGCATAACGGTGACGCTGTTAGGCGCTTCAGACCAGGTTAAATCAGCCATGAAATGCCAACTACACCAAGCACAATACAATGAATAAATACAAGTAAAAAAAAAGAAAGCGAAATAAAAAAGAGAAATGTATACAAAAAATACTCACTTCAAGCGTTGAGCATTGTATTTCAGTTCATTGCATTTAAATGATTGTTAATAAAATGGAAATCAATACGAAACGCTTACAATTTGCTTATATCCCTGGCCAGGATTTAACAAGCAGAGCTCAATGCACCCAAAGCTGAGAACAATTTGTGTATATTAACTTATCAATCGTTTCTCCCTCTCTCTCTGTCTCTTGACAGTCCGAAATGCGTCTCGAGCAAAGCTGCAAACAGAAATCAAAGTGCAACTCGAGAGCTTAATTTTTGAATATTCGGTCAAAGCAAATGATTTGCATTAGAGGGGCTTATAGATGAGACTGATTGACTACTCGTAGGATCAACCGAATTGTTGATTCGCAAATCATCTTCAAAAATATAAACATAACCATACATTTTTCTTTGTATTCTTCTTTATGTAACAATGGTATGAATTACATTAAAATTTAATGTAATATCAAATGGAGACACGAAACTTAAGAATCTTTTCTTAGATCTTTTTTTTCCGGGAATTTAAAAAACTGTGAGTTTTTTCCCAATTATAAATATAAGACAATTATTAATTATAAATACAACATTTGAAAATTTTTTATTGTTATGATTCGGGAAGATTTTGGGAATCTCTGTTTTCCTCAGCTTAAGCCTAAACTGTTTGATTATGCACTTACCAGAGAATATGCCAGTTGCTTCCGCCTGAAGAACAGCAGCTTTGTATTCCCTAATTTCATACTCTGAAGACGTATATACATTTTTTTCTTGTAGCTCTTAAATCCTGTGCGAGTACATACAAATCCTTGCCTTGCACTTCAGACCTGCTGCTTGTTAGCCAGGGCCAATGTCAAAGCTACAACAAAAACAAGAAAATAATGACAATAACAACAAAACAACGCAGAAAAGCAACAAAAAAAGAACACAGCACAAAAAACTGACAAACTTTTCATGCACGCACACAAAATAAAATCAAACAGAACCAGCGAAAGGCAGCAGTACCTGGCATATGCTACAGGACATATGGCCGCTGATATTTTTGGCCATGTTTTTGGTTATTTTGTCGTTTTTTTTTGTAATTTTTTTTAGTTGTTTTTTGTATTTTGTTTTGTTGGTGCTGTATTTTGTTGTGCTTGTGTTTGATCTGAGTCTGGCTGAGTGGCAACTTTTGGCCCTTTGCTGCCAGATTTCACCTGTTTGTTTAATAAAGTTTTCGGTCTCTGCCCTCCCACCACGCCCCTCACCGGCTTTTGCAACTGCATTCGTTGCGCAACTAAAGTACTTAAGCAATTTTTATCGCTGGACTTTGTCAGTTCAAATTGTTTGCTGTTTGCTTCAAACTTGTCGCAAGTCGATTTTGGCTCTGGCTAAATAAAAAAAATAGTTTTTTCTGCAAATTGCAGTTTACTTGATGCTTACGACCAGAAACCTGCAACATCATAAATGCCACAGTATGGCTTTGGCTTTACATTGTAGGTGGGGCATGCTAAAATGCCTCCCACCACCCACAAATTCAGTCGCCTGGGTTATTGTGCTTGGCTTGAAACAAAGGGCCGCCAGCTTTGGTCTGTGCAAGTTTTGCTTTGACACTTTGACATTGACAATGATGTATGTGCTCACTACTGGAAGTGTATCTATGTGTGTGCTTTCGTGTGAATATGTGTGTGTGATGTGCATGGGCGTGGCTATGCTGTGTCATTAAATATCGATTTGTGTTCATAAAACTGCATAAAACTGAGTTAATAGCTGTACTTATGCTCATAGGCATGCGAATCAGTGAAATTAAGATTATGTTAGATTTATTTTAGATTTTAAGTACATTATTAATGAATTTGTAAGCAGCATAGTTGTACACGTTCCACTAGCATACCACCGATGTCACACAGTTATTTCGATAACTAGACAACAATAATATTAATGGGTAATAATGATAATAACAATATCAATATATTAATAATGATAAATAATGAAAATTCTTATAATAACAATGGCAATAATAATGACATAATAAATGGAATAATAATAATAATACTAATAATAATAATAGTAACAATAATAATTAAAATAATAATAATAATAATAATAATAATAATAATATTACTAATAATAATAATAATAATAGTAACAATAATAATTAAAATAATAATAATAATAATAATAATAATAATAATAATAATAATAATAATAATAATAATAATACTAATAATAACAATAATAGAAATAAAAATAATAAAGCATTGTAGAAAAATATATTTTAGCAAATTATGTATTTTATTCAAATGTAATATTCCCCAGTCTCTACTTCCATTCAGTAAATAAATCAATAAAACGCCACAAAAATTATTTAATTAAGTTCCCTAATTGATGCAAGTCATTTGTCACTAACAAATTTATTGCCGCTATTACCTCTTAACCTTTGAACCATTTACCATTTATTTATAAATCAATTTACGGCTAGTTGGTCAATTTAATATTCCAGCAGGCGCCCGGAAAGCAAAGTCGTTATCGTGAAATATATATATATATATATATATATATATATATATATATATATATATATATATATATATATATATATAAATATATTACTTTTACAATTTTCACAACATATTTTCTTTCTTTATTTTGTTGTGTTTGTAGAATTTTATTAGGAACAATTTATGATGACATGTCGAACGAATTGTTTCATGGCGCTTTTGTTTTATTGCTGCCATGTGGCACGCTGGAAGGACACTAAAAACAACAAATAGAACTATAAAATATGAAATATATATAAGCGATTTGATATACGTTTTATGGTTTTGGCTATTACAATAACATTTTACATGCAGGTAAATAAATTTGCCATTGATTGAATATTTTTTGGCTTTTGTGTGTTTTGTGTTTTGCGCTTGCAGATTTGCATCTCAAATTGTCATTTGCAAATAATTAATGGCTAAATTGTTGTTGTTGCTAGCGTGCGAAACTAATTAAATGTGCATGCTGTACAAATATGCATTGACAGTGCGTGTGTGTGTGTGTGTGTGTGTGTGTGTGTGCATGGGTATGGGTGTGTGCCACAGCTAACCACACGTTAAATCTATTGAAACTGTGTGCATATTTGTGGTATACGCCTATTTTATTGTTCTAGAAACTAACACAACTCCTGCCGCGTCCCTTAAGAGTCCGCTTTTGCCGCACTTAACTGTCAATTTAATGATGCATTTGATGCATCAACAGACAATGAAAGCAACTGAACAATCGAAATGATTGTGCGCAGACTGCAGGGAATTATCCATAAAGGATAGGTAGATATATATATACATATATGCTTTAGTCTTCAGAAAACTGAGCAAGCAGAATCTATTTATTTCTTAAATTATTAACTTTTATTAATTTTTTTCTATATTTGGAAATTTATTACACTTCCATATAAATAATATAAAGGAACGTATTCAAATGAATATTGAAATGGACTCAAATCCTAAAAATATTCGAACCATCATTCAAAGAAATTTAATTTGTATACATTTTAGCTGCAGAATATATAGATAACAAATTCAAAGTAGGTTTTAGCTTAAAGATTAATGATGATTATTATTATGTGTTATTATCATATTATTATTTTATTGTAAAATAGTTTTATAGCCTCTCAAATAAAACCCTAGTTATAATTCCTATATTATTATTCTTCTTATTATATATTATTATTATCTTGTATTATCATTATTATATATCATCAAAATATAGTTTTAATAAACCTCAATATTTAGCATGATGGCCAACCAAAGAGTACGCCGTCTTAATTGAATGCTTTTGTTTATTCTTAATTTGAGTAAATGAAATATTTTAGAAAAAAGTTTATTTTTTCTTAAACAGACAGATATTTTGTTAATGTTAATGAAAATCAAAACAACATTTTTTCTATTTAAATCGTACATTGAAGTGCAGAATAAACGAAAAAGGACAAACAATTTGGCGTCAAGTATGCATATCGTTACAAATGTGGCCAAGTTGTTCGAGTTGGGACTGAGGTTTGCAAATTAAGCAACAAAATCTGTACGCATGGCCTTGTTTGCTCGCCCCTCATACAATATGGTAGAATGTCTGTGTGCTGGACATAATTAAATTATGCGCTTTTGCCATGATATGCAAACATAGGTAATTTTGTTGATTTTCTTTGGTTACCATGGCAACAGTTAAATGGGAGTACATGTATCTATTTTAATTGTTTTATTTAACATTTAAAACCAATTTATATTTATGAAATTGTAAATTGCCAGCAACACACAAAAGAACACACACACGCACACACACACAGAGGACCCTGAGGCACGGGCCGTGTACGCAACGTTTCCATTTTGCCATTAAAATGTGCGAAACATGTCGCGAAATGTGGCCCGTGCCAATTTGGGGTTACCGGTTTGCCTGTTATGCAGGTAATTAAAATGAATATGCGACGTTTCGTTGCTGCTTGTCAATTTTTACGTTCAGCGTGGCGTATGCGTAATGCGAAATGTGTATATAAATATTAAAGTACAGCAACAGGAGCGAGACGGGGAGATAGGGGGTGGTGGGGAAGGGACTACGGCTGAAGCACTGTTAATTAATTAGCATGTTGTAGTGTGACGAGACAAAATTTAAGCTGCTTCAAGTGTTTGGCGGCAAATCGCATTAGCAGATTGCGGACAGCTGCCAGAGGCACAGCCAGGCCAACGGTAGCTGAGCGTCGACACCCAAACTCCAATTTAAGTTGCAAGTGCACTTAGTGCCACAGGCTGAAGCTAAGGCTGAGTTCATTTGCCATTGCGGTTTTGCTGAAGTCCCTGCAGTTCATGGAAATTGTTTGCATTTGTCGTCTAAGCGAGCACAACGTTGCCAACGGGCCGTATGATTAATTTCAACAACAGTCTATTCATAATAAAGGCAATAAAAATACGCTCCCTGTTAGCATTTAATTGGTTGATAAATATTTGCTCCGCCAATGAGTTAGGCCCAAGCTTTTAAGTGCTACTCAAATAGAAAATACCGAAATAAAAATGTACTGCAAAGTATGATCGAAAGTGATTGTCTAGGTGATACCCTGTGATAGGAGCAAAAAAACTGTTAGGATTAGTTATTTGATAACAAATATCGATGACATATATCTAATAATATCGTTAATGTTATCGATAGATACGCAGCCCTGAGTTGTTTTTGCTTCAAAACTATCGATTTCCACGTTTGACAATCGTGACAATCAATATCAAAAAGGACAACTAACATCAAAAGAGACACAAAGAATGCTATCGTCTGTGTTATCGATTGTTTATCGTTACATTCGATATACATTTTTACAACATATTTCGACAGTAACAACGATAGGATAGTATCAACTGTGTTCTCGATAGCATTTTGTAGCAATCTTATGACTTTCTCTATTTCTTATACATTTTGATGATTACGGGACATAATTTAGACCCTTCTCGCTTGATGAACATTAAGTTTAATAGCAAAAGTTGTCCTCGCACACACCGTTGATTTCTTGTTGCATGCATTATCGGCATACGCTGCTGTTTTATATAACTTTGACTGGAAAACTTTGCCGCTTTGCTGCTTGACAAAATATTCGCGTTTTAGCGTAGGGGTTGATCGGGGGGAAACCCCCGCTTTGATACTCGTATTTATATGCAAAAATCTTAAGTGAAGTATCGATTTTGCCGCCAGCTAGAAAATTATTTACAAACGAATGAACTTTGCAAGCAAAAAAAAAAAAAATATATATATATATATATATACAGGAACTGAGTATACATTGAGTACGTATATACGAATGTATTTGCATGTGTTTGTGGCGTGGAGTTTTGTTTATCTGTTCGGTTGGTCTTTTGTGTGCTTGCTTGGAGCACTTCAAAAGAAAATTCACTGGCTATGAAGTTGCGATAGAGTTCAATAGAATATGTCTGTCATGCTGTCAGACAAGTATAAGGAGTGCCTCTGATGTCCTTTGAATATCCTTTGAATTAAATGCTTTAATATCACTTAATGAATGCTTTATCTATTAATTGAAGGCGTATTTTTTTGCTGAATAACACGACGCTCAGCAAAAAAAACTGAATGAATGAAATTAAAAAACAAAATAATAAAATTAATCTTGATGTGCTTTAAAGCTCACTAAAGCTTTCTAGTAGGTCTAGCTTTTACATACAACAATATATAAATATAGCCGCCTTGCACGTAGCAAGTCTAATCTTACAACTTTGGTATAACTTTTTCATTCAGTTTCCGCCCGTGTCTTCCTTGATCTCCACGTCTTAAGTTAAATTTTACAGAGATATTTAAAAATCCGTCAAGATATATCGAAAAAAAATTAAATGAGCTTTAAAGCTTTATTGAACACCTTTATTCCTTTGTAATCGTTAGAATTTATTTATAATTAACTTTTTCAGTACTGCGAGTTGAAAAACAGATTAGCTATAAGCTTAACTGTGCTTTTTTATTGGGTCTGCACCTTGGTAACAGCAGATGAAGCTGAATACTAATTGATAGAAGCTGTAATTTAGTTGTAAGAGACATGTTAATTATGTTAAACTTTGTGCTCTATAACTCACCGTCTTTTTATCTATTTACAATTGAGATCTCACTAAGGAGCTGGTGCAAATAAATTTGTAAATTTATGTGACGACTTCATTGGAAATGTATTAGCCTTTTAGTATTTTAGCATTTTACCCTTTCGCGTTTGCCATGGCGCTTTACGCATTAATCTTTTGGCGCAAAAGTTTCACTTGGCTGTGGCCCAAGAAACTGCAAAAGTAATTTAAACTTTTCCTTTTACTTTTGTCTAAGCTTCTGCTTTTTATTTTCTTTTTTACAATTTTTTTCTTGTGTATTTTCGTTCCACTCAATAAACGCCAGACAAATTTTGCTTAACACTTTTGCCTATTGGCAGCATTCGAATTGTAAGTAGAACGAAATGAATGCAAGAAGAAAATCGCATAAGAATTTTGGATTGTTACATTTTGCATAAGCCTCTTAGGCGCTTACTTTGATTCTGTTTAACGTGCTCGCAATTTGCCATTTCAAGTTTATGGCCAAAGACGTAAATTCCTTTTTATTTAATGTAAGTCAGAATCAAGTGTGTCGAACCGGAGGCGGAGACTCGGGCAGGGCATGGTTACCTACGCGCTTCCTTTACCTGCTCATGTAACTTCATGGGCTTCCTGTCATGTGTAGTACGTGTTACACATACACAAAACGTTATGATTCACTTGTATGTGCTATACACTTACTTTAAGGACGTATCAACTATGTCAACGGGTTTGAAAGTCTCTAAAAGAAGCAGGAAATTGAACCGAAATATTGATATTATGTTAAATTGCAGTGACTTTTGTAGGATTAGTCGGTGTATTACAGCTTGGAAATGATGGACTAGCATCTACCCTTTAACTATTATAAAAGCTTTTTATCTCTGTAGAGAATAGAAAAATACAAGTAGATGGATTTACAGATGAATTTACAGACGTAGTTCTACTAAATCTGCTATTGATGTTGTTTAAGAATGCGTAATATTCCCAAATATTTGTACTATTCTATATTAAACCCTGATCAAATGTTACAAGAGTAGATATAATATTGAAATATTTCATATAACATTTTATGATAAATTATTTAAAAATTATAAATAAATATAAATATATATATAAAATTGAACATTGAAATAATATAATATTGTAAAAGCTTAAAAGAAATAAAAAAGGGAGAAAAAAGTGTTAATCGGCAGTGTATACAAAAGTCTAATAATTGCCAATAAAATGTTCACTTTTATAGCCAGACAAATTTTAGCTGGCAATGGTTTTTGTTGCCTTTGTGTGTGTGTGTTTGTGGGATTTTAATCAAATGGCACTCAATAATTAAAGAGCCAAGCCGAAAGGGCGATAGATGCAGCTAGCCCTCGGGACATAAATCTAGCTGCCATAACTTCCTGCTGCAAATATTGAAAGTCCATTAACAGTAAAACATGGCTGTTCGTCTATTGGCTGTGCCCTGTTGTAGATCCTTTGTCTGGCTCCGAGTTGGTGTCTCGCAACAATTGCAGTTGCGCTGCTTTTTTGCGTCTGGGTTAGGTGCAGGTGCATAGTCGGCGTTTGTGGCATATGTCCTGTCTGCATCTGATAAATGCGTCCAAACAACTTTAATTAAAACATTTGCCGTGGCACACGCCCCACCGCCCCCCATCGGCCTGCCCCTTTAGACGTCAATAGACATCAAATAGGTTTTTCTGTGTATTTTTCAACACAATCGAGGCGTAAACATAACAAATAGCAAAACGGAAATAACACCACACACACACACACAGCTAGAGGACCACCCTCTACACACACACAGACAGGCTCACACCTACTTATTTGTCGCTTTTGTTGCTGTTGGCATTTGACGTTTGTTTGTTCGCCTTGACATGTTGCTCAAATTGCATGTGTGTGTTTTGCTGTTGTTGTTGTTTTAACTTGGTCTATTTGTATTTGCTTTGGACATTATTAACGCGTTCTGTACATCCCGCTGCCTAACTCATTATGGAATTTCGAAAAAAATAACGGATATGTACACAGATATATACGCTGATGAGCACATTTTGTTAAAGTGCTATTAAGTACTTGACTAATTGAATGATTAACTTAATTTAAGTGAAAGCTAATTAAAGCAGTGGCTAAAAATATCAGCAGCTATAGTTTCTTCTGGTGAGCTTAAATAATTAGGAAAGGGGAAATATGCATTCAGATTTTAGTTTTATTAGGCCCATTCTTTTTGTCCATTATAAATTTCACATACTTATAACTTTATAGCTTTAAGTTTTCTTTCAAATCAGATAGTATAATCTTGGGATTTCAATTCTTTTTCTATCGCTTAAACAAATACAACTGAACATGAAAACGTTTTTCTCAAAGTAATTTCAATTGGCTAGATTATGTTTTGGGTTTGAGTGTAGCAGGAACCCAACCACATTCCCATTCACCCAACCCCAGTGGCTTCTATTTTTTTTCTGTTCACCTGTCAAACTAAAAATTCATTTTCATTAGGCTTCTTGTCTCAACGTAGAACATTTGAGTGCCAGGTTTGACCTCAATGTGGGAGAGTTGTTTGTGTCTGTTGTGGCAGTTGGCTCAGTTCTCAGTTCAGCTTGAGCTTGAGTGGTCGAACTCTGGCCGAAAAATGGCAGATTGATGTGTATTCCTGATTTTGACATGCTCAGTGTCTGTGTTTGTCTCTGAGCCGTCTACTCAGCCGGTAACCGGGGCAATCAGCCCTGGGCTAACTAACAAGCGAAGCAAACATGCTCGTAAGCTGAGCAAAGGCTCATCGTCAACTTGTTCCTCATCAAGGGACGGGCTAATCGGGTGAGGAAAACGGGGCATGAATGGGTCACCCCGTAAGCGGCTTGGTTCGCAGATTAACAGATTATGATCTGACATGAAGAGAAAATGTAGTTAGAGAACTTCATTAGCAACATGTGTACAATTCGAGAGCGTATTTTGTTGCCCTCGACGCGCACCAGTGGGCAATTAAAGCAATAAAAGCGCAGACGAGTGCACATTGAAACGCCGAATCCATACAGGAACACAGTTCCAGCTCCATGGCCTCAGCACTCAGAATCATTCCCCGTCTGCATCCCCTACTCGTCACTGCGGAAGCCATACTTAAAAAAGTCGTCGAGTGGACGGCAAAAAATAATTGAAAAGCGCACTTTGGCTTTGGTTTTGTTTGCCTTTTTAAAGAAATCATTTTCAAGAGGGTATACAGATTTAGCAATGGCAATTGTAACGTACGCGCATCGATTGCAAATAAATTACACTGGGAATAAAACGAGGTTATATTACTAAGAAACTTGAGAGGTTATATAGTGTTAACATCTATGACTCACATTAACATAATGTTACTGCTAAAATTTTGAGGGCATATGGGATAAGGATCTGTTAATGCTCAAGATGCTGTTAATATACTTCTGTTAAAACGTACCCGAATAAACGTTGTTAAAATAACAGCACTGTTAACAGCGCATGCTAAGTTATTTATTTTACAGTCTGTGCGAGATGTGTTCAACAAATCATATTAGAATTCTTTTGGGTGTTTTTTTTTTGATAAAATGTCACATTTTTAAAGCAATGATTTGTTAGAGTATGCACAGTTCGGTTTCGACGTTAATTCCCCTTAATGCCACTTGGATTTTATTTGGTTCTCTTTATGTGGCAGCTGTGATTGGGTCGTGCCCTCGCTAATCCCCACTTGGCATATCGAAACTCAGAGCCTATTTTCAATTTTATTTAATGCAATTTTCGTTTTAAAATCAGCTTGTATGTGCGCGTATTTATTTAATTGACAGCGTATTAAATAGACAAAAGAGGCATTAGAAATTAATTTTTGGCCATGCGGCTAAACGCGGCATTTAGTAATTGGAATTGGAATAGCTGCAAATACAAACAGCGATTAAAATCAACGCTCTGAAATTTGTATGTGAAATGTGAAATCATGCATCAGTCTTTGCCAGTTCAAATCCTAGAATGCACTCTATTAAATGTTGAATAAAATCACAGATAGCCGTACATACACAGAGGGAGGAGCGAGCGAGCGAGCTGTAGATTGCGGTTACACTGTAAATTAAATATAAAATGTCCTGCGGACTGTCGCTCTTTATGCGGCTGCCCCCAACGACAACAACAACAACATCGTCGACATTGCAACCAAAAGTTTTGCACATTTTTGAAATGCTTTTTGCAAACGAATGCAGACAGAATGTGGGGAGCGTAATAGGTGCCGGGATTGGGCGGTTTGCAGTTCTGCAACAACACAAAACAAAAGAAAACTTGACAGCAAGTTTAAGCACTCACACTCACACATATACGTGCACACGCACACACAGAAAGAGAGGCACATACATATAAGGCCCGGCTTAGCAGTCCCATCAACAATTTCAAGTGCACTTTTGCTTTTGCTTGCTGTTTGCGTACGAAAAAGTTGAACAGGCGACGAGTAAAACAAATTCGTTAATGTTTGCATCACAAACAAGTGTTGTGTATTTTATAAAAATAAAACAAAATTATTTAACAGCAACAATTCAATAAAGATGCGCGGTGAATTAGTTTGCGCTAGCTGCTCTAAACACGTGGCCAGACAACACTCGCTTTCTTTAATAACTTTTATATTTCTTTACTGCTCTTGATGAAATACCGTAGAACTTATTGTACTATAGAATATAAGTGTAATCTCAATAGATAATCAGGTTCTAAGATCCTAGCGTTCGATGGACAGACAGACAGACATGGCTAGATCGAGCTATTGATGCTCAAGAATATATATACCTTATTGGGGTCAGAGATGCTTTCTTCTGCCAGTTACATACATTTGCACAAAAGCATTAAACTCCTTTTATCCATTTTTAATGGGTTCAGGGTATAAAAATTATATATATATTTAGTGCATATTTACCATATTTTATAATTTTCAATATAACTTTTGTCTTATCAAATACTTAACAACATTTTCTTAGCGGACATATATAAAATATAGGTGCTCGTCCGTGACTTTTCAGTGGATCATTTTAATTTCAGTATAGGTATTTCAGCATAGTCAAAATAAATACAACTGTTAATGTTGCTAACCTGTAATATCAAGTACGACATTTTTGTGTGATGCACTGAAACTTCAATAAAAGTACGAGTATATTTGAATGTATGCGTGTAATTTGTTTGTGTCGCTTGATGAAAATAATTGTAGCATACTTTGCTGCAACAATTTAAAAGGCCATGGTCACATATACAGCAACTACAACTAACTACAACAGCAACAACATCATCAGCAACGTCAACGACAATTGCAGCTGGCCAACAGTCAACAAGAGACCAGACGCCGACTTTAACGTTATTGCAGCCACTCTTGAGACGCAAACAGTCGACTGAGCACTGCATAATATGAAATATAATTTGCCTTATATAATATGCAAAATGCGCTCACTTGTCACAAATTGGCCGGCAGTGCAGCAAAAGCAACAACAACGTCAACAGTTGCAATTGTTGAATAGCATTTGGCAAGGGCCAAGAACAGGCTGACATATTGCCAATAGTTTTGCCTGTCAGATTTGGCTGGGATTGGCTTTCGAATTGCGTGCATTGAATAAATGAAAGTAAAGAGCCAGAGCGAATGGCTTGCGGCTGGTACATATTAATATGCAGACACTGTTACACTGGCCGTAAGTCACCTGCGCATCAAAAGCGCAGCAGTTCAAGAAGCTCTTGTGGCAACGACGTAAGAAGTTGCTGAAATAGCAGCAGCTGCAGAAACAGAAGCGCCTATAGGAGAGGTGTAAGAAGCTGCATAAGCAGTAGCAGCAGCAGCCGTAGTAGCAACAACAGCAGTAACTGTAGCACAGGTTTCAATTGCAGCAGCAGCAGTAGTAGTTGCAGCAGCAGCAGCAACAATAGCAGAAGTAACTATAACAACGATTGCTCAGGAAGCACTAGGAACAGCAATAGAAAGAATGCAAGATAAAACAAAGGCAGCAGCAGCAACAGCAACAACAGAGTCTGCAACAGCAGCAGTTGCTTCAGTAGAAGAAACTGTAGGAGCAACAGCAACAAAATCAGCAACATCCGCAGCGATAGTAACTATCAGAATAACAAGCAACAGACACAACAGCAGCAGCAATAACAATAGCAACTACCATATGAGTAATGGCGACAACAGCATCAGCATCGGTAGCAGCAACAGCATTATAAGCAGCAGAAGTTATGAAAATGTTGTAGAAGAGCCCACAGCAACATCTGTGACGACAACAACAGCAGCGTAGTCGCCGCTCAAGAAAAGGTTCGCATCAGTAACATAAGCAATGTGTAAAGCTTCAACAACAGCAGCAGTAGCAGTCAAAGAAAGCGCAACAGCAGCAGCAAGACCGGCATCAACAACAGCAGCAGCCGCTGCCTCCTAAGAAAAGGTGGGCATAAGTAACAACAGCAATTAAGCGACAACAGCAGCAGCAACTCCAGCACCAAGAATAACAACTGCAGCAGCGATCGCTGAAGAAAAGATTTGCATTAGCAATATGTAAAGCTACAACAGCAGCAGCAACAACAACAGTAGCAACGGCAGCAGTAGTGAAAGAGAGATTAGTATCAGTTAGATCAGCAATATGTAAAGCTACAATCGCAGCCGCAACAGCAGCAGCAATAAGAGGGTAGAAAAAGTAACAGCAGCAATATCCAAAACAGCAGTCGAAATTGCAGCAAAAGCAGCAGCCAAAGAAAATGTTAACATAAGTAACATCAGCATTATGTAAGGTGACAACAGCAGCAACAACACCAGCACCAAGAATAACAACAGCCACAGCGAACGCTAAAGAAAATGTTTGCATCAGCAACATTGGCAATATGTTAAAGTACAACAGCAGCATCAACATGACAACAGCAATAGCAGCAGTTGTCGCTTAAGAATATTGCATCAGCAATATGTAAAGCTACAATAGTAGCCGCAACACCAGCAGCAATTAATTGGTAGCAAAAGTAACAGCAGCAATATGCAAAACTACAACCGCTGTAGAAATTGCAGAAAAATAAGCAGCCAAAGAAATAGTTAACATAACTAACATCAGCAATATGTAAGGTTACAACAACAACAGCAACACCAGCAGCAGCAACAAAAACTACAGCAACAGTTGCAGCAGTCGCCACCGCAGCAGCAGCAGCTGTTAATTTGGCGTGTGCTTAAAGTAAACTTTTCAACCGAGCCACAAAACTTGAACACAGCGAAAAGTTCAAGCAAAAATGAAGATTTATGTGTCTAGGCAGCGGAACTCATAGACGGCAACTCTATGCATAGTGATAGTCTGTCTGTCCGTGAAGCTCTCCGTCTGACCGTGCGCCTGTCTTCTGGTCGGTCTGTGTGTCTGTCCGGGCCGTGCTATGATCACGTGTCTCGTTGCAATTTCCGCACCGGATATTTGCTTGGGCTTATGCGAGTAGATGAGGCAAACTAAGTGCCAACTTGGCACTAATTTGTTGCACAAACTTCCAACAATGCGAATGTGCAGCACACACATACACACACACACACACGAAAACAGAAGGCTCGTCTCATTATTGCAAGCGATTTTAATGGCATTCGAAATGTGGCTCGAACTTTGAAAATGCGAACTCTTAAGTTGCCACGCTGATGCGTGTTGCTGCATTTATGATGTACACACAGCCCGAACCATAACTTGCACAGTTGTCTGACAGTCTGGCCGTCTGGCAGTCTGGCAGTCTGGCTATGTGGCAGTCTGGCAGCTTATGTTTGTGTTAATGAACAGTTGCCGGCACGACAGCAACTGGAGCTGTTGTCTACCATGTGTCTGAGTCCTGTGTCTATTACGTAGTAAATTATTGTGTGTGAGCGTATGTATGTCCATGTCTATAGTCTATACCCATGCCCAGCTGTCAATTTGCGGCCTGGCCGGGACAGTCGGACAGCCAAATGGACAATGGACGTCAAATGTTCCCTCAGCTCCTGACTTTTGACAGTCGTTTGCTTGTTTCGCCCATTTTAATTACATTTCGCAAAGTTCATCTCTATGTAAATTGAGTATTTGCCACTTTTTTGTTGTTATTTTTAAAGCTGCCACCAGGTCTGCAGATTGTATTTAAAATAGTAACAAAAATATTGTCCTCTTATCCTCACATAAATGTTCTTATCTCTTTTGCTGAGCTGAGCTGCATTTTTTTATGTTTTTTTTTGGGGCCATAGCTCACACTTTACCGTCTAAAAATTTCCACATCAGTTAACTAACGAGCCTTTTAAGACTCACACACATATGCGAGTGTCTAACATTGGTTCCATCCACTCATACACACGCACTCACACTCGCACACTTATAGCTGGCATATGAATACTCAAAAGCTGGCAAACTGATTCTGCTTTTGACCAAATGCACATCTGATAAGCAGTTGAATACTTAAAATGTTGTGAACAAACATTTTTTTTAATTATAAAGAGATTTCAATCAAGTGTGTATTGAATTCATTTCAAAAAGCTTTTAAGTTTATTGAAACGTGTGAACTGAACTATAATGACACTTGCTTCATGATAAGATTTCAGTAAGGATTATAAAACAAAAGCCTCTTGCATGTGGAGTTGAATTGCAGAGCTTTGAATTTAAGAAAGGTTAGGCTTAAAAGAAAAAGAGTCGATGCGATTCTGCTTAGCTGCCAACGCTGGACAAGCTAGCCAGTGTTAATAAATGTGAGTTGTCGTTTTGAGTGAGTCTTAATTGCTAATCTTGGCTCTGGTGATTCTGACATCTCAAAAAGACTTACCTAACACTTAAATAATAATCAAGGTTGGTACCAAGTTTTTTATGGGAACAAGCTATGAAAAGGTTGGGCACATAGAGGATATCCGTAGGGTGGCTCAATAGCTGAAGATGCAAAACAATTTTTGCATCTTTGTATATCGATTAAACATTTTCATTTTTTTGAGCAAGTTAGCCACCACGTTACGTGGAAACGAAACTTTCTTCATTATATTTTCCCTGCTTAAAATCCACTTAGCTAATCGACTTTACGTTTTAAGTCCAATATATATTCATACATTCTGTTAGTCTGAGTATCTACTTACAATTACCAGCACATCGATATAATGAGCTGAGGCAACAAAATGTTTTCGGCTTATGGCACACTCTCACACACTTATTGGTATGCACGTATGTGTATTTGTTTTGGGGCACAATCTAATAAAAGCTTTTGCGACATTTGATGATACGCAAAAAAGGATTTAAAATTTAATGAATTTTTGTTTTTACGCACGCCTGCGTGCCGCATAAAAGAAGAGGCGAAAGACATTTGGCTCATTTGCTTCGGTTGGGTGGGGAATGGCAACCCTGCTGAGCAGCACATTTGCCTGTGTTTATTTTGATGTGCGGTGGCAAAAGGCGTGAAATACGCCCACGTACACACACACACACACAAGCACTTTCCATAAAATGGCATGTGGGCAAAAGCCCAAAAAGGTTTTATGTCAAATTGAAAGACGAAAGAGCAACTAAAACTTGCCATGTGTGTAAGTGCGTGTGTGTGTGTGTGCGTGTGTGCGTACGTGTATTTGTATGGGTAGAACTCAAAATGCATGACTCGTCATGGCAACAGGAATCAGGCTCTAAATAATTTAGCAACTGGGCGGACAATAAAATTCGAACCGAAATGTCATACGCATGCATTTGCATATGATTTACCAGGAAAAGGGAATGCAATGCCATGTCCTTACCCCAGTGGTTGTTATCCTTGTTGCTGCTGTTGCTGCTGTTGTTGCCTAACTGTAAACGCGCAGTGCAAATGCCAGTGAAATTGATGCCAGCGGCAAATCAGCAGCTAGAACTGAACTTTATGCCTGCTGCCCTTCCACTCCCACAAAAACACACGCTGTCTCGCTCGAGCAATAAATTCACAATATAATTGTGTATATTCTGCTGTTGTGTGGTCCATACACACACATACACATATGCAAGGCACATATATCTTCTCGTATTTTGTGCAATTTGCATGACCAAATTACGACTTATTTGGGCAAATTGCATTTTGCCTACTTTTGTCAACATTAATTTGTTTAGAAATTAAATTTGATGATTCAACAAATTTGCTCGCATTGCGCCATTGTTAAGCACTTAAAGCACTGCATAAATGTTCATTAGCCTGGCCAAAACGGATGCTGGCCCAATATGCAGACAATGCAGCCGCAGCCAAAAGGCAAATTGTATGAAAAGCTGTAAACAATAATTTCATTAGTGTTAAGCTACACAAAATGCAATCGCTCACAAGTGCTTCTGTGCGAGTGTGTGGTATGCGTGTGTGTGTGTATAGGTAACTAATCAGATTCAGTTCGAATAAGTTGATTAATATATAAGTTGATTAAAATTTGGTAATTATTTTAAATTTATTATATTAATATTTAATTTTAAGCCTGTTAATAATATTGTTTAATGTACATTGATATATAAATATTTTATTTAATTTCTGTTTATATATTTACACACAAGTTTCTTTGTTTGCCAAAATAATAAAGCTATAAAAACAATGATTCAAAAAAGAACATTTGCGTTAAAAATTGTTTAATTGTTTTTATTTTTTATCATGAATTTGCTTTCAAAATAATTAAATAACATCTCATATATTGTTGAAAATTCAAATAAAAAATAGTGGAACAAATTTCGTTTTGGCTTTTAAAATATAAAGAGTATGAAAAAAGTGTATATAAAGTATATATATAGAGTGTATACAGTGTAGAGTCTATAATAATACCCCAGCAGCAGATCGTAGTATAATTCAAAACCAAATCCTGATTTCTGTACCCAACTCCTGTTTATGCTTTGAAAATCGTTTGTGTAATTGACACCCACTCATACACACACATACACGTTCACACACAGATGAGTATCGTATTATGGCCAAGATGTGGGGTTAACTAGACAACATTTACGTCAAAGAGCTGCAACATGAACGATTGCAGCTGCATCATCAGCAACTGTGCGCCTGCCACATGAGCCAACAACAACAGCAACAACAAAATTCCAGTTTGTCTGCATATTTGAGACTTTGTCTGGCAGACATGGCTGAAAAATGCATGAGCCAACGACATTGGCGCCCAACTGGCCCCATATCATATGCTAATGTCAGACGCCCACAAATCCCACATACCCGTTATTATATGTCCACTTCAGCCATCCCCGCATTAAGCTTCAACTTTTGCCTCAGCTTCAACAATCTAATCATCATCAGGATCGATTGTCCACGTTCGTGTCTGCCGTTTGTCCAGTGCAACACATTGGCCACGGTTACGGCTTACTCTGCACATTCTCTCTCTACGTCTCTCCATCAGCTCCCTTTTCTGTCATTTTTCATAAATTTATGCACATTATTTGTCCTGCCGCATGTCGTTTTGATTTTTGCGCAATCCTTTTGCACATTTCTGATACGTCATTTGCATGCAAAACTAACTGAACGCCCAACTATAGATATAGAATTTCAGTGTTTGGTTTTTTAAAACCCGTGCCCCTTAAAACTGGATGAGAAGACGATTAATTAAGTTTGCTGTAAGATTTAAATATCTGTAATATTAGATGCGTAATAACTGCAAAAAATAGTATCTGTGAAATAATCATTATAAGGAAATGATACAATATATTTAGATAGATGTACGAATATTTAACAAACTAGCTGAAGATGCAAAAGTATCCTTGAGACAATAATATCTATTAAGTATGAATGACAAACTATCTTTGAGATACAAGTTTATAGATTAGACATAAAATTATATATGACATCCAAATGACATAAAAGTATCTGTTCAATAAAAGTTAAGTTTTATATGAAAGTGTATCTATAAGATACAAAAGCAGAATATAGATACATATTTTGATGCGTGTAAATATCTCTTAAAAATTCAAAAATAGGTGGAGATGTAAATTTACATACGAGATATAAAAGTAGCTAAGGTAAAAAATCTGCATAATTTGGATACAAAGATATTTTCGAGTAATAAAGTATATATTGTATCTATACACCAAATGCATGCAAAAATTTTTGTGTAACACGAAAGTATTTATAAGCTACAAAAGCATCTGTAAAATACATAAGTATTTTTGGAAACCAGACGAATACATATAGAGCATAATATGTTCGATTTAACTTTTCGTCTGCCAACATTTTTGCAGTATTGTATCGGTCACTTGGCTTTGGTTTTTGGTTTTGTTGTGCACTTTGTGGTTGGTACATGTCCCTTAACTGCATTTGACTTTGGGCTTTGCTGACCATTGTTTACAGCAGCAGTTGGTCGAGCGAGGCTGCTTGGAGCACGGCCAGACTGGGAGCTGTATGTTAGCTAGGCAAGTGTTGCTAGTGAAAGAAGAACAATGGCAAAAGCCACTCGAGCTCGTGTCCAGCTGGTTTAAGCCCTGTCTCTCCAAGAGTTTGCCAGATTGTGTGTGCGTTGTTGTTTCCCCCTTGCAGCTGTAGCATGTACTCGTACCAATATTCAACATTTCTAATAACAATTTTTTGGTGTGAACATCATGCATGTATGTATTTTGTGTGTGTGTGTGAGTGTCGTGTCGCTACGCATACGGGCAAAAAATTTGCATATTTGATTATTTTATATGGCATTTGAAAAGCAATTTATATTCATGAATTTGCAAATTAGCAAACGTGTGGCGGCCCCATCAAAGTTTAATCATTAAATTTCAATTTTAAAAGTTTATTTAAAGCTGCCCATGTCGCATGGTGCATTCCAGAAGCTGCACGGTGGGAGCGCAGCCTGCCACACTGTAAGTCAGCGTCGAGCTGCAATTTATCTGCTGCAAACTAACGTACCGCTCGCTGACGCTCTACTCTCAATTCCCAGTTTATCGATAATTGTTGCAAATTTTTTGAGTTTATGTGGCAAGTTTGAAGCGTAAGTTTGCCACGCGTGTGTCAATTATGCAACAGCTGCGGGCCAAGTTAAACAAATAATAAAGTTTCTAATTATAAGCAATGCCGGCAAAGTTGAGCTCAGTTCCTTTCGGCTACATTCAGTTGATAGCAATCAACTTGAGAGATGACTTCTCGTTGCAGCAGAACGAACAAGAATTGTGGCAACTTCAAGCAGTGCGTGCGTGCCGATGCCCCCTCCGGCGTGTGCGTGCAACTTTGTCTAGAGTGTGTCTGTGTGTGTGTAAGTCAATGAAATTAGTGCCAGCAGGCACAAGCCAAGCCGAGTCTCAACGGAAGTGCTAGTGCCGAGCATCCTTGTCTTTATGACATTTACATTTGACACCAACATCAACCCCCAACTCAATCCTAGGCAACCCCACCGGCAAACCCGGCATAAAAAGTTGAACGGCAAAACTTATTGGTTTCGCCTGCTGCTGATAATCAAAAAGGCGAAAACTCAAATAATTTGCGGCAGCTCATAAAAGTGTTCGACTGGCCATTTCCTTTTGCCAAGTTTAGAACAATTTTCAAGTTTCCCAAATAGGGTAGAGCATGCGACCCGGAAAGATCTAACTCTCGGCGGATATAATAAAAGAGAAAAAATTGCAGAAGTTTTACCACTTAGATGACACAATTATTGTGAACATTTCGTAAGATAAGCGACAAATTTTATTAATTTATATGTGCTGCCATATAATATTTTCGTCCTTCTGAGCTCACTTAAACAATTACGAATACAAACTGAATTATTCGGGATTTTAGGCATCTGTTGGGCAATCATCCGCTTTCTTCGCGAGTATTTGATCTTTGGTTTTTAGGATTATATCCACCCATTTCTCCCATTTGATTTTCCATTTTGTCATTGCCAGCGCCTTCTCTTCATCGGGCAGAGAGCTATATTTAATGGAGTTTTTGGAGATGCGTTTCAGAAACTTCAGGTCCGTGTACATGGGCTAACGAAAAGGCAAGCTTGGGTGAAGCCAAATTTTTAAGGGAACTTAAGCTCACCGCAATGCCCAAAAAGGCCATGTAAAAGTCGTGTGAGAGCGGAGAAGTGCGCCAAAACGAGGGATTGCCGGAAGAGATGACAAAGGGTATATCGTTTGCAATCAGACAGGCAGCAGGATGATTGCGATAGTCGGCGCCCAGTTGCAGTACCTGGCTGCAAACGGGACAAACCTCTATGGCAATGTCTAGTTTCTTAACCAGCTGCATCACCAGCGGATGCTTGGTGATGGCATAGGCGTGGCCGATGCGCTTGGTACCCAGCAGCACAGCGTCTATGAGATTCTCATCCACGTGTGTGCCATACCAGTTGGTCTGGCCCGCATGAAGATATAGACCGATATGGGCCGGCAGCCTCTGCAGCTCACCGGCAAAGTTTAAAAGCGGGTCACCCACATCCTCCTGGCCAATTAGATCGAAGCCAACCACAAATTTGGGAAACTCTTTCTGTGATGGATAAGTGACGACAGTTTAAGTGAGCGCAAATTGGGATAGGTTTCAGTTATTTCTACGCACATTAAGCTCAATGCACATATTGACAAACTTGTGGACCTCTTCGACTGTGGCACGACGCTGCGGAGAATAGATGATTCTTGCGTCTATAAAGTCCGGATAGTCCTCTTTGAAGCGTTGCAAGTGCTCCTGGTAGACCTTGACAGTTTCTTGGACCGGCAGCTTGGTCCCGTCCAGGCAGTAAAAACGCTTCAGCCTTGTGCGCACCTCCACATACTGTGCTCCATCCTCGTAGAACTCCTTAAGCGCATTGTAGAAGTACTTACCCCAGACTGGCGGATATCTGAGTAGCCCGTCGAGAAGCAAGGAAATTTTCATCAGGTGTTGCCAAGCGGCGGCACTTGTTGTTTTCTCTACCATTGGATACATGCTAAAAGCATTATGCAAATGTCTGTTTAGGTTCTCTTCGCCCCGATAGTCACGCAACTGTTCCATGGTCTGCCATTCGCCGCCCTCGATTCGCGTATCAGTTGGCTTCTCCTGGGAGAAGCGAAAGCTTCGCAGTCTGCAGCCATTGTCCGTGGTACACACCCACAGATGCTTCTCGTAGGTCAGCTTGATGAGGAAATCGGTGCTGCACATGGACCTAGAGTGTGCCTTGAGAGCGCCACCCTTGGGCATCTTGCTGAGCAGAAAGAACAAACGCGATTCCTTGATTTTGCCCAATCTCTCAAAGATGTGATAGCCCGGCACAAACTGGCTGGGATCATCGATGCCCTTACTGTACTCCTCCATCTTGAGGCACATTATCACATCGTTCACCTCGATCTCTTTGTTGGTCAGCTCGATGTCATTGCCCAAGGTCCCAAAACGCTCCAATGTGCAAACCAGCTCACGCAGTTTCCTAAAATCCGCTGGCGAGCTTTTGCGCAGGTTGCTTTGACCAATTAGCTGAGTGAATGCGCTGCCTGTCAAATGACGCCTCATTTGGCCAAAGATAACGCAGCACCGAATCATTGAAAACATCTAATTTTGTTGTCTAAATTTGAATTTTCAGTCAAGGATAAGTCATAAAATTTTTATCAATATATCCAAGTTTGTCCTGACTGTGGATCAAAAGTGAGTTCCAAGACGGACTTTTGGAAAGTTAAAGCTCCAAGTGACATCAAACGGTCGTGTCAGCTTGTATGAAAATAAATCACCAAGAATGCAGCAAAAGTGAAATCAAGGGCATTCTTGGCAAGGAAAGAAGTCATCGATTTAAATCAACCAGCAATTTCAATTTTTTGTATTTCTTAGTAGCGAGTATCTGCCTGAAATTGGATATTGAAACAATTGTCACTTGTCCTCAAAAGCTTGAACTAGAACTAGCCAAATTATAAACTGCCTCGCACAAAAAGTACATTTATTGTTATAAATATATAGCCCAATAAGTGTTTATAGTAATTGTTTAGTCAGTGTGAGGTCTATTCAATTGGAAAAAATCAGATTACTTTTTTGATATCTTTTGAGCTCTTTCATAATTTGTTTTCTGTGAATTTTACATCATTTTCAGTCTGTTTGTTGTCGAGCTTAACTTTAAATTGTGCTTTTCAAAATGAACTGTCATTAAACGTAAACTTTTGGTTTGATTTTTAAAAACGCAAGCGAAGCCAGTAACCACTTAAATGTGTATAGACAACACTTCGGTTTGAGTTGTGTCACGTACTTGAACTTTGTTTGTTTCCAGGCCAAGCTCCAGTCAAGGTGAGCTCCCCTACAGACACACACACACACACACACGCTGCTCATGCCAAGCAGCACCCACACTCTGATTTATTTGCTGCTTACAAGATTTTGCTTAAGTGTTTTTTAGCAGCATTACGTTACTTACTCCGTAAACTCCCTCAACCCCCGGGTGTCTTCCATACACGGAGCATATCAAGCAGAGCCCGTTGCAATTGCCCAGGGCCATGAAACTTTTCAAGTGTTAACGAGTTTTGTTGCACACATGTGTCGATTGCATACGTAGTGCACTTCGCTTGAAAACTTGCACGACATTTAAGCAACAACAGCAGCAGCTGCAACAACAACAGCAGCAACAACAGCATCAAAAACAACAACAACGGCAGAAGAGCGACAAGTGGCAAACTGATATGCAGCTCTTTTACTCTGCCAGAGCATAGAATTTGATTTCGTGCAAAAACAATTTGCATCTTAATTGCATACTAGAAACAGAAAATACGGATATAAACAACTCAGTCAAGCAGCTACTTCTATAATTTGACTAACTCGTGTGCTACTATAGAACGAAGGTGCAAGAGAGAGTGAAATAGAGAAAGAGAGAGAACGAAAGAAGTTGCCTTCTTAGCTGATATAAACTTTAAGGCAAACTATCCCCTAATATTGCACACTTCTGTTAGTTATGGTATTTGGTTGCACTTAGTTCTAAATCGATCATATTAACGATAATCGTTAAGGTAGAAGGGCTAGAGATGGCACTTGTGTCTGTAAATTACCAGAAATATAGTAGTTTACATTATCTCTATTAATATATCTGTAAATATATATTTATCATAAAAACACATAAACGCACAATTGTATTATTGATATATTTTAGGAGGAAATTGGGAAGTCTTATGTATTTTTTTTTTGTATTTGCAGTGCAACCCGAACATCCAATAAAAGTATTTTCTATTGTTACTTAAAGAAAACTATTGAAAAATATGTATAAAATATTTGAAAATTTTTGTGTACTCCTGCTTTTAGTCAATTGAGTCCACATTTCTGGTGCTCGCACATGTTTTGTGTGCTACTAAATCGAAATCCCTAGTTGAATTCAGTTTCAGCTTGCTTGTCTGTTCTGTTCACGCCGTCTACACATAGGCACACAGCATATCCTTGCATATCATCTGTTTTTGCCCCTCGTTTTTGTCTGTTACAAATTATGCTCATATAAATTTTTATAAAACATTTCTGGCGTTGCCATTTTATTTTATGTTTCTTTTTGTAACAACTGCGTCTCATACACTCACTTACACCAGCGCACTCAACGTATATACATCCACACACACACCCATCCATATACACTCACCAACTGCCTTACATTTTGCTGTGCACAAAAGTAGGCAACAAAATGTGCGCGAGGCGAAACGGGTTTTATGTCTGCAGCAAAAATGAAGAGCAATTCACACTTGAAAAGTTTCAACATGCGTTTTTAAGTCGCACACAAAGGAAACCCAACTATTTTATACATATACATATGCATAGTAAAATTTTTTGTGTTTTTTTAATTGTAGATATTCTGTTAACTTTAACCCTTTAAGGAACGAAAATTTACTAGAATAAAAAGAAACTTTAAAGCATTTGTTAAGGTAATGTGGGATGGATTGGGTGAGGACCAGAATTGGTCAAGTATGTAATTATAATAATAAAGACAGAACATAAAGAAAACCGTTATTTAAAATAATAGGTTATTTAATATAATAGGTTTATGCTTGACATATTACTGATTGGAAATATCAGCATTTAGCCCATTTAGGAGTAAAGATGTCTTCCTTTTGGCTGCACAGCCTAACCTTATTTTTTGATAGATTAAAAATCGGGTAATGTTGATATAAATGCGTGGGTACTCAACCGAAATTATGCTTTTATATAAAAAAATTATGGAAAATATATACATGATAAATGCTTATTATTGTAGGGATATTCTGCCTTGTAAAACACATGCGTATTGCTTTGGTTCATTATTGCGCATTTTGGTGTGTTAATGTGTGTGAATATGAAGCTGATGGCTGCCCCTAAAAACAGCTGCAAGCCCGGCGCCCATTGCCATTTGTGCGTTCATAATGTTAGGTCGGAGACGTTGCCCATAAAAAAGGGTTCGCACTTTGGAATTTGTATGTGTATGCATGTGTGTGTGTGTGTGTGCTTGTTGCGTGTGCGGCCTTGTGTATGTTTATGTTTATGTCAGTTTATTGTGGCACTTTGGAAGCCTTTTGCCAGTTTATTTTTCGTGCCGGGGCAAGCTAACTAATTTAATATGCATAAATGCTAGCACATGTTTCATAAATGGCATTTTAAAGCCGCACGAAATGGGTTTATTATGTAGGCTACCCGCTTACCACATTTCGCATACAATATGAATTTCTATTAATGCTTTTTATGCTGACTTTGCCAGGCTCAACAACTGTCTGTGTTTGTGTGTGGGTATGTGTGTATGTTGTGTTGCTCTCTGTTGTAAAACACCAACGTATAATTTCCGCACATGCAAACATATGCAGACACACAGGCAGGCTAACATATTTGCATGCAATAGTAAAAGGAAAAGCAGCAAAAAAACTGTTGCATACTTTTGTGCGCAACCAAAAGTCTCGCACAGCTTCAACACAATGAACTCGCATTTAATGTCATAATTAAACCGAACACAACGCCATGGCAATTGTCAAACAGCTACAGATAAGCCAAAGCTCTGACTGCCTATATCCCTACCCCCCTACACTCCCAGCTACTGCCGCGCTCGTGATGTCTGTTGGCCAAAATGAGCGACATTTAGACGCGCCGCTGCCAACAGCTGTTGAAACTCTTTAGCGCGCAATGTGTGTGCAGCATTCGTAAACGATGCCAGTGCTCCACTTGCCACTCGGCGCCAACCCTCCCCTACCCACTGACTTTATGATGGCAGCTTAACTGGAAACAATGGCTGCCCTTCGCAGTCCGTCACCTTGACGTCTAGTTGTTAAGCTTGCGGCTGGCATTTTTATCTGTTGCCTGTTGTCTTTGTCTTTGCCGCATTGTCATTGTCACAATAGCCAAAAATTTGTGCTAACATACACACGCACACACACACACAAACGCAAAGACACACACAAAGGCACTCACAAACTGTTTGATTACAAATTTTTGCTTTTGTCAAATTGATTTGTCTACGAGCAGCACGTAGACAGCTACCATCGCCTTTATATTGTCACCATGCCCTAACCTAAGCAATTTACATTTTGACGCGCTTGATGCTTTGAATTGCGCGGCACGTTTGCTGCCTATTTGAATTACGAGTATGTCAATAGCATTGGACGCGTTTTGCCTGCGTCTTCCTTTTGGCCATCTCAAATAAATGTCAATAAAATATCGCAGCTACTTGTTACAGCAGCAAAAGTGCTTAAAGCCAACGCATTACTTGAGTGTTGAGAGCTATTTCAGGTTATTTTAAAGTATATATCGACATAATTCTTTACAGCTGCCTTAGAAATATTTTAATATTGTATATTTCAATCAAGTTTTTTTTTTATAACTAAATGAACATTCATTAATGATATACTAGCAACACATTTGCTATAAAATTGGTTCGTAAATATAAGATCCCCTCTTATGAATTATAGATGGGGAGAATCTATGTAAAACTCTTATAACCATCATACCTTCCAGTTTCGAAATTCAGAAATAACTATAACAATAACTACATCCAGATGCTTGCAACCTTTCTATTCCTGTTTTTGGTTTTATTTAAGCCTTTAATGAATTTAACTAGGACATTTTCATTTCTTAAATGTTCCTTCCTACCCCATCTACATTAAGTGCGCTTCGTCTATCGCAGCTGCATAAATGAACTAAACATTGTTAAATCGCTCCACAGCCGCCACTTACAATATTTATGGCAATGACTGCATTTGTTAAACAGTTGGCACTTGGGTGGGGGCTTTGTTGAAGCAATATGACTGCAATTCTAGTGGCCATATATAGCAGCAATAAAAGAAATTATAAAATAATATTAACAGTCCAGCAACAACCATGGCCAATCTGGCAGGCATTTAGTGCCGGACCACGAACCAGACTCAACAATGTGTATAGAGTGTGCCACCTAAAACAACAAAAATTAAAAAAAAACAAGACTGAAGGACGATCTTTAGTACGCCGAAGTTTGAATACTCTTGAACTCCTGTGGCTTGAAAATGCTTTTATGCATAAGCTGTATACCAAAGCTTGGTGAAGTTATCAGGAAATACAAAAAACTACTCCTTACCAATTCTAACTATGCTCTCGTATCACATATTTGTACGAATTTGATAAGATTTGTGTAAGGAGCATAAAAGGAGGACTAGACTCATAAATGCTGATCTTGGTCAAAAATCTGGAAGAACAAAAATGTTTTTTATACAAAAACTCAATTTACGAATGATAAAGGCTGCCGATCTGGCAAAAGTACTTACGGATAAAAGACCCAATCGATATGCCGTCTTCTATGTGTCACAAATTGCCTGACCAAATTGTAATACCCTACGCAGGGGCAAACAAAATGGAAGAAGGGAAAGTGGCATTTTACGTTTATGGTTATGTGGGTGCAGTTCAGTTCGCCGGCTGCTGGAGACCGCTGTGAGCTGGAGCCTAGCTTAAAGGCTAAACTGCAACCAGCAAAACTGCAAACTGCAAATAGCAACAAATGGCTAACGGCTGGCAGGTAATAACGGCAAAGACCTCGACTGCATTTAAAGTGCAGCTGCAATTAAGGTCCCCAACTAATTGTACGGCAACTAAGTTGACTCTTCGCAGCGAGCATATTTTCGTTTATAATTCTTTTTTTTTTTTGTCTGACAGCCAAAATTTGAAGGTGATGTTACTAATTTAACTCAAAGTTACTCTGTGATGTGTTGTCAGTGTTACCATATTTTTAGTATTATATGGAACTCTTCTGTAGACATCAGTGTGACGGACAGCTTAATTTAAAAAAATACTAACTACATTTGGTAAATAATGTTTATAAAGTATCAGTGTGGCCGTATTTCCAATTCGTTCTTCCATTTCGTTGCGGAGAGCACATATTTTGGAGCTGCACAATTTGTGGATAGCTTTTAGACATATCTTCTAGCTAGACAGCCCACATACGACTGCCCAACCCTGTTGCTGCCTCTTTGCTGTCGTAAAGCCTCATTTTGCTTTGGGTGGTGACTTGTGTGACACACAGAGCACAACTCAGTTAGCCCGGAAGAGCCACAGCTAGTAGATAGAGGGGCAAAACAGCCAGGCAAACATGCATAAAAAAGTTTCATAATAAAATTATTTGTTTGGGCCCAAATAGACAAGTTTTCAGCCATACATTTCATTTGTGCGAAATGTCACTCTGGGGCATACTTTTGCCCAACAACCGAACAACTGAACAACAGAGCAACAACAACGACATCGAGGCAACAGCAAGAACAACAAGCAGACATGTTTGCCAAATTTGCAAGTGAGCTTCAGGATACGCAGAATGGCAACGCGCATAGAGGCAGCCAGCCAGCCAGCTCCATGTCAATGGCAAGTCAGTGGCAATTAAACATGGCCGAGGCAACTGTGCACTTCGCAGGCTAAACATTTGCATTTAAATAAAAAACTCAAATAAAAATTAAATAAAAATAAAAATGCAATGCATTTTTGTTGGCGCTTTTCATTAGCCGGGAAGCCATAGCTGCAGCTACATGCTGCTCCTGCTGTTCCCGCTGCTCCTGCTGCTGTTGTCTGGCATCCAAAGTGACTTTCAGTGTAAACGTCAGCGCTTTGTGCTGTTGACATTTGTGCGCCCAGACGACGACGACGAGAAAGAGGAGAAACGCTGGCGTTGGGGGCAACAATTTGCGATAAACATCTCAGTGGCATGCAAATCCCTTTTAGGAATGCCAACAGGCGCAGAAGTACACTTCAGCATTTTGAAGAAGCGCCCCATAAAGCAAAAGTAGCTGACAAACGGATGTTAGATGCGGCATCCTATTCGATTTAAGTGGCAAGTGGGAATTAACCAACACTGCCACCATTTACATCTACTTCAAATTGCACTTGATTTTGAGTTGACGGTTGAGCTATGAGCAACACATAGTCAGCAAAGTAACATGAATTAGCAGACTAAGCAATTATATAAGTGCAATGTATCTGAAATAAGCCACTCTAAAGAGCCTCTCTCTTAATCAAATAACCAGAAGCTTTTAGCCGAGCGAAAGCTTAAAGCTCAGTTACATCGTTAAAATGCATATTACATTTTAAATATCGCAGAGGAGCTCCAATGCACATTTTATAGTCTGTTTAAGCTATTCCTTAACTTTCGGGAATACACAGTAATTGGACTAGCGAACGCTTAAAGCTTCTGGAACTTGCTGCTGCACATTCCTTGATCTACATAGGCAGTCTTGTAACTATCTGGAGTATCCAGAAATGATACTAATAGAAACACAGTGAAAGCTTAAAGCCGCAGAGAAAAGTTCCAATGCACATTGCCTAGTCCGCCTGTGCAGCCATTTAACTAACTCTTCTAACTGGACTACACATTAATTGGACTAATAAGTAGCGAATGCAATTTGTCGCTGTCAAATACGAAAAAGCCACAGAATAGTTATAATGCATATTCCTTGATTTGATTAGGAAGTCTTTTCACTATTTGAAGTACCCAGCAATTGGACTGACTCGAGCGACAGCTTGAGCTCATTCCATTTGTTGGCACGTTTAAAAAAAAAACATGAAAACGGCTGAAAATTTTGGGGGTGAAGCCTAATTACGTTTTTATATAATTTAAGGGAAGCATATTATTCTTTACAAATCCGAGAAGCTGATTACTCATACATTTGCACTCCCGGTAGGAATCAAATACTTGTCAGAATTGATATCGGTTGGCAATTCATCAATTCTATTTTAAAAATTTTGAAGTTGTTTGGCCAAAATAAGTAGTTATATAGTTTGACCTGTTAATATGAATAATAACTTAAGCGTTTCCGTGGTTAACCTTCTGACATGTAGAATTAACGCTTAGTCCGATAAAAGTGCCACATATCACAAACGCTCGGTTTCTGATCGCATTCGCAGGCAGTGACTGGTGGCGCTAGTTCAAATTTCTTGCACTCAGAAAAGCTGAGATACGGCGTCTGGCGCTTCACGCAGCAGGAGGGCAAGCGACCAGGATAGCATTTGCCATCCGGTTTGCTGGATCGACAGGTGACACTACGAAACTTGCAACAGGGCCAGGGCAAGGTTTTTACCGGAAAAAGTCTGGGTGGCGGGGCCCGAGGGCTCTTCGGCAGTTCACAATCTTCAGGCTCACAGGCGGTGCAGAGCTTACCCCGGAATGCTTTTGGATTACGACGCTCAAGTGCCGGATAGATTTTTCGCACATTTCGCTTACGTCTCGGCACCGGCTTGAATTCGCACCAAGTCCTTTGATAATTTAGTTTTAATTTGTCCGTCGGCTTGTATCCCTTTACATCCATCGGTACGGCGCAAGGCTCCGGGTGACAGGGATCTGGCTCTATTTCCTGATACGCCAGACACTTGTATTCTGATCGTCGCAGCCTTAAATAGCAGGGCGTACGCAGCTTCGTCTCGAGCCGCATTTGACGCAACTTCTCCTTGAGCAATTCGCCGGACAACTTAATCCTTTCGGGATAATCACTAGAGTACCAAAGGATTGGCTGTGCAAGCTTGGCACAGCTCTTGGCTTGCGGTAATTTTGTTAAGCTACGTAAATTATTCATATTTCCGAAAGCAAACTGAAAATTTAGTATTGTTTCATGCCAAACGCCTGATTTCGAATATGAAAAAAAGAGCCTTGGCAAACCATCTAAGTCTGACACAAATCTGACAATAATCTCAAGGCTTCTATGATAACAAGAAAAAAAAAAAAAAAAAAAAAAAAAAAAAAAAAAACAAAAAAAACATAGAAGGTACAGAATCGAAAATAAACTGAAATTTGAAATTTTTTGTAAAAATTGAATGTCACTTTTTATTCAGTAAAATTGAATAATTTATATATCGGAGAAATATATATATTTTCATTGCGTTTGAAATTATTCACGTTTTTAAACGCGATTTATCGGAACAATTTTGCTTAGTTACAACCATTTTATGTTTAAAATTCGAGCGATTTGGGTCGGTATTTCGAGAAAAATTTTGCCGAATTGAATTGAGATTGTGGTGGTTAGCGCTCAAATGCCCTTCTTTTTCTGTAGTTCTAATTATCGATTGAAGAGGTGTTGACCGATATAAAGTTGCATACGAAACGCCACAGTATCTAGAGTTCTAAATGAGTTATCTTATCTTAGTTATCCGCTATGACGACTCTTGAACGATCGCCACATCTCGCATATGGATGGCGGACTGTAGCACTCGGTATTTACTGCCGCGTTCACGGCAGCATCACACTCTGAGAAACTGGGATAGCGTGTGCGCGGTCGCTTGCATGTTGGGTGCACTTTCATATTGATCTTGCAACGGGTCCTGTCTCTGCCCTTAGGGCACTCGCATAGCGGGAACTTGATACAGCGCTCCTCCGATGTAGGAGGTGCCGGTGTAAAGGGCTTGCACGGCATCGGCTTCAATATGGGACACTTTTTAATCACAAATCGGGGACAATACGGCCTTTTTGTCTTGCGGCGCTTGATCTCCGGGGGCATCATTTTGGCCACGCATCGCTCGGCACGCTTCTCCGGCACACAGTCCACCCAGTTGACCTGGAAGGGACGATGGAGACTCTTGCTTGGCTTGTACAGGCGCGTATCGAGACGGGGTTGGTTGAAACAAAGCCCCATACACGTCGGATTGTAGGGTACATCGCACCGCGGGTAGCCCAAAATGGGGTTTGCCCTTAGCTCAGTATCTGGCTTGCAGGGCTTGCGCTGCTTATAGTATTCTGGCTGTAATTTCACAACCGGTATACATGTCTTCTTTTCCTTTATAACCGCTTTTTCGCACTTGAAACTTCCCATGGAACGGGCAGACAGGTAACCCCTTGGCCTCGTACACCGGCATGGCTGAACCAGGTCTTTCAAAAGATGTGTTGTGTAGTTGGCAAAATTTTTAGAACTCATCATCAAAATTAAAAATACAAAAAAAAATTTGGTTTGAGCACAAAACTGCCGGACGGAGCCCAAATGTTTACTGATTGTCTTTTGTGAAAATCAATATACTTATTATACACTGACAAGTTTAACCCAGCAAGCTAAGGATCGTAGCAAATTCGAATATGCAGAAACAAGCAGGGAAATTCTAGTCGGGAGTGTTCGGCCAGGAGATACCCTGGCCCAGATTTAGTGAGTGCGTTTCATTTATTTTTATTTCGGGTGAGTGCGGGCAAGGTATACAAAAAGTGAAATGTTCCTAATTTATATACACACACTTAAGCTTAATGCTTATTAAAACTCGATCTGCATATATAGTTAAGGAATTCCATATTTTTTAAACTAGAATTAAATCTTAAAAACAAGCAGGTACCGTTATTAATTAAGGCGCGTTCCTATTTGACTCTTTGATGCAGTTCACAGTTTAAGTATTTTATTTTCAGATGGAACTCTATCATAAAGCGCTATATATAAATTATCTCTTATACTTTAAGTTGTAGTGAAATTTTGGATGCATTTTGTAGAGCTCAACAAATAGTGGAAAACAAAAAGAAAAAACAAAAAATAGAATACAGCACTTAAGTATAAAACTCTACTCAACTTGGTATTTGGAATGCATTCAAAAGTTGATTCACAATTTCGCGGCGGGTCCTTCATAGTTAGAGTGCAAGGCTTCCCAGCAAAAGGCTGAGGCAAAAGTTTCAACAGCAAACAATAAACAAAACGCACTAATTAATTAGTGAGTGGGCATTTTGTGCCCGCGGGCCAACAGTCTCCTGCCCGTTGGTCACGTTGGCAGCGGCATTCCGAGCCAAGTGCCCGGGTACCCGGGTGCCCGGGTGCAGCGCTGAATTTGCGCGATTTTTCGTTTGCCCAACAACTACTCTATGCGAAATTGTTTTTTCAAAAGGCTTGGAATGTGCTAGTTTTTTTAACAGCCAGCTGCAATTTTTGCGTTTTTTTTGGCAGCCCAATTGGGCCCTGGGCAGCTGCCTTGAAATCGAAACGGGCAAAAGATTGCGCCGCCAAATTGTTAACAGCAATTGACCCAATTTTATGGCCCTGCACTCATGCATATCTTGCATGGGCTGGAGTGGGTTGTAAAAGCGAAAACTGGCCGTGCCTGTTAACTGTCCAAGCAGCGCGTACAACGTGGCGTATACTTATTGGATTTTTTTAAACCTTTCGCCCGCTGTTTTTGTTTGGCTTTATTTTATTTGTTTTGTTTTTTTTTTCTTCCCTCTTTTTTTTTTTGATGTGCGCAGCAAACCAAAAAATGCATGAGGCTGTTTTGCCGAGCCCGAACACAGTTCTCTCGACTTTTTACTTGATTTCTATTTTTTTATTTCTGTGCTTTTTTTGTGTGCTTGTATTGTCGTGTCGAGCCTTGGAGCCAGCTTAGCAGCTGCCATTAAAGCGAGAATTCGAATTCGTTGGCTTACAGCCAGCTTTCGGCGAAAAAAGAGAAAACAAGAAAAAACCATTTGGTGGACGCTACCATTACATATACACGAGCAAACTACCCGATTATTGACACTTTGAATTGAATTAGCCAACAGAACGTTATTCCTAGCCTATCCAGAGAGTAGGAAGTATCTGTTCCGCTCTAAATTCCAATAATTTGATAAATACCGAGCATAAATTTCAGATAGTTGAGACAAAAAAAGAATTTTTGTTTTATCCAGCTCTTTCATTCTGTGATTCTACAAACCCGGCTTAAAATGATTTACGAGTTATGCTTACAAATCCTTCTCTAAAAATTGATAATTATCGATACTATGAAAATGGGAGAACATAACGAAAAATAGATGAAAAACTCGTTTCGCCTATTGTACAGTAGAGTATATAAATAAGTTATATATGTATAAGGTATCGAGCTATTTCCAAGATCGACGCTCTTATATAGAGAACGGACAGGCGGATAGCTCATCACGGAAATATATACTTGACGGGTTCGAAGATGCTTCCCTCCGTCTGTTGCATTAATATACCCCTTTTACCAATTCCTTATGGGTGTAGGGATAAAACTATGTTTTGAGTAGCAGCTATAGAAGCGCTTATATTTAGTATTTTATTTTATATTTATATTATATTATGACATGAAGCAAGCATTAGAGCAATTTTTCCCTTAAAATAAGTTTAAATATTTTGTATATATACGCTATTGCAGAATATCTTATATAAGAGAATAATATAGCAACGTATGGCAAATGAGAGTCCCTCAGTATGTGCCCATTAAGGTGCTCTCTTGCCATTTGAATAAATAATGCTGTAAATTAAGTAACTGCAACTCAGTGCGCATAAAGCACAAATACACTTGCCACTTCCCCCAGCTGAGAATGTACACTAGACCCTAGCGGAGCGGAGGGCGTGGGGCAGGCATTAAAAGAGAAGGAGTCGTGTGCGGGACATTGGAATGATTTCATTTACTTGCAATCAATGAAATTGCACTGATGCAATTTTGTTGGGCCAAAATAAACAGTAACTGGAATGGGAAATAGCAAAAGTAACAGTTGCAGTAAAAGCAACTCGCAACTTGCAACTTGCAACTGGAGCGTATGGCTGCAGGAATGCGGGTGCGGGAGTAAATGTTGGGGACTGTCTGTCTATCGCAACAGCTGCAGGGGCGGTTGTGGGGGTGGCAAACGTCAGGGTTAGCATCGCGGTCTGCAGCCAGGAATTTCTCATATCGTAGCGAGGACACTTTCGGCTGGCGTAGACGCCGCCATGCCAGGACGCCAGGGCTGAGGCAAGGATGCGCTCACTGTGACTGCTCCGACTGCTGCCTCACGGCTGTCCCATGCTGTTAGTTCACGCGCTGCCATTGACATTAAGACCTCACTTGGGTGCGACAGCCACGCAGAGAGATTTGAAAAAAATGTCAGCTAGCTCCGAGTCGAAAAATGAGCAGAAAACGTAGCCAGGGTAGGTGAGTGTGTCTTAGTGGTGCCAGTGAACCACCAAGTAACCGACAATTGTGCACACACAGTCGAACGCCGCCGTCGACGCCGCGGCTGCCAGAGGAGGAATGCGAGCGCACGTCTCAGGCGCGAACGGCTGCCCAAGGGCTGGAGCACTCGGATGTGGCTTCAACAGGAACTGGGCGCACCGTTGATGGCGAGCGGCAGCCTGTTGAGGCTCTGCCAATGCCGCTTATCCTGCTGGCTGCACCATTGGGGCCGCGTGAAATGAAGGATGCGCAGGTGAATACCGATCCGGTGTACCTGCGTGGAACGCGTGTGGCAAATCGACCCACAGTACCAACAGTCCCTGTAGGCGACCCTAACTCAGCCTTAAGACCAACTGGATCTGAAGTGCCGCACAAATTGCCAACCAATGTGCCTTACAAGCAAACGCATGGCCGCAGGAGTTCAAGAAAGACCACCAGTTCCGACAACTACGATCAAGACGAGCCGCTTACCACCAAGAAGACTAAGGTATTCAAAAAAAGTACGTTCTAGATTAAAATATATTCAATATTGACTACCCCGAGTTACTTTAATGATAATATATATTCTCGTATGTTGCACGCATAACGAGTTAATAATCTTTGTTGAAATTTCATCCCATTTTCAAAATATCGATAAATATCGATTTTGAGACTAGGTCTCTTAAGCATAACTCGAAGATTAAGAAAGCTAGCTACATTCTCGTATAGTAAATACAAATCAAGATTATTTCACTTATTTTATATCTTCCTCCATTTTAACCAAAATTAAATAGTAATTTTCTAGAGAAAGCGCTTCGCGTTAATACACGCTTTTGTATTTTGCATAGCCCTTGTATTGCTTAACCCTGTAAATATCTTAAAAATCGGTCCTTAAACATCGAAGTAAGTTCAGAATGCAGTTTCTAAGGGATAAAGGCAAACAAGAGCAATGTGAATATAGGGAAGAATGATTCTAAGTGCAGCTTAGCGCTGGGCACAGATTATCCCCTAGTCAAGCAATTACATTGAAATTGAAAATTATGCTACGTGCTTTTTAACCTAACTAATGTTATACAAATCTGCGATGCAACTAGGACATGCTAAACCAAATCCGGCTGCTGACGAATCGGATGACTCGATTCTTGTCTCAAAAACCACTAACCACCATCTGCCCAAATCGAATATAGCGGCAATGAGCGATTTCACGGATTTACCGCGATCGGACGAATCGGATAGATCTCGGACCCAGGAGAGCAGCAGCATTAAGTACTCTAGCAGCGGCACGATCATTGTGACCGAAGGCGAGGTGGTGGATCTGGACCCAAACGATTTTCAGCAGGGCAATCTGCCGCCGAACTTAAGGCTGGCCTCCGGCTTGGCCTTCGTAAGTGAGTGGGTGGAGAAGGCTAATCAATCATGACTAATGATACCGCCTTTAAATCCTGCCCATAGATCTATATGGCCATACCGCCGGACGGTGGTTATGGCTGGGTGGTGCTGATCCTTAGCTTTATAGCACAACTCATTGTCGATGGCATCGTCTTTACGATTGGCATATTGCTGCCCCACATGGCCAACGAGTTCAATGTGAGCAACGGGCAGGTGGTGCTGGTGGGCAGCGTACAAATTGGTTGCTATTTTTTTGGCGGCGCCTTCTCCAGCGCGCTGATCAATATCTATGGCTTTCGGCCAGTGGCATTGGGTGGCGTCATCATCTCAGCCCTGGCCATGCTGGCGGCCAGCTTTAGTCCGAGTTTGAGTGCGGTGATCTTTTTTTACAGCATAATTGGTAAGTATCGAATTCGTGCTGCATGGATTAACCCCCAACTACAAAGGCCACAGTCGCCGCAGGTGGACCCGGACTGAGCATGATCTGGGTGAGCTCACAGCTCATCATTGGCTTCTATTTCGAGCGGTATCGGCCCATTGCCAGCGGATTCTCTTGTTCGGGTGCCGGCGCTGGCATATTAATTTTCTCCATTACCAACAATATTCTGGTCCAAAACATGGGCTGGCGGAATACTATACGCATTCAGGTAATTCTTTTGTGTCTTCTACTATTTGTGGCGATTGCCTATTTGGAGGTTGCACCATCGCCCGTGGGCGTGGTGCATCAAGCGGATCCCTTGACCAGCAGCAGTTCGAATGAGTATTATGGCAATTTCTATGTGCACAATTTTCTCGGCGATGATTTCTCCGCCAAGAGATCCCACAACGTGATCGAGACTTACGAACCGCCCATTAAAAAGAAAGGTAAGCTGCGTCGCTGCATCCAATTTTGCTGTCCTTGCTGCGGAAAATCGAAAGTTAGAGAGGAATGGACCGCCTCCGAGCGCTCTGAGCGCAATTATGTGGTGCGACCGGATCTTCTGCAGCGCGACGATCTCTTCTACACGGGACCCATTGACTATGAGGAGCCGCACCACAAGGAGCAGTTCGATGGCAAGGAACTGGAGCTGGTTGGCACCCAAACCCATGTGAGTGCACCACAGCCCCTCATAAATCAGCTCACTGCGAGTCTGTCTGATATATTTTTCCCTTTTTTCATCAGCTGCAAAGAGCTGCCTATGGTCTGCACAATATACACAACTATGACGGCAGCAGCAATATGTCGGGAACGGGTTCCGGTTCCGATGGGCGGCTGCGTCCCCTCTCGCCAAAGCACACATTTTCCACCGCTCCGCAGACACATCGGCGCAGGAAGTCGCGCAAGCCAAGGAAACGTGGCTGGCTCCATACGAAGGTAATGAAAGGCATGAATCGTCTGTTCGATGTACATCTGCTGAAGAGCTTTGAGTTCCGCATCCTGTTGGCCTCCGCCTTCTTCTATCCGATGGGCTTCAATATACCCTTTCTCTACTCCAAGATGCGCACCAGTATACCGGCTGAGTATGCTCGGATGATTGGCCCAGCTATCGGTGCTTCCAATTTCGTAACGCGTATCCTGTGCGGATTTATAGCCTACAAGCTGAGGAGCTGGACGAACTATATCTGTGGCGGTGGCATGTTCCTCGGCGGCGTCATGGTCTTCATCAGCGCTTTCTTCGGCACTGATTTGATCTGGTTTCAGATGGTCTATGGGCTGTGCTATGGCATTGCGCCAGGTGGGTTGATCTACCTTTAAGAAGTCGGTTCTGACCGACTGGGCAGTACTCTGTTCACAACATATGGAATGAGTGTGAAAAAACGTGTGATGCGAGGATCGCTGACTCTCAGAGATAAAGTTAAATTTTCGACAGTCTGCTGTCGTCTTTCTTCTCTTTAAATTATCATCGGACACATGATGGTAGTCGCTAAACATCTGAGTGCGATATGACCGCCCGTGTTTAAGAAATCGATAAAAATTTATGTTGAACCCTAAGGTCATCCAAAGACTCTTTTATAGCATAGAAAGAAGCTGAGCATATCCCCTTTTGCATAGCTCTTAGAGTTTCCTCTTTGGAAAAACGAGCAAATGCACGCCATATTCAGGAACTGAACATTTAAGCACGATCGGACAATAAGCACCGAAGCTATATAAAAAAGCGTTGCCCATTATGTTGGGCGAGCAGAAGAGAGCTTTTGATGCTGGATTCAGAGTACCCACTAGTGGACTCTTACTTGATTTTTTCCACATGTGAACAGAGTATTAGAGTTAGTTAACAAACTTACTACCTCCCCCATTTCTTCCGCACTCTTACAGCTGTCTATGCCACACTGCGCGCTCTCATCTATGTGCGCTACTTGGGGCTCACGAAGCTGACGAACGCCTTTGGCATTACCGCTCTGGCAATGGGCCTGGGTGTATTCATAGGCACCACTTTGGGTGGTTTGCTGCTCGACAAAACGGGCGGGTATGTGGTGCCATTTGCCTTTGCTGGACTGTGCATAATGCTGGCGGGCGCTCTGAAGCTGATTTTGCCGGCGCTGCTTAAATGGCGTCAAAAGCGATATCAATCAAGAGCACTTCGAAAATAGAGCACAGTTTGCGATGCATTGGTTTTATTGGCACTTGTTGTTGTTGTTGCTGTCACAGTTGCTGCTGTTTGAACTGTTTGTGGTATTTTACAAAATGGTTTTGTTTGCTGTTGCTGCTGTCGTTTTTATTTATTACATAATTTTGCATATTTTATGTGTAATTTGCTTTTGATTGGTTTATTTTACATTCAATTTGCTGCCGAAACTGTGCCTCTGGCTATTCATTCCCAACTCTTAAGCTTATAAACTGTGCGTGGCTCTCCAACTGTTTCTGAACTCACATTTTTAAGATTTTGTAGCTTAATTTTAATTCTCTGGCTCTAGCAATGCGTCTCAAGTGGCTGTCTAACATTTTAATGCACACCAAGGCAATTGCTTGAGCTACACGCTCAAACTGTACATATCCAAGCTTTATGTGACTCTCAAACTGTTAAGCTGTTATTATACGATGTGCCTTTCTAATTGTCAGTGCCACAACTGCAGCTCAATTGCTTTTTAACTATTTATCATTGGCCTTTGCACTTGAAATGAAAATAAGGCTTATTGCGTAAGTTGTGTGGCATAGTCTGTCTGTCAATCAATGTGGCTGTCAAACTTTTATTTTTGGTATTTAAACTGAAACTGAACTTTTGCCGTTTGACATTTAACTGAACAGTCTGTGTAAAGGCCCGCAAATTGTTTGGTCTTGTTTTTGTGCCTTTCAAGTTGTGGCTCTCAAACGGTTTGTGGTTTTGAGCCATATTGAGCTTGTTGGGTATTTTTAAAACTAGATTTTAATCGACTGCAGTTGTTGTTGTTTTACTTTTATTGCATTCATTTAGAGTTTAATTAACTTAGTTTACATCTAATGTTAGCTTAATTGCTGTTGCACACACACACGCGCACACACATACCTACAGAGTGTGAAAGTGTGTGTGATTTTTGTTTTTTTCCTTGTTTGGTTACGCAAATGTTCACGCTTTGTTTTGTTTTGTTTTTTTTTTTTTTTTTGGTTTGATTTAGTTTATATACTTAGATATGCGAGCGCGGTTGCATAAATGGCTGTCAAAATGAAATTAAATAGAAAAATAAGTATAACAAAACGCCTTAAAACATGTGTTTGATTTTGTGTATATGAAAATTGAATTTTGAAGCAATAAAATGTAATTAAAATAATAACAAATGAAATATTTACTTACCGCTCTCGCATAAGTCGCTTTGGTTGAATTTGTACGTCTACTATGAAGATTTTTTTTTTGGTTTTACGTTTTTGTTTTTGTGTGTTTATTTTTTGTTTTTTGTTGGTTTTCTATATATATATATATATATATATATATATATATATATATATATATATATAGAAAACCAACAAAAAACAAAAAAAAATGTATATATATATATATATATATATATATATATATATATATATATATATATATATATATGACACATATGTTGAAAGTTTTGCTTGATTTATACAATAAAATTAGCTTAAGCAACTCAATTAAAGAACTTATGACAATTTTTTTGGGTTTTTTTGTTGGTTTTTGTTTGTGTTTTTTTTTTTGTTTGTTTTTGTTATAGCCAAATGTTTGTGTTTCCTTATTTGTTTTTTTAAATCCTTTTTGTTTTAAATATTGTCAGTAGTCTTCGGTTTCATATGCAATTTTCATGATTTTCTTTTATATATATCTCGAAAATGTTACTGTCTGCATTTGCGTGCAATTTTAAAATCAATTTCTTTGTGAATTTCGTATCGTAATCTAAATTTAAATTAAAATCGCTCAGCAGTTGGTTTGGGTTTGTTGTCTCTGCCGTCTCCGGCCTCTGCGCTGCGGGATTTCTCGTGTCTCTTTCTCTACTGTTGTCCACAAAAAGCAATTCTTACGCCTTAAATTAAAATTATATTTATATATGGCCGGTTGCTGCAGCATAGCGCGTTCATGTGTCTGAATCGGACCTGCAGTCATTATTGGAGAAATTAAATGCATATTTGAATACAACAGTCGATATTGAACTGCTGGGCGGGTGGGTGCCACGGCGGGCGGGTCCACTTACCAATTAAAATAGCTCTGCGGCCCGTGACAGTTGCGCTCGGTGCCGCACCATTTGGACTGCTGCAGTGCCGGGCAGGGTCGCCCTCCGCGCTTGCCATGCTTGATGACTTTGCGATATCGATGCATCTCACCAATGCCGCAGCTCTTGCTGCAGGCCGTCCACTCGGACCAGTGGCCGACGCGACAGTCGCGACGCCGCTTCGACGCCGCCAACGAAGCGCGACGTCGTGATGAGCCCGTGCCCGTGCCCGTGCCCGTGCCCCTGCCCGAGACGGAGGCTGAAGCTGAGGCTGTGGCACTGGCAGTGGCAGTGGCAGAGCCTGTGGCCTTTGCCGGGTAGCTCGTTATGTTGTTATTGGCCGCATCGGTGCGCCGGTAACTGCTGGCAATGCTCTGCATCAGCGCATGCTTATCATTCTTGGGCACCACATTGACCACACCGCCTGGCTGTTGGCTGTTGTTGTAGCTGTGGGTGCGAAACAAAAATGGAAAATTAAATTAATTAATTTCATAGAAAAGAAAGAACATATCAATGCAACTTTATCAATCGAATTACTGACTTTATAAAATATTTTTATTATATAATATATAAAATTAATTTCTATATAAACAAATATAATACCAAAAGAATTCATGTTTTTTATTAGAAAAGATTTTTGCATTATTTGCATTCTTCCATTTGAAGTGAAATGTAAAAGTTATTGCGTGATTTTGCGGGGTTCGAGTCACTGTGCACGGGCACAAATTGCGCATGAAATAACATTTACTTGCTACAGTTTGATGCGCTCGTCTAACGGTAATTGCCGTAAATATGATCAACACAAATTGTTGCTAATAACTGCCGTTCAACACACACACGCACATGTGCACACACTGTGTGCTGTGTGCTTGTTGGGACAAATTTCTTACTCTCGAGAAAAAAGGAATGTTTGTAATTTCAATTTGGGAAATTTTCTTCATTACTTTTCCCACGCAGACGGCAGTCGGCAGAACCAGCTGCAGCCTCTGGCGACTCTGGGTTTTCCACACGTCTTTCCACACATTTTCCTCTCACTTTCGACGCTTTTGAGGCTTTTAAGTCTGTCGACTCGTTTGGACTTTTTAGTCTCGCGCTACACGTTTTCAATATTTTCGTCAATTTACTTGGCCCTGTATTTCCCGAAATCCGGACCAGCCCGCGACCTCCCCTCCTACTTCACGCTACCTCCTTCCATTCGCTTGATTTCTTTTTTCATTATTATTTGCGCGATTTTGCACGGCATATACGCGGCATGTGTATGCAAATAAACGAAAAGTGCAGGAAACAAAACACGGAAGTCGCCCAGGAAGGAAGGAAGGAAGGAAACTGACGGCGGCACAGCAAATGTTGCTTCCACCTCTGGCCTGGGCCCGGCCTGTTCTTCCGCGTCGGCCCTATTCCGAGCGAACTGCAAAAGGCAAATTTAAATTGAAATTGTTTTCAGCTGACGTGCTGAAATAAGAAACGCGCTCAGCGAGAAAAACACCTTGCAACAACAGCAGCAGCTAACATGGCGTATGTGTAATCTCTCTGTGATGTGTCTGTGCCTCAAAGTCTGTATTAAGGCATACGAAATCCTGCTTGTAACGCAGCCTTCTATGTTCTGTGCTACTTAAGCAAATCATAAAAGCAATTGATTTACAAGCAAATTCCTAATTTAAAGTAAAATTATTGCCAACAAATTTGCCTAATGCAATTTGTTATTAAAGTAGTGAAAAAATGTTAAATAGTGTTTCTTTTTATGCCCTATTCGATAAAGCGAACAAGTAAGAGCGTAGCTTCTACATAAATCATACCTATCATGTTATATTCACAACACAAAATTCCTGGAAAATTCTTGGCAACATATAGAAATAAGAAATATTCTAAGTTTGTTATTAAAACACAGTAGCTCTCAAACTGCGTGTTTGTACAATTTTTGGTGAATTCTGTAAAGTCTTACCATTTATGGACATTGCCTGTAAGCGGTCTTCAGCAGCTGTAATATAACAGGATCTTGTGCTTAATACTACTTCTAGTTTTAATATTGCTTTTTAGCTTAAATATTTGTTATAAAAGCTTTCAGTTTGACCTTAATATTTGATTGTATTTTTAAGAAAATAGAAAATTAACATATTTTTCTACGTTTTTCTTTGTTACGTGTTTCCTGTTAACAGCCCGTTAACAGTCTCATTTTTCAAACTAGAAGTGTTTTAGCACAGTTTAACCTATCAATCACATTTTATTTCTTATCGTCTGAAGCTAAATAATTACCCTAGAATAAGTTATCTGGCCTTTGACAGCTGCAAAAGACTGTCCTATTTAAATGGTTCAGTCCCAAGGGGAATTCTTTAAAGTGTCGCATTGATAAGTTTAGATAAATTTAAAGATAACACAATTAATATTCAATTTCTTCAGCTCTTCAGTGAAATCGGCAACAGATTTGCGCTCACAAAACTTAACAATTTATTCACAGTCACAATATATAGGATATGGATTTAGAGAACATATGGAAGATGCTCATTTGGTTATAAAGATACAGATATTTACACACAAATCACACGCACACTTCGTCTAGAGAATAACACAACAACAGACTTCCGGCTGTGTGTAGACAGTGGCTGTGGCAACGGGCGGCTGCACACGCGCTGTAACCACTGCGGGTCGTGGCGGTCCGTAGGTTTCGACAACAACTGGCGGTGGTGGTGGTGCAGCACCGATTACAATTGGAGGCGCACCAATAACGACCGGCGGCGGTGCAAAGCCAATGCCCACGCCAATGGGCGGCGGGCGTGCCCCAATATTGACATCCACATTGACATTGGTGCGTCCGGGTGGCGGCGGTCCGGGGCCATAGGGTCCTGGCCGAAAGCCGGGTCCGGGCGGTGGCCGGTGCACTGGGCCGGGTCCAAAGCCGCGTCCTGGCGGCGGCATCGCGCTATCCTCGAGTGTAGCTCAGCGCCCGTTGACTGACCGTTGACTGACGGTCGTGAAGTGTTTTATCGGAATGGTCATTCACTTTTTGGAGTTGCCCACGAGTGGCCACATCTAATTAATTATCAATTACGTTTTGTCAGCGACGGTGATTTTGTTTGCCCAACGATTAGATAAGGGTGCGTAGGAGGAAGCTTAATGCTCACATGCAGATAAGGCAGCTTTGTCATCGATAGCGAGCACAGCAATGACTGTGCCTCACCAGCCTGGGGAATGTGCTCTGAACATACAGAAGCAAGCCAAATAATATTGTGACTCAAATTGCAGTAAGCGTAGTGTCTAGATAAGAGATGAATGTTAAGTAACGTTGTATATGCGACAGCCCTGTAAACTAACATTTCTACTAATGTGTAACATTTATGTTAACTTAAAGAGGTGTACTAAGAAATCGAATTTCTAAAAATATTTTAGTTTTTAAGTGTTTTAACATATCATAACATATCTTCGAAATTCTGGAAGACAGTGGAATGTTAGGATTGCAGGAAAATCGAATGTTAACTTCTGATCTATTATAAAAAATTCGATTTTTAAAGTTAGAACTAGTAATTTCTCTGCTTATTGATTATTATTATTTAGGCAAACCAATAATAAATTCGAAATAATGTTGGACAAGATTTCTGTTAAATTTTCGGCACGTTTAGTTTATTTCGTATTTTGGATTATTCTAGTTAACGTGTTGAAAAACCTAAATAGGTTCTCATAATGAGTATGAATTATGTGCTTCATCTCTTCCAATGTTTTACAGCTTCAAGCAGGCCAAATGTTATTTACAGACAGCCTGAAGCTTTTATTTAGACATCTTTAATTATGAAGCTCTAGCTCTAGTGCAATATATGCGAAGTATGTATATTGACTAGAACTTAAGAAGCTTTAAAACACACACTATGCCGCTCTCGATCTAATGCATTATATATTCCATTGCCTTTTATTAAAGGTAAGTAGAAAGCTTTAAATGTTACTCAAAGCTCTAATTAAAGCTCAGTTAAAACTCTATTCAAAGGTGAGGATTAAGATTAATTTCTTAGGAAATCCGGCAACAACATCGTTTCTTCGGCTCCTGCAGTGGTGATGCAGTCAAATCCATGCTGACCCTGTACGATTTTCTGCGTGTATCGATGGTGTCGGCAGTTACCTCGCCGACGAGCACCATAGGTTGTGCCAATGGCGCCCCCTTTATCGGTTGAGTCTCAATGATGAGCTCCGTTTGGCGTACTGATGGAGCTGTTGCTGCAGCTGTAGGAGCTGCAGCCACGGTCAACGACTGCACCACCCACTCAGAGCTATTGTTGGCGGCTGGTGCTTGTTGTGGCAACTGCTTAACTGTGGCCAAGGACGCGGACTGTTGTGGCAGCGCATCCGAATCCGTTAGCGACACAGCCTGCTCGGTTGTTGCAGTTGGCGGTGGTGCAGGTGCAGACTGCTGCAGTTGAGTCTCACTGCTGAACGCTGTTTGACTTACAGTAGCTGCTGCTGCTGCTGATGTCACTGCAGTGTCTGCTGCTGCTGTCTGGAGTGGTTGACAGCCGGTTGAGCTCCTGGGCGTGGGTGGTGTCTGCATTGCCAGCGGCTTCGGCTCTTCAGTTAATGATGCTGGCTGCTGTGGCGACGCATCCAAATCAGTAAGCCACACAAACTGGTCCTGTTCATCGCTGGGCGTTAGATAGGGTGGCGAGGACTTGGGCAGTGGTGGTGGCAAGGACAACTGTGGTTCGGCTTGTTTGTCTTTATGATGATGGTGGTGATTTTCTGTCTCTGGCTGCTCAGTCTCTGTAATATCCAAGCCATCGCTGACATCGGTTATGGTTAATGTCGTTGCCCTTTGATCATGATGTTGACGGTGATGATGACGATGTTTGTGATGATGCTGTTCGTGATGCACGCGCTTCGCCGGCGTTGGCGTCGTCTCAATTGTTGCTATTTCAAAACTTTCTATTACTATTGCGCCATTTATTTCCGTGCTAATTTCTTCAATTGTTGTTGTTGTTCTGCTTTCCATTTTTTTTTTTTAAATTTAATTTTTCGCTCGCGTTCAGCTGCGTCTTCGCTGTGTCGTCTAACTAAAATTTTACAGTCCCCACCCCGTCAATTTATAGTCTAATGTTTATGTCATAGCAAATGTATTTTCATGCTACAAATCCTTACAAATAGTCGCTAGATAACCGATAAGATAGCTGCCAAATGTTTGGGTTTTTTTTTCGCTTTTAACTTATTTGGCAACTATTTAACTTGGCATTTGGCTGTGCTTGTTGCTGTTGCTGTTGTTGTTGTTGTTGTTGTTGTTGTTTGGGTAACTGCTCTCGAACTTTACCTTCTGGCTGCTGAGCACTGGACTCTACAAATTACATTAATTTTTGATATAACAACTTCCATTTGTATATGGATCTGGCATCTGGCTTACTGCTCTTTTGTGGTTGTTGTTTCTGTTGTCGTTTTCTCTGTGCATTGTTTGCGCTCGCTCCAATAATTACAAGTGTTGCTGGCGGCACAGACATTATTTGTGCTCAATATGTTTGTTGTCTTGCTGATGTTTTTGTCTGGACGCAGTTAACTCTACTGTTGGTATTGGCGGGCACTTGCCTTACTTTTATAAGTCGAACAAGCTGCATATCTCACAGACCTGATAAGATATTAATAGATAGTTCAGAGCTGTCAATAGGCCAGGGCTCATTTTTTAAATTCAACTATTTAACTATTGTAATTGATAACTAAATGACGTCATGCTATTGGGCTGTTCTAAAGCACAGAGTTCATTGCATGCACTTCAATTAAGTTTGGGTGCACCTATTATTAATGGGTTATTTTGAGATTCATTGCATTTGAAGTTATATCTAACCATATGTCTTTTGCAACATGATTTTACTTTTTATCTTGAATACATTTGGATAAAAATATCTTTCGTTTGGGTTTTAGTTTAAGTGATTCAGTTTTAAGCCCATAATACTTTGTACGTTACATTAAATATCAGTGGGAGGTAAGCATTGGTTGGCTTATTGTGTCACAAGATATTTTTTGTTTAGTTATACTTTTTAAGGATCCTCTTGCCTTTTCGATTCTTTAGCTTTTCATTCTGCGATTTTTTAGAATGTTAGATTAGTTTGAGGGTAGGCTCTGTAGTTTTAGACACTTCACTCCCTTTGGGTTAATTATCTGTTGCAGTTTGACAGCTTTAGCTTAATCAGGTTCTTTAAAATTATCTATTTTTATTTAATTGAATGTCCCTCGCTGCAGTTGCATAATTTAAGGCCCTGAAGGTTCCCAGCCCGGCTCGAAGAAAAAATTGCAAGTCGAACTAGTTTGAGTCCAATTCACAATCTTTCAGATGCTATAAAATATATAACCTAAATGACACCAAAGAACAGTCCAACCAAAAACTAAAGCAAACTTTTTGTTTATTTTCTTGTAAGAGATGTTTTTGTTCATGTCAATATTTTATATTGGAAGAAGTTAGTTTCTCAGTAGCAAGCTATTCAGTTTTGTTTTGGAATTTCTTGCGGCTCTGTAGTTTTTTGTCTTTTAAAGCATTTCTTATACCACTTTTTATGAGTTTTTGCTGTGGCTTCACTTTGCTTGGGATTTGCTTTTGGATCTTGCGCTGCAAAATGTACGATGAATTTCTTCTTCTTATGTGAATATTCATTTCTTAAAGGTCAAGGCTTACTTTTCCGCTGCGACTGCAACTGCTGCTTGTATTGGCTCTGCTGCAACATTTGCAGCTGCTGCATTTGTTGCAACCGCTGCATCTGCTGTTGTTGCTGCTGCTGCTGCGGCATGTTGCATGCGCTGTTCAGGCCAATAAGCGTCGTTGTTGCTGCCAGTGCGAACATATTGCTGAGACCGGGTGTGTGTGTGTGTCGAGTGCTTGGTGTGTGCTTTGCTTTTATAGACGCCGAAAGAGGCACGCGACGGCATTTTGATAAGATTGCGAGTAATTACACTATCCAAGCAGGTTTTTGGCGCTTGGCATTAGTTGGCATTGCTCTTGGCGCTTTTGTCAGCTTGCCAATTGCTGTTGAAGCCAGGCCAGGCCACGCCCACGCTCTAGCTCACGCCCACGCATCGCCAGCGGCACTTTAGCCAGCTGACACTCGAACACGTACGCGCCTCAAAGCCCTGCCTGCCCCCAGCCTTGTTTGCCACCAACTCCTGCCTGCCCATCGGCTGGCTTGGATTCGGTCTGTTTCTGGGTCTCGGGTCTTTGGACTTGTCATTAAATATGCAGGTTACCAGTGCCAATGGTGCCAAAAATCCACTCCACTTGCACGCTAGGTGGGCGTGGCACTGGATTTGTTTTAGTTTGCGTTACGTATCCTGCACGTTGAGAAGACCCACTGTCCTAGGTCGAGCTGGATTTCAGTCTTTAGTTTTCTGGCACATTTGTATACCCTGTAGCCATAGAAAATTGCTTGAAAAGGGCCACAATGTTTCTTTGGAAATATTTGTAACAGGCTGATGAAAGCCATCTGAGTTGATCTATTGGGTATTAAGTCTAGATTAGCGATATGTCTTTCATTTGGATATTAAGTAATGATTATCGAAATACTTCCGTTTAAGCTCAATTGATAATAATCGACTTTTTAGCCTGTACAAGTTAAATATATCAACTCGAACTATAAGATGCAGACATATCAAATACACAGATCAAGAACAAACATGAATTTTGTATACCCTGTGGCAGAGGAATGACCCTCACCGGCCCCAGGGCATCTTCTAGTCGGTCACTCACGACAGCGCGCCTCTGTTTGTTTTCTTCGTCCGCTTTTGCTGTTACTTCTTGCTTTTGGGGAAAACTTTTTAAAGTTGCAGCATTAGCCCAGCTACGTGCCACGATCTCTGTCAGTGTCTCAGGCCAAACACGAACGCCCCGCCCCCTCCTTCACAAGCTGTTTGCCGGAGTAGTGTAATGTGCTTTGAAGTGTGCTAGAGAGCTGCTTTTGTTTGTTGTTGCTGCAGCTGGTGCCTGCTTTAAATGTGTTGCAAGTAGTTTTCCACGTCGCGGACAAACACCTCACGCATATGCTAAGTATGGCGAATTGATGTTTAGCTCACATTGACAAGGATACGCAGATAGATAGCCAGAGTCAACTGCATTTAAGCATGCGTCACGTAGGCACAAAAAATGCACAGCCTTATGTATGTTATTTATATACAGCAAAGCTGTGTCAAAGCTCTTACAAATCGCCTTTCAGTTGAACTCTTGTTAGCTTGTGGAACTACTTAATTGCGTATACGCCTTGTGTGTTCTTTTATGTTTCTGCCTTGTCATTATTTTTTATCGCTGAAGCTAATTTATCGTTTACCTATTTTTAGTTTCTTGTAATTATTGAGCATTCATGACTGTGTGCTTGGCTATATTTAGATACAGCCACGAAGTACATATACATTTTTGTGTCAATTAAAATTAGTTTGAGAAAAGAACAAAATTGTTATTGATTAAGGCTTAGCGCAGTTAATTACAATGAGACTCATATTTGGGTCTAAGTTCTACAAATATTGATCGGCTTCATTTGGAAAATTAATGAGTACGGAAAAACTCTGCTTAGACTTTGTATTTATATTTTTATAAATTTAGATGTCTCAAATATAGAGAAAAAATATAAAGGTAGCTCATGGTTTTCCTTGTGGAAGCTTTGTAAAATTTTGAATTAAAGCACAAATTTTTTGTACTCTACTCACTTTGGATTCATTTTGGCCAGCAGCTGTGAGCGTATGCGTTGCCTCTCATCATTAAAGGGTGTCTGCTGCTCCCGTTCCCGCTCCCTTTGACGCTCCCGTTCGATGCTCGCGGAGAGCTCGTTGTTCATCTCCACGTGATTGTGCTCGGCATCCAGGTGGGTTTGCGTCTGGACTGTCTCATATTTGCGATCATCCTCGGCAATGTTGAATACTTCGCTCAGCTCGTACTCCCTTAGCTGCAAAATGGAAAATGGAAGGTTTTCAGACTCAGCTAAGCAAATGTTAAGCACACTCACGGGCACATGTGTGTGTGTGTGTGCAGCATATTAATTTACGCGGATTATGTGCCCGGCATGAGCAAAGCGAATGCTTACAGCTAAATACAAAACAGGTGCATGAATAGCTGCGAGCATTCGTGTGTGAGTCTGAGGTTAGTATGGGCATGTGTGTGTGTTGTGTGTGTTATGTGTGTGTGAGTTTGAGTACAGGTGCGCCTAACGCGCTGCTAATTTCAATTTGTGGCAAATATTGACACAGACACAGCAGAGAATACCACTATGCGGCAGGTGTATACATGAGCTAGAGCCGGGGCAGGCTTAGGACTAAGAGGTAGCGAGGGGTAGCTCTGGCTATTGGGTCTGCGACAGCGAGTATAAAAACTTTTGTTGGCGCGCTGTCGCGCATTTTAATTTATTTGTTTGGGCTGCTGTCATTTTCTATATAGAGAGCGCCTCGCATTGTTATTGCCACATTCTCGTTTTTGTTGATGTTGTTGTTGGCCCTGTTTTGCCACACTTTGGGGCCCGCAGCTTATCGGGGGCTACCTTTTTCGCAAATGCGTCGACAGCGCACGGCTCTAGTCCGCGTGTTGCTTCTGTGGCATTTAAATACACACGCACACGCATACACACACAGACATCCACACATAATCCGCACGGCGCAACAAACACTGTGAAATTCCTTGTGGATTACAAAAACAGACCCAGATCCAAATCCACAGGCAAACAACACAGGCTCAGCTCTCTGTTCTCCACTCACGGTCTCGACTCTCACACATTCCATTCCAATCCGAGATTTCATGCCCTTTTTGGCATGCGGCAAATGGCACACAAAGCATTTCCGACATTCACTTTAACATTTCAACCAAATTTCAGAATTTAATGCTCAACCAAATCAACACATAATTACACCGAGCAGCGGGCGGGCCTGCATAACTAAATCTCCTGGCCTGGTCCACATGTCTTGGCCATAAAATGAAGCCGACGACCATTTCTTCTAAGTAAATAACTTTCCATTTCGTTTGGCCATAAACAAAAGTGGCCAAATATAAGCTAAATAAATGCGACAATGCGCCAATTAGTACACTTTGAATACCCTTTCTTGTATAAGAGCTAGATTTTTCAATAGGTGCTTTTTAATGTAGCTAATGTAACCATATGTGCTTCGATTGGATCGATTCACGATTTCATATACCATAAGAAAAATTTGGCAGAGATTGGGTTATTAAATATATTGTTTATTTGCTTTTTAAGATTTCTCGACATTTAAGAGTTGTATTAGCAAAATCCAATTAACATGTGACAACTTTCTAACACAGTTCTTTAAGAAGAATAGGTCAAAAGATAAGTTTATAAAATGGAAGAATTTTTATTTTCCTATATATTAATTTGACTACTTATTAGATGGCTGACATTGCAGGTGTAGTCAATGAAAGGGTATGCAAAAGAGTAGACATTTTTAGGGCCTTCACACCAACGTCGCCAACCAAATGCCACGCCCTCAACCATAGAAAATAAAACTAGAATTAGTTGTGTCAAAAAGGCGTTACAGCAACAACAACAGCAGCTCGGGCAAGCAGAACAACACCAAGAACAAGAGACGGCCAACTGGCGCTGAAACTGGCCAACAAATAAAGAATAATGACCACACGTACAGTGTAAGTGCCACGCCCACACCTAAAGCAACAGCCCCCGAGTAACTATGCAAACGTAGTCGAAACATCTGCCAACAGAGCCGGGCGTAAATTTTATGTGCGGCCGAGAGACGCACATAAAAGCAATTTTGATGAGCGGCAACGACTACAACCCCTGGCTCGTGGATGAGGGGTGGGTAGGGGGTTGATAAGGGTACGATTTGCGGGTGGAACTGGGCGTAAGGTTTTGTGTACAACAATGTTCTATGCATTGTGAGCGTAAGTGCCGCACTTTCTGAACAACGTCCAGCAATATAATTACAATGCCTGAATAGCCGCTGTGTATGTGCGTGTGTGAGTACAAGTGTGTGTGCGTGTTTTGTTGTGTGTGTGTGTGCGTATGCGTGGGCGGTTTAAGTGACTGTTGCTGCCGCTGCTTCTTCTTTTATGTTAAGACCATGGCAAATTTTGCATTAGCATTGTGCTGAAATGGTGCACGTTCACGATTTGTGGCAACTAATGGATTGGCGCTTATTAAGGCCAAATGCAATGGCGCCTTCTCTGATGTGGTCTCTACTGTGTGTGCAATGGGCGATGGTAAATGTAGCTAAGATAACGTAATGGCGATTTAGAAATAATTTATTGAATACAAGTGTACCTTTAATTGAGGGGCCCTCGGCTCGCCGGGGGAATTTATTTAATCTTTGAGCGAAACATTAGAATGGTTATTTATTATGAAATTGATTGGTGGCTAGCAGAATTATGTAAGCTCCTCAGGGAATAAGTCGAGTTTAGTTGCTGAGTGAAAGACTATAGTTTGTGATGCGTATTTCAAAAAGTGGGTCGTGTCTATAAGCATAACCAATATTTATTTAATATATGTCAGAAATCATAATGTTTTAATTTGAGTCCCTTCTCCTATCATGCTCAATTCTTAAATTTGCTTCTTTACAAGACTAATTTATTTGAAACTTTTAATTAGGAATAGGTCCTTAATGTAGGTCTCAGTGCTTATAACAGAATGGCACTTTCTTGTTAACATAACTGCCTAACAGAATTGCTTAACATAGTACTTTAAACAAACAGTATCTGCTGCAACCGTATGCTGCGTGACCGTATAAGCTTTTGAAATGTAAGCTGTTCCACTTAAAAGTGTTTCTACGATTTACTGTTTCCACTTCCTGAACTTTACTATCTCTAATCGTTCCCTCCACTTTGTACTCCGAGCTTTAAAGCTGTTATTCTTCTAAGCATTCCATTTTTTGCTGGTTTTATATCTGATGTTAAGACTGTTCCTATTCCCAACGCTGGAAAAACATTTCTATTTCGTTAAATCCAATTGACGACACCTTTTCAAGTCTCTTTAATAAATCATGCTTTATGTTCAGCTGTTTCTCTTAAGTTTTAAAAATGTTTAATTTTCTCTTTAAATTAATTTAAAAAAATATATTGAATTGAAATTACATGTAATTAGTGTTGACATCGCAATGTACAACTGCCTAGTTAACATTCTAATGATGGCAACCAAATTCATTATTAGCTTTTCAACACAGCTTTTTTTGACAGACATATCATTTAAATTAAATTAACGTAATTTTTTGTATATTTTTTTATTTGTAAACTTTTTTCTCGCGTTTATTTCCGCCCGCTTAGCGCCAGCTGCTGAAGCAGCTGATTTATAAAGCGCATTAACACGCAGCCACAGGAATATGCTGTGGTCCCTCGGAGCACACACACAAACACACCCACAAGCACACACGCAATGCCATTACACATGTTTGACGCCATTGTAATGCTAATGGCTCATTAGCACTTTGATTTTTTTTCTTTTTTCTCTCTTTTTTTTTTTTTGTGGTGGGGTTTGAGTTTGAAGGACGCACATGAAAAGTCATTAGGGGCTGTAAACGGGGGCAGCAACATTTTGACTGCTAATTTGCAGTTAATTAAGTTGTTTAAGCTTTTTTGAAGAGCACATCAGCAGCAACAGCAGGAGCAGTAGCAGGTGCTCCTCCACTTACCTTGATAAACTGAAACGTGGCAATGGGTGGCAGCCGCTTGCTCTTTGGATAGTAAAAGCTGCCCGCTGGATGGGCCGGATAGCGTGACGTGATGCGATAGATGACGCCCTGCGGCGCTGTTGGCCAATTGGGTGCGGTAAAGGTGAAGCCGTTGTCGGTGCCCGCATCAAGTGGATCCAATTCAACGGTCACCGTGTCAATCCAGGAGCCACCCACACAAAGCTGCAAACAGCAAAAAAAAAGAGAATTTAGTGTTTGGGATTTCAAATGCATTGGATTTCTCGGTTTGCAAAGCTCACCTCAAACGAGTCGACGCCTATAAACCAATCCGGCGAGGGCACAATGCGCGTCATTAGCGATACCAAACTGTGATTGCTGTCCACAAACACTTTCGCCTCGCTCCGTCCCGCTCCCAGCTGTATGGCCGGCAGGCTGAACTCATCAAATACGCTGCGCTCGGCCATTGTTGGAGCTGTGCCTGGAACCGTTGCTGTCGAGGATTTCTGTGCCTGCATCTGTTGCTGCTGCTGCTCGCCGGCATTGCTGTCCAGCAGCTCCGTTTTGCCCGTCTCGGCGAACTGTTTAACGCCAGCCGTTGCCGGTTGTCCGATGTGATAAAGCCCATAGTTGGCATTGTGTGTGCGACCTGTGGGCGGATGGGAGACACGTGCTGAGTCATTTACATTTAATGAGCTTTAAACAACAACAACAACAACATAATACAAAAAGAAACAATTGCAGCAAATTGTGGAAACATTTGCATTGCAACCAACACGCAACACTCAACGCGTTGTGTTTTAAGCGCTGCCGTCAGCTGTTTTCATTTGCTATCAGCTTAAATTTCAGATTACGTATACGCAGCGTGGCCCTGATTGCGCACTTAACTGCATTAGAGCCGTGCTCATGTGTGTGTGTGTGTGTGTGTGTGTGTGTGTGTGAGCCACTACGCTAAAGTGAGCCATTAGCGAAGTGCAGCGTAGGGGTTTTCTTGTGTGACATATAATACTTAAGAGCACGCTCAGGTGTTGAAAACGGCTGTAACATATGCTTACATAAGTTGCAGCAACGTTGTAAACAGAATTGTAAAACTATTAAAGTTACATTAATGAGCTCTTGAGCTGTCTATTGAGAGAAAGTTCTAAAAATGCATGCTTATTGGCAAAGAGCGGCAAAGAGCGGAAAACCAAGTTTAGAGCCAATGTCAAACCATACAAAGAGTCATACTTGAAAGTGAAGTGAGGAGCGCAGAGAAGCAATTTATTATTTTCTGAGGAATTGCGCATATGGGCTAAAACTTCAATCTCTTTTAAGCTCCAAAAGGCCTCGACAATGCTTCTCAATACTTTATTTACTCAAACGAAATGTGCTTAATGTTAAAAATATGACACAAGCAAAAAAGATGCAAATGTCAAAAGTAAGCTAGAGCTTCTCTGCGAATTATCTTCGATTATAGTACATAGAAAGAACCAATAACTAACAGAAATGACACACTGAAAAGTTTTGCAACGGCTGCTTTAACATAATTGAAGAGAAATTATTTCAGATACATAAAAAAAAAACTTTAATGATCAATAGCTAAGATTAAAGAATAATACAATCAAATAGAGAGAAGCGAAGCATACAAAAATTTTAAAAGACGTTAGGAAACTTGAAGCCGCGTTCAATGAACTCGAGGGTAAAACTTTAAGCGAAATTGCAGAATTAATCAATGAAATTCTTAACAAACCTTTTATAAAAGAAAACTGGTAAAGTTTTGCATTGGAATAAATTCTATTTCTACTTTTTTTTTGTTATTTTTAAATAATTGAGAAATGCTTATTCACAATTCCTTTGTCATTGCTTAGAGCTTCTCGCGACTGTAAACAAAACTTTAGCTGTGCTCTACTTAATGAAAGCCATTGAAAAAAGAACACCTTTTATAGAAGCCGTCAACATCTTTCAATTCCAATTGCTTTTATGGCAACAGAAATCCATGGGAAAAGTTTGAGTAAAGCCAAAGCCAATTGCAAAGTCCGTGCAAAGCGCCATTTGCAATTATTGGCAAGCGATCCAAAAGTATGCAACAAACTTGTCAATTACACAAAGTGCAAGGTAAATAAACAAAAAGAAACAAGAAAAAAAAATGAAATAAAAAGCCAAAGCATAAATAATAATATTGCATTTGACACACTTTCCAAACAGGTTGCCCCTCGCACCCCGCACCAATACCAACCACCCCTCTATTGGCTGGCGGCATTGCATAAAAGCGCAAAAGTTGAAAAGGCAAAAATATGCTTTGTAGTTGGGGCTTTCATTAGCCGAAGCGTTGTCAAAGCTGAGCAGAGCAAGAAAAAACTTGTAAATTAAAAATAAGTAAGCAAGAGAGAGACAGAGTGAGATATATAAATAAAGAGAGATAGATAGAGAGAAAACAAAACTAATAAATAAGCTGACACACTGTGGGAGCCATTGAAAAGGCAAAAACCAAACAACGCAAAGAAAATATCTCAAAAATAAAATGAAACAAGACAAGGCACAAAAAATAAAAAGTGCAAGAAAAAACAGCTAATTGCATGCCGAAGATTAAATACCCTATGGCTTCAGATTGTGCAGATATGTGGGAAGTATTATGAAGCTCGTAATAGCTGAGTTTGCTTAATAGAAAATTTGCTCGTATAAAAACTCATTTTTGAACTGATGCGATGTTTTCAAGATAAATTTTGTAATATTCAAGCTTGGTTAGGATTTCTTGAAAAACAAACAGGTTTTTCCACACCAGATACGACCGATTCCGACATATGCCATGTTTCTTGACGGGCAGACGGACATGACTAAAACGGATAAAGAATATATATGGATATAGGGCTCATGCGTTACACATTTCATGGGAAAATGTTAACACCCTCTATAAGAGCATACGAATGTGGCACAAGTGGCATGTTGCAATGTTAATTGAAGACAAATAAAAGCCTGGCGACAGCGAGCGAGAAGGCAGAAGGGAGAAAGCAAGGCGAGACAAGAAAATGTAGATGAAAACAGACAGAAAACCGCAGTCAAGAGCAGCCGCAGTCGCAGCAGCAGCAGCAACAGCAGCTCGGTTATAACTTCAAAGGCGCTGCAGCGCATGTGACAAAGTGGGCGTGGCAGTGGGCAGCAGCGGGTGGCAACATCTGATGGCTGGTGGCACAGACAGCAACTGCGGCAGCGTGTGACAATTTTCGTTGTGGCACAAAGAGGAAAAAAGACATCGCACTGCCTGAAGGCGAATTGGAGCGCAACATTTTAAATTACTTGTGGCAATGGGCAATCCGAATGACTTTTTGTTTCACAGAGTGAAAAGGAGGGTAGGCGAGAGAGAGATGGAGAGAGGGAGCGACTGAAACAAAATAAGAAGTGTCTATAGACTAAATAACAAAAACAAATCATAACCATGCTGCAAGCAAAACCTGAGCCGATATCATGAGTTGCTCAAAAAACAAGATTAAGAAACAAGTCAAATAAAAACAATCCTCAAATATGAACGGAAAATGTGATAAAGGAAATAAGTATTTTAACAAGTATTACAAGTCTGTCAAATCTTGTGGCTTTTATGCTCTACTGTTTAGAATAAGAGTACGGGTAAGAGTAAACGAAGCTCTAGCTCCAGCTCTCACTGCAATTCAGCTCGTTAAAATCATAAAATGAAATATTTTAATATAATTCTCTGTACTAATACATCAGCAATAGTATTAAATATACGCTTAATTAACCATTTGCAGTGTACAGCAAAAAATTGTCTTATATTTAAAAATGCAGCACTCAAAAAATAGTTCTTAACTTGAGCTGATTATTATAACCACTCAGTGCTCTCTCTCTCTTTCTCAACAAAGATACTAAGCGTATCTTCCGGCCTGCCTGATCTGGCTTTCAACCGAAACCGCATCAGAGCTCTTAAGCTTTGGCAGCAACAGGATGTCGCTCGGGTCTTAAATAGCTGCACAGGATGCATGTTCTTCGGCAGGACTTTTGTCGCAGCTGCACAGAAAAGACAAAAAGTAGCCAACATCCGTTTCATCAGGCCTTGCACTTATATGAAATTAAACTCGCTTTCATGCCAGCCATTGTTGGAAAACCTGGAAAATGTGAGCCCTAGGAACTCGACAGCTAACAAGTGCTGCGGTTGCAGGCAAGAAAAAGTTAAGCGGCGTTCTGCATTGGAGTTGCTTATAAGATTTTTTAAGGAGCTTAGCTCGGCAGATGAGGTGTCTAAGTATGAAAGATCCGAACTGTATAAGTATTATAATAATAATAAAAATAATTGAACCAACTAAAATAAAACAAATATGAATAATAACAAGTTTCAGGGCACAGTTTAGCTCTTGATAGCTTTGGGTCAACTCTATTAGATGCTTATCTTATTAAGTTACTTTAGTCGATATCATATGAGTTAACATAATATCTATAAATTTACTGCTAAGCCATCTTTGAAACGAATAAAGGTCATTATGTCATGACCAATGCACATTTGTCAGTTATTTCTGCGTTGGTGTTTGGCCAGTTTGGTTGGAGCTTATGGTTACTTTCGCTTTCGGGCCAATATGAGCAGCAGCTCAATCAATTACGGCATGGTCATTGCGTTGCCCACAAAATAAGCATAATAAATTTGCAATTAAATGCTTAAATTGTGCAAATGGTTTGCCAATGCGGTGGTCGCGGTGGGGGCCAATCGAGCTGGTGGCCACCGCCAGCGGTCAAATGGTCGCCGTTTAAATGACCACTGCGAAAGAGACAGGGAGAGTAAAAGGAGCGTAGGGCCGCCGATAGATCTCTGGCCGTCTGGGAGAGAGATAAATGTGCGCTATAAAAACAAACAATGAAAAAGCCAATGAGTGCGGTAGAGAAAGAGAGAGAGAGAGAGCCAGCGTAAGGTAAAGGACGTGAGTGTAATTAATGCTTAATTATGCACATTAAAAGCCAAAACCTGACACGGCTGCTGCTCCGTGCACCGCTGGCCACGTAATAAATGTGCGCCACGTATGGCCCATAAATTACGCTTTGCCCCACCATGAAACTATATTGCGCATACGCCACATTGTGCGTGGGCCGCGCAGCAGAGGTAGCTGGAAAGCTAGCTACAGAAATCGAATCATAGCTATGGCCATATCATAATTGAAAATCGCAAACTGCAACAAATTAATATGAATTTGCCAAATTGACAAAAAAAAAAAAAAATACACACACACATACATCGTTAAATAAATAAGGAAAATAAATAAGTTAATGGTCGTAAAATGCAAGTGCAATGTGGCGCAAAGCCAAAAGTTTTCCCGCGGGTGGTTTAATAAATATCTGTGTGATAAAATCTGCTTTAGCTATAGAAAAGTTTTTCTACAAAAGCATCAAAAGTTTTTAAATTAGAGAGTAAATACTAAAGTGCAGGGATTATGTTCAATTGCTGTTAACATAACAGAACAGAGAGAGGGGGAGGTCCATAACATAGTTTAAGCTAAAACAAAGAAAGATAGGGAGAGAAGCCAGAAGAGAGAGTGAGAGTGAGGGAGAGAGAACAAGGAAAAGAGAGAGAGAGAGAGAGAAAGATTGCGGGTGGGAGAGAGAGAGAGAGAGAGAATAAGGTACATAGAAAGAGAAGGAACGAGAAAAAGAGAAGGAGGGAGTGGTGTTAACATTCGGAAATATGTTAATTTGTTATGTTATTTTTCAACCTTATTCTTCTTCCCTCAATGTTAAAATCATTACTAAAATAATAGGCATTTATTCCAAGTTAACTGTACCTTTTTAACATGTTAACAATGTTAACATAACTGCAATGAGATAGCAGCTGTTAAACAAATTTTCTGTTATCGTTATGCTAAGTAATATTTTGAAGCACCTGTTAAAGTAATTAGCACTATACTGTAAATGTAATATTAAATTTGCATGCAAAATAATCGTTCTGAACAAATACATTTTCTTGTTTTCCCGCGCAAACGAAAAATCACAAATAAATTTTCATTTAGTGTGAACAATTTTAAAGCAATTTTCTATAGAACAGCCCCGGCATGAGTCATCCGGCAGTTGGCCCCGTCGCCAGCCGGCTGTATGGCCATTTGACTGGCACCGATATTTGTTTGGGGCCGCGACTTTTTAGCACGCCTGAAAGTCAGGTATTAATAAACGTGCCGCTATATGACACACATTTGTTCACTTTGCCGAAATGCTGCTGCACAGCTGACACACTTTGGCCATCGCCGTCATCAACATCATAATTTTCCTGCAATTTCATTTAAACTGTGCAAAAATGAATTACGCACACTTTTTTGCGCGCCTGTCACGCTCGATCTACAACGATTTCCGCAAAAATCGCTATGAAATATTTTTACTTTGCTTTTAATTTTTTTGTTTTTTGGCGAGTTTTTCTTTTCACGCTGTGCACGAAATTTAATTATAGGTAATAAATTTGTTTTTAATAGCGTGGCATTAAGCACAAAGCTCATCCAGGCAAAAGATGTATAAATACAAGTTAAGGAATTAATTTGCCATATGCAATATGTGTTTAAGCTGAAGGTGTCCAAAGGTGCATTCAAGATGCATGAAACAGATCAGCCAAATGAATAAAATGCCACAGCAGATACGAGAGAGAGTATATATAAATATACTCTATATGTATGTCTGTTGAATATATCGTGTTTGTCACTTGCATGAGAAATTGTTGTTATATTTTGCCAGTGTCTGAATGATGTGTTTTTCTTTGAGCTGCTGGCCATGAAACACGATATTCATTTTTCACACACAAAATATTATTTATAGAAAACTGAAAGCTCAGGTGTTTTGGCAGACAACGTTGCAAAATAAATACATAATATGTTTGGATAATTTGAGTTGAGAGTTCCAAAAAAATTGCTTCTGTTGCAATTTGAATTTTTTTAAATTAACTTGAAGTTGATGATGTTGATTATTATATTCATTTTGAATCTTTAATAAATATTTAATTGATAAAATATTTTACCTATTGAATAACTATTTTATATGTCGCACAATAGGAATAGTGTCATATTAAAACAGAAGAAAAGAAAATAGTTCTAGAAAATATACATATATACATATATATATATAGAAACTATTTTATAAATAAATTTAAAGCTAGAATAGCAAGAAAACTCACAAATTTGTTGTCTCTTAACTTTTGATAGCCAATCAAAAAAATTTCAACAATATATTAAATTATAAACTTCGCATTAATGCAATAAACACCATAATTAAATAAAAACTGCATTATATCACACGAATTGAATTAAATGCTTAACGTATTTTCCTGCTTTTGCCTCTTCACAGTTGTTAATAATTTAACTAAGTAAAGTGGACAATCAATGAATGGCCCAGCGATTATTAGCTTAACTACAGAGACACCTGCCAAACGGGGAGATGCAATAAAATAAGTAATAAATTTAATTCAATGCTAATTAAAAATGCAATACATCTGCCCAGTTAATATTTGAACTCTTTTTGCGCGCGCCGCAATTCCACTTAATTATGTATGTCAAATTTAATTGGCTTGTCAGTTTGCACACACACACACACACACCAAATAAACACACACATGGCTACACACACAAAGTGAAATCTGAGCGGCATGCTATAAATACATTACATAAAAGTGTGTGCACACCTGGCGTACGCGTGATATATTGATATATATGTATATTTTTATGGCATAACTTGCACAGACAACAGTTGTTAGACATGCACACAAACACACACACACACGCATACACTCGACACAATCTAGTATGAATATCATTTTGGGGCTTTATAAATATTTGCAGTTTGCTAATTTTATTGGCCAACGATGCGTATGCGCAATATTTGCTAGCTACATAATGCAGCAGCAAAGCTGACAGAAACCAATTTAAGCAGCAAATTAAATTTTAAAGCACAGTGTAAACTAGGGTGTGTGTGTGTGTGTGTATAGTTGGTGGTTTTGGGAATGAGTAAGTCAGCATCAGAAACACACAATCAGAAATCCTTGTAGCAGCCATTTGAAATGCAAAACTTGTGCGCTGCATTTGGAAATCTGCGACATTGTCACATATACGAGAATTCAGATGTTCTCGCTCTCATCCAATTGCACGCAACACCCCGCTCGCTCGCCTGATAAATGTCAAGAGCTCGAACATTGTGTGTGTGTGTGAGTGTGCCTGTGTATATCACCCAAGACCCGAGCTTAAAAGGACCTGTGTGCGCATTACGCATACGCCGCATATGCAAAATGTCTAAAAGCAAAAAAAATACATGTAAGAATAATGCTTTAGATCAGAGAGAACGACTGGTTGATACTCTGTAAATCTGATAATAAGGAGAACGAATTTGTTAAATCTGGGCAATTTTGTATTAGGCTGGCACCATGTAAAAACGATAATAAGCAGAAGGTAAGGTTTTTTTTACACATAAAATAAAAATAAGTATTAAAATGGCAAGCATTGCCTTTGATTTGTACCAAAATGTACATGAACTTGCATGTCATACTCTGAAGGTTCTTAGCTTTTGTGAGCACCACAAATTCTGCTTTTATGCAGACAAACAGGCAGACTGATAGGCAGACATGACATGACATGACTACATGACCCACTATAAATACTGATAAAACTAATGTATGCATACAAACATGGCGTAGTTGAGGCCTACTTCTGCTATAACATACACACAACTGTTTTATGCCCATTTGGCTTATTTGGCTTAAAATTTGATAACTCTTTTAAGCCCTCTTCAGTAGTTGCAGGGTATACAAATATTGATGTTGACATTTTCATGCGCTCAATAAACGGCCAAAAAAATGCCAGGAGGAAGAATTTCGTCTGGCACAATTGGAGTCTGGCACACGACCTTTTAATACTAATTTCGAAACGTATTTGCAGCAATATTTTGCTGTGCTCCAACTGAAAGCGGCTGTAGCATCGGCACTGATAGAATGTCAAACTGCTGACGTTTCTGATGTGATAAAACAGGTTTTCATTTTTCGATCTTAGAGCAATAAATGTAGCATCATCTGCAGTGCCTTTCCTATTGGGTTTAATATTTTTTCTAGCTTTCTTTTCAGCAAGCCAAGTAGATGGGCAACTTAAGCGTAGGGTTAGCCGCAGCCAGGACAAGTTAGCAGTCAAAATGAAATTTAGCCATTACTTTAATGGCCTCGAGAGTTGGGCTAGTAAACGTATGCAAGCGTTTGGGCCATGCCGAATGCAGTTTTGTGGCTTGGCCGGGGCCATGTCTCTTATAATTAATGTTTGTAGAGGGCTAACAAGCTAGACATAAAAGCACATGTCTGGCTTAGGCCTGGTCCAAGGCTTAGGGCAACAATGCGGCTTTTAGGCAAATGAGAGAGGACTTACCTACATCCAAAAGCAGGAAACGAGACACCCGCACAGACCCCAAAAAGCCATCAACTGGGGCAATTATGTAGACAAACAAACAAGCTGGCATTAGAGTTGTCACTTCACATCGACATATGTATGTGTGCGTGTGTGTATGTGTGTGCATGTGCGTGCACATGTGTGTATGTCTGCGTGAGCAGGCTCAAAGGGATTACAAACGAAATTGACCAGCAACATAACAAGGCAACAACAACAACAGCTATACAGCGTCAACAGCCTTCTGTCTTAGATTTGCAGTTTATAAAATCATGTGACAAATGAGGGTTGGCTAAGCCCCTTTTGTCCATCCATTCAAGCAGCTATCCCGGCTGTACCAGCTATCAAACTATCCATCTAGCTGTCCAACTAACCGCCTAGTTTTGTCCATGTGCCAGCTGCCATTTGTCTTATGGCCCATATGTGATTTGGCCTATTGTAGGTGCACACGTTCTTGCCAATTATTTGAGCTACTTCTGCCCAGCAGCCATGCGTCTTGAGCCAAGTTGTAAATAATAATAGACAAAGTCATGATACGACCACTGTGCCCGCCCCTTAAGGTACGTTAGTGTACATACGCACACACATGTGTCTATATGTTAAATGATGGTTATTGTAAGCCATGTTAATTATGTCGTATACATCAGGCGACAGATAAACTTTAAGATAGTGCAAGCTGCTAATGCTGTAGAGACGTGGATATATTTAAGGAGCAGGAGTAGAAGTGGGAATACAAATATTTTGGAGAATTTAAATAAAGATTGATACAATTCTTCTTGCTTGTTAGAAACACACATATCTGACTAGTTTATCATCATAATAATAATCTGAACAATTTGTGAATAGCTTTTTAGCTACTAATGTCTACGCCCTACGCGACCCACACCAAAAAAGTTTCTATTGCTGTTTGATGAATGTAAATTGCATTGGGATAAAGGCATTAGATATGAAGAGCATTGCGAAGTCATGAGGAATGTGTTTCACAACTTTTGTTGCTGGCCGCCGTTGCCTCCTGCCCGGGGAAAACTCGGTCTGTGTCTGTGTTAGTATTTTGGCTTACATTCTGGCTATATTCATTATAATGGCTTATTGTAGCATGAAAAGTGTGTCAGTCGTGTTGGCTGCAAAGCCAATGCTCGCAGCAAAAACAAGAAGCTTAGAAGCATAAGGAGCGCAGCACAGGGGGCAGCAGCGCAGATTAAGGGGCGTGGCAGAACGTTGGGGCTCGGGCGTTGGTGGGTGCAATGACAGTTGACTGCAGCTCAGGCAGCTCACAGTTACAAGGCACGTCACGGCATTGTCCTTTGTTTGCATTGCACTAAACAAACACAAAAGCCAGACAGAGAGGCAGGCTAAGAGACGGACAGGCAGACAGCGCACAGCCACACACATGCACACACATAAACACACACACGTGCACACAGTCCTCATATATGGATGAGGACTTATGCAAGGACATGTTTCAATGACACACAAATTGATGAGCATCGCGTGCGCTACGCCTTTTGTTACTTTTTTTATTATTTTCCTTTTATACCCTGTTTCTTTTTTTTGTTGCGGCAATTTTGATTGATTTCTTGCGGCAAGTCGGTGACGTCTCCCACAGATTGCAACCTGACAGCGCGCCCACTCGCCACATGCTCAATCTTCCCTCCTGTCCTGCTCCGCCCAACTGACACAGTTCTGGGTTGTGTGTGTATGTGTGTGTTTGTGTTTCTGTCGTAAATTGGCAAAAGTAAAAGTCATAAAAATGCTCCGGCCTGAAACTGGCGAATTCCTCAGAGCCAAGTTTGTTGTACGTGCGGCAACAGTCAACACATTTGTTGCATTAAAATAATTGAACAAAATTGTAAAACAAATAAAAAGCACGAAAAGCACATGCAAACGTACACACACATATATATATATATATATATATATATATATATATATATATATATATATATATATATGAGTTGGTAATAAGAGGAAGAAGAAACTTGCTGAAGTAACACATCGATTGATGTATTGCCTTGTGAGCCTCTAAAGGCAAGAAGTACATCACTTGAGTGCCTCGAAATGGGCACTCGCAGTGTCATGGTATGGCGGGGGACGACAGGGTCTGGGCGGGTGACAGTGGGAAATGCTTTTCTTACTTTTCATGTCAGCTGCTTGCGTCGCAACATGAAAATGTTAGCAAATTGCAGACAGCAATTCGAATAGTGATCACAACTCAAGTATCAAGTGTGAGCATGTGCCAGACATTCATAATAAAATATATGTGCACTCTCTGTGTGTGTGTGTGCGCGTGTGTGTGTGTGCACACTCCACACAGTACTTGAGATGTGTGTGTGTGTGTCTGTTTGGCTTTTGAGTGGTGCTAAATGTCTTTGAAGAAAGCAAAATGACATTAAGGCAAAATTTACAATTGAATGCGTTGATATTCAAATTGAGAAAAAATATTGACATAGAAATATTTAAAAAATCCAAAAATGCATTGCAAGTATATTTTACATTCGGCTCAAAATAGGCTCTTAAGTAGAAACTTCAATAAAACTGTTTGTAAATGTTTCTTTATGTTAACGCGTCAAACGATATTAAAGAATAAGAAATCACATGCTATATCTGATATATGTGATATATACATAAGCTAAAAACAATATTAGTGAGAAGTAAAAAATATAGCCCCAGCATTTTTTCTACGTAAAGTTCTTGGTTTCTTATATAATAAGAAAATAATATTTTAAAATAATTTAATATAAATAAAAGGCCAAAAAAAAAAACAAATATGCTAACAAATGGTAAAATTTACCGAATTCTTTAAAGAATATGTAATACAAAATTGAAATCAACTTTTAATTTCTGCCAAAACAGATTTAGTCGGACTAAGTGTGTTAATTGAGACATATGTAAAAGCGCTTTGAGCAAAATAAATATCAGTTATTTAAAGCATTTATTTAATTGAAATGCAATATTTTAAAATCAACAGTTATACGCATGGCCTATTTCGGAGTTAATCACGTTTCTTTAGCTGAAACATTAAGAATCAACAAAAAGTGTAAACAAAAATGGCCACAAGCTCAATAAATAAAAGGAAAATACGAAATTTGAAAACGAGCACACATGTTAGATACATATATATTTTCTCAATCAATGCCATCGCCAGTTGTTGACCCATTGAAATGTGAACAATGTAAATGCAATCAACCTGCATCGATGGAACCCACATCAATTTACAGCAACCATTTTCGCATGTGTTGATTTTGATTTTGATGTTGCCTGCCACAGATCGGAAATTAATTAGCATAAAAAACTTGGAAGCCACAACGGTAACTAACTAAAATAACCAGAGCAACTAAAGTGCTAGTAAAGTGCTCAACTAATTGATACTCTATAACGTTCACTATTTTATGACTGAAGTCTGCGTCTACTAAATTAATATATTAATTGTAATATGAATGGGTTATAGTATGAGTAATAGTATATTAATTATTTACAGATTGTGTTAATAAAATCTGCGAGAAATTAGAAATTTGCCTCAATTATAGAAGCTCATTTTTCTTAAATTCTAATATTATATACACCATTTTTTGGTTTTTATTTTTTGCACAAGCCTAGCTAATTTTATTTTATTTACATTTCGTTAGCTAGTTACCTTGTTTCATGCTAACCTTTGCTATTACATATTACAGGGTATAAAAAGTGGAAACTATAAGACAATCAATAAGTCAAGCGGCGTGCAAAAATGCATTAAATATGCAATTAGTGAGCGCAGTTACTGTAACAGGCACTAGTCAGTGGGCGTGTGCAGCGCCCTAATTAGCATTTATTTAATTAATAAATTGGTTGCATTATTGCACTCTGCATTGCGAATGCAGTTGGCTTAAAATCCAATTGCAATTAAAGTGCAAAGTTCAACAGTAGCTCGTTCATTATGCGCAACCACACACAAACACACACACACACACACGCGAGTAAATAGCCTGAATTTCGGAAAACCCTTGTGTGTATGCCTGTGTGTTGTGCATGTGTGTGCACTGCGCTCTCGCGCATAAATAAACAACGCAAATTTGCAAATATTATACACATAAAATTTACAAAATGGCTGCAACAGCAGCGCCGCAAACTTTCAGCAACTTCCCCCACAGTAAGCCCCGCAACGTAAGACAAGTTTACACAACAAAATGGCGGTACACACACACACACATCACACACACGTGCACACACAAGTGCAGTGCGAAGCGCCACTATAAAAAAATATATAAAAACAAAGTTTTGTTAAACGCAATGTTTATTGAGCGTCCCCAAAGTTTGGGCAGCGTCTTTAGGTAACCAGCTAGAGACGGCAACGGCAAGTCGTGAGTGAAAGAGTTAAGCGATAGTTTTTAACACTTGCATAAATATTACTATATATTTATATGAAATATATCAAAAAATATACTTAGCAAATTTGCAATTATCAGATTAATTACTTAATTTATGTAATTTCTTTTTAATTACTTTACATTATTATTTAATTTCTTCTTATCTTGGCCTCAATTACAAGGGTTTTATTACATTACCCAACGCAAAAACTACGTGCGTAATTTTTTAATGGCAATAATTCAAATGTAAAAAGCTTTTTACTACTTTCAACTTGGCTTAGTTAGTTGAATAATTAATAACTTAAGAAGTAATTAGAATTTTAGCCGAATATTTGTTAATTTGTGCCTGAGATAATTGAATAAATAATATCTTTAACTTTTCGGTTGAGTGACAAGTTTTTTGTCACGCAATCATCCCCACACAAATCACACACGTGTGTTTGCACATTGTCAGCGCTAGGTGGAGCCACCAAAAAGTGGCATGGGGCTGGTAGAAGAAATGGCATTTCTCTGTTTATTTGTTTGTTTGCGTGTTGTTTGTTTATTAGTGGAATTTTTAATCAAAGTTACAGAAGTTGACGTACCTGAGCAGCAGCAAAGAACCGGTCAAAGTTTGTTTTTATTTTTTTGTAATCAGGCGACCGCGCGGCGCTTTTTGGCTTTTCTTTTTGCCCACTGTGTACGCTGTGTGCGCTGTGTGTAATTCCTTTTGGCTGTTTTGTTGGCTAAACTCTTGAAACTTTGCTGCCATGTAAACTGTCAGCGTCTGCGTGCAACATACACTGCGACACACACACACACACACACATGCTGTCTACACACTTGAGCGCTTATCTTACTAAGGTCTAAAAAACTTTTGTTTACACGTAGCGCCCTCGAGACGCACACGCATAAAAAGGAAAAACACTAACTAGAGGCACACACACAAAGACACACAAATACTCACACAAGTTTATGTTTACCTCCAACTTTCAGCTGTAATATATACACATATTTATATAAGTATACTATCAGATAACCCTTGGCCAGATTAAAATTTCCTTAATATTATTTTTATTTATGTATAAATATACATTTATGTAAACATGAGAATCGCATAAAAAGGCGATATTTAAAAACACGTATTTTTCTTCAGTTTGAAGCTAATTGATTGACAATTATTCACAATTGCACGTAGAGTACTGCAAAACCTCATCTCAGTGTCTCAACTTGCAGTCGTGCAGCTGCCATTCAATCTTTAACATTTACAGATATATATTTACTTGGCCATATTAATTTTATATTTACAGCATATATTTGTTTGGCTTTGCGCTGCATTTTTGCCAGATTATTTTTTATTTAACTTATTTGCCGAGATCGTTTTTAATTAAAACGCCGCTTGGCCAGGCCAAATTGCATTAAAATTGCACTCAATTTGCATATGGCAGACGGCAGACGGCAGGCGGCCGGCAGCATCAATATGCGATATGAGTATATGTGGAAATATTACGCATACGTCGTGTGGCCAATTGAAATCAAAATAAAATACGCTAGCAAATTTCAAGTGCATGTAGCTGCATGTTGTGCGTGTGCAGGTGTGTGGGTGTGTGTGTGTGTGTGTGTGTGTGTGTGGTGGTGTGTGTGCAATATTTTTTGCAGTATTTACATTTGTAGCCTATTTATGCAGTCGCAGCAGCAACAGCAGCAGCAACAACAATGTAAGCACGTCAACAACTGCAGATTTTTCTAGTAGTTGTATTTGTTGTTCTTGTTGCCATTGTTGGTTGCTGTTGCCGTTCGGCATGGCATGTTGTTGCCCAGCAGACCGTAAAGGAATTGCAATGCAAACAGAATGTTAGACATGCCAGACGACGCTTTGAATTTCGAACTGCAGGTGCACAAACTTCAATCCCCGACCCCTTGACACCACGCCCACAAGCACATTGCCAGCTGCACCTAAAGCTCAAATGAGTTTTTCCCAACAATTTTTCCAGCTGTTCAAATGGTTAGCTCACAAATGGAAATAGTTGCATTGTTTTACTCTATGCTCAATCAAAATATGGCAACTATTTGGCAATTTAAGCGTCCAAATGCCTCGAGCTTCTCGCATAAAGTTTTGACCCCAACACCAGCAGCAGCGGCTGCACAAAAGTTGCGCCACAACTAAATATAAACAAGCACATAAAAAGGAGTAGCTAGCAGCCAACAAAAAAAAAGAGGAAGAAAAAAAACCAAACATAACATAAAAGGAAGCCTGGACGAATAATAAAGCCGAGTGTGCTCGACTGGCAGTTGCCTTACTGCTAAAGCTTAGCTTGCAAAGATGTTTTTTTGGGGTATAATGGTAAAGGTAAGTCCACATACCAAATTTTGCATGCTCTAGTTCTTATAGTTGCTGGGTACACATAGTTAGGCGGAGTATGCTGGATTAGATTAGGTTTATGAATTTTCTTTTTGTATTCATATTCCAAACTTTCTGGCTCTAGCTGTCATAGATCCCAAGTTCACATGGTTAGGCCGACTGTGCTTGTAGATTTGCTTGGCTTAGAAATTTGCTTGGCTCAAGCCTATCAAAAAAAGAACTTACAAATGGGTTCAATTGAATGGTGCTTAGAATATATATCAGGTATTTTCCAAGAATAAAATCAGCTTTATCATATCTCTTTCCAACAATTCGCCTAGAGCAGGGTATATACAGTATTTGAGGCAACCGCAAGTTGGGTAAAACCAACAAAAGCATTGCAAAAATTCATTTTCCAATAACAAAAAGAGAAAAATATTGTATACAAACATGGGCGAAAAACCGCAAGCGGCAAAAGGAAACGAAACGAATACCAATTTGTTAACTGCTCTCGCTCAAAGATATATTTTAATAAAGATGAGTCGAAAACAAAAATCATTTGCCTCGGGTGGGTTAAAAGCCATCAAGAAAAATTAAGTATGTATGAAACGAAATCAAATTGCAAAATATCTTAATTTTGTATATTAAGTAAAATTGATTTTGGCCATTGTCACGAAAGCATATAATTTTTCAGAATATATTTTGTGCATAGAATTCGTTACGTTTGTCATTAATTGCATTTTATTGTGATAACGTTACGAGTTGAGCGCGAAACTCCAATATTATTATGTCTATTAATAACTCTTTTCGCCCTAAAAATGGTTGATGAAATTATATATTATTTCAAAATTTCTAGGTAACTGTCAATTTGTGCAGATTGATTGTCTATCTCTTTATGCACACATAATTAAATTTATGTGGTATTCCACTTGGTTTTCGATTTTCGCCTCATTTTGATATGGCCCACAGGCTTCTTATAAGAAAAAGGTCCTTGAGCAAACCCAAGCACATTTGAAGGCAGGCAAACCTCGACTAAATCTCAAAGAACTCGCAGACTTCATCAGTTTGCCTTAAAGTGGCCTTTGCTTACAACAACACATATGGCCATCATCTACAAGTGGGTCAAAGCAAACACACAACAACAATACACACACACGCACACATACACACACACACAACCACACACACATTGTGCACCTTTTGCCATATATTTCAGTTTCTAAGGATTGTATCAGTTCAAGCTCCTATTTTTCTGTTCATTTCAGGTTATTTTTTTTCCTTTTAGCCATGTTTTGTGTTGCTAGCACAAATATTTTTATAACGAGCTGTGCACACACACACACACACAGAGGCACCAATCAGTGGGCAAGATTGGAAAATTCCGCATTCAGCACAAAAAGCAGCAGAAAAGCCCCCAGCAAAACCAAGGCAAATATGTTGCGGCAATTAATTTTAATTAATTTTATACATATATATATATATATATAAACTTTTTTTAAATAAGGGCAAAACCCGAGCCAAGAGCTTAATAGATTTTTTTAGGAATTTATTGGCGGCTTTTCTCTTAATTTCAAATTGGGGTGGAGCAACCGCAAAGAGCCCTCCCCCGAAAAATGAAATGGAAAGCGCAAACACAAAAAGACTCAAGCACTCAGTAGCGCAAATAAAGGCAAGGACCTTTGAAAAAAGGATATCAATGTCGTTACGTCAACTAATGTGCCCCGTGAGTGCGGCGGGCAGGGTGGCCAGGCGGCATTTAAAGCGCCTCATTTAGGCGTCGTTTAGCGATAAAAGCGACATTTGGCATGGCAAACAGTTTGTCTCGGACTCTTCGCAACTTTAAACTGTAAACTGGCACAGCCCAAAAACAAAAGATAGTCCACACTTTATGTGCTTGCTGGAATACCCTGTTAACAGGGAATCTGCTCAAAATCAAGCATATGGTAGTTGGTCTGTTGAGGCAGCAGAAGGGTACTATGAAAACTGTCTTTAGGAACTCTGAGTCTATAAGAGCGGGCGACATAAAATTGGGTATAGGAGATTCCTAATTCATTACTCACTGAAAAAAGCCATGAGCATGTGTGTTTTTTCAAATTAAGCAGTATTTATCCATGACTGCCTCTTCGAACTCTGAGACCAATAGAGTTACAGTCACGAAATTTGTTATGTGAGTTGTGTATGGCCCCACAAAAGAAAAAATATCGAATAACAAGCAGATGTTCGTAATGAACGGTTCGGAGACCTCTGTTATTTAGCCAGTACAAAGTCTTAGTCTTTAGTCTTAGTTTGTAATCGTTTAAGTACTTCCCGACACGTGTCGTACGGGACACGACTGCGCCCCCGGTACGTTGGATAGATGGTGGAACGCAGTACTTTGCATAGGTAAGCCACAGAGTACACCTAAAGGAAACCAATTGCTGCATACAGGGTATCAACTAGTCGATACCACATTTTTTAAACATTTTCTTACATGTTGTTGTTGTTATCAAAACATATTCAGCAGATTCAGTAGATGGTTTTTAGAGCGTTTACAGCAGCAGCAGCAGCAGCAGCGACAGCGACAGCAGTTGAGAGTGAAATATCGTTAACCTAATTTCAGTTTCTACGGCTCCATTGGAGTTGCTTTTGCGGCCAGGGCTTCGCACAATGCTTAGCCATAAATTTTCTTTATCTTTATGACTTGTTTTGCGTTTGGCTGTTGTACTTGCTGCTGCTGCTGTTGTTGTTGCTGCTGTTTTCTTTTGGCTGCTTTTCTAAATTTCATTTTATTTTTTGTCACTGCCGCCCTTTTCTGTTTGTAGGTTCTCTCGTGTTAAATAAAGCTGCACGAATTAGCTTAAAATAATTTTTTATTCTGAACTTCGCCTTTCTTGCCACGTTTTTTCGTGGCACTTAAAATTTATGTTTTTGTTTTAATTTTTATTGGCAGCCATTTCGCAAGGATGTGAAGCTAAAGTCATGCTTAGATTTCTCACTAGGCAACGAGGTGTTTGTCTCTGTGTGTGTGTGGGTGTGAATTTGTTTATGTGTGCGCTTATCACACCCGTGGGTCTAGTTACAAAGGCGCCTGACGCTCAAGAAAACAATATATAAAAATAGATAAAATAATATGGCAGACGATATGTGTTGGAAGGAATTGCTGTCGATTGGCAGAGCTTTCAAGTTAAACAAATATTTCTATTGCTCAAATGGCAATCAGATTTGCTGATAGTCACACTTAAACTTAAGTATTAGTTAAAGACAAGAGGTACACTTTATTGAATTGTTAGCACTTAACTGAGCTTAACTGAGCTTCAAGCGTAAGCTTTTTCCATTTGAGTCTATGCAATTCGCTTAAAGCTCTAAAAGCTAACTGGTTGGGCTTGCAACTTTAAAGTAATTCACACTGAAAACTTGAATAAGCTTTCTAATATATTTATGCATATTTGTAAACACAAATAGTGCATTAAATAATGATATGTAGACAGTTGATGTACCTTTTAGTTGCAATAGAGCTTCATAGTTTTAAATATTTGACTTAAAGCTCGCTTAAAGCTTTTATTTGAATGTGCTTTTCGATTTATATTTACACATAAACAGAACCTTTGATGAAGCAACCGCGTTTAACGTTAAGTTCCAAGAGAGTTTTAAAGCGACTTAAAGCTTGCCGAAAGCTTTAATTTGAAGGTGCATTTCGATTTTGACGAATGAATATTATTTAGACAACAGGAGTAACTTTAAGTTCCAAGAAAGCTCTAATATTTTGAAGTTGTGACTTAAAGCTCGCTGAAAGCTATTTAACTCTATTTACCATTAAATTTCAACAACATACACGCATCAGATTATTTACTCACAAACTAAAAAGAAAACTTTAACATAACCATATTTCAATCAAGCCACGACTCAAATGTTGTAAATTAGCTGCTAGTTATCATAATCGTATTATCGCACCTGCTGCATGTGAAATTAACTTTATTTGGGTTAATTGCTTCGTCAGATAACTAGAAAGTATCTAAAGGCACTTAATAAGTTCAGCTCAATGCATAAATGACACAAAATGTGGCAAACATGTGTGTGTGTGTGTGTGTGTGTGTGTGTGTGGGCATGTGTGTCTGTGTGGTTGATAATTGCAATCTGATGTCAGCTGCATGCAGTTGACTTAATGACATTTGCACGGCGGTAACTGCTTGAAATGCAATTATGAATTAAAAAAAGTAATGAAATTCAATTATGACGTTTTAAATGACCCACAAATTTTGTGGATAAAATGCGATTAAAATGATATATAGCGTGCCCCTGCCCAGAGCCAAAAATTGCATATACAGATGGGCAGCTGCATTAGAAATTAATCCAAAGCAAATGCAGAAATGCAGGCGCATTTGTTATGAAAATTATAATTAAATATTTGATTGAAATGCCAGCCAATGGGGCGTATGCGCAATGTGTGAGTCTGTTTAGTGCGAAGCCTCGACATAAATATTAAAGGCTAATTAAGGTTCTGGGGCGGGTGGGTTTGGGGGTGTTTGGCAAATTGCCAATTGCATGTGTAATTGAATAGCTTGAACGTAGTCAATTGCAGCAGCAGCAGCTGCATTAAAATTTAATATATCAAGGGGCCGCGCGTCTTGGGCCATAAAGCACAGCTAATTGACAGCAATGGACACTCGTGTAAGCCCTTCCGAAAGCCGAAATGTAATCAAATTTATGCGAAACAATTGAAAGTGCGGCTATAAAGCGGAGCGTAATACGAAATCATAAACAAAGCAATAACAAAGCAGAGTGCGAAAGCAATATGCAAATGAATGAAAAGCGACTGTCAAATGCCCAAACAGCTGCCGGCTAACGGCCAGAACCAGACGACTGAGGGCTATAAACGAAGATAACAGCAAGACAGCTGAGACGGTCGTAGATTGAATACCCTAAGAACACAATATACGGATGATAGCTTCTAGAAAAAACGATCGTGGCCATACTCTACAATTATAAACCGAACGAATAGCGAATAGCTTTTCCTGCAATACAACATTTTCTCCTGGATTTGGTTAAGATATCTAAAGAAACAGATAAAACTTTCTATTGAAGAACTCTCAAGAACTGCCTGCAGTAAATAGACTCCAAATCAAGTTAAGAGCGTCTTCAAATATTATAAAATATTTCAAGTACAAATATGTTTTATATGTGTACAGTAAGCCACTTTCTTGACACACTCATAAGACACTCAGGTAGTGTATGAGCAGACAAAATGTTCATGAATACTTCGAACGTGGCCGTAAAGTCTTTGAAGAAAATTTTCAATTAAAGATGCGCAGCTGAAAAAGGAGTCAAAGCGAATGTAGTCTACAGCGAAATTAGGAATTAATTAAGACAACAACAACAGCAGCAACAACAACAACAACAAAGGCCGTATAATTTCAAGCGGAAACCAGGCAAACAAACAAAACTACGCCAAAGCGCCCAGGGTTAGGCCATACAAAGCACTGCACTGAAGCAGGGGCTGGGTGAGGGGCGGGGCGGGGCGGGCAGTCAGGGATAGCTAGACCGAAAATTTATTTGTGCGTTGATTGCGCGCAAATGATGATCATTTAATTAAGCACGCAACGGCGCACAGGCCAGAAACAGGACACAGACTGCCGCAGTGGGGGGTGCGGCGGTTGGCCGCCATCTTGGCCGGAAGTGGCCACCTTCATTTCGGGACGGCTCCTTCAGGCCGCAAAAAGAACACAATCTGTTTGTATTTCGCACCGCGACCGCATTTTATGGGCCTGTTATGAAATTCGTTTATTTAATATATATATATATTTTTTTTTTTTAGGCCCCAGTTTGGACTTTGATTGGTTTACTTAATGGCCTCTTGTCAGCGTCTGGGATTGCACTTATTTTTTCTCACTTTTTTTTTGTTTTGATTTGCATTGTAAATTGGGCAGCGCCTAAAAATTTGACAGTGGCATTGATTAAAATTGTATTTGTTTTTAATTAAAAGCCATTTGTGTGCAAATTTTATGGGCTGACAAAATTAGCGTTCGAGAGCAAATTGGGAAATAGGAAGGAAGGCTGGGCAAAAGGAGACGCAACAATTTTTGAATTTTTAATTAGGTTTCAAATCCAATTAGCGGCAACAAAATTGAACCAAATGGAATTGAAATTAATACAGAAACCAGAAAGTAAAACATGAGAAACATAAGAAGCTAAGACGATGACTTTAATTGAAAATGTACTGATTACATTCTGAGTTATTCTTGAAGCCTATAAAACTCCTTAAGAAGCCGCAGCAGAGTGTGTAGATAAAGTGTCTGCTATCAGTTGTAGCACAAGGTTAGATTTCAGAATTACATTAACTATTTAAAAATTGTATTTATTAAATGTAAACAATTTTTTCATTCATATTTTTGCTCACATATATTTCATTAATTTGAACGTACTTTTTTTCAAGTCATAAATTTCTGAATTGCTCTCAAACTCAATTACCAAAAAATTGTTTTTCAAAAATTTGTTAGCCAGCTGCGCAAACTTTTTTGCCATTTGGTTCAGGCGCTGAAACATTTCAATAAATTTGCATAGCCAATGTCGAAACTCACACATACATGCATTTACGTATGTATGGGTGTGTGTGTGTGTGTGTCTGTATGCTCCTACACCTCAGCTCCCCCTTAACCAATTGTGCAATGGATACTTATAACTAGCATTGTCCTTCCATTTGCTGCTATCATCTAAAGCGGACTCCTGGGATTTTGCCAATGCCGCATTTTGCAGTCATATATAACAGGGGCCAAGCTCCGCACTTGGCCATGAGAGCCAGTTGGAGCTGGAGCTCACTGCGGCAATTTGCGAGCACACACACACACACATGCACACACACACACACAGATATTAATACCAAATGAAAATTGAAATTATGTCTATACTCCACGCTTGCCGGCAAACGCACAGGACAAACTTTTATATACCTCCAACCCGCGCGAGCTCAGTTCCGGTTCTCGTTGACTCTGTCTGTTGGCTCGACAGTTATTTGGCTGGCACACCCCCACACACCCCCACACACACACGCACACACACACATGTACTCACAATCATATCCATAATCAATGATAATCCGCTGGCGTATTATAACCGCATTAACAGTTAGGCACGTTCGATACAATTCGTTACGTTTCGATAGATTTCATGCTCATTTCAGATATCGCTGCGTGCGGCTGCGTCTGCGTGGGTGTGTGTGTGTGTGTGTGCGAGCTAGGTGTGTGTGTGTATTTTGTGGGTGGTTTTCTGGCATAACAAATATAATTGTGTACAATTTGCCTAACATGCTTTTAGGCATGTGATAGAGCTGGGGTTTACCCGCAAATTGAATTGCAACCAACTTTAGCATTTGCTTGATTTACGTAAACCCACAAAATGCCCAACCACACCACAACTCCGCACCGCCCCGCCCAGCCGTGACCCACCACGCCCCTTCGATAGGGCAACCAAAAATCTTCATTATTTTTGCTGCCAGGGAAATGCGTGCGGTATATCATAAAGCGTATATACTGTGACTGCAACTACAGTGAATTCTGATTGTTATTGGTAACTGGAGAGGATGGGCACGGGGAAGAGAGGCGACCATTTGGTAACCAGCCAGACATAGCCACAAAATCAATCAAAACGTATACCAGAACGAAGCATTATGGCAAATGAATCGAAAACGCAAGCCGCAAGACAAACGACAGTTTAAAAGTCTGCACAGTCTGGCTGACAATGATGAAGAGCCCAGTTCTGGTAGGCTCTGCCAGTTGAAAAGCTGGCAGAAATAATTGTTTCACATTTTATTTTCAGACACAATAAAATTAAAACAGCCCACAAAAATGTGGCTCATCAAATATAGATTTTGTACAGAGTAATCAATTGGTATTAAATGTGGAAATAAATTGGTTAGCTTTAGATTCTGATTCGATTTGATTTTCAAATAATATCTAGAGGATACTATCAAAGGATATTCAAGAGCAGTGCCAGAAGCTGTTTGATCTTTCTTTACATATTTAAAACTAACTTTTATTTCTTATGGGACATCAGTTCCCGCTTAGATTTACTTTAACGCTGTCTTAAAAAATTCGTCTTATAGATTCTTACTTATTTTTCATGAACATGGAATGTTTTCTTGAATATCAATCAAGTCAATAATATGTGTTTTTTTTTCGGAATTTTTCTATACATATAATAAAATGTCTTCGTTCTATGTCATCAATGGTTGCATTATTAAAATTGTATTTATCTACCAGTTGTCTTACCAGCCCGTTTCATGAATCTAAGGATTTTTATATCATTATACCTTTGGCATCAAAGTTACTTTACTTAAACTCTATTTACTCTTAAGCCATCCTACTTTAGACCAATCGATTTCCATATTATTTTATATTCATTACAAATTTATACTATTGCAGTTAATTTGACTGTCAAAACAGTTCTCCATGGCCAAATCAGGCGAAGTTAAAAGATGATATATTTGCAAATATCAGACAAAGTTCATTAGATACAAACAAACCCATAAACATATATCCATATCCTTCATATTCATCATACAGTTAACATTTGCCCAATTTCATTACAATTTCCCATTAAAAAGTTTTTTTCCTAAACGCAAAGTTCAATATACCCCTGCAGAAAATGTAAAAGGAATAGCAAATAAGGAAACAAAAAGATGTAAGTACTACTCGACGCACATTTGAGTCCAGTTTATTGCCTAAACAACATCGACAGAAATCAACTAGGAAGCAACTTGATGTTAACTTTTTATGGCTTAAATACTGCTCGTAACCCATTAAAATTCATTTCCAAGCATAAAATCACAATTTGACAGTCTACACCTTTTCAAGTGTTAGTTGAAAAACCCCCTCCCGTAGGACGAAAAACTTGCCACGAATTTTCAATTGACGCAGGCTGGAGGTCGATTGGGGGCGGAGCTGGGCTGGGTTAAACGAGAAATTTGATTACTACATAGGCGAAACTGCATTAGTGCATAAATCCATGTCAAGTCGCTGAGAGAAAATTCAATTAGCTGACATAATTGTATTTATGCGCTGACAGCTGGCAAACGGCAAACGCTACACAAAATATTCGCCAAAAGGGTTTTCCAGCTTGACAACATTCTGTGAGTGTGTGTGCGTTAGGGTGTGTGTGTGTGCGTGTGTGTGCTTGTTGTTGCCTGTTGGTAGGACGAAGTCCATGACAACAACGTTGCTGGCAAAGTCATAAATTTCGCAATGGCAGCGTTCCCGGCACGTGGAAATTAAGTGATGAATACCATAGGGCGCATAAACTTGCCAAAACACCACCAATCACACACACACACACACATACACACACACACACACACACATACGTATACACACGCAGCATTTAGGTCGCTGCGCCTGGCCATATAAATTGTGAAATTGTTGAAGCGCAAAGCGGCGCCCCTTTACCCGAACAGCACCGCGCCCACATATAAACATGCACGCAAAAATATTGAAAAATATGGCGAACGCTGAAATTTTGTGAAATATTTTTGCAGCACAACCCCACACACAGACACCCACATGTGAGTGTGTATCAGTTGGCTGCGTATCCAACGTGCCGTAAGCCTTTGGGCACTATTAACCCAACTCCTAGAGCTGCGCGCAACTGTCCAAACTCGCCTGACAGCCGCCACCCGCCCTTTCCCCACATCTCACCCTGCGTACAAACCGCTTTTGCAAATGATGCGCTAATCCAATTATTATCAATTCAGTGACAGGACGAAAGGGTTTGTCCAGCTCCAAGCGATATCTGCCCCACGGCATTGTTAAAAATAAACAAGCCGCCCAGTTGATTGAATTTAATATCCCAGATTTGCTTACCTGCAAAGAGATAGAGAGATGGAGAGAGTTGAGCAAAAGTGCGTTAAGAATACATTTTAAAAAATCTCTATTTGTATTTGTATTATTTTGGGCTTTCGCGCGTCGCACCAGGCACTTAGCTACCAAATAGCCCACTGATGTGCCTTGTCCCTGGACACACTTTATAGCCCCACATCAAAGCCAAATGCAAACTTCCGACATTGCCATTAGGCAGCTCATTTTAAATGCAAAATCCTTAAGATACAAAATGGCGGCAATATGCGCATATATATTAACATACATCTTTCCTTAATATGACTATTGCCTTATAACACTATATAGAACAAGAAATTTAATAACCTTTAGGTTCGGTTATGTAGATATATATATATGTATACTATTTATAATGAAGGAAACATTAACAAAATAAACATCTGGATTGTCATCCCAAATATATGAATAAACAAGTAAGAGGTTCTAGTCGGGAGCTCCCGACTAGGGGATACCCTGAACCCTCTTCTTCCAACATCAAATGCATTAATATATTCTATTTTAGAAGCTATATGTCAAGTTTGGTGACTCTAGCTCTTATTATTTACCAAAATTGCCCAAAAAACAGGATATCGATATCGATTGTTATCGATTGCTTGGAAACGGAGTGAGCTATCGAAAATCGGAAACAAACTCGATCTGCGCAGGCACTAGGAGCACCTACATCTAAAATAAATATAAAATCTAGCTATTATAGGTTCTGAGATCCTTGCGTTCATACATACGGACAGACGGACAGACAGACAGACGGACATGGCTAGATCGACTCGGCTATTTATGCTGATCAAGAATATATATACTTTATGGGGTCGGAGATGCTTCCTTCTGTCTGTTACATACATTTGGATTTTGCACAAATACAATATACCCTTATACCCATTTTTAATGGGTTCAGGTTATAGAAATGAAGAGTATATGAAGACAAACTTGAGAATCAAAGCTACATCGCTTCCTAAACCGAACGCCAAATCACAGATTTGGTTAGAGCAATTGACAGTTTTCATGTATATGATTTTATATATCTCTAAAATATTTTTTACATTTTTGTACTGTAAAGTTATGCGTATAAGATGGTATTGCATCACAGTACATTTAAAAATGATCGTTAACAATGTAAGCTAAAGCCTTTCAAAAGGACAATGGACTACCCCAAGGCGCATGTGAAGGCACGTATCAAAGTCAACTCACTTTTCGGCTGTCTTAAATTTTAAACAAATAATAATATTTGCCACGCTGCCGCAGGCAGGAATGGCAACAAAAGCCCGCCTGAAACACGCCCAAATCCAGGCAGCGTTAAAATGCCAAGACAAACAAACAAATACACACGCACACACTCAAGATACACACAAACAACATGACGGCAAATTATCTGGGGAACAGCAGCGGCAAATGTTGGCAAAAAGGGCTCCCAACAGGGCAGCTGCGGGGGCGTTGGGGTTGCCTGTAAGAGAGGGGGAGAGGGGTTGTGCTAGGTGTTGATACCGAGGCAGAGTGTTTGGCACTGCCTGATTGTGAAATCGATAAAGTAAATCGCTGAAGCGATAACATAATAAATTCTACGTTTCACGCTCAACTACACCGTGCTTCACGCCCCACCGCACCCCCTCCACACACTGCCCGAGCGCCATTCCCCACCTATGGCCAAAGGTGCCGCTGATATTTATACCCTGCATAGCTTTGCGAATCACTTCAGTTCACACAGAAGCCCCAACATTTGCTTTGTGTGACTGCGTGTGTGTATACATGTGTGTGTGTGTGTGTGTGTTAAGGGCACATCAATTTTTATGATCTCAAATTGCAAACGTATTGTAAAAGCGTTCACCCCTTCACCTTCCCCTAAAAAAAAAATATATAAAAACAGAACTGAGCAATGCAACAATCAATTTGTTTTCATTTTTTTTTTTTTTTTGTGTACCCTGTTTGTTTGCTTGTCTCACATAACTCAATGGAGCTCACACACATACGCACACACACACTCAACCATAATAATAACAACAATGAGGAGAACCCTTTTGAGCCTTTTGTATAACCCTTGAGAAAGTTGCGCACTGAAAGTTGGCCACAAAACCCAAATGGCATTTGGCAATTCAGTTTGTATGGGCATGTGTGTAGTTCTTAAGCCTTTTAGAGATGAGAGCTTTGGGTTGCAGTGACAGGCCAGTTAGCTGTGACAGTGACTGGGAGTGCAGAGGCACAGCAAATTGTACGAAAGTCACAGTTAAGTGAGCTTTAAGTGATGCTTTCAGTGATCTTTTATTTCGACACTCAGCGAGCTTTATTATTATTCAATTAAAATCTTTCTTTTGAGTTATTTGAAAATTAAATTTTTTTTATTTTCCAATTTTTATTTTACTGCTATATAAAAAAAAATAAATAAATTTAAGCTTAGAATTATAATCACTTGGCTCTGTTATATTTTATATTTGACTCTAGTCTGGAACATTTATTGAGAAATGCATTAAACGAAAATACGTGCATGTGACTGAAAGTTCACAGTTCCCGTTCACAGTGACCCAATCACCGTTCCTTTTTTAAATTGGAAACTCAGCCATAACTGAGCCGCAGCAAGCCGAAAAACTTTTCATTTCTTTGGGGCCCCTTTTTTTTCTTTATTTATATACATATATATATATCTGAGCATTTGCTGATTTCGCATTTATTTCGGTCGCACTTTTAACCTTTGCGCATTGTGTGCATGAAAAAATTATGAGTGGCATTAAAATTTGATGTTGATTCTGCGCTTTCGGTTTTCCCACCAGGCTGAATGCCATTTTGGGGCCTGCGACATAGCTGGGGCGCCTCCAATTGTCGGCTACAAATCATGTGGGGCCATCAACGCCAGCAATGCCTCTCACACTGTCATCAAGTACAGTTGTGCTCGACAGTTCTCGCAACTGGAGAGATCGGGCAAAAAGTACAGTTGTCAAGTTGAATTTATATCAATAGCTGTTATGCTCAAGCCTGCAGTTTTAAATACTCTAAACAAGGCAGAGTTCGTTGACTCTATGACAGAACTTGCGATTGTTTTGTAAGAGTGAAAGGCAACAATTATCCTTAAAACAGGATACCAAAGCCTTCGGTTAAGACTTTGCTCAAGTGCAAGAGTTTGTTTTTCTCTTAGCTCAACTAAATATTCGAATGCAGTGTATTTGAACTTCGGCTATGCAAGCAGAGCTGCTTCGTCTGGTGTTTTAGTGACTCCGCCTTTAGCAGTGTCATTTAATTGCTGGCCCAGGCTGACCAACATAAAATGCGCCAACATATTTCAAATGTCAAGCGAGGGCCACACAAATTGTTGGGCGGAGGTCGTCGAGGCCAAGACACAGACTGGAACTGAAACTGAAACTGGAACTGGACTTGGTAGAGCTTAAGGCGCTGGCGGCCCAAAGTGAAAGTGTTTTTGGGGGTGCACATAAATTTTTATTTAAAGAACACCCAGCAGCAACAACAACAACAACATCAACAACAACAACAACTGCAACACAAACCACGCACTTTATTACAGTTTTTTTGGGGGTGTAGGGTGGCTGACAATGCTTGCTTGGGTTATGCTGAGGTCGTGCATAGCTGACCTTTTGGGTTAAAACGGCACGTGGATTGCGGCGCTAATTGTAAGTTAATGTGGCATTTTTATGAGCGCTTTTCGGGACGCGTTAATTAAGTGAAATATGCTTGAAAATATGCTGCTGCCGGCTGGCAACTTTAGTTATGGCCATTAACTTATAGCCCAGTTAACGAGACTAAGCAAAACTAGTCAAGAAACTTGTGACACACAAAGCAAAAAAAAAAATGGCGAGCAGGGCACAAAAACTTTCTGACCTTAGCAATAATTTACACTTACGCGGAGGCAAAGTTAGCGCCACGCCCCGCGTCCAACGCCCCACGCTGGCTGCTGCTGCAAGTCGTTGCGGTCGGTTAACGCGACAATAAAAAACACTTTAAAAAATGTGCCCATTGTTGTTGGCCAAGAAAAGTTTTAATAAAAAGCAGCAGCGGCAGCAGCTAGGGGTTGTTTTTGTTGTTGTTGGGGGCTGCGCCGTGCCATAAAGTGAAAGTGCCCGAAACTTTGGGCGTGGAAATTGCAATTTCTTCTGCTTCCACTTGGGCTTATTGCGTAGGGCTGCGAGGTGCGGCTTTGGGGCGTGACGCATTGAGGCATAAATAACAGCAACATTATTCACACCAACAACAACAACAACAACAACAATTGCCGCCGCTGCTGCTGCTGCTGCGGCCTCAGTCTCTGCTGCCGCTATAGCACCCACAAAAAATACACGAAAACACGGCCATGTTCAGCAAAGCCGAATTTTAAATACCCTTATATGGCCTACGCTCTTGCGGATATGTGAGGAGAATATTAATGCTTGAAATTGCTGAGTTTGGTGAAGATATTTGAAGAAGGTGAAAGTTTGACTTTTCTTCAACAGATTCTTGTTGATAAGATTATGCTCGTAGTCAAGGTGCTGAAGATATTTTAGGGAACTTCATGTTCTAACGATCCTGTATGGTAGAGATACGATTTATTCAAACGCATATACGGCCTGCCAGAGAAAGACAGATCTATGCAGGCCAGAGAGACCAGTTTGCATAGAAGCAGGCAGACAGACAGATGGACATGGATTCAGATTAAGATATATTGTCACTATGTCAACATCTCTATGTTACTTCAATAATATACATATTTATATATATATTTTGAGATGTATACATCTTCGTGTTACACATTTCACGACAAAATAAGAATACCCTTAATAGGGGTAAAAAAAAACACGCCCCGTTGTATGCTATGGTTTTTGTTTGGCTGCTAAGCAAACTGTAAACTGTCTCAAAACCAAACTTAAGCACAACTTTCTTTGGCCAAAATAACAACAACATCAACTACAACAACAACAACAACAACAACAACAACAAGTACGGCAGCAGCTTAGTCAACTTGACTTTTTGGGGCGCTTTGCTTGTGTTAAGTTTATTTGCTTTATTTACGCTTAGCCAAGTTTTTACTTTTCTTCCCGAGCCCCAACAGAGCCCCCCCCCCTCCCCTCCTCCTAAAAATGCTTCCCGCCCGCATCTAAAAGTGTATTTTTTAACGCTTTAGCGAATTTTCTTGCACATTCAAGTTGTTCATTTCCTTTTTTTGATTTTTATTGGCAAAACTTTAGACGCATTTGAATTGAACCCGTGCTAATAGACGTAAATTAGTTAATCACATGTTGCTGCTAAACTTTTTGGCTTTTTTTTTTGGGGGGTTCCTTTTCTCTAACAAATAAAAAGTATTAACTTTAAAGTTTTTCTTGAATTTAAAAGTTTGCTTAGTAGCTGCAAAGGACATTATCGATAGCGTTCTCGATAGTATGCCTGTCGATATATTACCTGTCTATTGTTATTGAAAGTCTCGTCGTTAGTTTAATCGATCATTTTGTTAAATTAAGTAGGGCTATCGAAAATTTAAGCGATATAACAATAATATTACCCTTAATTCATTTTCTAAAGAGATATAGAATTGGAGGAGTCCGAATGCGGAGAAGATTGCGAAAAATAATGAATTCAAAATAATTAATATCGATATTGTTATCTACTCTATCGGTGATGCTTAGTAACAAAGTACTTCTTAGATTTGATAGATTTTAACGTCAATATTATTCCCACCTCTTTTTAAATGATAAAGCTCAGTGTAAGGCTAGAAAAAAATTGAATACAAAACAGAACAGAATGATGAACTATAACATACTATTTCGTTGAATTATTTTACTTTCAAGTACATTTTCTTATTTCCACAATGTGTTTATCTATTTTCCCATCACCCCACAAATGCGATTCTCAAACCCGGGATATAATTGGCTTAGGAATACCCGCAGAATTTTGATTTGATTTCATTTTTAAGGGTTTGTCAGCTGCACGCACAGAGCTGCCGTGAAAATACACTTTATATGGTGGCTAATATTTAATCTTAAGAGTTTTTCATTTCATTTTATGTTTTCTTTGAAGTTTTTCACAGTATTCGTTCTTGTTGTGCCCTGTTGTTGTTTTTCTTAGGGCATTATGAACACCCGAGTGGCAGCTACCGCCCCCACGCTCGCTTCCTATTGCCACACAAACAGCTGGCCGCATTTTGTTGACAATTTGCAGGGAGAGGAAGGGGGCTGCTGCGGTCGTTGGGCCGCTGATTTTTATGGGTTTTACCTTGCGGCTCATTTGAAATGCATTGCAATTACTTGACTGCCCAAGCTGCCACTTAGAATGGATGGTCCCTTGTAACGGTTAATTTGTTATCTGAGTGGTCAGTTCTATCGTCTCATCTATCTCATCTCCATTTATCTCTATATGGCCATCTATCTAGCATTCAATGTGATTGCAATGACTTTATCTTATTATACGCCTGATTGACCATAAAAATTGAGACGCCGCTTGGCCATAAAAATGAAAAGTTGTATAATTTTCGCACAGCACTTTGATGTTGCCCTCGGAGCTACTTTTCGGTTCTCTTTCGTTTTTTTTTCTCAGACATTAAATGGCGCAAAAATATTGGCACTCCCTTGGGTCAAATGCGTACCGATTGCCCACTATCAAAACTTTACCAGTTTTGCCTGTCTACCACGCCTTTAATTTGTCTCATTTTCAGTTTGCTCCGCAGCTTGTTAAGTTTTATTTTTACGTCTACGTTTTGTTGTCTTGCCACATAAAGTTGCCTAATTAAATGAATTTATGTTTTATTGCTTCATTGTAAGCACTCAAATTTGATGCTAGACGCCGCCGCCGGGCCCCCAACAACAATTTATTCAGACGTGTCACGTAGAGCTTCTCCACGGAGTTTCTTTCCAATATATATAAATGTATGTAGTTATATAAATATCGTATTTAATACTTGAGGGAGTCCCGGCCACTGTTTTGGGCTCTGCTACGCTGTGTCCTTAATTATTGCGTTAAACTGTGGCAGACAGTCGCATTCGTTCCGATAAGGGACAGGGACACGCGTGCCTCGGCATAAGCAAAAAATATGTGTGTAAAAAACAAAACCCCAAATGCCAGCGACTGGCAGACAAAAAATGTCACAAAAAACATTTAGATTGGGGTTAGATATGGCAAGAAAAAATAAAGAGATAAAGTCAGCCATGTTGAAGAGACGTATCGAAAAATATGTATATACATATTGATTGGTGTTCGTAAAATGTGAACGAAAATAACTTGTTGAACGATGATATATAAGAACTATAAGCGAATTTAACATTATTATAACTTGAATAAGCTTATTCTTTAATATTCGAAGGAAAGCGAAGCCTAAAGATATATTTTAAATGTTTTTTCATTTAGCTGAAATCTTGTCCAAGATATATCTATTTCAAAACTATTTATATATACATTTTGTTTTACTTTAGAATTTAGTTTTCGATTCAAGTTGGTTTCTATAAAGGTTGATATATGTACATAAAAGCTGCTGCATATAATTTCAATAATATGCATTGAAAAACTTTGATTTTTACATTGTAAGCATATCATAAATAATCAACTAACCCACACTGCCCTTGACAAGGCCTTGCAAATAACTTTAAACTTGTTTTTGATGACAAACTGAAGAAAAATGTTGCCATAAACGGTGGCAGAGCCTAAAACTCCGTAAGCAGCTCGATGAATGAGTGAGATTCTCAACTCGCTTCAACCTAATGCGAAAGTTGCAATACTCACTTGGCCCTGTCTTTTGGTAAGGGTCTAAATAAGCGGCAACTGTGCTGTAATTTGTAGACATTTCTCATAGAGCTGCCGTAGGGCGACAAACAGACAAGCAGACAGACACACAGACACAGAGTCACACACACACACTCGCACACCCACACAATCAGCGCGCATTACGCAGAGTCAGACAAAGTTTTGTGCGTCGCGTTGCTTTTACCCGGGCAACACGCATGTTGTCTGCGCCTTGTCTGCCTCTTAATGGGGCGAGGGGGTTGGGTGTTGTGGGTTAGAGATTCACGCCCACACATAACGCACCCACCTGGCAAAGATTTATGTAGTCCAAAAGGTGTGCGCGTCTTAAAGTTGCACGGAAAAGGCAATGAGCATAAATTTATGCGCCAGACAATGGCAAAAAATAACAGAAAGGGGCTGCAAAGGGGTTGGTGTGTGGGTGTGTGTGTGTGTGTGTGGGTGTGTGGGTGAACGCCGTACTCGTTGTGGTCAGCATAATTAGGCTGCCATTAGCAGCGACTATGACTGTTGGTTCTGGCATTTTTGCTGCATAACTCAAAAGCCAACTCAAAGATATTTGCAGAGATTTTTTTTTACTTTCGTTTAGCATTTCTTGTGGTCAAAAGTTTTGTCTGCGGGCAGGGTTAGGGGTTTTGGGTGATATATATGCTCAACATTGAAAAGGGGTTTGGCTCGCAATCGGGTTTTATTTGTCGGTAGCACGCAAATGCATTATTAATGAGCGCGTTGTAGCGCTTGATTTATGTGCGACACTTAATTAGGATCTTTCCAAATGAAATACGTATCGATTTTCAATAGATTTTGCATATTTCTGTGTTGCCTACATTTAAACGCGAGCACTCGAATATAAATCAAATGACACAAGCTGCATAAAAACTACACACAAACAGTCGGGCATAAATAACCACAACAAGCGCAGTGTAAATACAACAATTCAATCCGAAACAGGCAGCGCCTTTTAAGCACCAGCTGCCACGCCTCTTTTTATGTAATTTCTCTTTTTATTGCTCGGTTCCTGTCATAAATATTGCAATTAAAATGACACAATTTTTATGCCCTTAAATAAAAAAGAATGTTCTAAATATTAATATGTGGGGTAGTATGGACTGCAGCAAGGGCTTTCAATAGCCTGAGAATCTCCTTTTGGAGGACGTGTTCGATATGTGGGTTACTTAAGACTAAACACACTTTAATATATTTACACATTTCGTATGCTATAAACGGATTTTTCATATACCCTGTGCCCGCACTAGTACTAGTGTTTTAGTATTCGAGATATCAATAAATATTATAGACTCACATAATTACATCTATGTATCTATATTTATTGACTTATCTATATATCTATATACCTATATTTAGCCTTATCTATCTCTCCATCTATCTATATATCCTTATCTATCTGTCTATCTATATATAACTATCTATCTATATTAAGGACATATCTATTTATCAATATCTCTATATTAATAGACTTATCTATCTAAATTTCTATATTTATAGACTTATCTATCTATAACTCTATATACAAAGATCGATCTATCTATCTATCAATCTATCTATCTATTTATCGATCCACCCATCTATCTATCTATCTATTTATCTATCGATCTATATCTCCATATTTATTTTTGTCAAAATTTCTATATATATGGACTTATCTATCTATATATATGTTTATAAATGTCCACATCCTTAAAAATACCTAAAAAGTATACGTCTATATGTATTTATGGTTATGTTCTCTATAATATATGATATACGAATATCTACAGGGTATTTGATTGTCAATCACTTCAATTTAGCACACTTTTCAGTGCTCGTTGACTTTTGTTTGGCTTTCGACTGCATTTAAAAGGTTGTAAAAAGTTATGAACATATTGCTGGGGAAAGTAAACACACAACATTTATTGTATAGCAATTATTTTGGCTTATAAAGCTGAAAAACAAATAAATATTAAAACAAAAAAATATGTTTGCAGCTTATGAGATTTAGTTATTAACTAAGTCCTTAAGCGGGCATTTAACGCAGTCAAACTAGAAACAGAATCAGTTAAAATGAATAAAATAAGCTATAGCTGAAAGTCTTTACATGAAACTCAGAAAGTAAGCTTTCAGACATTTATCTAGATATGATCTAAGCTTAAAACGGGAAAGATACAAATATTTAAATCGGTTTGGTTGAATCTTTTTTTGGTTTATACGAATCAATCAAAGCAGTTCTATTTAAACAAACTAAAAGCTCAAGGAAAATTCGGAAATGTTGTAAAAAGCTAAATCTGCTTGAATTTGTTTAAGCTTGAATATATATTTCTAGCTTGAAATAAATCAACTCGATTAAAGTTTATTATTATGTGGTTTTAACACAACAAGAATGGCATAAAGAACTGTCAAATATAATAAATATTATATGTAACATATTAACAATTAATTAATTTTGAATTTCACCCTAGAATGCTTCTAGAATTAATATAAAAAGTTATTATTTATTATATAATAAAATATTTTAATAATTATAGTAATATTATGAAAATCATTTTATCGCGGGGATAATACATGCAAAGTTCGCGAACTGAATGCACATTTGATATATAATTAAATTGAAATCATGTGAATTATGTAATCACATTACAAGAACATAATCGTGGTAGTTGTTGTTGTTGTTGTTGCTGTTACAAAAACAAATTGCGCAATTTATTTGTAATTAGCGCAGCTAATTTATGCCAATTTATGTACCGGGAGCAGAAAAAAGAGTTGTACATGGGCATTTTTTCGTAAGCGCTTTTGCATACGTTGTTAAATAAGCAGCAATATATAATTTAAAAAAATAATACAAAAAAAAGTTAATGTAAAATTAAGTTGTTGGCAAATTAAAATTGGTTTAAAGCGATGATATGCTGCATTAAAAATAAAGCCCCAAAATTTTTGTGCGTTATATGCGAAGCACGTGCGCATAAATTAAATTATATGTTGATGCGGCTGGTAACCCTGGCAGCAGCGGCAGCGCCAGTGTTGGGCAACTGACAGTATATCAAATTTCATTCATTAATTTCCATTTGGCAATGCCATGCCTGTCGTCTGCGACCAGACTACACAACATTTCCACTGACTATCCATCAGGGTTTTTGCTTCTATTTCTTTTCGGCGAATATGGGTTGTTGGGGGTGCGGCAAACCCCTAGGGTCGTTCCAGTTCTGCCTGGCAGCGTGTAATACAAAACCTGTGCGCTGTTTGCTGTTGTCTGTTTTGTGTTCGGTTGCCTAATCATGTATGAATGAATAATGACACGAATTTGACAAAGCACAAAATGTGTAGACATAAAAGACAAGCAGTCTCTCCCCCGCTGAAATTTATTCATGCAAGTAAATGTGAAAAATATAAAAGAACTGGAAGCAAAAAAAAAAAACGAAGAAACAACAAGCAGGCATAGCCATGCCGAAGACTAAATATCCTGGCTATAATCTGATCTTAGACAAACAATATTTGACGAATTATTGCTTTATGATACATCTATTCTATATTTACAAGTTTTAGGTTTATATAAGAAATATTCATTAGAAAATTTCCATATAATATGCCACATGATTTTTCACAGCAAATCTCTTTCGACTGATCACGCACTAATATAATTTATGTTAGCTCTTGCACATTTAATGACAAAACTTAAATACCCTTTAGGAGTGTATAAGAACCCAAAAATGTGATATAACAAATTTGTTTGGCCAAGCCCGTGCGCTGTGATTTACCAACGACGACAAGTAAAAATTGCAAAACGCGGCTCAGCTTACAGCAGCAGAAACAGGAGCTGGGCACCCTGAATGGGCGTGCCAGGGGGAGGGGTCGGGGGGCAGTTCAAAAGAGGGCGTGGCTATTTTAAAACACATCTAAGTCGTGAGGCTGTGGCCAGCGGTTGCTTTTAATTATAGCACTTTGGAGCAGCACAGTTAACTAAGTAGCTGAAAGTGGCCAGAAAAGTAGCCGACCCCTACACCTACCCGCCTCCCACCCTGTCAAGAGGATACGCTGCCAAAGGCTCACAATAAAAAAAGAAAAAGAAGCAAATTTGAATTTATTATTAATGTACTTATGCTGCAGCGCGCTGAGACGAGCGCCTGCCCCTAGTTGTATGCTATGATTTTTGGTGTGCTTGAGTCCTTGCGGCACGGGACACACCCACACAGGCACAGATATAAGGGCGAGTGCCAGTGCGAGTATTATGAATTTGTAATGACGCCTGTAACGCACACTAAGCCGCCCGAGATGCAAACAACGTAAGCAGAGCAAAGAAATAAATTCATATTTCTTGTTGTGTCTGTTTTTTTATCTACATTTCGCAGCTTTAATTAGATCCAAGGGAAAGTTGCTTGTTAGTTAATATATATATATATATAAAACAAACAAAAGTCTAGCCTAACGAAAAGAATTGAATACGTTTTTTAAACGCCGCAGAGGCTAAAATAATACATCTTAGATTTCTATTTGTAGGTATGAATTCAATAAAAAAAACTAAATATTATTTTATTATTTATTATATATTTTGATGTTATTCTAAAAGTAGCTGAATTTATATCGTAAATCATTTTTACATTTGATAAATAAATTATATAAACGAATAAACGAAATAGTTGCAGCTACTTTTAGCTTAGCTGCAATGTTAACAATTTAACAAAATAAGAAAGAAAGAAAGGGCATTAAGAGAGTCTACTTATAAGTTAACAGAATAACTAACAGCTTGTTGAACGAAATACGGAAATCTGACGCTACTCTACTGAACTCTACTCTACTCTACTCTACTCTACTCTACTTTACCAGTTAACATTTCGGATTTCTTTACATAACTTGAAATGTTAAGTTGTGTTTGAAATTTAGCCACTTGATAGAGTCTGACATTCTCATTCTTTTAAATAGGTTAACATGCTGAGTCCCAGTTCAAATAAAAGAAAATAAACTCTTTTTATAAGATAAGAAAGTGATAACAGAGACATGGAACGTTGGCAAACAGAGCCATTTAACAGAATTACAAGATCCGCTTCTGTTTAAGCTTTACATAGTATTTTGCTTCACACTTAACATACTTCACGTAACGGCTGAATATTCCCAATTTAGTTAAGAGCTTAGGCAGAGTGAAAATATTTTTAATATTCTTAGCTACGCTGACCTATTTCAGAAAAAGAAAACTACACTCATATACTTTAGCAAAATTATGGTTCCAAAGTTTTTCACTAAAGAAAGAGCACAAGAGCAGTTCCTGTACACACACACGTTCTTAATTTTGTTCTATTGTAGCCTTTCACAAAGTTTGATTGGATGAAGCAGACAAGCGCCTTATGATTTCATCTTTGTCTGTGTCACATTTTCATTTTCTTATACGCTGAATGCGTAAAAAGGGTATAAGGATTTTATGCAAATGTACGTAACAGGCGACGCGAGGCCGCTCTGCCTAAGGTAGTATTTACAAATTCTTGCCTGGCATCAAGGCGATATAGCCTGTCTGTCCTTCTGTATCTTTTAGAGTCAGACACCTAAAGAATTGATCGTTAACTTATCCTCTTTCCATGGAATCGATACATAACATCAAGCTACTGTCTTTTGATATATCATATCCAGTTAAACTAGAGTCAGAATATTTGTCAATAGTCCACACAGATCAGCTCGGCGCGTGGTTGAAGGTATCTCCTAGTCTAGCACTTTTGACTAGAATACGTTTAGTTGTCTTTTTGGAGTGCATGTAAAAAATGGCAAACATTTAAAGTTTGTTACGAGACGAAACGCCAAACTTTTGGCCTGGTGCAGGAAGAAAAACTGTGCATTGACATGACAAGCCAGACAGAAGAGGGCACAAGGAGGCGCCTCGAGAGGGTCTGAATGTGTGCCTTTGGGGGTGCATAAAAAATAACACACGCACACACGGGAATTAGGGACATGTCATATGTATGTAGCGCACATTTGTGCTGCGCGGCTGGCAAAAGCTTTTTATAATTCATTTGCCAAATGCAACAACAAAATTTGGCATTTCATTTGCGCAACAAAACGCAGCTAGGGGCTGGGGGCGGGACGGCTGGTTCAAACAATAAAAGACGAGGCGTGAAAATGCCGCAGGTTGAACATTTAACACCAACTACAAGAGCCAGCACGCACTTCCCAGCGGCCAAGTCAAACAGGATAATCGCCAGACCACGCAGGCAATTAACGTTGCCAGGACAGCAGCAAGAGCGCGGGGCTGCGCGGGCGTCGAGGGGCGCCCGTGTGGGCTTTTGGGCCGACTGCATGACACTGTGCAACAAAATTGCGGCCACTTGATATTTGTGTTTACTCAACAGCAGTTGTTGTTGTTGTTGTAAGTTCCTGTTTATTTAGTATACTATTAATTATTATAGCCAAACTACCCGTAATCACCGCCGTCCCCTTAGACACGCAGGACTTGCAGTTTGGCTTTGCCAAAACACATTTATTATTTGATTTGAAATCAACATTTTTCGGCCAGCAAGCGTAGTTGGGGGCGTGTTGACCGCCCCCAAATTTGAAATGCAATTGCGAACGGCAACATTTCATTTTGAGCAGCACAGTCAAGGATACAAGGCCTGGCCATATCCTGGCACAAGCACTTGAGAATTGCCAAACAAAAAGCTTCGGCAATGCAATAAAAATAGCCAAGAAAAAAACAAAAATTTATTTTCACAAAACTTGCGCGCAAAAGCTAAACAAAAAGTGTTGAATGCCCCATTCTGGCCAAAAGTATATTGCACAAAAAGCGAATTGCCTCAAAGCCAGAAACAGCAAATTGAAGGCGGATGAGGGCAAATATAGTTAAGCTGAACAACTATGAGATATCCTGGACTGATAAGGAAAACATATGCGAAACATAGTTAAAGCTTTTTTCTTGCCTTGTTGTTGAAAATTTATATATTTAAGATGTACATATGTGAGGCTTACATAAAATGCATCTCCTCAGATTCTAGATAAATAAATAAATTGTTAATATTAATAATATTTTTAAGATTTTTTTTTTTTTGTATATTTTGATAATATTCAGTTGTTTGTGTTATTTAATTTATTTTTTATACTTTTTTTTTATATTTAATATAAATAAATTGTATAATATAAAATATATTTCTTTTTGGTTCTTTCTATAAATCTAAAAATCTTCAAGATTTTCGGCTGACTCTCTATAAAGATTTTGCTAGTCAATCATTTTTGCACAGAGCATTTTATTTTCAATTTCTTTCTTAAACTTTTTAAAAATCTTTTTTTTAGTCAATCTGGAACTATTTCAGTAGTAAATCTATTTAAGAATATATTCATTTTATAGTGCGAACCGAAATGATTACTTATCTAATTAAAATGTGCCCTTCTTTGATGCAATACCCATTTTAAGGAGTGTTTCACCAATCTATCAGAAATTAAGGCTTATAGACCCGCTTTGAGAGGAAATTGCTTTTGCTGAGTGTAGGAAAAATATGTCGCTGGCATTGCAACTGCCGCAATGTGTCGCGGGTAACAGGATGGGCAACGGCATCAGTTTCGGTTTCGGGTTCGGCGGCTAGTTGGTTTTTGGTAGTCGCAAAAACTTTATTTTTGTTTCAATTTGCGATAAAAACAAGCAGCAAAATAGCGACAACAGTCGCCAGGGCAGCCAGGGCAATGTCACCAAATGAAATTTAACAACCCGATGGAAAGTGGGAGTGGTCGCCAAATGGGAGAGTGTGCAGCGTGGCAGCTGGCGTCTTGGGTGCTTTGGCTTGGCACAAAAGGCACAAGAAATGCATTTGCTGTCGCTGCTTGTTTTTCAACATTCACAATAAATTTGCAGAGAACAGGCTCAAGCTCACGCCCACGCCCACGCTCAAACTCGGGCTCGGGCTCAGGCTTAGGCGGGGGCACAGTGTCCTGGAGTGAAACAAAAGCGCATGCAGCCAGGACACTTTTTAGTCCCGATGTCCTGTGCTGGCTCATTGCTCGCCAGTTGAAATGTAACGGATGCTGAGCTGCGCTCTGCAAATTTATATACAAACAGGATATGACAGGCAGGAAGCAGGCAGCCCCTCAGCAGCCTGTTCGCCTGTCCCAAGTGCAGCTTCTACTATTTCTGTTGCTTATGCTAGTCTCTCTCTTTTTTTTGCCTGAATTTTAATGCCAGTATGGTCTATCTTAAGTTGCCTTTGGCTTAGCTAAACACCGCCTCAGGGCCAGAGCGAGTTGAGCTGACTCGAGCCGAGTTGCCTCCACTTCAAGTGGGCAACAGAAACAATTTCTTTAAATATTTGATGCGATGTACATGCCGTGCATTTGCTATTCTTTCAACACGCTCACATGAACTACGCATATTTATTGACAAATATGCACTTCACAAGCAAATATGAAATAAACACATCGCACGAAGTTCAGCTGCTTGGAACTGCTCTATAGTCCCGTAAGGAATAGCATAACATTTATTTTCTTGTCTTTAAGAATTTCCCTTTTTCTTTTCCTTAATATACTATTTAGTTGCTTCGCTCACAATACATTATATGTGCACTGCATGTTCTCTCAAAACTAAAACAATGCCCTACTTGTACTCTATGCTTACTCGAAGAGTGTTCGAGAGTACATAAACTTGTGGTAAAGCATGTAAAGACATACTTCGCTCCCCCCTTATAAGTTACGCTTTACAATTCTTCTCTTCAATTTCTATCAGCCTTCAAGTTTACTTTATGTGCAAGCACAAAATATCTTGATATTAAACTGCCATTTGAAATCCGAAAATAAAAGACAACTTGTTAGTAAGAATAAAAAATAAAATAAAACCCTGACACAATAAAAAATGCAGTGGGTGTTAAAAAGCGTATTTATTAGCAATTTAGAAAGCGAAATCAAAGTACTAAACTTTCGAATGGGGCAACAAAATATTTATAGCCTGCAATGCACGCAATTGTGAACTCAATATTTTAACCATAAGAGCGCGCATTATACGCATTATATCGATAGTTATATGGCCAGTGGAAAGTACGGACAGTAAATCTGTGGACACACAACTAGCACGAGTAGCATATAAATCACGCATACGCAATGTTTTCCAATTGGTGAATACTATAAATTACCGCGTCGACACAATAAACAACGAGAACAGACAGATGAGAGAGTCTAAAGCTGAAAACAAACCACAAATGGATGGCGAGAAGAGAGAGAGAACGAGAGAGAGAGAGAGAGAGGGAGAAGAGAGATAAGTGTGAAACGAGCAAAGGCTGAGAAAAGCACTCAATGCTGCATTTGATTAGAAGCGACTTTAAAGCATCTCTCAGAGCTAAGGGGCGCGGAGTGTGCATATTTTGGGCCAAATTTACTAGAGAAAATTATTTAAAAGTTTTCTCATATTTTTAATATAGCTATACACAGTTATATATGCCTTGCTTACCATTCGCCTAAATTTATAATAACAACAAGTAAGAGGTTCTAGTCGGGAGCTCCCGACTAGGGGATACCCTGAACCCTCTTCTTCCAACATCAAATGCATATATATATTCTATTTTAGAAGCTATATGTCAAGTTTGGAGACTCGAAATTGCCCAAAAAGCAGGATATCGATATCGATTTTTATCGATTGCTTGGAAACGGAGTAAGTTATCGATTATCGGAAACAAACTCGATCTGCGCGGGAACTAGGAGCATCTACATCGAAAATTTCAAGTCTCTAGCTCTTCTAGGTTCTGAGATCCTTGCGTTCATACAAACGGACGGACGGACGGACAGGCCGACGGACATGGTTCGACTCGGCTATTGATGCTGATCAAGAATATATATACTTTATGGGGTCGGAGAAGCTTCCTTCTGCCTGTTACATACATTTGGATTTTGCACAAATACAATATACCCTTATACCCATTTTTAATGGGTTCAGGGTATAAAAAGAATAACAAATAAACAACGCGCTACAAAATCTTGAAAAACAACTCGGGTGCAACAAATCAAAACATCACAATCTAAGAGGGAGAGAGAGATAGACAGAGAGACAGCAATTGAGCAGATAAAGAAGAAGAGTAGCTGTTGGGAAACAACTTTATCCAATTTCTGATGGTGTTTATGCCTTTGCGTGAAGGGTATCATCACTTATTTCACGAATATTTTAAAGCTCGGAAGAACAGAAAAACTTTTCAACTTTATATATCTAATATAACATTAATAATAATATATTATTAATCCTATTGGCCGCAACAATGGATTCTAAATAGACATACTTATATTAATTAGATAAAAATAAAATTTTCGAAGAGTTTTCTAAACTTTTTTGTATTTCTAAGATATAACTGAAAATTTGAGTTGCTGCCTTTCGTCTAGATTCTATATCTATAGATTTTAATTTATTGAAATCAAAAATGAGAACAATTTTTTGTTATTTTTATTTTATTTATTTTTTTTACTTGGTCTAACTAATAATATTAATATAAAATATTAATATAAAATATTAATATAAAATATAATATTAATATAAATTTAAATAAAAATGTAAAGGAATTAAACAATTTCTTTCATAAACTTTGTTTTAACTTTAGTTCATAAGAATTTTAAATATAAACTCAGATGTTTAACATAGTATAGTAAAAGTATTTTTAATTCCATATAAACAATAACTGGCAATACTTAAGAAAAGGTTTTTTTTTTTTTTTTTTATTTGTTAACTATGAATAAACTTTGAAAATAAAGTAAGAAGCAATAAAACATAACAGATTTGTTTGAGCTCCAATGACTTCAAACAATATATATTTGATTAAAGTTTGCCCTTTTTGATAAAATAGATTAAATACGTTAGTTAGTTTAATTTAATGGAAAATATGTGGAACTTGGCTAAAGCGTAACAGTAAATCACCCGGCGCTCGGTCAAAAACTAAGTTGTAGTTCAATTAAAAACTTTTGTTTATATCTTGGCTAAGGAAATCTACAACAACGGGCTATACAACAACGGCTATATAAAGATTATATTATAAGGCACAAAAATTTGACTATTTTTATATATATATATATATATATATATATATATATATTTCAGATCAGAAATATATCTTTAAACTCTAATTGTTTGTGAGAGCATTTAAGCTGCGGCATGTTTTCACAACACTTTCTTGTCCGACTTTCTATCTTTATTTTGCGCTGAGACGAGCATATAGCGCATAAGCACGTACAAATCGCATTTCTTAGGCGCTAGTCTTATCCTTTTTTATGGTTCTGTGTGTGTGTGTGTGTGTGAGTGTGTGTGTGTGTTTGCGTGTGCCTGCCTGTAAGTATGCTACGGCAAAAGGCAACGCTTGTTTGGCTGTCAGATTTACTTGTCTACTCTCGCTCTCACTCCCTCCCTCACTCTCCCTCACTCTCATTCTCTCTCTCTCTTTCACATACCGACTCCCTCTGTTTCTCTCTCCCTTTCTCCATTTCTCACGCCCTCTGTATGTGTGTGTGTGTGTGCTATAAATTGACAGCTAAATCTGCAAAAACATGATAAGACAAGCGACATGCCAATGCGGCCAAGGACTACGCCCGCCTGCACCTAGCTCTGCCCCAATGTATCTGCTATCTGTGTTTATATCTGTATCTCATCTATGTGGGCCAGGCCTCTATATCTATTTAACCCAACAACAACAACAACAACAACAAAAACATAACCAAATATTTTGGGCAACTGGCTGCGAAATTGCTTTTCGATTTATTTTTATATGTCTGCCAAGTTGCGAGCATTGTGACAAATTAGTCTTAAGGTTTTGGCCTCTATTGTTATTATTGTTGTTGTTGTTGTTGTTGTTGTTGTTGTTGCTGAGCTGGCAGAATTTTATAAGATTTTTATCAGACCAAAACATGTGCGCCAGCCAAAAAGATAGCACAGTTGGGCTTAGGCCGCGGTTTGTTTTGACAGAACTATTTGTATTTGTTATATATATTTATAATTTATTTACCGAAATATTTGGTTAAATTCAAACAAAATTGCGTTTTCATTTAGTCTCGAAAATAAAAACGCCGGATCACGAGCCAGCCAAACAAACAATTAATATTCATTTAACTTAACTTAACTAAACTTTTTAAAATTATTTTAAATACTTTTTAATTTTTTGGAACTATCTTTCTTTATTTTTTATTTAAGTCTAACTATTTATTGTTTAAATAAATATTGTCAGCTTCTTTATTATTATTAAGTTTAGCTTTATTTTAATTTTTCTGTTATTATCTGGAACAACTTAAATTAAATTTGTATGAATATTTACAATCTACTTATTCTACTGGTAAGTCTTATATACAAATTTACAGTGTCAACTATATAAATCGATCTGGGAGATCTATTGGGTGAGACCTTCGTAGTCTCCTCCGCGTTCGGAGTCCTCCAATTCTGCGCCTATTCAGAAGACGCCTAGCCAGTCGATTAGGATGACTTCTCAGTCGCGCTATATAATTTGCGGCCTGTATATTTATTATGTCCCCGACTTTGGGCACTCCTAAGTCTTTTTCCAAGTCGGAGGTTCTCATATACCAGGGGGCACCAGACAGATATCGGAGCGTTTTTGCTTGGAGCACCCTGATTTTTGAAAGACTGGACTTTGCAGCAATGCCATATACCTGGATACCATAACGCCAGGCGGGAGCTATGCAGGATTTATAAATGGTGACTTTATTTTTCAAAGATAGCGCATTTCTACTGTTCAGAAGCCATCTTAGTTTTCTTATTCTGTTCTTTAGGGTTACTGAAACACTTGTGATGTGCTTGTTAAAGTTCAAGCGTCTGTCTAGGTGCACACCTAAGTATTTGTGGCTGTTGAAGTGCGTCACCAATTGGCCGCGCAAGAAAACTCCCGGACACATGTCCCTCCGTAGCGCATAGGTCACATTGGCGCATTTATTTAAATTAATGCCAATATTCCAGCGCTTGGCCCACATTTCAAATTGGTGGAGATATTGCTGCAGGACGTCGGTAGCTTCGTAGACACAATCGTTTCTTGACAAGATGGCTGTGTCATCTGCAAAAGTGGCGATTGTAAGGTCGTGGGGGTCCGCGACTTCAATTGTAGAGCCAGTGGGCATATCGTAGGTAAAGAGGGTGTAGAGCGTGGGCCCTAGCACACTCCCTTGAGGAACGCCAGCCCCGATGGCCTTCATGTTTGACTCAACTCCATCGAGTACTACCGAAAATGACCGGTTTGTCAAAAATTCTGCACAATTAAATATAGTTGAGGTGGCAGTAAGGGCTTAATTTTGCAGAGTAGCCCATCATGCCAGACTCTGTCGAAGGCTTGTTTTATGTCTAAGTACGCTGCCACTACGTACTCTTTGGCTTCGAAACCCTCGAGGATAAAATTCACCACCCTATTTAGCTGTTCCGGTGTGCCATGAGATTTTCGGAACCCAAACTGAAAGGGGGGAATTTTTTCTTTAATTCTGTCCAAAGACAGCAGTCTCGTAAGCAGACAACGTTCGAATAGTTTTCCGATCGTGGGCAACAAACTAATAGGCCTGTATGAGTCTAGGGACGAGGGGCTCATTCCAGCCTTATAGATCATGCATATTCTCGCCTTTTTCCATTGGCTTGGAACATGCCCCAATCTCAATACCGCATTAAAGATTAACACTAAAAATAGGACTGCTCTGACCGGCAATGCCTTTAGTGTTATGTTGTCGATGCCATCATCGCCAGGAGCTTTTCTTGTCTTAAGTGCTGCTATGTGGTCTGATACTTCGTTGACAGTGATTGGAGCAACTGGGAGGCTTAGCTGGCCTGGGCTCTCCAGTGTGAGTTGAACCCTTCTGTTCATGCTTGCCGAACTTGTATTAAAAGGCTTGAAGCGATCCTCCAAGTCTTCGGCAAATGCATCAGCCCGTTCCTTTGGGGATCTGGCCCAAGATCCATCAGGCTTTCTGATCGGAAATTTGGGGGACACTTGCTGTTTGTGCCTTCTCGTCAGTCTCCATAGGGAGTGACTTGAGGATTCATCTGGAGAAACATTTTCCAAAAAACGGTCGGTTTCCCTTTGTCTATTCAGCTGCAGCAGCTTTTTGACACGGTTCGACACTCTACGGTAGATCCTGTCCACAATTGGATCTCCGGTTCGACAGTACTGCCTTCTAATCCTTCTCTTAATCAGCAGTAGTGTATGGATTGCTGGCGGAAGTCTCACTTGTGGTCGTGAGCTTTCTGATCGGCTTACTGGCGCAGAAATGAGGGCTGCCGAGTGAACCTTGTTCAGGAATAGCGCATATACATCTTCGATGTCTTCTGGTGCAAGTATTTCCAAGTTTAGGTCTAGAGTTTCCTCTAGATCTCGTCGAAAAGCAGCAATGTTGGCTCCAGGAGGCAGCAGACGACCTTTAATTGTTTTGCCCTTTGGAATACAGTCGTAACCAACTACTAGTGGGATATGATCAGAGGATAGCTGAAACTCAGGCCTTATACTTAAGCCATCTGGGTGAAGTCCGTTATAAATAAAGAAGTCAATGGCACTCGGCGTGTAACTTTGGGCAAACGGGAAATGAGTGGCTTGCCCAGTCGCTAGTATTTCAGATGATGAGTTTTGCACCGCGTCCAGTAAGCAGGTGCCTCTTGCGTTAGCTCTAAAGCAACCCCAGCATCTGTTTTTTGCGTTAAAATCGCCTCCTATAAGGAACATTCTTCCTAGTCCGCTAAAAAGTTGCTGGAATTCCATTGCTGACCACGACAGTTGCGGCGGGAGATATGCCGAAGCAATGGTTAATTCACCCCTGCTAGTTGCAATCTGGATGCTGGCCATTTGCAATTTCTCCATCCTTACCGGTTCATTTTGGAAATATTCGATCTCCTGCTTAATAAGCACCGCCGCTCCTCCTCTTGCTCTATCGCTAGGATGATCCGCTTTGTGAATTTTGTAGCCTGGAATAAAGATGGATACACCGGTCTGAAGCCAGGTCTCTGTAATTAGCATCACGTCAATATTATGTTCAGTTAGGAAGTGCTTAAGCTCCTCCACATGCCCAGAGATACCACGGGCATTCCACAATCCGAGGCTTAGTGAATTGTGCATCATTTTTTGGCGTTCAATAGACTCAGACACATTTGTTTTAGGAACTGATTCGTCTCCTGAAGTTCCTTAAACATAGCTTGTAGAGTGTCGACTTTCACAGTGAGTGCTTCTATTGCAGCCTCCAGCCTTGAACTATTGTGGGGTGGGGTATCTTGGTGCTTGGGGGTAGGGTTCCTAATTGACGTCTCTTTATTGAACTTTTCCAGCCCAGTACGCAGAGTATCGGCGTACGAAATATTTCCTCGCACTAAGGTTGCTGGAATGTGTTGCTGACGGTCTTTTTTGCCACTGACATTACTTTTAAGTCCTAGACTTACTTTTGGTCTTCTTTCTTGCGTTCTAGCTTTGAACACATTGCACCCCTTATGCCAAGCCTCATGGTTTCCACCGCAGTTGATACAGCAAAGATTCTCAACCAAGGTTTCTTTGCATTGAGCTGTTGGATGATTTTGAGCACACTTTCCACAGGTATAAGGCCTCATACAGTAGTTTTTTGTATGTCCAAATCCTTGGCATCTGTGGCACAGGATGGCATTCAAATTTTTCTTTGGTATTTCAACCAAGACTCTTTGTCGCCCTATTTGCTTGATTTTCAGCGCATCCTTATTATTAGGCTCGCGAGCCAAATCAATGAAAAAGAAATTATTTTGTATTAGTTCCTCAATAGCTTCACCGTTTTCCTGTTGTTGGGCCTTACGAGGACGAGGATTGTGGATACGAAGGACATTGTGTCCATATCGCATAAACTCCTCTTTAATGCTATCTTCAGGGGTGGTGCTAGCCAAATTGCGGACGATAATCCTGAAGGCCTTGTCTTCCTTCAGTTGGTATGTAAAGTGATGTGCATTATTTTCTTTGAGAAACTGCACTAGGCTTCGATATGAATTCGAGTTTTCAACGTGAACTCTTACTTTTCCTTGTGTTCCAACGTGGAGGGTATAACTATCTGACCCAATGACTGTATCAAGCTCTGCCTCCATCTGGGTCACATTATTTACATTTTCAATGAAGATGGGGGGTGGCTTCCTGGATCTGGGTACTCTGGCTTCTTTTTCCGCATTCAGCTCTACTTCCATCTCTTCTGCCAGTGCCTCGGCATGGGCTATTTCCTCCTCTGTAGGATCATCGTTCTCTTCATTATCCAGTATTGCAAATTGGTTTTTTGAGTTTATTGGGATCTCCTTTAGACGTCTGTCCATCGATATCTGAGATGCAATTAACCTCCCTTTTTTACCATTTGCTTTTGGAAAGCTTGAAGGCAGCTTACGTTTTATTTTGGTCGTCATCCAGCTGAGTGATTTAACTGATGACTTTCCTAGTTCATTGATATTACTTTCTGGTGCGCCTGCAACTACACTTTTGTAGTTAATTTTTGGGATGGTGCACACTCCTCCACTTGAAGTTGTGACAGTGTAGGTAGACGCGTAGATGGAGTTTGTCGACGTCAATGTGCATGTCGTTGCTGCAAAATTGCTACTACTGCACTTAATTGCAGTATTTGAAGCACTTACAGTATTTAGGGAAATCATTTCACGAATTTCCGCAGGTGTAGCGCCAGCAATTCTCATCATTTTAGCGAATTCTGGTCGCAGCTCTCTCGGTTGAGAGGGCGTGGATGCACTAACATCCATGCCCAATGTTGTTTGGCTCAATGTTGTTTTTTTCTTATTAATTTTTCACGAAAATTATAAATTTAATGGTACACAATTTTTATTTTTTTTGATGAAAATTTACCTCTGCGTTTGACAAGCAGTGTTGTAAAAGTGTTGATTGTCAGCTTGGGTTTCATTTGTATGTCCAAAATTAAAAACTTGTTTATTTTGAAATTGAATTCATTTATAAAACAAAGAAATTCGACAATTTTAGTTCCATTTTATATTTTTCAGTTAGGCTAAATATGTTGCTTAACTAATTTTTATTATTTTTTATTTGTTTAAGTACTTCTAAAAAGTATTATTAAAATATGTTAATTGTATACTAACTGTTGAGATTCATTGAACTTAAGTCAAAAATCAATCAAAATATTTTTATGTTTAAAGTAAAATACAAAACAATTACAATTTTATACCCTGAACCCATTAAAAATGGGTATATTTGGTGTATTTGTGCAAAAGCCAAATGTATGTAACAGGCAGAAGGAAGCTTCTCCGACCCCATAAAGTATATATATTCTTGATCAGCATCAATAGCCGAGTCGAACCATGTCCGTCGGTCTGTCCGTCCGTCCGTCCGTTTGTATGAACGCAAGGATCTCAGAACCTATAAGAGCTAGAGAAATTTTAGATGTAGATGCTCCTAGTTCCCGCGCAGATCAAGTTTGTTTCCGATAATCGATAACTTACTCCGTTTCCAAGCAATCGATTTTTGGGCAATTTTGGTAAATAATAAGAGCTAGAGTCACCAAACTTGACATATAGCTTCTAAAATAGAATATATATATGCATTTGATGTTGGAAGAAGAGGGTTCAGGGTATCCCCTAGTCGGGAGCTCCCGACTAGAACCTCTTACTTGTTTTTATTATGAACAGAAAATAGAAAGGAATTTTTTTTAATATTTAAAGGAAATTTCATATGTTTACATTCCATTCCATTATTTAGTTTGGATATTGATTAAAAAAACAAATTTTAGTTTTTGCAAAAATATTTATGATTAAAATAATTGAAAAAAAAACTAACAAATTGACATCCAATATTCAAGCAGCATATGAATTTATAATATAGAAGGGCAACTTCGCAAATTTCAATCTTTAAGAACTTTAAGTTTTCGTATTATAACGAGTCATAGAATATTTTTACCTGTTTTTTAAATTTGTAATTCAATTAAAAGTGTGACAAGCTATAAACTTGACTTAGTTGGAACTAATTGAATAATTAAATAATAAAGATCCGAGTTCGAATCCCAGGTTAGCTTATGGATGTAAACATGTATGTATGTCAAGCAGAACCCAATACAGACATTGTTATACAATAATAATAATAATAATAAAAATAATATATATATATATATATATAATAATAACCAGTTTAATAATAATAATAAAAACAAAATATTAGGAACCTTAATTTAAATGGAAGAAAAAAAAACCATAATGAAATTTTTTATATGTCACACTTAAAAGTTCTTTTTGTTTTTGTCAGCTAGAAAAATCTCTTTAATATCAAGAACTCGAAACAAGATTGCCCCCGCTTCCTCCCCCTACTTACCTAGGGTCTTGGTCCATTGGGCAGTCGGTCGCCAGTCGGGATAGTGTTTGGGAAAGAGTTCGCGTGTCCAGTAGGTGTGCAGGACGACCTTATAGACGGCGAGGCGGTCCAAGGTGCAGCCGGTCTGCGGCGCTGGCTGTGTGGCCGAAGCGGCAGCGGCAACGGCAGCGGCTGCGGCGGCAGTTGCTGGCGGCGTATTTGGCGTGGGCGTGGCAGCATCTAATCTGGCATTCGCATCCGTATAGTAGTAATTGCGATAATTGCCATTCACATTGGCATTTGGATTGCCATTCACAGGAGCAGCATCGAAATCTATATAGTTTTGATTGTCGGCAATTTCCCGTTGTTGTTGTTGTTGTAGTTGTAGTTGTTGTTGTTGCTGCTGCTGCTGCTGCTGATTGGCCACGGTATAGGCATATATGGCCGGATTTGATATGAAGGAGGCGCCATAGCTGCTGCTAGGCTGGGATTGGACTGCAGCAGCAGCAGCGACTGCGGCGAGCGCGCAGAGCGTCGCTGCCAGCAGCTGTTCAAATTTAAATTTCGCTTTCATTTCGCTCGATTTCGAATTTTGGACTCTTCTTTTTTTTTTTTTGTCAACTGCCGGCCGTGCTATTTATAGACTTTGATTATTTCTCTTTAAATATTTTCTATTTTGTTGTACACTTTACATTTGCGGCTGCTTATAAATAAATGCACGCGCACACACACTCGCACACACACACGAACACACAGACAGGCGCACGCACATGTGTAACGCGCGCGTGCTTATTTTTGGGTTCCTTGTTATTTTTCTATTGATATTCACGTGGAAGTGTCGGCGACGTCGTCGCGAGCAATGGATCTAGCGTAAGAGCAAGCGACCAATAGCACCAATAGCCAACCGTCTGCGTGCAAAGTTCGTTGCGTACTGAATTGCTGAGCGCATGTTGCGGCAGTCGCGCGGCGGCACCACGGTCCAATATCGGCAGCATTAACAGTTTCTATGCAGTGAGCGTGAGAGCGGAACGCTTGGTACATTTGCGCTCTGTGTTGGGGAAATTTTGTGTTCTATTGTTGTTGTAGGCGAGCAAAAAACAGAAAAAGCAGCCTGTTGAGCTCTGGCTACAGTTATATGCGTGTTGCTCTTGTTATTAATGTTGTTGTGTGTTGTTGCTGCTGCTGCTGCTGCTGCTGTTGACCTCAAGGCTTTAGGCACATTATTGCACATTTCCCTTTCGGCATTTGAATAGGCAGCGTTAATGAAGCGGTACTTGTCATGCAATTAACGGTAACTGGCAAAGCGCCGGCTGGTATGCAATGCTAACTGTACTTAGCAGTAACAAAAACAACAGCTGCCAACAATGAGCACAATTTTCGATTAAAATCAATTGAAGCACTTTAATTGCTACAATTCAATTAAACAACGCGCTAATGGACAATGCACAGCCAACAACTAACAACAACGACAACGACAATAACAATAGCAACAACAACATAAACAATGAGTTCGATTTTGAGCGTGGGCCTTCACACACACACACACTGACAGGCGCACAGGGGGAAATTCTCGTTAGTTGTGCGTCGAAATTACTTTTCAATTCTTTGCGCATTGTTTGTGGCAGCTTAAGTGGAACTTGTCAAGCCAAAGTTTTAGCCTGGGCGCAAACACACAATTTGGCATTACCTGAATTGGCAACCAAAACTAACTGCACTAAAAGAAATTATTGAAATTGCTGTGTGCCTGTTAAAAAAAAATAAAAAGTGGGAAAAAATTAACAAATCTAATGTCGAATATTTCATCTTTTTTTCCCACATTACCTAAATTGGTAGCCAAAATTAAATGCACTGAGCGAAATCAATATGTTGATAGTTAAAAAAAAGGTGGAAACAAATTGACTGAGTTAAATTTAAGATAAAGATGGGCACTACATCTTTGTTTACCTATATATAACCATAACTTAATTAATGTGTGGGTATTTAAACAAAAAAAAATGTGAAAACATTTGTACATTTCTGAGATTAAGATCTGAGTTTCATCTAAATGATTCTTTGTTTTTAACAAAAATTGTATAGTATTTAACTCATGTTTCTATAAAATATCATTTACATATGTAAACATAAGATTATGGCACCTTTCTTTTATGCTTCCCCTTTTTCTGCTATTTTAAAATTAATTAATTCTTTTAATTAGGACTAGATGTTTATTATATCTGTACAATTATAGCAATTGTTTAAATACTTTTCTAACTTTTAACAAAACAAAAACAAATACATAATTACTTATTTAATATTAAAGTGCTTACATTATTAAATGACACTTGCTTTTCGTTCAGTGTAGTAGCTGTGCCTTCAAAAGCACGAGTCCCACTGTAAACATAATTGCTATTGACTGACACACACACACACACACACACACAGACACACACGCACACAAACATACAGAATTATACTCTAGCCGAAAATGGCTGTTGGGGTCCTTAGAACAATTATGTGTTGCACTTAAACGATTTGTACGTGATGTAGATTGTGTCCTCGACTCCGCTCCCTCCCCCAGCCAGTGCCCCCTCCAGCTATCCACGCAGGACAGTGTAATCCTGTGCACGCTCGCGTGCTTTTGTATGTAAATTATGCGTGCGTGAAATTTATTGCAGTTAATAATAATTGTCCATTTACAATTTGAACGGTCCTGGCTGGTCGTGGCACGCCCCCTGCACCACCTCAGCGCCCACTTGTGGTCAATTATAAACGACAATTTGCTATTTGTCTTAGACAGGTTGGCAGCGCCAGCCAGCCATTGGAAAGGGGGTGTGGCAGCTGTAGCAGATGCCCCTTTGGGGACTTTTATTGTGCCTTAAATGCCGTCCATTAGTTAGTAGGTTTACCGTTTTATGGGCCACAGTTAAATTTATGCTTATTATGTGCTAATGTTTCTAATGTTTGGCTTGTGCTTTGTTTACCAAATGTCAAACATAAATATTCCTAAGCTAATAAAGCCGGTTTAATTGAGGCTAGGTATAAAATTAAGAAAGGTAGAGTATATAAGCTCAATAGAAATGTACCAAAAAGCAAGCTAAGGAGTAAATACGCTCGTAACCAAAGAAATATGCTACACAACTTTTAAATAAATATATTAAAATATTTGGCATAAAACCTACATTTCAACTGTTAACAATTGCATGGGCCACCACTGTTTGGCGATGTCTGAGCAATTATAAAGGGAAATTGCGCTCAATACTTACTCTCCGCACTGCCACTGCACAGGCGCAAGTTCTCTCACTCTCTCTCTCTCTCTCTCGGTCTCTCTCTCCTACTGCCTCTGCCAGCTGCTCTCCCACACCTGTGCACACACACTCACACATGCACGCGCGGCATTGCGTTTCATTGAGCAAAAATAAAATCATGAAAAAAAATGCTCGCATATTACACGCAAATGTACCGTACAGCTGAGTTGAAAAAACACACACACACACATACACTGATATAAACGCACACTAGCATAAGCACAAGCAGCGCCAATGAGCTTTGGCGCTGGTTTTGATTTCCGCTTTCATTTATTTGACTTGTATGCACACACTTACACACATACACGTACACACACAGCTGTCAAATTCCTAATAAAGTTGGCATTTGCCAAACAGAGACGCAGACATGCAGACAAACAACAACAAAGCAACAGCATAAACCGATGTCGACCCCCCGCACCATGCTCCCGCGCCGATCACACCCGCGCACACCCCTGCCAAGTTTGTTGTTGCCGCTGCTTTTATTGAACGTTGAACAAAAAGCAACCAAATGCAACATAAGTGCACGAAGAGAAGAAGAAGAAGCAGAAGCAGAAGCAGCGGCAACAGCAGCAGCAGCCGTGTCCTGGCATACGTGTGCATTTCCCACCTGGGACACCTTACATTTGCATAAAAAAAAAGAGTAGAAAACTAGGGCTTTTTTTTATTGTTCTTCTACTTTTTATTGCTGCGCGTTTTTTAGTTGATTTGCGTTGTTTTATTTCGCTTTATCCAATTTGATTTTCTTTGTTTTGTTTTTGTGGCACTGCAAATAAATAAATCCACTCAAAATAAATGCAACCACAGCAACAGCATCAACAACAGCAACAACAGCAACAACAACTGCAAATGCATCGCTGGCTTGTGACGTCACAATTCATATTGTTGTTTTCATGGACTATGCTCTGTTATGTTTTACAGTTATTTATGCCAGGCAGTCAAAAGCTTAACAGCTTCAGCTGCTGCTCAAAAAGACAACAACATAAACTACTAAGTTCTCATCATGCCTGTTTATGTGTGTGTGTGTGCGAGCGAGAGGTAGAATATTCGGTACTTTGTTGTTTTTGGTTGGGCATGTTCTTTTACAGTTTTTATTGGCATTTCAATTTTTGCAAATTCGATTATGTTGGGTATTTTTGCCTTTTATGTTTTTGCTGCAAATTCGATTGGTTTTTACCGTATTATTTACTATTTAGTTGTGTATTTGGGTTACAAACGATTTTCCTGCGTTTCTTTGGGTAAACATGAATTTGAATGAATAAAATGACTTTTAAATGTTGACATATGTATATTGATTACCGAATTTTTGTGAAAAAATCCCAGAGCTGAATAGCATATTGTACGTTTTCATATGCGAAAAGTTTTTATCAACTATTTAGCTTCGGCACGCCGAAGATTTAATATCCTTGCAGAAATTACCCTTCTGCAGACATGTAAGAGTAATATGTTAAGTGCAACTCGAGCTTGAAATGTCTTTGAAAACATAATATGAGAACCCACTACCCCACCGATCTTTACTATGGCAGCTTTATGATTAAGTGGACCCATGTTGATTAGATTTTCCATATATATATATGAGGATCATAATGATTCCATATCAGAATCAAATTGACGGACGGACGGACAGACGGACATGCCCATATCAATTCGGCTGCAGATACTGATCAAGAATATACATTCTTTATGGAGTCCTTGTATGCGTTACACATTTCATGACAAAGTGCGAATAGCCTCTACAAGGGTATACAAATATATGTAAACAGTTTACCTGAACCTCTCATGCAATGTTCTGCATATTTAAGCTTTTAATATATTGCTAAATTCTGATTCATGCCCTTCAAATCACAATCAAATTGTGTAATATTTTTGAACATAAATATAACGAATATTCTAATATCAGCAGAATTTTGTCGGGCGTGTTCAGCACGATGTAAGCTTTCAAATTTGGGCAATTTGTTTAAATGGATTGCAAATATCGATAACATTTGACTGAAAAAGTAAACACTTTTTCGGAGGAATTTCGCCAAAAATAACTTAAAGCCGCTTTTAATTAATTTTAGTTATTTCTGGCAGTTTTTCATGTTATTGTCAAGCACTGTTGATATTAACTAAAAATAACAAATATTGTTATGTAATTGAAAATCAACTTAATCATATTAAATGTATTGGCTTATGTATTTATGTAATGCATTGAATAAAACAACAAAGCCCGAGGAGCTCTTATAGGGGCTAGCTTTTAATTGGCAATTAACAGAGGAATTTCATTTCAACTTTTTACACTTATTTTCAAAAAAATAAAAAAATAAAAAATTCCCTTTACAAAAATAACTTTCTGAAATATGAAAAGTGAATTGTTTTTTGTTGACTTTAAAACAATTTAATTGACGTGTAAATTAACTGGCTTTACGGTTGAATATGGTTTATGCAACGCTAGGATCGATTATGATGTGCTGTTTTTTTATACCCTGAACCCATTAAAAGGGTGTATGTCACAGGCAGAAGGAATAATCTCCGATCCCATAAAGTATATATATTCCTGATCAGCATCAATAGCCGAGTCGATCTAGCCATGTCCGTCTGTCTGTCTGTCCGTCCGTCCGTATGTATGAACGCAAGGATCTCAGAACCTATAAGAGCTAGAGACTTGAAATTTTAGATGTAGATGCTCTTAGTTCCCGCGCAGATCGAGTTTGTTTCTGATAATAACTTACTCCGTTTCCAAGCAATCGATAAAAATCGTTATCGATATCCTGTTTTTTGGGCAATTTTGGTAAATAATAAGACCTAGAGTCACCAAACTTGACATATAGCTTCTAAAATAGAATATATATATGCATTTGATTTTGGAAGAAGAGGGTTCAGGGTATCCCCTAGTCGGGAGCTCCCGACTAGAACCTCTAACATTTCTTTTTTAATGCAACAGCAAAAAGTTTTGTGGCCACAAGAAAAAAAAAACAACTGCATTTACATTATTTTAGTTGGGCAAAGCGGAAAAAAATCATCAAAAAAAATAAAAGGCCAGGCAAAGCTTTGAAAATGATGAGCATTAAAATGTTTCATAACGCTAAATTTAAGTTGCAACAGAAAAACGCGTTTAATATTAAGGTAAAAAGCGTTGCCCGAGTGGGCGAAAGAGTGCGAGCGACAAGGAGGAGAGAGGGAGTGGGGGACGGTGGGTGAGGGGGGGTGAGGGGTCACAGCCAGTGTGCATTTTAATGAAATGGCAACTGATTTAAAGCTCTGTCCCAAAAACCAGCCAACTGTGTGCGTGAGCGTGCGCGCGCGTGTGTGTGTGTGTGTGTGTGTGTGGCAACAGGTCTGAGTTACATTTTCATAGCATACTTTTTAGCTGCGCCAAAATGCGTTATGCATGAGCACTTGCAACTGCAGCCGGCCAGAAGCCAGCGCCTGACACAGTTAGGCATCAAATTATGACAGAAACACGCCCGAAAGTGTTCCATCCACCAAACACCAACCACCACCCACCACCCAACACCTGCCGCCCCGTCTGTGGGTAAAGGCGCTGCAGCTACATTTAATGACTTTTGCATCTCTTTCGGCGCCTTTCTTGCTCGCTCGCTTTCTCTTTAATTTGTGCGCACTCACTTCAAAGCGACGTCAAAATTTATGCAATTAATGTGCCGCAATGCATTTCCCATGCACTTTGACACTCGCACAAATTTTCCACTTTTTCCTCGCTTTATTTTCAGCTCTTTCTTGTCTTCTTTTTTTGTGTGTGTTTGTGGCTGCTGCCAAATAAAAGTGGCCAAATTAGCTTTGGCCCAAAGTGGAAGCCAAGCGCGTCTCTTCACCAAGGACCGAGAGTGACAGCATTTGCGGATTCAGGATTCAGGTCTACGTGATCCCCGTTTTAATTAAGCGTGTGGCGCCACCCACTGCTGCCACCACTGAGCAAACTTTGTAAGCCTAGCCTGGCCATTATCCCACCCCTTAACTCCTGCCAAATGTGCAACAGCAACTGCAAGCGGCATTAAGCTGCCCACACGCTCCCTCCAACTATCTCACTATCTCTCTCTCTCTCTCTCTCTCTCTCTCTCTCTCTCTCTCTCTTTCTCGCTCTCACACCCTCTCTGTATTATCTGTGCAGCCCTACGCGCTGCCATTTGTTCGCCCTTAAAACGCATTTGTGGCTTTGTTTATTACTCTCGCAACTTGTTGTTGTTCTTGTTTGGACCAAAACGAACATGGCCAACAAGTTTTGTCATTTGCGGTTAGCCAGAAATTTCGTTGTTGTTGGTTGTGTTTTTATACAAAACCTATCTGCTACCTACATAATTATATATATATATATATATCTATTTAGTTACTTTTCGGCCCCTAATTAACTTGTTCGTGCTGAGCATAACCTTTTATAGAAAAGGCAAAATCAATTTAAATAATTTTATATAAAATTTGTGTTTTTACATTTTAATAATTTCATATTTTTAACAATCTCTGGTAGATATTTCAGCATAACACTCATAAATTATAGAATACATATGAAATGATTTGAAGTTAATAGCAGAGCTGCCTTCGCTTGGAAAACGTTTAAATATGGCAGACAAAGAAGAAATTAAAAATAATTGTTTTCTAAAGATCTAAAGCGGGAAAAACTAAAATATGAGAGAGAGAGGAAAAGATACAAAGGCAAGAGAACGAAAGAGAGAAACAGAAAAACAGAGAGCGCGAGAGTAGGAGCTAGAGTGAGCTGGTGGAAAGAGAGAAAGAAGGAGAAAGCGGCAGATAAAGATAGAGACGGAAAGACAGAGATAGAGAAAACAAGAGAGAGAAAATGAGAAGAAAGAGAGAGGGAGGGAGGGAGTGGGCTAGAGAGATTAATTAAAGATAGAACAAGATGCACACAGATAGGCAAAAGGTGGGAAAAACAACAAAATAAATATGAAAATTAAACATTTTAAAGCTATAATTTTTAAAATAAGTAATCGCTATTTTCAGAACAATAAGTCTAATAAAAAAGATTTCCAAGGCAATTGCTTTTAAATAAAGAGTATTTGTAATCCGAGTAAAACACAAATATTCTTTGAACTAAAAAAAAAGACTGACATCCTCTTGACTGACTTACAGATTATGGTTAAAAGGCATCTCTTTGTCAGAGCCCTTGTATTAAATGCCGCTGAGGTTATGGATATATTGGCGCATTATAATTAATTGAATTAAAACGATGACACAGCAAATCGCATTTGTCGATTGTTAAATTTCAGCCGCCGCATAATTATCGAGCATAATAGAAAATGCGTTTTTGCGCCCATTTCCTGAATTTCGCAGTAACAACATTTTCCGCCTGCTTCAATCTAATTGAAATTATGCAATTTGCGGTCAACCAATTGAGCAGCCAATGGACAACATGACTACAACAACAACAACAACAGCAACAATAACAACAACAAGAGCAAATCCTTTACGCGTGCATAAATAATTTTTAATTGATTTCCGATGATTTTGATGGCAGTTAATGAAATCAAAGAGACAGACAGCAAGAGACAGAGAGTGAGAGAGAGAGAAAGAGAGGGAGACAGCAATTGAATTAATTATGTTTTATTTTAAATGAAATTATCATAAAATAGATCAAGGCGCTTGGGTTTGTTGCCAGCGGGCAGGGGAATGTTGCGTCATCAGCATGAAAACATAAAAAACGAATAAATAAATTTAACATTTATTTGCTGAAATCATAAAAATGAAATACACATAATCGCGCACAGTTATGCATAGCTTTGTGTATTTATATATTTATGCTTGTTTTGTTTTGTTAGCGCCATGAAGGAACCAAAACGAAACGAAACGGAACGGAACGGAACAGAACACACAGAATGCCCCACGACGACGACCCATAAAGATCCACAAAGAATAACATTTCTGACAGCCAACAAGACAAACAGCATAAAACAACAGGCAAGTGAAGCGAGGGATGCTGCCAGACTATAATATACCCTGTAGGTAAAGTGGAAATATATGGGCAGATAAATATATATTGCAACAAGATACATCACGTTTGTCGAACCAAAATCTTCAGTCTATATTGACTCCTGAACAAGAAGAGCAAGCTTTCTCTAAACTTGCAGGCTTTGGCCCACTTGTGGATGTACGGCATTCCGATCTGCCATATACTAACTATTGTATTTCCTTCACTTCATAATGTTTTGTGTTTTCTGAGATTATTTGATTGCAACCGAATTAAAAAGTTTCTGGCATATGAAGAAACAAGACGAAGTTAAATATAAATTGTGAAAAACTTATATTTGGGCCTTGTTATAATAATAATAATAATATAATATATAAATATAGCACTGAATTTAACTACTTATTTCTAGTTTCTCTCTAGCCAACCCCCGTGGTTACATACCCACACACAGAGCACAAAATACCCCACTTCTACACCTACTTTACAGGGCATAGGAACGACAGCATATTTAGAAAGTTTATGACCAAACACACATATTCTGTCTGCATATATATCTGTGTGTGTGTGTGCGTTTGTGTGTATATTCGCTGTATATTTACTTGAAACTTTAAATAACATTAATTATGCGCTAAGCCCTTCAAAACTGACAAATTTTTGACGTTGCACTGGATTAAGTCACATTTAGCGGACGGACACGAGACATTCGACAAGTGGCAAACGAATTTTTAATGAACTCACGACCACACACCTCACATGCTATATAGTTGTGTTTGTGTGCGTGTGTGTGTGAGTGTGTGTATTAAGAAAATGTGGACCACGAAAGCCTCTAAGTATTGGAATTGCCTTTAAACTAAACTGAATATTTGGCTGATCGAAAATTGACATTTTATAATAAAATTTAATTAAATATCTCTTCTATTTACTTTAAATTAATTTACTTATTTTCAATTTATTTAATCAAGCAATTAGCTGCCTTTTGAGATTTCGAAATGTATTAAATTAAGTAAATATGATTATAAATTATATATATACTTAGTTTACAAACAGTTGGATTGTTGCCTTCTAAAAGCACGAATAATTATAAACAAAGCTAAGCTTCACCACACTTATGTGGAAAGTTGAGGTGAGAATGGAGGCTTTGGCTGTGATAACAGCATTAAGAGTGCTTTAGTGGGTGTAGCACGACTAAGAGATACCCTAAGCTCAGCGCTGAGCGCTCTAGCTTAAGTTTGGCTTTTATAGGCCGATCTTTCTGCAATTTTCAAGACATAAATATGAAATCCGAATATGCTTAAATACCAATAGATCAAGTGTATACCTCTGTACTCAATGGGAAGCAGAAAAAGTATTCAAAATGTAATATTAGTAAGCCCCGACATAATGAATATCACGATCAATGACTTCGTCAAGACGGTCGGATATCAGACTCCGCGCCTGAGGCGCAAGATCAACAGTTTTGGGGCTTAGTCTTGGTCTTTAAGTCAGCTTTTGATAGAGAATAGAGCGACGCCATCGTGCGCATAATAAAATTATTAAACTTACTCAGAGAAAGCAACTTTTCTTAAGTTATATTCAATTAAGAGCATAAGGTACAATACATACAAAAATTTGGTGTGTGTAGCTCTTCAAGACAGGTTATCGTTATCGATTTTATGGAATTATCAATTATCTCAAAAAAATTCTTTTTCATTTTCGAAGCCTACATTAAAAACTTTCAAGTATCTAGCTCTTATAATATCTGAGAACGGACATATTGAGGACCAAAGGAGCAGTCAGATATGGAACAAGGGCTGCTGATCAGGAATATATATATACTTTATGGGATCAGCCTTCTGTACATGAATGCATGCATACATGCGCACAAAACTAATTCAATTATTAGTCTGCCACTTTCAATGGGATTTCTAGCACCTCAAAGTACACATTTCACGCAAATTTCACGTGGCAAATAAATTAAAATGGCAAACTGAATTTATCCAACAGCTCGGTGGCAATTCGCATTTCGCTCAACTTGCATAAATAGTTTTCATTATGAATTTAGTTTTTGCCATCGGGTTCATTGCTCATCTTTCGCTCAGGAATGGACCTCCACTGATGGCACAGCTTCTGGGGCGCCTTGACATTGTCGGGGCGGCACTTTTCGTGCGAGTAAACAAGCACTTCATATACTGCTCAGCCTCATTAAGTCAGTCAAAAGTGCGGGCACTCAGCACATGACATTAAACAAGCTAACCTACTAATGCCCCCAAACACCCGCCTGCCAGACAGCCTAGCAGCTCTTTGTATTGGTCTGTCCAATGCTGTAGTTTCTTCTTTTTTGCCAGTGGCGCATAAAACTTAAAGAAAGTTTCAACTTTGCATAGGAATGGGCTAGAGATAGTCGCGTGACGTATTTCTTGCTCACGATACGAAGAAAACTTAACTATAAACTTGGCACTGCAAAACCCTAAATGAACTTTTATAACACTTAACAGCCTAACAGAATAATATAAAAAGCTTTGAGATCCTTTGCTGCCCTTCGGAGGACTTAAGATCGCTTCGCAATTATTTATGATGCTTTACAACACCGTCGAACGCTAAAAAAACCCTATAAAACACTACACCAACATTGCATACACTACACAACTATTTACAACACTATAGGATACTATATCACTCAGCACTATACAACACTACACGCAACTTTATAAGTAATAGAAAAATATCGATATATATCGATAGACTGAAGGTTCTCTATCAAGTAGCAACATTCTCTGGCTAGGATTTTCTTTGATAAAAGCCCATTTTTGGAGTCACGTGTCTTCGTGTCACGCGTGACAATCTAGGCACACATTTCGACCATCGCCAGCCCAGACACAATGTTTCATTCGCAACAGACATATTGTGCGTGTGTGCGTGCACCCCAAAACTAGCGTGTCTAATGAGCAATTCAAAAGTTTGCATTTTCATTTTCGTTTTCCCTTTTAAGTTTTCGTTTTTCCGCACACTTTCCACGCATCGTGTTGTTGTCATCTTGAACAGACCCTCGTTCGCCTACTAGACGCCCAGTTGACAGCTTGAGAGCTAAATTTTCCAACGCTGCGCGCTGGGATCATCTCGGTCAGAGCTAATAGGCCTCCGACTCAGATGCGAAAATAGTTTTCCAACCCACAGCACCCACTCCCTGCCCTGCCCTGCCTCCCGCTAGCATCTCGAGTCTCTGAGTGAGTGATTCACGTCAACTAAGGCATGATTCTATGGAGCTAAATGAGTTGTCGTTTTTATTTTCATGAGTGGGCGTCTGCTTGGCCGGGGAAGTGGGCGGACGGTGGGTTGGTGTCGTGGTGCACGGATGCGACTCTTGTACGCTCTTGGCAATGCTTGAAATGTGCTTGTGGCACAGTGAAAACTCGTCAAGTTGGCTAAAAGCTTAAGTAATTAAAGAGCTGCAGGCAATCGTGAGCTACAACTGAAGCAGTCACAGCAGAATATGTGGCGGGAGGGTGGGGGTCAAAGGGTTCAGGGAAGTACATCTAATAAATTACATTTTGGTAGCATGTTCGTGTAGGGAATACAAAAGCTAAGAAATAAAAATGACAAAAATTGTATAGCAATAAATAATTAAATTAAATAAATGAAAATTGATAGAAGTGTTGAAATTCGCAACACGTTTAAGCTTTGATATAAACTGGCAATTCAAGCAACGATTTTTCAAATTATATTCACATTTTGAATTGTAAACATTTTATATGTTATAAACAGTTTAGTTCCAACTGGGAGATCGATATCATTTATTGTCTTCACTGTACTTTCATAAAGCACAACGTCTGCGCTAAAATTTTACTTGGCGGATTTAATATTAAATATTTGAGTGTCACTTTTCTCTTTTAGCCCCAGGCTGCTCGCACTTTTCAATGTTGAACGATTCGAAAATATTTGTGCTTAATCTGTAGCTGCAGCTACTGATTAAATATTTGTGAATTTTCGTAGCAGCTTTATTTATTTTTCCAGCCAACAAGAAGATGTAGATGCACAAGAGCTGCAAACAAATTTAATGACACATTTTTTTTTTGCAGAAGTATGCAATAAGAAATCAGCGCAAGGCGCTTGCTTAAATATTAATAGACATACCCTGGGAATAGAAAAGCAATGTGATGGGGTATGCTTGAACTATGCAAAACTATGTAACAGTCGGATCATTTTACGTTAATTAAGGCCTAATTAAAGAGAATTGAATAAGGTTAGCAGCTGAATAAATTTCAAGGGGTTTCTGATAAGGTATCTCTTTTTAAGCTCCATTTGGCATTTTGTATATACAGCTGAATATTCAACGAGCTATTTCCAAATTTAATACACAGGTTATTTAAAAGTCGACCATGTTAAAAAAAATACATATATAACCTTCCGCAAACCTTACAAACTTCCCGCTCAGGCTAATTTCCAGGGTATTTACCTACCAAGCTTAACAACTTCATTTATTAATTTTCTGTTTACACTTCATTTAAATCTGAAAGTGAACCTTAGGCTGCATCGAGAATTGATATACTGGGTATCTCACAGAAGTGCTCTATCTTGTCTCATATATTCCATTTTCTCTAAATTTGTATGAATTTTATTTTTAGATAGCGACTGCTGTAAGAGTTGTTGGCGGCAGGAGAGGGCCAAGATGCCGTGCATTGGATTATAGGAAATTTCTTGGAATTATGTGGGGCGACTAAATGAAGCGCAGAGCTGGAGCTGGAGAGGGAGACTTCTCAAGACCAGAGAGTCGCGAGTGCCGCGACTTTTTGTACTGGCAGCCAGTTACCTGGCGCATGTTTCGTGCCGCAGTTGCTTTTGCCTTTCAGCGGCAATTTTTAGCATTTTAATTGCCTTGGCAGGCTAATTGCCAGAGCTTCTGTACAAGTTGCCCCTCCACCCTGGAAAACTACTTTATGTTGGATAGCCCCTTGCTGGTAACTGTATTGATATTCCGTTCCGAACGTTTTTGGGCTAAAAATAAAACGTTCGCAACTGCCAGTGACAAGTGGGGCAGAAATGAGAGCTGCCACAGTTGCTTCACAAAGGCGGCTGTCATTTCGTTTATTGTTGTTGACTTTTTGCAGCGACCAAAAAAAAAAAGAGGACAAGTCAAGTCGGGAGTGCACGACTAGCAGATAGGTACATAAAGACATATAAGCATACACACACGCCGCGGCTCTGCTGCTGCTGAAACGCATTCTTGTTTATCTTCGGTGCGTAGATCGATATTTCCAGATCGATATTTATCGATCACATGACTTAGGGCAATATACATTTTACCTGTATATACTATAAGTGAGCCCACATTGGCGTACCTACATCTTATAATACTTAGTTTATGCTTAAAAAACTAAGTCACCAAAACAAAATATATCGATATTATAGAAATTGGAAATCTACCTATGACAAATGGGGAATATCTGTATATACTACACGCGACCCCATATACCAAGTTAAGTGTTTCTAGATCTGTTCGTCCTCTAGATATTAAAAAAGAAACTAAGTCACAAAATCGACATTTATCGATGAAATGAAAATTGGCGTTTATCCTTAAAAAGAATGATAAGCCATCATCTACATATGGCATAGAGAAATATACATTTAAAAATAAAACTTCCCAGCTTTTGTAGCTGCCCAGATTGACGCGATCACATGACACAGGTGGACTCGAATCGTCGCCGTAATCGGGAATACATACACTAAATGGGGTCGTTACATGCATTTACAGCAAAACTTTATACCCTATTTTACACATTTTCACTGCGTGCAGGGTATAAACAGAAATGATATTTTGTGCAGCAGCGTTAAGCGCCTCGTGTGCGCATAGAGTCACGTTTGGGGCATCAGGCACAGGCGGTGCCACATTTTGTGCCCAGCTACAAAGTTCGCAGCACGCAGCAAATGATTTGGCCAAAAACTATTTATTGAAAATTATGGTGTAATGTGCAGTCAGCCAGCTCTCTGGCTCTCTGGCTCCCCCAACAATGCTTTTGATATGGGTTCTCGCTTATCGCCAGCTCAAAGCCAGTTCCAGTATTGCGAAAACTGTTGCGGAAAATGTCAACTGAATTCATAAAAAGGAAAATGCTTTCAATTGGCTGTTGTAGCTATTGAAAAGTGCGTGAAAACTGTTGTTCCTCCGCCAATCCCTACAATCCCTCCAATCCATCCACTCCCTTCTCCAACATAGTGTACTCTTATCGATTGTTGGCATCTGGCACCCGCCCTCATTTTGGCCAGGTTCAAAAATAAATATATTTGTGTGTCACATGCTTTGGTCATTTGAAATGAAATTGGTTTCACTGGAAACTCATTAGCGGTCATTTTTTTCACAGCCAATTTTCTTATTGTTTATCTAATAATAAAAGGGAATTCATTAAATATGCATTTGGCGAGATTTTCCAAGAAACTCAAGTTGTTTAGGTATCGGAAAACATAACTCACAGCTTGAAAGTAATTAAAACTTAATTGGATATTGCACAAAATAATTATAATCGAAATCTTTGCAATAAATCCAAATTCAGAACCCATGTCTTTGCCAAAGGTCGAAGTACTATTTGAAAAACCAATCCAGCCTTCTCCCAATCAAAGTGCATTTGTCCCCAGATTTAGTATAGGCGAATTTCATTAGGATCTGAGTCTAAACACCGAAGTTAATTAAGGCATTCTTCAAATCCTTATCCAATCTTAATCAAATTTTCAGGGCCTAAGAAAACACACAAAAGTTTTTGCATTCCAAATCGCAAGCTTTTTTCCTCCAAGAATGTATTTTTACAATTTTGACAGGAAAAAGTGAAATATTTTTTAAGTGTATTATACCAAATTTAAATGAGAATATATTTTACAACTCGCAAGTCTCTAGCTTTTGCGTTTACCAGAAAATGTATATAATATTATTTGATTTAGGTTTGGATTTGGTTGTTCTTTATTAAACTGCCCGGTTTAAGTTTTGCTTAATTATAAAAATAAAGTTCCAAGCTTTTGCCGCCTTGAATACGTTTAAATAATAAGCACTGTTGACGCTTAATTATATGGACTAGCAAAAAGTAGACAAATTCACTCGCACGAATAAGAAATTAACTCTTTCGAGGCAAGAAACTCCTACATGTCTAGTTTTAATTACCTTATGAAGAGTTCCACATAAATTGTTAAACCCCTAACAAATACCTGAATCTGCCCACAAATTAAGTTCTCAATGTCAGCCATTGCGTGCCACATGAGTCATGCGGCACGTGGCATGAGGCAAGCATACACGAGTGGAATTGTTTGTTTTAATTGCTTCCTTTTGGTTTGCCTGTTGTTGACAAATGTGCATTTAATTTATGCAGTTGCTTTTGCCCTGCTCGAGGACTTAAAATGTTTGCCAGCATTGAAAGCGATTCCAATGACGGGCCACGCCCGCCAGCCCAGAGTCAAAGCCCCAATCAAAGCGAAGGCGCCACCGCCTTGAAATACAATATTTTGACAGCTTGTGAAATTTGAAGCTAAAAATTTTTGCTTTATTACAAATTTCTCGTCCGCCTTGCAGCGAACGCGCCGAAACTTTTCGTTGGTCATAATGGGAAGGCAGGGGCGGAAGTTGAGGGGCGCCGTTTGTCGCACACATTGGGTCAAGTTGTCAACGCCACAGTTGCCACGTTTCTTTTAAGCCACCCGGTGGCAACCACCCAGCCGGCAACTTGTCGCCGCTTTATTAACTGTCAATCTGCGCTTGTTTTTACTTCCATTTTCCTGGGGCTCATACATTGCTCTTTTAGAGGTTAGACATGGGGTACAAGAGCCAATGCTGCATTGTTTGTGACATTTGAAAAGAAGTTAGAGTATCTAATAGAAAACGAAGCAAGGGGAAATATTGTAGATATCTTATGCCTGGAGAGCTTGTGTTGCAAAATTCCAGAAAAGATGAAAAGAAAAGAAAATAACATAAGATTAATATGGACAAGTATGTGAGGTAAACGGAGGTAATAAATTCCTAAGAGTTACAAAAGAATACAAGAACTTGGTAAACAAACAGACCGTTTTTTTATGTATTATTTAAGTTTAAATATAAGTACTTAAATAATGAAAGGGTATTCATACAGAGTATTCATATAGCGACTTGAGCTCTCTGTCAAATTTCGTCAAGGTTTTTTCCTAGTAGCAGCTACTTAAATTGTTTTGCCTGATGCTGTTTAATTTTATATATGACAAGACCTAGCTGTCTTCTGGAATGTTTACCGCGCCTGTAAACTGTTATTTGTAGCTGTTGTCTCCTGTTGCGCCTCACAGAACATGTAATTTAATATAGTATATGTAGTCATGTTTTGCAAAAACAAGAAAAACATATTTGAAAATAAGTTTGAAGGTGTTCTATGTGGGGCATATGGCATATGGCAATACCCTAACAAAATGCACATGCTTTCAGCCTTTGTGTACAATTTGATTGAGGCGGGCCGTGGCAGGGGCAACGGGAGCCTGCATAACATTTGTGCCATTAACCCAGTTGGCCTCAGCCCCAGAGTTGGTTGATGCAACATCAAAGCGACAATTCTGATGGTGCTCAAATGCGTTGAGTGCGAATACGAGTGTCGGCACTCTGGGAGTCCGCAGGGCACGTCCAAGCCCAAGCCCCAAACTCATCCAACCCAGAGGCTCACGGCATTGGCCCTGCGCAAACAATGGACGTGCATATTGAAGTGCATGACACAATTGCGGACAGCAAAATAAAAGATGACAAAATATAGAAAAAACTAAATAAATACAAATACAAATACAAATACAATAACATGCATGCACACAGAGAGAAACAATGCGAGGCCAAATGAAAAGCGTACAAGATGTTTCTTCTTCTATTTTTCACAACGACACAGCACAAAAACAAATTGCATACAAATACATTTTATCTGTTGTTGCACTTGTGAACTGTTTTGTCAGCAACCCGGCAACGGGTTTGGGTTCGAGTTTCAGATTTAAGAACCTTGACATGCCGCACAGCGTTGCACAGTGCATGTTGCCACACTCGTTCCCGGTCGAACAGTGCATAAAGACAGCTCAGTTGGCAACCCTGTCAAAAATATTGCAAAACTCTTTCCTTTATATGTATTATATATTTCTTTCTCTTTGATTTATTTCAGATTTATTGCTAGCAACGGACTTTAAAGCAAATACAACACATTATTAGAATCTAAAAAGGAATTGTTTCACTTGGTTGTTCAAGTTTCCGTCCTGCATTACACCACGGGGCGCCTGTCTATTTTAAATATATTTTTACATTTTTACTTTAGGCATTTAGTATAAAATGTTGAATAGATAACTTAACATATGTCCAGATACAGATATCATTTTTTTAATAAAAGTTACGAGCTTGTATGATTCTTTACGAAAGAGAAGCAAACGTTATTAAGAGCGTAATTTGTTAGCTTTAGACTTACGAGTTCGCATGTCCTTTGCAGTTGCCTCAATAGCGAAATTTGGGGTTCTCGCTGCCGAGAAGAATGCAAGAAGGAAAGTAAGTATACGCTATATCTAACATTATTCAACTTTAAGTTCAATAATTTTTGTTGTCCAATTTCATGAGGTACTTGATCTAGTTGTAAGAACATTAAGCAGTACGTTTCGTGCTCTAGCTCCCGACATAAATGGAAGATGTAAAAAACATGTACACTATATACATGATTATTGTCTTTAAATTTCATAAATTATTATTGCCCAATTTCATGAGGTATAATAATAATAATTATTATTATTTTCCAATTGGTTGCAATATTTAAACATTCAAAAATACCTAAAAAATATTTATATACTAAAAAATATTTAAATATATACTTGAAGTCAAGTCTTAAGCAACAGCTTTTGAAAGTGTCCAGCATGTTCTCGAACATATTAAACTGATAGAATATAAAATCCCTATCTATTATTTCTTTATTTCCTTTATATTTTCACAGCTTCATTGAAGTTCTTTATCGGCCTACACTTGAGCAACATCTTGTCCCCGTTTAGGTAAAGTATTTGGCAAACAAACCAATGTCATTATGGACCTCTCCAATTGCCACAGATTATAGTAAGTAGAAGCTGGCAGCTTGCCGCGCACAACAACAAAAATAGAAAGCAAGAAAGAAAAGAAAGCCTGCTTTTGGCCAACCCCACATACAATGGGCCAATTGTGCGCGCACATGTTCTTCCACTTAGAGAGCCGCCAAAAAAAAACGCCCAATCCTGCCCAGGCCTTGTACTAGCTTGAGGCTGTCAACGCATAATTGGCGCAATTCAATGGACGAGCTGTGAAAAATGAGACCAGGTTAAGGCAGGAACTGGGACGGGGACGGTGACGGTGACGGGGACACACTTGGTGTGCGAATAAATAAATAAATGTGTCAGAGGGCCGGCTTTGGGCTTTAAGAGACGACACTCAATAAATAACAAATTTGATTTTGATGCGCCATTTGTTGTGGTCGAATGGGGGGGTCAAAGGTTCTCGTTACATTTTTTGGGCCCCAAAGCCGAGCCAATTAAAAAGCTAATAAGCAGCCAAAGTTATGACAAGAACACAGTTGCAATTGCCAAATGTTTGGCTTAATTAGCCTGGCAAAGACCAAACCAGATGAACCAAAGCGAAACCAAATGCCAACGTTTGTAATTTAAAACTGTCAACGACAGGCAACGACTAGTCCTTGGTGCCCCAAACCCCTTCTGCCGCTCTTCGCGTGCGGCACATGTCCAGCCCGCCAGCTCAGGACTATAATTTATTAGCAACAGTCACCACATAGACTCGCTCAGCGCCACGCCCACTGCCACTGGCAGTGGCCCCTAGGCAAAGCTTGCGGCTAACACGCACCACGCACCACGCTCTACGCACCATGATAAATGGCATTTATATTGGGTTACAGAGTGTTTGGCCAGCGTTTTGTGCACACTAACGGCACAGTTTTGCATGCCATAATTATCAGAGTATAGCATTTCCCAGCTAAGTCATCATCAGCAGTCGAGTCCCTGCTCGGGCGCCCGAAAAGAAATACATACACACATATATAAGCTGACAGTTGTAATTATTTGCCGTAATGTGACATTATTTATGCACATTTAATGCTAATTCTGTTAAATGTCTCCGCTCGAAGCACATTCAAAAAAAAAAAAAAACGAAGAGAACTGAAAGAGTTGACAGCTTGTGGCTAGCATTTGCACCGGAAGATTGCATTTATTCATTCCAATTCGCTAGGCATTCGCTTAACATAAATTACATTTTAGTTTTGTCTATTGTAAATAAGTAAATAATTATTTGAAAATCAGTTGACACATGAAACAAGGCGAGATTGTGCTGAGAAAGTGAGTGATATAATAACTATCTAGTGACAAGATATTGTTTGTATTTACAATATATTCTTATTTAAAATATATTCTATTGAAATTATGAATATACGATTTTAATTGAAATTTTCCCTTCAAGCCCGCTTTAAAACTGTGTCAAATCAATTTTAAGCCTTAACTGTTTTTAGTCCGATTTAAAGCTGTTATAATCCAATATAAAAATAGATAACTCAGTTTTGAGCCTGCCTTGAATCGTTTTTTAGCTGCCTCTGTTTGTTATTTGTGACAAGTTTCATGACTTTCTAAGCAGCCATGTTGTTTTGTATTTTAATGCAATTTCTTGCCACAATTGTTCTTTTGTTGCCGGGCAAACAGAAAGCCAACATGAGATGTATATCTGAAATTTTCATTTTCTAAAGCGTCTTTTATCCTTTCGTGGAAAGTACAAATATTAAAAATTCAACGTTTGCTCAGTTATTTTTGTCGTGGTTAGCTGTTGATTTAACAGGCGGCAATGTTATTTACACACACAGACACATTCATGTGTTGTGCAATTTGGGCGCATAATGACGCACACACATGCTTGGCGTGGAAAATCACAAAAACAAATTAGTTGCGTGTAATTTAATTTGAAATGCTCCCGCGTTTATCAAACTAAATGGAAAACGGTGAAATGGAGCAGCAGCAGCAGCAGAGGCAGCCACAGAAAGGGAAAGAAAATGCTAATTGGATTTTGTTTTAACATACAAGGCAAGGTACTATCCTGCCTGCTCCTGCCAGCAAGCTGCCTCTACTCTGGCGCCTTTGCCGTGTGCGTGAGTGCCTTTGATGGCCAAGTTAATAAACATTAAACGCAATTATGTTGTTTATTTTTTTGGTGGCTCATTTTTGCTTGAGACGTTCGCCTTTTACTTCTCGTCTCCGCTGACGTTGGTGTTGGTGTTGATGTTGATGTGCCGAAGACTAGTTGCATGTTATAATCTGTTCTTGATGGTCGACTCAGATGCCAGTCAAATTATATTAGCTGGAAACAGCTGTTGTTGAAGCCGATAGAAAAGCGCTTCACGTGCTTTATGCTTTGTTTGATTTTCCCCAATTCTTAAGGGTCTGTCTCTCTTTATGTCCATTTTTTGTTCTGCTCCTCTCTCTTTTAATTTATCAATTGTTCTTTCTCTCATAAGCCATCCTTTCCAAAATATAACCCATTTCAATGCTAAGTTTTCTCCCACTTTCTTCCAACGGACTCTTAGGCATTTGATTTATCAATTTTGCTCTGTGCGGCATTCTTAAACGTTTGCATTAAGCATTCTTTGCTGCGAAAACTGCAATGCGAATCGCTTTCATTTAAAATATTTCCCTGCTATTAGTTAATTGAATATATAGACCAACATTTTTTTATAACTTTAAAAATTTGTTTTCATTTGCAATAAACTATTGAAGTAGATATAAATATAATGTGATGCTTAAAACGCCAACGACTTAGCTTTAAGGCAACTTTTGTTAATTTTCAGAATATTTTGTTAAGAGTTTTCTGCGCTTGTCAAGAAAAGTTTTGCTTTCAACATTGAGCCGAGCTGCCTGTTAATCAATTTGATGGGATGAACGAAAACCGAACCGAAATCCCGTGATGATTTCTTTTTTAGATATATATATATACATATACTCACACAGTTGGCTAATTAATAGGATTAACTACCAAAAAGCAAACACAATTGGCTGCTGAGCAAACAATAACACAAAGCACTCAACTTTTTTGTGGGCTAAAGGGAAACGGGGTACAAAAGCGTAGGCGAAGGCGAAAGCGATGCGGATTTCAGTTTTGTCAGGCCACTCACCGAGGGTGGCAAGTCCTTCAGCAAACATCATTACGTACACAGACACACACACACACACCAACACAGCACACATACAGAGTGAGAGTTGAGTTTCAGATGTCGGCACCTAACGCGCTTTAATGCAGGTGATTAATTGCTTTTGAGGTTCGTCGGCTGCGTGTTGGAAAATTTTCAAAATTTCATTAGCTTTGTGTGTGTGTTGGTGTGTTGGTATGAGTATGTGTGTGTGTTTGTTGAACTTTTAGCCAAGTTTGCCAGAGGGGCCATCGGGCTTTGGTATGCTGTGAACACTGCGTGACTTTTGCAGACAATGCCAGCCCATTTCTAGTTGGCTTAGACGAGCTAATTAAGTTAAAGCTGCCGCCTGATTCTGCTCCTTTTCGCATATCCTGACAGTTGCGCACCCCCAACCCCCTGCCGCCCTTGGTTCCATAGCCATGCTGCTAATGATGGCAGCAGCAGTGGCAGCTCCTGTCCCGCCCCCACAGAGAACGTGCTTTAAATTGTTTTTGATTTACTTATTTCCGCCCTGATAAATTACATTTGCCGCCAACGACAAAGTTCAAGCCGCCATTTTTGGCTAATGCGCAAAGTTTTTGGCAACTTTGCTTGTAGTTTCCCATTTTTTATTTATTATTTCTTTTTTTTTTTTGGCGGCTTCTCAGAAATGTTAAATAATTTATTCATATGTTACGTGGCTGACATATCGCACGTGGCGACATTTTGAGCAATTTTATTGTCTGCAGCCCGTTGCGCAGCTGAAATGCAAATTTAATTAGCTCTCGAGTCTATTAAAATGTCATTTACCATAAATACATATAAATCATAAAGCTGGCAAAAGGACCAAAAGTGATTTAAAGCCAAGCTGAAATTTCGTATTTGTTCAAGCAGTTGGCAGCGGGAAAAATTGTGTTTCTTGAGAAACTTGCTTGCAAAGTGGGGCAGCATAGTTAATATCCTGTACCGGTAGAAAGTGGCAAATGGGGTGTGCAAAATTTTAAATGACGTATGTAACGGGCAAATGTAACTAGAGTTTCTTATGCAATTAATAGATATATACAAATTTATGTCTGTCAATTCTATAAGTGCATCGAAATACAGGTGGACCTAAGTGTATCCCATTGTCCAGAAATATTTAGAAAAACTAGAATCAATAAATATATTAGTAATTTAATAATAATAATAATAATATAATATAATAATAATGTTAAATTTATATTTTAAATACACACAAAAACTCAAGCTGCCATAAACAAGATGAGTTTAAAGAGGATTGATGTAGCAATCTCTCTCAATACCTATCAAATAAACGCGTTGTAATTCTCAACAAGTTGAAGCTTTGAGCGTCGGTAACATTAGCAACATCTGTTGATAATATATCTGCTGCTTAAGCTGATTATCTCTTTTTGTGTGTCCCTATTTGTTGTTTATTATTAAAAAAAAAAGTCAAGCCAGCGCAGATAAAAGAACTTGTCAAACACAACTCAACAAATCTTGTTAGCATATACATATGTAGATACCAGCTCATATATATTGACACACATTTACAGGGTATTTGCAAGTTGCACACTTATGCTCACATTATTCATTCTAGTTATAATTTGTTTGCTCCAGTTGCGCAAATAATTTTGAAGCAGCGACTACATTTTGTTTGCTGACCGGGAAATTGTTATTTTAAAAATGCAAAATGTTGACAAGTGCGAAACTTTTAACTTACAGCTCAAATTAAAGTTCATTTTCCGAGCTCTATATACAAGCATATCAATATGTAGGAAAATACAATGCACTACCAACTGTAACGTTATTTAATGAGGCTTTGATTGCAATGCAATATTTCCTATATGATAAAATATAATATTAAATAACACGTAAAGCTGAAAATGTTCTATGAAAATATAGAACTTTTCATATAAATTAATAAATAAATACACAGAATGTATAGCTAGACAATTATATGTTTTTCTTAAAGTCTTGTTATTGTGTTTATATATATATATGCATACATATGTATTTATGTATGTACGCATGCAAAGCTCAAACATTATCCAACTGAGCGAATGATATAGCGAGTATAAATTGGATAGCTTTCAAGTGTAAATGATCGCGACATAAAGTGGTGTAAGAATTATAAAGAGAGAGAGAGAGAGAGAGAGACAAGTACGTAAGCGTGGTGATCGTACCTTGTCCCACACACACACACACACACACACACACACACACAATTTTCTAGCCGACTCTCGCACAAGCAAACACTTGCCGGCAAACAGCTGAGCGCGATAACATACAAGCAACGCTCTCGATTTTTTTCAATAAATGTGCCGCTAATTGCGTCAGACGCTGCGCTTATGCTTGATTCTTATTTGGCAGGGTCAGCACCTAGGCGAATTCAGTGTACGGCGAGCAGCTAACGCGGCGAGTTGCGGAAAAAAAAACGCAATTGCCAAAGCCGCGCAACAAGAACAACAAACAAGACGCGTGTGAATACATACATACATACATACATATGTATGTATATAAACGTAGTCAATGCAAAAAATTGGAGGTCAATAAACATACACAAAAACATATACATATGTTCATTTTTTAAGAAAACACTATTTGTAAAACTACCACAAATAATTTTTTTGCATCTGAGTATATTTCAAGAAAATACTAAGAAATGCCAATGCAAAAACTAATGGTTTCGTCATATATAAATTCCCACAGTTGTGAAATTGATTATAATACGTACATAATAGAAAATTAGTCCTATTGAACTTTGGTTCGGATTTGATTTGCAAAGATATGGTTTAGTTTGGGCTCTGGTTTAGATACAGTTTACAGAGAACAAAAAAGTAGAAAAATCGGGCTTGAACCAGTTTTAGCATATATGTACGTGTTAGATCTTATCATCATCCCCTCCATTATATAGATGCTAAAAACTAAATATTTGTTTTAGTAATAAATAATACCAAATATAGATCAATTTCAAAACCGTATGTTAGTCCATTTTATCTTCTAATTTAATCTAGTCTTGTTATAAATTTATAATAATTAATTTTTATAAAGCGTCGCTACTTGCAGCAGCAAATCCCAACGCTGAAGGATATGCCGAGCGTGAATATCTTGAACATGACTTTGGGCTTACTGCCAGGTGGCAAGTACAAAGGTGCAGATCTCAGGGAGAGATGGTGTTTTGTCACGAAGGTGTTTGGCCCCATCGCAAAGGCTTCGAACTCCTAAACTATCATCGCAATGTGCATCGTGTTGATTACTTTGGCGTGGTCGGGTCTGGTACCGTCGCAAGATACGGCCTGGGCCAAAATGCCTTCTGCCGTAAATCCAATTATAATACAACCCAAGAATTTCAGATTGTATTTGGGTCCCCTGGATAACATTAACCAACAGTTTATAAGGCGGTAAGCAAAACGATAAGCGAAAAAATTTGGATTTGGATTTAAAGTCCTCACTTTGGCATCAGTTCAAGACGCCCAAATTGCGTGAGGCCCGAGGGACTCGAGATAACAGACAAATACGTGCAGGAGGCGGTGGAACGCATTGAGAAATCGACTGAGGTGAAAAGCGATGCAGAGAAAAGTGTGCTGGAAAAACTGTTGGGTATTAATCGCAAATATGCGGTTATTATGGCGCTGGACATGATGTTCGCCGGTGTCGATACAGTGCGTGCAACAGCTTCTAAATAAACTAACACAGCTATAGTAAGATTTCTTTAATTTATAGACAACCAGCACCTTTGCGGCTATACTACTGGCGCTCGCCCAGCTTCCCGATAAACAGAAAAAACTACGCACAGAAATTCTTGGAATTTTGCCAGCAAAGGATACACCTTTTACGGTTGAGTCCATGAAGAATTTGCCCTATTTGCGTGCCTGCATTAAGGAGACGCTGCGCTTTTATCCACTGACCTCGGCCAATGTGCGCAGCAAGCGGCAGGAACTGGTGCCCAGCGGTTACACAGTGCCACCGGGCAGTGAAATTGCCATGGTCCATTTGAATCTGTTCCGCAATGAGCAGCATTTCTCGCAACCGGACCAGTTCATGCCCGAGCGTTGGCTGCGTGAAAAGCAACACGACTCCAGTGACTCCAATGGCTGTCCCATGGCCACCTAGTCCAGCCATCCCTTTGCCTATTTGCCATTTGGCTTTGGTTCACGCAGCTACATAGGTCGTCGCATTGCCGAAATGGAGCTGGAAGTGGGTGTCGCTCGTTTGCTTAGAAACTTTCAAGTAGAGTTCCATCATCCGGCTGACAAGCCCTTCATTGCCTATCAGCTATCCACGGCACGCATTCCGCTGCAGTTCAAGTTGATCGATTTAAAGAACTGAGTTTGAGTTTCAGTATTGCCTTTTTATAAACCTGTGTCTGACGGAAGACAGTACGCAAAAGTATAATAAGAATAAAATGTTTTTATAGCTGTTTGCACATTTTTAAATTCTAAGAGTTCTAAGACTGTTCGAGTGGAATATAAGTAAAAAATAATATAATATATTCAATTAAATAAAAATGTGATAATAAATGTGGAACTTTCCATTGCACTGTGCAAAATGGCAACAAATTTCTAGTTCCATTTTGATATGAGTAAGTTATGGTAACTCAGGAACTTAGAGAGAGTATATTCCACAGAAGTATAGCAACGCCCAAGATCGCAACAATTTTATTAAATATCACATATATTTAGAATATAAATAGCTGAGATTTTTGGTATGCAACATTATATTTATTTTGAACATTTAATTTTAATTATTTTTAAAAAATATATGGGACATGTATACGGAATAATCTATAGGCTTTAGGAGGCTTGAATCCATTGCACATTTGCGGAAATCTTCAGTATAAAAAGAAGTTCATAAGAAAACTTTATCCACACAGTATGTGAATATATTTGGACTACTCTAGAGCTATTTACAGGGTATTTGCTAGTCAAGCACTTAAGTCTTGCGCACGATTTATCAAAATTGTTAACTTGTTCAAAGTCTTCATCTTTTTAATAGAACATTTGATATACATATATATATAAATTACATATTTTAGTTTCTAGCTAAGAAGCTGCTTAAATTAAAATAATATTCACATGATCAGCTATGTCTATTTTTTTTCTTTTTTGCTATTCAGCTACAAATTAATAAGCCACGCACACACTCACTCATAGAAAGCCTTTATTCTGTTTAATTCATGCGTTTGCCCTTTGTCTGACTTGTGCCTGGGGTCAACGTAATTATAACTTGATGAGCTGCACAGTTAGTTACATGCCCCAAAGGTGTTGCGAAATGCTCTAAAAAGTATGCAACATTTTCTTTCTATGCCAGGCATTTGCATATTTGTGGGGGATGGTGTGTGTGTGTGTGTGTGTGTGTGTGTGTGTGTGTGTGTGTGTGTGTGTGTGTGTGTGTGTGTGTGAGCTGACTCTTTGTTGCGGTCAGATGGCCATACAGCGCATCTGCTGCATGGCGTTGCCTTATGTATATATTTATATAGCATATGGAGCGAATGTGTGTGTGTGCGTGTATGTATGTGTGTGTGTGTATGTGTGTTTGTGTGACTGCGTTCAAACGACAACATAAATCCAGCGCTGCTGTTGTCTTCCTGGATATTGTTTATTATACACACACCCAGACACAACACACACTCACACGCAGCATATGCGGGCGCAAATAACGCATACGCCATGTGGCAGCACTATATAAATATAAATATAAATATTTTAATGCAGAAATGCAACATCAGCAACAGCATCAGCAATTAGTTGAGCTTCTGCCGCATTGTTTTCAGCATGTCTTCAGCTTTAAATTCAATTTAATTATTCGAAAACAAAACTCACTTTAATTTGATCGATTTGCCAGTTTATTGCTTTAAATATCATTTTGATAAATCGTTGCGACTAGTGAAATAATTAGAAATGCGCCACACTTCAGTGCTTGACTAGCAAATGCCCTGCAAATAGCTCTAGAGTAGCCCAAAATATATTTACATACTGTGTGAATAAAATGTTCTTATGAACTTCTATTTATAATCAAGGAAAAAATATTCAAGCTTTGCCGAATTTGCCGAAGTAATCCTTCTCGGTGCCCTCTTTTTGAACCAAGCACAATACCTTTATCATTATTTAAATTGTCCTCAGTTTAAAAAGAAAATCGAACATTAAAGGATACTTTCAAGAAAATTCATTCAACACTTCTCGACCCATTTTTTTTTTTTTTTGATAACAGGGTATAAAACTCAAACATAAAATCAAAATTTCTATATGTGCGCAGCTAAAATGGAAACGTCACGTTTGGCCCATTTAAAGCGCCAAATGGCAGTCGAAAAAAAAAATACAAATTCAATTTGGCACACAAAATAAACTCAACCAGCAGAAAGTGAAAGAGCGGCTGCTGCAACTTCATTTTGTGTGCGCTGTTTGCACACATGTCGTATGCGTAATTTCAAATTAATTGATTTCTAGAGCAATTGCTTTTTGCGCTGCTGCTTAACAAACTTTTGCCAAAGCTTTTAAGGCACCAAGCACGCAATTTCTTCTTGTTTTTATTTTAACTGGCAGAGGGTATATATGTTAAGTCAGGAATTTGGCAACAGCTAGCAGAGCGCCAGGTTAAAGGCTATCAACAACTGATCAGCATTAATAGGTATGTCCATGTTAAGTCTACTCACTAGTTTTTAAGCGGATATATATATAAAACCATGTATTGTGACATTAGAATTAGTTAATAACATCATTATAGATTTTATACAAAGATAATCCATGCCTTCTTTGTCGAAATGTGGGTCAAATAGTATAGTATAGTTTCAGTGTATGTTTCAGTATGCGACTGGTATGTTTACCATCGAATCGGCTTCAAAATCATTTTCAACGATTTTTGTGGGAATTTATGTGTTACGCTTTGTGGAAAGAAAAATGCTTCCAGAGCTCCAGATTTCATATTCTCGTCATAGGACTAACATGGGCGGAAATCGTTTACAACATTTGGTTCTTCCTTCGAAGAACATATTTTAAAATAGAATTTAAGTTAGTGGAGTTAGACTTAAAATTTTCATGCACAAAATTTGTCACGGGCAAGGCCGGGGACTACCCGCTAGTGTTATATAAAAAGACATCACAAAATCTCATAAATAACAAGTTTAAAGAAAACAAGTTAAATTATATTTAATTAAATCGAAAAACCAAAGATCTTGAATATGATTATTTAAAAGAAAACCTTTTTTCCTAAATAGAAACCAAAATCAGAGCTCATCAATATATCAGAATATCCTTTGCCTTTAATCAATCAAGGATGGAATTTACTTAAAAAGGTTTAGTTATAACAGCTTGATGATTTGCTTTTTATAATAAAGTTATATGTTTGCAAGAGCATTTAAGCTTCGAATTAGCAAAAATAATTATTGCTGCTGCTTAATTTTTATTCACGTTTTCGCTCTCAGCTTAACTTTGACTGCGATTTGCTAAAGTGGTTTTTGAAAAATCCACGTTTACGTTAACCATCTTTTTTTCATGTTCGTTTCCTCATTTGCCTTTTTGCAAATAAATGAGCAGCGTTCAACGCTGTGCTGATTAATGCAACTTGAGTGCCAGTTCGAGTATGAGCATGAATGTGAGTGTAAGTGTGTGAGTGTGTGTGTGAGTGTGAATGCGAATGCTGGGTTTCATGTACAGCACAATTAATCAAACCGCAATTGAGTTTTACCCTCACGGCGGCAGCTTTGAAATTAATTTTCAGCTGCTTTTCAGTGTAAATTAAAAGTAGAAGAGACAGAGAGAGAGAGAGAGATATAGTGTGGGAGAGAGAAAGAGAAACAGAGAGAGCGAGAGGAAGCGAAAAAGATAGCAATAAGACAGCCGTCAAAATGTAGTTCAATGAATCCATCTATCGATAACTTAATCTCAATCTTGATTTTTTGGCATTTAACAAACTTAAAACAGATTGCCAAGTCTGGTCCCATGGCTAAATTTAATAAACTAAAACCATTTGCAGTTCACTGAACTGACAGTAAATAAATTTAACCTAATTCGTACATGTCAATAACAACAGGAACCAAGACAAGACAAGCTGCCGTTGTCCTGCCCTCTTTCGACTGCTTCTTTTCGTCCAGCTCCAAGAAAAGCTGACTGAGTAGCACCAACACACACACATACACTCCCACACACTCTCAAACGCACATAGATAGATGCTGAACAAACGTGCGGAGATTTTTGTACAATGGGTATAAAGTTTAAAAATTCTTGAAGAATTTTTGGCTTAACTGACTCTCTTAATCAACAATGCCAAGGCCAGTTTTATCCGTTCTTCTAGTCATGCTTATTCTTTTACAACTTCCCAACACTAAAAAAGTCTCTAAAAAGAGCTTTGGTATCTAATGAAAGCTCTGTAGTACGCATTGGATGATATTAAAGCTAATTAAAGCTTTTCAATAGGTCATATGAGGCTCAATAACATACCAAAGACACAGCGAAGCTACATGTTCTTAAATAAATAAATAACTTTAAAATCTTATCTTTGCTAAATTAAAACTATAAAGCATAAAGCATATAAATGCTTTAAGACATACCAAGACTAGTATAAAGAGCATTAAAGATTATAAAGAACTTTAAAATCACATCAAGGCTTTCTGGTTTGAGAAAAGAATGTAAAGACTATACTAAAGCTTTCAGACATGTCAAAAGCATTGACAGCACGCACTGGCACTGAGCTTAAAGCTCAGCTTTTTACTTTCTTTGAAAGTAAGTAGTTAAACCTTTTTTAACAAATAAGTACAAAATATTCAAGTTTTTTAAATTTTAACATAAAAAGAATGATTTCAGTTAAAGTCTACTAAATATCCTTTTAATTTAATAATAAAAGGTTCATAATTTGCTAATTTGGCCTATAAATATTTTTTAATATTATTATATTTCCAACTTAATTTTTATGCAAAGATTAAAAGACAATTTCCACAGTGCCTTGCTGTTGTCTGTTATGAAGTGCAAAGTGTAAAGCAAAAGCCAAAGATGACGACCATTTCTTAGTGTTAGTATCTATGTGTGTGTGTGTGTGTCTGTGTGTGTGCTCGTTGACTGTGTGCGTATTTGGCATTTTGCGTTTTGTGCCATGGCACCACATGCTTCTGATGGGCTGCAGTTAATCCACTTAATGACCTCGATGATTTTATTGATGAGCACCTAACGCCAACGCTAACGCCAATGCCAACATATGCCGCCAGATGATGAAGATGCTGGGCGCCCATATCGTTCCGTTTTACTTTCTACTCCATTCCATTCAATGCCATCATTTTTTTGTGTATACCCTTGCGCAAGGTAAAGTCAGTTTGTCGAAGTATGTGTTCACGTAGCTCCCAGACTTTTAGGGATTATGTTTTCTGATTAAAATGCGATGTAAAGCGATACCGATGCTATCGATATCGATAATTGTTACTGTCGATAGTTTATTGCAATATCGACAGTTTTGAATCAGCCGGAAGCCTTTAAATAGGCTTCATTTATTAAAAAGATTACTTAAATCTTTATGAATCAGTTTTTATGTTTGCTAAACTACTTTTTTTAGAATATTAAGAGGTAACGATATCATTCTTGTTGCCAGCAATCGACTAACGAAATTACAGAAGCTTTAAAAATAAAATTAAAATATCGATATATAAACATTTGAAGCTTTTAAAAGTATCGATTGGTGTCGTCTATCGAAATTGTTTAATTATCAGATCGATTCAAAAATACTCTTCCGACGCCTCTCTCAATTATTTTGCTTGGTTTAAGCAGTTATTGAACTACGAACGAGTATTACAGAAAGGGTATTGGAGCAGCATCGTATTAAATTTAGCAGCTCCTTAATTTTTTCTTCGTCTGGTGTTGTCAACGCCGCCTGTGCAGCGACGCGTGGCACTGCCACTAAACGGTATTGCCATCATCATCAGCATGAGCATCATCATCAACATCGACAGCATCAGCATCAGCATCAACATCATCATCGTCAACTTTGCCATGTTTGTTTCCTGTTGATTTTTCGGCGATGCCACGGAAACCTACTAAATTAGTGACAGCGACTTTGGCTTCCAGCTTGGATTCAGCATTTGATAAAATGGCAGCTTGTGGCGCTCGCTCCCCAAGTGTGAATCCTTGTGTGTGCGCGTGTGTGCGTGTGTCTTGTGTCCTGTTTGTGTTATTTATGCGCGCGCATTAAAATACAATTTTTATGCTTGGCATTGCCAGACTTATCCTTTGACTCTCGCACTACTCGCTACCCACATGCCCACATCCTGTCCCATTGCCATCATCAGCTCGAAGGCAGCATCTTTATTGAGTGTAAATGCGCGTGGCGAAAGCATATTTATTTACGTTGAGCTGCTTATTTATTTGGCAAATGGTTTTGCATTTGTCAACAACAGCAACAACGGCAACAGGAACCCATCCCATGCCAAATCCTGAAGCGCCGCCCGGCAGCAACGGCGACAACTTTCATTTCAATTTAGTGCATTGGACTCCCCATTGGTCAGGCCCGGGGCCATCCTCTGTTAAGTCGCTGCCAAATCAAGTGTGTGAATTGTGTGAAATGTGCGAGCTTTCCCATTTTGGGTATTTCACTTAGTTAACAGACACGGTTTAACGTGCGCGCATTTTATCGCCAAGATTTTGGCATGCCAATTTTTTATGCAGATTTTAGTCAACAATGCATACTGGATGTTTGATGAGTAAATACATTTTTTCAATAACAATAAAAATATTTAGTCCAATGAGTTCAACAATTCTTTAAAAATTAATTAGTGTATGATAAATCTAAAATATTATAATAAACAAGTGAGAGGTTCTAGTCGGGAGCTCCCGACTAGGGGATACCCTGAACCCTCTTCTAACAACATCAAATGCATATACATATATATTCTATTTTAGAAGCTTTATGTCAAGTTTGGAGACTCGAAATTGCCCAAAAAGCAGGATATCGATATCGATTTGTATCGATTGCTCTGAAACGGAGTAAGTTATCGATTATCGGAAACAAACTCGATCTGCGCGGGAACTAGGAGCACCTACATCTAAAATTTCAAGTCTCTAACTCTTATAGGTTCTGATATCCTTGCGTTCATACATACGGACAGACGGACGGACAGATAGACAGACATACAGACAGACAAACGGACATGGCTAGATCGACTCGGCTATTGGTGCTGATCAAGAATATATATACTTTATAGGGTCTGAGATGCTTCCTTCTGCCTGTTACATACATTAGGATTTTGCACATATACAATATATATAAAAAAATGTGAACTGAGATCATCTGGTTTTTACCATTAACGAAATTAAAAGTTTTAAATTAATTTATATTTATTTAATTGTGTTTTTCATAGAACATTTTTCGATACGGCAAGCTGCATTTATTCTTCATGGTTTTAAGGCACAATTAATTAAGTATTTATTATCAAAATGAACTGCATTTTGTTGCTTGCGAAGAGAGCGACATTATATTTGAATAAAAGAATGCCGCAGATATCGATTGAATCTTGTGTTTATTTCAGATATTGTTGCTCGTGTACATACACTTAAATATTTTCTCATGGCAATCTGTTGACTTTTATGTTGCATGCAACGTTGTCTCTTAACGGCAATAAACTCTGACCAAACCAAGCAAACGTTGGCGCTGCTTAATGATGCGTTAAAGCGTTAACATTAATATGGGCTATACACACACATACTCACACTCGCACTCGCTTCTTGTGACACTTGGCGCTTTAATTAAATTTTCGATAATTGCTTGCAGCAAGTGCGGCAAGGAGTGAGATGGAGAGCTGGTGGCAAGTGGCGACAACTGAAACACAGTGCAACACGAAAATATTTGTTGGCGCGCGGCGCATTTAAGTGGCATTTTTAATTGATTAAAAAAAAAAAAACGAAAATTGCGACTACATTGCATGGAACGTTGGCCAAGCGGATGGCGGGTGTCGGCAACATTGGTAGATTGCGAACTGAACTGAACTGAGCTGAGCATTGCTCATTATGGCTTGTTGTTGCGGCGTTTAATTAACAGGCCACGCTGACAGTTACTTTTTATTTTCAGTTTCAGTTTTTCCTCAACGCCATTTTTAATTTCCTTGACGCATCGGAAGTGGCGTCAAGCAAACCGGAAGTGGCGACGCACGCAGCAAAGCGCACGGCGCATAATTAACTTGTAGGCGGCCAGCAACAACTGACAACTTGCGCCACGCCCACCAGCAGCAGCAGCCACTTGTAAAAGTTAACAAAAATAAAAGTGCCAGGCACACAGTTAAGAAAAAAAAAACAAGCAAGCCAGTTCAGGGATGTACTGAAAGCTACCCTGTATGTCCTTACATGCCTATAAGGTTTTGTGCATATCGAATATAAAAATTAAGTTTTTTAAATGATTTTCTAGAATATTTTATTGTAATTGAATTCCCTAACATTATTTTATTTGCGGCTGTTTAGGTTAATAGATAAAATGACTAGATATTAGATAAAATGCCGCTGAGATCGATAAGTTAATGTTAAAGTTGACAGCCACTTTTACAGGCCACAATCTGCTTGGGTTTACAACTATTTTAATAGCAAGCAGGATATTGCTAGCTTCTATATAATAGTAAATTTTCTGTTAAATTGCACAGAGACTTAAAGAAGCCTTCTTAAAAACACTTGACATTTAAATGTTATTTATCAAAGTTATTTACTCGCTCAGACATCTACATACATGCCGCTGATGCTATTCTTGCTGAAATCGATAAGTTCATATTAAATTTCACTGCCACTTTAACAGGCTACAATGTGCTAGTAGCTTCTATGACAAATAGAATGTTCCTAGCTTCAATAGACACGCTTGGGTTAAAATTGACAATCACCTTAACAAGCAGTTAAGTGTTTTTGAAAAAATGAATGGCTTGTACGTAGTTTACATACCGCTAGCTATTATTATTGCTGAGATCGATACGTTAATGTTAAAGTTGACAGCCACTTTTACAACCCACAATATGCTTGTGGATTGAAAATACCTCCATACCAAATATAATGTTGCTAGCTCTTGTACTCGCTAAAAGAGAGAACTTCCTGTTAAAGTTGACAGTCAGAAGCCTGCTTGTTAAAGTACACAGTCACTTTTAGCACTTAAATGTGAATTGTTTAATTGATTAACTCGTACTGGCAACTCTTTAGAAAGGTGCCAACGCCATATTTATATTTCCCCGTCTCCTTACAGCAATACAAACACCTTCAATAATTGTCTAACAAAAGAATTCTAAAAAGTAAATCTAATTATTAATAATTGCATTCGCTCGGAGTTGCCACTTTTTGTCAGTTAGTGATACCCGTTCTAGACAAATGCACGAATACAGGGTACAAATGGAAAAAAAAATCAAACTTTCACTGCGTCTAAACTTTGCCAAGTGAATTGAGAAATGAGCAGACGCCGGCATCGCTTGAAACTTTTGCCATAGCTCGAACATAATTATAAAAGTTTCGACAAGCATTTGCCAGGTGGGCAAGCGTTGCCACAAATCTGGACTTGCGAGCTACACAAAACGGAATAGAACTTGCGAGTTGGACAAGTGGCCAAAATGCCAAGTGCCAAGCTACAGTTGCTGTTCTTGTTGTTGTTATTGTTGTTGCTGCTGCTGCTGTTTCTGTGTTAATTAGCGTGCCATTGGCATTTATGCTTAAACACTTAATGAGCTCGTTGAAATCGAGGCAGCTTGTCCCATGTCAGCCCCTCGCGCTAATTGCTTTTGGGTAAGCCTACATAGTACAGGCATATATTTCGGAGAATTCTACATATGTTGTCATTTCTGGCGTGTCATTCAACCAGCCGGAAAAGGGCTTATAGCGCTCCAGTCTGGTGTGTAACAAAGCCTTGCCAGTCTCTGTTGTTGACAACAACTGCTAAAAGCGGACAAGAAATTCGCACTGGCCTAATCCAATGAATTGTGTATGCCCTTCATAGGCAATCTACACGGGAAGTTCTTATGTTGAATAGTTAACTTTTTTTTTTGTAGATCGTTATTAAATCGAACCCTGAATTTGAATACAATCAAAATAAAATTAAAATAGAAACAATTTTAGTAACAGGATCAGTAATATTGACATTAACATTAACAACAATGTCAACATAAACATTAACATATATGTTAACATAAAAGTTAACAGAAGTATTTACATTTACATTCACATTTACATGCTGTCTGGCAAAGCTTATATACCCATTTGGCGCTAGGGTAAGGCAACAAAAGCGTTTGGGAATGGGAACAAAATACAGAGAGGAGCCACTTAGGCGCCAAGTGTCGCTGGGAAAGGATCCTATGCTCCAGCGCCAACAACTATACCTGCGAACCAGCAGCACTTGGAAATTGCTTTGAGTTGATGTTGGGTGCTGTTTTCTTATCTCACAAATAGGCATTGTACTCGACCCCTGAATGTGTGTGAGTGTGTGTGTTTGTGGGTATGTTTTCCTTTGATTTTTCGCATGCACGCATGAAAATTGTTTTCCTTTTGTTTGGCGCACAGCAGCAGCAACAGCAGCAACAACAAAGGGAAAAGGTTGTTGGCAGCGCCAGGAAACTATGAAGGATTATGGATCTGTACTGCTTTTGCAGCTGCTGCGGCTGCTGCTCCGGCTCCCAGCTCCTTCCGCCTGCTCTAAGTGTATGCTGAATGGGCGTGGCAGTAGGTGTGAGTCAGCCAAAGGCCGCATAATGACAATGGACCGATGCACAGGCACATAAGAGAAGCCCATTCAAATGGGTCACGAAACTGGCAGCCGAGCAATGGGCATCAAAGGCGGAGCAGCCCAAATGCTGCAATGGAGCTGAAGCTGGAGCTGGAACCAGGTGGAGCCAGGTGAGACATGATTGAAAATTGAATGGCGCTGAGGCCGGAGAAAGAAGGAAGGAGGCGCACGTTAGGGGAACGACACTTTCCCGGAAGCATAGAAAGTGCTGTTATCGTTGCATCTGTTTCGCCCACTTCTGATGTGAAAAACTAGCTAAAAATATCGAAGCGAAAGTGCTTCGACATAAGCAGCATTCAGACTATGCAAAATCTAATGAAATTTACATTGTAGCACAGTAAACTACTTGTGAAATATGAAAGGAAGCCGAAACAATTTTTCGGAACTCATTACGCAGAGAATGGACGAGATTATGCACAAAAGCAACTTCCTTGCCGTTCTAAATATTTCAACAGGCAATTAGGTATTCAAGTTCTTACATTGAACTGAATTGGAGCTTGTTTGAGTTAAATTCGTCGATCTACGTTGATGGTGTTTGCTTTATTTTTCTGAATTTACTTTCTGAGAACCCTTGCCCTCCATCTCTCTATGTCTATATTTTTCTATCTTTATCTATCTCTCTATCCATCTATATCTTTTTCCCTTTCTCTCTGTCTCACTTCTCTCTCTCTCTCTCTCTCTCTCTCTCTCTCGTTTTGGCTGTCCCTTCATTTTGCCTTTTTCTCTCTTTCTATATTTCACCAATTTTACTCTTTGCCTCCTTCTCTCTCTGCCTTTATCTTAAACTATCCCCCTAGAAATCATTTGTTTACTCAAGACGCCATTGTACCATATTCCTAACAAGAAGTTAGATGATCTATATATATATGTACATATTACCCTTTCTTATATTTTCTGTCAGAAACTGTCTGCCTTGTTATACAAATTCCTCTTTGTACTTTATTCTGAAACGTTTGACAAGCAGCAATCCGCTAACTAGTTAAATTAGATATAACATATATATAAATATATACATAATGCTACCTTTTCCTTTCTCTTTTTCTTATACTATCTCTCATGGGCTTTCTTTCTAGACAGCATTGTCAATCAATTATTCTTTGGACTTAAACGTTTTACGAGCAGTATTCCGCTTATTAGAGAAAGTATAGGATAAATAATAACTGTAAAATCTCAACCAAATCCTGCAACACAAATCCCTACACATATGGCACATAGTAAAACCAAAAAGGAAGCTAATTCTCATACAAGTGAGTAAGAAAGCTGCTTAGCATTAGCATCAAATCTGAGGGCAAAAGGTATTTATTATTATAGTAGGACAATTTATAAGCGCCCAAATAACAAGCATTAAATTCTGTTGCAAATCTCAGAAGCTGAAATCCACATAAAACTTTCTATTTATATAGATATTCTACGCCAGATATGTGTGGGAGTGGGAGGATTATATGCAGAGAATTCAACGAGGAGACAAACGGCAGCCACTTAAAACTGTCACAAGTTAAAAACCGCAAACTGCAGCAAGAGTCTAGTCTTGGGGAGGGGGATGCTGGCCAGGGAGTTAAGGCCGTGACTGGAGAGGGGGCCAGGAACGGGTCTGAAGGACCTAGCAAAAGAAAGACATTATGCGCCGGCATACCGCACAACAATTTCACAGACAATGAATACATTGGCAAAATGAGGCAAGACACACACGCATACACATACATACACACACGCACTGACAACAGGAATTTAAATAAATGCATGTGCACGAGCTGCCCGCACTCGAAAAAATACAAAAAAAAAAAAGAAATAATGCAAGAAATCACAACAATTGTTTGGGCGTAGCTGCGGGTCGTTGGGGGCAGGCGGCTCAGCTGGATCCTGGCCACGCCCACTTGGGGCAGACACAGGGACTGCGATGACTTTGCATTTTGCATTACTTTGCTTTGAAAGCAGTTTCGAAATTATTGTCTTTCAGCTAACATTGCCGGCGGTCCTGCTGCAGTCCTACCTCTCCTCCTCTTCATCCTCCTCCACCTGCTGCTGCTGCTGCAATGCCAACTCCTTGTTGCTAACTTCGCCACATTTCAATGTTGCGTGTAGAGTTATTTCAAGTCAGTTTTGTTGTTGTTCTTATAGACTGTACCCAGCAAAGATGTTTGAATATAAGTTGGGTATATTGAAGCCGAGCGAAATGTTTGCGACACACAAAACTAAATGTTTAAGTGTAAACATATGAAAAGTTTTAGGGTCTTCAATGTTGACGAAAATAAAGAATGTTTTAAACTTCTTTCAATAGCTCTATTTTCGCATATTAATTCAGTTGGGCGGTTTAAGCTAAACCCTCTTATTTAATACCCTCGCAAAAAATGTTACAAAGCTTTATTTGCAACTGATTCTTCCTCTCGGTGCCATATCAGATAGTAGTCCAATTTGAAACGGCTTTGCAGTAAATGAAACCAAAAGGAATAAAATGAAGATCATGAGATATTAACATCATAAAATGTTATTCGAAGTGTTCGCTCACGAGGCGTGATCCCCAAACAGAGTGCGAATGAGTAAGGACAGATTCATGAAGATTTGAGTGGAAATGTCCGCCCAATTGGGGTAACCGCCTTATAGGAGTGTCCGTTAAGAAAGTATTCACTGCGCTTGCCTGGATGGCAATTTCATTGACAACTGTCGCAGTTTATAGGAATCACGGACACTATAAAAATATGCCATACATCAACTGAATTTAAATTTATGTTAGTCTTTCTTCATGAAGTTAAAGAAATCCTTTCAATTAACATCATTTTTGGCATGGACAACCATTTTAATAATATCTTAATATCTTATAACAATCGAACAACAAATACCTGAGTTATTTAAGAATTCCTTTTTTCTATTACTAGAACAGATGGAAGAAGAAGCACAGCTAACGGCAACCAAATGCATATTTAAGCTGCAAACAGGGTATCAGCAAATCGAGCAGCATCAGCCATAGCACGCTTGTTATTATTATTGTTGTTGTTGTTATTGTTGTGTGTGTGTGCGCTTACACACGCAAATGTCTTATTTATGCTCAGCACTTTTCGCTATCCCAGCGACAACTGCGTTTTTGCTTCATCCTGTGGCTGCAACAGCACAGATCACAGCAGGGCTGGTAGCAGGGGGTGGCGGGGGTGGCAGTGCGGGGGAGGGTGCCTTGCTTCTTAGCATTATACACACTGTTGTGGCTGTGGCGCGTCTCAGTGCCGTCTGCTGTTCTTGTGGCTTCACTTGCAAATGTTGCCTCAACAATATCCTGTGTGGATCCAGCTGTGGGTGTGCATGTCCGTGTGTGTGTGTGTGTGTGTGCGATTGTGTGGGTGTGTGTTTGTGGTGTGTGTTTCTGTTGCGGACGCGCTACGCCATTTTACATTGACTTGGGTCACGGAGGTAACTTCAGTTTCAGCAGTTAGTTAGCAACTGCGGTCATGTTGCATAATGTGCTCCACATGCCGAGAGAATGAAATTATATAATTTTCGTCAGCCTGCTGGCAAATAAGAGCTGGGAGCTTTATAAGGAGTACGTTTAACCAATTTGCAAGCGCAGCTAAGCCGATTTTTAGAGAGAAACTCTTAGACGGGAATATAGCTGATTATATGTCAACAGGTTTTAGTATAATATTTTAATATATGTATATAAAGCCTAGAGAAAACTGCGATTGGAAGGGTGCATGGGTGAAAGAGGATATGGAAGATACTTAAAATCTACTTTTCAAATGACATTGACATTAGGATAAGAGTTGACAAAAAGATCGCAATGCAAAAAAGTACAAAAAGCGATAAAAACTCAGTTTCTCTGTTAAAAAGCTATTAGCAGCATGTTAATTTACAGAGCAGCGGCAACATTGCAGCGTTCTGTTAATTAACCGAAACTTAACAGCAAGTATTGCTCGCCGAGAAGAGAGAGGAACTACTTGAGATCGAACGCAACTTTGCGACCCATAATAAAATCTACGACCACAAACGAACTAAATAAAACATTGTTTCAAGTTCAAAGTATAATTTTATAAATTTAAGTTGGAGTTAAATCTCCTTTGATGCAAAGTTAGGAGCATCTGTTGCAATGAGAGCTTTGCAGCGTTATACATCAACTGTCACTGTAATCAACTTAATAACATTTTATTAAAAATTAGTATTCTTTATCTAGGTAGAGTAATTTCAATAAATATATTCATGGTTCGACAGACAGTTGCTTCTGTTACGAATACTGAATCGTTAAGTATTTAAAATTTGACTGGCACGTTTTTTTAGTTAAAGCGGCTTTAGCTACTTTTGAGCACATAAAAAAGTACAGTTCCGGGCGCAAACCGATTCGATTTATGTATATATATTGAGCTCTATATATACGTATATATATTTATAATTTACATTTTTATTGTAGCGCACAGTAAACAGAGTTGAGCTGGCGCATTTTTATGCCCTATTTGAGGTAGGGCAAGGGATTGCAGTGTGGTCGAGCTTGTTGCTTTTTGCGACTCGCTCGCACTCCACAATTTTTTATACCCTGAACCCATTAAAAATGGGTATAAGGGTATATTGTATTTGTGCAAAATCCAAATGTATGTAACAGGCAGAAGGAAGCATCTCCGACCCCATAAAGTATATATATTCTTGATCAGCATCAATAGCCGAGTCGATCTAGCCATGTCCGTCTGTCTGTCCGTCCGTCCGTCCGTCCGTATGTATGAACGCAAGGATCTCAGAACCTATAAGAGCTAGAGAAATTTTAGATGTAGCTGCTCCTAGTTCCCGCGCAGATCGAGTTTGTTTCCGATAATCGATAACTTACTCCGTTTACAAGCAATCGATAAAAATCGATATCAATATCCTGTTTTTTGGTCAATTTTGGTAAATAATAAGAGCTAGATTCACTAAACTTGACATATAGCTTCTAAAATAGAATATATATATGCATTTGATGTTGGAAGAAGAGGGTTCAGGGTATCCCCTAGTCGGGAGCTCCGGACTAGAGCCTCTTCTTGTTGTTACTGCTTTGGCCATACTTCAACTTCACTCGTGCTTTTCTTATGCAAAAATCCATTGAAGTTGTGATTGTTGTTGCTTTTGTTGTTGTTTTGCTTGTTATTTCTGCATAATAGAAATTGTTTATATGCAATGCCCATAGATATATATATATATTTGAGCAGGACCCGGCTGGCTCTGGCTCTGGCTGCGCTGGCTTCGTGGGTATCTGTGCAGCTTCTTCTCTAATAGACCCTTGCCAAAAAGGCTCACTTTTATGCTGCTTATTATGGCTCAAGAATGGCAAGTCGCCCGCCTCCAGCCCCGTTGCCTGTGCATATTTTTAGCCAGCTTCAGTCGTGAAAGGCAAAAACAAAAAATTACATTTAAAACGGTCGCATAATCTTATTAACTGAAAACTGTCGCCATTAACTTAATAAGCAGCCAAGTTTATAGTTGACAACTGTCGCTTGAGCAGGAGGGAGGAGCTGATCGGGGGTTAGGGGTTAGTTAGGGTCTGAGCAGTGCAACATGGCACGTTATGCAATTTAACAAAATTATTTAAAATTCCGTAACTTTGTGCTATTGCAAAAACTGGGCCAGCAGCTAAAACTTTGCAACATGCCAACTTGGGGCAGCAACAACAACAATTTGAACTCGTAGTCCGTGGGTCAGTGTTGCAAGCGGCGCAATGGCAACTTTTAAATTAACCCTAATTCCAACAGGAACAGCAACAGCAACAACAACAACAACATCAACAATTTTATATATATTTTATTTACTGAAAAAAAAGTTTGCAATATTCTTGCACATTTTTCAACTTTAACAATTTATTAAATGGGTCAAAAGCCACTAAAACTTCATTTATCATTGCATGAGCAGGCAACACACCCCCACCCCTACCCCCACCCCCGCCTCCATCCACATGCCCGCTTGTCCCTATGCATTTAGCTGACGCGCAGCACTCTGTACAATTATTGCTAGCCATGTCGTTATACCCTCTACGCATTCGCTTATAGGGTATGTGCAGAGAGCAGGTACAAACATTTTAAAGAGATTTAAAAACGAAAGATATTTGATGTCTGTTTAATGCCCTGTAAGATATCCAAGTAATTTCTCCCGATACTTCCATGGGAATTCACTAATTTATAATTCTATTCTATGAAGATTAGATATACATAAGATGCTTTCACAGCTTTCACACCTAAAAATACCAATCAATACTCAGTATTTTATCGCCTAACAGGGTATTTAATAGTCGGTTCGAAGCCATGGCTTGCCAACTTGTTGGTCGGCACTTGCAGCGCGTTAAAATGCCAACAAATCGCAGAGACGAATGAGCTCAGCAACTTGAAGCGTTTCCGGTACGCCGCAGCAATTTTTTTCGCCCCTGCATTCCGGCCAGTGGCAGCGCCCACTCAAACCCACTTGTCCAGCTCACCGCCTGGCTGCCCCACCTGGCACCCCACCAAGGAGTGCACAAAGAAAATACACGGCACAAGTTTGTCGAGCCAAAACAAGCGGCAGCGCACAGCAAAAAAAAAAACGGAGAAGAAGGCCAAGAATTATACAATTTATTAGCACACTGTGAACCGAGTTCGGGACGAGTATCAAAACCGGCAACTGATGGGGATAATAGAATTTTAAATATGCATGCACGCCCAGTTCTGTGCACATTTTTTTATTTTCATTTATTTTTATTTTTTTTTAATTTAAAGGTTCAACCTGGCTGCCGCTGAGAAGTCCATTAAATATTTAACATCACGTGGGGCATTTTTATTTTACGTAATGTACAGCAGTTGTACTATATTAGTTGCAAGGTGAGTGTCCGCTTCGCAATGGGGTGGGCCTAACGGTAATACGCAGGGGGCATGGGAGTAAAAGTCTTTCTAATTGTTGTTCTGTTTATTTGAAATTAGTTAATTGCCATAGTATGATGGGGTATAAGAGTTGTGTGGAAAGGAAAATGCTTTCTAATTGTAAATATATGTGGAATCTTGTAATCGAATATTGAATTGAATTGGAAGACTCACCCACAAAAAATTAGTCATTTTTTAAATATATTTGCTGCTTGCCAATTAACATTATTGCTTTTTCACAACGAAGCCTTAAAAAAATATTTGTTGCACAAAAAAAAAATCACTTAAGGATTTGAATTTAAACTTAACAGCTACGTTCTCGCGCCAAAGCTCCTTCGTTAAGAAACGGCTTATCGAAACTATCGATTTATTTGATGAACACACCGAGTAAACTGTGGCGGTCGGCTAATGAGCAAACACTCAACGAAATTCACTCAACGAAAATTTCACTATCTGGCAGCACGCGCACATTGCCGCCAAAAAAAAAAAGTATTTTGCAGCCTGATAGAAAACCAATTAATTGCGCCTATTTCAAACACTTTGCAGCATTTTGTGATCGAATTTACATTCACGCAACACGAAGCTGGCACGCCACATTGGAAAAACACGAAGTAAGAACACATTTTTTTTAATAAACCTCACTAACAGAAACCAACAACCCGCGAGCTCACAGAGAAAGCGCGGCGACTAAATTGTGGCGGCAAGTCGATAACTTTATGTCATGCGACCAGCTTAAGGTTGGCTGCGTTAATGTATTAAGTTGGCGCTCAAATTCAAATAATCATTAATTGTATTGCTTATATATTTTATTTTTATTTCTAATCATATAGTTGTAAAAATATAGCATAAGTTTTCTATATCGAGACTATAAAAAGTTAATGCGTAATTGCAAAAATCACATTGTATTAAATTTAATTAAATTGAGTGTCAACATTTTGTTTCATTTTTAGAAAACTTTTCTTTTTTGGTAATGCATAGTAATTGCTAAGGAACACTGTAAAGACGCTATGATTAATGCTACGAGGTACTCCAGCGCATTAGGAGCTACACATAATACTAAATAACAAAATAAGGAATTTGAAGAGCCCTGTATTAAAAAGTAAATACATGTAAATCCCCACCCTAGCAATGCCTAGGCATGCTCTGCACTGCGCGGCACGTTAGCACGATTCTCAACAAGCGGCTGCAGTGGCAACAACTTGACCGTCTTGTAGCCACGATCACGTCGCAGCCACAGCCAATTGTCACCATTGAAGTAGTCCTCGATGTGCTCCAGACTGCGACCCTTCGTCTCCGGCTGGAACAGACACATGAATATCGTCAGCAGGAAACTGGAGCCGGCAAAAACCAGAAAAACACCACGCATTTTCAGCGCCGATTGCAGCGCCGGAAAAGCCTTGGCAAATATGAAAAGCGCCACATTCATCGAGGCAAATACACCGCCAGCTGTGCGTCCTCGTATGCGCGCCGGGAACAGCTCACCGATCATAATGCCCGGCATCACCATTAGCGCCGTATTGAAGACTATATAGCCGAGTAGACAGCCGCCCGCCACAAGCACATCGTAGGGCATCCTGGGCTGGCCCATGCGCATATACATAAACACGCTCAGCGCCAGACAGAACACGCCCGAGCCAATGCCCGAGAGAATCATGATGAGACGCCGACGCACAAAGATCAATATGCCACAGAAGATCATGCAGCAGAGCACACGCACGGCCGCCGTCCAAATGGCCGCCTGTTTGGTATCAAAATCTGCCCCGAACTCGGACACAATATCGATCGCATAGAAGATCACAATAAACGTGCCGGAGAACATTTGCAGCAGCGAGAAGACGATCACAATGAAGAGCGGCTTTATGGCCACCCGCTCACAGCATAGCTTGAAAATGTTCTCATTCGTCTTGGTGGTGGCGCGTTCCTTCTCCAAGCGCTGCTTCATATCGTTCAGCTCCTTCTGCGCGCTAATCTCGCTACCCCGAAGAGATGTCAACGCCTGCAGTGCTCGCTTCTCCTTCCGATTGCGTAGCAGCCAGGCGGGCGTTTCCGGTATGAAAAAGATGGAGATTACAGCCAAGGCGGGCAATATATTGGCACACCAGGCCACACTGCGCCAATAGAGAACCGTGCCCAGCGAATAGACGAGCAGTATGCCACTCGAATAGGCAACATATGGAGCTCCAATTAACAGGCTACGCAGATTCGGCTCAGCTGTTTCCGCTATGTAGACCTGTGGGCGGGTTAAAAGATTCACCAAGGGTAAATCAATACATTCAGATTAATTTTCATTAATTAATAAAAGCATAAAAAAGAGAAAGAGAGTATGGAAGAGCTTTCCTTTCGGTTTATGAACAAAGGTAATGTATCAAGCGAATATGGAGCTCCTTTCCCCTTAAGCTATCCTTCATATTTGGTTCCAATATAGCATCCTGTTTCGGTATTTTATGTCTCTCTAGGAGAGAGCCAACGACTTGTATGATTTCCTTCAGACTTTACAGATAACCTAGATCATCATCACGGCCTTTGGAGCACCCTCAACTAATCCAATGCCAAGCTTAAGGTTTTCTTTTCTTCTATTCTATTTAGGGCATAGGTGTTTCCCAAATTCCGATTCGTCACTTGTCAACGCCAACAAATAATTCCTAGACTATAGAGTATAGAAATTGCTCTGAAAACAATGCCCTGTTCGTTGCGCAGTCTACAGTACGAGAGTTCCATTCCAAATAACAAATTTTTCATACTTCTTGATAACTTATATTTTGGAAATCCTGAACTCTGTACAAATGTAGGTAACAGGATAAAGCATTTCATACCCATGTCTGTGCGTATGTAGGAACGCGACGTTCTCTAAATACTTGAAAACTGTGAACGTATCTCCCTCTATGCCAATCGATAAATTGCCGATAAATGTTCGGTCGAAACTGAAGTTCTTTTATGAAAACCTTTATTTCAAGAAAACTTAACCAGACTTGACATTCACGTGCTTCACCATGAACCCAAATATGAGTCAAATCTCGTTAAAATCATATCGCTATATCGCTATCGCGTCATGCAGCTCCTTAGGACAACCCGGTCGGAAAAACACATTCTTTTATGGGAAAATGTTCTGTTGACAAGCTTATTATATTGGAAAACCCTATCGTAAAGCATATTCCTTTATGGAAAAATGTTCTGTTGACAAGCTCTTTGATTCTCCTTACACATATAAGCCGCAAGCTGTATGCCAGCTAGAGCATTACGTCTTCGGCTTGCTGAAGCTAGTCTTTCATTTTTGATGGGAACTGTTTTCCCATTATACGCAGCGTACGGCGCACCTAAATTTATATAAATAAATAAGCGCAACCATCTTCGCATTTAATCCAAGCAACATTTTCAATATGCGCTCGCCACAAATTCCTGGAAGCAGACAATCCACCTTGACCTCGGACAAGTTCTCGAAATGCCCGGCAAACGGCACCGACAGCAACTTTCCCTTAATTCTGTTGCCCGACTCGAGTGTATAAACAAACAAACAAACGGACAAAAAATTTGATCAAATTGAATGCAAAACAGGGTCACAAAAACATCAGGCAGCTGTATAAACCATATCAACATAATCTTAAGCTTAATCATAAAATCATAAATCTTCTGGCCGCTGCCACAGATGACAATTAATGAACTGCGAGACACACGCGCAACAAGTCGCGTACACAAACACACAAATGCCACCGAGCACACCCCCTGTGGTGCGGCGGGGAACCACCCCCAGCAACCAGGCAGCTGGGCAACGGGGCAACAACAGACTTATTATAGACTAAGGTCAAGAATCCGGAACTTGATTCGTGTGTGCGGAAAGCGTTTGCTAATGCAAATGCGCGTTTGTCCATTTAATGATTTTGCTTTCGTTTATCATTTTGGCCGCTTGATAAGTCATGGGCATATCCATAAGATAAATAATAAATACAGAAAAAAATATATGCCGGCTGTGCAAATTTGTTGCTCACTTGGACAAAACGCCGGATTAACATGGACACAATGGAGGCGCACGGAACAATGGCATTAAGTGAACAGTTGACAGCTGTCAAGCGCCCAAAATGACAACTTGTTGTGCATTTTCTCATGAGATTCGTGTTTCGTGTGCAGCATTCGCAGCACAACAGTTCCTACTGGGTGGGTTCAGGGTAATGCTTACTCTAACAATCTGGTTAATGGGTCAGATTGTACTTAATTGCGTTCCGCTCTATGTGTGAATGAACTTTTTGGGCACTGACATTGGTCTTGATTATTAACAGAGCACACAGAGTTGATCCCCTCTCAGCATATTCGCATAAAAACGCGCATTTTCCAGTGAGGAGGCGTGGATTTTACGGAAAGTATGAAATTTCCTTCTAAAGAACATTCACAAAATGAACTTGAGGCTGTTCGAAAGTAAGACAGGAAAGACCTCATACAATCCTTAGCCAAGTATTTTCCACACTTGAGCTTGGAATTTGCCAAGCTTCCGTAAAGGTAAATAGAGTAACATTTCTTACCTGACCAGGTCCTCCCAAAATGCCTGTAGCAAAGCCGCACAGGAAACGCGCAAATATCAATGCCTTCACAGAGTTTGACATCGCCATTGTGCTCCAGCCCAGGAATAGGGGTATTACCGATACTAGCAGCGTTTTGCGACGGCCCAAATAATCGGCCAGCGGTCCAGAGATTAGAGAACCAAACGGTGTGGCCAGACTATGTACGCTCGCTGCAAACAGAGTAGGCAGATAGGACATGAGATATTTATCTATTAAGGAGATGTTCGGGTGGGTTAGGATATATATTTTTGCACATGTTTATAGCATAATCTAATACAACAACAAAAGAAAAACTTTTCTAAATAATATTGTTTATTGATTCTTAATGTTTACCAGTTTATAACATTTTCAAATATAAAAAAATGATATTCCAGCTAATAAATTTTTCAAAAATTAATTCTAGTGCCCAAAAAAGGCAACAGAAAACCTACATATATGTTCATAAAATTTGCTTTTTTTTTTAAATGTTGGCTTAAATTAACTTGAAGTATATATTTATATACATAATTGCCCTATTCTCTGATATATCATGATATTATATATATTTAACTGTGGCCAGACTGGGCAAAAATTCAAAGTGATAAGTTCAGATGTTTGAAGTATTATCTATTATGCAATATTGTTGTGCGAGAAAGTTTCTCTAAAAATAAGAGTATTTTAAGTAATTAAGCTGAGTAGAGGGACTAGCCCGTAATCCTATTTAAATTAGTATTCGATATCAATATATCGAATAGCATTATTTGACTGTCAGCCAACTTTGCCTTTTCGCTTATATTTTGATCTTTTTATTCAATATTACCCTAACTAAGGCTTCCTTATTGTCATCACTAATATCTTACCTATCCAAGAACCGGTATTAACATCTATGGGCACCTCCGTGGAGTTCGAGCTGAGCTGCGGCAACAGCACCGCAGAGAAGCCAATGGGCATGCCACAGCCAGCGGAAAGCAAAAGCACCGCACAAGTGGCCAAAATCTGTTAAGGCATAAATAGAAATATTTTATTGTATAAAGCTATTGATTTAAATATAAAAATATACATAATTATCGATAGAGAAACCGATAGGAAGAGGTATTAGACAGGTATAAGACAGGCTTGAAACTGAATAATTTACAGAGATTAACCGCAGCTAAAGGGAGGGCACAAGTTCAAACTATGTATCGAAAAATCAAAATTTTTTATCTTTTATTTAGATGGGTTTTTTAAGAAATAAACAGCTGCACTTGATATTTAATTGAATGGGGAGTCGCGTTTGTTTTGTTCTGTTTGGAAGCCGAGTAATTGGCTGCAATTGAAGTTGCGACACGTTGCAATTAAAGATATTGGCACGTGTGTGCATAAGTTGATGCAACCACATGCAAGTGAACCGTTTTTCTTTATTTAAGATCAAAGTGATAAACGATCTCGGGCGAAGAAAGAATCTTTTGCAGTCTGCGACTTGCGCCTGTGTGCGCCTGTCATACAATTTGATATATTTATCGGGGTATCTGGCTTGTGACGTCATTCCCAGATTGCGGGGCCCTGGCATCGAGTTCCATTTGACTCAATTCACGACACATCAGTGTCACATGTGCGCCACATGGACTCCATGTCATGCTTTTTAATCACGCACAGAAAGTTCAATTGCGTATCTTATCATTTTGTCCTTCACAATTGGTTTGTCTGGTAGCTAGTAGCTCTAACTACTAACTAATTAATTGTGATTCGGAGATTGTATTTGGAGATGCTGTAGAATCAGTATTTCGCAACTGAAAGCTCGACTATATCAAAAGTTCTTTTCATTAAAGGTTGCGAGTTAAAAGATATTACTTAAAATACGAACCAATTGAATGGATGTTATATTTGAAAAAGACAAAAGAATATTAACCATAAAGTAATTAAAGATCTATCAAATAGAAAATTTCTTATCAGATATTAATCAATCGGATATCAATGTTTGAATATCAATCTAAGTCACCTTTCTATGAAAGTTCAATCAGAAAAGTTTGACACTCGCTTATATATCAATTATATATATTAGTCATGTCTTTCCTCAAAAATAGAGCTGTCTTTTTCATTGATCGAATGTCGAGAAAGACCTTGACTGATTTATGCTATAACTGATTTGAAAAAAGAACCGAATTGAAAGAGACTGAAATGTTGTCTCAAATAAAACTGAGTAAGATTTAGGGCACATTTCATTAGGTAAAGGTTGATTAGAATGAAAGTACGAGTACCTGTTCGCTATATGTACATATATAAAATAAATGATTAAAGTGCAAATATATAAATATAGCACATTCAAATTGAAGATATCTAATATGGGCTCTCTAAAGGTCAACTTTATAGCATCCAAGTCTGCAATTAAAGAGCAGGATGTCAGTTTTAGTGGCAGTGCCTAAATGATTTTTAAAAGCAACGCCTAATTAAATATAAGCCACGCGCAACTTATATATACTCATGAAATGTGTTACACATAGAAGGGGCGATATCGATATCGGACCTGATCGGATAATGATATCGCATAGCTATCACGGAAGTACTACAACTCAATCCATTTTTTAAAGAGGTATATTAACTAAACTAGGCATTTACAAGTTTTGCCACGGTCCCTAAATGTGCCCAATATGCTATTAGATTCGGACTACTCTATACAAAGAAACGGTCTAAGAATGAATTTTATATGCAAATGGTTGCTACTTCCTTATTATGATATTATTCTTTATTATAATATATTATTCTAATTCCTATTTCTGCAACAACAAACTGAGCAATTACTTGGCAATCATATCTACAGACCTTTTCAAGCCGATCCACTATTTAATATGAATGAAAGCATTTCTAGGTCAAATATTCACAAGGGTATTCAATATTCGGCCTGACGAAGTTAGACGTTGGTTTTTTTTTTAATATGTTTGTTACAGATTTAGTCTCAGCTAGCTAACTCTTTGACCAGGAATCTCGACGCCAACGCGAACTCTTTTAGTTCTTTTACGACTGCCACTCAACCTGGCAAACTCCTGCTGCTGCTGCGACTGCGGCAGCAGCTGCTGACGAAGGCTAAAGTTGAATTGCAAATTCAAGGACAGGCAACAAAGGTTGCCAATAAAGAGAGGGGCTTAAGAGAATCAGTTATGTGCAGATTGTTGTTGCTGGCCAAGGCAGAAATTGTTGACTGAATGAAGGAATGTTAGCTGCTCATGGACCGTGAACATACCTGATTAATCATGCCCCTGCGATTGGCCTTGTCGTAGTCCTGCTCATCGATGGTCGACAATTTGCGTGACTTCGGCATGGATATCATGGACATGGACATGGGCAACTTGCACTGAAACTCCGCACCGGGCACCACATGATACGACATCTTCTGTGGCACAAATTTGCTGTACTCCTCATCCCTGTGTTTGGAAAATAAATGAACCAATGAGTACAATCAAATAGTTGACAAATCAATTGAGATTGCAATTTATTGGCATTGTCTGCATATTCACACTCATTGACAAGCGCTGACATCAGAGTTATACGCATATATATAACTGTATATATATATATATATATATATATATATATATATAAATGCCTATATATCTTGATAAAAGTTGATTTCATAAGATGCTTTGCTTTTTAAAGGATCGTCAATTTCTTGAGCTATTCACTAAGAATAAGGTCATGCGAATTGAAGAAGTAAATAAATAAATCTTATGTTGATTTTGGCCACCTTTTCAAATCAAATATTTCAAAAATGTATCTATGGATTTATGGATAAACTTTTCTGAATTGTTATCCCATACAATTTCCCACCTTGAATTAATAGAATCTAAGATATAATTCAATCTTAGAAACTTGCTAGTTTTTTCTCTTTCAACTTGGGCGCATCTAGTCCGAGGTTCTATGAAATGAAACTATTTTTTAGTCATCTTAAAAAACTGTATTATAAACTTAACGAAACTCTAGCGATTGTCACATACAAAATTACAAAAAAGTAAGAGATTCTAGTCAACTCGGCTATTGATGCTGATCAAGAATATATATACTTTATGGGGTCGGAGATGCTTCCTTCTGCGTGTTACATACATTTGGATTTTGCACATATACAATATACCCTTATACCCATTTTTAATGGGTTCAGGGTATAGTAAATCTTATAAAGAATTCATTAAGACAAGTTCAACAGAAATCAAAGCAACAACACGAACTGTTTATGTGATATTAAAAACTGTCAACAAACACAGCCGGTTCGCTTGGGGTCATTTTAGCAAGTCGAGAGTCTACTACTCTCGATCAGTATATCAACTGGTTTAAATGCCATTCAACTGAGAGTTGTCAGCAATTATAATAAAATTAACCTACAATTACACGCCTTGTAGGTGGGGGATTTCCCGTCAGCTGTTGACTGGTTAATTGCCAGAGTTTTTACAAACAAGCCTCTAAACAATGCACTTGAGCATTGAAAGTGAGCATAAAAGATGATATAATAGAAAAAAAAAAACGGTATATTATACAAAATTATTCAAATTAAAAAAATTATACAAAATGAAGAAACTTCGATCTTATTAATGATATAAATGTAGCTTCTTGAACAGGACGATTAGTTAAGTGGTTCGGTCTGTGCCCATGCTACGATCTTTGGTATATATTCTTGTACATCACACGCAGCATATATTTTCTTCAATATACACACACATTTAAGATATCGATAGCTCCTCGAACTTCAGAGCTAAGCACAAAATATTTGGTTTATATGTTCTCTTATAATATAAACCAACATATACACGGATACTCCCGGCTGTGGACTGACTGCGAGTGTAGCTGCGTACAGGGTATCTTTTAGTCGGGCACACATTGCATATTCCTTGTTTGTTTTGATTTAGAGGCTTCAGACCGTGCAGCAGAGCGCGGAAGACGGGTGCGAGAGAGAATCAACCAACCGGATAACATTGCGTATACGTCATATGCCAAAAAGCCATGTGACGCGATTTTTGTTTTCTTTTGTTTCATCTTTTTTTTCGAGGATGATAAGCGAAAAAATAACAAACGCCAACCGGCGCCGCTGCGAATAGACAACAACAAATCCAGCGGCATTTGCTGCGTGTTTTGTTTTTTTGATATCGTTTTGTATTTGCGCACGTTTTTCATTTGATTTACCTAACTGACTGTCACCTTTTTTTTGTTTGTGTTTTGTAATTATTTGGCTTGGCGAAAATAGTTATTATAATTTATTTTATTTTTTTTTTTTTTTTTTGATTTGCTATAGTAGTTTGTTGCATTGTTTTGTTGAACAGCTGCGCTCAGTGCGAATAACTTTTGGTTGTCAAGGCAAAGCCAAATTTACCTTGATTCACCTGTTTTCTTTCATACATTTTTCAACTGTGTCCGCGTTCAATTTGACTGATAAGGAAACGCGTGTGACATATTTTCTAACAGTCATTTCAATTATGATGAATTTTATTGCATTATCAAGAAAATCGATTTTCAAAAATAGGGTATTTTTTTTCTATGCCAGGCACAATAAATTATAAGCGTAAGGAATTCCCTGAAATTTATTTCCGGAACGAAAAGTTGTACAACAAAATGCTTAGCTTATCTGTGAGTTAAAACTAAACAGATAAAACTATTTTAACAAATGGAAAAAAACAAAAAAATATATATATTTTTTTTAAATTGATCGTAATTGAATATATTTCTCGAGTGTTGTTTAAAATTTAAACACCGCTGACCAAATTATGAAGCAATTAAAGCCCTATCAAGCCTTTTAAAGAATCAAGTGTTTAGTAATTATATAAGATAACGCTTCCATAAATTGTTATCAACACGATCTTATGAACCGAACCACTTCAAACACGGAACTCAAATATAAATTGTGAACAACAAACCGAACCTTGAGGGGTATCAATAGCCAAACGAAAACCAGGTGAACATTAACCTGATCCGATGAATATGGTTAAGTTAAGCTAATGAATTTCCAATAATGAAAACATTCAAAACAAGAAAGTCAGGATGTCATCGGCAGATCTTCAGATGCAAAACCCTTGTATTAGCTTTTTACAGATTCTGTGTGAGAATTGTAAGGTTCGTAAATGCTGAGTTTTTTTGAAAATATCTGCCATACATCGAGCGATCGTTTCCAGGACATCTATATGATATGGTGGCCTGATGTTGATAACATTTTGTAACTATGTGAGAACCTTAGTGAAAGATATCTTGATAAATCGAAAGTTTTCCATGCAAGAAGCCAATTTTAGACCGATTGTTCCTACGGCAGCTATATGATATGGTGGTCCAATGTTGACAAGATGCTGCATATATGTAGAGAGCATGGTAAAACTTAGAAATGCCAAGTTGGATCAAGATATCTTGAAAAACGAAAGAGTTTTTTATACTAGAGTCTATTCTTCGATTCGGCCGCTCCCAACATACAGACTGCCTGCAATTGAAAGTCGGACCTGTGACAAGTTTCAAGAGTATAGCATTAAGACTAAAAGATTAGTTCACATAGTAACAAACAGACAGACGGGCGGCTGAACAAAGAAAAGACGGACATAACTATGTAAAGTTCTCTGTCGATGCGGATCGTAAATAAATATACTTTATAGGGTCAGAGACGTCTCGTTTTATGTGTTGCACATTTCATGTCCCGTGCAAAATTATAATACTCTCTTATAATACTTTCTCTATTAAAAATAGAAAAACATAAACTGGGCTAGGCTAGGCTTAAGAACGCGGAAAACCAAGCTCACAAAGCGAGCCTAAGGGCAATAATTTGCAAAAAATTAAAATAGTTCAGAATCTTAAGAAACAATTGCTCTGCTATTAGCTAAAATTAAAAAAAAAAGCGTCGCCGATCTATTAGTCCGGCAAATATATAACCTTGGACATTAAACTCCACGTAAATAGCATTGGACGCGCCAAAATCGAGTAAGCGTGAATTGCATATATAAAAGTAAAGAAACAAAAAACAAACAAAGCCACAATAAATTCCCATGCTATGTATTAGAAATATTAAGCTTTATTTTAGAACAAGAGGAAGCACCTGATAAAGTTCAATGTGCCGAAAACATAAATAACAACAAATAAAAAGTAACCCAATGACGGACTCAGAACAATTGATAGAACGGATTAGAAACAATTGTTAAACAATTAATGGCACGAGTTGCACGCCGTATGGAAATTCAAGTATCACACGATGTTAATCAATAAACGGCGTGATTGATGCCAATGAGAAAGTTGAACGCGTTGCGCTTATCAATTTGTATGCCCTGAACCCATTGAAAATGGACAAGAAGGGTATATTGGTTGCCTGCAAATGTATGTGACAGGTAGATTGAAGCATCTCCGGGCCCATAAAGTATTTACATATATATTCTTGTTGTATATGATATTCCTTTAGCAGCGAGATTTATTAAACTTGACAAAGCTTCTGGAATGGTTTATGTAGGTCAAATGTATTGCTAGAAGAGTGTTAGGGTATCTCCTATTTGGTAGCTCCCGACTAGAGCCTCTTACTGGTTGAAGTGTGAATTGAACAAGTTTCTACGGAGGTTGAGCGAGCAAATTAGACAATTGATAAGAGGCATATACATATATATTGATATAATATAGTGATACATATATAAATGTATGAGAGTAGTCCAACTTCATTTGTTATTGATTTGTGACTTTGCAACCTAATTGAACCAATTAAGAAGGCAACGAGAAATATGCGTATGCAGGCCCCAAAAAAGCGCCCAATCAGGCATATCGTATACATGAATATATACATAGAACAACATTTATATAGTCAATATATACATTAAAGAAACGCATTGATTTCATTCTCATTAGCGCTTTGCTTGTTGTTGTTGTCATGACAGCCACACGCTGCGTATGCGTAATTAAATTGCACAACAGGCTGCAAAATATTGTATGTAGATAAGATAACTGCCGTTCAGCGTGGGAATTTCTACTATAAAATCAATATTTATATAAATATATATGTACAATTAAAAATCGGCAGCCTTATCGCGTTAATTAACAAATTTATAAGCACATTTATTTGATAATTGCAAAATCAACAGAAACAGCTTGAAGTCATGTCTCTTCCAATTAAGGTTTTTGATTGTACATAAAAAAAATGGATAATTTGTTGAATTTCTAGAAGTTGATTTTCGTGAATTTCTAGAATTTCACCATCTTGTGGAATTGTTTGAATAGTAGTAATCAATCAATATTATTTATTTGCCAAGCAAATTGTGACTCAAACAGAAGTTTTAATAGATTTATTGCAATTTTTATAACAATTTCCAGAGTCAACGATGAGTCGGCAATACGTTTTTTTTAGAAATTGCTAACAAGCCTTTGCATTGGTTTTTTAGCTAGCCACACAGATCCAACCAAACAGTCTGTCAGCTGTCTATCTAGAGCTAATCTTGGCTCGATCATCGCAAACATGAGTGTGTGCTCTATTATTATGCTTTATTTGCTTTTCAATTCTATACCAAACAAATAACAAGTAAGAGGTTCTAGTGGGGAGCTCCCGACTAGGGGATACCCTGAACCCGCTTCTTCCAACATCAAATAAATATATATATATATTCTATTTTAGAAGCTATATGTAAAGTTTGGTGACTCTAGCTCTTATTATTTACCAAAATTGCCCTAAAAACAGGATATCGATATCGATTATTATTATTATTATCGATTGCTTGGAAACGGAGTAAGTTATCGAAACAAACTCGATCTGCGCGGGAACTAGGAGCATCTACATCTAAAATTTCAAGTCTCTAGCTCTTATAGGTTCTGAGATCCTTGCGTTCATACATACGGACGGACGGACGGACGGACGGATGGACAGACAGACGGACATGGCTAGATCGACTCGGCTCTTGGTGCTGATCAAGAATATATATACTTTATGGGGTCGGAGATGCTTCCTTCTGCCTGTTACATACATTTGGATTTTGCACAAATACAATATACCCTTATACCCATTTTTAATAGGTTCAGGGTATAAAAAAAATTGTTAAACAAGAAGTTGTATTTTCAAGTAATATGAAAAACCAAAATGTAATTAATTACATTTAATATGATAAACAAAAATAATAATAAGGCAAGTCTTTAGAAGAAAGTGCCATAAATATATTTTCATATAATAATATAACTCATAACTCCGAATAATGACATATAATAAATAAATGCTTATTTAGCTGGCTCGAGGTCCTCGTTTTGATTTATATATTTTTATATCTAAAAATGACCAACAATTTTCTTTGATAAATTATTCCGATATATCAAATAAATAATATATATGTATTTATATGTATAAATATATCGAATAAATATGTGCACATATATTTCGAAACTATGTTTAAAAGCGAATTAAAAATTCTCCTCTTCCGATAAAATTTTCTGTTGGTATATTTCAAAATTTGTTGGCATAACATTTACAACTTTCAAGTAATTTTCGTAACTTATGTGTACTCTTAAAATTGGGTAATGCTTTTATGTAAAATTGTGCAGCAAAGTTGAAAGAAAAGGAAATACTTTGATCAAATATTGCATTTAGTATATCAGAAGAGTTAGATAATGTTGTTCAAAAATAAAAAATTGTATTAAATATTTTACAAATATTTATTCAGTGAATTTTCTTGTTATTAAAATATATTGACTTCAATTTCTAATATTAAGAAAGTTTAATTTAATAAAATAAATACATATAACTTTAAGGAGGTTTCTTAAAAATTAAGAAAACAATTTTATTTAACTATTTATTAAAATTATAAAGGTTTAACTGAACTGCTACTTTAGAAAAAAAAAAGAACATTTTCCTTATAACTGATAAATCTTATCTGATTGTTAAATAACAATTTACACACAACTACCGCTTGCTGGCAAAAGGCAATAAGTTTATTTTTTAAATTGGCAATAAAATCACGCGATTTAAATCTTGATTGGACACTAATCTTCAAGGCAGCATTGATCAGAATTTGATATGTGTGATGGTCTAAAGTTCAGAAAAATATTTCGCAATGTTTGCTGTTTGTATTTTTTTACATACTTTCATTGTTTATTTTTGTTTTATTATTTATATATGCACATTTTTTTTTTTTTTTGTTTTTGGTATTTTGGCCAAGCAATAGGATCGTTATCAAAGTTCAACGCATTGCGTCTACAGGGCCCACTGGCTAATCAGGACTGGCAGCTGCCATTTGAGTTGAAGGCCTGGCAACAGCGGCGACAGCAAAGATCTTGTCGAAATATGGAAAAACTCGTTTTTTTTCTTTGTCAAGAGTCACGGCTTTCAGTCGAGACAGGTTGAATATGCAAAGGTAAACAGACTAAGACTGTGAACAGCTGTGGCATTTTTTTTGTAGAGGCTTTTTTTTTAATATTTGTTGCCCTACTATTTGGTTGTTGTTTATATTTAACATTTGGAATTTACCTTTCGCTGCTCATTTTGTATTTAATTTAGTCAGAACACGCACAGCGCAATTGCAACTTTATATAACTAGCGATTTTCCAGAGTCAGAGTCAGAGTCAGAGACTTGAATTTAATGCGCTACTTAAGACACATTCGATTTTAACATTAAATTTAAACGCAGACACTTAACACACATACACACACACACACACACACACAACTATAACACGCGATGATAATAAAAAGCAAGCTGCACAGTCACACGTCGACTTCTTTTGCTGCCAAATTGCGAACTGGCTACACGAATATTGCAAAGTCGGCTTTTTATTTATGAGCGTCGCATCGAGTCGATCGTCAATTGGTTGATCCACACACACACACACACACACACACAAGCAAATACAGACGAGGACTGCACGAATAGTTTGTGTAAGCAATAATTAAAAGGAGAAGAAGAAGTCTTAGGTGAAATGAAGAGAAAGAAAGAGAGAGAGCTGGAAAGAGAGAGAAGAGCGGCAGAGGCAGTGCTACCTAAGTGAGCAGGATAGGGGAGCTAATGTATTTTAATTATAATCATTAAAAAAAAGTATGTATATATATATTAAAAAAAAAGAAGGATGTTTATGTATTTGGATATACATTAATTCATTCAATTTATAATTGATATTTATTTATTATATATGAAAGTTTACTCAATATTTTACATTTATTATTAACATTTAAAGAAAAATTTGTATGTATATAGGTATACTTTATATTTGATTTTTATTATAAATACACGCACTTATATACATATATGTATTAATAATTAACTAATATATCTATTACTTAAATAAATTATTTAAAGATATACAATATATTTAATTAGGAATATTCTTGTGGCAGCCCTCGCATAAAGACGTACAAAATAAGCGATCGGCGTTTATTTTAAAGCGCTCTCGCACTCTCACTTTTCGCTACGCTCTGGTACGCCGGCAAACACTTGATCAACTGTTTAAAGCGCCTCTGTATCTGCGCTTACTCTTAAAGCGAACAAATACTCTCTTAGCAGCATGTGATGAGCGCACGCTGTGCATTATTTAAGCGCTGCTCTTAATATATCGCTCAATGCTTTTGTGGTTGCTGTTCCGGATAAAAGCTTAGGCTGCAGTCATTGAGTAATAAAGAGAAAGAGCTGATCTGACACTCTGAGCTTTTTTTTAGCGTTTTAAAAACCACGAGTCATAGATCGAGTTGGTCCGCAAACGCAAAATCAAACCCAAAAAAAAAGCTCGTTTACCATAGGAAGCAACAACAAATCACTTGCAAAACAACAACAGTGCGCACGAAGCCCAATTTTTTCTTCACCCCCCGTTTTGATCGACAAGAGGTTTGTGAGCCATAATGAGGACATAGGAAACTCAGTGCAAAAAAAAAGGGACAAAAAATGCCACTGTGTTCCTTGCGGGTTTCTCTGTCGCTCCTACAAGGCAGCGCGTAGAAACAATTACAGCATAATTTGTGTACTAATGTTGTTGTTGCAGAGCCGAGTCTCGGCGCAAGTAGGTAGAAAATTTGAATGCCAGCAAGCCATGGCATTCAGATCAAATGGTTACGCACGGCGCCCAACATCATATATTATGATGTCACAGTTAATAGAATTTTATTTCTTGTGATGTTTAGTATATATTTCTACCTATATTACGTACATTTAAATAACTTATGAATGGGGTCTTTTATAGAAAATAATTTGTTGACATATGTTATAATTTTATATACGCAATGATCGCACATAAAAAGCCTTGGACTGTGACGTCACAGGCGCAACAGAACGTTGCAATCTTCTTAAATTCATAGACTTCCCTTGGCTTGGCAGACACATACATATATGCAAATTTGCACCAATATGTGTGAGATGAGACACACATAAACAAATATTTGGCGGGTCGCGGCATTGATACTCTTTTTTATAAGAATGGTATATAATTTATAAAGAAAACAATTATTATTGACTGCACTAATAGTTGCACACTAAATACAAAATTATATTTTTTATAGACATTAAATAAAATTGTATGTATGAGATGGTTTGTGCTATTTGGTTACATTGCTTATGAATAGTTAAAATACCCTATTTTGAGAAAAGGTGCCTTGCTGGTCGAAAAATGAAAAATTATAAAAATCTGCCGATCTGCTTGCAAGTTGAAAGCGAGTGGAGAAGAAGAAGACATGACTTTGCGAATTATGGGCATAGCAGTGCTTAGAAACCACAACAATGAGTTAGAAGGGTGCAGAAGCTAAGATCATAGACTGTAGCCTTAAACAAAAAGGGATAGCAAGGACAGAATTTGTGGTGTGCTTTTTTCAATATCGAGTCGTTTGTTTTGATTATGGTTCTTGTTGGTTCTTATGGAAAATGTTTTGAATTTGTCATTGAATTGTGGGCATCGGCAGAAGTAGCTGCAGACAGCCGGGTGTTGTGTTTGAAATTTTTGTTTGCAACCTCGTTTTCGCTCAGGAAGTTTTTCTAAAAAGAGCTTTTGATCCAAACGCCTGCTCTTTCTCTTTATTGCTCAATGGGCTACAGTTAAATGTTCGAGGCAAGAGGTTAAGTAGAAAATGAAATATAACAACAGTTACCTTTACTTATTAATATGTAACATATGTATATACTAATATATATATTTTATGCGTATATTTTAACGCAAGTAACAAGTTTATTTGTAAAAATGCCCACATTCATCAAATTCCTGGTACTAAAAAAGCTTTTATAATATTACATATGGCGTGTATATATCAACAGCAAAGTCTGCCACAATTGCCAACAATTATCCCTCAATTGTCAACCTTAGTTGTACCTGCCGCCTGGCCACCTGCCCACCTGCCAACCTGCCTATCTGCTGCAGTTCTCAGGCTCAGCCAGCTGATGCTCTTTTTGCCAGGGCTTTTTAATGCCTTGCTAACGACCTGTCAAGGCTTTCTTGCCATGCGCTGCGCGAAGTTTTTTAAGCTGCGTCACAATCGGAAATGTTGCCGAAGGGCCAACAGAAGCTGAATTGAAAAAGCTTTTCATTCATAACCTTGCACAACAACAGCAACAGCAACAACAACAACAACAACAACAGTAAGCAAGTGCTAGCAAGCCTGCTGTAAAAAAGTCAAATAAAATGAACATTAAATGCGTTACAGAATTATTCAGGTTATGCATATTATTATAATATTTTACTGCGCTTTTGATGTTGTTGTTGATGCTGCTGTTGCTCGTCCCTTTTTATTGCGCCCGTTGGCGCTACTTTTATAATCTCCTTATAGTTTTACCCTAACGAACGACTGGTTCCTGCCTGTTCCGCTTGCGCCTACGCACGCACACATACAAAAAGCAACCCAAACGCAGCCGGACGCCAACAGTTTCCCGTTTGATTCCATACACGCTAAGCTTTAACACATGTCCCAGCGGCAGAGCGCAAGCAGCGCAGCTTAGCGCAGCATCACCAATCCTCCCACACTGTGTAGAGCTAGCTATGCCGCCCGTCGACGGCAGCAGCGTCATTGTGGCTTTCAGTGTCTAGGTCGAGGCAGCATCGACAGCGGCAGCGGCAGCGACAGATTTTCATACTCCAGCTAGAAGGTGTCAATATGTATGTGTGGGAGTGTACTGTATATCATGTGTTGAACTCAAGGTTACCCACTCTATCAAAAGCACAGTTATATTCGTTTTTCGTATGCCCAAATTCTTTTTAGAATAGTTCAGCGGAAGAGCAGGATAGAAGAGGTCGCAGACAACATGTGTTGGAAGAGTGTGGAGATACAACAAAATTATAATTTAACTTTAAATTTATTGATATTTTGCCAGAATGAATAGACAATGTTTTTTACATATGTGAAGAAAAAATTATTTCAAGAAAAATATATTTTTTTAGCAATCACAGTCAGTAATTTTTCCATAGTTTTTGAAATTAATATGTTATTTCTCAGGATTTGCTCTGTATTGATCTCTCTTCAAATAAGAAATTGGATAAGTTATTAATTTCAATATATTCAGTATACACAGTATATTTTTAAAGACAAACCTCTTAGGCTTGTCGAAAATTCTATATTTCAGTTTTTATAAAAAAAAAAATGCCTATTTTTATTTCCGAATCAGATTTCCACGAAATCTGCCGGACCGTAAACTAAATCTCCGTCGCAGCTACAACTACAAAATATTCGCGGAAGTTCAACTGGTGCATAAAATATATAATTTAAGCTCGCGGCACGTGTTATGAAAGATGAGCCCAGAAATTCCATGAATTTCATGTGCCTCAGATGAATATTATTGCAATGCTTAGCTCAGCGGCTTAAAGAAGAATTTTTAAATACAGTTAGTTATATATTCATCTAAGTTTGAAGCTTTTCAATATTGCGTGCAGCATTTGGTTTTTATTGCTAAATTAACTGTGCTAACTGTTGGCAGCTATAAATGTTAATTTTCTGGCTTAACTTTTTACCCAAGCGCTCTTCACCCCCAAAAATATGCAACATATCCGACACATCCATACAAGAACGCATAGTTAAGTGTATAAATATTTCTAGGATCCAATTTACAATAGGGCACACGCACACGCACAAACACACGCTTACTTGCACCTACACATACTAAGTGATAGCTCTGCCGCGGTCGCTGCCTCTGCCGCGGTCGCTGCCTCTGCCGAAAAATTGCGGCGCCAGTAAATCATGTTGTAAATCAAACGCAGCCGTGACGCCGACTGCGCTGCGAGCAGAGCCATACAAATTTTTATAGCAAGTGCGGCGCGCGCGCTTGCAAAAGCTTTCAGCGCGCTCACGCAAAAGCTCCGCTGTGTGGGTGGCCGACGCGTACGCGTCGTGTGGCTCTGCTGCTGCCGCTGCTGCTGCTGTTACTGTTGGCGTTTTGCTTTCAGTTGCTTTCGAATTGTGCGCCAAAGTGGTTGCCACATGTTAACTAACAATCAATTAACACCTAAACCAACAGCAATAACAACAACAACAACAACACAAATAACTTTAACTTTAACCAACAACAAAAACTCAATAAATTCGCTTTCGCGGCAAAAATTGTGTAAGTCGCGTTTTCAAAGCGTTTCCACTTCTTCTTTTTCTTTGATTGTTTTAAAATGGAAAAAAAGGAATTTTTTTATCGTGCGCTTTAGATTCACATAGAAAATCGTATTTTTGTGCGTGCTGCTGTCCTTATTGAGTGCGCGTGTCCTTCGTGTAGCTGCCGCTGCTAACTTGACTAAATTTTTTAACAATTTAATTGGCAACTGACGGCGCGCGTTATATGATAGCCAAAAAGAATACAGATGAACATTTAAAACAAAATACAACAAAAACAAACAGGTAGAAACTGAGCGTCAAGGACCTCGTCCTCGCCAGCCATGGCTGCTGACAAATTCAATTAACCCTATTTACCAGCTGAAATCAGATGCAGGTCATGGCCCCGACTGCTGCTGCGGCTGCTTCTGCTTCTGCTGGGAACGGAGCCAAACATATGCCCGTCTCTCGTATATCCTGGGCACTTATGCCATTATCCTGCCAAAGTGGTTTTCACAGTCATTTAATTACCAGCTAATTAACTGTTGTATGCACAGCTACTGACCAGCCGCAACATCCTTTTTAAAGGGTACGGTTCAGGCAGGCGAATGAATTTCTAGTGTTTGTTAACTTCAATGGAAAATTACAGTTTTTCTATAGATTTTCAATAAAAAATTCAATTCGTTTAAAAATTTTTGATGGTTTAGTTAAAGCGAATGCCATAGATTTCGTTCAATTTGTACGGGTTCCCAATAACATATTGTCTTTTACTGATTTACATGCAATAAATCGCATATTTTTGGGTTTCTTAGGTTTTTTAGTGTTGATTAACCATGGCAGAGATCCCTTTCAATTACAATTTAACAATATTTATATTTGTAAATGCATATACAACCTTTATTGTTCGCAAAAACTTCTCCGCAATTTCACACATTATTTTATCATTCATATAAGGCGTACACTCTGTACTTCCCTCCAGTGTTGTGAAACTTCGAACTCCTCACAAATGAACTTTTTCCTAACAAATAAAATTTTCTCTTAAATTTCTGCGCATAGTTTCCTTATATAGTGGGGCACAAACTGTACCTATATTGCAGTGTTGTGAAACGCCAGCAGAAATCAGAAATCTTTTCGATATGAAATCTCACAATTTGCGCAATGATAGATATCATCTTTTTAAATAATATTTAATAAAACAAGAACTTTTTTCTTACAATTTTAATCTGGATGGGAGCAATTTGGAAATTTGCATACACAAAACTGCGAATTAAAATTGTCCACATCATTTTAAAATCAGTAATTACCTATCCTAGGTAATATTTAAAAAAAAACGGCTACCTTTTAAGAACATTTCGTTTGGAGAAAGGTTCTGAACAGAATACATATTCTATAGAATTTTTCCAAAAAAACTGCTTCTTATTATGGATATTACTTTTGGAGTAAGCATCTAAAGAGAATACACATCCTACACAAGCTTTCAATAATGGTTTTACTTATTAGGGGTATTCCGCTTGAAGAATTATAAATCAAATACATATCCAAGAGAATATTTCAATGAGGGATTTCCATTTGGGGTAAGCTTATAAATAGAATAGATAACCTACAGAATATTTCGAAGCAACTGCTACTTATTAGGGGTATTCCGCTTGAAGTAAGCTTCTGATTTTTAAAATTTTATTGAATTACACGAATTATAATTTCACAGTTCGCAAAAATTTTTTTTAGCCTTCCATTTAAACTATGCAGCAGATGGAAACTATTGTGCAGAATATTTTCTCTGCACATTTCGTATGCATATGTTACAGGCTATCCTTGTGTTATCCTCAACATTGAGGCATATACATTATATATACACATTATATATATATATATTATATTTGTTACCACCAAGTACTGCAATTGAGTTCTGTACCAAAAATTCAAGAGGTCTTGAGCCATTTTGAACCCAAAGGTAGTCGACAAATATTTGGACAAAGTTTTTTGGGGGTCTACCTGACCCTGCACCTGCTGACCCCGCTCTGCTGCAGCCAAGCGTAGCCAAACGCAAAATTAATTCCAGCCTCCGCTATCCCGGCACAAACTGAGCAGAGCCTGGCACAACTTTTAGCTGCCTTCTTTGCTATTCTCCGCCAGGCTCATTGTTATTGGAATGTCTATGCTTGCCTTTCCCTCTTTCACTTTTTCTTCACGTTTTTTGCGCGCTTGCCATGGGGATACTTTGATTTCGTCATCAAATATGTAACGCAAGGCTTATAGAAAGAATATTTATATTATTCGGCTGGATATCGATTATAGCCTCCGACCAAACAGCATTTTATCATGTTTCTCCTAGTTAGTCGCCCAATTTTAAAGGTAGCGTTCAGAAAGGTGCGGTATATCATATTTGTGTGATTAACTTTTTTGTATGTTATATTATTATTTTTCATATGGTTCATATAAGTACAGTTAATCCAAGACAAGGTTATTATGTTAATTTGTTTGATTAAAAAGTTATAGTATTTGGCAAGGGTATTTCAACTTCGTAACCTTGGGCTGTCTTTTCTTCATTTTTTTTTTATATATTTTGCCCCGTTTGCTTTTGTTATAGTTATTGCTGTTGTTACCTCAGTTTCCTAGTCCTTCGCTGCCGCTCGTCAATGCTCGCCAAAGTCGTCGTCATCGTCGGCGTCGTCGCTTTTTGCTTTCCTGCCTGTTTGTCTTGTGCCTGGTTCCTTCCTGGTTCCTGTTCGACGTGAACGTGCGTTGTTTCCTGCTCACACACAGATTCGCTTGTCCTGGCGCGTCCTGTGCCGTGTGCGTGTTTGCCTTTGGCCCAACTTGGGCTTTTCCATCTTTGCCCCTGGCTTTTTCTGGCTGCGATTTTTTCTTTTCATTATTGTTGTCTCTTTACATAGCCAACAATTAACGATTTAAAGCTGGGGAATTAAACACAACAACAACAGCAACAAGGACAACAACAAATAGCTGGCAGGTAAGTTGTGGACAGCTTTATACGATATCTTTTATGCCCACAACAGGTGTTCTATCTATTCTAACCGTTCTTCTTTTGTGCAAAAAAATCAAAGCTAGTCTTTTGATTGATTGCTTGAACCTTGGACACATGGCCTCACCTGTCACACATGACGTATGCGTAATGCGCGGCAGCTCAGCAACTAAAACAAATTCAATCAACTCCAGCTAGTTCAACATTTTGCCCCAATAAGTAGGCAACACACGCAGGCTGAATGGTGCATCAAAATGGATATCAGTAACTTTTCTAAACAGACCTTGGTTTGCCAATCAGCTAAAGTCAAGAAGCTGCCAAAGCGAAGAAACCTTTTGTTTTGCATGAATCTCCTAGATTCCTGTCCGCCTATCTGTTTCCTTGTTTCAAAGATATCCTCTTGAAACTTTGAATAGATCCGTCTTTCTGTTGCAGGCAGTACATATGTCGGTAACTGCCGGATCGGACACCTATATTATATTGCTTCATAGAAACAAGCGGTCCAAAAGCAGGCTTTTGTGTAGAAAACTTGTTTTCTTTATCAAAATATCTAACCCAAACTCGGTGTTAAGAAGTTCCAGCATAATTCCCATATATATTCATCATTTTCAATGGGTTCAGGGTATAAAAGGAATTCCTTAAAAAAATGTTGGGTTTTAATTAATTTAGAATCTCATCACCCTTTTTAATCTGCGATTTTTGAGTTGTAAATAAAATAAAACAAGAGGTTCTAGTCGGGAGCTCCCGACTAGAGAATACCCTGAACCCTCTTCTTCCAACATCAAATGCATATATATATTCTATTTTAGAAGCTATATGTCAAGTTTGGTGACTCTAACTCTTGCACAAAAAAACAGGATATCGATATCGATTTTTATCGATTGCTTGGAAACGGAATAAGTTATCGATTATCGGAAACAAACTCGTTCTGCGCAGGCACTAGGAGCACCTACATCTAAAAGTCTCTAGCTCTTATAGGTTCTGAGATCCTTGCGTTAATATATACGGACGGACGGACGGACAGACAGACGGACATGGCTAGATCGATTCGGCTATTGATGCTGATCAAGAGTATATATACTTTATGGGGTTGAGATGCTTCCTTCTGCCTGTTACATAGAGTTGAATTTTGCACAGTTTAATTATAATATTAGTTGAAATAAGTAATATGAAAATATATGAATATCAATTATTTTCAATTAGAATATTTTTTTTCAATTTTAGTCATGATTTGCACTTGCCCAAAATTGTGGCCACATTTTGGATAAGATATTGCCCGGATTTTAGGCATATAAACTTATTTAAAAAAATAGCTTGAAATATGCAAATTTAATTCGAAGCACATCTAATTCGAAGGCGTACTGCGTTTTAACAAATATGCTTCCATATTTCCCAGGCTGAAGCTTCAAAAGCTGTCCATGCCCTTCTTTTTCAACCACTTCAGTCGTATTGATTTAGAGTTAAAAAAGTTTTTCAGCTCTGCTCGGCTTAAATGCGTAGGTTCAGGCAACAATCTGGAGTTTTTTCTTTACTTCAATTTAAAGCCCAGTCGCACCGCATCCTGGCTAACTCAATAAATAATAAAATAAATTCAAATTTGTATGCTAACAAAATGATGTTATCCCGGCTTAACCACTTTCTTATTGCATGTTGATTTCTGTGGTATTTATGGAAGAGATTTCCGGGAAAAACGTCTGCCACGGCGTAAGATACAAATGCCAAGCATTTGCATTTGGCCACAAAACATCCGTCGAATGAAGCAAATCAAAGTAAATAAATAAATCAATCAGAGAGCGATAAAAAACAAAAAGAAGCAACAAGAATCAGCAAAATTGAACTTTCTGACCTTGGCCAATAATAAATAAAGATTAATGTTGGGAATTTTTTCAGTTTTAACTTAAGCTCATTTGGGGATTGTTTTCATTATAAATATGTGTTGTATATACTTATATTTAGGTCTCACGTGCGTGCTTAGTGCAGAGGATGCACATCCTTTTGCGGACACATTTTACCCTGAGTAAATGCTGCGAACTTTGACCTTAACACCAGCCACCACAACAATAACAATGCAACAGCAACAACAATGCTTAGCTAAGTTGTTAAACAGCTTGTGCAAGTCCCCTTGTTTCCTGTACCCTGTATCCTTTATCCTTTATATCCGACTCTTTGCCTTGTCGACAACCGAGCCCCCCTCCGCCTGCCCAGCATAATGCCACGCCCACACCGCAGTGCTACGTATTGTTTTTATGGCTTTTACAGCTACAATTTTTACGACAATGCAACTGCAGCTGTGTGTGTGTGCGTGTGTGCGAGTGTGTGTGTGTATGTCTCACTGATTGTATTAGTTATTTGCGGCTAACATTGACATTTATGTGTTTTTAAGCGCAACTTCAGCTTAAAGCCAACCACAATAATATTTCAACAATAGAAAATATTAATGCCACACGTCTGAATATTCATTTAAAATGCAGATTTCTGCTTGAATAAATAGTTAAAACGGGTTGTGAAGAAGTCGTCTGGAGTTGGGCACGTCTTAGCCACTAGCCCAACTTTTTTGCTGACCCAATTTTCCTTTAACAGGCAGCAGGAGGCTTTTCGGAAAGTATATATATTCTTAATCAGCCCCACAGATGTATATATTCATCATCAGGTTCAATCAGCTTAAGTCGCCGAAATTTTCTTCAAATAATCGATAAATTTCGTCTTCATGAAATCGATTAGGAGCTACGCAGAAAGTATATATATTCCTAATAATCTTCAATCAGATTCAATCGCCGGAAATATCTAGACTTTCCCATAACTCACTCAATGATCAAGTGCGTTAAATAATCGATAAGTTTATTCGTTTTCATGAAATCGATTGGAAGGTTTCTTCTTAAATATTCATATTCTTAATCGGCTTCAATCGCCGAAACTAAAAAAGCTAGGGAGTTTAAATTATGAGCGCAGCTCCTACTCCATCGACCGTAAAGACAAAGTTTTCTTGAAAAAATCGATAAGTTTCTCCGTTTCTATGAAATCGATTATGAGGCTTCTCCGAAAGTATATATGTTCTTCATTAGCTTCAATACCGGAACTATAAAAGCTAAAGATTTTTAATTTTAAACACAGCTCCTCTTCCTCCGCCCAGATAAAGTTTGCTTCAAGTAATCGATGTGTTTCTTCGTTTCCATTTCAATTAAAATCGATAAATGCATTGTTCTTTGAACAAACCTCAAAATTTTTGAAAATAAGTTAGGTTTAAAGACAAATCATTTTAATACCCTGAACCCATTAAAAATGGTTAAAAATGGTATTTGTGAAAAATGTAAATGTATGTAACAGGCAGAAGGAATAATCTCCGATAATCGATAACTTACTCCGTTTCTAGGCAATCGATAAAAATCGATATCTATCCTGTTTTGGGCAATTTTGGTAAATAATAAGAGCTAGAGTCACCAAACTTGACATATAGCTCCTAAAATAGAATATATATATATGCATTTGATGTTGGAAGAAGAGGGTTCAGGGTATCCCCTAGTCGGGAGCTCCCGACTAGAATCTCTTACTTGTTTTCATTTTCATTTTGGATACCTCCCACACCAAATTTAGGTAAACTTATTTGTCGGTATAATTGTTAAGGCTTCTGAAATGCCTAGTTAATGAAATTCCTGAAATAATCTTTTGGTTTTCGTTATCATCAATCATGTTTTAAGTAAATAGTTTTTGCACACAAACGTACACATTTTGTGCCCCTATATGGCATTTATTGCCATGGTTCATACTTTTTGCACATATAAATTTCCTGTCTGATGTCCGCCCGTCCGTACATTACGCTGTCACATGACTAGCAAACACTTTTCCCAAATGACAGACACATTTCTGTTCGCCATTCACCTGTTCTGTCAGCCAAATGCACATTGCACACGATAAAACTAAGCAGCTGACAATGACAGCCAACTGATAGAAATAATAACTATTGTCATTCGATGGCGTAAAGAATCTCAAAGTGTGTGCTACATAACTTTTCTTAGAAGGAACTTCAGCTCTGGTTAGATAGTTAAAAAGATAGTGTAAAAAAAGATGCATTTCTGTGAGCACGCATCAAACTAAGATAATTGCATGCCAGGCACGCGTATATAATAAAATCTTACACGAAGGAATTGGCAGCTATATTTTTATAGAAATAGACTTAATCAATTTTAAAATATATATATTCAAATTGGAATATTTCAATAAATTTCAAACTTAGAGCATATTTTATTCATGTGCTTTAATTATTTGTTGAAATAAAATAATTGTTTATGCATATTCTCAAGTAATTGTTATTCTAAAAAATCAGGATTCGAACACTTTGGCACTTTATAGAACCTTGGTTCGTTTCACTTTTTTTTCAACTTCCAATTTCACGATTTAGTTGCTTTTTTTATATCGATTTAAGTATAATTTATATTTGCAGACAGATAAATAGTGTTATTTTCGTAATAATTTAAATATATGTTTCGATTCAGCTTTAGATTCGATTACTTGTTGCGAAATTTCCTAAGCTTAAGTTTTGCTCAAAAAATCTGTTCCGATCGTGAGCCTTTACGCTTCAAAACCCGTTTAATTATTTATATAAAAAATAATCATAATTAGTATATCAAAATAATTTAAGGAAACATTTTATTCCTTGCTCCTTGTTAAAAAATGTTATTTTAGGGAAAATGTCCTACAATGCCCTAAAAATGTCCACAATAATTAAAAAGATAATTCAAATATAAACTCGTTAGAGCTGCCGAAGACTTCCGACAACTTTCTATTGGCGCTAACTAGAACGAACTTATCAATCTACCCCCAAGCGAAAAGGTAAAGAAAAATGCATTTCATGGCCACGTACCTAATCGCAATTGAATTCAGTGTCATCTCGAGCGCGTTCTACACGCTCCGTGCGTGGGTCGAATGACATCTCATCCGCCTGCTCGTCGCTGCTCAACTCGTCTGAGCTGTTCGAACGCTTTGCCACCCTGCCCGGAATATAGCCTTTATGCAGCAAATACGCCTCAAAGTTGGCAATTCGTGCACGACGCTCCTTTTCCAGAAGATGCAGTTTCTCATGATGCGGTTTCATGAATTTGTAGAAACCAAAGTCGAGTGGATATGTGACAGCCAGAGACTTGAGCAGGCTCACATAGACGGTGCGACCCTGCCTGTGATGGCTAAGCTGCTGGTAGGCGCAGTGTGTGTTCAATATAAACTGATAAATGGGCGTGGCGCTTGTGCACAGTGTCCAGAAGGTAATGCAACAGCCATTGTGCAACAGTGCCTCATAGGGCAAGTTATCTTCGGGCAGCACAATCTGCAGTTCGAGCGTGAAACGCGTTTGATAGTACAGCACCTCAGGACGCAGAACACGCGTCGGAATGTGTAGCTGTATATCATGAACTTTATCACTGACCGCAACCGATTTTCGTTTGTTCCTGCGCTGCACAGTCGCTGACGCAGTTGGCGGCAGCTCCGACTGCGGATCCATGATGTCACTGTGGAAGGCTTCGGGCTTGTTCCGAAGAACAAGAGCTGCCAGCGGCTTCTCCTGTGAGCACTTGTCTTTCAACTCCATGAGCGTGCAGTTTATTAGGCATTTGTATAAAGCTTCTACGCTTTCAGCCGGCTGCTGCAGTTCCTGTTCGGTCTTTTTTCTTTCCGTAAGCTGCTGCTGCTCCTCTTGTTGCTTTTTCTCACGCTCCAAACGAATTCTATTCTGCTTACCCAGCTGCATGGCCATTTTGGCAAGGATGCCGCAACTGCTGGCAAGCGGCGTGGCTGTCAGTAGCTTTGGCATTTCCCGTGGCTGAGCCACTTGAGGCTCTATCATGGCCTGGTTGCTGTCCTGTTCCAAGAATTGCAATTGTTTTGCTACGACCTGTTCGCATTTTTTGGCCAATTGCTTGCGCAAAAGCTGCTGGCACATGGTTAGGCGACGCACATGCATCTTTAGACTGGGCGCATAGCTCGTCAAGGCCAAATCCTGAACGAAGAGCGTGTGCGACAGCGCCAGCACAATGCGTGCCTGCAAGAAATTGGGCTGCGGCACAGCATTTAACCACGCCGCACATTGCTGGCCATCCTGTTCGTGCCAGCTGCGTTCGCCTGTGTGCGGCACCAGGCCCAGAATGCGCAGGTCCATGGCTAGCGGCGGCGCCTCACGCAGCTGCCCCGGGCATATGTATAACTGGCCGCTGGTGGTCTTAAACTGACGCGTGTCCACGTCGAGTGCCTGCACTTCGACATCCACATCCGTGCGCGAGAGATTCACATGAGCAATGTGCGCCACGCGAAGTATGCGCACACGCTCGTAACCATTGGAATTGCGGTAAATGCAGATTTCTTTGGCCTTCGGCGGCCAGTGACGCACACACTTCTGCGATTGTAGCAGCTGAAGCTGCAGGTCTAGCGTTGCGTCGCGCGGCAGCGTTCGCCAGCTGCCGCCAAGCGGCAAATGCTCCAACAGGCGCACACAGTAATGCGCCGGCGTATAGACGCGTATCAACTGGAGCTTGACATCGCCGCCAGCGGGCAGCGGCACGGCCAGCTGGCGATCCTGTGGCAGCAGCTGATGACGCTGCTCGCACTGGGCGCCCACACAGTTGCCCAGGCTGAGCAGCAGATCACACAATGCCGGCTCATTGCACTTGGCGCGCTCTAGCTGCGCGCGTATGTAACGCGCAAGCTGCACGATGCGCTCGTCCACATGCTGATGCATTTGCAGAAAGTCCACCAGACGCGGCAGCTGCTTGTGGTTGCTCTCGTCGAGCAGCACCAGCGAGAGTAGCGTATCTGAAGTCGAGTAGAGATGATGATGTGCTTCTTAATGTCAGAGCAACTCACCTGACTCCGATTGCTCGCCTGGCTGCGTGAGTGCCAATCTATTGCGCAAATTGTCCGCCAGCGCCAGATGACGCAGCTTGAACAGGCTCCAGTTAGCGCTCATGCTGTAGTGCAGCAGCGTGTGCGCATGTCGTATATCCAGCTCCGGGCAGTGATCGGTGCAGAGCAACAGCTCGCCGCGACTGTCCTGCATCCAGCGATGCACCTGTTCCCGCACAGCCAAGTCAGCCGTCTGGTAATAGGGCAAGCAACCATACCCATGCGCTTTCAGTGTCTGCACCAGCTCGCATATGTCCGCATCCGTGTGACAATTGATGACAGTGCGACGCAAATGCGGCGGACGCTCGTGCAGCACACGCAACAACTCCTCAGACTTGGCGGCCCGCCGCAACAGTGAGATGCGCATCCGTGTGCCCCCATAGACAGCCGCCTCCAGCACATCGCCAAACAGGACCATGGGGTGTGAATTAAACTCGCGCAGCATGTGCAGCAGCTTCGGTTCATACGATTGCGTGTTGATGACCAGCTGGGGGCGTTGTTGCCTGGTCAGCAGCAGCAGCTGTTGATGCGCCTCTTGCAGCTGATCTGCCGGCATCAAGTCCACATCGTCGTAGGCCACAAAGCGCAAAGAAGGCAACTTGACGCCATTCCTGCATAGCCATAAGAACTGCGCCGGCGTGGCCACCAGGCAGCCGACGCCGTTGAGCAGCCGCAGAAAGAGTTCCGGTGTGCGGGCCGAGGGCACCGTCAGCACCAACGTCAGCCACTCCTCGTTCTTGGCCTTGCGCAGCATTGCATTGCACAGGCTGCCAGTTTGCTGCACGCGATCCAAATCTGCGACCAGTACCAAGGCAATGGGGCCCTGCAGCTGCCAGCAGCGCTGCATGCGACAGCGCTGCTCCGTCAAGGTTGTGCACACCACCTGGCACAATGGCGGCACATAGCTCAGGGTGCGTCCACTGCGCGGTGCACTCACAATAACAGCGCCATGGCCCTCACCCTGGCCGAGGTGGGGCCAGGCGTAGCTTTGCAGTCGGAGCAGCTGCGTAAATCTCAGGCGGCGCATGGCAATCAGGATGTGTGGCAGAAAGGACACTTCGTTCAGGTGACGCGCCGGCTTTAGGCGCACATTCGAGTGGGCCACCGCGTACTCTGAGCAATTCGCCACTAGCAGCGGTCGACTGTGCCGCGCAAATGGAAAGCTCTCCTCTACCTCATAGTACAAACTATCCGAATCGCTGTTGTTGTTATTGTCCGTAGGACACTTCTCCGGCTTCGAAGTCATGGCCAAATCGCCAGGGTATTGAAATTCTACCCTATAAATTCCCAAATTTTCCAATTTGTAAACGGGCAAAATGGGAGCTTTATTAAGTTGGCTGCGCTTGAGCCTCCTATTGGGCAAACTATCGATGCAGTTATCGATATACTGCATGGGTATGTTGCGATCTTTTGGTATTTATTGACGCGTTCTTTTTGTCAAGGTAAAGGAGCACTCGAACCTGTTAGAGTATATTTCACACTGTTTGACTGTATAATTGATTGATTTTGACATTAAATCGCTTATATGCATTGATGCACATTCCTACTACAAGGTGTTCCATGTTTGCCGTTCGCCTAAAACTACAAGAGTGTGACCAGCGTTAAAAGCTTATCGTTATCGCTAACACTCTGAACGCTCTGTTATAATCTGCTGTACGATCAGACCGCTTAGAATTTGTCTGGCTACACGACAGCCATGACAAGGGCAATTCTGGCTGTTGGGCAAATGCTGCAGTGTTGGTGGACTCTGCAGGCGACGTTTCATTTCCATCAGCCGCTTTTTATCAGTACGTGACTTGCAGTAGACAACGCTGTAGATGATAATGCCTGACAGTGTTGCCAGATTAGTGAAATTAACAGTTGGTTATTTCGAAAATTGAAACCCACCTCCACCAACGATGAGTACGTGCAACAGCAGAGCCACAAAGGCCACCCTCATCAATGGATCCACAGGAATATAAATGCTATTTTTATCGTTAATGTCGCTAATAATTCTATAGCCACTCGAATTCGTTGTTGCATTATCGTCCTCCTCCACTGATTGTGACTCCGTTTGCCAATAATCGTCTGCAACAAACAAATTGAAATAAATTTAACTTCCAGGCAGCTGACCAAGTTTTTCAACTTGCCTGTAAAGTTGCTCGCTTCAAAGAGTTGGGGATAACCAATGAGCAGCAGCAGTAGCAACAGCAACTTTTCCACATTTTTACTTTGTGCCGCCTTCATATTTACTGTATTGTACTTTCTTTGGCTTATGCGAACAAACTAAAGCTACCAGCAGCAAACACTTTGGCATGAAGTCTTCGCTAAGCTTCATTTAAATGGGAAAACAGCTGTGGGGGAAGGTACGAACATTTAGATTGGTCGTTACAAGATATAAACATCAAGTGCAGATATGATAAGCACTTTGTGAAACGGTTTCGCAAGATTTTACGACAACAGACATTTCTGGGAGATAGTCCGTGCAGAGGTCTGAATTATTGTTTTATATAAAAATTTATATAAATAAATTAGCATGTACTTTTACAAAATCTTACATGCACACACGCAATTTTTTGATGATAGACAAATTAAAATAACATTTACATAAAAAACTACATACATATATACATACATATATACAAACATATATACATACATATATGCATACATATACACATACATTATTTACATATGTACATGCACATATATAAACATACGCATGTATATACATACATACATACACTCATACATAAAAGCATAGATACACACATATACATAGATACACACATTTACATATGCATACACACGAACCTACATACACGTTAACACATACATCAAGAAATACTTCCTTAAGGTTTAGAGATATTTTTCCACCCATTTCACACTTAAAAAATAATTTAGGTCTTTGTTTTAACCATGCTACTTTGAACCCCATTTGCACCCAACGGAGAAGATTTCCGGTAAATCGCCTTGCAAATAATATTTTACATAAATGTGTGAAAATTGGATTGAAGTTGATGGTATCAATAAAAAAAAATTGCAATCGATAGTTTTTTCGACCATTTGGTGAAATTATAACGTTTGATTCTAAAAATGAGATTGAATCCAACAACGCAACTAAAATAATTGCCAATTCTTCCCAAGCGCCCAATTTTCCACCCACAGAGTGGAGATTTTTTAGCCAGAACAAAGTGTAAAACGAACACATATATAGATGCTTATTTAAAAAAAGAATTTATGAAAGTAATTTCTTAAACGATTATACATAATTAAAGGCTTCAATTGTCGTCGATTTGCTTAGAGCTATTACAATATTTTATTTATAGTAAATTGTAAACTAAATTACTTGGCATTCGAGTCAACATTCCGTTGCATTCAGACAATCCTCCAGGCAGAGCACATTCCTCGCCTGGCAGCAGCCACGGCACAGGCAATCCACGGCACCGGGCGTATGCAGAAAGGTCACCTCCACGACACGGGCCGTTTCGGCGGGTAGTGCTGGCCACACAATACTCTGCGTGCGCGGAGCATAGGCGTCCAGGCTCGCAGCTTTGCGACGCGCTCTGCGGCAACAGCTGCAGCAAAGACATCCTTTTTTAAAAAATGGCAACCAGTCAGAATCGTCTCAGCCAATGCCGAGCACCAAAACTTACCCAGACAGCCGAGCAGCGTTAACGACAGCGTGCATAGACCGGTCAGAAAGAGTATTCTGTGACTGTAGTAGGCAGCATTTAGCGTGGGCATAGTCAGTGCAAGGTTCTGGCTCGGACTCCCACCTATATAGCGGGACTCGCACATCGCTTGACAGACTATGATTAATAATGCCCAAGTAATGGAAATGCATCGTGTGCGCTCGCCCAAATCCATTTCGTTAATGACTAAAACGACTTGGCAACTGCTGCAATTCGAATGCACTTCTTCTGGTTCTGGTTGGGGCTACTCGCAGAAATCGCCCGGCACCCTAAAGGCAAAAAAAAAAAAAGAAACAAAACAGTTGTGCGAGGCAAAGCGACGTCGCAGCCAGTCGACAGCCAGAAACAGTTAATGCCAACAGCTTTCATTGAGTTTAATAATAAAAGTAAATGCTTTAAGCAGAGAACAAGTGCAAAAGCCAGAAAGGCGTGCAGCCATACTAACCATGCAACACAGAGATGGGACAGCTCGAAGAAAAGTTTGTGGCCATTCATTTTCTAGATTTCTGGTCCAATGTCGACTTCGTTTTTGTTCGGGTGCGAGACCCGAAATCATAAAAAAGAGTGGCTCGTGTCAGACGCATCCCAATAAGAGAATTTTTTTTGAACCCATATGAACAAATTTTGGTCTGACCAACCTTTAGCTCAAAACATGACCAAAATTGCGCCAAGCACCAAAAACACTTGAATTTTGAACAAGTTAATCTAGTTTAAAAGTTTGACGATTTACCAAACTCTTTGGCCTGACTTACTGATTGACTGACTAACTAACTTACTGACTGACTGATTGATTTGTGATCTGCAAGAACTAAGAAGCTTAAATTTTTACTGTAGACGTGGTTTTTATGAAATTCCAACACATTTTTTGTTACAATCTGATCGGCTTCAAACTCATTTCCAAAGATCTTTGTTCAAATTCATTTAAGAGGTATTTCTCAGTTTTTGGAAAATCCATTCCTACTTGGTATAATGGGCAGTCAACAATTTGCCAAGGCTTTTTATGAATATTCATTTGAGATGAGTTTCACACTTTTCGCAATCCTAGGAATCGGTTGTCTTTAAAAGACCTCTCTGTCTTAAGGCTTCAGGCTGCCTGAAAATCATGACCACTCAAATAAGCAAAATTGAAAGACCAGCAAGAGCATTTCGAATCCAAATTGTTGCCGCGTGCCAAGTTCGATGTCATGAAATTCAAGCTGTACAAGGGCCAGGCCGTTTTTCCGGGCTTTGTTTGAATTGCCAATATTTCATGTATGTGTATTTTGGTTGCCATAAAACGTGCCAATGTTGGCAAAATGTTTCACAGACAATGGAGAATTGTTCATTGAAATTTATACAAGAGCTTGTATCGATGAATTGTGGCAGCCTTTCAGGCGCCAAGCCATATACAAGTGTTGATTTGCCTGACGTGGGCCTGAAGTTTTTGGCATGTGGATAATGTTATTATAAACGAACGTGTCTGAGCGCCGGGATAACTCAATTGTAAGAAGAGAGCACGCCAAAAAGGCTGTGCGAAGAAATCATTGCTACCTTTCATTTTATATGGGTGTTATACCTGCAGGCACATATATATTTTGTATTTCTGTTGTATCTGCAGCTGGTCATCATTCATGCTGTCATATTTAAAAACGGGCCAAGCCACGCGTCGCCGCCCGCTGTCGCTGGCTGTTAAATCAGAGCGCGCGCACTCGTCATAAACCAAATAAGCAGTTGAGAAATTACATTTAAATTGCAAATTTAAAGCAAAGAAAAAACATATGCACACACACTTACACACACTGCGCTCGTCTACCAAAATTTATGCGCAAGGTAAAAAAATAATAAAATAAAGAAAAATCAAAACAAAAAAAAAACAAAAGAACAGAAAAAAGCGTCAAAACAGCGCGCTCAAAAACTTTTGATAAAAACATTAATTCACTTAGTAAGTGTCCCGATTCTGGGCGCCACTTTTTCCTGGTCGTGTTGTTGTTGTTGTTGTTGTTATTTTCATATTTTCTTGCCTTAAGCTTTTGAAATTCAAATGAAATGCATTTTGTGTTCAAGGCAAGGCGTTTGCAAGTTTTCAGTCGGCGCCATTAAAAACTGGCGACAAATTGAGCGGATTAAATGGAAATGCAATTTGAGTTCCCTTTTCTTTTTTTGTGCAGGGGTGGGTGGAAATAATATGCAAATGTCAGCAACATTTACCAGCAAATCGATGCAGTCCTTTGACAAAAAAAAAACTATATATTTAGTGTAAGAATAGATTTGCCTTGACAACAATTTCCCATTTTATTTGTAATTAACAAAAAAAAATTGTCTTTAGAGTAAAATGTATTTTCATTTTATCTATAAATTCATCTATCGATACAACAACAACTTATTTATGTTAATTTCTTAGTCTTCTTTTTTATGTAAACAGTGTTACCATATGTATTATGCAAAACAAGGTGGCAGCACTGTTAACTGTGAAATAAAATTGTAAAAGACCCCTCAAATCAACTTGAACAAGGATCTTTGAAAACGAGTTTGCAGCTGATCGGATGGTAAACAAAAAAGTTTTATACAAACATTTTTCACGATTTTTCCACAGATGCGAGTGGAATTTCCCGAAACCCCTCTTGAAAATTTCAGCTCTTACGATTTGGGCTATGCATTATCAGTCAGTCAGTCAGGACAAAAAGTTATAAATATATATATCTGAAAGATTGATTTTACTTTAGAGTTCTATTATATAACAAAACCACAAAGGGGAATGCAAAGTATCTGCTCGTCCTGCCTTATCATCCAACCTAATATTTGCTATATTCAATTCAGAATCATCTGACTTTCACTTAAATTTCTTAAATGCTTAAGAGAGAGAGGCCTTATGCTTGTAGCTTCCGTTTAGTTCAATAGTACTTACAACTTGAGGTCTGTGAAAACGCGCGGTTGATTTGACTCGTTAAGTTGTTCGCTTAAAAAATATATTTTTGAGCATCTTTTTAGCATTCAATCAGAAAAAATGGCGCATTTCGAATTCATAAAAATCAAGTGAAATGCCACTTTACGCGCATTTTGATTGAGATTTAGCGCTGAATCTGCGATTACCCATAACGACAAGGACTAAACCCGGCGGACAAGGACATCGCTGGCGTCTTGCCACAGTCCTATGAATATTTTATGTAGTCGTGCAAGAAGAGAGAGACAAAGACAAAGACAGATAGAGTGAGAGAGAAAGACAAGCTGAAGTGAAAATCATTGGAGTTTGCCAAAGATTGAATACACTTGTAAGATATAGATTGCTATACGAACTGTCAGAAATAAGAAATATATATTAATAATATCCGAGCCAGTTGAATACTTGAATGTACAGCCAAGTAGCCAAAGCTATTTCCAGAATATCCAAGTCTACTCTTTGTTTTTAGCATATTCGAAGCTTTAAATTGTTGAGAATTACAACTACAAACGAAAACATGGCAAAATAAACAATTATATGTGCTTCTTTTCCCAAAGCATATGCAGCATGATACGAAGAACATTTTATAACCCCTATCGATTCTTATATTGTTATACCTTCTGGCTTTATGGCATATTGTCCGTGACAGTTGCAATACATTTGGCAAGGGTATCATAAATGACAAACGATGCGAAGCAAAAGCAAAACGAAAAAGTTACTGACTAACAAAAGAAAAAACAGCAAAACGCAGCTAGTCGTGAAATTTGTTTGTTGTGCTGGATCTCGGCAGCTCCAACCTTCTACCAAATGACCCCATAAACCCATTTACAAATTCCGGACAGGTGAATTTCAGGCGAATTCGTAACTGGAATTCGCATCGAACCTAATTTGCTTGCGTTGACGATGGTCTCTCTTCGGGGAATGCTGCGGACCTCAGCTCGGGTGTTGACAGTTTTTCAGTTTTATCATTTATTTATTTTTTTTTATTATTTTACAGCTGCAACAGGCCAATAAATAATAGAAGAAGAAGAGCTGAAAAAAATTGTCAGCAGTTTGCTTTACGTGATGATTTTTCAATGCTGGCTGTTGCTGCAGAATCAAAAAAAAATAGCCCCATTGCAAATGCACGAGTATGCACGACAGTCCAAAGGTCGAGGCTGTTGTCCTTATTTGTTCATTGTATGCAACCTTCGTAGGATCAAGTTCAAGCGTTTCAAGTCTACCCCGGCCTGCCCACTTTGCTGCGCCCATTTCTCACTGACTGATGACCACTTAAAAATTGCCGAGAATTGTGCAACAAAAAAAATGGCACGACTGAAGGCGACAAACGATTATAATCATGATGCTGATGATAATGATGATGATGATGATGATGATAATGTTGAGAATATTTCTGATGAAGTTCTCTTGTGCTACCATTTTAAATGATGGCACACTTTTGACTTGTGCATTAAAATGTCAGAAAGCATGCAAACGCCAAACTTTTACAAGTAGCACAAAGAAAACTGAAATGCAAATACGCAAACTATTAAATTTCATTGGTATATGTCTAAGTATGCATGCAAAGACTCTGCTACTATACAAGCAAGTATTAAGTGGAAAGAGACTGAATTAAATATGAATATATCAGATAACAATTGAATAGAATCAACTAAAAATAGAAAATATAATTACTCGATGCCTTATGAAATGAAATCCTTAGCTACTTTGTGCACAATTCCTTGAATTGAAAACTTTGTCTTTCACTTTGATGCACAGGAAAATCTTAGTTACGATGCCGATAATTGCCACCAAGCGATGCTAATTTATTTGAGTATTTTCCCACAAAAGTGAAAAATTCGGGGAAAATGTACCCAAAAAACAATTTTCCACTTCATTCAATTCAATTCAATTCAATTCCCGCAAAAACGTCAAATACGATGAAAACTCATGTCAAAAACAATTTAATTAAAAATCTGTTAAGATAAACATAAAAAAGCACACAATAAATAAAAATAATCTTATTTAATGCTTTATTGATCATATTCGAAAATCTCAAAAAAGCTAAAACACTGACAAACAGCTTATAATTCGCAAGTTGTTTAAGCACGAATTAACTATCGCAGCAGTTTTTTAGGCAGCTTTTCTTAACTTACAAATCGTATTCTCATTTAAAACAACTAAGAACATTAAAGTACAAGAAATATTAACCCATTTTTGTTCTTTTGCCACAGCAATAAATGGTATAATATTTGTTCCCATTCCCAAGGGTATGCAAAAATGTTCAAACGGGAAACGCCTACAGAAAATGTCGACCCTGGAGCTGGGCAATGCGTTTCGTTCCATGCGCTTGCACATTGCAGCCCAAGGTCAATGGCTGTGCGCCTGTGTGTAAACAAGCGAGAGCTACAGCAACAACAACGACAACAACCATAATGAAAAGCGCTCGACAACATTTTCACACTCGAATTGACCAAACAAAACGAAACGAGCAGCAAGCAGCCAAAGCACCTCACAAAACAACAACAGCAACAAAATAGCCCCAACCACAGATTCAGTTTTACTCTCGTGCGGGTACCTCATGTCGTATACGTAACACTTAATTGCTACTTTGGGGTTTTTCACACAGCAAACACACAGACACACAGGCATGTGTGCACACATAGACATGCCGCTGCACATTAATTATATGGTATATGCGGCATGATTCAGCACTTAAAGAAGTTTCTGCAAGTCTTGCTGGCAACTCTTCTAGCGGCCAACATCTGGCAACGCTGAAAAATGATGGCAAGGTGCCTGCTATAAACTTTTACAACAGTTCGTCATTCCGTGTGCCGAGTGCGTGCGTGTGTGTGAGTGTGTGTTTGGGTGTGCATTTGATGTTTGTGTTGGCAACAATACAATTTGAAGGACTATAGAAAGTAGCTGTTATGAGCGATTGTTTTTGGGGAGAAAGCTATTCCTTTGGCTTACATTAGGGGCATTCCCTTCCAACTGCTTTAACTTGTAAATGTCATTTACAGTTGAGCATTATAAGCATGATTATTAAAGACCCCTTTTTATTTAGAGCTTCGATTTGAATTTGAGCTTTAGAACAATTGAAAAGTGTGCAAATAATATAGAACAAAACATATTTGGGGAAAAAGGTTGCTCAGGCCCTCAATGCTCGAGAAATGCTTAAGAATTGCTGTCATTTATATTTAATTGAGAACATGAAAAACCCTTCAGCACTTTTGCCCGTATTTTAACCCTAAACGTTTTGCTGGCCTAGTAATATTTTATTTTCACAAGAATTTCTTTCAAACGAGCAAAACCATTAGCTAACTTAGCTCTCAACTTATTTAATTAGGTTAATTTTGCATTTGTAACGAGCATCGCCGCACACGAAGGGCAATTTATGAATTTTCTTTCCAGAAAATAAAAAAAGAAAAATGATGTACATATAATTATGCCACTTTAGTGAGGATAATTTAATTTGGTCAAGAAATGTGCAATGTTTTAATGTAGGGCAGCATGATGGAGCAAATAAATGTGGCCAAAAATAAATTTTATTCCTTTGTGAAAAAAAAGCCCGTTAAACGAATCATCAGTTTTCATATATAATATTTAAAGCTTGATTAACTTTTCTTCTGATGGTGTTATTAAGCCCATTTTAATCTAAACATCAAGAAAATAACCTTTTCGATACGATTTCGCATATATATATTAAGAAGTCATGACAAACTTATAATACCCTCTGCAAGCTTATGAAAAGTGTATTTAAACTTCGACTTGCGAAAGCAAAGTTTTGCAGTCTTAGTTTTATGAGCCGTCTTTGCAGTTGCGCAATACTTTGAAAACAAATTCGCTCGAAAAAGTTTCGTTCCATAGACTAGAACAAGAAAATTTTCCATAAGCAACAAGAAACACAACAACTTTTTGTAGATTTCGCAAATTCGTTTAAATTTTAATCGAATTTTTCGTAACTTCACACTTTAATATCAGCGCGTAAGTCAATAAAAACTCGTTTAAATCCTGCGCTATTACAAACTCTTAATGCCATTTTAACTGGCTGTTAACAACTTAATAGCTATACTAATGCCTCACCCCGTCAATGTGCCACAAACCCATTTGCACCGGCAGCCATTTAAACTATTTGCAACAAATGCCGACGCCGTTGCCGCACAATTTGAACAAAGCCAAACGATTGTCATTGTCATTGTTGTTGTTGTTGTGTTGTCTCTCATTGTGTGTGTACGCATGTGTGTGTGTGTGTTTTGGTGGAATCCAAAGCTGGGGTCTGACTGTGAAGCATATAGCTCCATATATTCGTTAGCTGGCGGCAAGCATTGGAATCATTAAAAACTATTTGCTAAGCAAATGCCACAGCACAAAAGCCGCAGCCGCAGCCGCAGCCTCGAACCCAGTTTCTAGACCCAGTCCCAACAGAGCGCGAATAACAGCAACAAAAATTAAAGAAAGCGTAACAAATACAGATACAGCAACAATGTGGTTAAAAGCCAGAATAAGTTAAAATGCCAAAACTATGTTTTCCAACAATCAGAAAAAAAAAACAACAGCAAAAACATAGTAGCAAAAAAAAACACGAATTTTTACAAAGCAAAAAATGGCCAAAAAACAATTGGTACATATTTTATTGTTCTAATTTATTCGTAAGCTATGCTAAATTGAGCTGGAATGCACTAAAACACTACTATGTTATACCATTTTACAAAAATCAACCAGACTATACTTATGTGTGCACTTCTCCTTACTATACTATACAGTGTAACTCTCTTGAGCGGGCAGCGTCAGGTAGCTTTTGAAAAATCAAACGAAGAGTGCGTCTAAAAGAGGAGTAATAAGTATGCCCTGCTTCCTAATGATTTCAGAGAGAATGTCAGCTTTAAAAAATGTTCCGACCTATAAAAGTAGTACGTTAGGAGACTTTTCACTGCACATATAATTCTTCGGCATCCATATTTTAAAGTTTCATGCTTCTTTATAATATTAACTGCATTATATTATTCTACTCTATATCTATACCACCCTAAACGAATTTCCTGTACATTACCATACTATACTATACCATACTATACCAAACTATACTATACCACACTACACCATAATATACTATACCATACTATACTGTACCATACTATAATATACTATACCATATTATACTTTACTATACTATACTATACTTTACTATACTATTCTATACTATACAATACTATAATTAGTATATTATACTATATACTTTATTATACTATTTAATACCCATGTAGATTGTATACATATATATATATAATTTTATGTTTAATGCATAGACGAAGACATCTACGACCCCATTATGTATCTATATTAAAGATCAGCATCTATAGCCGAGTTTATATAGCCCTGTTTATCTGTCCGTCGGTCCGTCTTTTCATAGGTCCGTTTGTCTGTTGCAGGATACCTGCCTTACACAATCTCGTCATATGGAAGATTCACTATGCTTCCTACATATATGCAAAATCTTATGAAAATCGGGCAACTCTATCATATAGCTGTCATAGGAACGATAATCAAGTGAACTGGCTGAAATGTTTGTTTCCTTACCTAAACAGCAAATTCCGCTGTCTGACCTCATAAGCCATATGCAGTAGCGACCGCATCCATTAACCTGGCCAACTAACCCTAGCCCCAACGCCAGCAGCAACAGACATAAAAGCATTCACACCCACACACTTAAGTGCACATTTGGCTGCCTAATTATGAAAGTTGTCAACAAATTGCCAACACACAAGAGCAACAGCCACAAAGGCCACATTCAAGCCCAAATGCAAAAATGGCGCATAAAAACGTGACCAAGAACTGAGCACTGGGTGTCGGTCGGATCATACATGGCGCATCGTTTATGAGAGCTCAGCTCATTGCATCTCATCTAACAGTTAACAGCACATAATGTTATGGGCCAACACAAACACGCAAGACTCTCTGTGTATGTGTGTGTGTGTGTGTGAGCTGACGGCCTCAAGTGTCATTGACGACACGTCATTTTCTCAAGCATTCATTAATCAGAAAATGCTTGGCAAAAATTGGTCAAAGCGAATTGGATCAAGCATTTCCAGCTAGTTGGGAGAAAACAGTTTTATTTATAAACAGAAATATTAAATTTCAATGTCGCGCCGCAAAATGTTGATTTTATAATTCTCAACCAATTTTTCCGTATTTAAAGGTCAAATAGTTTGTTTGTCAAGTTGTCAAATTTGCACAACATATTGCAGTTTTATGGAATTAATATGCTTGAATTATGTTAAGATCTAGACAGAGATAGAATTTACAATCTTCCTATCTTAAATTAAACTTAATATTGCTTTAAAAAATTATTAAAATTTGTATGCATACAAAATATTACAGAAAAATTACCAAAATTGAATATCTATTAAAAATGCATCGTATAAAAAATATTTTGGAAAAATTATAAACATAATCAAATAAATAAACAAGTCTTTCAGATTATATAAGAAAAATGAAGAAAAATATTTAAATAAACAAAAATAATCTAAGAATTGTAAGCATTAAAGAATTGCAATAGTTTCGGCTAATTGGTAATGCAAACAAGATTCTTGCTTCATTCAATATTTTGCTGTACTTTACGCAACATATGTTGCATTTGACGTTATCGGTAGCACCGAGGGTTACTCAGTTGGTCGCGTTCGATATTATCGGCCACGCCGATATCTTTTTGTCATATGGTCGGAGTATGCGGGGTGAAGCTGGGCCCACGGCGGAGCCCAAAATTTTGAAGGGTGGCAACGCCAGACATGCGATCCACGGCGCCAAAAGCGACGATTGCTATTGGCCGCCCGGTTCGCTCTTAAAGGGAATACGAGGAGAGTGGATCGCATGCCCTTGGATATGCCCTTGGCCTTCATTTGGGCCGTTGACCCAAAAAAATGCAGCTGTGCAGATGAGCAGCAACGGTGCCCGCCTCGCAAATGTATGCGTGTGCCGAAATTCGGCACCGATGGTGTGGCTGCCAAAAATGTCGAGGAGTTCGATTTGTTCAGCGGTTAACGGCGGGCGTGCCAGCTCGAAGTGAGCAAAAAAAGTTGGGCATTGCATTTCTGCTCGACAGAGTAAAATTTTTTTCCCTTCTGAAAATTTAAGCCGGCACATAATACCAGTGGCTTAACAGACGAATAAAAGTCTTGTTTTTGTGTTCTTTTTTCGCCATTTAATAAAAATATATAAGTCAAACCACTCGAGTCGCAAAAAAAATATAATAAAAAAATTAAAAGAGACTTAAAAACTTAAGTGCGACGAGAGAGGACCCAAATAAGCCAAAAATTAACGGCTTCGGCACCAAGGAGACCAGCTCGCGCACCAGAGAGGCCCACGAAATATTCAAGGCCAGGATTCAGTGCAGCGGCGCAAACCAGCCATATCCGCGACGCCGCCAGCAAGCGTCGGCGCAAACGTGAAGGCGACGAGACGAGCCACCAACGACCGGGCTCCAACAACGAAGAAGCGGCCACAGGCGAGACCCCGCCCACATCCACCGAGTGAGTCCGTTCCATTGTTTTGCCCATCCTCGTTCGAGCCCCTGGCAGAGTCAGAAGAAGACTCCTAATTGCACTCCCTGAAAAGGAGTAGATTTTTTTTATCGTTAAATTTGGTTAATTTGTATTTATAAAATATATTCATACATACATAGGCACTTACGCCGAGCTTCACTTTAGAGTGCGAACGGTGAGGAAAACTCCAACGGTGATGCATCTGCGCCTGTAAAATATAAAAATCTAAAAGTTACATTTGCGCGAACTATGCTCACATACTTACCTAATCTGAATTTTACGCATTTATATCGCCCCTTACCACCCCCCCAGAGAGCTCTTTAGGTAGGGTAAGGTAGAATTAAGCGATTTAATACATACAATACATAATATGTGGCATACCCAGCTTTGAGTAATTGTGTGGGCCATTGTTCCTAAATCGGCGCAACGATTGCCTCTAAATTGCCTCCTTGCGCGTTTCTTTTACGGCGACTCGCAATATCCTTGTGGTGTTTCGTCGCCTGTCCCATTCAGTGTTGTAGAAAAAAAAAATTTAAAAATATTAATTCTATAGGATAAGAGAAAAATTTAGGAATTAAGGCGCTTTGTCAATTAGTATAAATATATGCAGCAGTAATACGCACCTGTGAAGTTAATGAATTATCCGCTTGCATGAGATCCTAAACAGCTGCAAGATAAATGCCATAAGCAATGATTATGATTGTTATACATTTTAAGAAAACGCAACCAATTATACGCACCTATTGAAAGAAGTCATGTCCGGCTAAAATAATATTGCTGGGGAGAGTGGGCATTATGGCCGACACGGGCTAATATAGGCCATCTAGTGGCCAAAATGAGGGAGACGAGTGGAGGTGATCGTCTCATGGTAGGGCGGGTACGCTGGGTCCGGAACCGGGGCCCGATCTGGAAGAGTAAGGTGGATAAATAGTTTTTTTTTGTTAATTTATATTGAGTGTCTTACCTTTGTTGTTTACATTTTCATAGTTACAGCTGTGTATTTTGTTCATGAGTTAGTGGTTCCGAATATTTGTTATCGATTATGCGGTTCATTTTGAGTAGTGTTGTGTGAGTCTGTTTTGCTACAGACGTGTAGCTTTGTTGTTATCGATTGTGCGGACTGCGGGCCAGGGATGGGACCACACCCAGAGAATCCGATGAGCCAGCCGGCGCGGCCCACTGAGAAACAAGCAGTTCCGTAACAATATGGCGCCCAATTTGAAGAAGCACTCGGCTTCTTTGAAGTCGGTGTGTAATCAAAGAAAAATAAATACGATAAAAATGAAGGTACAGAGGAAAGGACTCCCTTGGCTTCAGGACCCACACCGCTGAAGTCTTATGTGGCACGAGTAGGTAGCTCATAATCGCGCAGCGTGTAGTGGAATCCGAGAAGCACGACGGAAGTAGAGGTTATCTGAATATCCATCCATAAGCATGAGGGTTTTTTTTTGTAGTGGTTGATGGCCGTTCGCATGTTGGCGAAACATTTGCGACTATCCATCGTTCGCCTGGTGGTAGCCGCAACGACAAAGGCATCTCATGGTTAAAAAAATGTGATATTAGGGTAGTTTAGTCAGATGTTATTTATTCAATTAGTTGTTTTTGTCTCATTTTGTGTCAATGTTGGATGTATGCTGGCCGTAGTTATACGAGCTTCGGAGACAGGTGACCCAGGACGATATAGAGCCGAGCCTGCGCCGCATCTGTCACACAGCATATCCCAAGAATGGCCAGAAGAGCGACGGAGACGGATCTTGCCATGGTGTCCATTGACATGGGGTGTTTTCTTGTCGCGGTTGATGACGGTAAGTCACGTTTGCTAGTTGGTGAACGTTCGCGACCGTCAATCGTAGCCTGGTGGTAGCCGCCATGACAAAATAACCTGTGACGAAATGTGATATTAGGGTAGGTCTAACTAGAGTTTGTTTAATGTTTTCTATTTGTTTTGTCCCACTCTGTGTTAACGTTTGGTGTGTGCTGGCCGTAGTTAAATGAGCTTCGGAGGCAGGTGACCCAGGACGATATAGAGCCGATCCTGCGCCGCACCTGTCACACAGCATACTCTAAGGGTGCACAGAAGTGCGACAGAAACCAAATAGCCTTCAAGGTAGCGTTCCTTGCATGCCGTCCGTCAGTCGAACTGACGAACTGAGCATGGGACGAATGCTTAAGTGTTGTCCACTGTCCAGATTATGCGTAGATTATTTAGCCTGTGTTAGGATTTGTCTTCTCTCCCCCAAGTATTTGAAATTAATTAGAAAGAAAAAAAATTTAATTTTGTGAGTGTTTTTGTGGTCGATGTGTATTAATTTATTATTCTTTATTAGTAAGATTTGTTAGTGGGTGTTTATTTATTTATTAATTTATTAGAAATATTAGTAAAGTTTTTATAAGGGTTGTAAGCCTTGTAGAAGAGAGGGGTACTGTTCTCAGAAGGGATAAGTATGGCTGAGGAACAGGTGTCTGATTGGGCTTCTGACGCTGATGGGGCGTCGGCTCTGCCACCGCCGCGCCCAGCTGGAGGGCTGGTGCGAACGCCAATGAATTTCCGGGGATTTCCAGAGAGACAGATCCCGAAAGAGGGTCACCTGGTAGACTTGGAGAAAGAATTGGCGCAACAGGATAGACCTCCACGGAACCTGGAGTTCCCAAAAGCCCCGAAAGACTCAGTGCTCAAATCGGCGGCAAACGCGGCGATCGCTCAGGCCCACCAAACATATCTGCATGCTCTGCCATCTGGCATCAGCGAGTCCATCCGCGAGGAGATGCGAGCTGGCTTCATGGAAATGATGAAGGGCATCATTGATGTGCTTAGGCCGCCAGGGAGCCAAACCGCCGAGGTTAACACTGCACCGAAGCCGCCCAGACATGTCGAGCCGGGACCGCGAACAGGCGCCATCCCGAAAGAACGGGAAGTGTTCCAGCGCGAGGCATTTCCACCACCGGTGCCACCGAAGCCACGTAGACAAGACGCACGAGGGGCGGAGTATTCGTCCAGCAGCCCAGTTTACGTGGCAGATGCTCAGTCGAGGAACTGGCGTAACCCGAATAACCGCCATTTCCGAGTAGAGGACCGGAGAGCGGATGATTTTCAACCGGAGGAGGCGTACGCCAACGTGCGAGAAACTGCGTACATGAAGCTCGAGCGGTGGAACGTCAAGTTTGACGGCGAGGACGCGATGAATTCGGTCGAGGACTTCGTGTTCCGCCTAGAGTTCCTGCAGAGGCAGTATCAGTGCCCGTGGAAGGAGGTCCTGCGCGGTTTCCACCTGCTCCTGACCGGCCGCGCCCGCGAGTGGTACTGGATGCACGTGCGGCATTCTAGGGTCGACAGCTGGATGCAACTGCGGCATGCCCTCTTGGACAGGTTCCGGGGCTACCAGACGGAACACGAGGTAATGCAGGAGCTTCTACAACGAGAGCAACAGGCCAGCGAAGGGGTGGATGATTATATCCACCACATGCGTCAACTCGCCGCGCGATTCCAGAAGCCGCTGAGAGACCGAGAGCTGGTGAGGATTATAAAGCGTGGTTTAAAAGAAAGTCTGGCGAAATATATTTATGCCATGGACGTACTCACCGTGGATGAGCTGCGCCAAGAGTGCCTAGAAGTGGAGAGGCACATGGGTCGCAGAAGCCGGACTGGGTACCTTCAGCCGTCGCGTTGTCCACAAGGAACGAGGCCCGTAGTCCACGAGGTTGAAGTTCCACCGCATCTTACAGAAACGCCACCGGGAGAACTGGAGGAGGCATTCGTGCGAAGCAGGAACTCATCCCGAATTGTATGCTGGAACTGCAGACAGTTCGACCACGTCTTTAGAGACTGCCTGTCCAAGGAGCGGAAAATATTCTGCTATAGGTGTGGAAAGCCGGACACTTTCTGCTCGCAGTGTGAAAACTGTCCGGGAAACCCCAGAGGGAGCGCGGTGATGGCGGGACAGACGCGTTCCGGGACGGCGACCGCGGGAAAGCAGGAGAGGGGCACCTACCAGAGCCAATAATCATTGGAAAGGAGACGGAGATTTGGAATAAGGATCAGGATAAGGCTAATTATAATAATAGTATAAGCAAAGGAGGAACACTTAGGGGCTTACCATACGAAGAACGTGTTCGGGCATACATGTCGGCCCGAAATAGAATTTTTGGTGAGCGACAGCTGGAGGGGATGACGCTAGCCACCCGGAGAATGGTGAAGGCACGTGCGCGCTTCCGCAGACGCAGGATTACCAGGCGCCAGGTCGTCGAAGCGGTGAGACGGGAGGAGAGTATAGACCCACGAGTATTCGCCGAAGTTGAGGTCGCTGGGGCCAAAATGAAAGGGTTGCTGGACACGGGGGCCTCCGTCAGTCTGTTGGGACAAGGATGCCGGGAGTTAGTGGAGAAACTGGGATGGGAAGCGCGGCCATACGAATCGATGGTGAGGACAGCGGCGGGTGCCAATCGCCCAATTTTAGGTCGCGTTGTTCTGCCTGTGAAATACGGGAATAGAACGGAATATATCGTATTTTACATGTGCCCGGACCTGCGACAGGAACTATACCTGGGAATCGACTTCTGGCGAGCCTTCGAGATCGCACCAGAGCTGCTCGGTCCGGCCAGAAAGTCCGAAACACCACCAGAGGCATCTGAGGTAACGGTAGCAAACCCAGAGGTGGCTTATTACCGGGACGACGACGACTGCGTGACGGATCCGGAAATGTGGGACCTGGACAACGATCAGAGGAGTCAGTTGGAAAGCGTGAAGAGCAGATTTCTCCAATTTGAGAAGGATGGCCTAGGGAAAACTCACCTGCTGCAGCACCGAATTCAGCTGATCGAGGGAGCAGAACCCGTGAAAGACAGACATTATCCGCTGTCCCCGGCCAAACAAGAGATCGTGTGGGCCGAGGTGGATAAGATGCTAAAGTTGGGCATCATCGAGGAGAGTGACAGCCCGTGGAGCAACCGGACGACGGTGGTGATGAGGCCTGGGAAGAACAGGTTTTGCTTAGACGCCAGGAAATTAAACAGTGTAACGGTAAAAGACGCTTACCCGCTTCCATGCATCGAGGGCATCCTATCGCGAATCGACGAGACTCATTTCATCTCTAGCGTCGACCTTAAGTTCGCGTTCTGGCAAATAGAGATGGAGGAGAAGAGCAGGGCGTATACGGCGTTTACTGTACCAGGGAGGCCGCTGTACCAGTTCCGCCACATGCCATTCGGGCTCTGCAACGCCGCTCAACAACTTTGCAGGCTCATGGATAAGGTAATCCCGGCGAATCTGAGGTCCAACGTATTCGTATACCTGGACGACTTGCTGATAATATCGGCAGATTTTCCAACGCACTTAAAATACTTGGAATTGGTGGCCGAGTGTCTGAGGAACGCGAACCTCACCATAGGCATGGCGAAGTCGAAATTCTGCTTCCGCAACCTAAACTACCTGGGTTTCATCATAGGCGGCGGGACGCTGCGCATGGATCCGGGAAGGGTAGAAGCGATCCGGAACATCCCGAATCCGAGGACGGTCAAGGAACTACGAAGCTTCTTAGGTACGGCGGGGTGGTACCGCCGATTCATAAAGAACTTCGCCGAGATATCGGTACCGTTGACTGATGCCCTTAAGAAGAGAACGGGTAGATTTGTGTTGAGCGACGAGGCCATAGAAGCCATAGAAAACTTGAAGTTAGCCCTCACCACAGCCCCGGTGTTAGTTCACGCGGATTTTCGAAGACCATTCTTCATCCAATGCGACGCATCTCACTACGGAGTAGGAGCCGTGTTGTTCCAGCTAGACGACGAACAACAGGAAAGGCCGATCGCATTCTTCTCGGCCAAACTCAACAAGCACCAGATCAACTATTCGGTGACCGAGAAGGAATGCCTAGCCGCCAAACTGGCCATACATCGATTCCGGCCGTACGTGGAGATGATGCCGTTCACGGTAATCACCGATCATGCGAGTCTGCAGTGGCTTATGAGTCTCAAAGACTTGAGCGGGAGATTAGCCAGGTGGTCCCTAGAACTGCAAGCGTTCCCTTTCTCCATGCAGTACCGCAAGGGAGCCGACAACGTCGTCGCAGACACATTGTCCCGAAGCGTGGAAGAGGTCGAACTGACCCCGGAAGATCTGTTGGGATTTCAGACCCCGGAGTTCGAGAGCACCGAATATCGAGAGCTGATAAGAGAGGTGATGAGCCAACAAGGGAAGTTGCCGGACCTTAGAGTGCAGGACGGACTTCTGTTCAAGAGGACCGTGCACGAGAGCTTGGAGGATGAGGTCGAAGGCACCAGTTGGAAGCTCTGGGTGCCGGAGTCGCTGACGGCAGGACTCATCCAACAAGCACACGCGGACGAGACGTCAGCTCATGGAGGCATGAGGAAAACGCTGCACGCGCTGCGCAGGCGATATTATTGGCCCAACATGGCCATACAAGTCAGGGACTATGTTCGGAAATGCGATACATGCAAGGAGACCAAGGCACAGAACTACCGGATGCAGGTCGGAATTGGGGAAGAAGTGCGCACCGACCGCCCCTTCCAGAAGCTATATATCGACTTCTTGGGGAAGTATCCACGGTCGAAACGAGGGCATGCGTGGATATTCGTCGTCGTAGACCACTTCTCGAAGTTTACCTTCCTGAAGGCCATGAGGGAAGCCACCGCGGCGGATGTCGTGAACTTCCTAGTGCATGAGGTGTTCTTCAAATTTGGCGTGCCGGAAGTGATCCATTCGGATAATGGACGACAATTCGTGTCAAAGTCGTTCGATGCGATGGTCCAGGCGTTTGGCATTACTCACCTGCGCACACCAGTGTATTCGCCTCAGAGCAACGCCGCCGAACGCGTGAACCGCACAGTGCTGTCGGCAATCCGAACCTACCTGGGTCAGGATCATCGGGAATGGGACGCGTACCTACCAGAGGTGGAAGTGGCGATCCGGAATGCGGTCCACAGCGCTACGGGAGTCACTCCGTTCTTCGCGGTCTTTGGACAGCAGATGTACCTGAATGGTTCCAGTTACAAACTGGCCAGGAAGCTGAGATCATTGGCCGACCACAGTATTTCTGACCTTGACGCAAAGGACAGACTGGCTGTAATCCGAAGCCAAGTCAAGGACCACCTGCACACCGCATACGAGCGAAGTCGCCAACGGTACGACCACCGCGCGCGACAGCTCCATCTGGAACCGGGACAGGAAGTGTGGAGGCGCAACTTCGCACTGAGCAGCTTCGGCAAAGCCTTCAATGCCAAGTTCGCCCGGAAGTTCTTGAAGAGCCGCGTCGTCCGAGCCGTGGGAACCAACGCCTACGAGTTGGAAGATCTCCAGGGACGCGTGCTAGGCGTCTTCCACGCAAAAGATATACGAACATAATCGTAATTTGCTCACCTCCTTGCCAGGCAACGGCGGCGGCAGCGCCAGTCCCCCCTTTTTTTTTGGGTCAGCGAAAAAAAAATATAGATTACTTGTCGTGGGTGTGGCCTACGTTGGGCATCGTTATTAGCCGGCTGGGTCAATCCAGGAAATGCGCACGCAGATTCCTTGTAACTGTCCTTCATGTCGTTACAATAATCTGCGTGGTGATGTTGCATTTGACGTTATCGGTAGCACCGAGGGTTACTCAGTTGGTCGCGTTCGATATTATCGGCCACGCCGATATCTTTTTGTCATATGGTCGGAGTATGCGGGGTGAAGCTGGGCCCACGGCGGAGCCCAAAATTTTGAAGGGTGGCAACGCCAGACATGCGATCCACGGCGCCAAAAGCGACGATTGCTATTGGCCGCCCGGTTCGCTCTTAAAGGGAATACGAGGAGAGTGGATCGCATGCCCTTGGATATGCCCTTGGCCTTCATTTGGGCCGTTGACCCAAAAAAATGCAGCTGTGCAGATGAGCAGCAACGGTGCCCGCCTCGCAAATGTATGCGTGTGCCGAAATTCGGCACCGATGGTGTGGCTGCCAAAAATGTCGAGGAGTTCGATTTGTTCAGCGGTTAACGGCGGGCGTGCCAGCTCGAAGTGAGCAAAAAAAGTTGGGCATTGCATTTCTGCTCGACAGAGTAAAATTTTTTTCCCTTCTGAAAATTTAAGCCGGCACATAATACCAGTGGCTTAACAGACGAATAAAAGTCTTGTTTTTGTGTTCTTTTTTCGCCATTTAATAAAAATATATAAGTCAAACCACTCGAGTCGCAAAAAAAATATAATAAAAAAATTAAAAGAGACTTAAAAACTTAAGTGCGACGAGAGAGGACCCAAATAAGCCAAAAATTAACGGCTTCGGCACCAAGGAGACCAGCTCGCGCACCAGAGAGGCCCACGAAATATTCAAGGCCAGGATTCAGTGCAGCGGCGCAAACCAGCCATATCCGCGACGCCGCCAGCAAGCGTCGGCGCAAACGTGAAGGCGACGAGACGAGCCACCAACGACCGGGCTCCAACAACGAAGAAGCGGCCACAGGCGAGACCCCGCCCACATCCACCGAGTGAGTCCGTTCCATTGTTTTGCCCATCCTCGTTCGAGCCCCTGGCAGAGTCAGAAGAAGACTCCTAATTGCACTCCCTGAAAAGGAGTAGATTTTTTTTATCGTTAAATTTGGTTAATTTGTATTTATAAAATATATTCATACATACATAGGCACTTACGCCGAGCTTCACTTTAGAGTGCGAACGGTGAGGAAAACTCCAACGGTGATGCATCTGCGCCTGTAAAATATAAAAATCTAAAAGTTACATTTGCGCGAACTATGCTCACATACTTACCTAATCTGAATTTTACGCATTTATATCGCCCCTTACCACCCCCCCAGAGAGCTCTTTAGGTAGGGTAAGGTAGAATTAAGCGATTTAATACATACAATACATAATATGTGGCATACCCAGCTTTGAGTAATTGTGTGGGCCATTGTTCCTAAATCGGCGCAACGATTGCCTCTAAATTGCCTCCTTGCGCGTTTCTTTTACGGCGACTCGCAATATCCTTGTGGTGTTTCGTCGCCTGTCCCATTCAGTGTTGTAGAAAAAAAAAATTTAAAAATATTAATTCTATAGGATAAGAGAAAAATTTAGGAATTAAGGCGCTTTGTCAATTAGTATAAATATATGCAGCAGTAATACGCACCTGTGAAGTTAATGAATTATCCGCTTGCATGAGATCCTAAACAGCTGCAAGATAAATGCCATAAGCAATGATTATGATTGTTATACATTTTAAGAAAACGCAACCAATTATACGCACCTATTGAAAGAAGTCATGTCCGGCTAAAATAATATTGCTGGGGAGAGTGGGCATTATGGCCGACACGGGCTAATATAGGCCATCTAGTGGCCAAAATGAGGGAGACGAGTGGAGGTGATCGTCTCATGGTAGGGCGGGTACGCTGGGTCCGGAACCGGGGCCCGATCTGGAAGAGTAAGGTGGATAAATAGTTTTTTTTTGTTAATTTATATTGAGTGTCTTACCTTTGTTGTTTACATTTTCATAGTTACAGCTGTGTATTTTGTTCATGAGTTAGTGGTTCCGAATATTTGTTATCGATTATGCGGTTCATTTTGAGTAGTGTTGTGTGAGTCTGTTTTGCTACAGACGTGTAGCTTTGTTGTTATCGATTGTGCGGACTGCGGGCCAGGGATGGGACCACACCCAGAGAATCCGATGAGCCAGCCGGCGCGGCCCACTGAGAAACAAGCAGTTCCGTAACACATAGATATTAAAATCTAACATATTATTTGCATTTTCCTGTGCAACACAAAATAATCTGCATCAAGGTTCCGCATTATTTTCTCTATTTTCCCCATTTTCTCAATTTTCCTTGGGCAGCATCTTTTGTTAACGAACTGTAAGGTAAAACCTATGCAATATGTAAACATAACCATAAAGCTAGCTGCCCTTGTTACAACCAACTCTGCTGTCTGATATCTGCCCGCCCACATCAGCATCAGTTGAGTTAATTTAAAATATATTCTGCATACAACGCATTTATTCATATTTATGTATGCCGTTTTTTTGTATTCTTTTTGAATGTCAATGTGAAGGTTTCTCCCATATTCATTATATATATATATATATATATATATATATATATATATTTAATTTTTTTTTTTTGCACGCGTCTCTTTTCAATGCCAGTCAGAGTGCAAAATGAAATGAATCGATGCAGCTTTGATGCCAATATTTTCACACCCATCAAATGGGATTGAAAATGAACCCGGCTGCTGTGTGGGCAGCAATAGTTGGAAAATTTCGCTATTTATACGAGCTAATTAGCGTGGTATATTAACTATTTAAATGCAAATTGAGATGCCAAATTTAACACACAAAAAAAAAAAAAAGACGGAAATATTATGCAAAACAAATGTAAAATTCTCACGCTAATTGAACCTGAAATTCCAATTTAAATGGTATTTTTGCTAACTGGAATTAAGTTCCTATAATTCCCCATCTCTCTCTCTCCCTCTCTCTCTCTCTCTCTCTCCCTGTCTCTCTATCTCAACCCTTTGTTCAGCATCATTAACCAAATTGTCTATCTTTTGTTTCTAGCAGTGTCACAAACATGACCTAAGGGCACAGCTTTAGCCACGCTCCATGGACACAAGGCCAGCACAAAAGAGCCAAACACAAGCTATGCAATCCTTGGCCACAACTGAGCGCCATCTGTTCGAAAATTTGAATTTATGAAGCAAGTGACATAAATCACAAAACAGATACCCAAAAAGCTGCAACACAAAACAGCAACGCAAGAGACACAAGCCACAGAATAGCATGCAATTAGCAGCAACAATTGTGGCACAACATGGATAAGAAATCAAAGACGAAATCTAAAACGAAAAGCCTCAAGCCGAACAAAGAGTCAAGCACGCAACTGGATGTGGATCTATGGGAGGTAATAACGAAAACTGACTAAGTTATTATGATATAAGACATTGTTATTAAAATTTTCTGAATTTTAATACTCAAGTCTTTCACTGTTTAACAATTTTTATTTATTTATTGCGCAATCCTTCATATGGTACTTTTCAAAAGGCGTTAAAATTATGATTTCCGATGGACGATGAATAATAATCGTAATAATATTTAATGTGGTCCGTAATGCATTTTTAATTGAACTGCGATGTGTATTGATAATCACGATATTCAATTAAGGTCTGTAAAATACGTTTTAAGTATTATCCGATAGTATATAAATGAAAAGAGCAAGCCTTATGGATGTGGATCGCATGTAACTTGCATTAACTTTAAAAATTATCGATAGTCATGATATTTAACAACCCGATTTAATTACGCTCCCCGATAAATAATAAACGTTGTACGTAGTTAAGATAGATAAATGAATGTGGATCGAATTTCAGAAAGCGATTAATTTTCTTTTTGCGATAAGCGATAAATATTGAACGTAATCAATATGGATGTGGATAGTATTAGGAATCATTTTATAGTCTTACATTAATATATTTAACGATAAACCACGAATGAAGAGTTCAAACAACACAAATGTGGATCGCATTTAATCGATATCGATATTCAGTTTATAATTAATTCAAAAGTATCGTTACACATGGTAATTCAAAACGCCATTTAATAACAAACATTAAACAGATTTAACCTTATTATTTATCGATAGGCGATAAATGAAAAGCGCAAGCGAAGTGAATGTGAATCGTTTTGCTAATATTAACAACATGTTAATAGACAGTTTTGTATTCAGCTAAGTATTCTTTTGATTTAATGTGAGCGCTAGAGGGCATACGAAATTCGTTGTGACCCACATAATGCGCCATTAATGAGAACAGAATGCCATTCATTGCTGCTGCCTGGCAGCTGGCCAGACGTTTGTCAAGTGACTGTCATGCTAGGTTAACTAACTGGGCCAGCCCTCCCAATCCTTGCAGCAAAATGAGGATCGTTTCACCAGCTGTGAATTCAATGTGGAGCACAAAGTACACAAATTGCCGCACAATAACAAAAAGGCAACAGCAGCCGGAACGCTTGGAGCAGCTACTGCAGGCGGTGGTGGCGCTGTGGTCTGTCCGGGTAATGCGGCGGCATTAACATTGACAACAACGGCATCAGGCAAGGAGGTGACAACGCCACAGCTTAGCACCACGCCCACAGCCATCAGCATTGCTGGCTGTGCTTCGGGCACGGCGCTGGTCACACTGGACGCACTAGACGCGGTGACCATTGAGACAGCCGAACCGGAACGTGGCAACTGGACGGGACGCTTTGATTTTCTGCTCTCGCTGCTGGGCTATTCGGTGGGCCTGGGCAATGTCTGGCGGTTTCCGTATCTCTGCTACAACAATGGTGGTGGTAAGTTTTGGTGATATCACATGAAATAATTTCGATGCTAAACTAACTTAAACTTTGTACTTGCAGGCGCCTTTCTAATACCCTTCACCATAATGCTCATCATAGCAGGTCTGCCGCTAATGTTCATGGAGCTCTCGTTTGGCCAATATGCAGCATTGGGTCCTGTGGCCATCTATCGACGGTTCTGTCCACTCTTTCGCGGCCTGGGCACCGGCATGGTCATCGTTTCGGCCATTGTCATGCTGTATTACAATCTGATCATTGCCTGGACCATATTCTACATGTTTGCCTCGTTTCGCACACAGCTGCCCTGGCAGAACTGCGAGCCGGAGTGGAGCACGGAAAGTGAGTAGACAGTCTAAGAAAAAATTTGGTCCAAACAAGTTTTTTTTGTTTGGCAATAAATTAAGCAAATTGCAAGCTGTCAAAAGTAAAACTTTCTTTTCTGACACAAACTTTTATTTGACCATAACGACGCATACGTGGCCGAAATTCCTGAAGGACATAACCTATTCCATAGGCTCCTTTCAGTTATTAAATTTGCTAAGAAAATATTAATGTAACTCCCTAGCCGACAATAGTTACTTTAACCTAATTTTAAGCACAATATAACACAACGATTTCATTAATAAAGTGTTATCTTATTATCAGATATCGATAACACATGTATCGATAACACGAATGTCAATAACACAAACCAGTTATGTGCATAAGTCGATATCGATAACATAAGCTAGATAAAACTTTCATGATTACTTTCAACTTGAACTATTTCATTATAATTGTTACTCTTTAGCAATTAATTTGCCTATTTATAGGTATCGCTACTATAGTCTGATTATCTGTATACGTAATGTACATAAATCGATATCGATACCTTGAGGTTGAAAAATGTGTTTTACGTGCCACAGCAAATTTGAACGCTGTCTTGACAAATTTGCCAGCTGAGTCTTTATTCGCTCGCAATTTAAGCACACGTCAACAATAAAAGGCAACTTTTTGCCAAAAATGATAATAATAATAATAAACAGGCAGCAACAACAAAGACAACAACGGGGCAACCAGCACACTGCCTGACAACACGGTAGCGCCTTGAAGTAGGCAATTGTTTTTGTGCTGCGGCTCGTTGCCGTTAAGTGACATTGCTCGAGGTGTGTCCGCACGATGGGCGTGGCAGGGAAGATGCGGCTGCGGCTGCGGCTGTGACAGCAGCGCATATTGTGTGAACTTAAGCGTGCATTTGATTTCTTTGCACAGACAAACACGCTCACACACACACAGCTATATACAATACAAACAAACGGGACACAATTTAAAATTTTGTCCGCCACGCTAAGGACATAAATCTTTAACGAGTCTTTGCAAGCGGACCAGTCAAGGCTTTTGTTTGAACTATGTAGGTGGCAAAATGTAGAGCATCAGACAAGTTATAAAAGCAACATGGACTGTGTTGTGAGTTCTGACAACTAATACACGCTCATAACACAGAAGTATAAACCTTATTAAGCTCAAATTTGGTAAGAGAGCTGTTATTGAGGTTAAATTGATTAATAGCTATCAAAAAAATAGCTAAACAAGTAAGAGGTTCTAGTCGGGAGCCCCGAACCCTCTTCTTCCAACACCAAATGCAAATATATATACTATTTTAGAAGGTACATGTCAAGTTTGGTGACTCTAGATCTTATTATTTACCAAAATTGCTCAAAAAACAGGATGTCGATATCGATTTTTATCGATTACTCGGAAACGGGGCAAGTTATCGATTATCGGAAACAAAGTCGATCTGCGCAGGCACTAGAAGCACCTACATCTAAAATTTCAGTCTGTAGCTCTTATAGGTTCTGATACCCTTGCGTTCATACATACGGACAGACAGACAGACTTGGCTAGATCGTCTCGGCTATTGATGCTAATCAAGAATATAACTACTTTACGGGGTCGGAGATGCTTCCTTCTGCCTGTTACATACATTTACATATTGCACACATACAACATACCCTTTTTACCCATTTTTAATGGGTTTAGGGTATAAAAATAGCCAAAATAGTTGGTCAAATGATAAATATATATGCTATAAATTTAAGAAATCGTCTTTTGTATAGATATACGCTTGGTAGAGCATACAAAAGTCGTTGCTTGAGTGTAACATATTTTGCAGCTTCTTTTGCAGCTTTTTTATGAGCCGCTTGCTGCATACTTTGCTTATTTTATTGCGGCTGCCTTAGTAGCACTTAAACATGTATACACACAGACACAACCACACACACACACGCTCACTCACACTCGCACTCAAGTGGCGCTCGTTGGTTGTAGCCTGTACAAGTAATAATCATAGCAACAACAACGGCAACAGCCCAACGCCATTGAAAGTTTTTGCATGAGCTTCGACAACAGCAGCAGCTGCCACTACCCACCGCCCGCAGCACACCGCCCACCGCCCACCACCTACCACCCACCACTCCTGCTTGGCGCAACATGATTTAATATGGCCGCCATTGGTGCAAAGCCACAGTCTAAAGAAGAAGAAACAGCAGCAGCAGCGCGAAAAAAAAACATACGAAACGCCAGTCGACGCGTTTCCGTTTTGTCGGTCGGCAATAGAAATCGATATACGCAATAGATGCGATTCCATTGTTTGCCTCGCCCACATCGATGTCCGAGTTGTTGTTTTCGTTTTAATATACCCTGCGCCCATTAAATGTATCAAAAATGGTTGACATCTCTGAAGCCACAAAGTGCATATATTCTTGATCAAGACAGGCTGGGTCGATATAGATTATCTGTGTATATATATTTTCGAGCATCCTTAGATAATGAAGCCTATCTTATTTACTCGATAACTTCTGTCTTTTGACAATGACGGATAAATTTCGATATACATCCTAAGCTAATCAATCGTATTTTAATTTTACGATAACTTTTGCCTTTTGACAACAATCGATAAATATCGCCAAAGAGCTTTGAGTATCTTTAATTTATTAGTAGGTTAAGTCTGAGGACAACAATCAATAAATTTCGATATTAATCCTGTGGTAATCAAGCTTATGTAATTTTTCCGATAACTTCTGCCATTTGACCACAAGCGATAAGTTTCAGAATACAACCTATGGTATTATTTATAATATATTTTGTAGAGTGAATCAAAAGGGAAGGAAAATAGGAAAAGTATATACGTACACAGAAATGTATTTTATAGCGATTCAGAGGTAAATACAAGGTATATTCACGTCGGAAGAACGTTTTCTGCTTTTTGGCTGGAAAATTGATGCTTAAAATGACAACAATTATGTCTAAACAGTTTTTGACATTCAATCGGCGGCAGGCTGAATGCCTATTCGCAACTTTCTGCTGTGCGCTGGCTTCTTATAAGCTCTTTAGCTACATACACATACACACAATGAAACACACACACACACACACACTCGCAATCTCAGTGACAGACAAGCAATTTCTTAAGGATTTCATTTATTGACACTTTCACCTCGTCTCGTCTGTGGCTTTGGCCTCGTCTTCGTCTTTGACTTCGCCCTCGTCCTGGTTCTTGTTCTCGGTCTCGTTCTCGTTCTCGTCCTTGTCTCATCGAATTTTAGATGATAAATGTTTACTTTTAGCCTCATGATTAAAATGTGCTTAACTTGTTTGTCCATTGATTGAATATCTTGAATATCGTGCACTCGAAGCTCAGCCGGCCTTAGTTTGTTTGTGACCCTCAACACAAACACAAACAACAATAACACAAACATAAACACTTTTTCGGTCAATATTTTACTGGCAAATTCTGTTTTTTTTTTTTTTTCTTTAAGAAGTTTGAGAACGAACTTACATGTGAGGTTGTGTTTGATTTATTTGCGTTTTTATTGCTTTCTTTATTTAGTGTTAGTTTATTGTCTAACAATTAATGCTTATTATGCGCAAATCTTGCTGACATTGCCAAAAGGGATTATACTTAGAAATAAATCCAAAGATTAGAGCAATATTTATGCATATATGTAGCTAAAATACTAAAACAAAAACAGGTTTAATAATAAACTGTATTTCAATTTTTCTTAAACTTGTTTAACGAACTGTAAGATGATTGAATTGGAAGACAGTTTGCCTCTCTAACCAAGTTGCTTTATCAAACTAAGCTGTAACTGCTCCTTCAATTACTTTTTCAACAAATTGCCAGTCCTGTCTCGATAGATAAATTAATTGCCAATTGGAGAGGAGCTCAAGAATAAAGGAGATTATATTGAGATAGATAGAGACATGTCTATAGGAACACTTCAACAGTTATAAGACATGTTAGCCAAGGGGTCTTACTCAACTTACATGTACTTCCTGCTTCAATTACTTTTTCAACAAGCTGGCTTCCTGTCTAGTTAAATAAAACAGCTGCCAGAAAAGGGAAATTGCCTACCTATGGAAATACTTACTTATGATTATTAAATGATTAATACACATAACTATTTTTTTTGGATTCTAGCACAGAGCATAATTGCCCAAAAAAAATGAATCTATATCACAGAGCTGAATTAGTAGCAAGAAGAGAGTGTGTTCCGAAGAGAGTAAAAGCGATAGTATCTAAATAAAAATAAATTGAGCAAAAGTATGCGTATCAATTAAGAGACTATTTCGATTATCCTTTTAAATTCAATTTAATTGAGCACATAAACTCTGGTCCAATCACATAAAATTTAAATAAATTCCCAGCATGTGTTTGGCTCGTTTTTGTTTTTATAACTTTTTAATTGGGTCAATAAGGTTGCTTAGCTAATCAAATTTGATGTTGTGGACTGAAACATGTGCCAACGGCAGATGGATCAACGAAAACTGTTAGTAAAAAAGTTTGTACAACAAAAAGTTGAAGGCTGACATCAAAAACTTAAAGGTCACAAAATTTAATGGCAATTTCCTGTGCCAGTCGACTTGCGAGCGGCTTATATAACAATCTTATCTGGGTGTATGTGAGTGTTTCTCTATGTGTGTGTGTGAGTGTGTGTATTTGTAATCAAATGTAAGATGCCGACACGAGCAAGCAACACATAGACGCACAGTTGGCTGGGTAGACACGCTCGAGTTGGCCAAATTGAAAGGCAGACAGTTTTTGCCTGCTGCCGCATTCACATAAAGTTTTATATGATTTGTATCTACGGGTTGTATCAGGCTATCTATCTGTGTATGTGTGTGTGTGTGCTTGTTTGTGTGCGTGTATGTTCGTATTAAAATTAATTGCATAACAAATAAAGGCAGACAGGCAAATTAAACGGCGTGTAAACACTTTGAAGCCGCCCCAAGCCCCAAAAAAAAAAGAACTCAACTCCAGTTCGCCCGCAACAACCACAAGAAATTGTGTTCAATTTTCATTTGATTTTCATTTTGTTGCTGATTGATTAGATGATGAATTTGCTGTAAAAAACAACACAACCCACACTTATAGAGGGCCATATTTATATGTATATAACCTTGGCTTTAGTGTAGTCGTAGCCGAGCACCCCAGATGGGACCCCGGCGACCTATGCGGCGTATGAGTAACGCGGGGCAATTGAATAAACGCTGATTGAGTTGGGTTGGCGCTTGTCGGGCTCTTTGATTAATTTGAATGGAGTAGTGCAGCGATATATACATGAAAACACACATCATATTTAAGCTAAAATTGGCTCTTCGTCATCCACACAAATTGAAATATTCGATTTCTGAGTGTACAAGTTTTGAACAAGATTCTTAGCCATCTAACTGACAAGGACGAAATTGATGGGCTACATATTGAACACTTAAAGAAATGACATAAATGTGTATTCACAGCGTACATAGGCAAATAAATAAATACAATATCACGTAAATCATATGCTGTTGTCTACAGTTAAACATTTTTAGGCTTTTTCAAGATATCGAATACTTAGACAAGCTGCAAAAGTTGGCTGATTAGATATTACCACAATTATCTGTGAGTTCTGCAGTCTATTCTTATTTGCTCAACCTCTCAAAAGTAAGTTCCATATTCACTTATGTAACATATGTATGTTTCCTGAGCAGCGGCAGTATACAAGTGGCCCATAGAATATGAATCACTTTGAATATGAGAATTTCGAAGGGGGCACCTGTAGCTATGCTTTAACTAGCTTGTCCGACTGTCGGGGTGCTTCTCTACCATCCTCTTAACTCTAGGCACACATTCGCTGAATCTATTAGATGCACTTTTTTACAAATAAAAATTAATGAAATGTCTGACAAATATCTCCCAACCAATAATATTATATTCCAACAACAAAGCGTTGCGTGAAAGAATCAGATGATTTCGACTCTCTCCTTTCTCTACACACCCTGTCTTTTCAATTTTCGATGCATCTCTTGTTTCTATATCGAAGGATATGGTATATAGCTTAAATCTGATCCAAAAGGATCCTTGCATTACTTAGATATGTGTCTTGGTTAGTATAAAAGTTATTTGTGACCTAATTAAATTCAGATTTATAAGTTGATAGTTAGAAAATACCTGAACTTAAGAAATATAATAACAAACTCTATGAAAACGTTTTGGCATGGCTTGAAAAGGGTTTTTAATCTGACTTTTGAAAAGGGGCAACAATTTGCTACCAATCAATTGCGAAAAACTTAATTTCAAACGTAATAACAATTTTAAATACATTGCTGAGCGTAATCAACTTGCCGACCCCTTTCCCGCTCCAACTTAATTCTATTCCGACTAGTTTCAGACAGTAAATGTGGCTGTCTAAAATTGAGACTGTAGCTCTCTTTATTAGCAGCTATGTGAGCCGCATGGCAAATTAGAAAATTATTTGCATGCCAAATTGTACCTGTCAATTCAAACTCGATTGCGAATTGCGGAGAAATACGAAATGTTTATTAAAATCAAATGCCATACAATATTCACAATATGGCAAGGGCAAAAAATGGTTTTTTGTTTTGGTAAACCTCACAAAGTGGCAAACTGGAAAATTCATCACAGTGGTCGAGGCGCACAGTCCATTAGCCAATGGACCGCTGGGCAAGTGGCATGCAACTTGACTCAGCATTTGCTGCCACTTTTCATTTGAACAGCAAACAGAGAATGTCCAATTGCGAGCTCTAAACCTGGCAACCAAAGCAACCAAAGCAGCCAAAAACAGTCAGCAGTCAGTTAGTCATTTTTGCGGTCAACCGCAAGCCTCGTTAGTCAGCTTGAAAGACTCAAAAAACTTTGGCATTTACATGCACACACACACACACACACACACACAGAGCGAGGCCAGCACACATGCAACCCGCTCATAAGCATGAGCTTAGATTCTTTTTTTTGATGGCCACAGCTCATACGCACCGTGTGGCAGGCGTCGAGAGTGGCACAAGTCAAATGTCATAAGCATTTGGTGGCTTGCACACGCGTTGTGGCAGCTAGATTAGGTGTGCCCCCAGTAGGAAAAGGTGCCCACAAATTGGTAGAGTCAGGTTTTGCCGAAAGCCATTTAAAGCGCGTTTTCCAGCCAAATTCGCGCTAACGACTGAGTGGACAGCTCGTAAACAGCGCTTCATTAGCAAATTATGCAACTAAACTTTGCCGGAAATGACCTGGATCACAAGCTCATAAGCTGAATAAAATGGTTCATAAACTTGGACAAATCCTTGAGCTATGCAGCTGCGATTTGACGCATAAGCTTATCTGAGTTTTAATTCAAGTGCCATTTATTCAAATTCTGATTAAGATCATGAAATAGAAACAAGTTAGAGTAAAAATGTTGTATAGAATGCCATGGCCTTGCCTCTAATCAACTGTGTCAGCGTTTCTATTGACCTTTAACCTCTTTGTCGATATCCAACATCGATTTGCTTTGGCCTCAGCTCCATAAAGCACGCTCTTCAAATTTAATCAGGCTTGGGTCAACAAACGGAACCCGTTGCTCCTGCTGTCATAGGGGCTGACAGCCCTTCAGACAATTTAACCCTTTTAAATACCCCGTATTTAGAAAACTTAGGGGCGCTGTCTAATACAAAGAAATGCATAATTTGCGCAGTCTTAAAACTATTTAGCACCATAAAATTAATATTTTGCGCAGTCTTGGATTAGTTAGTTTGTTACAGGGTATTTCAAAGTCTCAACAGCTATGACGTGCATTATGTTTCGGCATAGGCTCATACGGAATATATATAAAGTTAACGCGTTAATAGCATTTTCTAGTGCCCATTTTTGTCTAGATTCAAAAACATTTATAAAGGCAGCAAAGCTTCAAGAATGCTGTTTTCTGAGTCTATATATGTAGCGTATTTCAAAGTCGGGTATTTAAAAAGATGCTTTCTACATTAAAAGCAATTAAACAACAGGACCCTTTCGAATCGAACAACTTATATATTGCTTCCATACAGGATATCTCCAAGTCGCATACTCCAACTGTTTGACACATTCTGCTTTCTGGTTGCTCGCTGCCAACAGCAGCAACAACAACAACAACAACAACAACAACAACAACAGCAGCAGTTGTCGCCCAACCCTTTTCATGTTTTCCACTGATTTGCTACTTTGTCCTTTTAATTATGAATCCGCACAAAAGTTGCCCGGCTCGTGCTTTGTTGTCCTTTCGCACACATTCGAGTCCCTTTTCAGCGCTGCCATTTCCTTGTCTATCTTTCCATCCCTTTCTACCTATCTCCCTCCCTCTCTCTCTCTCGCTTTATCTCCCTCTTATTCTTACTCTCTCTGGTCTGACAAATAGTTCGTAAATATTAAAAAAAATTGTTGCCCCTTTATGCATAATTGAGTAACTGTCGACTTGAATTGTTTGACTAGTGTCCTTTTTCATACTCTAAGCTCAATGAATGTCATTAAAAAGGGCATATTGGGTTTGTGAAAATGTATGTAATAAGCAGAAGGACCCAATCCATAAGGTATGCTCCTGCTCAGCAACAAGATCCGAGTCGAGTCATTATTCTCATAGTTTAGAGCTTCTAAAAGCTAGAGACACAACATTTTGTAGGTAGGATCTCGTATGGTATACACACATACAGAATTATTAACTTTTCGGATGCCAGCTCTAAATTGGACTTTGGTCTTTACACACATTTGACAGCCATATTAATGCCCTGAAAATTTCATAAAAATCGTACAATAAATACCGAAGTTTTTCAAAAACGTCTACCTTATAGTGAAGCTAAGAATAAGCACAGACTTAGCATAAAGTGTGCATCTGTGCTTGTGTGTGTATAGATATGCATAGAAGAATAAATGTTTGTAGCATACTTTTAAGGGCAGCTCTGCGTTGGGTCTAGGATAACTTCTAGTCGGGCACTTTCCACTTGCTTTGCACAACTTGCTAACTAGTTGATGACACTTGCAGATTGCTTCTCCTACGTGATGGCGGATCAGTGCGAGGCCATCAATGGCACCTACTATCTGCGCACCTGCTACAATGCGACCTATGCGGAGGATCACAACATAACCGAACTGGCGCTGCACGCCCTCAAGCGTCCACCGGCCGAGGAGTACTTTAAGTGGGTGGATTAAATATGGTGTACAAATGTTGATTGATTCCAAATCCTTAATCGCCTCTCTTCCCATTTACAGCAACTATGTGCTGGGCCTGTCGTCAGGCATTGAGGAAACGGGCAGCATTAAATTTTCATTGGCCGCCTGCCTGCTCATCGCCTGGGTCATTGTCTTTCTCTGCCTGTGCAAGGGCGTTCAGTCCTCGGGCAAGGTCGTCTACTTTACCGCCTTGTTTCCCTATTTGGTCTTAGTCATACTCTTCTTTCGGGGCGTTACCCTGCCGGGCGCCAGTACGGGCATTTTGTTTTATCTAACGCCCGATTGGAAGCAACTAGCCAACGCTCAAGTGAGTCATCCTTAGAAAACTTATCCATTTTCAGTTGATTCAACTATTTATTTTATTACAGGTCTGGGGAGATGCCGCTGTGCAGATCTTCTTTGCGTTAAGCCCCGCCTGGGGAGGCCTCATCACCTTGTCCTCATACAACAAGTTCTCCAATAACTGCTACAAGTAAATATCATACACACCTATACAATCAACACCTTTGCTTCTGCATCATGTTCAACCCAATAATTATCTGAATGACCACCTAACATAATCTCCAAATTTATATACATATAACTGTCTTTATTTATTTTTTTATTCCTGATTAACTAACGTAACTCATCTTGTTCAGTTTCTCATTATTTTCTCGCTCAGTTTGATTTTCCAACACGCAGACAATTTCACTGACAAGGGTGAAAATTGGGTGAAAACATTGAAATGACACTTTTTTGGCTTTTTATATGACGATTCCTTTATAAAATAAGCGAATTAGACCCGACCAAAAACCGGTCTATATCAGCTATACAACTGTATATTGATCTTCTGTCCATATCCTAAATTTGCGCATCTTTCAGGGACTCTCTCATTGTGGCCTTTTGCAACATAGCCACGTCGTTCTTTGCGGGCCTGGTCATATTTTCCATCATTGGTTTTCTGGCGCACGAACTGGATGTGGAGGTAAAAAAGGTTGTGGATCAAGGCGCCGGCTTAGCGTTCATTGTCTATCCGGAGGTGGTGACACGTCTGCCCATCTCACCGGTTTGGTCGGTGCTGTTCTTTGTCATGCTGCTCACCCTGGGCCTGGACTCGCAGTTCGCTCTGATGGAGACCGTAACTACTGCCATTTTGGACAAGTTTCCAAATCTGCGACAATACAAAACATGGGTTGTACTCTTCGTGGGCATATTTGGCTATGTGGGCGGACTTGGCTTTACCACCAATGTGAGTATATCGTAAATATATATCTATATTTATGTACTTAAGCCTAATCCAATTAGAGCGGCATGTACTGGCTGCAACTGATGGATAAATATGCCGCCAATTGGTCGGTGCTGCTCATTGCCATATCGGAGTGTGTGCTGATTGCCTGGATTTACGGATCACAACGTTTTCTAAATGATATACAGGGCATGATTGGCAAGCGTTCGCGTCTGTGGAATTTTTTCTGGGGCTTTATGTGGCGCTATATAACACCCGCGACGCTATTGGTAAGTTGTGTCCTGCTTCTTATTCTTTAAATATTTTTCATTTATCCTCCATGGTCATTTGAAGTGCTTTCAAACGAAACTTAGTTCTGTTTCTTTGAAATTTAGCTCCGAAGATGAAAATTTTATGCATTGTAATGTTATTTCTGTGCTCTCTGAATATTACTATATCCTTCATGGTCAAATATCTTAGCCAGCCCAGCTAACCTTCATGCACGAAATCCACTTTCCACTTGCAGTTTATTTTGTTCTTCAACTGGGTAGAGTACAAGCCCGCACAGTATGGCCATTACATATATCCCTTATGGGCGGATACTGTGGGCTGGATAGTCGGTCTATTGCCGGTGTTTATCATATTTGTGATAGGCGTGCAACAGATCTTCAAGGCGCCAAAGCATCTGAGCTTTAGGGAACGCATCAAGGTTCTTATGCGACCCACCGCCGAATGGGGACCTGCTGGCAGACCCTGCGTCAATTTGCATGCCGAACGCTATCAGAGCCAAAATTACGATGGTGTTACCAACACCCAAATACTGATTAGCGGGGCACCCACGGATGTGATGCCCTACGAGGACGCGGTCAATGGCAATGCGGCTGACAGCAATGGCAACGGCAATGGCAACGGCAACAACGGCTATCGGGACGAGGCAATGCAACTCTGAGAGCGAGTGAACGCATCCTCGTCGGCGATGGCCAGCGTTGACGTGGATGTACTGCCCATGACGGTGGGTAAGCTGCCAGGACCGAGCATATTGAAGACATCGGCCAAGCTCAGCGGCAACAGCAACCAGCAGCAGGCTCAACCGGAAAACGGGCGCCACAAGCCCAAACCAGAGTCGAGTAGCAGCCAGCAGCCGCCCATCAAAGCGGATAATCAAAACCAGCAACATGCGAGCACACCAGCAACAGCAACAGTCGCAGCTACCACCAAGGTCTTGTCCACAGGCACCATGAGCAGCGGACGTGAGTGCAACACCATGTCCACATTCACGGCAACAGCAGCAGAACCAACTGTTGGTACGGGGGGTGCTGGCGCTGGAGTAGCTGCAGAGCTGGCTATGCCCAAGACGACAGCTGCTGCCGTTGCCGGCAGCCAGGCGAAAATAGCAACAACTAGCAGCAATATTGCTGCGGTGCCAGCTGGCACGAAGCCAGACATAGCTTTAACGACTTTTATGCCAGCCACCAAGCCAATGACAACAGCTGTTGCTCAAGCCAATACCAGCAAAACGGCTGCAACAGATGTGCATATGAGTGCTGTCAGCACAACAGCAATCAATGGCAAAGTCGCTGCAACAGCAATAGCTGCAGCAAATCCAAAATCCCAAACAGTATCTACAATGAGCGTGTCGACAAAAGCACAGCCAAACATATGTGTCGGCAATAAAACAGCGAAGACAGCAACAACAGTTGCAGCACTCACAGCAGCAACATCAATAACAGCCACCAACAAGTCGCCAATGAGGTCATTAAAAATTATTACAACAATCTCAAAGCCAGTTGCAAGTGTTGCTGCCAATTCAGCTACAACAGTTGCTGGCGGAACAACAACAAACGTAAGTGTTGCTACAAAACCTCCAGCAATGGCAGCAGTAACCGTTGTGGCAACAAATGTGGTTAGCAATGCAACAAAGCCAGCAGCAACCACAGCGAAATCAGCTGCAACTGTTGCAAGCAATATACCAAAGACAGCAGCAATAACAACAGTGACAACTGCAACTGTTGCAGGTAATATGCCAAAGCCAACAGCAACAACTGCAACTGCTGCAAGCAATATGCCGAAGACAGCAACAACTACTGCAACTGTTGCAAGCAATACGCCAAAGCCAGTAGCAACAACTGCAACTGTTGCAAGCAATATGCCTAAGACAGCAGCAATATATGCAACAACAACTGCAACTGTTGCAAGCAATATGCCAAAGCCAGCAGCAGCAACTGCAAGTGCTGCAGCAAAGTCAATTGTAGTCAACACAGCTACCACGATTATTGCCGGCAACACAGTTGAAAATGCAAAGTCAGCACCTGCAACAACAATTGTTGCTAACTCAACCACTGCAGTTTTAAGCAGCAAAATACCAGGTGCAAATCAAAAAGATGCGACTGCAAAGCCAGCAGCTGTAGCAGCAACTGATTCCAAGGCAACCACACCAACTCAGAAGACATCAGTAATTGCTGCTCATGCTGTGGTTATAGCCCCAGCAGCAGCAGCAGCAGCAGCAACAGAAGCAACAACACCAATAAAGCCCACAGCAAGCACACCAGCAACATCAAAGCCAGCAACACCAACAGCCGCAGCAAAGCCCACAGCAACATCACCAACAAAAAAGGCAGCAACATTCTCATCAACAGCAACATCAAAGCCTGCAATAACATCAACAGCAATAGCTAAGCCCATAGCAACATCACCGACAAAAAAGGCAACAACATACTCAGCAACATCAAAGCCTGCAACAACACCAACAGCCACAGCAAAGCCCACAGCAACATCGCCGACAAAAAGGCCCACAACATTCTCTTCAACACCAGCATCTTTCAAGACACAAGCAAACAAACCAACAACAACAACAAACAGCAACATGTCGCCAAAGATAACCAAAGCAGCAACAAGCAAGCCAACAGCCACAACTAGCCCCACTAAGATAGCAAACAAACCGATGATAACAACAACAACATCGACAACAACAACTACAGCAACAACAAGCAAAGCGGCGGCAACATCAAGCAAGACGAAAGCAGCTGCAACAGCAAAGAAGTAAAATGAAGGCAAGTCTCAAGAGCCGATATAAAAGGTATTTCCAATATCGAACACTATTTTTCTAAGTATATATATTTAATGTTAATGAACTCGAGCTAAGCAAAAAAACATGCTGTTAAGCCTAACAAGTACTATATACATATATATAAGTAAATGTCATATACCTAGTTGTTTATATAGATGCAGATTTTATAAATATTTATTTGGATTACTTTTACTTGGTCAGCGAGCAGCAACAGATTTGAACGAAGCAAGTTGCAACATTTTCGAGAATTTTAACAGTTCCCCGTGAACTTTGAACATTTGCCAAAAACAAATTAAAATCCTGAAAGCAAACTTGAAGGGAACCAGAAGATATTGCTATGTTCGGACTGCCGAATATTTAATACACTTGCAGAGGTAATGATTTAAAACTCTTTTGATTCGAGATGAAACAATTGTTTTAACAACAAAAAATTTAAAACAAAACTTTAAATTCATTCTTGAAAATAGTGAATAGATGACAACTAAAGCTCATACATACAAACGGATACAAACTTAATAGAATTAAGCACTGCAAGGGTATTACGACAAAAATAAGCTTAAACATGTTTCCTAGAAATACACACTAACTACATATACATATGTATATATGCCAATATATGCAGTATTCCCCGATCGTATACCTACACACAAAAACTATTTTTCAATTGTTCCGTCTTAACTAAGTTCTTAAGTATATGCTCTATGTTCATCTTAGTATTATGTTGAAAGACTCATTGCAATTACCAAAAAGTTAACGTAGTTTTTAGTAATTCACCAAAAGGGCCCGTTTCGATTGTTGTGCATAGAAAAAAGTGTCTATATTATTGTTATTATTATTATATATACATATAACTTATATGCCCCGATTATATATGTAACTATATGGTACCTATTGATTACGATTAGAAACGTTCGAAACGTTCGAATTTGAGAGCAATGCAAAATGGCAAATGAAATGTTGAAGTTGTTTAGAAAAAAAGAAAAAAAACCTAAATTTATATACAATATACCCTATATACAACATAATTACTACACATATACAACAACAAATAATGTTTATTTTTATTGCAAATGTTGTTTAAAGAATATTTTCAAACATTTTTTATGCATTTTATAAAGCTTGCAATTTGGGCAACGGGCAAACGGCAAGGCAAAAGTTGGATTTTAGAATTTACACAAAGTTTTATTTCGTTACGTTTAGTTTTTTATGCATGTTTAGGAGAAAATATAATAAGTTAATATTATTATATGTGTAGATGAAACCGTTCAATGTCAAATGTGTATGTGTAAAACTCTATTTTGATAGGCCTAAATAAAAGAGAGACTCATGTACCTAAATGAAATTAAGATTCGAGTGGATTATTCAAGATGCATATAACTAATGGATCTTACGGCAGAGAAAAATATCTAAGTTTAAGTAAATATTTAGACATGTTTTATGTGTGTGTTTGTGTGTATGTGCAGTACTTAGTTGAACTATAACAAATACACTAACTAACCTAAGCTCACATAAAAAACACATAACAATAATTAACTTAAAGGAAAATAATACACTATATAATTTATACGTATATATGTATTGTTGTCAAAATATACTATTTATAATATATATACATGTTATTTAAAGTAAACAAGATCATATAAGCTGTGTGTTGCCTAAAACAAAGAGTAAAGATTGTATTAAAATATACCTAAAAATATATAAATAAAATATTTGTATGTGTTTCTACATGTAGCTAGTGGTAGAATAAATGTAAATCTAATAGCAAAGTATTACACGTATTCTGTATGCTCAATCAAAACAATTTTAACTTTCTTTCAACTTTTACTTAGTTAACAAAAAGAATTAAAATGAAACCAAAAATGATTTTACATAAAGCAAACCCCATAATTTGTGATAACTGATTTAAAGACATTTGAAGATTTTTTAATTACATTTTTTTTTTAATTTTTTGAAATGAATGTCATGCATTGTCGAAATATAGGAATTAATTAAAATATTTATATGTTATATACGATATATGAGCATGTAAGAAAATTACCAAAACAGGAATTTTAATCAATTGTTGTTCTTCAGTTGTCGTTGTTTTTAGCGCAGTAGCTGTGACATAATATTACGAATCAATATACTAATTGTACCTAGAAGTTATATATGGTATATAAAAAAAAAAAAAAAAAAAAACAAATAATATATTAACTGTTAAATGATTAACCAATTTTTGCATGCCGTTAGTTGATGTGGATGTATGTGTACCTGTAAAACTGAAAAGATACAAAAAAGAAAAACCTAACAAAAAAAAGTTATCAACAATAATCTAAATATGGAAATGTTAAATGGCTGTTAAAAAAACTGAAAATATGTTGTATATGATCAAAATGCAATTGCAAATACACAAAAATAAAAAAAATACATATATAATGTGGTGTATATATAGAAAATGAGCTAAATATATTTCAGATAAGCAAATCAAAAGCAATTTGCAAAAAAATCAAACAAATTTAGTTACCCTTAACTAAAGTCTATCTATCAAAGCTGTCAATTCCGACGAGAATCAGTGTTATGCATATGCTCAATTTTAGGATTGAACCTAGCCTCTAAGAATGTTTACTTTAAAAAAATACAAAACAAAAGCAAAATCTATCCATGCCGCAAACAAAAATTAAGAAAAATAAAACACAGGAGCTTCAAAATTTAATAGGAAACTTTGCGCTGCGAGAGAGCACGAAAGGTATTAAGTTAAAAGAGAGAAATATTGCAAAATTCATATCGCTACATTAAGCAAAGTAAAAATAGTTATACGATGGAAACTGTAATCTTGAAAAACTCCACCCACCTTTCTAATGTACAGTACGCTCGATGTACAGTAAGAACTCATTGAAATGCAACTACATATATAAAAAGAATGGCAATTGAATGTAATAAGAAATAACATAAATATATAATAATATCTGATATATATGCCGCAGAATAGAATTGATGTATTAATTATATAAAATAAGTTAAACTTATATGGAATTATATTAAGTTATTTTATGTGCAGGTCGGAGTTAGTCGACTAGCTAATGCCCTATACCTAAGCTGAAAATGTTGCTTATATTTCAATACCTTTTTTTTCAACTTTAAAGTTTGACATTTCCTTGGTCGAATAAAGAAATTATTAACTCGAGTTATAGGCATGGGGCAAAAGTAAAATACAAAATAAAAATGTTGACTAAACTAACTTTATAACAAAAAACGTTCACAACTTTAAATGTTGCAAAGAAAAAAAAAAAAACTCTACAATTATTTTGTATGTACTATAAACTAAACCAAAACAAACAATACTTAGGAGCTATTCTCATTGTTCGCTCAAGATTTATATATTTCATAATTCATCTTCTAAAACATGAGCTTCAAACTCAAGAATATATTGTTATTAACTTGAAGCGAACATTGGGAAAAGGCAGCCCTTAATAATTCTTTACTGTTCTTGTGTAATTGCCCAGAATGCACGCAATATGCATGTGAATGTAAAATTGACAAAATGATTATATTCCAAAGAGGCCAACAAAACCAAATAAACTAAAGCTATGTTACAATAACATAAGAGAAAAATTATTGTATTATTAGATAATATGAATAAATATATATGGGTTTTAACAACAAAAAAAAAAAACAAACATTTTTGAAAATATCAAAAACAAAATTCAATATTAAAAAAAAAAGAAGAAATATTGGGATAAAAAAAAAATGTAAATTGTGGAGGGAAACAAGGATGATCGTTTTCCCACGGATTTGATAACCGTTATGGGCACCGAAGGCGTAATTCCCACCAAATTTAATCTGCCTACTCTTGCATAATCGGCATTAATTATAATTGAATTAATCCGGCCAAAGAGAGCGGCTCGTTATAAAAATTCGTAGATAACTCTATTTTATTTAGTCAACCGCGATAGGTGTTGAACCCGCGAACGCAGCCCGAAAAATGTAATAAAGGGAACGTCAGCGAGTGACGCCACGAGCGCATCGTTCTATTCATCGTCTAAATTTAGTTTTGTTAAAAGGTGCTTAGTCATCAAGAGAGCAGAAATTGAGAGCATTATTAAGAGAGCGTGTATACACACAGCTTTGTTTGAACTGCTTTCAAAGTACACTGCTTATCTAGAAGAGACCGTATATTCTAGTCTGCTTCGGCTGACTCTGAATTAAACGCTTATTCTAAACTGCTTGCAGCGAGCGTTACAAATTTAAATGCATGATAAATTAAATATGCTTAACAGCGTGAATGCTTGGCTGTGTAACGAATTATGGCTTGTATAAAACAATATAAAACAATGAAAATCGACTTAATACTAAACGTGCTGGATTATGGCTTTCATATTACTCTCCCAACTGTACCTGGCCTTTCCGTTGATAATGTTTCTGGTCGCTGACAATTTAGTAAATGATTATAAATGGTGTACGACCTCCGTGGATGCCGTCTGTGTCGACTAAATATTAATAAGAATACTAGATTGCATTTCATGTATGTCATTGTAATAAAATCGTTATAAACATAGCAGTCTATGTTTTTAAGCCTTGACAAAACATTTGTAGAGCAGAAGCCACACGAATAGTTTTAGCAAAATGCAAGCCGGGGAAGTTGAGGTATTTTCTCATACATACATTATTTTTCCTTTTACAACGCTTTTTGTCTAGCCAAAGCGTACCCAGCGCTATGTGGATGAAGCCTATCGCTTGGTGCTTGAGAAGCCTGGAGTTGAGGAGGTGCTCATAATGAATCGTTCAGGTGTGCCCGTCAAGACTTCAATGGCACGCCAGGAAGCACTGCACCATGCCTGTCTCTATGACAATTTGCGTGAAAAGACTCAGGCATTTCTACAAAGAATGGAGCCGCCACAAAATCTATGCATGTTGCGCGTACGCACCAGAATGCATGAGGTTATCATTACACCCGATGGTAAAATAACTATTTTGGTCGTGCAAAATGCACCAGATACATATTTGCGTAATCTGCAAGACAAATGAGCAGCTGACAAGCTACAAGCTACAATACACATTGTTCTTGTTCATGATTAACAAATAAATTCAGAAGCCTCTGCCCGAATATTGCAGTAACAAAAACATATTTTTTCCTCATATTACACACAGCTACAAAACTCGCAAACGCACAACTGTTTGCTTATCGACCAAGCCTGTTGTAATTGCAGGCAGGCGCTCACGCACACAGCTCACAGACGCTGTCGCTTTGCAAGTGCAGAACAGAGCGTTAAGCTTTTAAGACAAGCCTGCACTAATACACGTGCAAGCACACGCATACTCACATATATATCTTTGCCAGCACTGCTTTAAAGCTACTTTTGGCGGTAGGTTGTCAACTCAACCGCATTCGCACGGCGACAGTTGTTCCATTTACATTAGAAATGTACATTCAATTAACTATGCGGCTTATTTTGGCGCTCGTACTGAGCCAGGGCGCGCATCCTGTGCGTGCTGACATTGCAGATGTGGGCCACTATTCGCAAGCGCTAGTCGATTCGATTCTGGATATCTATGTGGGAAACGGCAGCAGCAGCAGCAGGCGCAGTGACTCAGTGGACCCGGGTGATAGCAAAGAAGATTTTGAGACTACGCTCATTGTGCCCACCTATATCTACCCGTATCTTCTGCTGGCGCTGTGGGTAGCATGCATAGGTAGGTGCAGGATAGAGGATCCGACATTATAGCAATTTATATACTTGATAACTACGCTCTTTGCAGGTTGCATCATTTGCTGTTGTTTATATTGCAAGTGCCAGCAGGCGGATAACATGACGGCCTACAACTCCAACTCCTTTGAGCTACAGGAAGTGCATGTTCTGGATCATCCGCTGCCGCATGTCAAGGGCTGCGTTTGCCTCGGCTGTCTGCAGCGGCAGGTTGCCAAGGAGCTGCAGCTAAAACGCGAACAATAAAAAAAATTTAACTAAGAAACAAAACGCTAAATATTCAAGTTATAGTGAAGATAATGTAATAGATTCGAGTATTTTGGGGCACAAGGCATAGCTAGAAGGCAGATGAGATTAGGCTGCATTTAACAAAATCATAAAACTTCAAAGTCTTTCCCGTCATCTCTCTATCTTTGGTTAAAGATAAGCCTAATAAGGCTTAATAATAAGGCGTCCGTTTCAGTTGTCGTAAAAGATACGGTCAATAATGAAAACAAAAACAGGTCTCAAAGTTAAGAACAAGGCACGAATAATGTCAGTTCCAATATTCTAAACTAATAAATTCATAGAACAAACTTAATTTTGGATAATTAAGGCTTGAATGGGTTCATAGAAATACCTGAGTTTCCCATTCCTTAAACAATATTTTGACATTTGCGTAGCGTCTATTTAATTTGCAGCTTCGAGAGCGTTAGCTGATCCACATCCAATGGCGACAGACTCAATTTCATGTTGTTCTTCGAGGCCAGCAGGCGCAGCACATTGAACTCCTTGTCTGTGTACATTTTGCGATTCATATTAATCGATTGCAAGGATGACTTATCAAACTCTGACAATTGCAATTCGAAATCTCGGCGAAATTGCTGATTCGCTAGGTCCTCATCAGTTTTTAGGTCGGCTCGCTTCTCCGGTTGCTGTTTGCCGGCGAGCGCACGTGACCAAATCTCACGCATGGACTTTTTGTATTTGCTGACACGCTGCTCCATGTTGATGATCTCTTCGCTGATCTCCTTGTTGTTGGGCTGCTTGGCCTGGGCCTGCACGAAAGCCTGGCGTGCGCGCTCATATTCGCCGAGGGCGGCCAGTGCGCGCCCCTCCTGGAAGAGCGCCTTGCAGGAAGGCTGATTACGCGTCAGCAGGCGCAGAGCCTTCATGGCAATGCACGCGCTCGCCGGCTTGTTCAGCTTGTTGTTGCATACCATGAGATTGGTATATAGCGTAATAAGCAGCTCCTGCTGCTTGAGCTCATCCTTTTCATCCGCCAGGCGGCAATAGTTGAGCGATGCAATTGCGCGCTCAAAGGCCGCAACTGCGTTGCGATAGGCGCCGCGCTTCACACAATCTTTGCCGTGCAAATGCATATCCTGCGCCTTGGGAAAGACCACTGCAAACTTGATACGATCCTCGGGCGCGATCCGCTCCAGCGAATGCTCATCGCCAATCAATGTGAATCCAATTACCTCAATCTTAAAAAGACCATCGGCACGCGGTTTAATGCGCGGTGGACAGCCCATCTCGAGGAATAGCAATTTGTATGATATGATGAACTCCGACTGCTCGTAGGGGTACATGGTGCGTACGGCCGCCTCGAGACCCTCCAGCACCATCTGCTGACCCGTCTCGAACTCGAATTTAGTGCCTCGCAGCATCGAGGAATCAAATGGAGCGGTCTGCCCCTCCCAGTAGCCACTGTATCGCAATGCCACACGCGCCTTGTCCGGCACCAGGCCCTGCTCCTTGACGCCCGCTCGTGTGATGCGCTTGTAGATGTGCTCACCAATTGGTTTCATTAGCTGGCGCAGCTCATCAAAGGAACGTGTCCAGGGTGAGACGAGCGCGTCGTTTTCAATTTCCTCGTCATCAACATCCTCTTCATCATCCACATTAAAATCCTCATAGCAGTCATTATTATAATTGGATGTATCTACCTCAAAGTGGGCTCCATTTTCGATGAGGTCACTAAAAAATAAAAAGGTTTCCAAGGATTAATACATATAATATGCACGTACAGTTTTTTTTTCTCAACATACGCAAATGATAATGGTTCCTTAAGCAATTGAGCACTTGAATTATAACGATCCTCCATTTCAATATTAAGCTTTGAAATAAAGTAATTACTGACTTTTATTAAAACAGACGCAAACAGTGCAAATTTTCTTTGCAATAAGGAGCTACGAAAATTCCGGCTAACGTTTTGAGAAGCCTTTCGATAAAGTATTTTGGCGATCCGTTATCGAATTACCTCAGTGCTGTAAAACTGCGCACTTAAAGCCGTGTATGCAGCTCATAGGTTGAGTCTGAGCAAAATTAAGCAGGTAACGCGTTCATAAATTGACAACATAGCTTATTAAAAATACTCACTAAAATTAATTTTTATTTAAACATTTCTTTGAAAATGAACACTTATAACTCACAAGTAGCAGCTCATACAAATATCTTTTTGGTGCAGATAATACAAAATAACAAGAACAAAATAAAGAAAGCAAGGAATGCTTTATGATGGCGGGCAAACACAGATTTCTTTCGTGCTCTTCATTAGACGATATGATTAATATACATACATATATATAAGTTTATGTGGGATTATTGAACCTATAATTATAAAATAAACAATTTATGATCAAACAACGAACCCCATGACTTTATGTTCACTTCTTCATCAGCTTATTAATTTCCTTATTCTGCTTGGTCAGATTTATGTCTACGCTTTCGATCTTATAGTTCATGTTGTCCAACAATTCGTTCTGTGACTCAATTTCCGTTCCCAAATCGGTAGCCAAGAATTTAAGCCGTGACAAATTGTCACACATTTCATCGAGATTCGATTCCAACTGGTGCTGGAAGGGATTGGCGGCCCGCTGCTGGGCCTGGACCTGGCGCTCATTGTAGGAACTGGTATCGTCGCGCATACGACTAACCGGATGATTATCATAGCGTTCTGTTGGTGACATGGGCTGCTTTGGTATTGCGCCACCTCCCGTCGCATTGGCATTGTAGTTGGTCTCCTGTGACATTTGACTGCCAGCGGGCGAGGCAGCAGCCGTGGGAACATCACGATTGCCAGACAAGTAGTTCTTTAGGCCGCCAAAAACACTTTTCAATCCATTTAAATGACGCTGGCTGAAACGCAGGGTGGAGTTTATTTCATCCAATTGATTTGAGGTCTTCTCCAGTTGTTCCCGTTGCCTGGCCAACTCCACTGCCGTTGCTTTGCCCGCATCTTCCGCTTCGTAGAGCAGACCTGTTGGGTAAATTCTCATTCGGATTGGTAACGCCCTCCAAAATGAAATATTTTTAATGGAACATACCCAAACTTTTTTGTGTTGATTCTAGCGTGCGCTGCTCAATTTCTCTACGTTTCTCCGCGTAGGCCTGCCTTTGCGCTGCTATTGACGAAGATGTGGATACCTCGTCATCATCTTCAAATGGATTCGTACTGCGCTGTGCCCTGTTGTTGGCAGCCGTTCGCGTGTTTCTCAAAAACAAGTCATCGTCTACGTCCTCAAATTTATCTATATCAAAATGATTATTCACTGGCTGCAGATAATTATTGGCCATTTTGGCCCGCTTTAAACCGATCTGCGCAAGTTTTAGAACAATTTCAATAGTTTAATTTTGTTGTGTTGTGTTGTGTCCAATTTGATATTAGTAAGATTTTTCTTTGTTTTTATTCGTCTTTCTAATCGGATAGCAATCGTTACCCAATAAATATCGATACCCAGCTACCAGTTACCCAGCTTGCGATGAATACAACAGTGGGTTAACAGCCTCTGGTATACAAATTCCAAATATCGAAAGTTCAAAAAGACGCACACATCTCTAATGTCAGTTTGCATACTTACACATCTCTACTGTGTCGGACCGGACAGCCCAGCGTCCGCAATTTCTACGTTTAAACATAGAAAAAAGTGTTTTAAACAAAGGGAAATAATTGTGAAAATTTAGCTTAAATAAAACCGAAATTAAATACGTTTTAGCCAAAATATACAGTTCACATTGCAAAAATGCATTGTACTCCAGCCATTTTGGCCGCGTCATGTGTCATCGTCACGCTGCTCGCTGCACAGTCCGCTGCCGACCGCTCGTCGACGGCGACCAAAAAAGTTTTGCAGCCAGATGGAAATCTAATCGAATTGGATGAGGATAACTGGCATTTAATGCTAAATGGCGAATGGATGATTGAATTGTGAGTGAAAAACAAACTTAAAACAAAAACGCAATTGAAAAAGTCAACGCAGACGCAGTTTGTGTGGGGTGTAGCCGGTAAGAAGACACTGCTAAATCAACAACAACAATAAAGCTGGAGCTGTTTCTGGTTCTGCGGAATGTTGCATTCCGCTTAGATGTGCGTTGCGCGTTGCTGATTGGCTGCGTCACCTGCGCCTGAGTCATGACCGGCAGCTGTGTCTTTACAGCTGTTTAACCAAAAAAAAATTATACAAAATATTAAACAAACAATTAAAATTAACCCAACATAACCAAATTTTCGTAACGTGTTAAAGAAATCAGAAGATGGTAGCACCTTAATAGGGCTAATGAATATATCGTATTTGTTATGTCCTTGCCAAGGCTTGTTACCAATATGCCCAAACCGTACCGCATCTGCTTCCGTTTTTGGTTTACGATAACAACTTCTGACTATTTGAGACTTAGGTGCGAGTCATAAATAACTTGGGCGCCAACAATTGAATCTATCTAATCATGTTCGATACTTGCCAATTTTGATTAGAGACCAAGCTTAGACCGCAACTTCTACACTAAAATATTGACGAAATTTTGAAATTGCAATGAGGGCTCACAAATCGAATTCAAAGACAGACTGTCTCTGTTGATTCGAGCCTTTTGCAGTCCTGGTATAGAGCCCTTTTGCTGTGGGCATCATTTATACGAAATTGAACTCTTTCCTACATAAATTATATGAAAATATCATCAAATCAATATCAAATATATAATTCATATATCGTATTTACAGTTTTGCTCCTTGGTGCCCAGCCTGCAAAAATCTGGCACCTGTTTGGGAACGCTATGCTAGCACAGCTAAAGATGTTAAAGTGCATGTGGCCAAGATCGATGTAACCACATCGCCATCGCTGAGCGGACGCTTCTTTGTCACCGCCTTGCCCACGATCTATCAGTAAGCCTCGTTAACAGGATATAAAAATAAGACATTCTCTTTACAATGCTCTCGTTATTTCAGCGTCAAGGATGGCGAATTCCGGCAATATCGTGGCGCACGTGATGCCGATGCTCTGTTGTACTTCCTCAAGAAGAAGTCCTGGCAGAGCATTGAGCCGTTGTCCTCGTGGAAAAAGCCCGACACCATACACATGTCCCTGCTATCATACTTCTTCAAGCTGTCGCATACATTGAAGGTACGTCAACCTGCTGCCCATGCAATCACTTGTTTACGTCTGCATCGGTCGGTTATGTCGTAGCTCAGTTCAATGCACGTATGCGGAAGCTTATCTGGCGCGATTGGGCCAAGAGGTTATATTGTCTATGCCTCATGCTGGCACACTGGTGTCATTCTCATTTGTCTGGGGTTAAGCCGGCACAGTCGGCGCATTTTAAGCTTTCGCACAAACTCACGCTTTTGTATAATATGTCTATGTACGTGTATGTGTATGTTGTATATACTAATAGCATACACAAAAACTCTTTAAGGACTTCAACGCGCGCCTGCAGGAGGAATATGGTCTGCCCACCTGGGGCTCTTATGCTCTGTTTGCCATTGCCACAATTTTTGTGGGCGCCGCCCTTGGCTTGATGCTCGTATGCATCGTGGACTTTGTTTATCCGCCAAAGAAATCGCAGCGTCAAAGCTTCTCCGAATCGCAGGAGCATCTAGCCGAGGGCGTTGAGGACTTGGCCACCGAGGATATTGAAGACGATGAAGAGGAAGGTGGCGATGACGAGGAAAAAAACAGCGAGGAAGCCGACGAAGATGAGGAGGATGAAGCAGCTGAAGTGGATGCAGAGCAAATCAAGCAAGGAAATGGCGATAAATTGGAGGACAAGTCGACAGAAAATAAAGCTGACAAAATAGAAACTACAAGCTCAGCTGGCGATGAGGTGCCCGAACTATCAGATAAACCCAGCACAGAGCAGGTGCGCAAGCGCAAGCCACGCAAGGCGGATTAACCTGTGGAGCGGTTCAGCGACGAGAAGGATGGCAACAAAAAAGACTAACCTAACATTACACAATAAACAAACACAAGCAAACAAACGAAAAGAAACTGTAACAATAGAGGAGAGGATTCTGCAAATTGTTGCTATTGTATTACGAGCCTGTTTTTAATTGTTTAATTTCGCGCACAATATAAGCAAATTTGTCGCATTTGAAAATTGTTTTCCAATTAAAGCTGTAGCAGTTTTTTGTACGCCTACACACCTATATATCTATAGATTCGATTCTTAGCAGCAATTACGAGTATGGCAATCGCGTCCTAGCACCTCATGTATTTCATAATTATACAAACGTAACAATAACTAAATATTTAGTCGTATTCTTTAGCGTTTGCTCAGCATTCATTTCATGGCTAACATATTTTCGTGTTCATTTCCCTTTATACTTAATTTAATTTCTTCAATAAAATTGCAAACTGTATTCAATTTGCGTATTACAAATGAAATTTATGTGTCTTTCATCAATAAACAAATGCAAATATTGCATTGAAAATCTCTTGATCAATCAAGATGCATTAAACAATAATAATGAAATTAAATTAATTAAAGCGACCAAATAACATTTGAGCTGAAATTTAAAAAACAAAAATTATAATGAATACAACGAGCGGAGGAATTCAATTCATTAAAGAGTTAAAACAAAAATGATTTAATGTGTATTTGACAAAAGTGTAATTCTATGTAAAACCAACCCATGAATATACTTTAAATAAAATTATATATGAATGTAATTGCGTGTCATTTATACGACATATAGAAGGACGATTCGATAGTATCTAAAGTGGAACATACGAAGGATGATGAAATGCAATATGATGAGGATTAGTAAAAAAGAAAACGCACACAAAATTTCCAATTAAAACATAACTTTTAACAAATTTGGATTAAAAAAAAATTTATAAATAATTAGGGGGCGCTTTTGACCATTCACTTTTTGCATTTTTTTGATGGCAGCCAGCCCTTCAATCGATGCTCATCCGCTAATGTGCTATCGAGATTCAGACAGGAGATGCGCGCCATGCTCTCTTTATACTCGAGCAACTGATTGTCATCCAGATCGGAGCCGCCGCCGTCGTTGTCGTGCTTGCACATATGGAAGGCCTTCTGGCATTTGCGCGCGAAATCCTTTTCCGGAGATTTGTCGGTGCGCAGATAACGACGACAGCTATCCGCAACAGACAATGAACGTTTCCTCACATTCACCTGCCGGTGTGGCACGTAGGGTGCCAATGGGGTACCCTGCAATTGAGCAGTTACGGCGCGCGAAATGAAGCCATAACTATACATTGTGGCCAATCTTCAATTTTGATATAACAATTCCCTTTTCTTTTTTTATTTTTTATACAATTCGAGACTGTTCTGTCTATGCTGCTGTTGAATATTGAAATGAAAAGACAGATTTTTCGTTTCTTCTAATTTTGATGTTGGCTTTGTTTACAGTTTTTTTTTTGTTTTTTTCAAAACTTAAATGTGAATAGCGAAACTAACCAAATCATACTCTTTTATTTTTGTATACATTTATTTAGATGTATTCAGTTTGTTTTATTTAAATAGCTTTAAGTAAGTAAAAAATCCCTGCAATTTCGTTTTATTTAAAACTACAAAGACAATATATATATATATGTGTGTGTGGGTGTGTGTGTGAGTTTGCCAAATTTGTTTGTGTTTTAAAGTTCATATTATCTGTTGCCAAATTGATAACTATTGTTTACACATTGTTATTTCTTATATAAAAAAGTATAAAAGTTGTATATATTTTTATTTAACTTGCGTCTGCACTTAAACATTAACTTGTTTAATTTGCCTGCTTTGTTGTTGCTATTTTTCACTTGGCACTTGTGATTCATGAATTAACTGTTGGTTTGTTGAGTATTAAAAAAAATTACAACATTTTGATTGTTAAACAAATAACATTTTCAACAAATGGCTATGGCTATTGTAGAGTTCGATTTAACGGTAGGGATTCAATAGGGTTTGTAGGTACTTGGTGTTTGTGTGTGTGTATAAATAAATTTTCTATATATAAAATATATATTTGATATATATTTTTTTTGGTTGTAAAAATTGTACTATTGCAGCGTATGGAGGAAGTTTGTGGGGCAAGGATATTTGGGGGTAGGGATATTTTGTTTGTGTATGTATGTGCATGTTTTCAAATACTTTAAGTAATTATGTATGTGTGTGTGTGTGTGCGTGTGTGAGTGCGAGTATGGTGAATTTTGGATTTGCAGTTAATTCGTATGTTTGTGTTTGTGGTTTTTGCAAACGCCAAATGCTTACACAACATATACTATTATGCATTGCGTGTAAGTGATTTTCTGACAACAAAAACAATTGTAATTACTTTAAATATTTAAAAAGCATTAATCGTGTGCATTAAACATTGGCAAATGCAATTGAAAGCAAAGAAACAGAAGAAAAAAACATATTATTCAAATGTTACCAAAAACTCCAAATGTCAGCAAGCAACAAGTGTTGCCACCTCGCTGGAAATTCTCAGCGAAAATTTAGTACATTTTTTGCATTGAGCTTTCAATTACATTCGTGGGAGGGTGGTGTTGGCGTTGCCATTGTTGTAAAATTAACTTTTGTTTGTGTTTCGAGGCGGGCAAAAGCTAATTTTAAAACAACGCAAATGTCTTAAATTACTAAATAACTAGCTTGTTATATATGAGGTATTTGTATGTGTGTGTGTGTGTGTTGAGTTCTGTGGTGATTGTGGAAATTTTGTCTGGCAAATTTGTGAAATTTTGTAAACCGGTCTATTGCATAAAATTGCAGGTCCGTCGCTTTGACGTCGCATAATGCGACGCGCAAAGAACGTGAAAAAATGTAGCAGTAGCATTTATAAAAAAAACTAGTTGCCGCCGGCTATGCGACAAAATCGAGCGGCCGATTGAAGCCACCCTTGCGATTCATGTACTGGCGATACTTGCGCTTGAGGATCACATGCACTTCACCAACATCGTTGCCCTCGACTTTCTTGTTCTTGGTGGTGTCAAAAGTGCAGAAGCCCATTGTCTTGAGCATCTCAACCTCTTCCGGCGATTTACCCTCCAGATCAGCTTCATTGATCTTTGGACGCTCTGCAGCTGCAGCTGCACTCGCCGAATTGTTGCGTGTGGCGCGTCTCGATGTGGATGGACCCGAACTGCTGCCGGTACCACGCGAGCGGGATCTGTAAAAGAATATGCGAGACAGCGGCGGCTACTTAATGAACTGGAATTTGAATGCAATTTAAATAAAGAATGGAAATAAATTCACTTGGGCAAACTGGGGCAGGGTCATTTGTACATATATATGTATGAATATATATATTAAACAGCAGTAATTTGAGAATTTAATTATGAAACGTGACACCTTTCACTGGGCGGATGGACAACAATGTTATATAAAACCGTTTCGTTCCAAATTGTTTGTGGTTGTTTCGTATGTATTTTGGCGGACTGTTTACAAAAGATAACAAAGTGTGTGTGCTTGTGTGTGTGTGCTTGCTTAACAATTAGTAGAAGCCGTTTGCTTAGGACATCTCCTCGATGAGTGCTGCACGCAGCTTTGTTGTAACCGTGGCCGGCTGTGCTTGATTCAATTTGAAGACGCTCTCGATAACGGAAATCTCGGTGGCCGTTGTATTCATGCCGACAAACGAGATCCAATCGTTAACGACCATGCCGGCAGCCAGCACTTCGCTGCCACGATTGACGGTGCCGGCAACGAGCGGCACTTGCAGCAGCGACGACAGCTCGTCCTGGTCCTGTATGCTGGTCTTGGGATGCACCATGCCGCCCTGATTGCTCAGCACTGTGTAGGAGCCGACCAGCGTATTGTCGGCAATGGTCTGACGGAAGACTTCCACATTCAGTACGTCCGTGATTATTTCTTCGGTTTCCCTGTCCAAATCGGGATGCACCAGTGCCACATAATCGTTGCAGGCAACCACATTGCCCAGCGCAGACAAACGCTCCTCGACACGCTGGATTTTAACCGCATCCGGCAGGCTGTTGCGCAAATGCTGCAGCTCCTCGTCTGTGGTGGAATGCGGCACCAGCAATCCATTCCGATTGCCGACCGTAAGGCGGCCAATGATGCGGCAGCCGCCAATGTTGGCATGCACCACCGGTATGGTTTCGGCCAACTCGGCTTCGTAGGCACTGTAGAAGGTCTCGGAGCCGCCGATTGCCACCAGGCAATATGTGTTTGTTAATTTACTGAAGACGCCAATATCGTCATTGTTCTCAAATTGCACGCGTAGCGCCATTTTGTGTCTAATTTAGTTTATTCTTAAGTTTTTATCTGTTACAAGGAAACTAGATTTGCTTCGAGCTCTGTTTGCTTTCTAATGCCAGGCACTAGCTGCTCGCTGTTTTTAACTATTTAGTAGTGTACTTTAATTTTTGTCGTGAAATTCACGTATTTCGCTTCACGTGGTAATTTGCAGGCGGCTGTCGAAAGAACGAATGAGCTTGAGGGAACTGTCAAAAGCACACACGCACACACACACACAAATAGGGTTGCATTGTAGCAGGGAAATTGCCACGGTGCTGGCCGTTCAGCTGAACTAGTTCAGCAGTTTAAATGGCCACGCTTTGTGCTTTAGTTATTACTAGATATATATGTAACATACATAATTAATGGGTATAAAAAAACGTTAGTACTTTATACTTATCGTTGTGGTTTGGTACACTACACTTGCTTATTCACCTCGAACGCCTGCCCCGCGCACGTTCCCTGTCACGGCTGCGGCTTCTATCACGCTCACGATCACGTTCCCGGTCACGGCGACTGCTGCTGCTGCTCCCAATGACATTGGCTTCTCTTTCTCTTGAGCGTCGTTCGCGTCTTTTTTTGCGCTCTGTGCGCTCCTTTTCCCTTCGTCTGTGTGCGGGCGAAGCGGGACTGCGGCTGCGACCCATTTTATCCTTTTACGTCTGTGTACGTTTGTTAAACGTATAGAAATATACAAAATGCCTGAGCAGTATAACACATTTTACTAACTCTTCACAATTCAAAAGTTTACTGTCGCGAACACTCACCGTTGCCTAATGCAGTGTCTTGCTTATATTGGGCGACACCGGCATTAAGTAAAACGCGCTAAACCTAAAAACTAAACGTAAAAACGAAGCGCGTTCCTGCACACCCGCGACGCTAAAACAGACTGCAAATGGCCGCTACCCACAACAGCTGATTGTGGTCAGCATGCAGTTTTTTCCTTTTTTGTAAAAGTGTAATGAGTGTGACCATTCTTTTGGTATATATTCGATAGTTTTTTCTTGTATATCGAAAGCAAAATGGTAAAAATTTATTTTTTAAATTTAATGAATATTATAATAAATTAAATAAAACAAGGATATAAATATTTTGAAATTGTTATTCATCATATAGATCTTCCATAAACATATATTCAAAACATCGTTAAATACAGAAATACATGTCATATTTTTAATACTTTAGCTTAACAAAATAACTAAATTGTTATTCAATTAAGAGTGCGTAAAAAACTCTCTCTTTCTCTCGGCGCTATAGTTTTCTACTAATAGAATAAATTGTAGATTAATTTGAAAAATGATACAGAGCAAGGGTTCAATTGAACAAGGTCATTGTGAGCATACAAATATGTATGTGTACATATATACATACATACACAAACGCATGACTTGGCAACGATAATTTTGATACATATTTGTAATATTCCTTTCAACCTTTACATAATAAAGATGCTTTAAAATCACCGGCGCCAGCTCTAAAATATCAACGCAATCGATTCCAATTAGTACATATGCATACATACATACATACATACATATCGCCTGAATGCATGCCTGTGCGCGTTATCTCATTATCATCTATTACTGTTATCAGCAGGCAATGCAACTAATTGCTATGTTGTTTATATGCGCGAACAAGCACAACAAAAGACACCAATGAAGAAGCAGCAGCAGCAGCAACAGCTGTTGCTTCATATGAACGACGCCTGCAAAAAAAGCTCAGTCAGAGCTTTTGTATTGAGGCCCACACTCGCTGTACATCGCAGTTGTCAATTTGCAAGCAGCGCCGGTGGGTGCGCGAGTTGTTTTCTATTTAGGTGTTATTAGGTGTATAAATTTCTAAGCGGCTTGCAACATGGCCGATGCGATGCAGGTGGAGGTTAAGGACATTGATAAGCTGATAGAAATGGACGGCTATCTGAAGCCCTTCGAGCGTGAGATTCGCCGCCGGTAAGTCAAAAAACATTCGCAGAGTGCATTTGGTTTATGGTGCGGCGCGCATCATATAATCCGTAGTTAACGCCGACTGATAAGTATGGAACAGGGCAGGCAAGCAGCGAGCGTCTAGTGCTTATGCCCCGCATAATCATATCAACTGTTTTTGTACTGCCGCCCCTAAGGTGCAGTTGGAAAAACTGCGTTGACCAATGTCACATGAAGGTCATCCAATTTACTTCGCTTCAGCTGGGTGCGTTCGCCGCCAACATGCAGTGAGAACATTTGGAACAGCCGTCGCGCTTTCTGTTGGCCCTGGCCTTGAGCTCTCAACTTGACTACCGCAATTTTATTCTTTTTGTTTATATTCGCGCAGACATGGCGTCCTGAAGGAGTGGATTGCCAAGATCGACCAATGCGAGGGCGGCATGGAAGAATTCTCGCAGGGCTACAAATACTATGGGCTACACTTTCAGCCGGATAATTCAGTGATAGCACGCGAATGGGCGCCGGGCGCAAGAGATGTGTATCTGACTGGCGATTTCAGTGAGTATACAATTTGAATATATGATGAAACGTTCGAAAGATCAGATGCAGCTTCAGCTAAGCATGTGCAAGCGAGCTGACAACATGTTTCGCCCTGTTTACAAATTCGCCCTACTAAAAAGCTGTTAAGATATCGATACTCGATAAAATATAACTTGAAATTTACAAAGTTTTACTATCGATAGCAATAATCGATATTTTAACAGTTAAACAAGTTAAATTCTTTGCTTATGCTTCTAATTAAAATTCACATAGACAACTGGCACTGGGAATCGCATCCGTTCAAGAAACTGCCCTTTGGCAAGTGGGAGCTGCACTTGCCTGCTAATCCAGATGGTAGTGCGCCCATTAAGCATCTCAGTGAGATAAAGATCATCATACGCAATCAGTCCGGTCAACTGTTGGATCGCCTATCGCCCTGGGCCAAGTATGTGGTACAGCCACCCAAGAGCGCAAATCAAGGTGTCAACTTTAAGCAGTATGTGTGGCAGCCGCCAGCGGGGGAGCGATATCAACGGCAGAACGCTCGTCCCGCCAAGCCCAAGTCGTTGAGAATCTACGAGTGCCATGTGGGCATTGCCTCGCAGGAGCCGCGCGTGGGCAGCTACGATGAGTTCGCCGATCGCATTGTGCCTCGCATTAAGCGTCAGGGCTACAACTGTATTCAGGTGATGGCCATCATGGAGCATGCCTATTACGCCAGTTTTGGCTATCAGGTGACAAGTTTCTATGCCGCATCCAGTCGCTGTGGAAATCCGGAACAGCTGAAGCGCATGATCGATGTGGCTCATGCCCAGGGTCTCTATGTGCTGCTCGATGTAGTGCATTCGCATGCCTCTAAGAATGTGCAGGATGGCCTCAACCAGTTCGATGGCACAAATAGCTGTTTCTTCCACGATGGCGCCCGTGGAGAGCATTCGCTATGGGATAGCCGTCTGTTCAACTACACGGAGCACGAGGTGCTCCGCTTTTTACTGTCTAATCTGCGTTGGTGGCACGACGAGTATAATTTCGATGGCTATCGCTTTGATGGCGTCACCTCCATGTTGTATCATTCGCGCGGCATTGGTGAGGGCTTCAGCGGTGACTACAACGAGTACTTTGGCCTTAATGTGGACACGGATGCGCTCAACTATCTGGGCCTGGCCAATTATATGCTGCACAAGCTGGATCCCGAGGTTATAACTATAGCAGAGGTAAATCTAGAATTTCAGTTCACATAGTTTCCTAGTTTCAACATCGGTTTCTTCTGTTGCAGGACGTCTCTGGCATGCCCACGTTGTGTCGTCCCGTGTCGGAGGGCGGCATTGGCTTCGATTATCGCCTGGGCATGGCCATACCGGACAAATGGATCGAGCTGTTGAAGGAGCAAAGCGACGATGAATGGGACGTTGGCAATATTGTACACACACTGACCAATCGACGCTGGATGGAGAACACGGTGGCCTATGCAGAGTCGCACGATCAGGCGCTCGTCGGCGATAAGACCATTGCCTTCTGGCTGATGGACAAGGAGATGTACACGCATATGTCCACAGTATCCGAGCCTTCGCTAATTATTGATCGGGGCCTGGCGCTGCATAAGATGATAAGACTCATTACGCACGCCTTGGGCGGCGAGGCGTATCTCAATTTCATGGGCAATGAGTTTGGTCATCCCGAGTGGCTGGACTTTCCACGCGTGGGCAACAACGACTCTTATCATTATGCGCGTCGCCAGTGGAATCTGGTGGATGACAATCTGTTAAAGTATAAATACCTAAACGAATTCGATCGTGCCATGAATGAGCTGGAGGAACGCTACGGTTGGCTGCACTCGGGTCCTGCTTATGTGAGCTGGAAACATCAGAGCGACAAGACCATTCATTTTGAGCGCGCCGGCCTCGTGTTTGTGTTCAACTTCCACCCAACGCAAAGTTTTAGTGACTATCGTGTCGGCACCAACTGGGCGGGCACCTATCAGGCGGTGCTCTCCTCGGACGATCCCATCTTTGGCGGCCACAATCGCATCGACATGAACTGCAAGCATCAATCCGATCCCTGGGGTCATGCCGGTCGCTCCAATTTCATTCAAGTCTATACGCCTTGCCGTACGGCCGTTGTTTATGCGCGCATCAGCGATTAGCCGCACTTGTTTAACCAAATTGTTGATATATAATTATATATATTATACATACTATGTGAATTTCAAAAATTAGCTATAATTTTTGTTAATGTTACAAGAACCACAATTGAAATATATGTATACACACAGAGATAGTTTTACAAAATTGTTTTGGTATTTTGAAAACATGTTTGGACGGAAACGGTTTTAATTGAGGGAAAAAACAATCGATAACTTGATTGAGTTGCCTTATCTTGCTATCGTCCCAATTTATCGATAATACTTCTCTTTAATGTTATCGGATCGTTTTTCTAAAACAATAATGAATTTTGAGGAAATATTGAGCTGAAAATTATTTGATTTAAGATCCTGTACTAAGCAGGGAATTATTATAGAAATAAATTTATTGCTTTCCGATCAAAAAATTAAATTAAATTGAGCATTATGATATTTGAGATTCATACCATTAAAAAGTATATTTTTACCTTATCTCAATTTTCAAAAATTCCAATGACACATTAAAAACATAAAATTTTAATTTTTAAATTTTTATTTTAATTCTTTATTTGCTTTGAATTTTTAAAATTGTATTTTTCTTGTTTATAATAAATATATATTTATATATGTATAGTTATTATTATTCATAGACTTTTTATACATAGTGTATTCTACTCATGTTCGCTTAATTATTTACTTGCAGTTTCATTAATTCGTTACGACTTAATCTAAATAATTATCTTACAAAAAGTGTAGCTCACTTTTTTTAATATTTCTCTTCTTCTTATTTGTTTGTTGGTTGTGATCTTAAAATAAATATGCTTTGAATCTGTATCATTGTCTTCCATCAGTAATAGTTCATTAGGCTTAAACAATAACTTTAGTTTTTTGTTTTTGCTTGTTTTTTTTTTTCGTTTTTGCTTTTGTTTTTCCGCTTTTGCATTGTGATTATGAAAAAATACTTTAATCTTAACTAGGGTACCGCGCTTAGTATTAACAACTTAGGTCAGTGCTATGCTTCAATTCTTAGGCGTAAGTTTAATCGTAATCAATGTTTTATTTTTAACGCATGCAGGATGGCTTAACAAAATTGCAAATAATATATATACTTGTGTGTTTTTTGTTTTTTAATAATATACAACATTTAAGGAAAGTGTGAGTGGATGGGTAGCGTTTGTTAAGGGTAGAGATATGAACAACAATAAAAAAAAAATAGAAAATAAGTTATTATGGACAATACTCTTTAAGTGAAATACGTTGCATAGCTGCCAATAGGTATTTCTGGCTTCGTCTATTTCATGCAAAGGAACAAATTATATAAGTGTATGTGTTCATATAAATCTATATTTATACATAAATAGTATTTAAGTAATTGCTTTAAATTATTATATAGTCTGGTAAGCAGTTAGTTTTTTTCCAAATAATACAGTAAACGTTTTTTTTTTTTTTTAGTTTTAAGAATATTAAATTAAGTTAAAAATAAATTTTGTCTGGCGCTGAGGCAGCGCCTGCTCAAAATATTATTTAGAAAACTGGGCTCGGGTGTCTCGTTGGTGGTTTTTGTTTTTGCACTTAAATATACGCTACTTATGTGTTAAAAAATAATTTAAATGTTGATTTGAAATTTACAGAATTTGTTACACAACACTGCCGTGCATGAGTGAGTGCGTGCGTGTGTGTGTGTGTGTGTCAGTTATGAACAACATTTTGTTTGAATTTTTACTTTGCATTTTACATTTTGCGCACAACATGAACATAAACATGAGTTTTATATATACTATATACAAAGTATATATATATATATAGGATTCTTTATGTATGAATATATATATATGCATGTTATGTGATTTTTTTTATGTAGAAAAATAGATTTGGTATGCATTTTAACATTATGTAATATCAGTTGAGTTTCTTATACTTTTTCTTGCATAGCTTTACAATTGAGTTTGTGGCTGCTTTTAAGTTTTACTTGGCTTCGTTTTTATTGTTTAAATATAGGTTTAATTGTATTGCGTTTTGATTTGCTTTTGTGGTTGCTGCCGGTTTTGGTGGCCAAATGTGTCGATTTTTGTATGTACCATGCCCCAAACAAATTGTCGAAAGGGCTTACAAATTGTATAAACAAATTAAAGTCTACTTTTTTTTTTTTTATTTAGTCTCTGTTGCAACTGGCGCAAAGCAGCACAACGAAGCTGTGCCCCATCATGTGGCTGCTTTGCGGCAAGCGCAACATTCGCTGATTGAATTTAAAAGAAATATGTTGTTGGCATTATTGTGGCATTATTCAAAAATCGACCCATTTGGCCACCCATTAGACCCTACGCGGCAAAAAGCTGCGCTGCGGCAGCAACAGCTGCGGCTTGTTGTTGCTGCTGCTGTTGCTGCTGTTGCTGCTGCTGCTGCAGTGGTGCCATTATGGGTATGGCGGTGCCATCGGCTGTCAGCAGCAGCGTTTGTGTTTGGGCTGGCTGCGGTGCAGCAGCTGCTGCTGCCGCCGTCTCAGCCAGCGTCATATTGGCCGTGGGCCAGTCCGCGGGCAACACAATCAGCTGCTGCTGCCCAGCCTTGCTGGGATGCGCTATAATGCTACCATCGGATGATTGCACCAGTATGGTATTCGGTGGCAGATTGAAGCAGGTCACGGTGCCATTGGGGCCCACGGTTTGCAGCTGCAACGCTGCCGCGGGCTGTTGTTGCTGTTGCGGCTGCTGTAGCAGCATTGTGGATGTTGCTGTTGGCGCTGTTGCCGCAGCTGCTGTGTGGTCGCTGTTGCTGCTGCTGCTGAGATCGAGCCCATCGTTGTCATGCGTTGTCTGCTGCTGCTGCTCTTGCAGCAGCAGTTGCTGCTCCTCGCAGTTGGCCTCCTCATCGATGACCTCCTCGACCAGATCATCTTCGTTGAGCTCTTCGATGATGTCGTCTGTATTGTCTACATAGCTGGCCGCATCTAGCGCAACGCCAGCTGTTGCAATTGGCGGCGAGGGCGTGGGCGTGGGCATGGTCAAATAACCATCCACTGATTTGGCCGTAAGCGCAGTGCCTTTGGGTATGCGAAATTTGCGCAAGATTTGCGCTGTGGATGAGCACAAGCCATCCTCATAGACATCCTCATCGATGAGCTCCTCCTCCTCCTCAACCAGCTGCTGCTGCTGTTGCTGTTGCTGCAGGCTAGATGCGTCTGGCGCGATGATGACCTGGCGGCTGCGATTGGTGTTCGTATTGACGCGCAGCAATGTGACCGATGGCTTGCCGCCTGTTTGGCTGCCATTGATGAGGGCTAGCGGCGGATGTTGTTGTTGCTGCTGCTGCTGCTGCGATTTGTGACCAGCGCCAACTGCTCCACGTGCGGCCAGCAGAATGACGGGCGTCTTCTTGCCGATGGTTGCCTTGATGCCATTGCTGCTGCTGCTGCTGCTGCTGCTGCTGCTCACGTTGTTGTTGATGTTGCCGTTGTTGCCAGCGCTGCTGCTGTTGCTGCCGTTGTTGTTGTTGTTGTTGCCATTGCTGTTGTTGTTAGAATTTGGGATGAGAGATGAGACAGCGTTGTAATTATTAGTGTGTCTGTTGTGCACTTGAGAGTCGCAGTTGCTTTTCAAATTTCTACGATTATGTGTAACAAAGTCAGCGAATTTGTCGACGAAACTGACCGCGGCGCTACGATTGCTGTTGCTGTTGCTTCGGCAGCTGTTGCTGCTGCTGTTGCTGTTGCCGTTACCGCTGTTACCGCTGTTACCGCCGTTGCTGTTGCGATTGCGACTGTTGCCGTCGGCGGCGAGGAGAGCGCGTGAATTGGCTTGTTTCACGACAATCTCCTCGTAATAGATGCGATTCGCTTCGCCCTGGCGACGCTGCCAATCATTGTGGTTGTTGTTGTTGTTGCTGTAGCTGTTGTGCATGTTGTTCTGAGTGTTCTTGTTGTTGTTGTTGTAGTTGTTGTAGCGTGGTGTGTATGGCCGCTTGAACTGGTTGTTCTTGCTGTTGTATGCTTGTTGTTTAGAAGAACCTGTGGTTGTTTTTGTTGTTGTTGTGGTGATGCATGTTTATTGTTGTTGTTTGTTTGTTTGTTGTTGTTGTTGTTGTTGTTGTATATGAATTTTGTATGCAAATCATAAATATGACAAAAGAACAACACAAAACATGAACACAACGGGCGAACAAAAATTGTTGAGAAAAATGAAAAAGAACAAATATTTGGATTTAAAACAATTTTATTAGCATTTTGCTTCATTTGTTTTTTTTTTTTTTAAATCTAATTTAAGGATTTTTTCTTTCTCTTTTTTACTGTTATTTAGTATTAGAGTTTTAGTTTTTGGGGTTAGTAAATCATAAAATATGTGTGTATGAATGGGTATGTTGGGTGTGTTATTATATACAAGTCATGGATGGATTTTATTGTGAGTAACCAATTGTTAGGCCAATTAACGTAAATAAATCAAAGGTATGCAACAAAAAAAGTAACAATAATGAAAAGAAAATCTTTACTACGTGCAGTAATAAAAATGGAAATCTAATCTTTGCCAGAGAACTGCCTTAGATCTGATTGAGAGTTAATACTGTAGTTGACAGTTTTTAGTGGCAAAATCGAAATGACATTTGGAGCAACAATTAAATTGCTATTCACAATTCACAGCCCTATTTCTAGTATTTTAACGAAGCGCATAGAAGTACATTTCGATTAAAAAAATACCAGATTCTTAACAAACTACTGAAAAACAACCCCCAGAAAAAATGCCAGTTTTATCAAAATGATAAAATTGCCAAAAGATTGGAATGGAAATCTGTTGTCGAAAGTAATAAATAAATTTAAATAATATGTAATAATTGAGACCCTTTGAAAAAGTTATGAATATAAAGAAAAGCAAAAAAAAACATAGTAGTATATAAATCTGTTAGGATTGAAGTAAATTTATCTTGCTGACGTTTTGAATTCCACGGAAAGCCTTCTGAAGTTCCCATTATTCTGCGCTTTTCTTAAGGAAATGTCTTTTAGTTTTCTTCCCGCTTTTCTTCTATGAGAACAGCCTCAAATTTAGCAACAATGTGTGTTAGTAATGGATAATGAGTTGAATGAGCTTAAGCAAAGCTGGTTAACATAAAAAACTTAAAATAAGTAAATAAAAAAAAAATAAATAAATAAAAAGCGAATAAAAAAAGTACACATACCTTGCACTTTAAAAGTCCAATTTTATATTTATATATATATATATATTTTTAAATTTTTATTTATTTTTTTTATATAATTTGGTGTCCATTTTGAAACAAATGCAAATGAAATGTTTATGAGGTGCGCAAAAATTAATAAATTGTGCGAAGTTGCTTGCTGTTGTTTGTGTGCACACACACACACACACACACACGTACGTGTTGTGGCAGTTGAATGCATGCGAGTTTATCCTCATTTGTTAGTGTTGTAAAATGTGTGTTAATGTAAATGAGTATTATGAGTATTTAAGCGTTATGATCAAACATATTTAATATATGCATTTAGTGTTGTTTTTCATTTGTATGCCGCTCTATCGCATTGTAAATGGTTTCCATTTGCGTTGCTTTTCTTTTTTTCATTTAATCGTTTTATCGTTTGTTCATTTTTTGTTTAGTTTTAACAATATATAGTTTTTGGTACTTTTGCTGCAGTTGTCGCTTTTATTGTTTGTATGTTTTGCTGTCGTAGCTTTTTCAGAGCGCTAGAAGCACGGCTTCTGATATATCGTAGCTATAGTTATATTATTATTTTAATATGCGAGTTTGTTTTGATTGATTGATTGGTTGGTTGGTGGGTTGGTTGTGTGTACATAAAATAAAATAAGAGAAAAAGAAAGAAAAAAGAACAAAATCGCATTGAAGTAACACATTGTAATACAAATTATTGTCGAAAGGAAAAATAAAACCAAACAAATAATGTATGTGTACATAAAGGCTCCACAAATTGTGAGTCTCTTTTTTTGTTGATGGTAAAATGTTAATACTTAAGGTGTTCTTTGGAGCACTGAAGACTGTACAGAACCGAAAGCAACAATAAAGCTGAACAGAAATAATATATTTGTAATGGAAATCGGTGAAAGTAATTATAAAAATACTCTATAAATAAATGCACAAATTTAAATTAAAGCTAGGCTAACTGAAAAATAAATAAGTTAAGCAATATACCGGCTACATGTATAAATAATTATATAAAAATAATATCAAAATACTTAAATAGTACATATGATACGCTTAAAGAAAAACTACTAGAAAATACTAAAAAAATTAAAAACTAAACTTTGTTAATGTACGTGGTATTTTTTTTTATATATTCGAAATATTCAAATTGGTTTTTGTATGTTTTAAAAGTGTGTTTATTTTTTTTAGTAGTTGCCGCGACGTTGTTCAACACTAAGTAAAAGAAAAAGGAAACGAAACGGAATGGAACGCAACGTAACGGTACAGCGACTGCAACATGCTGACAGCAATTACGCAGCGCCGCCGCTGACTACGCTACAAAACTGATAAAAAGTAACACAGAGAGAGAGAGAGAGAAGACAGTGTAATAGCGAGTACAGAGAGAGAGAGAGAGAGAGAGAGAGAGAGAGAGAGAGAGAGATTGACAGCGAGCGAGCGAGTCTAAAACAAACGAGAGCGCGTTACACTAAAGAGTTTACTTAGCTGGTAGCGAGTAGCATAGTTTCTTTTAGTAAGATATAGTTATATAGTATACAGAGATAGATAAGAGAGAGAGAGAGAAAGTAAAAGTTAGGATTTAGTGACTGTGTTTACCTAATTTCTTTGGTCTCCAGCAGCGACGAGTTGTTTACATCGTTAACCGCGTTTATCATCGATGTCGGCGAGAAGGGCAGGTGGTACATGGAGGCGGCATCCAGCGTATACGCATCGCTGCTCTTTATCAGCAGCTCATTCTTCAGCTCCATAAACTGATGATGCGGATTGTGGCCAAATTGATGCTGTTGCAGCAAATGCTGCGATTGCTGTTGCTGCTGCTGTTGCTGCTGCTGCTGCTGCTGGTGATGCTGTTGGGTTTGGGCGTCCAGCGCGTTCGCATTCAGCGTGGGCTGCGCGCTGGCGTGCGTGGTGAATGTGTATTGTGGCGCCCCCGTCGCGCTCATGGTGTACGGACAGAGATCACCCAGTTCCGTGGCCTCCAGCTTGGGCTGAAAGCTTTGCAGCCCGTCGGGCGTGAGTATCTGATAGCTTTGCACAGTGCCAATGACATGTTGCTGCTGCTGCTGTTGCTCGTTGGGCAGTGTGGGCGTGGCCGCTGCCGTCGAACTGAGGTAGGTCACGTTGTCCAGATCGTAGTGTGTGGACTGCGCTTGCGCCTGACTGGTGGCCACCTGCTGCTGCTGCTGCTGCTGTTCATGCTGCTGTTGCTGCTGCTGCTGTTGAAGCTGCTGCTGCGTTGTGGTTTGATACGTTGTCGCCTGCGCACGCTGCGGCGCTGGCGCCGTTGTGTAGATGGTTTGGGTGCCATCCAGCTGCAACGGCACCAGATTGCCCGCCTGATCCTGTATCATAATGCTCTGACCGTGCAGCTGTTGCTGCAGCAACGCCTGCTGCAACTCCAGCTGATTCGAATAGATGAGCGTCGTTGTCGTTGGCTGTGCGCTCTGCGTGGGCGTTGCCTGGCCGCGTTGCAGCGTCATCGAGCTGCTGGCGCCGGGATTGGCCAACGCCAGCTGTGCTCCGCCCGGCAGTATCATGCCGCTAAAGTCCAGCGAGGGCAGCGTTTGCAGCTGCTGCTGCTGCTGCGGCGCTGCGGTTGTCGTTTGCTGTTGCTGTAGTTGTTGCTGTTGTTGGTGTTGTTGCTGCTGCTGCTGCTGTTGTTGTTGCTGCTCCGCCTCGGCATTCTGCACCTCATCCAGCACGCTGTCGATTTGGGCCAAACGCTTCTTGGCAGGCGTGGCCGCATCACCCGCCTTCAGCTTGCGCACGCGCGGCGTTCGTGTGGTCCGCGCACGCTTGGCCGCCGGCGTGCCCGTCGCATCAGATTTTTGTGGCGTGCTCGACGCTGATGAGGGCGGCATGGGCACATCCCCGTGCTTATCCTTCTTGTGCATTTTCATTTTATCCGGCCGCGAGAATTCCTTGTTGCATATGGGACAGGCGAATATCTTGCGGTTCTGACCCTCATGGAAGAGATACGCATGCCGCTGGAAACTGTACTTGTTCTTGAACGTCTTGAAGATGTCGTTCTTGGCACAGACCAGGCAATAGGCGACACCATCGATAATGTGCTCGTAGCGCGCTATGTCCAGGCCGCGCACGCTCATCTTCTCCAGATACTCGCCCTGCTCATCCTCCGCAATGACGCGCGTCTTGCGTTTACGTTTCTGCTTGGCCGCCGCCGCTTTCGAGAGCATGCCGGGTATCGCATCATTGATGGTCTGTTGTGGTTGCTGTTGCTGTTGTTGTTGCTGCTCTTGCTGTTGTTGGTGCTGGTCGTCGTGGCTGGTGATGGTGTAGCTGATGGTGCCAGCCGCCTGTTCCGCTGCCTCGGCCTCCACTTCCGATTTAATCACATGATATTCCTCGAAATCATGTTCATGCTCCAGGCTCTGCTCCTCATATTTAACTTGCAGTCCACTCTCCTCACCCTCGCCCAACAGCTCCTCATCGTCACCCACATGCTGTGGCTCGTACTTTATAATGTCCGCCGCCACGGCGCTGCTGCCGTTGCTCAGGCAATCGCTGCTTCCATTCTCGCTTTTCAGCACATGATACTCCTCGTAGGTGCTGCCGTCGAACTCAATAATTGTGCCATCCGTATTCACCAGCGCTGTTGTTGTTGTTGTCGTTGCTGGCACTGTGCCACCGCCACCGCCACCAGCACCACCGCTGCCAACATCGATGCTGCTAACGACAGGGGTCACTGCGGCGGCGCTAACCGCCGTCGCGGGCAAACCTCCGTTATAGTTCTCAAAGACTATGGTCGTCGGCGTCTGGCCATCCTCTCCAGTTGTGGTTATATAATGATATTGGGGCTGCTGTTGCTGCTGTTGGCCATCCGTTGCTCCATTTGCGGTGGCGTTCGTGTGCAGGATGGAGGACGAACTAATAGTTGTGACCACATTGTCTTTTGTTTATATTGATTGAAAGTACATATATTCGGTTTGGTTCATATAAAAGATGTGTTTGAATGTAATATTTGCATAAATAATCAAGAAATCAATTCGAAAAATCGAAATCGAAATTGTAATCGTAATCGAAATCGAAATCAATCAACAATTCACTCAAAATCGAATACCGAAAGAAAAAAATCAATTATTAATCAATGGGTTGTGCAAAAATTATAGCTACAAATCATCATCGAACTAAACAGTTTTTATATAGAGCATATCCGATTCGTATATACCCCATATATAGAGCTGCATACACTACATACCAAAGAGAAATGAGTGAATTGGTTTTTCTATTTTGTTGTTGTTTGTCGCATCAATTTGTATTTACTTAATCACTACGAATTAGAATTATGTCAGTATACTGTTTCATACGGTAGAGCAAACGTTAAAAAATTAAAGTTAATAATAAATTGATTCCAATTTGAAAATGGCCACATTTGGCTATAGTAAATAATATCAAAAAATAGTACTAAAAAATACCTAAAAAATATAATATTTGTGCAAAATGCTAAAATAATATATACTACGCGCAATGTTCACAATGGAATTGAGGGGAATACAAGCTGATGGGCAGCACTTTTGTATCATCAACGGTTCTACAAATGTTGGACGATACTTTTCGTATGGCGAAAATGGTTGGAATTTAAAACTCTGGAGTGAAACGAGTGTAAGGAGTAAAAAGCTTGATGAAACTCTACAATTGTACGTAATGGTAATATCTATTAATGTCAAGCCTTATCAAACAATTAAAAGAACTGTTAAATGAGGAGGATAACTAATTAAAAATTGAAGCCTGCTAGTTGGATATATTATTTATTTTATGTTTTGTCCTTTGATTGAAGGAAATTGAAGACTTGCAGCAAAAAAAATTGAAGTTTGCTAATTGGATATGTTAATTATTTTATGTTTTGTTCCTTGACTGAAGGAAATTAAATACTTGCAGCAAAAGTAATGCAAGATTCGAAAATAAAGTGCTGCCTGGAACAAACGGAATTGAGACACAAACAAAGAGCGAGCCCATGTTTGACCAACTTTTAAATTGTAGCATATTTCTATTAACCAATCAAATAAGTCAGTTTTGAAGCTTCGAATAAAAAATAGTGCGAATATTAACTAGAATACTAACCAGAACGAAATTGGAACACAAATTCAGCGCACTTTCAAATCTAACATCGACTCCATTGTGAACAGCAAAAATAACTTAAGAGCTAAACTAAAAACAACTTTAAATAAACTAAAAATATAAATACATACATAAATGAAAAAAATAAATAAGTTTTGAGCCTTTCTTCAAATGCGCTTTGCACCATCATCAATCACATTCGTATACAAATATATAATAAATATATTCCAATATATGGCTGGGGCCTAATTTGTGCATTTATTTATATGTGTTTTTTTTTTTTATTATATTTCGATATCTGTTTGCATATATAAATATATATATATAAACAGAAATGAGAAAATATGCTCAGCAAGAAGAGAGGGAGAGAGACAGACAGTGTACGAGGTGTAAATTGTGTAAAAGAACTGAAAAGCGATTTGTTATTTGTTTGGGATGCATTCAGCTGGGAGTTTTTTCTTCTGATTTTTGTATAACGTTTTTTTTTTTTTTTTGTATAAATCAGCTTAAAACTGATTTTGTATAAAAATTGTCTTTATTTTTTTTTTTTAAATAGTTTATTTTTATTTTGGCCAACTTGTGCCTACAAAATTGTACAAAACACCGCAAATGGAAGACCAGCACATTTTATTGAATAAACATATAGTAAACAAATTTGTATCTTGTTCTTTTTGTTTTTTTTTTTCGCTTTGGAATTTCACGTTTTTCTTCTTCTTGTTAGCTGCAGTTTGATTTGGCACAAAATTGTTAAAAATTACGAAAACAACAAAGAACACAAAAAGAAATAATAAACAAAGACAAAACAAATTTAAAGTAAAACTTCTACAAATTGTTAATGCATTGTGTTATGAGAATGTTGAGGGTTGAGCGCTTGATAAATTTTATAAAAATAAATACATGTTGCCAATTGGAATCGTTAAAAAAAAAGAAGTGAAATATAAAAAAGGAGTTAGTAAATGTAGCTAATAAATATAAAAGAACAAAAACCAAAACAATAATAGGAATTGTAACGAGCACACAAAATGAAAGCAACAAAATACTACACAAAACGACAAACGTAATTGAGAGCAAGGTTTTAAGTAAGAGTATTGCAAAAGCAATATATATAGTATATAGATATTTCAACTTACCGGCAACGCTGGCAGCAACATGTTGCTGTTGCTGATGCTGCTGCTGCGGACTGCTGTTGCTGCTGCTGGCGACGGCAGCGACTGTTGTTTGATATGTGGCCGTTGTTGCTGTTGTTGCCTGCCCATTTGCATCACAGAGTATTTCATTTTGCAGCTGATAGACATTGCCATCCGTGCTGGTATATTGTTGTTGTTGCTGCTGCTGCTGATGTTGCTGCTGCTGCTGCTGCTGTGGAATGCCATTTAGTGTATTGGCTGCGGGCAACATGTTGATGCAAACAATTTGTTGTTGCTGTTGCTGACTAGATGTTGCTGCTGTTGCTGTTGCTGTTGCTGTCGCCTGCTGCTGCTGTTGTTGTTGACTTAGTTTTGGTATTTTGCCCTCAAATTTGCGCGACTGTTGCATGAATTGCAGCGGCTGTTGCTGCTGTGCTTGTTGTTGCTGTTGCTGTTCGTTGAGTTTGCGTTTAATATCTGTAAAAATGCGTTCGAAATTTGTATTATATGTGCTATAAAAGTTTGTTTATTGTGATTGGATGTTGTTGATGTGGTTGTTATATGGTGGCAGGTAAGCGTTGGGATTGTGAAGCGACACACACAAACACACAGCATATACATATATATAGACATATATACATATATATAGAGCAAAGCGAACGAACGAAGCTGCAGCAGAAACAAATCGAAATTGAAACTGAAGCCCAACCAGCAATCGAGTTAGATACTCATTCGAATTTTTTTTAGTAAAACAGTTTTGGTTTTTGGTTAGTTTTTAGCATAGAGTTTCTTTTAATATATATATACACATGTCTGTATACATATATATATATAGCGTGCTCTCATATATTTCTCAGGCGCTTACAAATTAGGACACAACTTTGACGACTTATTTTGTAGCAAAAGTTTCTAATTTCAAAACACATACATGTACATATATAAAAAAACACAAATACGAGAAAAGAAACTAAAAGACGACGACAACGACGACGACGATGTTGACAAAATAAACTCTGACAAAAGCGGCTGTGAATGGGATCGGGTTGAAATTGTTTTTAAAATTAGTTAGTCAACAGTTGGGGGGATGGGGCTAGCTAGTTGTTGGTTGGCTGGATTAGCTGGATGATGATGCGGATGTTGATGGTTGATGGCTGTTGAACTGTGAATCTTATGTGACTATGGTTGTTGTTGCTGTTGTGACTGTGGCGCTGCAGTGGCTGCTGTTGCTACTGTTGCTGATGCTGCAGTTGCTGCTGCTGTTGTTCAAATTGTTGCTGCTGTTGCGCTCACCTGCGCCAACACTGCTGCTGCTGTTGTTGCTGCTCTCAGTGATGGCTGCAACTGTGGCTGCTGCTGCTGCTGGTGTGCCTGTTGCTGCTGTGCTGGCTGCTGTTGGGGCCTCCTTTTTTCGCCGTGTGGGCGTCTTGCGCGGCGTGGAATTCGCTTTGGCGCGCACACCGCCGCCGCGCGCCCCTCTTGATGTGGAGGACGTGGATGTGGAGGATGCTGGCGATATGGAGCGATCGTCTTTATTGGCACGCGGACTGCGACCGCGACTGCTGTTGCGCGAGCTGGTGCGTCGTTTGCTCGCCAGCCAATCGTCATCGTAGTCCGCATCATATTTGCGCTTATGTTTACGCCGCTTGAAGTCCTCCTCCTCATCATCATCCTCTGCAAAGAGTGGGATAGAGAGACAGAGACAAAAGAAAAGAACAGAAACGGCGCATTGGTTTCGGTTTTGGGCATTTGGAGACTGTCTCAACGGCTCACCAGTGCCATCGTCCATGTACTCCAGCAGCTCCTGCTTGGTCTTAAAGTCAGCGGGACTCTGCAGTGTCATGGCATCCTCGGGCGCAAATTCGGTCTCCTCCTCGTTGAGCGTGAGCACGCTCTCCTTAAGCATGGCCTTGACATCGTCGGGCACATTGGGATTCTGTTGGATTTCATCCAAATCCAAATCAGGATTACGCTCCTTGAAACTCTTCGCCTTGGTGGGATTACATTGCTTCTTCATTCTGTGGGAGGGTGAGTAAAAAAATATAATAAAATGTCTTTTTTATGGGTTCAATTCAACCCACTTTTTATCACACAACAGTACATCGAGATGCGGCGGCAGCGGCGCCGCTGTTGGCACCGCATTGGGCGGATCCTCCGGATGACGGCCCAGATCGCATCCCTCCAGCCACGCATCGTAGCGTTCGCTTTGGAAACGCTTCACAAATGTGTCCATTGAGATTTTGACCATGTCATTGCTGCAGGTACATTGCGTTGCACGCTTTCCGTACTCAATCCAGCGTTCCATGGCAAAATTTGTGGATTCGGCACAATTGAAGCCATGGTTGAAGCCAGCATGATAGCCGAAGGGAAATGTAATCATTATCTCGCCCGATTCCTGTGTGATCTGTATGAATGGGAGAAGATGTGTTAAGCATAGGAAGGGGGCAATAGCTTTGGCTAAATATGAGCGCCAGGAATCGAGCTGGATCTATGGAGTGTTATTCTTGTGGCAAGTCCAGTCAAGTCTTGTTAGACGAATAAATACGTGGACTGGTTTGGAAGTCTTCCGATTCCAATCTTCATAACCTTTAAAGAAATGTCATGAATTCAATGTCCTAATCGTAGCCATTAATGAAGCGTTGGGAATGTTTTTAAATTCCCTTGGGCGCTGGAAACGAGGCCTTTATGAATTTTTTTGGAAGCCGCCAAATGTGAATACCAGTTACGAGTACGCGAGTTGACAAAAGAGCGAAGTGTTTGAACTGTGAATCATGTGTGTCTAATGCTCAAATACATAAATAAGGAAGCCCTGAGTTTGATTTTCTCTGTTAAAGGGATTGACTAGTTAGCTCAATTTAGCTCTGTAAAAGATCCCAATGACATCCCATTCCCAAACTCGAATTCCGGCTCTTACTTTTTTGCTATTTCCTTAATGGAATGTTGACTTTTGGCTTTACCTTGCTAACGGGCACATTGTGGTGCTTGAGTATTTGTGGCGATATGAGCGTCATTTTATGACGCAAATACGCATTGCAATTCTTATAGCTGGCCGGAAAATACTGATTGGCAACCTTTTCCAGCCGTCGTCCATATTCGGGCGGCACCACGTACCACGTTTTGGGCGCACCAAAGTGCAAATAGTTAATTGAATACAAGTCCATGTCCTCTGTGTGCCAGGCGAATGTGGTTTTCCACATGCCAAAATACAAGTAGGCGGTATTGACGCCATCAATTTGTATATTATAGTCCTTGTTGACAAAGTCCAATATGCTGCCCAAGCGATTTATGTTCCAGCTCTGCGAACAGCGGAACAAGGCATTTAAAAAAAAAAATAACAAAAAAAAGATCAGCCCACTCCAAACTTACATCCTGATCGGAGTCTGTGATGCTGCCACTAACATCGGCGCCATAGATGGGCGCCACATAGGTTATGTTCTTCCAATATTTACGCTCCAGATCCTCAAAATCGAAATGCTTGGGCGTGGCATAGCGTTCGGTGCTAGCCAGTTCGCTAAACTGTTTAACTGTTAACGGTTTCTTTTGTATGTTGATCTGTTGATAATAGCCCTGTTTGCCGGTAACCACCTGGCAAATGGGCGCCGGTATTGTAACATTTAAGGCATCCAAATCCGCATAGCCACTGCGACGTGGCACCCATTCGGATGGCGGCACCACCTTGGCCAGACCGGCTTTGTGGGCGCCCTGTGATTCCATATAGGCAATATATTTGGGAAAGTCCTTGAACTCCTCCCAGGTGGGACGGAAAACCATAATGCGCGGTATATCAGACATATTTGTTTAATCAACTCGATCTGTAACTGTTAGAGAGAGAGAGAGGGAGAAATAGATAGATAGAGAGAGGCAGCTAGAGAGAGAGAGAGAACTGGAGAGCGAGGCAACAAATGGTGCCGCCTCTGCTGCCAGCTTCTCAGCAGCGATCAGCGCATTAATCCAGCGCAGATGCCTAAGACTTGACATGAATGCGTGCGTGCCCTGCCCCCGGTGCCCTTTTGCTCCTGCTGTTGTTGTTGTTGCTGCTGCTGTCGTTGTTGTTGTTGTTGCTAAGCAAATAGCAGTGAAACAGGAACAGCTGCAACTTCATTTTCAAGCGCCCTTTTTCAATGGGACAGCAACAACAGCAGGCAGACAAGGCACACACAGAGGGCAGCAGCACAGCCAAGCAGCCAGCCAGCCAGCCAGGCAGGCAGGCAGGCAGGCGAACAGGCTTCAAAGGCTGGCAGGATATGCAGCCCAGGCAGTTGCTGTTGTTGCTGCTGCTGCTGCTAGTTTTTATGGCCAGCTTGAAAAGGTGCATTGATGCTATACTTTGATAGGCTTACAATAATTGTTAATAGAAATATTTGAATACATATATTTATATACTGTATATTTTCGAATCGTTCTAAAAATGCTACAAAATGTTTTGTATATTTTGGTTTAGGGCTGAAAGTTTAAGGCTTTTATCATATAAATAATAGTTGAGAAAAATTTGTCAAAATAACGTTTTTGGCTGAAAATTTGTTAGATTTACAAATCATATATAGTTTTTTTTTATTAATTTATACATATAAACAAATAGGTAAAATATTTTATGGCTAGGTTTGGAAACAAATTTCGACCTTTAAGCAGGCACAACTTTCAGATAAAAAGTGTTTAAGCTAGGTCCAATGAAAAATTTAAAGCGAGCTAAACTCTAAAATAATTAGTATGGAAAAAAGTATGTATTTCTAAAAATTTTGTGTCAAAGCATCATTTGTTAAAGACTAGTATTTAATACTGCAGTATTAAACCCGTACCATGTCAGTACTTAATACTGAAGCATTATAAGTATTTAATACTGTAGTATTAAACCCGTACTATATAAGTATTTAATATTGCAGTATTAAGCCTCCCTTTAGCTGTACATCTTGACGTTTAGTTTAGATTTAATTACAATAAGAATCTATTTGCTTTCGTTTATAATCTCCTATATTTGAAACTTGAATTATGTTTACCACAAAAGTAGTCTGAGGAATATGCCAATGTTTCGCATAGTACAAAACCTGATCTTAAGAATCAAGCCATATGTGAGGCTTTTGACAATTGTTAAAATTTTTTTTTGTCAAAACTAGATAAACGCTTTATAACTATCTATTAGTTTTTGATGTGATCATGTTCTGGTGTTAATCATATACCTAAAGTTAAATAATTATTCAACTTTTAGTGCAATATCTAATGCATACATTTCTCGACAATTAGATTTTAAGCACTGCTAGAAAAATTTAAGTTGGCCTTTTTTTAACAATAAACTAGAAATATAGACTATTTAAAGTTTGAAAAATGCGCCTGTTTTAATCTATTATATTCATTCTCACTGAATTACATACCATGCTAACTATATTGCATCATTGAAAACTATAAAAACTCTTTTTTATTTTCCATTTCTGTTTTTCTCATACATAACTAATTAAATAAAATTCAATTTTCTTATTTTCCTCTCCCATACATAGACAAAACGATGTTTTATTTTCTTGCAGAGTAGCCTTTTGAGTTTCTGGGTTAATGCGATACATACACATACATATTATATGTATCCACGAATTGTGTGTGGAAAAGTTTAAACTATTTCTTTTTATTTAATAAAACCAAAAACAGAAAACATTCAAACACAGCCTGGAAACAGTTTTGAGAATATTCGATTATAGGTATTCAGAAATCAGCAAAAATTCAACTAATCCCCGCAGCTGCATACATACGAAAAATATAAAGGACACCAATTAAAATGGCGCAGAACAAAATAGCGAGCCGCAAAAAGGATACACTGAGAAACACGCCCAATAAGAATATGAAACACAATAACCAAAGTACAAACCTCTTTGTGGAATATGTTAAATGTTTATTTGGCAGTAAAGAATTGATGAATAAACAAATTGAAAGCTTGACGACAACAGGACGAACGGGAACAAGGACGAGAACGGCAACCGCAACGGCGACAGCGACAACGACAACGACAACGACAGCAACGGCGATGATGAGGACAACGCCGTGCGAGACATGCAAGCAAACTACATGGAAGAAAATTTACGCAATTTTGGGTCTACGCAGAAAACTGTACCACCACCCGATGAGACGATGATGACGAGGACAACGGAGAGAAAATTAACGACGAGTGCGCGCTGTGTGCGCAAGCGAGAGCGCATGCTGTCAGGACGAAAGCAGGCGCAATTGGGCGAGACGCAAACTAGCGAGTCGCATGAATAGAGAGAGAGAGAGGGAAAGAGAGAGCAACTGCCATATATATATACATGTACACATGTACACATGTGCGTGCGTGTGTGTGTGTGGTAGTGTGTGTGCCATTTGGGTTTATAAGTAATATGCCATGAGTATATATGTATATTGAATAAAAGTTGAAAATTAAAGACTCACTTGTGTGCGCTTCGATGAATTTTATATTCATGCTGCCTCCCGCTCGTACTCTTGTGCGCGCTCTTCCTCTCACTCGCTCGCTCTCACTCTCTTTTGCTTTTGTAATCCCACAACGTTTACAAGTATTTGCTTGTTTTATTTGCCTGTTTTTGCAGTTTATTGCACATATTGCTTTTGTTGTATTTCGCTTAAAAAGAATAACAACTTTTTTCTTCTGCTTTTCTTTGTCACTTTTTTGTGTGCTACACTTTTTTTTTCCTTTTGCTTTTTGTTGCTTACGCTTAGGCGCGCTCTCTTTGAAATGACGCTCTCTCACACACACATTCGCTCTCTTTGGCTGGCGCTCGCTGTATTTTGCACAATTGCACAATTTGTTGTTGTTTATTTGACACACGATTTATTTGTTTGTTGTATTTGTAACTGTAAAAATATGTTGGCCCGCAACAATCGCTGAGTGTCTAGAGCTGCTGGCTGGTGGTACGATTGGGGGAAAGCTCTCAATATAATATTAAGTATGTTGCTTTTGTTGCTATATATTTATACGTGTTTGTATTTGTGTATATGTACATCAACTATATATCTGTATATCATGAACTGCTGCTATAAACACACACACGGCAACGGGCGCGGATCAGCAACATGTTCTGAGCTGTCGGAGCTGCGAGCGTAAACTGAAACCACGACGTGCCTGGCGAGGACGAGGCAGCGCAGCGCCCAGCAACACTGACTGCGACGCCGACTGCGGCAGCATACACACACACACAAACTCACACACACAGGCACACGTACAGGCAAGCAGACAGACACAGCCACAGAGCGTTGTCCTTTTAATGCGAATGACGATACGAAAGCGTAATGTGCAAGGAAAACCAAGAGCGAGCGCGCATAAGAACAAGAGCAAAAACAAGTTTGTCAGGACAATGAATGATATACAAAAATATATGTGTGTGCATGTGTGTGTGCGTGCGTGCGTGTACGTGTGTGGAAAATGCAAAGGAAAAGCGGCAGTTGGTTCGTGGCAAACAATAGATTTTTGTGAAGCGAATGTTTTTGTGAAATATTGGCAAAAACGAGCTGCAGCGAATGCTGCACAAAAACACCGAAATTTGCTATGCTTCGACTCCTGCGACTCTCGCTCGCTCGCTCTCTGCTTAGCCACAAGGAAAGCGAGCGAGACAAAAAAGAGAGAGTGATAGAGAGAGAGAGAGCTGAAAAACGCTAGACAAGGTAGGAGTTGAACTACCGCGCCTGGCTTACACATAATTACGCTTTGTATTAGTCCGCGTAGTTAGCGTGAGATTTACAAAGGTATTTACATTAATCTGGGTACAGGATCTCATATCGATCATTTGAAGATCAAGCTATGGTAATGCACATTTATCAGCTGGCACTTGAGTGGTTTCCTGCGACAGATATTTTGAAATTTTCCGGGAAAATCGAAAATGATTTACATGTTAAATGTCAAACTTGAGCCCAAAAATAGCTGTGTAAAAATTGTTCATTTCAATTAAAGGCTTTGATTAAATTTTTAAGCCTTTGGCAGATTGATAAATATATTTTAGGTTGAAGGATCAGAGCAGGTTCTTGAAAGCCCAACATTTCCATAAAACAAACAGTTTTAGATATAAGAATTTAAATACATTGAAATTGCCTGGTCTTAAGTCTGGAAGATATGATTTCCTAGCGACCACTGAGATAATAATAATATCCTCTAGAAATTAATATTTCTCGGGTAATTATTTTAATAAGGAGATTTGATTATATTTTTTCGATCTAAATATGGCTCAGACTATTTAGAAACAACGGCTATATCCAGTTAAAGCATTATGATCACAAAATTAAATCGATCTTAATGCATAAATATCTTAAATGTATCTTAAATATTCTCTAGATAAATACATTTTTTCGTGGGAATGTCTAGTCGATTGGGCGCAAAAAGAAAAGTACCAAAGAAAACACATCTATGTAGTATTACATACTATTCGCTAAAGCAAACGATCGAAAAGCAACAACATCTGAAACAATTTACACTATTCCTAACTAAAAGGACAAAAAGTTTAGGATGTTAGGCAGCCTGTTGGTAAGACAGCACATTTTAAATGAACAGTAATTTTAATTAAATTAAAGATGACCACAATTTTAACTCAAGCATACTTTGATCTCGGAGCACAGCTGAAGGTAATTGAAAGGTTCGGTTTGTACTCTTAGGCAGCATGCCCAACTGGCCTAACAAGATATCCTTTCCCCCGAAACCCCAAACACACACAACTTGTATGCTTACAAAACAGGACAAGAAAAAAGCCTTTAAATACAAAATTTAAGCAGCCGCAGCGCAAAAAGCGAAACCAAACTAATTACAAGAAGAAAGAGAAACGAAACATTGCACAGGGAATATAATTTACAACATGTCATTAGCTGGGCAACGCCTATGGTATGTGGCATGGGTGACGGCCAGAACTGGGAAGGAACGAACGGCAACAGCAGCGAGAAACACGGAAACGTCAACGGCAGGATCAAAGCGTGACGCGAGAGGCCGTGCGCGCAAGGACTGAAAAACGTTGCTGGAAAAGGAGCTGAGCTGAAGTGCACTTTGTTTGGGGAGCCGGATCCTGTGCACAGCAAACTCAGAAACTTGTTTTTTACAAAAGTAGCTCAAGCGTAGCATCGAGTTAGTGAAAGAGACGGCGGCCACAGCTGCAGAGAGAAAGAGTGAGTGAGAGAGCAAGAGCAAGAGCGAGAGCGTCGCAGCGAGCTTGGGCTAAAGCGACGAGAATGACCAGGCGGCGGCGTCAACTTCCGGCAGGACAAGCGCTCACACACACACACATATATATATACATACATATAAACAGGGGCACATACAACACACACATACACACGTTGTGTACACAATGTGGTCATTGACTGAACGGTAAAAAGCGAAAACAGGAACCAAACAGCAGCAGCAGCAGCTACAACAACTAGCTGACGATGACGTCGTCCTGCGGCCGCTGTTAACGTCGGCTGAAACGAAAGCACGTAGAGAACGCCATAATGTGCGTCCCCTATTCACAACAGCGTGTGCTTGCATGTGTGTGTGTGTGTGTACGTGTGTACATGCTCGTATTTGTGTGTGTATGTGTCTCGTGTGTGATTCACGCAGCATATTTTCTAATACAATTTCATTTTCTCATAAAATTTCGATTCGCCAACGGCCTCAGCTGCTGCTGCTGCTGCTGCGCCGACAACGAAAACAACAACAACAAGCATTATTTATTATTCTAGCGCTGCCTGTGCCCGTTTTATATCCTTTTGTGAGGCTTATAGCACACGCGTCATACAAAAAGCAAAGCGCGCGTCCCCTTTTTTTCAAGTTTCCCTTTTGTTATCTCAATTGCACAACTGTTTTTTTTTTTTTTTTTTTTTTTTTTGGCTCGTTTCAATGCTTTGTTTTGCTTTGCATTTGCCGACGTTGTAGCTGTTCGTTACATTTCGTACATATCCTTTGGATAAAGAGGAGGGGCTCGGGCGCAAGGAGGCGCCTGCTTTTACAATATTTTTCTGTTTCTGTTCGTATTTACTTATTGTTGTACTTGGATCGCTGGTCACCATTGTTGTTGTTGTTGTGCGCATACAATTTGAAGCTTTCGATGCTTTCTACGCTGCTTCGTTCTTGCGCACTCGCAATTGCAATTGCTCTCTCTCACACACACACACAAATAGTTTCTCTTCATATTTAACAGCTCACATACTCACTCACTCACTCTCTCAGCTGCCGCCTTTGCGCCCAGCTGCCGCCGCAATCTAATTAATTCTCTTTTGCGCTTGACGTTTCGTTTTGCCTTGTCCGCCATTGTTTGTGTCGTTTGATTTGCGCTGCTGCAAAATTGTTTAGTGTCTGCGTCGCTGTCGGCGTTTTTGCTTTTGCTGTTTCTAATGTTTGCATTTGTTGTTGTTGTTGTTGTTCTTGCTGCCGCTGTTGTTGTCTACGCACGTCGACGTCGCCGCCTTCTTGCATTGATTTTGTTTTTGGTCAGCGACGTCGCCATTTTGAAAGCGCAAAGCAAAAACGTTGTAGAGCAAAAATAAGAAACTATGAGAAAAAAATATTTTCAAGTTAACGGCGCGCGTGTTCAAGTGTCAGCTCGACCGGAAATCTGGCGCATTCAGGATTGCGTAGGCTTTTTTTTTTTTGTATTTACTTTTCTTGCCTTACAAATGCTCCAATTACACCGTTTTGGCAAATGCCTTGAGAAATAGGGCCATACGATCTAAAGGACATTAAGAACAGCTCATTTTCACTTTACTTTAAGATAAATGCACAAAATTAAGAAATTCTTTTTACGAATTTATGCAAGTGTATTTTGAGGACGACAGCTAAATATTAAACTACGCAACGAATTAAATATTCCAAGAACCAATACGAGAATTTTTTCATAAATTAAACTTCAAAAATATGGAAATATCAGTTGAATAAATCTAATCCCAAAGTATTAAGCATTTCGAGATACTAAATTTATCATACAATTTAATCATCATTGTTCATATGCAACTTATAAAGGAATATTTTTAAGAACGAGAAGTGAGATAAAATTTCATTAATATAAAAATTTCTTTCCCCTATTTGATTGTTTTGTATTATAAAAACTCTTAAATAAGCAAATTATTAATGAAAATTTTATTATTAATGTGAAATAATCATTTTATCTGTGCATTCTATAATATCAAGTGGACCAACAATAATTGATCACGAAATAAAGACAAATGTCACAAATAACATTGTAGTCAGGAACTCTATAAATCTTTGAGATATTCTCAAAACCAATTTCCAAAAACTTATCTTGAAGTTTGTACAGCATGTTTTTTTTATTGAAAGTTAAACCCTTTCATTATTATATATGTGATATATTTTTTAAATTCATATAAATGTTGCAAAAAAGTATGCAATAATTTTTCCACATTTCATTTGTTTTCTACCAATTCAAATGTTACTAAAATGTTTTTACCATTATATGCTGTTATTACTTTTGATAAACTCTCAACGCATTTATCTAGTTAAAAACGAATTAAATCAAGCTATGCTGTATTAGGCATTAAATTCCAAAACTCTTGACTTAGGGCATGTTTTTGTTATCATCCCGGCAACCCACTTAAATACTAGCCAGAACGACCTTCAACCCCTTGACTTGTGAACTACATATATATATATATATCAGGCTTGGACAAATGTCAATTGTATAACCCCAAAAAATACTAATTACCCTCAATCGGGATACAAACACACACACACACACCATCAACCACTAGCCAGGGCGACCTGTTGAGCTGGCCACAAGTTTTAGGGGGTAGTCTCTATTAATAAAAGTATATGTACATATATATGCGGGTACACCTGCGATTAGGTCGGGAAATCTATGCCAACAAACACCACCTAGAATAGAGAGCCCGGAGACAGTCAAAACAAACAATACACTATGCTCGGTGTCTATATATATATATATATATAAACTGAACCGGGGGTATGTTTATGTTATGCTTTATGAATGGGAGCGCGATTCTAACTACCACCAAGTCGCACTTTGTTTTGGTTTCTGTTGTTTTCTTTCTTTTTTTTTTTTTTTTGGGAAAACCCCTAAAAGTGACGAAGACGTTGTGTGGATGAGGCTGATGACATGCCGGCACATGCCAATGAACTGCAAGGTGGCTAATACGCAATATTGTTGTTGCTGCTGTTGTTGTTGTTGTTGTTGGCGGTGGTGGTGGTGGTTCGGTTAAGCACATGACCAAGAGCGGAGCAAAGCAGAGCACATGGTTTTCCCGTGGTGGTCGGTGCCTTGCGTTTAACTTGGTGGTTGCTGCCGCCGTCCTCCCTGTCTGGGCTATATGGGGGGGTTTTCCCGGTATCAAACGTCCTTGCACCTACAAAGGCCTTCGCCTTACGCTGCCATTGTTGTTGTTGTTGTGAGCGGAACCACCCCATGCGCCATGTGGCCCAGAGCCAGTGCGCCAAAGTAGGTCGTGGACATGGTCGTATGCCGGTGGTTGCTCTGCCTTTAACTCTACTCACAATATAGCACGGCACAGCACGGCACGGAAGAGCCCAGCTCAGTGGTGGTTCCAAAAATATCTATCTATATATGTGAGTATATATGGCACGGCAGAGTCTGACTTGTCTAAGGGTTACATTTTGTTTATAAACATTGCGCAAAAACAGCTGATTTTTGGCAACAACCCCCACTTAAATGTTGTGCTGTTGCATGTGTGTGTGTGTGTGTGTGTAGGGTCGGTCAGGAAACGCATAAACCGGCCAAACTGTGGCCAGCGCCCAGCTGACGACTCAATATGCTATTGCCAACTCGGGCAACACCTGCACTTCAAGTGCTTAGCCAGGAGCCCAGCACACAGATGCAGCAGCAGCAGCAGCTGCTTGACCCGAACCGAGCCTAGCTGCCTGCCTGCCCGCCTGCCATCTGTCGCCACGCAAAGGTAATGTTAATAAATGCCTTGAAGCCGGCTGCAAGCCGGATCGGCTGTGCCTGCCTCTGACTCTGAATGTGGCAGCTGCCCGCTGTTGCATTGATTGCCAGACTGTGTGCAACATCTGTTTGGCTCTGGGAGTTCCCCTAAAAACTAGATACGTTAAATGCTGCTGAAGGAAGAGTCCTGCAAGCGTTTTGGCATGCGCCACTAGGACCCAGTGCAGCATCTGCAGCAGTTGCAGTTGCAGTTCCATTTCCAGTTGTTATTTCAACTTGGCAGCTGATGGTTGTCGATTGATTGGCTGCGGTTGCTGCCACGAATGCACGAGTGTGCCATCGTGTGTGTGTGTGTGTGTGTGTGTATCTGAGTGCATATCTGTGTGTGTGTGTGTGTGTGTGTGTGTGCACTGGGTGTGCACAGCAAAACAGTTGTGCGATTCGCAAGAGCTGTCACAACCTAGATTCAATTGATTGATAGTCAATTGAACTCGTCTTATTGCTACAAAAACAAATATATATTGTATTTTTTGTGGATGTGAGCATTTCTTGAAAAAAGTTAGGATTTAGACAGTGGCATTTAGGAGCAAAGAGGTTGCCTTTGAACTAAATCAATAAAATATGGAAAGAAGTTCTCATGCAAAACAATTTAAGAAACAAATTGTTGAATATATATTTTACGGATCTTAAAAATACTTTGAGGATTACGAAGATAAATATACTACCAAATTTCTTGGAGGCAATTCAACTATTATTTGATAAATATATATATCATATCATATATAACATCTCATATATATATCATATCGTATATAATATATGCCATAGAAACTAAGGAGCGAAAAGCGAGTCTCTTTATAAGAAAAACGTTTGTTTTTTTACGAGCTAACTTTATATTAAAATAAATTAAAATACAACAAAAAAAATGTAAGATCGGACTACTTTTTGATAAAGTCATATCAAGAACAATTAATGAATTTTTTTTACAAAAACTATGAAAAAATGTATTCTCCAAAAATCGTAGAGTTCCATGTTCATAATCTACATTAACAATAAAAACATGAATTTTTTTCTAGTCAAATAAAGTCAATAGAATTCTCAATGATTATTGCCAGGTTCTAATTTCTTTAACTCAATACGAACCATATTTCATTTCGCATCGAGCACTTTAACCAATCTAAATTATGTTTCTTGAAGGTTTGGCTCAATTGATGCACATTTTCTATATGAACATTATTTCTTAGAATTTTGTTTTATTATTATTATTATTGACTATTTATTGAGTATTTCGCTTGTAATCGCAGCTGTTGGGACAGTAAAAGAGAAAAAAGAAAACCAAATAGATTTTAACCGCAACGCTTCCCATAAAGAAATTATATGCTGGTTAGGCAGCATTAGCAGCTGCCTGAGCTGCCGGAGCTGCATCACCTGCATGTGCCCCCCCAGTAAAAGGGAGCTCGCTTTTCATTGCAGCCAGCATATGAATATCGAGGATAACAAAGTGTACAGCAACATTTTTGTCGCTCATAACCCAAAAAACCAGATACGTTCCAGACGAGGCAGCTTTTCGTGCAACTGTAATTCAATACGTCGCCGTGGACGACCCGTAGACAGGGGCACGGTCGCCCCAATCGAGAGGGAATAGGACCCCAACAAACTGAAAAAAGTTTCAAATTGCGTTCGGCGCAACTTGTTTTTGGGATAAACCGGTAGCTCACCGAGCCAGAGCTGGGCGTGGCCAGGACAAGGTATTCGTGAACCGACCGATTGTTGGACAGAGATTACATACAAGTTGTCTCGCAAAAAAAAAAAAACTGTTACAACATTTGAGATTTCCGCTTTTTTTCGGCATTAAGTAGGGTAGGAAGTGCGAAAATGGCCGGAGGGACAGAGAAAGAGAGCAAAAACATAAAAACGGAGCAACAAGAAAACAAAAACTAAAACGGAGCGCACAAAAATCACGCACATCCGAGCTACGAATCCTGTCGCAGCTGCGCGTGCATCCTGTGAAATGTTTGCGCAGGCGTACATTGAACTTTGCCTGGGTGTCCTGTTCCCAGTTCCCAATTCCCATTCTCTGCGCTCTGGCCTCTCCCTGGCTTGCAGGTAGGCCGCCGAACCAGACGTCTCGAGGACTCGGGCAGATGTTTCTCTGGCGCTGTCTTTGTCGCAGGTCAGTTGTCGTCTGGGCTAGCCTGGACTTGGCCCTTTATTTCATTATCCTGTCGCTGCTGTCCTGCTGACTCTGTTTAAGGGTTGTCCCTACGCATGTCAATAACTTCTTTTTTTTAAGGCAGGGAGAGCCTTTCAAACATTTGTTCGACGCTTTGTTTACACTACGAGCCGAGGCGCGTTTGTTTGATTAGAAGAAGTCATTAACACCGCGATAGTATAGCAGCTGTCGGCTTTAGTTTCGGGGCGTGGCAAGGCTGGAACCCATTAATGGACTGACAAAAGCAACTAGGAGTGACTGGGCTCAAATAAATTACAAAATGCAGTCAAATACATTCTATAACAAAGCTTTGTTTTACAGAAGAATTGGTTGATAATTTCAAAAACTTACATAAAGCCCTTTTATATTGTTTATTTTACAGATTTTCTGGATAGGTTTTGAAGTGTGATTTGCTATAATGTTTAGCTGCAGTCCCTGCTAGAGGCATAACGAATTAGCATGAGAGAGGATGCTGGTTCGAATCTCAGGCTAGTAAGCGAAAGTTTTTATCTATGTAGGGCTAACCCCGTTATCCAACACTAACATTGTTGTTTTTCAGTATATAAATAAAAGTATTTATTAAAACAAAGTATTTCAAATACCTTAAGTATTTCAGTAGCATTATTAGCTTGAATTTTCCAGCACTCATTTTAAAAGAGATAATCGCTTAAAGGCATATATTTTAAAAAAAAAAAAAAAACATTAAAAAATTATAACTATTTTGTTTCATATATCAAACACAATGTTAGTCTACGTTTTTTTAATGTATTTTACGATCCAATTAGAACTAAATATTTAGATATTTTTTTTTTAATTTAAAACAAATAAGATATGTTAAATCAATAAAGTTACCAAAATGTAAAGCTAGATCAAGATGAGAAAGTTTATAATCTAGAAAGAGCCTTATTAGTGGATAGTTGTTGCTCAAAAAGTCAAAATTTGTAACATCCCAAAATCTACACTAAATATTGGACACCACATGCCCAACTCTTGTTCCGGCTCACAGACTGTACATACCCCATACACCCACACATACGTAAAGGGTATGCTACATATTTATCTCTGAATTGCCAAAACTTAGTGACGCGTTGCCCGGCTAAAGAATAAAGAAAACAATAATAATAAAAAAGGAAACGAAACCAAAGAGTATGCCACAAAGAGAGCCGCCAATTCGGCTCGGAAGAGCGGTTGGCGGCAGGCGGGGGGCGGCGGGCGGCTTTGGCTCGTTGCATGACCAAAAGTTAACTTGAAAAATCGATTTTGCGAAATACTTGGCTCAATTGCAAATTCAACTTAAAGCTAAATAACTCACCTTTAATTAAGAAGTTGCAGCTGAATGTTTTCAAAATGCCGCTGGGCTCGTATGTTGCCTTGATAAAATTTCTTTTTAACAAATTCGCAATAGTTTGGGCTCATAGCACAGATGCAACAACAAACGGCGTACGTGACCGAGAACAGTGAGCGTTCACAATAGACCAGTATGCGGTTTATTTACAATAGATTAGCTCGCCCTGCTGCACATGCCTATGTGTGTGTGTGTGTTTGTGTATGTGCTGGGTTGTATGTGATTTGGGTTTATGTGTGGTTGTTGGTTTTTTACTGTCGCATTGCTTTAAAACAGCACACTTTTTGTTTTTGTGGCATCCAATTTGCAATTTTCGTCTTCTAATCAGTATCCATACACAACTACACCACAATTGGAAGAACGCGATCCGTCTCCGTCCTGTTGTCGTTGTCCATTGGCATTTCTGTGGCATATACTGCGTACGACATTTTTCATTTAGTTTCACACACTTGCACTTTACTAGATTCTATAGTTAATCACTTTCTTACAATGAACATAATACTAAATACACAAAAATTGCACATTTTTTTTGCTAAATTTAACAAAACACATTGAAAGAGTTAGAGCTGCACCATTGTCGATTAAACAATAGCATCGATAGTCGTGCGAGTACTTTTTAGCTGAGTAAATATATCGATGTTTCAGGCAAAAAAGCCTTGTCTGCTCTGGCCACACCGTTTGCACACGTTTTCATCTGTAGATGCAATCTGCATAAAATAACTTTAAAGGTGAGTTTACTTGCAATGATAAGTATATTGCATCAGCCCAAATCGGTTTTTTAATCGTCGTTGCGTACAACAACAGCTCAATTGAAGATACTAACAAGCAGCATGCCAGAACAGGAACAGCCAGGCACCGCCGAGACGCCAGCCGGTGATGGCGGCCCACCAAAGACGGCAAAACAATTGGAAAAGGAGGCTAAGAAAGCTGAGAAACTAGCCAAATTGCAGGCAAAGTTGGACAAAAAGGCGGCGGTTGCACCAGCAGCGGGTGAGAAGAAGGAGAAGCCCGAGGTAAGTGTCTGTGCCCCACAGTGTGCTAGGTTAAGTTTATTTTGTTGTTGCAACTGTGTTTGTAGCGTATTTACGCACCAGCATGACTCATTTAAACGTTGGCAATTCGCGTTTGTTTGTGCTCATTCCTGTCTAATTATTTTCGTGACACGCAAACATCGCCAAAAGTGAATGTCTGTGGAGTAATTGCGCTGCTATTGTTATACCCTGCGACCAATGAAATAGATCAATTGGGTGGGCTTAGTTCGTGCCTGTGTATGTCACAGTCTGAAAGAATATATATTTATCAACATAATGAGCATCGTAGGAAAGGGTGTCTGCTAGTCTACGTGATTGAGCCAAAAGTAAACCCAAATTAATTTTACAGAAAAGTGGCTATGCTTCACTATTGTTTTCCCCTGTAACCAAAAGCCAGTATATGGGGTATGCTTATTGTGAGTGTGCTTGCAACTTTTATTTTAGCTGTTAAAATGTGTGTGTAAAAAGGCTATGATAAATTCATACGAGTGAGCCCATTTTCAGGCCTTATATGCCTCAACAAGTCGGACTTACAGGGTATCTTCAACTCTACACTCTTCCATCATATTATTTGAATTGGTGAAAGTTATCGTTATGCTTTCTTTCTTACAGAAACGCACCAAAGAGGTAAAAGAGGCTGCAGTTTATACGGCCAACACAGCGCCTGGCGACAAGAAGGACATCAGTGGAGCCCTCCCAGATGCATACAGTCCACGCTATGTGGAGGCCCAGTGGTACAGCTGGTGGGAGAAGCAGGGCTTCTTTTCACCCGAATATGGCGTAAGCTAAATAAAGCATACCAAAGAAATTTTAGAGCAATTCCTAACGAGCTCTTCCTTAGCGTGATTCCATTGATGCACCCAATCCGAATGGTAAATTCATAATGGTTATACCGCCGCCAAATGTGACGGGTTCGCTGCATTTGGGTCATGCGCTGACCAATGCGATTGAGGACGCCATCACGCGCTATCAACGCATGAAGGGACGCACCACATTGTGGGTGCCCGGCTGTGATCATGCGGGCATTGCCACACAGGTGGTGGTGGAGAAGTTGCTGTGGCGCGATGAGGGCTTGTCAAGGCACGATCTGGGCCGTGAGAAGTTCATTGAACGCATCTGGAACTGGCGGCGCGAGAAGGGCGGTCGCATCTATGATCAGTTGAAGGCTTTGGGCTCCTCTTACGACTGGACGCGCGTGAACTTTACTATGGATCCGAAACTGTGCCGTGCCGTCACTGAGGCCTTCGTGCGCCTGCACGAACAGGGCGCCATTTATCGCAGCTCACGTTTGGTCAACTGGTCGTGCACGCTGCGGTCCGCCATATCAGACATTGAAGTGGACAAGGTGGAGCTGCCGGGACGCACGTTCCTGGCCATACCTGGCTACGAGGAGAAGGTGGAGTTTGGCGTGCTCATCAAGTTTGCCTACAAGGTGGAGGGTAGCAATGAGGAGATCATTGTGGCCACCACGCGCATTGAAACCATGTTGGGTGATACGGCTGTGGCTGTCCATCCAAAGGACAAACGCTATAAGCATTTGCATGGCAAGCATGTGGTGCATCCGTTCTGCGAACGCCGCCTGCCCATTGTGTGTGATGAGTTTGTGGACATGAATTTTGGAACAGGAGCAGTTAAAATTACACCCGCCCATGATCAAAATGACTACGAGGTGGGCAAACGCTGTAATCTGCCTTTTATTACCATCTTCAATGACGATGGCTTCATCATTGGCGACTATGGCGAGTTCACCGGCCTCAAGCGTTTCGATTGCCGAAAACAACTGCTGGAGCGGCTCAAGCAGTTAGGTCTTTATCGCGAGACGATCAACAATGCAATGGTGGTGCCCATTTGTAGTCGCTCCAAGGATGTGGTGGAGCCCCTCATCAAGCCGCAGTGGTATGTCAACTGCGCGGACATGGCTGCCGACGCCACAAAGGCTGTGCGCTCGGGTGAGCTAAAAATTGTGCCGGAGCATCACACAAAGACCTGGTATCACTGGATGGATGGCATACGCGACTGGTGTGTCTCCCGGCAGCTCTGGTGGGGTCATCGCATACCCGCCTACCATGTGAGCTTTAAGGAATCCAGCATTCAGCCTAGCACGGTCAGTAAAACAGGCAATTTTAGGCTTCATGGTAAATTTAACATGCATATCAATACTTTTATTAGTCTGAGGAAGAACAGTATTGGATTGTGGCACGCACTGAGCAGGAGGCTTTGAACAAGGCTTCCGAACGCTTTGGCCTGGATCCTAGCCTGATTTTGTTGAAACAGGACGAGGATGTGCTGGACACGTGGTTTAGTTCCGGCCTGTTTCCCTTTTCCGTGTTCGGTTGGCCAGACAACACGCCCGATTTGCAGGCTTTCTACCCCACCTCGCTGTTGGAGACGGGTCATGATATACTCTTCTTTTGGGTAGCACGCATGGTCTTCTTTGGCCAAAAGTTGCTGGGCAAACTGCCCTTCAAGGAGGTCTATTTGCATCCAATGGTGCGCGACGCACACGGACGCAAAATGTCCAAGTCGCTGGGCAATGTGATCGATCCAATGGACGTGATACGCGGTATTACACTAGAGGGTCTGCACGAGCAGCTGATTGGATCTAATCTCGATCCACGTGAGATTGAGAAGGCCAAGTTGGGTCAAAAGCAGGATTATCCACAGGGCATACCCGAATGCGGCTCGGATGCGCTGCGTTTTGCCTTGTGCGCTTACATCACCCAAGCGCGTGATATTAATCTGGACATCAATCGCGTCCAGGGCTATCGCTTCTTCTGCAACAAGCTCTGGAATGCTACCAAATTCGCGCTGCTCTACTTTAACGGCGAGGAACTGTACAATACGCAGCTCACGCTCACTGAGCATTCGAATAAAATGGACGCCTGGATTCTGTCCCGTTTGTCGGCTACCATTGAGACCTGCAATGCTGGCTTCGATACCTACGATTTTGCTGCCGTGACCAGCGCCTGTTATGCCTTCTGGCTGTACGATGTATGTGACGTGTATCTGGAGTGCCTGAAGCCCATCTTTCAGAGCTGCAGCGCCGAGCAGCAGGCGGCAGCTAGGCACACTTTGTATGTATGTTTGGATTATGGCCTGCGTCTGCTGTCGCCATTTATGCCCTTCATTACCGAGGAGCTGTTCCAGCGTCTACCGCGCGCTGACCGCACGCCCAGCATTTGCGTATCCAGTTATCCAAGTAAGTGATCAGCTGTACATACATTACCCAATTTTCTCTTATGGCTTTTCATTCACATCACATAGCCAACACAACCTGGCGCAACACGCAAGTTGAAGCGGATGTGGAATTCGTGCAAAAGGCAGCACGCGTGATACGGTCCGCGCGCTCCGATTACAATTTGCCCAACAAAACCAAGACGGAGGCTTATATTGTTTGCACAGATCCAGCGCCCAATTCTATACTTAAGCGTTATGCCAGCGATCTGTCCACCATTGCCTACTGCTCCACTGTGACGTTCGACAGTCCGCCGCCCGCTGGCTGCGCCATCCTCACCATCTCAGGGCAGTGTGAAGTGCATCTGCTCCTCAAGGGTCTGATTGAGGCCGACAAGGAGATTGCCAAGCTGCACAAGAAACGCGATCAACTGGAACAGACCGTCAGCAAGATAACGCAAGCGATTCAGGCATCCGACTATGCAACCAAGGTGCCAGCCGAGGTGCAAGCAGCCAATGAGACAAAGCTAACCGAATCCCGTACTGAAATCGAACGCATTGCTGCGGCCATCGAGACGCTGAAACTTATGTGAAGTAATCAATCCTGGACAGAATGAGCTGCAATATATTGATATTCTTTAAGACGCTTGACTATACTCGCTTAAAATCAGATAGCAAAAAAAGCTAGAATGCATTTTTGTTGCTTTAAACATTATTAACTAATAGCTACAATTTATAAAATATGAGCTAATTTATTAAATGCAACACAGGAATTTTTAAAACTGTTTGTCTTGATCTGATACTCGATATATGTTCACTTAAAATAAACGCAAACATTATCTTAAAACACCCACTGAACTGCAAATTAATTTATAAATGTCGCCCTTCTATGCAATTCTCACAAAAGCAAGTTAAGGATTTTTTTTTTGTGTTAATAATTTAATAAATTTTGTGTATGATCATAACCTTTTTTTATTTACTCTCTCCCTCTCTTTCTTCCTGTTTTTGTCATTTTTTCTGCTTTTACTCTGTGTCTCTGTTAAAGGTATTCAGACCTGAGCACGTTTTATCTACTAGTTGGTCCAAAAAAAATTAATTAGTTATTGTAAATAAAAAATAAGTTTAATTGGATTTTATTATGATATTTATTGAGTATAGTTATATTTTTGGCCGGAGAAGCATATGCCGCAGGCCTAATTGATTTGATAATAATTTGATAATCTCGAAAATTCAATAAAAGAGCGAGTGCAGCTCCCAAATATTTGAGGCATAGGCCTGCCTGTTGGAGAGTGCAGGACAGTCGCAATGTCCTGTTGCTCTTAGCTTGAAGTGCTCGATACACCTGATGAGTTTTCAATGATAGTAAATCCTGGATACGGTATGATCCATGTGGTCTTCGGGACCAGGCTCTAGGAACTTGTCTGCTCTCACTGGAAAACATTCAACTTGTTTGATGCGATTCAATATGGTCCCAGCTGCTCGGGATCATTAGGTATATCTGTAAATGATGTGACAAATTTCTATGGGGACTGATTAAAATACGCAAATAAATACTTTTAAGGTTTATCCGATTAATGCTTCAGGACTTAGCTCTCGATATTAGCCTTATTAATATTATTGCTGAAACTTTTAAGAATATAATCTGGAAAAATATTCATTAAAATCAATGGTTTATTCATTCGGCTACAGTCCTTAAAGCCTTGCTTGGGGAATTAATATTCCGAAAATACCTCAAGACTATGGCTCGGTTTCAGCGCTATTTGCAGGCTGTACCGAGACCTTAGCTAGATGCTGCAATGCCTGTGGTGTAAATGGAAGAGAAACCCTCGATATTTGTCCCATTTAACCAACGGGCGTGACAGCATCCATTGCCCAGCTGGCACCCGCGTGGAGGGTTTAGTCTGAGGATTTTTGCCAGCCAACCCATTTATCCCAAATAAAACGCAGGGTCGAAAATAATATAAGCTTCTACACCCAAAACTAGTTGCCCTACATTTCAGAACCGAGAGATAAAAGAAATTTCGTGACTTTAGAAAACATATCGCAGGTTTTCAAAGACCAATGCGATTGATTTCCAAATAACTCACATTTAAATAAAGTTTTTTTGTTTAAATAAAAGAATCTTAGATATAATAATCAAATAATAATGTTTTTGGTGAAAATTGTAAGCTGTCTAGAATTACGAGTAGTTAACTTAATTTATAGGGTACTTCATAGTTGAGCACAAAAATCCACAAAATTTGCGAGGGAAGCAAATTCGGCAGCTGAGCGTAAACGACTACAAAATACTCTATAAAATTTCTTAAATGTAGCTTAAAACTGAGCTAGTAAACATATTCAATCAAGATATTTTTAATTTTAGATGGGATTGAAATTCAGTTTTTAAAATTTCAGAATTCTAAAAAATCCCAATTTGGTGAATCTAGGTTTTTTAGACGGACAAGTGAACGGAAAACCGTTTTATATTTAATTTAAAAATAAGATCTTGAACAGATCTAAAAAAAACTAAACTAAGCTATGCTCACATAGAGGCAAGAGTATGTTACACGGAATAGAGCCTTACCGGGAGCGCATTCAACAGTTCCAGATTGTACAAGACATACCTCAGGGGCCTATTTAACATGCATGTTAAAAATGAGTTAACTTACAATCGAACTATAATTTCGACCCACCTCAGCTGGTGCACCACCAATGCCGCCCATGGAGGCAGAGAGCAGCAGCAAAACGATGGCAACTTCCATTTTTCCAAATGGAGCTAGGATATACATGTTGGTATATATATACTATGTATATCTCTCTCGATTTCTCAGTAGAGCACAATGGGGAAAAACGTTGCAGACAGTCCACTACACAGTGTAGAGAAGAACTGCGGAATTTCTATAGAATGCCGCACATTTTATACCACTTTTCTCGCCCAATTAACTGAAACAGGGTGCCGGCGACAATATGGCCAACGGGCAGAGCGATTAGAGCCAACCGCAGAGTGGTAGCACCCCATACAAAACGAAGTGGGCTGCGTTTTCCTTTATGCCGCAGTTGCACCATATTTCAAATAATTTGTGGTAAATACTCCAGCAAACAGAAAGTGAGTGCGTCTGCTCAAGATTTAAACAAACATACGCACATTAGGGGCATATGTTCAATTTGATTACGTGTGCAGCGACCTTCTTGTTGGGGCTACTGTTTTCCAGGCTATTAATAGATTTGTTTGAGGTTATGTTAGGCTCCACATAACCCAACGTGGTAAACCCCAATTTAAACAATAAGCACTGGGCAACATATCAATGACAATTGTTTTTCTGTTTGAGTGGCAGAATGGGGCTTAGATGAAATTTACTTTACATGTTAGTTTTTTTCCAATTTAAGTATTTTGTAACAAATTTTTAGAAAAATTAATATCTGGCAATAATTATATATAAAACATATTTCAGAAGAAAACAACACTTGCTATTAAAATACAGTTTTTTAAGTCCTCAAATCTATATAAATTTAAGATATCTTCTCATCTCGAGGGACTAGTTGGGACTCTTGCCTTGATAGCTCTTACTTGCTTATATGTATCTATATACACACATATTTTCTTCAAGATATTAAAGCAGGTTTTTAAAAATGATCAAAAAATAATCATATATATTTTTAAATAGATATAGACCTTTTAAACTATGATAATTTTTGGATGATGAAACGTTATGAAAAAGTCTATTTTTTTTGGGAAAAAATATCGTTTATCGTTTTATTTTGTTAATAAATACACCAAGCAAATCTCCAAACTCAAATCCAATTGGTCTCGAATTGAGCTATAAGAGAACGTTTAAGTTGGTTTTGTATTGCGCCTACCAGGTGAGGCGTGTGGCATGGTCCGTCTTGCGCTTGGACATTTTAATGTAGCCCAGAAACTGCAGCTCGGCGACAGCGCGGGTGAAGCGTGCTCTGCGTATATAAAGTCAAATCAATATAAATACATATATATTTATATTTAAATATACACTCACTGAATCTGCGGATCGATCTGCTCCTGTGGCACTTCCTCCTGCTCATCGCCGGCGCGCAGCACGGAACGAAACGCCTGCAGCCAATCGAAGAGGTTAATCATGCGACCGCACTCTAAATGCAGTTTGTAGAGCACCGACAGATCGGGCATGGTGCTGACCAGTTGCGATTGCTCCTGCAGCTCACAGCACTTGCATTGCATGTAGAAATGTGGATTATTGAGCGCCGTGTGCAGTGCAGCACGAGGTGCTCCAATGATGTTGCGGCGCACCGTCGATATGTCGCTGAATACGTACAGTTCGTGCAGCGGTGGTGCATGCTGCAGCGGACGCAGATGGGCCAGCACCAGATGCGTCTCAATGTGCGACAATATATTGTTAAGAGCACGCGCAAACTCTGACGTCGACTGCTGTTTGTCCTGTTTGCTGCGCTGCAGCAGTTGTGCCTTTAGTTCATGACGCGAGGCCACCTGCTTGAGATCGGTCAAAGTGCGTGCATCTGTTGATGCTGTGGATTCGGTGGCTGGTGTGGGCAGCTCCATTGTGGCTAGTTCGACATCGTTGAGCAGCTTCTTGAGCGACTGCAGTTTGGCGCGCATTACATCTGCACAGGCCTCGCCCAGTTCCAGCGGAGCTATCTGCTCGCCGAGAAACTGTTCGGTGCGGTCAATGCATTTGGCGAGCTTGCCTACGAATTCCTCCTTGGACATAAAACTAAGCATTTGCCAACATTCCTTGTACTCTGGCTGCTGTTGGATCGGTTTGTTCAAGCAGTTTACATAGAGCTCACGCCGCAGCTTGCCCAGCGGACAGCGTGGCAGATCGCCCACGAGCTCCGTGAAGAACTCCAAGCAGCAGCGAAAGAGCATAAAGTGCAGCAGACAGTCACGCAACAGCTGCGGCAGCTTCTTCTTCAGGTAATCATCGTCGGTAAGCACGGCTATAATGCGCTTACAATCGTTGATCTGCTCCACATAAGGACGAAAAGAGGGCAGACGCCTAATGGTCTCCATGTCATCGTGCGTCAACTGTTTAATGCGACCCAGAGCCTGGCTGTAGCTGGTGCATAGCGCGAAGGCATTGCCCGCAAAGTAATGCTCCATGAGGCAGTACTTGAAGCCCTGTATAAAGCCGTGTATGGAGAAATCATAGTAAAGAAATATGTGGGTCAGAAACTTGAAAGCCTTGCCGGACAAATGGAAGGCATACTTGGGCGATAGCAGCACCTGGTCGAGCAGCTAAAAAGAAAAAGTATAACATGTAAAAGTTTATAGCTGCATGGAATTCAAGATATGTGCGCACCTCGTTCAGGCCCGTGGGCGCCGGTTGAGTCTGGAACACACGCAGCTTGATCTTGCTACTGACATGATAGGGCAGCGTACCGTGCACCGCCGTCATGGCAGTGGCCACGCCCAGCACTAGCACAAAGGGCAATCGGCCAGTCTGAGCGCTGAGTATAAGTATGAAATCCTGCAGCACGCTGGCGTTAAAGCACTCAAAATCGGGCAGAATAATGACCAGAGCGCGCCGCTTATCCACATCACCAAAGTTGTTGGCATACCAAGCGTTCAGCTGCTTCATGGTGCATTGAGTGCGACGAAGACGCTTGCGATCGCGCTCACGCTCGTCCTCTGCGTCCTCCGGATCCACCAATTCCGACTGATCATCCATTAAGCTGTACACCATGGACTCCACAGCAGCTTTTAATGTGGCACAATCGCGTGATTGCAGCACACAGACACGAGCCGCTTGTTCCGCATGCAGGCGCTGCGTCAGCGTCTCAAATTGCTTTAGATGATCGGGCTGATTGATGCCTGTCAGCAACGCCGCTGTGGGCAGCATTTCCGTGTTGTCCATGTTGGAAGCGCCCTCGCCGGTCACAAACTCTACCAGTTGCTCCAGTGTGCGCGCGTTGCTAGCCATTTGCAGCTGCACAATGTGGCAGTGCAGCTGATTCCAGCATTCGGTGTATGCGGCATAGAAGGGCTGCGTGGTGATCTCCTTGCCAAGTAGGCTGCTAGTTGCCTCTGTGCGTTTGCGTTTGCTAGGCGTTTTTTTATTGGCGCGTGTCGCTCCATTCTTATAGACGAAACAGCCCTAATCACAGATTTCAAGTGTTTTCAATTTATATTTGGTTTTCAAATTCGTTCGCTTACCTTTGAAACAGATATGGTTGGATCCATGGCTGTTGCTTAACTAGGCGCTGCACTGTGGTGTGTGACGTTGCTTAATACACAAATAATTGTTTATGTCAGCTTTGTGCCAAATAAAGTTTATTAGCAGCAATATTAACAGCAACAACAACGGCACAAAACAATATGAAAACAGCTGCAGCGCGCCAAATTTCGAAACGTGTGAAGTTGGCTGCGCCGTCAAAAAGTGTTACCCATCAAGTGCGAGCAATTTACATTTTTTATTTAACAGACCGCGTAAGTTTAAACAAAAGCTTTGAAATTTTAAAACGACACTTATGCCTCCACATCGACTTGAATAGCGTCGGCTATAACCATTTTTGCCTGCGCTGTTGTGCGCTTCAAATGCTGATCCACTACAAAAATATTTGTACTATTTCTGTGTGTATCGCACACATCAGACCACTTTGGTGCCAATTGAAAAGTAAATAGATACATAAGCAAAAAATCGTAGAACAATATAAGCGCCGCCAAAAGATAGTCCTTGTCTCGAATTTCAGCAAACCGTCCACCATTGATAATTTGAGCGTGGTACATAATAAACTGTAAAATACAATTAATAAGTAGACAATTTGACAACAGGTAAATTGAAAGTTGCGTACGGTCACAATGCTAAAAACAATAAAGGCACGATACACAAAAAACGAATAAGGCACATTCGCAACTAAGTAGAGCATTAGAAAATACATGGCACCAATAATGCATATAATTCCAAGTATAACAAGTACTACAATATCCAAAGTTAAGTCACGCTGCAAATGAATGAATTAAGATGTACGGTAAGAGCATAAAAATATGTTGAATAGTCGTTGCTTACTGGTATAAAAGAGCCAAGTACAAGGAAGATTACAAGTACAACGGTCCATATAAGGAAGCTCACTAATAAGTGGTACTGATAATGGCGCACAACCAACGATGTAACGCCAACGACAACGCATTCAAACTGTAAACCAAAAATTAGCAATCAGTTGGTGATGAATCGCGACTCACTATTATAAAAGCCAATATCCAATTGATGGGTGTAAAGAAGCGAAGATCCTCGAAGAAAATGAATAACATGATCAGCACTAAGCTCAATACAAAGAATATAATGCCAACCCAATAATTTGAGGTAAAATATTTATTTGTGGCACCACTGCGAAAAGTATGCGAGTTAGTTGAATGTTGCTAATATAAACAATAGTTACTTACAGTAAATGAAATAGATACCATTGCAACAGGGCCAGAATGAGAAATACTGCTGTCACTGCATATGTAATGCACGCAAACCTTTGACGTTCGAGTTTGTAATAATACGGACGCGTTTCTCTGTGGTCAGCCATTGCATTTTTTATTTGTGTGTATTTAAATTAGTTTGTTATTGTGTATTTGAATGCCGGCTGTGTGTATTATGACAGTTAGAGCTATGTTTGTTGCATTTCAAACTGGCTCGCTACAAGTTAAAGTGATGCCCATAAACGCAGAGCTGCTTTGACCCTGTCTACTAGATTGTGCTCTTAACAACACTGGTCGAATTTCGCGCATTTAATCTGCTGCATTTTATAAAATAATGTACATGGTTTATATAAAATGTTGAGCGACGAACTCGATATTTACGATGATTTGGATGAATTTCAAGAAGCTGAAAATAAGGTGAGCGTTGTTGCGTGGTAAACTAAATGAGACTAATTCGATTTGCTGCCAGAAATCCAAAGAATTGGAGGCCTGCGAGGCAAAATATGATGCCGCGCAGCTGGAAATTGCAAATTTGCAAGCGCAAAACAAAGCACTTGCCAAGAAAATTAAGACAATGGAGGTGAATTTCCAAAACCTGCTCGATACGGCTAAGGCGGAAATCAAGCGCAAGGATGCACAAATAACGCAGCTGCGCAAGGAGTAAGTAGCTCTGTCAAAAGCCACAATAACATATATACATATATAAAATTATATGTATGTTTATTTTTAAATAGGAAAGATGATATATGCTTCAGACGCAAGCGTGCACCCAATTTGGGGCAGCCCAACTCCCAGACACAACCTTTAGACGAGCTGCAACATCAGCAACACAAACGCTTCAAACGCGTGGAAATGTCGGACGTGAAAGCTGAAATTGCCATCGACAACAATAACGAAAACTGCGATGTGAAAATGAAACATCTTACACAACAGCACGTACCCGTAAGACGATCTATTAGCCGGGAGGCTGGCCCCGAGAAAATGGCGCAACACAAGCGAGACAAGCCATTTGACTCGGACGCAGAGCGTCAGCGCTCAGCTGATGTGAGGAATCCGCAGGAAAGATTACGAGATCGGGATCGAGAACGAGAACGAGATCGGGATCGAGAACGAGAACGAGATCAAGATCGTAATAGAGATAGAAGTCGACGTCGAAGTCGTAGTCGCAGTCGAGAGCGCTGCCGCAGTCGGGATCGTTATAGAAGCAACAGCCAGAGGCACAGCTCAAGGAACAGGGATCTAAAAAGAAGTCGGCGGAGTCGGTCGCGTTCACGTTCGCGTTCTACCCATAAGAATAGCAGCAGGAGCGGGTATGTTTGCAACGTTCGCATTTATTACCAGCAATATTTCCCTGCTTATAAAGCTATATATCTCGGTTTCAGTAAACATAAAAGCACACGGGAAACTGAAAGAAAACACCGTACCAAATCCTCTACACATGACCACAAACCAAAAACCATGGAAGATCTCTTTGGCAGCACGCCCAAGCACCAAAGCCCAGCGACGACAACAAATGCAGGCAGCAGCAATGTGGACAGTGAAAAAGTATTCCAGAACCTTATGGCAAATATGGAACCGCTAACGCCACAAGAGCTGTACACGCCGGAAAGCCAAATCGAAGCAAGACTACAGCAAACAAGCAGCGGAAAATCTGGAAAATATAAGCAACAATTAGCCGAAAATATAAACACATATTTTGTATGCAATGTTGAAAGTAAGGACATGGAACAGAAATTTGCAAGGGATGAGGAACAACTGGATAATCAAGTTGTCGCGAAACCAAAAAACCCATTGCCTAGTCCGCATTTTAAGCCCTTGCTAAATGCAGAAAATACAAAACAAAATCTTCAAAATGCTGTAAAAGTTGAGTTCGTAAATGAAGTAGCTAATGAAACAAATCAGGGACAGGATGCAAATGATGAAGAGCAGTCAGTTCATGAGGATAACATGGATAACATAGAATCTCAGCAGAACATGTCGGGCACAGACAAAGCGCAGTTAACTGCTCAGGATTTGTTGGATGCAGAAGAAATAATTAATAAAGTGCATAATACAAACGATCAACAACACATTCCGGGCCTGGATTTTATAGCCGAAGATCAGTTCAAAAGAGAATTGGATGACGGTCAAACCAATCTACACATTCCGGGCCTGGATTTGGTTGATAATGAGACACTCATAAACGATGTGGATAATGGAAAAGCAAATGAGCAAATTCCCGGGCTAGACTTTAAGGAGGAATTAATTACGGAATTGGATACGAAAATGCACGATAATGCTCCTGCTCAGGATTTGAAGGCCATAAATAAAGTGGATACAAAACCACATTTATACATACCAGGCCTGGATTTGATGGATGAAGAGGCCACCATAAGTAACATGGACCCGAGAACGCAGGAATACATGCCGGGTCTGAATATTTCCATTGAAGAGGAAGCAACAAAAAATGCAGTGGCAAAAACACATGAAAATATACTGGATATGGATTTTGTAATACAAGAGGATCTAACACGAGAGGTGGCTAATATGAAAGCAAATGAGCATATATCTGTGCTGGACCTAAAGAGTGATTTGGAAGTAACTAAAGCAGTTGTTGCAGAACCACATGAATATATACCCGGACTGGACTTTACTACTGCAGAGAAAATAGCGGGCGATGTAGATACTGAAGCACACAATTGTTTGGGCTTTGCAGAGGAACAGGGGCTACCAAGCGATGTGGATAAAACAAAAACAAACACAACTGATAATCAAGACTGTGCACCAGCTGAGGAACTGAAAGATAGCACGAATAAGATCTCGACTGGGAATGAAACCGAAAATATAGAAGCAAAAGGCGAAAGGAGCGATGCACCAAGTGAGCACCATAGGGAAAATCAGTTAAGGGAAAGCAATGACAACAGGGAATCATCTGATGATGATGCTCAGGAAGGCGAACGGAGCGACAATTCGACTGCAAACAATGCACCAAGTAAGCACCAAAGGGAAAATCAGATAAGGGAAAGCAATGACAACACGGAATCATCTGATGATGATGCTCAGGAAGGCGAACGGTGCGACAATTCGACAGCAAACAATGCACCAAGTGAGCACCATAGGGAAAGTCAGTTAAGGGAAAGCAATGACAACAGGGAATCATCTGATGATGATGCTCAGGAAGGCGAACGGAGCGACAATTCGACTGCAAACAATGCACCAAGTAAGCACCAAAGGGAAAATCAGATAAGGGAAAGCAATGAGAACACGGAATCATCTGATGATGATGCTCAGGAACCAGAGCAAGCGAAAATTGAGGACCATAGAGAAAAACAGTTAGTGGAGAGCAACCAATACATGGAATCATCTGATGATGATTCTCAGGAGCTAGAGCAACCGAAATGTGAGGATCCTAGGGAAAGTCAATTAACGGAAGGCCATGACGACATGGAATCATCAGAAGATAATGGTCAGGAACTAGAGCAAACGAAAAGTGAAGACAACAGGGAAAATCAGTTAGGGGAAAGCAATGACAACATGGATTCTTTAGATGATGATGCTCAAGAACTAGAGGAATCATCATCTGATGATGATGATGATGATCATGAACTGGAGCAAGCGAAAAGTGAGGACCAAATGGAAAATCAGTTAATGGAAAGCAATCAAAACTCAGAATCATCCGATTTTCAAGAAATAGATGCAGCTGCAAAGCCAACATTAAGCGAGCCCACAACGCCTCCCAGCCAGGACTCCAACTATTGTCAATTAGATCAATTACCAGCACAGGCAGAGAACATGGTTACACCCAAGCGTCCAGTCCGTGGCATGAAAAGCATACAAATAATTGAGGACATACGCTTGCCCGTCATGATGGATATTGAGAATCTTGCAGTTAAAGTAGATGGAACAAGCGAGGAGCACAGCTTGAAACAAACAGACGAGCTGTCCAATGCACATGATGTTACTGAGCAAATGCCAGGGCTGAATTTTAATGTCGACACATTAACGCAGCCAGCATCGGAGATTGAAGGAGAGTCTCAGCTGCAGTTCATCACAGTTAATCAAAATGAACGCAACTCGAAAATTGTGGCAGTTAATACGACAATCACGCCCAAGCTGACAGTCGTTGCAGCTACAGTTATGTACGCCCAGCCGGATTCAACCAAGATTGATCACACCGAGGACGATGCTGCACTCGAGGCAGTCATGAATGAGTTAATACCAGATAAACAGCAGGCAATCACATTGGACGAAAGCTATCCGAATTTGAGCCTAGAAACGGATACCATTGAGCTGGCATTGAAGCAGCTGCATCAGCAATCCCAAACCGATGAGCAGCCGGACGAAACAGCTGTAACGTCCACATCCATGAAGTTGCCGCAAACCCCCAAACAGGATCTTATCCAGATACTTATGCAATCGCCATTGCAGTCGACAGCTGCGTGCACGACGCGAAACACTCCTGCAAAAGTGAGGGTCAGAATAAAGAAACTCGAAGCACGGACAACCAGCAAAAAAAGAAGCAACAATGAGGCCTGCAGCGCTGCGCCGGAAGATTCAAAAGAAACGCCGCTAAAAAAACGTAGAGTAGATGTTAACGATGGCGACACAGTGAATACCGCCGATCCAATTGTGCCCCAAACGCCACCAGAAACAGCCTTAACTACGGAGGCCTCGCAGTTGCATGTGACCATTGATGAGACCTTCAATGCCAGCACAATGGAGCAGAGCCACTGCCAGAACAGCAACGACTCTTCTATGGTGACCAAACGCTGCTCTCTGGGCAACAGCGACTATCAATTCGAGCGGATCAATGATGAGGTTGTGTTACGCGTCACACGTCGTCGACGACGCCGACCAGCAGCAGCAGCTGCACCAGCTGCCAATCGGGAGTCATAAATACTATATATCATAATGGTTCACACTAGTAAGATATCTGGCTATATGCTTACTTAAGCTATGGGGATGTTATATATATACATACATATTCTATGTAACTACAAGGAAAACTTATCAAAACATAACACAATATTCTTAAATTATCTACTTAGTTTTTAACAGCATGTAAAAATTGTGATTTTAGATAATAACACTTAATAGTATTTGATGTTTAATAATAAAAAATATACGTCTGGATATAACACAATGAATCCTTTTAAATTATTAAAAAAATATATTGTATGCCAAGTTTTATTATTTTATTGCTCGATCAATATTATTGCCCAGCCTTTAAATCGGTAAATAGTTACTTTAAATATCGCAAATTGTTATTTTAAAATATTCATTTTATTTTTTTAATTGAAATTAACAACAAAAAATTAGGTCTAACGATTTTTAAATTCGATCATTTTTGCTATCGTATTTAATAATTGTTTAGTATTTTTGGTGTCATGAAGTATCGAATAATATCGTTATCGATAACAAGGCTTTATACATAGTGCGGTACTATCGATAATTTTAAAGCATAAATAAATTAACTATTAGGCCTGTTTTGCTTTCTCCTCGCCCAGAAGGAAGCGCCGTACAATGGACAGCTTGAAAATGGGCACCGATAACATGGCACCCAGACAGGCGCCAATCCAGTAGACGATGATGTGCTCCAGATTGCTGTGTCCGCGACAGCCCCACTTGAGAGCCGTGGCCAGCACCGGATTAAAGTAGCCGCCAGAAAAGTTAAAGGCTGTAAGCAGGGCATAATTAAAAGCGTAAACTTTTTGAGAGGACATGGCAGCAGTCGGTAGCCACGTTTCCGGCGGGCGAGTACTTACCTGCGACCACCAGGCTGGTGCCGATAAACGAATCAATATAACTGCTAAACCTTGGCTCCTGCACGCTAATTGTTTTCGAGGCCAGGCGGCACAAAAGTGTGGCCACGCCCTCGATGGCAGCACCCACATAGGGGCTAACCTGCAAATCGGCATTGCACTCCTCGAAGGCACGGCCCTTGTGCGTCTCGGCGAATTCCAGCCACCAGAAGACCTGGACAATGCGATACACACAACAGCCGCCCATTAGCTCTGCCCAGGTGCGCAGCGCCATCTCCTTAAAGCTGGTGCGTCCCTCCAGCACGTCCTCCATGTGTGTGTACGGACAGGCGGAGGCATCGCCCCATACCTTGCCCCACCAAATGGTCAGCAGGAACAAAAATATGGCATAGGTGGCCACGCCAAAGTTATCGGCCACTGCATATGCTCCAATTCGTAAATCTTCTATTAAAGCGGGCACAGCTCCACTTACCGATGATCAGCTCAAAGCAACAGGCGCACAGTTCCGCCGCGGCAATCGCCTCGTTCATCAGTACGGGCACAATGCCTTCCTGGCTGAGCAGACGACGGCTCACCCGGCGCGCAATCTGTGCCGCAATGCAGCAGCCGACCATGAAGCCAGCGCTTATGCCCAGCGATGTCATCGACATACTGCCGCACCTTAAATCAGAAATTGAAATATGGAAACTCGTTCTTCGAGCAGATGAGGAAAACCGTTTCTTGTGGCAGATATTCAAATTAAATTGCGACAAATTGATAATTTTGATTTGTATTTAAAACAGTTCCAAATCGCAAATTGGACGTATTGTAAGTAATTTAATTTCGAAGTATGAATATGTATTTATATCATAAAAACAGATCAGATGGATATCATGAGATACCCAATGAGATGAGATACTAAAAGACACCTAAAATCTTGGAGAACATCCTTTAATTTCTGGAAAATGCCAATTTCTGAACGTTTTTCTATCCAAGCGTGCACTGTATTTTGTTGTTATTGTATTAACACATATATATATTTATTTACATGTTGCACTTGTGCGCATTTCGGGTAAAGAAATTACGCACACACAAACATTGAAAAAAAACTATTTTCGAAATCGCAGCACGCCAAAATTGTGCTAAAAATATGTACAGCTTGTTAAACAACACACGAAAACATCAAATTGTCACTAAACATCGATCTATGTTTTATTGAATTGCATTTGTATTCAAAATTGATTAGCCGAATTGTTATTTAACCGTTTTTGGCACTTGAAAATTAAGTTAAGGAACATTATTATTATTTTCTTTAGCACCAATTGGTTAGAGTTATTAGACTGTTGTTTTTTGGTGTTCGCCAAAAACTTAAATTTTATAAAATATTTGCATGCTCTTAAATATAATAGAAATCATATATTTAAACGAAATACATACTATGTAAATTAGTTTTGTAACTGAATAAAAGCGACCGGCACAAGATCGTAAATGCAACAACGAGCTGTCGTCGTTGTCGACTCGGACTGAACAAGAATTTGATTGCTTTGGACAGTTTCGCTCATCTGGTCGCGTCTATTATTAAACAAATGCCTGGCGCTCAATGCTCAATGTACTCAAAAATCTATGCGCATTCTCAAAAGCTTAGATACAAATTTAAGTGAGAGCTTATTTCACGATCACCAACATTCTCGCTGTTAAGCATTCTCAGCATTTGCCAGTCAGCTGTCCTTTGCGATTTCTTATGAGTGTTTATTTAAAAAAAAATTGTTAACATGCACATTAGTTTATGTTAAGTTGATTTAAATTAAATAAAAACGTTATAATTGGAAACAAAGTGTCAAGCAGTGTGACCAGCTGCAGCTAAAAAACATATCGATAACATCTTATCGCCATTTTGAGTCAAACGTGCCATGCTCAACAGTGAGCGCAGTGTTTATCTAACAGTCACACAACAAGTGCGTTCTTTGGGTTTTTATAAACAAAAACATATATTTACAGCGATTTAGTAACATAGAACAATTGTTTTGCAGTGCTGCAACGATTGTGCAGGCCACAAATTCTCAAATTTCCACTGTCATATTGTGTGGGGAGCAGTCGGCGATATGCATCAACACAAGCTGTCACACAACCTGTAACGTCAACAACAACAACAACGAAAACAGGGAAATCATCTGCTTTGGATGCCGGCTTTACGGAATGGCGCCCCATCTATAGATTGCCATTAATACGTCTAGTAGCTGCCTTTAATAGGCTCAAGATCTATCAGGCTTTTGTCACAGTGGCTGGAACGCCGGTGGCCATTGCCCTGGAGAGTGCTGGTCAAGTGTCAGGTGATGTGCTGGGCATTTATGCAGCCATTGGTGTTTCGGGTCTGATGACGCTCTCACTGGCCAGCTATGTGTCCACCAATATAATTGGTTTCATCTACATCAACGATCATCAGGATCAGTTGAAGCTGGCCTATGTGGACTTCTGGGGACGCCGCAAGGAACTGCTGGTCGATATTGAAGATTTGCTACCGGACTGGGAGCCAAAGAGCCGCAGGCGTCTTGGCTTTTATCAACCAATTTGCCTGCGTACCGATAAGAAGCAGCGTTACAAGTTGCTCCATCGTTTCGGGGTCATCACTGATCCGCTTTTATTTGAGGGTCTGTTTGGGCAATAATATTTGCTTATAGTTATTTTTTTAGTAAATTGTAAATATTCATTGGCATTTCAATTATAAAAAATACATATTTTTAATATAGCTTACAATTAAAACTCAATGGGTCAAGGTGATCTTAAAATAATTTAAAAATCGGTTTCATCTGCATAGCATAAAGCTAAACCAAATAATCTTCTCTGATATGAAAATATTAATATCGAGTATTGGAAACAAAAACAAATACGCGTGCAGACTACTTTTGGTTAAGATTCGTATTATATATAAAACTAAGTACAAAATTTGGTGCCAGGTTCCCTATAAAAAGCAATTCTCTAATTAACTACTAGTGCTTTGTACTAGATGGATAATGCATGCTCTACATATGCCTAATCACATTATGGACTCGTGTTGTTGACTGTTTGTGGATGTGGAATTGTTCGTAATATTCGAAAGTGGACGCGTCTTGTTGCCCAAGGCAATTGCCTCATCGACCTGTGGAAGAGATAGTTCATATTAAAATATTTCCTATAGAGAGTTTATATTTTCTGAATCTACCGTATCTGGCAGCTTCTTGTGAAAGGTTTCCGGCAGCAGCAGCGATAGAAATCCTGCCAGCATAGATGCAGTGCCGAATAGCAGCAAGGGCAACGGCTCATAATAGTCGCCCTAAAAGGCATAAAACAATTAAATAAATAATATGTAAATAATATGTAATATATATACCAGTAGTGGAACAAAGGGCGCCAGCATGGCACCAAAACGTGCAAATGTCGACATGACGCCAACGCCGCCGCTGCGTATGACCTGAAATGAAATTGCAATTTTAACAGAATAATAATATGGAAATTTTGTATTTATTTCACCAACCGTTGGCATCATTTCAGCTGTGTAGGTATAAATGACCGCAAACGATGAGGTAATGCCCAGTTTACCCATTAAAAATAGTGTAACGATCAGCCAATTGGCACCTGTTGAATATTACATGGAACTATTTCTATTAAGTGTGTTTGTAATAAGACCAAAATAAACAAACATCGAGCCATAAGACACCATTTAAATATAAAGAACTGTCAAAGTTTGTTAGAACTGTTTTCAGATCTAATATATTGTGAAGTAAAAAACGGGCTTTTCAAATACAGTGAAATAACTTTTAAGTGGACATCGACAGTAAGTGTTTGCGTCCTGCATGGGAAAAAGATTACAAAGTAATATCACAATGTACAAGTATTTTAAATTACTAGCTACAGATGTTGGCACCAATTCCATTTTGGTTTAAAAAATCTCAAAAATCACGAGTTTTCAATGGGTTCAGGGTTTAAAAATAGCGTTCGCCCAACGACGGGCTCTTCATAGCAAAAAAAATACTAATGGGATGACTAAGGGCTAAGGTTGCTGTTGGTATTAAGTACATTTTTCACTGTACATATAAAATTTAAATTTGTAATATAATGATTACGTTCTATATCCACTTGCAAATCTAAATGACTCTTATGTTTATTTAATTTGTACAAATCTTAAAGGCACTTTACGTTCTCTCATATCAGTATAAACTATGTAGGCATGCATAGAAAGTTAAGATTTAGTTTATTACAGATGTTAATGACTTATATGATGACAATTTGATGACATACCCGTTGTCAAATAGCCGCTGGCAGCGCATGTGATGGCGCAGAGCAGCAGCGAGCCGGATAATGCCAGACGTCGTCCCAGTTTGCGTAGACACAACTATTTTTGGTTCGTCAATTATAGAAGAATAAGTGTTATTGTAATGCGAATATATATATATATATATGTATATATATGACATTGAAAACGTACCCAGGCCAAACTATAACCAGGTATTTCGATGAGGCAGACCAAAGCAAAATTCAAATATTTGTTGCCACTGAGATTGGTCGAGTTCAGTGAGAGTCCATAGAAGACAATGGCATTGACAGCCCTGCAAGTGGACACATTACGATTTTGAAAATTAAACTAAACAGCTAAGTACTTACCATATAAATAGAAGGATCGTATAACGCCAAATGAGCTTGCTGGAGGTAAACACTTGCTTGACCGATGGCCAAATTTCGCGTTGCTGTTGCTGTATAAGCGGCTGCTTGCCAGGCGCGGTGTCTGCCGCATCCAATTGCTGCTGCTTGAAACTGGCCATCAGTTCCAGGGACAGCTCCCGTTGGTTAACATGCGCCGCTCGCCGTATGATGTTGCCCGCCTTCTCGTGCTCGTTGCGCGCCAGCAGCCAGCGCACCGACTCCGGCACCAGCCAGAAGTATACCACAAAGAACAGCGGCGGTATGGATAGAGCGTACTGCAATATCTTCCAGCTGGACAATAACCACGCAGCAAGGCCTAGCAGCGCCTCGCCCACCGCATAGAAGTAGTTCAACACAATGGAGGTCATTTCACGTTTGCGCGGTCCAACCATTTCGACGCCTATGATGAAGGCCAACGGATAGACGCCGGATGTGCCCACAGCATTTAGCAATGCAAAGACCAAAAAACTGGAATAGTCCCAGGCCAGCGCCTGGCCAATGCCCGTCACGCCCATAAATATGGTACAGAAGAGAAAGATGCGCTTGCGCCCAAAGCTGTAGAAATAAAAGAATTGTGAGTACCCTCAATGTTCGCATGGAAAATGTGATGTTTTTGAACTGAAGCTAATGGAATTGCGCTCTGAGCACCCGTAATGCCAGTTATCGATAATTTATGTGCATTCAAAAGCTGTTTTAATGTTGCCATATAGTCGTCAATGTGTTTTATTTCGCGCGCGTTAAAACAACTGTTTAACTAATCGCCAAACATTATATTCGCCCATTACTCACCGATCGGCCAGATAACCAAAGAGCGCAGTGCCGACCACCAGGCCGGCAAAGTGAGTGGTGCCTACAAAAGCCAGTTTCCATGCATTCTCCTTGCACGTGAGCTGCCAATCCTGCACAATGGTTTGCTCCCCAATCTCGTAAACAAACTCCCGACAGCGTTGCGGCTGTTGTGGCAAAAACAGCGAGGCGTTGCAAGTTAGCGACATGCCCCATTGTTGCACATAGCTCTCATTGGCTGCATAGCGCAAGCACGCGTCGCTTGGCGTAAAGTAGCCATGTTTGTCCCGTGTGCCCGGGATGGCAACCTCTAGCCAATCGGTCTGGTAATGCGGCTGCCCTTCTACGTCACATTCTTCGACGCGGCAGCGATATTTTGGTGTGCCGGCGGTAAATACATACGACAGACTGTTGGCCGCCGCAAAGAGCACCGGCAGGCAAATAAGCAAATAGTTTAGTCTCTGGTATCGTCCGAATTCGCCAATTTGTTTGAGTATCTCATCAAAGTCCATGGCAGCGGCTGGTGCAGCCATTATTGGGCAGTTGTTATTGTTATTTTCTTTTCAAAATGGCCGTAGCGCTGCCACCTGCGCGAAAAATTCTTATGATCTGCCAGCCACGTGCGCGTTTGTTGCACTCTTGAATGAACAAAACAATGTGTATGATATAAAAACAAAGTGATTGCTGAGTACACGATTCAATAATAAGATAGCATTGGGAGCACGTTTTAGTAAGAACAAGTCGACACCTTCGCTTGTTGTGAAATTATTTAATCAAGTGCAACAGCACAAATGCACAGATTTTAAGACACTAGCTGTCCGTTATAAGCAACAAAGAGAGAGAGGAAGAGAGACCAACTGAACACCGTCGCATGATCTCTTTTGAGTTTATTTTTGAGTAATTAGAACTTATTACTCAATGTCAGCTTGTAGTCTTGTCTCTCTTTCTCCTGTGTGAGTGTTGGAAATACCCCATATAAATATGTAAAAATTATAATTTTCATAAATTTAATTACTTTTGAGTCCCTTTTTAGTATTGGTTATTTTTAACTGTACACAAAATTTGAAAAGATTTGAAGTCATCTATATCGTATATATGTTCATAGGTTATATTGATTCCTGCGTATTTTAAGTACTTACTAACCGTTAAAAGATCCAGATATGGGAGATACCAGTTCAAGAGGCGTAAATTTAACAATATTAATGTTATCAATTGATAACTGAACAGCCAAAAAAAAAAAAAAAAAAAAAACAAAACTGTTGGTGTTAATTTAATATATAAATTATTAATATTTATATATTATATTAATATTAACATGTTAAATATTATCAATGTTTGAATTTCTTTGGCGCCTGATCAATTATTTGATCGAAGATCCAGACTGAATACGTGCTAGTTAAGTTGCATGTCTGTTAAGGCGCATGCAATCGTTGCCAATTGATGTAAATTGTTGCATGTTGCTACAGTGGCTGTTTGTAAGTATGCGTCAGTTGGGTTTTAAACGTTTCACAGCACCACTAATAAAAGCTGCTGATTGAAGTAATCTTGAACACAATTCCAGTTAGACGATAATCCCAACTGAAAACCATCAGTCAATCAATATAGTGTTTTTTTGCATTCAAGTCGAAAAACAGGGTTTTCCATTTATTTCTTTTGTATTTACGGTGCGTTGCCTTTTTGTTTTTTTTTGCAATTTCAGCACATTTCTAATTCATGGGTTTTATGGGAACTTTGGCAGCTTGTTAAATGAAAATTGGCCTTGGATAATTTTAAAGGTTATCTGCACGTCTAGCATTAGCCGGATGATAAGCCGGCTGTGATGCAAACCAATTGGCAACTTATCTTATCAGCAACTGTATTCGATAATCATTTGTGCAACTTGCAAAAAATAAAAAAAAAATCCCTTCATTTCTCACTGTTGTTGCACCACAATTTTCCTTTTTACACTTGTCAGCTGTTGTTGCTTTAATTTTCGCGCCGCGTGCTGCTGTTAACGGCACAATTGTTGCCAACTCACCGCACGATTCTACGTTTGCCAAAGCACTGAAATTTCAAAAACGTTCACAAACATTACAATTCAATAGCAGGGAGCTTTCCTTTGTATTTGTATTTGTATTTGAGTTTCTGTTTTGAGTGCATTTTGTGACGCAGCGCTACTGAAAATCAATAAAGCATCTAGAGCGCGGCGCACAGCAGAGAGCGCAACCGAACAGCGCCGCTGAAGAGCGTAAAGCTGCTAGGCGGCATTTTGATTTGTTTATTTGTGCTTTTGATCTTTTTTTTTTGAGGAAGTTCTTGGAAATTGGGCTTTATTGCAAAGAAGAATAAGCAGTCAGTGTGAAACCAACTTTAAACAAAGAAAACTCAGAGTTAATATATTTCTTAACCACGCGTTCAAATATTATAGACACGATCTTCCAATACGAAGTTCAACGTACGAGTCGAATTAAATTAAAAGAGGTACGGATTTATAGATCAGGTGATCGAAAACTCATCGGAAGGTACTTTTGCGCTTTGTCATGCATTTTTTTTTTGTTTCGAGTATGAGCAATAATTATTGATAAAAACTATCTACATATGCATTACATTACTTTATTGGATTGCATTTGGACCGCTTTGAGCTTCAAATTTTAAGTATTAAATCAAGGTCAAAACAATTCATCGTCTAAATTGCTAAAATAAGTACATACATATACTTGATGCCCATGTGTATATATATTTTATAAGAAATTAATCTTAATATAAGACAAATATACGATATATATGAAAAAAGCGAAAAAGCTATATTTGTTTCAAGTCTTTTGATCAGTTTGTCTTACTTGACTAGAGGTTTTATTTCTTTTGTTTTTGTTTAAGTTGAAAGCACTGTTCATTTCTTAGGGGCTGCCACATGGTTGTAGGATCCATAGCCAGTTGGCAGCACCAAATTAAGTTTTTCCCTATGTGAATAAAATGCATTACCAGGTGGCAGCACCACAAGTTTTCTTGATCATTGTGTTTGCAAGAGTCAACGGTGCTGCCAACCAAATGTTACATGACATATGTTTTTCCAGGTGCTGCCAGGTGGCCATACAGAACATGCATTTTTTCTCTGCAGGGAAGCACTGCAATTCTATTTAGTCAATTAGCCTTTGCAATCAGATTAGATAACTAAACGGATGGAAACAATAAATAGCGGTTGTCGACAGGTTAAAGTACATTTTAACTTTGAACATGAACATGATTAAGCAGCATGTTAAATATCTTAACTATTTGTGTTTTTTGTGAATATCTGAACTGAATGAATGAAAACATATGTATGTATGTATACATAATTGGAATACAGTCTCTATCACGTATTGGCTCTAACGTATGGCTATATCTTAGATGTTAATCAGAAGGCAAGCAGCTTAAACATAATCTCCAAAAACATATTTGGTGGTCATTGTACTGGTTACTGACGGTACTTGGGCATCACTGTAATAAAAAATTTGTTCAAGTACACAAGAGAGGCGTATCAAATCCTTAACAAGGCTCACCTGGTATAGCTCTTTACCAAACGTATCACATCTTTCATATTGGTTTCGATGTCAACATCCGGCTTCGAGCTTAAAGTATCGCATAGCGACTGAATAAAGGGCGTACCAGTGTCAAGGCGATAGGAGAGGTAACCCTCGTAGGTGCTGTAGCACTTTAAAATCTCGCTGGGAATACCATGAGGCTGTTTTGGTGAAGCGTTAGATAAGTATGATGGGTAAGCACAAGCGAAACACAAGATTCTCTCACCAGCATTGCATCAGTCTTGAACGATCCCGGCTTCATGTAACCTTTGCAGGCCTGCACGAAAAGTATCTTCGGCTTCTCGTGCAGCGTGCGGTTGCGCAATATGGGAAAGATGACATCGTCGTCTATTTTGATTTCACCATCCTTGACGGCCACCGATTCATTCCGTTGCCCGTGACTCAATATGACCAGAACCAGCGCTGAACGATCCTCCATGTTTTTCTGTTCCACTGTAAAATGGATAATGTATCAGTTTGTGTCCGTGAAAAATGGGTGAAAAACTGTTGTATAAGTGCTTTCGTCCTCGACTTAATATATACTATGTGAACATTTTTGTTTATTTTTGCTTCGGTGAATTTTTTAAAATCCACCTTGTTGAGTGGAAAGTAAGGAAAATCCACCCTTACACACAGAATATGGATTAAAAAGGGTTGCATATAGATTTTGAAGGAATACAAAAGATTAATAAGAAAATCAATCACAGACGTGATGTACCGATTACATTAAAAGAAATTCACAAGGACAATCGGGAAATATTTGAACAATTGAGATTGGATTAGAATATACTTATATACAAACAAGTAAGAGGTTCTAGTCGGGAGCTCCCGACTAGGGGATACTCTGAACCCTCTTCTTCCAACATCAAATGCATATATATATATTCTATTTTAGAAGCTATATGTCAAGTTTGGTGACTCTAGCTCTTATTATTTACCAAAATTGCCCAAAAAACAGTATATCGATATCGGTTTTTATCGATTGCTTGGAAACGGAGCAAGTTATCGATTATCGGAAACAAACTCGATCGGCCCCGGAACTAGGAGCATCTACATCAAAAATTTCAAGTCTCTAGCTCTTATAGGTTCTGAGATCCTTGCGTTCATACATACGGACGGACGGACGGACGGACAGACAGACGGACATGGCTAAATCGACTCGGCTATTTATGCTGATCAAGAATATATATACTTTATGGGGTCGGAGATGCTTCCTTCTGCCTGTTACATACATTTGGATTTTGCACAAATACAATATACCCTTATACCCATTTTTAATGGGTTCAGGGTATAAAAATGGACTCACATTTGCGGACAGTATTCTTGAGCTCACTGAGCGTTGCGTCCGTGATGATTTGCACCTTGCACTTGAGCGCCCTGAAGGTTTTATCCAACGATTTAACATCCTCGGAGCTACCCGAACGGAACTCATTATTTGGATTGTTGAATTTCTCCTGATTGAAGATGACAACAACAGCTGGCTTCAGTTTCTTCTTGATAACCGGCTTGGGTTTGGGTATTGTAATATTCTGTGATACCGTTGGCCTGAGCTCACATTTTGCATCGCTGTTGGTAATGCTTGGATAACGTTTGGACACCGCACCGTTGCTCGGATTAAGGCTAATAAATGGTTTGACCACAGTTGTCTTTGGGGTCGACAGTATCGGCTTTGTGGCAAAGGCAGTGCTGGGAATGGGGTTGCGCCCAGATGGGCTAACCGTTGGCTTGGACAGCACAGATTGGCTAGTCGTTGGCTTGGACAGCACAGAGCTAGTGATGCTGCTCGTCTTGGAGGCATAGGGCGATACATAGCTGGAATCGATTGGTTTTAGCGCAAATGGCGACACATATGGCTTGTTTGCAGACGTGCCTGAGCTGCCCGTTGAGGTAGTTGTTGTGCTTGTCGATTTTGGCGGCCAACTGGTCTTGCCGGGATTCAGCACCACCCGTTCGGTTACCACATGCTGTGTCACAGTGCGTCCCTGCTTCTGTGACATGCTCGTCTGCTCCAGCTTGACCAATGTGCTGGAGCGCCTTGCCTCCGCATTGGGCTTGAACGAGGTGGTCGAACGCAGTGCCACACCATTCAGGCTGGATGGACTAAAACGCTTGCTACTGTTGCTGGTGGTTGTTGTTGTTGTGGTGCTGCCAGCTTTGCCAGCGTTTATATGCAGCTGCGCCAGGAGCTCGTCCAGCTCGGCCTGGCTTGGTGTGCGACGTGTTGTTATTTCCGTAACATGCGCCCGCTGGCTATGCGTCACCGTCTGACGTGTGGACCGATACGTTACCGTATTTTTGTTGTTATCTATTATCGTTGAATTCTGCACGGCCGTATTTGTCGTTAGGGTGGCAGCGCTTGTTGTGTGCACCCGTGTGCGTGGATCCTGCTGCGCCAGCGCTCGATCGGCGCTGACGCCTTCGTCGGTGGATTTCTTTTTGCTCCACCAGCTCATTGTCTTTTGTTCGCTTGCACACGCGATTCCCTTCTCAATGCGCTCTCCCTCTCGCACTCGCACTCGCTCTCAATCGCAATATGCGCGCAGCGTTGCGCTCACTTCAGCGTTTCGGTAGACACTATTTGACGACAAAGCTTTTCAAACTGATAAGGCGAATATTCGTTCGTTAAGTTAAGTTATTCGCTCTTGCTCGCTCTTGTGTGGGAGCGCGGCCAAATGGTGGATCGCTGCGGGTAGATAGAGAAAGAGAGAGAGAGAGAGTGCATTGAAAATCCCCTCTGCAACTACACCACTCTTCGATTATTACTCATACGCCGAGCGTACGTATGCAGGCTTATCTACACAAGAGCAATACAAGTCTCCCTACCTGCGGGTGAGCCCCCGTCTCACTGACCCAGGCCCTAAAATATATGTTAACATACATTTACGAACTTTCTTGATCAATCAAAAACTACATATGTATAAATATATACATGAATACATGAATGAATAAAGAAAATCAGCTTTTCTGTGACCGGTTATGAAAATGAATTTATTCAATATAATTATATGTATATCAATAATTATCGTCATACTCGCTTTAATCAATTGTATAGCAAACATTTTTATTAATAAATGTATAAAAAACACAGTCAGCTGTCTTATCGACCAGTTTCCGGGTTCTATGTACACAATATTGCTGTGAAAAAAGCTAACACAAAAATCGTAAGTTCACTGAACGCTAGTAAATTCGAACTTAAAAAAAAATAACTTCTTATGCGAGTGCTTTTGCACGTATGTTTTTGGAGATTATGTTTAAGCTGCTTGCCTTCTGATTAACATCTAAGATATAGCCATACGTTAGAGCCAATACGTGATAGAGACTGTATTCCAATTATGTATACATACATACATACATATGTTTTCATTCATTCAGTTCAGATATGCACAAAAAACACAAATAGTTAAGATATTTATCATGCTGCTTAATCATTTTCACGTTCAAAGTTAAAATGTACTTTAACCTGTCGACAACCGCAATTTCTTGTTTCCATCCGTTTAGTTATCTAATCTGATTGCAAAGGCTAATTGACTAAATAGAATTGCAGTGCTTCCCAGCAGAGAAAAAATGCATGTTCTGTATGGCCACCTGGCAGCACCTGGAAAAACATATGTCATGTAATATTTGGCAGCACCGTTGACTTTTGCAAACACAATAATCAAGACAACTTGTGGTGCTGCCACCTGGTAATGCATTTTGTTCACATAGGGAAAAACTTAATTTGGTGCTGCCACCTGGCTATGGATCCTACAACCATGTGGCAGCCCCCAAGAAATGAACAGTGCTGCCAATTTAAACAAAAACAAAAGAAATCAAAACTCTAGAGAAGTAAGACAAACTGATCAAAAGACTTGAAACAAATATAGCTTTTTCGCTTTTTTCATATATATCGTATATTTGTCTTCTATTAAGATTAAATTTCTTATAAAATATATATACACATGGGCATCAAGTATAAAATCCTCAAACTTGTTTTCTACTTTCAAGCAAAGCATTGTAAAAACAGAAAAAAGTTTGAAGATTTTATAACTTGCTCAATCGCCTTCCTCGTAGGTAGCAGAGTCGATTTTTCGAAAATATGAGTAGACAACGACCCAACTATACAAGTTTAGGCCTGAAATCATATAAACGATAAGAGATATTTATAACAATGAAAACATTCACACTTACATACTAAAAAGGTGCCCGGAAGAATTACAACAAGGCGCTTCGGTTCAAAATCAATGGAGGCCATTACGATGATGCACGTATGGATAGCTACATTTACCAGGCTGGTGATCAAATAAAATACCAAAAGGACCGTCGATTGCTGTTGGTGCATAGGAAAAATAATCCGTGGCTTACAACCAGCTGTTAAGTTACAACTTACAACTAAAGCTCCGATCAGCAGCATGCCACATCCGATGCAGTGGCAAATGGCCATAGCGCGTTCAATGTGTGTGATATGTTTGTCTGGGTACAATAGCGATGTATTTCTGATCTAGTGTACAAGTTAATGAACAACGATATTACCATTAGCAAAAATGATTAGAGCCATATTAAATACAAGATCGACGAAGGCAATGATATAACAGCCACGACGCAAACTAATCCAAAAACAACACTTCTTGAGAATGATTCCCATTCTACTAATTAATAACACTTATAAATTTATTATCTTTTATTTATTTGATTTTTTTTTTTTTTTGGAATTATGTATTTTGCGTATATTTGTCATGATTGTTAAGGCAAGGCAAATTAGTTGACACACAGATTAGAATTTGATCACAACGAACTCTACTGGCAGTTGCGGGCAATTCAGATAAACAAACTGCCACCGAGTGCAGCGTAAAACGAATAGACGACCAACCAGTAATATATGCCAAGAACTATATAGACAATATATATGTACATATAGATGTAGATGTAGATGAAGTGAGATATATGCTTACCAAACATTATCGCATAGAATACTATAATTGGCACCCAGATTTGCAGTATTAGGTCCGCTATGATTAGAATGATCATAGATAATACCTTGATCACAGTGATTAATATATAGAACAGCATACAGCTCGGACGTAGCTGCAAGTAGTGCCACACATATATATATATATATATATACATAGTCGATCAGCTAAAGCTAAGCACTTACCTTTAAAGCGCCAATCAAGAGTAATATGGCGCTGATCAGATGTATACACATAAATGTTAGGAACAGCTTGTGGCACAGATCGGGTTCACCTGTTATAACATATATAGACATATATCTGATTGATTGGCTGCATCTTGAAACCACTCACCCGATTCGCCAAATATAGCTATGAAAAATCCAAAAACTAAATCCATTATTATATCTGAGATGGCAATGATAAACGTGCCAATGCGCAAATCAATGCAGAAACAACAATATTGCAAGTAGATCATCTTGTTGCATCCAATAATTTTTCGCTTAGCGTTTCAATTGTTACACACACGTCTTGGGCCTATGCTAATTTTGGCTATTGTGCTTGGCTTTTCAGCGCGTTTCTTGTGTGTGTGTGTGCGTGTATATAAATTGTGTAAATATAATTTTCGTAAAAACCTATTAACTACTGACTGTGTGGGTTTAACATAAATTTGACAGGACACAGAAAATCGAGTAAATGTGTGTGTTTCGATTTTTGAAATAGGCAAAGGTTGCTTTTGTTCCACAATCTCATCTATTAAAAGTTTCTAGAACAGTAGCAGAAAATCGGATAGAAATAAAGTAAATAATGAAATACAAAATTCTGTTCCCAATGGTTTGACTGGCTATTAATTTTAACATGTAGTTAACTGGCGCTATTTTCATCCTCTTGTTCTTGGGCTACCATATTTTTATGTCTATGTTAGACAACTGGAAGTTAAATTTGTTGAGTGGTCAAATAGGTCTTGGCCAATAAGGGATGCAATATGATGCTAATTTTGTTACCTTCACTTTAAATTGACAAGTATTTAAATTGCTTATAATTTACTCATGCTCTTGATCAAATACACTGTTTTATTTTTAAAGCTGGCATTGGTTACAATTGAGCTGAAATATCCTTTCAAGACTTATGTTTATGTTAGAGTAAATTAGCATGCAGTTAAAATTGAGTATTTTAGATGACAAAACTGCATATAAAATATTTAACAATTAGTTACAATGCATTATACATTTTGACAGACGGATTCTATAGCAATAATTTAAATATGTGACAAACAGCTTAACGTCAAATTTAATTGCTTATTAGCTTTGACATGAGCAAGAGATCATTACGAATATTAATTGAATGTTTGTGTTTTTAATCTATCTAGATCTTAAAAATTAATCTAATTTTTCCTCTATCTAAATAATTAATAAAAATAAAATATTTACATTAATAATAATAATCATTTTTGGTTTGAGCCTTAAATGCTTCCAGCATCTCAGATAATTGCAAGGTGGCATTTATTTTGTATATCATAAAATTAATAATAATATTAATAATAATAATAATAATAATAATAATAATAATAATAATAATAATAATAATAATAATAATAATATAAGCAATAATATTAAAAATGATATTAATATTAATATTAACTAACTAATAGCTAACTATAATAACAAAAAAAATATTATTAATAATAATAATTATAATTATCATTATAATTATAAGAATAATACTTATAATAATAATATTAATAATAATAATAATAACAATAATAATAATAATAATAATACTAATAACAATAATAATTATAATAATAATAATAATAATAATAATAATAATAATAATTATAACAATAATAATAATATTAATAATAATAACAATAATAATAGTAATAGTAATGAATATACTTATCACTAATATTATAGTACTAGAATCAACCCCGACTAATACCCGACCACGTCAGCTTTTAAAGAAACACCCTGTACTATATTAAACATATTTCAGCGTAGGCCTCAACAAAAATAAAAATATAATAAAATAAATTGATCAACATAACGTATTGCTGTCTGGAAATCGGTTGCAATGACCGTCCATGGCCTAGCAGCGGTATTTTCGAGCATTACCTACCCGGGTGTTATATCATAAACAACAACTGTACACGACGCAATCGAGTTTTAATGTTTTTTGGCAAATAGCGTCTAAAGTAAAGAAAAAAAGGCCGGGAAGTCCAGGAAAGGCACAGAACGTGCCCGGCCCCAAACAGCGCTCGATGACATACTGCATCGGGGGCAGGCGGTGGGGCAGGCCTGGGCAGGCGCCGACTGTTTGTGTTTGCAATTTCGTTTTCAGTATTGAAATATCGAAAACGAAATTGGGCACAAGATGCGCCAACAATTCGGACTCATTTGTATGCGAAGTGGGCAACGGCGATGACGACGGCGACGACGACGACGACGACGGCGACGCCTCCGTAACGATTGGATTGGGAAGCCATCAGAAATATTATGCAAAGAGCGCAGACCGTGCCCCTCTGGGCCGACAGGGGGTTATACAAACACGAGCGTGGATCAAAATTAAAATCAAAAATAAAAAAAATTGGTGCGGACCGTTCATATATAATGCCGCAATGACCTGGCACAATCGAATCATTCGAGTGTGAGCCGTCGAGCTGAGATTTAACAATGAAAACACAAGTAGCGCTGCTTTTCGTCCTGGCGGCCCATGTGGCCATCGCCGTGGCACGCCCGGAGCCGCCGAGGACACGGTATGGCGCACCACCACCGCCGCCTTCGGCACCACAAAAGGAATATGGACCACCGCCGCCGGCACAGCCGTTGCCCGCTTATGGACCGCCCGCTGAGTTCTATGGCCCACCCGCTGCGCCCACCGCCGAGGCGATTGTCACCAAGAATGTGTACGTGCATGTGCCGCCAGAGGAGCCGGAACTGTACCCAGCCGCATCGCCCATACAGACAGCGGTGCCCAAGAAACACTACAAGATCATCTTCATCAAGGCACCGAATCCACCGACGCCAGTGCGCCAGGTGCTGCCGCCGCCGGTGCAGGATGAGCACAAGACATTGGTCTATGTGCTAGTCAAGAAACCGGAGGAGCAATTGCCCGTCATACTGCCATCGCCGGCACCCACGGAGCCCAGCAAGCCGGAGGTGTACTTCATCAAATACAAACAGCAGCCAAAGCCCGCCACCCAATATGGACCACCCGCCGATGAATACGGTGCACCGCCAGCTCCACGCACCTTGGAACAGTTCTGAAGATAGATAGACTCATACAAACCATGTGTAAATATTATTTATATGTAATCGCAACGTTCAAGTTGAGTTCCTTAATATTAAACGAAGGAATCTTGAAAATATATGTTAATAGATGGTATATATATAGATGGTATATATATATGGTGTCCTTATAAAGATGGTCACACTTGGGAAACTGTTCGGATTTTAGCTTTATTCAAGAGTGAAATATCTGTAGAATGTCAAGTATATATATTTTTCTTTTAGGCATACATAAGAAATGATATAGTTAGATCCTGGCACAGGCCTAGTTGCAAGGTTTTTATTTACTCCTGGAACTTTTTTTACTTCTTATTTCTTCTTCTATAGAAAAAGTTGTCTTAGTATAATAGTTTCTCATTTTATTTTTTTTAGTTTTTTTTAGCTTATTGGAATACAATTTTCCTATTTTTCCTAGAATATTTTCTTCTGTAGAAGTATTTTCTTCCAAAATTCAGTTTCATTATTAGCTTCTTTTAAGTTGAAGTCTTCTAGGTTTCCGACTTGATTTACTTTTAAAAAATGTTTTATAAATCCTAATGAAAATTTTACTTAACGAATGTAAGATATTTTATAGATAAACTATTATGCAAGTTTTTTGACTATCGTTTGAGACTTCGTCTGCAATTATTAAAATTAATATTTACAGCAAATTTGTTAATTGATAATTTCATAAAATTTCTCAATGGTATTAATTCAAAAAATTCAATCTTTAATTACCTCAAATAAATATATATTTAGGCTTATAAAATGGTTAAATTTTGGTTAAAGGAAAAGTTTTTTTATATCTCGGTTTTGGCCGTTTTATCAGTCCCTTTTTAGGACTTTTTTTTAAATATAACAACTAAAGATCTTTCAAAAATATATTTTTATATATAAATAGTCTTGTACAGCTTTATAAAGCATCGTAATAGGAATAGACAACCAGGCAGAAGTACAAGCTGAGCACTAGAAGGAATAACAAATATATAGCAAATTTGTTTAGATATTATAAACACCTGTTCACCTGCTTGAAAAATATCAAATAATACATAATCATAGAAGGCCTCCACCATGATGACATAACCGCATTCCCATGCCAAAATGATGACATGTGACAGGGCAACATATATATAAGGCAAGAGCAGAAAACGTAATGACTGCAAAATAAGACAGATAACTCAAAGATCTTCCATATCATTTAAATACTCACCAGCAGAGATCCAATCAGAAGTACTATGCAGCAAATGAGATAAAGGCCGCTGATGATGAGCGCCGTATAGCCCAGCATGGAATCATCTGGAAATGGGAAATTAGCCTGCCATCGAGTTATTCGAATGAGTATTACTTACGATCCAGAAGAAAGCGATCCACGCCGCGTATAATCACCTCCACAATGGATATAATAATGCAGCCACATTTCAGCTCAATGCAACAGCAACAATTGTCGGTATAAATCATTGCGATCTCTCAGAAATATATACATACGATATTTATGTAATATACAATGTAAAATATTTTTGCTTTTAAAATGCCGGAGAGTTTGATATTTGGAAAACAAGTCAGACAGCTCTAGCCGGCAGTTCCCGACTAGGGAATACCCTATACCTTCTTCTACCAACAATAAATGCAGCTATTACTAGGCTGGGAGCCTGAGGAAGAGGTTGTAGCTAGAAAATGAAAGACTCAAGCCATTAAAACCTAATATATATGCTTAAAGGTTCTGAGATCGAAGTGTTCCTACATATGGACAGACGGGCCGACAGACGGATAGACGGATAGACAAGCTGACAGAGAGGCGGAAGCTGAGCAACAATATATCTACTTTATGGTGTCGCAGATGTCTCCTTCTGCCTGTTACATACCTTTCCACAAAAACATTATACCCTTTTACTCATTTTCAATGGTAAATCTCAATGGGTAGGTCTCCGATTATGTACGGTAAGCTATAGCTATACTTTAATGTTTGTAGCACGTCTAACTGTAATTGTATCTATAGCAGCCCATCAATAACCCTGACTTACATTGCAGCTGTGAATAATTATGGTCATTGTGACGCTTTCATATAATATGCGACTCACGTCGCCTGATCAAATTTTGGCATTTGCATATTTAATTTAACTGTTTTTTTTTTGAGTCTTACGAAATTTGTTGGCTAGAATAAATTATATAAATTTATAGTTATGAAATTCTGTGTGAAGAATTTTGCAACCTTTTTATATTATACTTAAATTATGAAAATAATTAAAAACAATTGCAAGAGTTAAATTTTATAGTTGTTTATTTTGTGTTAATTTTCTTGTTTTGGGTAAATGTCTCACAACAACTATTATACAACTAGATTAATGTAATGCTGTTGGATGCATCCAAAGAATATGATTTTTGAATTGTTTGGTACAGTTGTTAAACATTTAATAAGTAGTTTTACTGATAGCCTCTCTATGCGCTTCTCAATTTGAATAAAATACCAACTGGAAAGTGTTTCTTGATGTTGATGATGTTCATCGTGTAAACCTACAGCTAAGTATCGTTACATATTTTGTATTTTTGGGCATAAAAATACAGATACACATACACATATTCGTATATTATATCGAATACAATTATTTATATGTATTCTAAAGTTTTTTTTTTTCATTTATGGATATTATTTGTTTTTCTCTTTTGTTTTGGTGTTCATGTCTTTTTAACTCAGTTCTTTGCGCAACTTTCGGTGCTTTTCATGTTTGGGATAACATTATTAAATACACAATAGTTGCAAATATTGCATAGGATAAGCAGGCAGATGATACATATATATATATATATATATATATATATATGAGTTGTTCTCGTCTAACACATATATCTGTAATTATATTTATATATATATATATATATATATATATATATATATATATATATATATATATATATATATATATATATATATAAATATAATTACAGATATATGTGTTAGACGAGAACAACTCAGGATTGCACTCAAGTGTTGCTTTATAAAGGATGAAGTGAATGTTGGCTGCGTAAAGTAAATGTTGCTTCGGTTTGTGTGTGTGTTTGTGTGTAGAGTATCAGTAAGAGTATCAACTTTATCGGTGAGGCATTCGAACTCAGGTTGTATTTTTTTTCTTATTTTTTTTGTACTGCTATGAAAACATGTTTCGGTCTAACTGTAAACGCTACTAAAAACACGAACAACAAATATTTAGTATTTTTTTTGTATAACTTCAAAGCAACAAAACTGAACCGAGTCTAGCTTTAGGCCTCCTCGCACTCATCCTCCTCGTGCTGCACGAACAGCCGATGATTGCGTGCCTCGAGTATGGTCCACACCACCAGCGGGGCGCAGCCCAAAACCATGCAGGAGCCCATGCAGTAGAAACAGATCTCGTAGTCGCCGGAGAGATCACGCAGCAGACCCGCTAGCGGCGGCACCGAAATGGCGCCAATGCTCTGGAACATGCGCACCAGTCCATAGCTGGAGCTAATCCGATCCGTGCCAAAGACATCGGCCAGCAGCACGGGCATCAGCACGTACCAGCTGCCCAGGCAGAGTCCATACACAGCGGCGGATAGCCCAACCAGCACCAGGGTCTTGGCAAAGGGTATTGTCAGCACGGCCAGACCGGCGCCCAAAATGCTGAGGAAGAAATTTAAACATCAGTTTGATATTATTCCCATTTCATATATCAGATAGCTAGCAAATTTTAGATATTAAAAAAAAATTCTTTAATATATGAGAAAAATTTTGTGAAATTAGATTAGAAACAAAAATGAATAATTTTTTGAAACTCATTTATCCACATTATTCTTTTTTTTTTCAGAAAAATTTTTACGAAAATGTTTGAAAAAAATATTTATCACAATATTTAAAAATATATTTATCACAATTTATGTAAGAATAAAATATTGATCATATTGTTAATATTGTTAAATATTTATGAATTAATTATTTATATTTTTTAACAATGTCAATACCTTTGTAAAATATTAATGAATATTTTTGGAATAAAATATATTTTTAATTTCTGAACTATATAAACATATCACAAGATTTTTATGGAAAAATAATAATCAATATTTTTGGAAAAATATGTATGAATAAGATGTTGATCAATATTTCAAAAAAGATTTAAGAATGAAATATTTATCAATATTTTTAATAAAAGGTCAAATAATATTTTGAAAAAATGTCAGATATAATTTTAACATTCTAAAAATAAATAGATAAATATTTAATTGCTGTTCTACAATAACTGCATCAAAATGTACATTGGTTTGCTTGTTATCTGAAATATGTTTGTATTTAAATTTACACTAACCATAGTGTATAGGTTTTTTTGCGATCGAACAGCTGCAGATCCGACAACCAGCCAAGGCCCAGGCGACCGCACAAATCCAACACCGCGCTGATGGCAACCAAATAACCCGCTTCGCTTTTATTGTAGCCTGAAAAACAAAGGGACGAGTGAATTTAAAAATATACAAATTTTGTATATTTAAAGTAAAAGAAAATGATTGATAAATTTCTGTGCTCATATGCGGATCGGTGGTACAAAGATCAAAGATTTCAGCTTAACGATAGAGAGAAGAATTAGAAGTTGATTTAGACCTTTCTCCCGATTTGGGTTTGGTATACAAACATCTTCGTTCAGATAGAAACCAAATATAACTAATTTCAGATCTTTGTCCCGGACAAAAATATATATAAAATTGTTATAATAGATATATACCCACCGATGGATATGACGTGCGCGGGCAGATAGTAGAGCATATAGGGACAGCCGACGGACATCAGGGTTACGGACAGGCACATTAGTATAAACCTGGGCTCCTGCAGCAGACTTATGTCCAGATACATTTTGATGCGTGCGCAGCAGGTGCGCTTTAGCTTGCGCTCATCGTCATCTTCGTCGGCGGCGTCATTGTCATCGTCATCGTCATCATCGTAGACGGCCGTGGATTCGAGTAGCTGCGACTCGAGAATGCTGCCATCCGATTGCTGTTGCTGTTGCTTTAGCTCGCTGAGATTGCTGACGGGTGTGGGTATCTCCATGCTTTTGCTAAGGCCGCGACTGACCACGCTGGACGGCGAGAGAGGCTTCTCGAGATGTGCTTGAATTTTGCTGATGGTCTCATCGTTGGCAAAGACATTGCGACGCCGGCGACTGCCGCGATTCGAGTCGGTGCCGGAATGCTTGCGATAGACCCAAGTGGAGTCTGTGCTCAGATCCTCCACGGAGTGCAATAGACCGGAGCTGCGCACCTTTTTCATGGGCTTTATAAAGGTGGTTTCGCCAATGATGTCCTTCACCTCATCATCGCTCTCCTGCGCCGACTTGTCTTGCGCTGGTAAGACAATCGTTTTGGGCTTTTGATTATTGCATCATTGGACCAAAAGACTCACCTGGCTGCTTGCTGGCGTAGTAGTTGAGATGATTCTTGCATTCCTCGAGAAACAAATGCTCGATGAACTTGTCATTCAGCTCGTTGGCAGCCACCTCACAGGTATCCAAGTATGTGGATGTGGTCAGCATGCCCGTTGTGCTGGGATTGATGTCATCACTTATGGGCTTGCTGGCCGCATCCTGTGCCTGCGCCTGCTCCGCATAATCGCTTAGGGGTCGATACAGCGTCGCCGACACGCACACGTGCAGCATGCAGCCCCCTAGGATGAGCAGGGTGCCATGGAAGCCGCAATTCTCTGCCAGATGCTTGATCAGTATGGGCAGCACAAAGCTGCCCGCCGCGGTGCCCGACACACAGATCCCGTTGGCCAGCGCTCGATGCTTGTCAAAGTACTGGGAGACAATCACAATGCCAGGTGTGGTTGAGAGTCCGCCACCAATTCCTAAAATATGTTGACCATACATAATTTAATTAAGCCATAGTCAATTGAGTAATTCAATACAAGAGTTAATTATCAAGTTTATAGCATAATAACTTATGTATTTGTTCCCAAAGTAATTACCATAATTAGTAATTAGTTACTACTAACAGTCAATTATTAAGTGTACTCATATATATCTTGTTTAATTACTCAAGTTCCTCAATGTAATTAAGTAAATAATAGTAGGTAATATAATTACTCAAGGCTTTATGATTCCATGTTATTACTTAAGTTATTGCAATAATTATATTACTAATTACAATCTAATATTAATATATATAAGAGTTTTTGAGTAATTAACATAATTACTATAGTAATTACAAATAATTAATTTAAAGTAATCGCGCCTCAATATAATTCCTTGGGTATTTACTTTGTAGTTATACATTTTATTATAATTAGTCAAGTATTTGTGACTAAATTTAATTACTTGGGTAATAACCATAACCAATTAAATAATTTAAAACCGTTAATTACTCAACTAATTAGCAAGAAAAATTTATTATTTATATATTTTAGGTATATCTATTTTAATTTTGTATGTAAATGTAATTACTTAATAATAATCACTAAATATTACATTTAATTTAGTAATTGGAAATTACTTAAGTAATTACAATTGAATACTTTAATTGAATATATTGACCATTAAAGCTTTATTACCATGAAAATTACTAAGTAATTAGGCCTTCAAAAAGGAATTACGTACGTAATTATGCACCATAATTCTTAATTACTTTAGTTATTCTAAGGAAGGCACATAAAAACCAAAAAGACAGCGTTCATCGCTTAAGTAATTGGATTTTCTAAAGGGAATTATGAAGTAATTGACTGCAATTCAAGCTTTCAATGGCCATTATTCAATTAATTTATGTTAGATATTAATTTTTAAACCCAAACTCACCTGTGAGAATGCCGAAGGTGAAGAGCAGGTGCAGCAGACTGGTGGCAAAGTAGCTGAGCACCATGCCCAGGGAACAAAAGATGCCGCCCACAAAGACAACCGAGCGACAGGAGAAGCGCTGACAGAGAGCACTCGAGAGTGGCGCCAATACCAGGCATAGTGCGGAGAGTATGGCCGGTATCCAGGAAGCCACTGTTGCCGTGGAGCTGGGAAAGGTTTCCATAATCTCCACATACAGCACGCCATATGACTTGACCAGTCCGGCGACCCAGAACTGCACAGAGAAGGCGCCAAAGACAATGAACCAGCCGTAGCCGCCATCGGGCGGTTCGGCAACGCCGCTGCTCTCCGTTGTGCTGGTGGATGAGTCCCGATCCTTGGTCAGCTGCTTGTTGCGCCGCGCCGCGGGTCGCTCCAGCTCCTTGGCCCGCCTCAGGCACTTGCCGCGCGCTGTGCCCGACGACTGCTGCTGCTTGCGACTGGTGCGCAGCTCATGAGATTTGGCTATCAACGGCCGGGCCGTTATGCTGGACACGGTCAACAGGTTCTCATTGTCATCCTCCTCCAGTTCAGAGATCTGATGCTCCAGCAAACTGGCGTGCAGCGTACGTGGACAGCAGGGCGCATCCAAGCTGAGCGTATCGGGTCGCAGCGCTGGCGAGGCGCACGGCGAGGGTGTGGGCACGCACAGCGCTTCCATTTGCTTGACATCCAGCTGGGCGAGTGCCATCGCCACGACGGGCACACTGGGCAGCGGTGCGGGCGGTGCGGATACCACTGAGAACAGCGAGCCGCTTGTGGGCTGGCAGGCGACGCCGCTGGGATTGCTGCTAGCCCCAGCTGTGCCGTTGAGAACGAGCCCTCCCGACTCGTACTGGACTCCACCAGCTGGGTCCGGTTCACTCGCGCAGTAAACCGATCCCCGAGAACCCTGCAATAAATGCCAAAAAAATTTGAAAATTAAAATCAAATCAATTCAATGCAAAGCGCTGACAAATTAAGAAAGCAACATTAATTTGTTTGGCTCAACAAATGCCGCCTTGACACGCGATGTCTTAACCCTAGCTGCGTGCCTGAGACCAGGATAGATTACGATATCGCCGAAGGCTTCTTTAATATATGCCATATGTAAGCTTTAAACGGAGTTAACTGTCTGGGCAAACAAAGTAACCTTGAGTAATAATGCGGAATTTCCATTTCATTTTTAATTACTAAAATATTTCATTTATTATTTTTTTTAAACAGTTCGGTTTGGGTTTCGGTCAACAATTTATAGTAAAAATATTAATTAGAATTTCAGCCAGATTCAAATTCTGCATATAATTATGTATAAATAATTAAGCATTAGCAGTATAATTTTAAGAAAGTATTTTGATTTTATTTTTTAATTTGAAATTATTTTGGATTTTACAAATTAATTACAAATTCAAATTGTTTTTGTAAATTTACTCCGTATTTGCATTGGATATTTTGTATCCTTTAATTATTATCGTATATAATTTATGTATTAATTATATTGTACTTAAATATACATATAATTGAATTTATAACATAATAATTCTATAATAAATTTAAAATAATAATAATAATAATTAGCGCTTAGCATTGGATGTGCATTCAAATTGCTAGAGTAGTTGTGTCTAGATAATTACTGAAGTAATTTATATGCAATACTTAATTACACATAAAATTAGGCATTACAGAACTAATTACTACAAATATAATGATTTTCGTGTTCATATTTTTGTCAATTATAAATTTATTGGTTTCCATACTAACATATTTATATATATAAATAATAATTATAATTAAGAGCAGACATATTCAATAGCAATGATAATTATAAGATGATATCAACTAATGATTAATTGGAATAATACATATTCCACATAAACAATTTTAACTATAGAAAAATACCAAGTAACTTTTGTTAAGTAACTATTTGAATAATTATCATTTTATGTGCATGACTCAGCTCTTAAATGGCTGCCAGAAAGTGTCCTTTAATTGGTTTCATCCTTTGACAAACAAGCCAGGCAACCAAGCAACCCACACACCTGCATCCTATACCCTGGCCCCCAGCTGGCTGATTCATTGCCTTTGCCTTCGTCTTTGCCACATATTTTGTTGTAATTATCCGCAGCCACAACTATTTGCTGTTGTTATTGTTTGTTGTTGTTGTTGTTTATAAGTTTGTTTTGTTAAATCGATGCAATAAGTTTCGTCTCTTTGTTGCTGTTGCTGTGGCTATTAGAGCCCGTCCATAGCCCGCAGACCCCTTCAATATCGTCAGCTGCATGCTGTGCGAGCTGGCATGACGTCGGGTAATTTTCCATTTTCCATTTGCCTTTTGGTTTTTCCCCTTTTACCCGTTGCCCTTGCCCTTGCTGGCAGCTTTTCAGGGCCATGTGCATGGGCAGGACGAAGTCGTGGGAGTCCATGGCAGATTTCTGATAAGAACTAAGCTGAACAAATTGCTGCGGAAATTCAAAACAAAATAATCCGCTCAAATATGAAATTACATGGAATCGCTTTTGGGGCTTGATAACATAAATAAGCACTTTGCAAAGACTTTTAACTATTTATTGAGATATTTAAATTAATAAGTAGTTCTATATCAGAATATATATCAGAATAAAAACTATAAAACTATATATGTATGTATATATTTATATATATATGTATATAGAGGGTTTGTTTTGATGCATTTGTTATTTTAGATAAGATAGGATGTACCCTTATCTCATCGAGAGATATGCAACTGTTAGAAAAAATAAGCTGCCAACCCACAGAAAATATTATATATCAACAAAACAATTTAATACTAAATAGACTTTTTTGTTGAACTCTTTGAAGCAAGCCAATGTGATCATTTTCAAGTTATGTTTCATAGTCTGGAGATAGGAGCTATCAAAAGGCAACGGTGAACTCACAGGCCGTTTATGAAATAAAAAAAATTTAGAATCATCTAGAATTTATATATATCATATTCAATGATTGACTTGACTCTAATATACTCATATTTTGTAAAATAAGCTAATGAAATTATTTATGTATGCATTTTGAAATCATATTTAAAAATAACTTTTAGTGTTATCAATAATAATAAAAGGCAGCGCCGAAAAGAAAGTTAACACACTCGTGCTGTAAAAATATATGAAAAATATCAAAAATTGTTTTATAAAAAAAATTAGCATAAATGTTATTATTTTTATTTCTTTTTCTTTTTCGCAAATTGTTTCTAATCGTCATTTCAAGCGTCTAGAAAGACTAAAGAACCATCTAGTTTTTCTGTCTTTTATGAATAGCTTTATTTGTGCACACGAAATAAACAGGTTTTGAATGTACTCAAACAATTATTATTTGTACAAAAGCTTTAAAGCTCTAAGATTAGTACATTAACAATATAATTGTGCTTTTTGCGTACTGTAAATTGTTGTTGCTTCCATTTTTCGCCCTACGAAAAACTAAAGATAAGACTTTAAAAATTATGATGTTTGATTGTTGCACAAAATTTTTTTACATATTTAGATTAAGTACACATTGTTGTTGCAGCAACACATTTTGCCAATAAATCAATAATATTAGATTTCTAACGCCACACACGCGTTCGCTTCAAACAAACATTTTACGCTAGATCATAACATGTGACTCCGTGGCGCAACGGTAGCGCGTCTGACTCCAGATCAGAAGGTTGCGTGTTCAAATCACGTCGGGGTCAATTGTGAGAATTCTTTTTTTAATTTTATTTTTACATTTAAAAAGGTTTTTTGTGTGTGGAATATAGGAACAACTTGTTTAAGACTACTTACAAACATCGAATTGTTATTAAATTGTTTGTTTTTTTTTTTTGTGTTTGAATTTCATTTATGAATTATTTGATAGTTTATTAAGATAGGTAAATATATTTAATTGAGCATTTGTGTTAAAGTAGAAAGGGTTGGGTAATGAATATTATATAAGATTTATATTAATTATTTATTATATTATATTATATGAATATGCATTTTTAATGATAATTAATTAATTAATAATCAATATTAATATCTACTTTTAATATTTCATATAAATATTTTTATTTTTAATACAAATTTTGCCATTGGTACAATTCAAACTTTTCAAACCTCTAGGAAAATGGGAAAAATAGGCATGCGTATGATTTTTAATAATTAAAAATTTCAATGCTTAAAGTATATATAATTTAAATAGCGCGTTTACTGTACATTCAAGTTCTTTATTAAACAGAGTACTCTCTTAAAAAGAGGCCATTAAACTGTGCAACAAAGTAGAACTTGGATGCTTAATATTCGTAATGTTCAATAAAGCATTTGGGAGCGTTTGCTCAGCATTCATTTGCATAGTTAAGCGGATGCAGCTGACTTATAAATAGGATCAGTGGCCCCGCGTCGTATACGTAATCCGTTTGAGCCGCATTACGCATTACGTATACGAGAGCGGGCACAAATGAAGCCGTTAAATGGTTTTTGCTTTTAATTGAAGTCGCCCGCATGGCGCGTGTCTCGCATCAGGTGACTCATCCGGTCGCCCACATCCAACAGGCCATGTCATGGGGGGAGGGGGGGGGGGGGGGGGGTGGCAACGTGCCGCTAATGGTTGCATGCCACATATATTGACGGAGTAAACTGATCCCTTGGCAAATTGCAAGTAATAAACTAACATGCAGCCCAGTTGCAATGCCAACTGAAGACCTGCGCTAATGAGCCTCAGCAAACGTCGTTCAATTGGCAACGCGGCAACGTCGTGTGGCAGCATCCACGCCCTTTGACCTTGTCAGATGTCAAAGCTTAAGCCCCATTATTGTGCACAGTGCCAAGGCCTGTCGCCTGTCAGCAGGAATTTGGCTTAAATTGCCAGGAAGCGCTCAGTGCAGTATGTGGGCGTGGGCGTGGGCGGGCACGAGTCCCGTCCAAGTGCCAATGTTGTGTTACATTTTCAATTTCACAACAACTCAAGGCCCTGACGCAATCTAATGAAATGAAAAAACTTTGCCACAGCTCGAGTGCCTGTTCGTTGGGTGGGTTAGTTGGGTTGGCTGCCCTGCCAATTGGCGTGTGGCAATTCCCGAATGCCATTGAAAGTGCACGCGCGTGTATAGAGATTTGCAGGGGTTCAACTTGTTGCAAGAGCTTAGCTGCACTCTGCCAAGGTTCGGGTTGATGACAGCTTGGGTTAGCCTTTAAAAGTTAACTAGAAATCTATTAAAACTTTATAACAAGATTTAAAAGAGTTAGATAGGATTTTATGAGTAAGTCGTGGAAACTAAAAAGATATGTCTCAAGTCTTCCTAAGCTTGAAGCTATCTAGGATATTATAATTATAACATATTAATTTATAACATACATATATCCATTAATTTTATTTAATTTAAGCTAAAGCTAAAATATCTTATAAAAATTAATACTAAAAGAGGAAATTAAAAATAATCTCGAGTTTCCTTTAAACTTTTGCCTAATATGCAAATATGAAAGTTACCTAAAGCAGATCAAAAAATGCTTCTCTGTATGGTTAATCTGTTGTCTTTAGTTTAAAGATTAAAGACAATTTTTTATAGGCTTGCTTCGACTCCTTCTTCGGCTTTGAATTCCCAAACAGTTCTGAGGCAAGCTCATGTTTAAAATCAGCCAAACTCATTGCCTCGGCGTGAGATGATTTTGTTTAAGGGGTTTCACTCAGCATTCGATACACAATGATGGATGACACTTTGAGGTCGCCCGAATTCGTGGCCTGGTGGCAAAGTGCATGGTCAAACATGTGTTGGCCCAATACACTCTGTGGCATTGGCTATTTTATTGTTTACTCGCATTCAACTGATTTGCCCTGTTTGAGTGTGTGTGTTAGGGGTCGGGCGCATGCTCACCAAAGTGAATGCGAACTCAAACTACCTCAATGTGATTGCGCTTGGCCCAAAACTCACAGCAGCAAATAAATCAGGCGCGTTTCTTGACCTTAGCTGTCAGCCGGGCATACAAATAACGAATTAAACAAAACACCTGGGAACACGCCCATCCGATGATTGGCTCACCTGTAAATGCCAATCGCGCTGCAGGGATGACATTGTTGTCCTTTGCGGTATGTTAGGCGCCTTCTCTGATGTATCTCTTGTTGCTCGCGTTGTTGTTGTTGTTGCTTGGGGCGTTGTTGTTGTGCACCCAAATGCATTGGTTTAGCTCGGTTTGGCCACCCGCAAACAGCACAAAGGAGCACAGCGGCAGCACGGCCCACACCAAGTTGGCCCAATTTGTAAATGATATTGTTTAGCGCGCACACGGCGTATGCGTAATGCGTTGACTTTATGCTTTGGCACTGAATTCTTGTACAGTTAATATATAAATTTGATTTTATTTCTTTTATATATATATATATATTTTTTTTTTATTATTGTTGCTAAGGCTTTGCAGGAACTTGTGTGTCGCTTTGTAATGTGCTCTTATGTTATACTATTTGCTTCCTTTTGTTTTTTTTTTCTATGGTATTGGCGTCATTTTGTACAGCAGCTGCTTTTTTGCCAGTTGCCGTTTCCGCTTCCGCTGCTGCACACACACACACACAAACACACACGCACACAAAGGCACTCAGGCACACACACACACACCCACAGTCAGAACTGAGCGCAGTTTCTCTTAGTGTTCAACAATTTCTGCTACAAATCGATACAAACATTTATTTAGTTGCACATTCCGATGAAATGCACTAAAATCAATATACAGTGCCTTTTATAAATCTGTCCACACACTATATATTGCTACTTCTCAATTAACTTCACTTCACAGCTGTGTTTAGAACAGTTCGTATCTGTACACTTCTGCTCAGAGTTTTCAGCGAGTTGTCCACAACTTCTGCCTAATCGTATTCTCTTTGTGCCGTTTCAGCTGTTCTCTGTTGCGCCTGGCACAAGGTTTTGCTTTGTACTGCGAAACGAAACCGTATGTCCTTAGGCTGCCATTGAAGTCGAACAAAAGTGGCAAACTCAACTTCAACACGAACTCAACACGAGTGTTGAGTTTGGGCTTGGCACTGTGGTGGAGAGAGAGCGCAGCTGAGAGACAATGAGAGCATTATGCGTTGCCAATCCATTTTGTTTTGCTCGGCATTTTTGGCCGCCTGTTGAATTTGCCGCCACTTTTCAGGACGCCGCGGTCTCCTGGAATCCCAGCATTATAGCCCCGTTCTGCGTCGAGTCATCTATTAGGCGACGCTTCCTCTGAAACGCAACAAACAGATGCATAACTAAATACCACAAGGCTGTGGCTAAAATAGTTGCACAGTTTCGATTAGACAGTTCAAATAATTGTTAAATACATACATAAAATCATTGCGATCATAACACCCCAATAACTATCTATAGTTCTGCATATCACAATGCTATAGTTTAAAATACACAGGGGTAAACATAATAGCCAGGCTACCAGAAAATTAGGTACTGACTGTAAAGGTATTTAATTTGTCCACCGTTCGATATTATACCTTTGTATCCATTGTACTTGCCTTACCCATATAGATCCTATAACGAGCAGCACGGACACAACAAAATGTGCTGTCGACGATATAAAATATATAATTTTTAAAAATAACTTTGAGTTCGATATGAAATCCGTTATTTCGAAATATATGCAAATTATGGCGACTGATACCGATGTAAGCCCAATGAGTACCGAAATATATTTTAATTTTAATGTACTATTTGACATGCTTAGAAAAATGTTATATGACACAAAAAATTTATTTACTCAGATTTCAGCATTCCGAACAGCAGCACCACCACAATGACATACATGACGTTTATAACTAATTAAAATGTAGACCATTTTATTCATATACATATATCAATATATATCAATGTTAATTCCCAAAGTACAGTCGTACTCACCTAGAGTGAGCATCAGAGTGGTAACTTTGCTAGTTATTTGCCCAATCGCATAATAAAATAATGTATCATGCACTACTATGCTCGCGCATATCATAACCATCCAGGGCACAAAATACCATCTATTTTTCTACAAATTTAACACAAATGCACCAAATTTGTATCGACTGTAATCATGTTCCCGTACACGGCTTACCTTTGCAACGCCAATCATAAGCACAATCGCCGAGGCAGCATACATGACGCTAGTTGTTATCAGTGCGATTCTTGTTGCCGTTGTCCAATAGGGCATTTTACAAACGAAGTCCACTGTGCAAACGGCGATAGTGGCAATAGATGCTATGATGTTTAAGCATCCGGTGATTATAGTTAAATATGAATATATTTTCTTTAACTTTCGTTTTCTCGCGCTGTTGGGCATGTTATTTGTGATACACTTTTTCCACCATAAGTTTAGTATATTATAACCTTGTTCATAAAACGTTTACGTAGAGAACTTATAGAACCGCATAAATGTATGGCAATAGTTTGCATTCAAGTACTGTTAATGCAATAGACAACCGTTAACTTTAAACGCTTATCAACACTAATGACAATTTCAAGTGATTTCTGTACCATCTAATGTGCATTTCAAGAGTCTTTGATTTTGGTTCTGTACGGAGGATGCAAATACCATGAACATTAGGTTGAGCAAGAGGAAACCAACGACTTTTCTAGATGGAAATTATATATATCATAATGGTACATGTACAGCTAGGGCAATGGCAATGACAATGGCTTACCAGCAGCACTCCGGGTACATTATGGGCAATACTAGCAAGGAATTCTCAGATGGTATATCCTCAAAGATGATACAAATGGCCGCTACGTATCTGCTGCAGCCAAATGGTTGGTAAATATTTAAATAACTGTGTAAATGTACAAAACTTCAAAATGCCAAACATGTTGCTTTGTTAAAAAAGAATTCATTTGTATCATTAGAACTTCTTCAGTTGTGCTTGTTTTGCCCTTACCAATACGCTTTCCATTTTTAGCTCACATACACAGCACACAGACGCTGACGTGGGGCGCGATTTTAGTCGAGGTAAATAGTTCGATGAGCTTTTTAGAGAAACGTTTACTAATACATGCGCACTTTGACCAATACATAAGTTTACTTTACAAGTGTTGTTTGTTGTCTTTATTTTTACATATTTGATTCGGGTGTTGTCGTAGAAGTCCTGAAAAGGCAGCAAGTGTAGCGCCAGTTAACGCCTTCAGCTTTTGTAGCCTGGGCGTAATTCTTCTTCTGGAACTGTTGCGTTCAGTTCTTCGACGATATATACATCCCTCCCTCTGAGACTTAAAACTGTATTTACAAGCTATTTGATGTCGTTGTAGTCTTAGCCGGAACATCCACGACAGCCGCAGTGCACGCACTCCACAATGCGTCCCTCCTCCAGCTTGGATTTGGGCACGCGACAGATGCAATTTGTGCCAAAATTCGTGTCGCGCGTTTGTATGCAACGCAGGCAGCAAAGATTCTCATAGCCAGACTTTTTCCACTTGGCTATCAAATTGCCATCGGCGATCTTCTCTTTCAGGCAGTAGTCGTACAGCTCCCGACTGATGGCCTTGCGGCGATAGTACAGATCGTAGATATAGCGCGTCTTCTGGTGATGTATCTTAAAGATGGGCCACAATGATTCCGTAATTCGCTTGCCTTCGTGCGGTTCGGTTTCGGCTTCGCGCATTTTCTGTTCCAGCTCTTCCAGCGTTGGTTCTATTAGCTCCCAGCCATCTGGTGGGGGCTTGCGACTGCGACGCACTTTTGGCATTGTTTAAATTATTATAAATTCCAAAATGGGCGGTTTTAGTAAATAAATATAAAGAAAAGATGCTTGTTGCCTACACACACAAAAACTAAATAAAACCAAATAGTGTGGCAACACTGTTACGTTGAAAAAGGTTGTTCAGTTGCAAGCATAGAAATTTGGACCTGTGACGTCACGCAGTGAATTTGATAATCGAATAATGCGGGTTGTTTTAAGCCAGGGTATTTTCTGTAGGGCTGCAAAATAATCAAAAACATAGTTTTGTGGAAAGAGTGAGATCAATGTTGGCATATGTGATAATCATTAACGTTCAGTTAAGGTCACATTTCATGGATATCCTCGCACGACCTCTTACATTTTGTGGCCACATGTTAAAGTGCTGCCCATCGCTGCAGTCTGAAGCAAGTTGGCAGCTTGGCCGCAACACAAGCAAACAGCTGTTCGGCAACTTTTCAACAAGAACATTTTAAAATAAACAACATAATAAAAAGACAATAACAATGTGCGACGTTTAAAATATTGCACAAAAGTGAACGAAACGATATACGCGCACAATGGATCCTATAATATTCTTCATTGTGCTGACATCCCTATATGGCGTCATGTACTTTTTCGATCGCTTCTTCAAGGTATGTTTTCTGCATATCAAATATGTTTTTTTCATTTGTAAAATGCTATTATTGAATATAGAGCTGCATGCACTATCCATACGATGCCTTTTTACGCAACACCGGACTAAGCGTTAACTTTATGACCCTCCATTGGCATTCAAATGCCAGCGCCTTCAATCGCATGCTCATTCGCTGGGGCGCAACCGCCGGCAACAGCTGCACGCGCAGTTTTCTCGTCAAAAGCTTCAACATAGGCGTGCTGCTCTCCTTTCTGCTGCTGCCCATTGGGATTATATTGCTGATCATTACCATATTTAATGGCAGCGAGACGGGTACGTCCGGTGGTGCAGCTGCGGCTGCTACAGCTAGCGTGCAGCTGGAGATATTGCTGCCGGGCGTTAATCTGCCGCTGCAGGAGATTGGCTATTATATAGCCACCTTGGTGATGTGCACTCTGCTGCATGAGCTGGGCCATGCGCTAGCTGCTGTGCTGGAGGATGTGCCCGTGACCGGCTTCGGTTTCAAGGTGAGCCTGGCTAGACCTGACAGATTGGCTAATAAAATGATTTTAACTGCCGTAGCTCTACTTCTGCCTGCCCCTGGCCTACACGGAGCTGTCGCACGATCATCTCAATGGCTTGCGCTGGATTCGCAAGCTGCGCATACTCTGCGCCGGCATTTGGAACAATTTTGTGCTCGCCTGCATTTGCTATATGCTCATCTCAACGCTGGACATAACCATGTCACCCTTTTATGCATGCAACGAACATGTAATCGTTACCGAGCTGATGGCAAAGTCGCCGTTGCGCGGCGAGCGTGGCCTACAGCCGGAGAATGTGATCACCCAGCTGAACGACTGTCCCATCAGCAGCGAGGATAGCTGGCTGAGCTGCCTGCAGCAGGCGCAGCAGCTGCGCCTGGGCTACTGCATCAGCTCGGATTTTATACGGCTCAACGACGAAAGCATCGACATTGGCCATCACAATGCCGATGGCCGGCTGCAGTGCTGCGACGAGCGCAATCCCAATGTCAGCTGTTTCGAGTACATTGAGGATGTCAGCTTGGATGCGCCTGCAGAGATACCGCAGCACGTTTGCCTGCCCATGCGACGCACGCTGGAGGATTCGAGCGGCTATTGCAAGGCGGGCACATGTACCGAAGGCTATTGCCTGCGTCCCATGCTGCCCAACACAACGAGCATTTTGATCTTTAAGCGTCAGACTAGGGAGCGACAGCCACTGGCGCCAGTCATGTATGTGGGCCAGACGCGGGACGTGCTGCGCACGGTGCGTGTGTCGGGCTTTGTGCCGCGCTACAAACACATTAGCTCCGCCTGGCCGGATGCCCTGTCGCTGCTACTCCGATACAATGTGGTGTTTAGCATTGGCCTGGCGCTGATCAATGCCATACCTTGCTTTGGCTTTGATGGCGCACACATCACCAGCACTGTGATACACAGCTTTCTGGTGGGACGCGTTGAGGAGCATGCGAAACGGGATCTCATCTCGTTGATCATCACCAGCGTTGGCTCGCTGCTCTTTGGCCTGGCACTGCTGAAGGTCGCCTGGCTGAGTTTACTGCGCCCGCTGCTTTGAGCTCGTCCATCCTCTACTGTCCTCTTCTCTAGTTAACATGTACCAAAATGCTAGACTGCTTTTCTCGACACACACACGAACACACAGACTTGCTGAACAGCGAATTGTAGGCACCTCAAAGGATTTTGTTTTAAGCTTTATTATTTATGTATGTATTTATATGGCATTAGCCAAGTTTGTGAAGCTCAAATAAAATGTATAGGCATTTTCCTCACTTGCCGCCGCTCTTGGCGCTCGTTCCGCTTAATTCCAGGCTAGTCTGCAGCTCCGTTAGGCTGCGTCTGCCGCTCTGCAGCAGCATCTTGATGGCCACCTCGTCGTCCTGGTTGCGATTCGCCTGGAAGTCGTGACGCGCCCATTCTCGCAGCTCGCGCCGGCTGTGCTGGTCCGGCACCAGGCGTGTGGTGCGCCAAATTTCCCTGTACAGCTTCAGCACCTCCTGGCGCAGCATGAACTGTGGGAAAGAGCCTGTTTCTTGAGTGGCACACAGATTCGACAGCTGGCTGTCTCTTACCTGCTTTAAGCTGAGCGCTACTTTGGGTAATTTGGACATTATGACATATTTCACTAGATTCACTATGCAAATTGTTTAATATTTGAATCGTATATTTATTTGATGTGCGTTCAGTTATTCGCGTGTACTTTAAACAGCTGATTGCAAACAGCTGTTTTTTGTTTTGCTCACAGCTGACTCTCTTTTGGGTTAAGAGCATGCGCTCTTTCGACTTATTCAGCATGACATTTGCCGCAGAAAGCAAAAATAAAATAATTATTAATGTATAAATATATGAAAAATGAAAACAAGTTACATTTTCGAAACAATAATATGTGATGTCATGTATAATTTTAAAATAACCAAAACAAGTGTTAAATTTACATCTTTATTTGAGCCACTTTTTTCTTATAACACTCAACGAATTGCGTGCTTTTATTTATTATTTACGCATATTTGTTAATTTTCTCTAGCTTTTACTGATTAATATGCACGAAGACTTGAAATAACATTTTATATAATTTATAAAAAAAGAAAGCCACACACTTTCGCATGTTTTGACCCCGACGTGATTTGAACACGCAACCTTCTGATCTGGAGTCAGACGCGCTACCGTTGCGCCACGGAGTCACATGAAATGATCTTGACTAAATGTCAACATGAGCTGTTTGTACTATGAAACGACTGTTTAATCTAGGCGAAAATGATTAACTGAACCCAAAATAGAAAAAGAAAAATAATAAATAAATAAAAGCAAACAACAAAAGGAAAACAAAAACAAGGAAAATTCTTGTTTTTATAATTTCTTTGACATAGACTAAAACCCATCAAATATTTAAATGCAATTTTCAACGGCTGTCACGAAATGCGTTAGTCAGCTTATATAATATGCATTGAATGAGCATTTGATTTGGCACTTGAAACGCAAAAGTCAAACATATATTTAATCAAATGAAATTGTTTAAATGCTTAATTTATCTTTTGCTTGCATTGTTTTGCCTGCGCCCATTGTGATTGACACGGCAGCTGCTTTGAATTATTTGTATGCTTATGATCTCGGCTGTTTCTGTTGATTATAATGATGTCCTATTTGAGCAATTCATTTAGTTTAGTTTGGCTTAGTTTTTATTATTAATGCTGGCCAACGATGATGCATTCACAAGAACAGACGACCAAGCCAAGCTAACTAAGTGCACTGTGTGTCTTGGCCAATTTATGTTCTGTTCTTCGCCAGTTCCAGGCACCATGACTTTAAGGGCGACGACTGGCACCGTTTGCAGTAGCTGTCGCATATGCATATAAAATATATATTAAATAGTTGCTAATACCTTTGTCTTGCACTATTACTGCCTATCGCCACAGGGCACAATTGCCAGCTGTTTTTTTTTTCTTGATCTTGCAATGCCATAAACCTGTCCCGTTACCAATATTGGCTGCAATAGCTGCTGACACGGTCCTAAGGTACAAAGTGCCAACAATCCCATTGGAAATGCATCATTTTTTTTGGCAATTTAGATAATTGCTAAGCACAGCTACTTACTAATTGACATATTAACTTGATTACTCAGCATTTACTCTATTTCTTTATTTGCTAGTTTAAACCCTTTATCAGCAAATTTTTGTACATTTTTTTAAATATTTTGTTAAACTAGAAATCTCTTGTGATTAACTTTTTATCTAATCGTTATATATTGCGCTTATGCTCTAAAGTTTTTCTTCCTATTAACTTAAAAATGTATTAAAAATAATATTAGATTGGACTTTGTGCATTTTTCAAATTACTCGAAATTCTGCCCTATTCATTTCAAATTTGGTTACGCTTCTATTGCGCTGTTTGTTCGAGTGCATTTACGGAAAATTTTAAATAAATTAAAGGAAATTAGACATAACACAATAATAAATTCTCAAAAATAAGAAACAACAAAAGCAACAAATAGATTTATATAAACATATATCTATGCACATATGAATCGAGCAGGTAAGCGGGCAGCAGCCACACGATGCACGATTTATTTATAGCTGCGAGTTGCATCCACCACAATATGAAAATATGCAACAGAGCTGAGAGCTTGAGAGGCACAGAGCGCCCGGAGAGATGATAAAGAATTAAACTGAGACACTTTTCGTTTTCGATTTCGTTTTCATGAGACGGAAAATTCTGCTTAGACGCCTCAGCGCGCAACTTTGACTCATCAAAAGGTGTGGGCCAGGGGGGGACAGTGGGGGGGGGGATGGGGCGCTCCACAGCCAATACGTCATCAACAGCAGCCACTCGGGCTGGGGAGTCGTCGTTGGGGGACCCACAGCTGCGCGCATACGCAGCAGAGGCCAACAGAACATCGAAGCAGAGCGCTGGCAGCAGCTGTGCAGCAATGCACAGTGGAACCTATATAACTAAATATGGACCATTTTTATAAGCTTCTAAATTTACAATTTACTGACGATTACGATTAGATAAAATGAATACAAATAAATTCAGGCAAATATTAATATATTATAAATATCTACGAAACATCAAAATATCTGTTGTTATGCTTTAAAGAAAATAGCTTTAAGCTAATATTATTATTATTGTTATTGTATTATTTTTTAAGAATTAAGTTATTCCGTTTTTTCACACATATATACATTTTATTTAAAAATATTATCTATCTTTATAAAAAATTCGATTATACTTAAGATGTTTGGTATAACCAACAAACTGTTTCAAGAACTAACGTAATGTAGAATTAAAATATGTAGTTCAAGCAAAAAATGATTTTTATTAATTTATTCATTTAATTTTCCACATAAGTATATACATTTATACATTTATGCTGCAAACATTTAATTTCTATTAAAATTCAAAATTATTCTTTATTATTATTTTTATAAAACATCATTAAAATGTATATAAAAAATTTTGTTCCTAATATGTATACACATTTTCAACTCTTATTTATAAAATTTAGATACATCAAAAGTAATTTAATATCCAATTTAATCCATTTATCGCGCATAAACAACAATTGTAATTTGCGTACACCGAAAACACGCAGTTTGCCCCACTGTGCGGCAAAGCCAACGGCGGCAAAGTAAAATCCACATGGCAGTGGCCGCCAGCGTCAAACGTTCATGAAACGCGGCCGCATGCGGACGTCGGTCGGAGCGAACGCATTAATAAAAGGCAAAGACGAGAGCGAGAGAATCGCCAAGAATCTGAAAATCGTTTTTTTCGAAAAGCAAAAATAAAGACCCAAAAGCTAAACACACTCAGAATTGAGTTCGTATTCGTGTTCGATGTGCATGTGAAAAGTGAAAAGTGAAAATGAAAATGAGCATTGGGCATGGTTTTCCTTGACGTTCGGTTGTGGTGTTTGTTGTAAAGCGGAAAATCAAATCAAAAAAAAAAAAAATATATATATATATATATATATATATATATATACGAAAAAGAAAGGCAATTGTGAGTGAGAAACGTCCGTATACAAATATACATAATGTCGAAAATATAAAGCTATTTTTGGAATATATATTGAACAGAATTGAAATACTTTTCAAGAAGAAGCAACGTTTTTGAAAAGCAAACAAAGCCCATAATAAAGACGATGCGACGCAAATTGAAATGTTTTCAGAAAAATAATCAAAGAAAGCAGAAAAACCGAATAAAAACGGAAATTTAATAAAGATCAACAAAAGAAACACACATGAAAACGAATGTACATCAAATTCAGCAGCCTCTTTAATAAACAAAAGTGTAAATTAAATTTGAGAAAAAAAAAACATATATGGTGTGAACATTTTAAAATGAAACCAAATGAAATATTAGCTTAGGAATGGGGAAGATTTTTGAATTTTATGTATGGATATGGCTTGATAACTAAATTGAAGATGAAAGTCATAAAAAACTGTGATATATAAATCGCCATTAATTTTATTTATGTTAACAGAGTTAAAGTTGCATTAAATTGAATTGAACAAGCTGTTAAATATTTAATATTTAATTTAAATTAATGTTGTTTGATTTTGATTCTGATATAATTCAACATAGTTTGGAGTCCAATCAAATCTTTTTGATTTCAAATGTTTTTTGTTCTTGTTTCTTAAGATATTTCTTAATTGTTGTTAACTAATCAGAAAAAATGATTTTAAATTTTGTATAATGCCTGGATTATGATACATTCCAGTACAGTTTAACAAAAAGTCAAATTTAATCGTGTAGTCAAATCTATCATGAGAAAATAATAAGAAGAAAAAGTTTAACATATAGTCAAATCTAATCGTATAGTCAAATCTATCATGAGAAAATATTAACTGAAGACGCATTCAAGCTTTATATAATGCTTGATTCTGATAAATTTCAATACAGTTTAACAGCTAGTTAAATCTTGTTGATTTTCCAATTTCAAGTGAAGTGCGCGCTGAAAATTGTATTTGGTTAATGCTGAACGCAAAGTTAATTCTACATGCCACAAAATCCACTTGGCCTCTTGTTGTGGATTTGTTATTGAAAAATTGTACTTTTGTATTTTTGTATTTGTGTGCGTGTATTTGTATTTGTATTTGTATTTGTATTCCGCTGTTATACGATAGGTGGTAACGTTTCGTATGGGGTATTAAATTACAAGACACCAAAGTGCGCGCGAACCGAACACGCTCACAGGCACACAGCTACAGCTACAGCTACAGCTACAGCTACAGATACGGATACAGCTACGGATACGGCTATGTGTGTGTACGAGGCGCAGATACAGATACATGTTGGGTATATAAATACTCGCCGCCGCCGCCGTCTGCTTGCGTGCGTATCCAATGGATGCGAAACAATATGCAAAGCATAGATACAAACATACAAACATACAAGAGCAGAAGCGGCATGCTAGGCGCTTTCTGAAAATTAAGAAGACGCTGTAATTAATTATGGCCTTAAAAAAAAACAAGAACAAAAAATTGAGAAAAAGGGGGCGGTATTAAGTGGGCGTGTTCGGGTCATAATATGAGCAGATGCAGCCCATTCAATGATTGATACCATAATGTCAACTTATATTACAGATGAGATTTCTTTGTTATTATGCGAATAATTCGGAGTTAATAATTTTGGCAATTTAAAAAATTTGAAAGTAGCTCTTAAGTTTCTTAAATGACCTGACATTTAACGCATTTAAGCATAAACATTTTAATAATTTTAAAGCTATATCCAAACATAAAACAAAAACTCTAAGCAAATATTGTCTATAAAGTCTAAGGAGTCCGAAGAGGCTCAAGAGATAGTTTAACTTACCAATCATAAATCTGTCAGATACATTTCTATGGTATAGAAATCTTGTAACTCGAAAGCAATAAGCTGACAATCGCGTTGACTAATTGAGATGTTTAACTCGTTGTCTCTCGCGTGTTTCAGTTAGGCAGCCTGCCGAGTCCGGATAACACTACAAACGGCCCAGTTAACAATGTCGGCCAAAACGTCACCGTCCAATTCGCGGGATGGCAATGTTACGGCTGCTGCCAGCGTTGTGCCACCAAATGTGGCAAGCGGCGTTGTTCAGATCAAAAAGGAGCTGCCCAGCGACGAGATAAAGGTACGTTTCATGAATGAAAACAAACTCACAGATACGCAGATACACACACATACCGATACACAGATACACAGTTGCAGATACAAATAAATCTCGCGTAATTTTCACCTTAATTTTTGGCACATGGCAAAGACAACAACTAGAAAAGAAAACACATTTATAATTAATTACTTCTGTCTGCACATCGTTTTTGAATAGTATTCAATAACAAGGATGCAAAAGCAAAATGAAAACAAAAAAAAAAAAACAATCACACACACACAACACGCATTAAAAAGAAGGAAAAAAAATTGCCTAAACTTTTCATAGCGCAACAAATTTCTGTTTCTTTTGGTCTTTTTTTCTATATTTTTGGCTGCAGTTGAAAATTTGTGCTTTCCGAGCAATTTATTATTGGTTATTTATGGTTTATTTTTGGTATTTTTTTTATGCTATTTCGAAAGGTGAATAACACACGGATTTTGTGATAATATTTAATAAGATATTCTTTGTTCAAAAGAAACAATTTTAAAGATAAAAATTATTTATTATCAGTTATTTAAGTATTTGATTAAAATTTGTGGCATAGGCAAAGTCTTTCATTTCCACGTGTTTCAAATGAGTTTTGTTTCCATTTGTTTCAAATGTCCTCCATTTCCATTCATTTCAATAGTTTTTCATTTCCATTTGTTTCAAATGTGTTTCATTTCCATTTGTTTCAAATGGGTTTCATTTCCATTCATTCCACTCCAATATTTGACATGGATTCATTCATTCACAACTGTCTAAGTTATGTGTAACAGTGTATCGCGCAGTTGTGAGCTCTTTACTCCACTCTTCGTACTGGCTGGGTATACCGGAAAGTTCGGAAAACGACCCCGTAATTGACGTAATTGCCAACAAAACAAAACGGAATTGAACACGTCTCAGCCAGGTTGTATATGAACAACTTATTGAAGGCTATGCATGATTTATCGTTTATGTACTAAATGTCAAGTAAATTATTCAAAATTTCAAAGGTCATTTATGTCTATTTATACCAATAAAGCTGCATATTTGTATCCTACATACGCTTCAGTCCTTTAAATTCTAAACAGAAATTCCAACAAGTATATACCAAAAAATTGTGCATCATTAGTTTAGAATTACCGCAAACACGAAAACAAATACGTACAATCTAAAACACAAATTTTTCCAGTTAAATGAAAAACGAAGCAGACAAAAATGCATAATCTGAATCCCCTGAAAGGTAGAAACTGAACCAAATGTTCAGTTTCAATTACAATTTCCATGGTGATGCACAGCATTTCGAAATTTCAAATATGCAACTGCCATGAAAAGTTCTCTCTCCCTCTCTCTCTCTTTCTCTGTTGTTTTTCGAAGCCTGCTCTCGCACCGCCCCCTTTGACCATTAGCTTGTCTGGTTTTGCATTACCATAACAAAGTTTCACAATAACTGTGCTTCGCTTAGATCCTGGGCCTGCAATTGGTTGCAGGAACGCAGCGCATTTGTAAACGGAGTTGGCAACTCAGACAGCGGCAGCGCTTGCGTCGCGGTCGGCGTCGACGTTGGCGTCGAAGTCTAGCAATTACGATTACGCCAACATTGTGCGAGTTAACTGTAAACCGAAGCAGCGTTGGTAATTTTATATTGATAAATTTTTATAATCATTTTAACGAGTGAGTGAACGAGTGCCACACTCTGTGTGTGCGTGTGACTGAGTGAGTGAGTGTGTTTGTGTGTGTGTGCGCGCTGTGAGTGGGTTGCAAATAGAAGCAGACTGCCTGCCTCTGCTTCGCATTGAGTCTGAGTGTCTCTTCTTACCTCGTTGCCCGCTAGCCCGTTACCACTGCCCCCACTCTCCACACTCCTTAATATCTTGCGCTGTGTGGTGAGTTTTTCGCCAAATGAGCAAAATTAATTTAATGCCAGAGACCCGCGAGAATGAAAACAACAACAGCAACAACAACGTTGACGGCGGTCGCACAAAATTTTTTTGTAGCTGCTGCTGTTGTTGTTGTTGTTGTTGTTGTTGTTGTTGTTGTTGCACGTGTAATCGGATCGGTAAATTGAAATTGTAGCCGCTGGCTTGCAGTTGAGCGCAATGATATTATTAAACAGAAAAATTATTATAATGAATGGAGCTGCGTTGGGATTGGGTTCGCGTTTTTTCTTCTCTTATTTTTTTTTCTTTTTTTTTTGGCATAAGCTTTAGCTCTGGTCTTTGGTTATGAATTCGCCTCGCCTGAGTCGGCAACTTTGCCTAAATGGCGAGAAAGTGGGCGTTTCAGGGAATTAGCTGGCACGCCTCGATTTCCATATAAAACATGTGTGTGTGTGTGTACATAACACACTACTGAAACTATTTAAAACTGTTTCTTAAATATTTGACAATTTTATTTTGAAAATTAAAAATAAAGATCTCTTTTTTATTATAAACTTAATACTAAGCGCTTAATAGGGCATTTTTCAGTTCTGATTGGCACCATAAAGTATATATTTTCTTGATCAGCATGAATAGCCGAGTCGATCTAGCCATGTCCCTCTGTCCGTCCGTCCGTCTGTCCTTCCGTCCGTATGTATGAACGCAAGGATCTCAGAACCTATAAGAGCTAGAGACCTGAAATTTAGATGTATGTGCTCCTAGTGCATGCGCAGATCGAGTATATATATATATATATATATATACATGCATATATATGACTTATGTTATCCGGCGTTGCCCAAGCCAAATATCTGTTCTTCTCGTTGCTTTTCCAAGCATTTTCCAACTGTGGGAAAATTATGAAATACTCAGAGTAATTTAGTTAAATATATATGTATTTTTTTTATTTAAATAAAAAATGATCAGCTAAAAATAGAGTAATGTAGCATACAGTATATTATATTGAACTATACTAGGCTATTGGATATAAAGTATTGTATTTATTGGACATTGGAACAGATTAATATATGTATATGTGTTATAATTTCTCAAATGCCGATACATAAACATTTGTCTTATAGGCATATCATGTTCGTGAATTAATAACCCATTATATCCCATAAGCCCCCAATTGCCGACCCCACAAAGTATGCAACACTTTCTGTATTTTAGACAACAGCAAAAAAACTCAATTAAAAATATGAAAATTTAGCTGTTTTTTTTACCTGCCGTAATTACAAGCTGCATTTGCTGCAAAGACAGCGGCAAAATATGTAATGGAGTGAAAGAAGAAGCAAACAGACAACATAATTACAGCCCGCCAATAACAACAACAAACAACAACAACAACACGCACAACATTAACGCGCCTCATGGGTGCAATTTGATAGGTCTGTGGTAAGACGATACGTTTCCGCTTTATGACAGCGACGCGTCGTCGCTGCAAAACCCAACCCGATCCGAGCCGAGCTGAGCCGAGCCGAGCCAAACGCCGTGTCTCAAAAGGATGTGCACGAGCGCAAAGGACACGCAGTGCAAATATACACGTGGGGCGCTTCACTCAGTTGCTAAGCCGAATAATATTATTAATAATTTGCTATAAGTTAAGCCTCGAAATGTTGTATTACGCCTCAAATTTCATTGCCATCCAATCAGCTTGGGCCCACTGTACGCACAGCAACTGCAGTAACTGCCCTCGCTTGATAACAATTTTGGCGCACTTGAGCCAAGGTTTGCGTATATGAAATTAATAACTGTTAGTGGGCGTAAGAAATGATATTGACAGTTACAATAGTTGTTATGCCAGACACAGTGCGCATTAAGGTCACACGAAAGTATAATGAAAAGTTCATGAACGAAAGGCGAAAGGTTATATGGTCTTAAGAAATTTATACATAAAATTCCAAAAAACTCTCAAAACGAAAACACAATTGCTGCACGCCTTTTTTTTATAGAATATATATTTTTTTTATTAATTTTTTTTAATTATTTTTGTTTGAAAATAGTATGAATATAGTTTAATTTTACAAATTCGTTTTTAACTTTCTTTGAGCTGAGTATTTGCCTGGCTTACATTTTTTTTAATTCAAATTTTACATACGACATGTTTCTGTTGTACCTTGCACCTTTAATTCCACTCAGTGCAGTGGATTGTCCGCAAACGGTGAATCGCATAAAAAACCAATTTGAGGTTAAATTTGCAGTTAAATTAACCTTAAAAATAGAAGAATAGAAAATATAAACAGAGCACAAATGTTGCTAGATAACTCTGCTTAAAATCTTCGCTTGTTTTGATTTTCGAATTTACAATTATAAACGACGTAAATCAATATCATTTCGATAATAATGTAGTATTTTGTGTAAATTTATGTTTAACATAAAATGTTCATAACATTAATAATCATGCAAAGGCATTCAGTTTTGGGGGGAGTAAAGGGAAAAATCTAGGAAAATCTCCAGCTATTCAGTTACACCAACGCGCACATTCATATCCTAGTTATAAACTTTTGCATACACACACACACACACACACACACACACACAAGCACGTGCAGAACAGGGATATTATATTACAAACACAATGACAACGCACTGGCCTAGCAGCTACTCAGGGACAACAGCAACAACAGCAACACGCCTCCAGTCCGCCCACAGCATTCCCCTCCGCCAGCATGTTGGAGCGTAGAAGAGGTTCAGGAGGCGGGGTGGGGGGTGGTCTTAGGCACAGTCATAGCTCAAATGACGCGGCAGCAGCAGAACTTTAATAACAGCGCCGCAGATTGAATTACAAACAAAATGGAATATGATAAAATCTATGCGAAAACAACAGCAAATGCAATTGGCAACACATGCACACACACACATGCACACACACACACACACATGTATATGTAGAATATGAAGTGTGCGAGAGAGCGGGCGTAACATGAGGCACCCTGTGGAGGCAGCATCAGTCTACTACACAGGTGGCGCAGGCGTGCAACGTTAGTTAGAGCGGAATAGCAACAGCTCAAATTAAAATAACGTTAAATTAATTTGAGCCACTGAGTGGGCGGCATTATGTGCCGGGGTGTGGGGAGTGTGAAGAGCACGGAATGCTGTAACTCCATCATGCTGTGACCTGCTCTGAGCTGTCGTTGACTCTGCCATGCGTCAGATGGCGCTCGAGTGCAGCTGCAGCTGCAGCATTGATGTTTCCAATGGCATCAAGTGCAATGAGAGGCTCTTTTGTGTTAAATGAGTATAGAAATGCACAAAGAAATAGATAAAGCCATGAAAACAGAGCGTTAAACTTGAGCTGCGACCGAGCGGAGGGTGGAATGTGTAGACAAATAGAACAAAAAATTAAAATAGCAAAGTGTGTGTATTGCTTATATGATTTATGGATATTATGGATATATTAAAAACTTTGCTCACATGATGTTAAGTAACGTAAAAAGCCTTGACAATTTAGGGAATATCATTTTTGTCTTTCAAAATATCTTCTAATGGTTTTACCAGCTCCTTCATATAAACATCGAAACTATTGATTAAAAGACTTTAAAAATATCCTAGCCAAACTTGATTTTTATGGGTTCTAAAATGCTGCTCAAATGTGAGTTATCTCTTATTAACATCGGACTACTTTATATATTACAATTTGTAAGAAATGAGTATTTGTTTTATGCTTCTAAGGATCTATATACCTATATATTTATATAGAAACAAAATGTCGTATATCTATAAGTGGAAGATGAAGGAAGAATAAAATTGATAATATTAAAAATTAGTTAAATAAACCCCACTACCAAATGTTCCTATTATACATCATTCTCATGACGCCACAAAAAAGACAAATTTCCGCAATTCTTGGTCTAAGTCCATGTCATACACCTACATATAGTAGTAGGTCGCATGGAAAGCTTTAACCCAATCTTCTCTATACCAAAAAGGTCATTGTAATACAATACTTAGATGTATATATGTGAATGTGTACTATGAGCAATCCAATACACTAGCAGTTCCATAAATACATACGTATGTGTAGAGCCAACCCATATCTGATGTACACACATTAAAATGAAATAAAATATTAAGTTGCAAAACAGCAACAACAACAACAACAACAACAACAACAACAACAACAACAAGACCACATGAGGAAAACTGAAAATTCACACAGATACAGAGACAGCGCTCCCAAGTATGTCATGTAAGAATTCAAAAGAAGGACGCGCGTCATTCAATCCCGAGCTATCGATATTCGATTACAACAAACTAAAAACCGACTGACTTTGTGCACGACACACACACACACACACATACACACACATGCATGTGCCTTACCGTTGAGAAAACTAGCGTAATTCTAGAATTTGTTGTTGCTTTTATTTTCATTTCAATACCCTCTAAATGGGTACATTGGTTTTGAGCCGACGCATGTAACAGGCAGAGGAAGGCCTTTTTGACTCCATTAAGTATTTTTCTGTTTTTTTGAGCAGAACGAAGAGCTTAGTAGATTAAGACAAGTTTGTCTGGTTGTCTGCTAGAGACCTGACAACACAATTGATATTTAGATGCTCCTGTAGTATATAAAGATTAGAAATAGGAATTAGGAATTAGGAATTAGGAACAAGAATTAGGAATTAGGAATAGAGCCTTGAGCTTTGGTATGTACACACATTTGGTTGTCATATTTACAACCTGAAAATTGCATAAGATTTGGACGACAAACACTTAAGTTATTCAAGAGTGTATGCGGACCAAAGGCAGGGCAGGCACAGTCGCATTTAAAATAGTTGTCAGGTCAGCTGCGGGTTCTGGGTATCTTCTAGTCGAGCACTGCGGACTAGAGCCCTCTTGTTTGGGGTGGTGTTGCTGGTGGTTGGTGGTGGTGGTGACTGAGCGGGATTGGGTTCGGCCCGAGCAACGTCTCCGTCTCCGGCTTGGGCCTCACGCTGCTAGCTTGCAGCTTGGTTTAGTTCGTTTTAGTTTTAGCAGCAGCAGCAGCAGCGCCACAGCTCAGTTGAGCCGAGTTCAGTTTACTGGGTTCAGGGTGAGTTATTATAAACGTATTGGGTTGCCCATCGTCTCCGTCGTTAGCCATTGCCAGCGTATACTTTACATTATTCTATTGGGTTTCTTTTTGAGTAACCGTAGACATGTATTAATGTGGCCGACTCGCATAACACACTGCGCCCAGCCATTGCCAGTGGCCATAACTATGATCAGAAAATGTTGCAGGAGCTGCTTTTAGCCAATAGGTGCTAAAGGCTCTGCCTGGATGTAGGCCATTTGGCTTGCACGTGAAAACTTTAAGTTGTTGTGTAAAACATACATATCTCTCGATAACTAATTGATTGACGGACAAACTAACTGGCTGTCTGGGCAACGCCGGGTAATACTTGTTAGATTAAATATGTATGTAAATAAGATGAAATTATTCAAGAAAATAAGATTCAAAATTGTTCAAAGCTCTGAACTAACTCTTGCAGCAAACTGTGAGGCGCAGCTAACTTAACTCTGTACTAAGGAATCATGGAACTAGTTCCAGATAGAAATATGATTAGTTATTTGAGATAGGTATATTATTTAATGTATGTATAAAAATAGTAATTATTGCTTTAAATAGAATGCACCCGTTTTGGAACTTGTGCCACAAGTTGCTGCAGTTTTTCGCGCAGTGCCTGCAACATTTAAAGTGGCTCTCGCAACGGGAACTGGCACTTGGACCTGGACTCAAAAATAAAAATATAAAAAAGCACTCGTCAAGTCAGCTCCAGTTCATTTGCGATTCATAATAAAAGCGCAAATTTGATATGTTTTTGTAAGTTGAGATTTTGCGAAATTCAACAGGCAGTGCGGCAGAGCGGCAGAGCGAGAGGGATATCGAGCGAGGGAGATAGAGAGAGTGTGTGTGAAATAAGACGAGCGCTGCTATTGCCAACTGTATCTGTCAGATACTTTAAGCATTAATTATGAAAATGTTGATGAGGAAATGTGGCGGGAAGCGAGCAAATAACAGACACGGGCAGGCTCACAGACAGACACAGACGGACAAGCCAGACAAGTCGCAACTCCAGCACAAAAAGAAGAAGAACAACAACAACAATAAGGAGCATAAAATTACATTTTTTAATTAATTGATTTTTATTCGCATTGCGGTTTAGAATTTCAGCGCTTGCAATGAGCGCAAGTTTAAATGTCGTCGTCGTCGTCATCTGTGCTGGAGGCTGCCGCAGCCCTCCCTAGCATAACCCCTATACCCCCCTCCCCCCTCCCACTTCCGATGTGGCAGCTGCCTGCCAGCGAACGCACAAATCAGAAATTAAAAACCAAACATAAATTAACAGTCAAATGATATTAAAAACCAACAGACAGAGACAGAAGCACACAAAACGCGAGATAGCTGCAAAAGGTAAGAGGAAAAGAGAGAAAGAGAGCGAGAGAGGGAGACCGAGCAGGTATTAAAAGGTGGAATTGATATGCCAAGAGCTAACAGCAAATGCGCCTCCGATTACAGCACAGTTGGACTCGGACTCTTCGAGTGGCTGCGACAGCCAGAGCTGAACTTGAGCCGGGCGCGCGTCTCCTGCCTATGCCCAATGCTGACCCCCCCTCCCCCCTCCCCCCTCCCCCCTCCCGACCATCCGCTGCCAGTGCACGGCTCGCTCAGCGACGAGGTCGCACCTGAGGCGTGTAATCGATACGCCTTGCAGCCAGTCACAAGATTTTTATCGTGCGAATTGTTAATACCCTACACAGAGACAACAATAACAACAACAATAACAACTTGGCCGAGCCAAGCGAGCGTGTGACTTGGCAGACGACGTGCAGCCGCCGCTGATTAGATGTGTCTTTGCGTGTTTTGTCATCAAGTTAGCATCGCTTTTGCCCACTGTGCCACAGTGGGCCATATCGTGTGGCCAGCGCTGGGTGTCGCATAACAAATGACAGCAGTTAGTTAGCAGCATTGGCATAGATTTCACAGTCCGAGTGATTCATTCGCCATTTGCCTGTCTTTTATTGTTGCCCAAGATTTGCCAAAAAATACAAAAAACAATAACAAGAAAGAGAAATCGTGTCTGTCGGCAGCCACGCCCACAATTGCATGTCGCATGTCGCATTCAAGCTGTCAGCGCTTGTGTCAACATTTTCCACATGTCGTATGAGTAATTTACCATTCCGCAGAAGCACCAAAAATGTTCTGCCTGCCCAGTAAATCTGAGCTGCGGTCTAATGCAGTGGCGTCGTCAGCAAGGGTTTCAATGAAAATCAATTCAATACAAATTTTTTTTGTTAATATTTATGTTTTATCGGCTTTGAAGGTTAAAATATTTTCTATTCTTAAACAAATCCTTATTGTAGTGGGCAAAGCAAAATGTTAACCTAACAATTAGTATACCCTTGCAGAGGGTATTAAATTTTTGTCTCGAAATGTGTAACTTATAGAAGAAGACATCTCCGACCCCATAAAGTATATATATTCTTGATTAACATCAACAGCCGAGTCGATATAGCCATGTTCGTCTGTTTCTATTCGAACTAGTCTCTCAGTTTTAAGGCAAGGGTATTAAGTCTTCGGCGTGCCGAAGATAGCCCTTTTTTCACGTTTAAAATTAAATTTCATATAATTAAATAGCATCGTGTTTGTAATATAAATGCTTTAAGTTTTTACTTTGTATAGATTTTTATAAAAAATATAATGAAATATATTAATTTGAATGTTGCTTTTGGCGACCTTTTCTTTTTAAATATTTAATTAGCTGACTCGTGTTCCAGCTAATTAAATATTATATTATATTATATATATTATTTTATGCTTTAATTATTTAAATAAATATTATTGAAATAACTAAAAGATGGAAAGTTCGCCAAAATCAACACTATTATTATATATATATACATACTTATTATATTTTAAAGTTTTAAATAGCATTTTATTTATAAAATAAATAGGTAAATAAACAACCTAAAACGTTACACAATCAGCTTACTTTAGAAGCAAGTCTCAAGTAATTGTTACACATATTCTTAGCTATGCATTTATAAATTCCTATCACCCTCTCGATACTCAACCGCCTCCCCAGTTTTTGTGCAACATCTCTGCCTCTGCGCTGATGCGTCGCTTTGACTACAAAAACAACTTCGACGACTTTGAATATGAGAATTTCAATGTAATTTGATACGTCTTAATGCAGTTGCGTAGCCTTGTGTGAAATTTTTGTGTCCATACAGACTGCACATGTGTGCAGCACACATATATATATATACATATATATTTTGGTATGTTTCATTTCAAGAAACAAGAAACGAAAGCCCGAAATAAACTTCAAAAGCCGCAACAGTTCCTTGCTTCGACTTCGACTGGTCCCTGAACGGACTCCGAATCCGATCGGTCTTTTGAGGCGCATATTATTGTTGCCTAATAATACCCTATAAATACTGAAAAGGGGTATTATGGTGTTGTGCAAATGTATGTTACAAACTGAATGAAACAGCTCCGAGCTAAGTTAATGTACCTTTGCCCTTTCCTTCTCTTTGTCTGCTAGAGACTTTAAATTGGAAATATATATATTATCGTATATCTCACGCAGAACAATTCTTATTCGATATCTGCTGCTATTTCCATAATATCGATAAATATCGATTTTGAAATTTAGCTTCTCAGGCATAGCTCGAAAATGATAAGGGCTAATTACACTATAGCATACACAAATTAAGAATGTTTCACAAAATTGAAAATCATTATTTTTAAACCTAAAGCCCTGAGCTTTGTGCTTAGGGCATGTCCTAGTCAGGCATTACCGATTAAACACTTCTACTTGTTTAAAAACAGTTTTATATGCAGAAAGGCAACTCGCACACTCACACACACACACACACACAACCATTTGCCCAAGTATTGCATATCAATGTCATGCCCAGCATCGAAGGGTCCCCCCTTCCACCTGCTGCAGCTGCCGAAAGGCAGATCCCATTGCAAAACGAAGAGCAACACGAAGGATTATATGTGTGAATGTTGGCCCTTCTCCAACTAACCTGCAACCCGCATACCCTGCTGCCCTGCAACCCCCTACCAACCCCCTGGCACAGCGTTACCTCCATTATAAAGTTTTGTTTTGTGGATGCGTGTGTGTTAGTTGATATCCTTAAGTGTGTGTTTATTACGTGTGTGTGTGTGTGTGTGTGTGCCGCAAGTCTCATCAAAGTTATTAATTACAAATGGGGCATAATCCAAGCCCCCAGCTCATTGAGAAACATTAAAACGCATTTAAAAACTTATTGAAAGTCAGCTTAAAGCATTTTCTCTAAAAATTATCTAATAAAATTTCTGCTAAGCTTGACAAAATTGATTTCGAGTTAAATTTGTGGATTAAATTTCTTATGGATTAGTGAAGAATAGAGCTGTGTTTAGTTAGAATGTAAAATGTTTAAATTTTATTAAATAATTGCTATAATCCGTATAGTTTTTCATATAATTCGTTGTCTAACGTCCGGCAAGCAAATTGTGTGAATGGGAAATTTATATTTATATTTATGCAAAGAAAGTTTATCTCTCTAATCTAATTTTATCTTAAAGTTTGCGGTAATAACTTTCCATTAAAAATATGTCTGTTGGTTTGGTTTTTGAATCAAATCAATGCTTCGCCTTTTGCTTCAGGCCGTGAACTATATTTGCCAAATTTTCAAACCCAGGTTTTGGTGCAAGCCGCGGCTCGTCACGTATTTTCAATAATAAAGCAAACTATTTGATAAATCTTTTCAAAGTGTAACGAAGTTTTGTATATTTTCACATAAGTAACAAATATATCTTTTACTATGTTCTGCTCAATTCAGATTGGGGCCTTATCTAATTATGGTCTGTGACTGGGTCAACCTCACAAGCTACATTTAAGCAGTTTTTTAACTTACCGCTTGTCTCGTTTTATAGAAAAAATCGGTTATAAAGGGAACTTTTGTGTGTACTGAGCTTTTCATCCCAAAACGTTTACTTTAGGTCTTAAATCATTTAATTTAAATAACTGAAAGTTCACCAAAGACAATAGAACAACATGTAAATGCGTGCTTTTATTTAAACCAGCTGTGCTTAACATCTGTTATCTTTACAGAATTAAGTTATGTAAACATTTCCGTTATGTAACATTGCAGTTGTTGCATTTTACTTTCCCTTATCTTCCACTATATATCTTTATTATCATGAATGTAATTTCAAAAAACAAGCTCAAGACGTATATTTGCTGCTCTGAAGTTCTATTTGTTGGATCAAATTCATAATACCCATTTAAATATTGTTAACAATAGCAGATAATATCTTTGAAATATAGCTGCCACCGCATTGGCCACACCTTGTGGCTGCTGCTGCTGCAACAAGAAGCAGCCACAATTATGCGGCTCAGTGAGCTGCACCTGTTGTAGATAGGGCTAAAAGGAAAACAAGCAGAAGGGTATATATGGCTAGGGTCTGAGAGGGCTATTGAATGACACGAGCCACGAGTTATTCCTGTGTCTGCACTTGGACGAACTGCGGCATCTTATACAATTGGCATGCCCGCAATAATATGTTAATCTTACTTTTGGCTATGCTTCTGTTTCGTTCCAGGAATTCGCGCAGCACACCATGAACGAGCTGCTCGGCTGGTATGGCTTCGATGGCGTCGATGTGGATCGCCTGGATCTAACCGCCAAGACGTCGCGTTTGCTGCAGAGCGCCGCGGCTGCCGCGGTGGCAACGCAGCAGCAGCAGCAGCAGCAACAACAACAGCAGCAGCAGCAGCGCAGTCACATGCGCAGCAGTCGCAGCAGCGCTCTGGCAGCACCTTATCACAACAACAACAATAACAACAGCAGCAACAACATAAACATCAACAACAACAACAGCAGCAGCAATCGCAAGGCGAGCAATTTGAACTGTCACAGCAATACGACAACACCCTCGGATCATGACACACGCAGCTCGCGCGAGGATGACTCCAAGAGTCCGCACTCAATCGGCAAGCCGTCTGCCACACCGCTGACGACGCCGCACAGCGAGGAGAAAATAGGTGCGTATGCAGCAAGTAGAGAATACCCTACTAGCAAATACCCTCTAGCTCTCTTATTTTGTACTCATTTTTAACCAAATAATTTCTGTTATTTTTTTTAATTAATTTTTAAACGGACTTTTAGCCCAGACTCCATTAGGCTTCTACTCCTCTTAAGCGTACACAAATTGCGCAACTTTCAAATACAGTAAAAACTCACCTAGCGAGCATTATTTATTTTTAATCTCTTTAACGGACTTTATTAACCTGGCCTCCATTAGGCGGACAATCATCTTGAGCGTACAAACAATACGCAACGCTTTCTGTACGTCCAACAGCGATTTTACTGTACATAGCTATCGCTTATTTCACTTACCTGTCGATAATTTGTAGAATGTCACCTGGCAGCTACACTTAAAAGTTTACCTAGTATTGTAACTGTTACATAGTTGAACACAGTTTTGTTTGCATTGAGTAAAATATGCGTTAGCGAGAAAGTCGCCTGGAAGATACATTTGCGATAGTTGCAAAGTATGCTACTAGGCTTAAACATTACAATACTATACACACAATACACAAGCAATACTATTTGTCTCGTATCGTAAATGTATCTGCCAGGCGATAGCTCTTCTTAACTGCCAGACATAAGGTATTCAATGTCGGACATGACGCTGGCAAAACGATTTCTATTCAAAATGCAAAATGCATTTCAAATGTGCTGCTGGCGTGGATTGTACATTTGTATAGGATACCGTCTACGGTTAAGCAACACTACACCCATTTGATGGCTGCAGGGTATACAAATAAACATCAGTTGGTTTTGGACAGGCAAAAATCAAATTCATAAATTCAGTTCCTGCCACGTTGTTGCAGCAGTCTCTGCCTCGGCTGCTGCCTCTGTTACCGATATTTGTTTGCAACTTGATAAGTTCGACTCCGTTCCCCCTGTTACCCCCATCCCCGCCACCCCCTTACCACGTGCCGCAGCGAGTCAGTCATTATGCAAATTTTGCACACAGACAGGTTTGAAACTTTGCTAACTTTGGCATCAACTGATTTTGGCAAAGTTTTTGGCTGTTGAAGCTGCATTATCAAATAACGGATTCATTAAGCCCCAAATATGGTTTACAAATTTCGAAAACAATGTATTTTGCGGAATTTGCCTGTAAATGGTCCGTAGCTGTGTCGGGCCAGGGCCAGGCCAGCCTATTGGGTGACAGAACTGAATTTTGATGCAAGCAAAAGTCAAACACATTTTCTGCACTGGAAGGAACAAAAAAGCCTTTTCATATATGAAGTTATTATTTGCTGTAAATGGTTGAGAATTGTAAGAATAGAATTTGCATGAACAAGCTTTTAAAAACGTAGAGCTAGAATTTTTGCAGCCAAATGCAGAGGTTTGTAGCGAAAAAGGTCAGACTTCAGACTTAAGTAAATGTGGAGGACGACAGATGGGCTTTCGAACTGAACCCTTATGCGTCAGATATATCTAGAGAGCGTATTAACTTTTTGACCATGGACGACAGAAATAGTACCTAGCAATGTCATCAGAATCTACGTAACCCTGGGGAACAAAAGAGTTTTCGTAGCATATATAAAAGAAAGCAAAGCAAACGAATTTAATATGAACATGGATTATATTGAGAAACTTGGGCATGATGCCAGAACGGACTAAAATAATATTGCATTCGAAATTTTCATGATTTTACCATTAAACTTGAATGAATATTACTTGCGATCATACTAGTGAAAGTTAAAACAAGTAAAAGGTTCTAGTCGGGAGCTCCCGAATAGGGGATACCCTGAACCCTCTTCTTCCAACATCAAATGCATATATATATTCTATTTTAGAAGCTATATGTCAAGTTTGATGACTCTAGCTCTTATTATTTACCAAAATTGCCCAAAAAACAGGATACCGATATCGATTGCTTGGAAACGGAGTAAGTTATCGATTATCGGAAACAAGCTCGATCTGCGCAGGCACCTTCATCTAAAATTTCAAATCTCTAGCCAAATCTCAAGGTTCTAAGATCCTTGCCTTCATACATACGGACGGACGGACGGACGGACAGACAGACGGACATGGCTAGATCGACTCGGCTATTGATGCTGATCAAGAATATATATACTTTATGGAGTCGGAGGTGCTTCCTTCTGCCTGTTACATACATTTGGATTTTGCACAAATACAATATACCCTAATACCCATTTTTAATGGGTTCAGGGTAAAGAGAGATACTGTAGAGCCTAATAGATTATGCCTGCGGCTGCCCCTCTCTGCGCTTCTCAACAGCCTGACTTATGCCATATTTAAATGTTTTCTTCGCTCTCTCCTTGCAGACTACAACAACTGCTGCTGGTGCCATCGGCCGATCGCTGAGAATGCGCCGGATTATCTAACCAGCACAGATGGACCGCGTTACTGTTCCGAGTCCTGCTTCACGCAGAGCCGTCGTGCGTCATTCAAGAAGGCGAAAACCTGTGACTGGTGCAAGCATGTGCGGCACGCGGTAAGCTATGTGGACTTCCAGGATGGTGCCTCGCAGCTGCAGTTCTGCTCGGAGAAGTGTCTCAATCAGTACAAGATGCAGATCTTCTGCAACGAGACGCAGGCGCATCTGGACATGAATCCGCATCTGCGCGATCAGGGCCTAGAGGCTGCCGCAGCCGGCGATGGAGCGGGTCTCATAACGCCCGATCTCTGGCTGCGCAACTGTCGCAGTCGGTCTGCCTCGCCTGCGTCCACCATTTCGGTGTCCCCCGGGCCGGCGGCAGTCTGCATTGCGAATGCCTCCAAGCGCAGCTCGCCCTGCAACACACCGCCGAGCCATCCAAACAAACCTCTGATCTCAGTGGCGCCCGTATCCAAATTGCTGGCGCAAAAGAGCCCCGCTAGCTCCTCAATTACAACTGGTGCTCCGCCGCCGCCGCTGCCACAGCTGCAGCGGCACCACGTTCACGCTGGCCCCAAGCCAGGTCGACGCAAGCGTCCGCATCGCGCTGCCGGAGCTGCTGGTTCCGAAACGGTCGCTAGTTTGTTGCAGAAACAGCAGCAGCAACAGCAGCCGGCGCCGTTGAGCGCGGACTTTGCCGGCTCCAGTGTGCCGCTACCCCCGCTATCGCCCATGCCGGACCAGCCGCATCCACAGCAGCAGCATCAACAGCATCCGCCTCCTCAGTTGCCACAGCCAATGGGCCGCCCACCTGCCGGCATGCCGGGTGGCTACTTTGCCACGCCGCCCAACGGCATGCTGGGTCATCCATTTGGTGCTCGAGCAGCGCCACCGCCGCCGCATGCCTTCCTGCCGCCACCGCCGGGCATGCTGCCGCGTGGATTTGGCGCACACTTCGGACCGCCGCCACCGCCGCAGCTGCAGCCACAGCTGCAGCCGGAGTTGCAGGGTGCCCTGGGCGCACTGCTGGGCGCTGCGCCACCCGTCACTGTGATGGTGCCCTATCCAATTATAATACCGCTGCCCATACCCATACCAGTGCCATTGCCCATCGTGGACTTCTACAAGGCGTATCTGACGCCCGAGCAGCGGAAGCGCTACGATGAGGAGCGCGTCCCGGCGCAGAGCACGAGCAGGGCAGAGGAGCAGCCACAGCCGCTGGACTGCAGCAAGGCCAAGACAGAGCAGGAACTGGAGCCGGAGCAGCAGCAGCAACAACAACAGGAGGAGCAGCAGCAGCAGCAGGAGCAGGAGCAGGAACAGCAGCAGGAGGAGAACGTGGAGGAGGAAGAGATGAAATCCATACCAAAGACAAAGCCAGCTGGAACGACACCGTCGCCAGCCACATCGCCCACCACAGACTCACCGGACGCCACGCAGGAGGCGACGCACTGCATCGTGGTGCACAACGTGGAGCCGGCGGCAGTCGACGCCAATGACAGTGCCTCAGCAGAGCTGGAGACACAGAAACTGCCCAAGCTAAAGATAACACGCCTGCAAACCAAACGCACGCTCATCCAAACCAAAGATACGGCCACGCCCACATCTCCCACAGCTGGCAGCGGGGGTGGCAGCGGCAGCAACTGCGCTGCGGCAGCGGAAAGCACGCGGCCGTTGCGCAAGCGTAAAAGGATTATTGATTGTGATTTTCAGAAGATTGCGCTGAAGGAGATGGAAACATTCGATGCGCACCACAACAGCAATAGCAACAGTAACAGCAACAGCAACAGTAACAGCAAGGAAGAAGAGGAAGCGTGCAATATGAACAGCAACAACAGTGCTAAAGCAAAACAGTAGTGAATAGGCATTAACATAAAAGTGTAGTAGAAATAGTAGTGTAGCCCTTATAAAATATTAGCTCATATTATGGAAGTATGCGTGCTGACTTAATTAAACATAATTACTATTATAAATATAATAAACTGTAGTAGCACATAGTGCGGGCAAAATCAGAATTTAACTGAATGAATAAATTATTACAATTATGTACATAAAATAACAACAAAATATGTGTAACATTTTTTATAAGCTGTTTAGTCAATTAGAATTGGCAAACAAATTACAAATAGAAATCAAGAAATTATATTAATGTCTATATTATTTGCATTGCAGACAAATCGAAACCTTTTTAAAATGTAACAGAAGCTTTGTATGAAGGCTAGACAGGGCTGTATAACAGCTGGCCTTATGTTAGCAGTTCTTTTTGAGCACAACAGTGCTGCCACTCGGCAAACAAACACTGAAGCTACATAAAGCTGCGTGCTATGACATTCATTCGTGTTTTGTTTTGTTTTGAATTGGTAAATTTATTTTCGTAATTTGTATAATTAAGTGCAACAAAAACTACATTATAAACATAAAATACATATAAATCTTAATGCCATCACAGCGGGTATTTGCCAAAATTTTCATCATCTATGACCTTGTAGCGATAATTGCGGTAGGTATCCAATTCAAATATATATTTCTTGCCGCAATCCTTCATCAACTTCAGAATAACGGGCTTTATATTCTCAATGCCCGTCATATTCGCCAGCTCGTTGTAATAGTCAAACTATAATAAATAAATTATCATAAGCGGCACTTCAATAATTCGTAACCAATGCCCACCTGGCGCTCGCCCATTTGATGGGCCTTCTTGCGATTGGCGAAACCGTATTCCCAGCGCTCGCCCTGCTCCTTCTCCAAGTCGGCAATCATCTGCTCCCGTGTGGGCAGCTCCCGCTTGCCCCTGTAGAACTTGAGGGTGAATCGGACCTGCATGTCGAATATGTGCGTGGGTATCACATTGAAGGGCAGTCCAATGAACGACATGGTCGGATTGTTAATGTTGATGCAGTGCTTCCACAGTGGCTGCACAAAGTTATCGATCACCTGCACACCCACATCGGTGCTCAGGCACGGAAAACTGTACTGGTAGCCGGTGCAATGCACCACATGCTCAAACGTTTCCCGACTGCCATCCTTGAAGATGGCGCCGTCCTTGGTGAACCGCTCCACGTCCGGCTTTTGTGTCACATTGCCCATAAAAGCGGTGTTGGGCGTTTGCGCCAGATGATGGCTCAGAAACACATGCTTGGCCTCCTTGCGAATGTGATTCGTGATGTCCATGCCACTGGGACCGGCGCCAATAATCAAAACCTTTTCATCTGCCGGCACAAGAATGGATTTAAATTCAAAAATTGAATATGTATGTATCAAAAATAGCACGATATTTCATTTATCCCAAAGGTCACATGATTCATCATGAAACATCTGTTTCATTTGCATATTCATTTATCAAAATACGCGCAGATAATACGCATTGTCTTTAGCTCAGATTGTGCTATAAAACCTGGAAAAGTTTTTTGCTGAAGTGCTTCTTGTTTATCAGTTAGCTCCAACATTTCCAGGGTATAAACTATTAAAACTATTTTGTGATTAGGTCAGACACTAAGCACCCAGAACCCAAACATCTTGAGAACTTGATAAGACTCGATTATTTATAATATGAAAACAAAATTCCGTCTGTAACTAGGCTAAAAGTTTTTGCGACTGATAGTTTATATCTCGAGAGGGGGGAAAAAAAAGTATGGAGCAACTACAGAAGTTGCTGGGCAGGCGTAGGACGGGAATCGAATCTTATCTAAACTATTACACAAAATTGATTTGAATTTATTTGTTATTTGCGCTTGAGCTCACCCTTAAAATTCTCAGCCTTGCGATATAGATGACTGTGGATTTGCCGACCCTCGAACAGATCCATGCCCTCGATTGTAGGCATATCCGGTTCCGTGTAGTGGCCATTGCAGACATAGATGAAATCAAAATAGACCGTATCGCAGGTGTCGTTGATGTGATCCCACACATAGACCTATATCAATTCATATAAGGTTGTAGGGAAATGCATTTAATCGCCGGGCAAGATCGTGCAATGTAAACAAAAAAACAATATATTAAATAATTATTGCATAATAAATTCGAAATAATGCATAATGAAAGCCAGATCGTATCAGACGTCAGCACTCACCTCCCAATCGTTTAAACGGGGACGCACCCTGATGACCTCGTGCTGCAGTTTGATGTGCGGCCGGAGCTTGAAATGATCGGCATAGGAGCGGAGAAATTCCAGAACCTGCTGCGATGTGATGAACGACTCTTCAATATCCGTGGGATACGGATAGTCCGGATAGCCCATCACTTCCTTGGGTAAATTAGTGCTGCACCCAGATTATATATAGTATATAAGTCTATAGTATGAGTGTTTAGCTCTTTTAACCTACCGCAAACCCTCGTACATGCTGCTGTGCACCTCGTCGTACTCATCCTTGGGCATCTCCTCCGAGAACACCCAAGTGCCACCGATTTCGGTGCCCTGCTCGTAGGCCACCGCCTCCAGACCCTCCTCGAGTGCATTCTTCAAGGCGCTCAATCCCGCGGTGCCGGCTAAAATACCAAAATAGTTTCCACACGTTTCTCAGCATTCATTCAGGTTCTCTTAGCACTCAATTCCATACCTCCAATGACGCACACGCGACGCAGCTCGTGCATTGGCGTCTTATACATTTTATTTCCTTACGAGTTGATTTCTCTTCACTGCAGTTCAAACTGTTGCACGTAGCTTCGAGAGTCTTTCCCAATGTGTCTCTCCAGCTCGCCGAGTGATAAGTGACTAGCTCAGGCGGCCAGCGCTTACATTTGTTCCAACGTTCACAGACCCGAGCATATGTCGCTAGGCGATACCGTGCGACCTGTTTTGTGGGCATGCTTAGTTAACAGGTTGCGTTTGCAACAGGCAGCCATGAAGATTATTTAATGATGATAACACTGTCTGAAATCGAAGCTACATATATTAAAATTATTTTTTATTCTAGAAACTTAATATTATTTAAATAATATTAAGCTATATATCTGAATCCAGTCACATGCTGTTTAATTGTATTTATTTATTATAATTTATTCAACTGGATGATATCTTAATTAATGTTATAAATATTATTTTACAATGTTATTTTTTTATATTTAATTATTATTATTTTTTAATATTATTTAAATTTTTAAATTATTACCGCAGCGCATTATCAAGTCGACTCAACAGAATATCCCTGCTGTAAATACTTGACGCTCAATCACATAACAGAGTCGTTCACGTCAACGTCAACGTCAACGTCGGTGTCGACGTCGGCGTTGGCGTCGGCGTCGGCGTGAATGAAAGTGCTGTCACACAACAAAGTACGCATTGAGCGCCGCTGCTCAATTCAGTTGCAGTTGATTCAGTTCCTTATTTACTTGCCCTCTGCTGTGTGATAAGCTTATAGCAAGTGCTCTATATTTACTCACTCTTTCTCTGTCCCTCACTCGTGATCGCAGCTTTCAATTTTTCCTTTCGCTGGCAAGATTTTCTTGTTTCACTGAATCGCAGGCAGAAAGTCATTGTGTCATTTCAGTTTATTAACATACTTTATTGTACAATTATCAGCTGGAAATTATGAACGCGTCAAATGAGGAAAGTACTATATGTAGAAAAAATCTGTTGCATCTGTGTTTACATTCGAACCCCCATATTTACTAACCGCTTGAAAGTCCGCATGCGTAATGTTAATGTGCTAACTCGGAAAGCTCAATGGGATTGAATTAAGCAAATGTGTGTGGAATAATTAAATATTTGATTATTGTTGATAGACTGGTGTCTAATCATGAAGGAATTACATTAGATAGTCGGTAGAAAACTAAATTAATTGCAATGATAAGAATAATGGATTAGACTTGGCTGTTAGTGTTATGCATACCGTAGATATGGCGAAAGTCTAGTAGTATATGGCATGCTCTCACAAATAACCGAGACACAGATAAGGACTGATGTGTTTATATTCCGAAAATTGCTGCAAATTTTGTCTGTCGCATTTACATTTGCAGTTTGTGGTTATATTTACAGCTTCTGTCGTCACAAGACATAACAGCCTTGACCACTGTTAACACATGCTTCTTACAACATATTTCTGCTAATTAACATGAGCATTTGCTGATAACACGTCATAATGATCTGCTAGAATAACACGCGATACATAAGTCGCACAATCTGTCAAAATGATAAGAGCGTTTATATTCTGAGCGCAGACACAACAAGTAACAAAAAAACAACAATAAATGGTCAGACGTTCGGCTTAGTTTTTATTACAAAAAAGGAAAAGCAAACACTATGACAGCGCGCAGACGGGAAGCGACGGGCGGACAGTTGCCGCAAACACTAATTTCAAATAAATGCACAATCCAAATCTTAAATTTGATAGAATCAATTAGCTTTATAGAACTACACATTCTTTACAATTTGCCAGTTAGCTCGGGCACAGCCTTGAACAGATCCGCCACTAGTCCAATATCGGCCACCTGGAAAATGGGCGCCTCGGGGTCCTTGTTGATGGCCACAATCGTTTTGGAATCCTTCATGCCGGCCAAGTGCTGAATGGCACCGGAAATGCCCACAGCTATGTATAGATCGGGCGCCACAATTTTGCCCGTCTGGCCAATTTGCAGATCGTTGGGCACAAAGCCAGCGTCGACAGCGGCACGTGAGGCGCCGACAGCAGCGCCAAACTTGTCAGCCAGATCGTAGAGCAGCTTGAAATTGTCGCCAGACTTGAGTCCACGTCCGCCAGAGATAATAACCTTGGCACCCGTCAGCTCAGGGCGATCCGACTTGGTTAGCTCCTGGGAAACAAATTCAGTCAGGCTGCTGGCGTAGTCGCCGGCTGGCGCTTGTTCCACGGCACCGTTGCCGCCGCTAGTGGCAGCAGGTGGGAAGTTCGTGCCACGAACTGTAATCACCTTGACGGGATCCTTGGACTTAAGTGTAAGTATCGCATTGCCCGCATAAATGGTGCGCACAAATGTGTCCTCCGATTTGACATCGATAATCTCGGAAATGGGCGATACGTCCAGCTTGGCGGCGATACGTGGCAGCACATTCTTGCCAAATGCCGAGGCGCCAGCCAAAATGTGCGTGAACTTGAATTGCGATTGGGCGGCCAGGACCAATGGGGTCAGGGATTCGGCGGTGAAGCCCTTGAAGGCGGCATTTTCGGCGACCAAAACTTTGGTAACGCCCTCAACCTTTGCCACAGCTTCCGAGGCCTAAAATCAATGTCAAAATCGCATGATTATGCAACAAATTTAATAACAACAACAATAACACAACTTACGGGTCCACATTTTGTGCCTGCTACCAGAACCGTGACGTCACCACCGATCTTCTTGGCCGCCGTAATGGTGTTCAGTGTGAGTGGATTAAGTGTCTCATTGTTGTGCTCCGCCACGACCAATGTGCTCTTGCAGCGCTGCAGCTGTAAAACGCAAATTGATTATTTAATATGTAATTAAATTTCGGGTGATCGTGCGACATTTTATTTTGGCAATTCAATTAATATACATACAAAGCTGCTGCGCACTAGATTGCGGGTGTTGTTGGCAAACATGTTGTGCTTCTTTAAGGCTTAAACTTTTATAAGAAAAACGAGGTTATTATAAACAATTAACGTTAATTGAATTGAAGAGTACCTGCCACAGTATCAATCGCAGAAGGTCCAAAAGTCGTTTTGTCAGCTGTTCGCGCTTGGCAATATTTAGCACATTTAGCTGCTGTTAGTTAACAGCAAAGCCGGCACTTAAATGCAGCAGCATGGCAACGCCAAATCAGATGCTCGCCATATGCAAGTTGTGTGCGTGTGTATATGTACACATTTGTATTTTGTATATAGCACGCGGTAAAAATTCTTGCAATGTGTATAAATTGTTGTTTAGTTTCTCAACTGTAGCATAAACATTGCAAATAATGGGCAAAGCCATCCCTGATCGGTAGGTTTGTTCGCATCGCTGCAATTTCATAACATACAACTAAGCGTGGCATTGTTTTGGTTTTTATTCTATCTGCAGCTGGCTTAATTATCGGCCTATTGGCGAGCGGATTGCGGGTACACGCTTCATAGCATTCAAAGTGCCGCTGCGTGAGGTGAGTGCAGCCGCCCCCCCGATAAGTGACCCAAATAACCGGTTAGCAGGAGCAGCAGCAGATGCAGCTGCCGCCTGCGAATTGATTGATGTTGAAATGTGGACCACCGGGCGAGGGGCCCCTCTAAAAATAAATAACAAAAGGGAACGAAATTTGTGTGTATTGCAATTATGCATAAAAGTGGCAAGTGGTACATGTTGTTCCACACAGCAGCAGCAGCAGCAGAAGGACCCCACGCAGCCGCATGAATATTAAATTAAATTGTTTTGGCTTAATTAAATGACGCCGTGGAGTTGCTCCTTGGCAGCTTATTAATTGTACCGCCGCCGGCCGTTGCATAAATTGAGCAATTTCAGCATGTTTTCTCTATATGTCTCATATTTGCCTTTTTCACAGAATATCAATGAGGGCATCGATGACGAGCAGCTGCGTCTGGCGCCACTCTCGCTGCTGGAGTCTGTGCCAAATCTGGGCCTGATCGTTGACTTGACCAACACCAATCGCTACTACAATCCCCAGGTTAGTGCAACTGCTGCTCCACTGTGTCGCTCAAGTCATTTAATTAATGCTCCCTCTTGCAGACCTTTACGGATCAAAATGTGGCGCATCAAAAGCTCATGATACCGGGCCATCAGACGCCGCCCAGGGAGCTGGCGCAAAGGTGCGTTCATTGTCAATCGTCGGCTTCTTTCAGCTAATAAACCTTTCTTTAATTGCAGATTTTGCCAGTATGTGACAAGCTTTCTGGAGGCAAATCCGGATAATGGTAAGTGCATAAATTGTTAACCACACCGCCCACTCACTGGCGCTGCTCCGGGCACGGTGCCGTGGGAACGCTTTCCCCCACATCAGCTATGCAGATGCATATCTGTCAACACAATTAGAGCTCGAAATATGCAATGAAATCATGTATATCAAAAGCGAGTCGCCGTCCACGTGTAACATGTAATTACCATGTGGAGGAGGCAGCACAGCCTCCAGATGCCTATCAGCTGCCAAGCGCACAATAAACATACCTTGCAGCCAAATAGAAATGTGGCAAGTGACCAAAAAAAAAATAGAAAGAAAGAAAGAAAGACTATTTAACCTTTAACTGGCGCATAGAAGTGGGCGTCTCTCAGAGTCTGTTCCCAGTGTCAGTTCCAAGTGGCAGGCAAACAAATCACTTATGGGAAGCTGGTCATGAGCGTACAAAAAGATCTAGCGGGATCTTTACTCCGTTCTCAACAGGTCCGTAGGAGTCTTGAACTCTAGCAACTATTTGACTGTGATTAGAAAATATGCACATACATATATGCAAATTATGTAGGTTGATATGCGCCATGCCCATAGCCGATGTAGGAGATGTCGAATTTCGCTCCTAAAATAAATGGGCTACAAGTCTAGTTTTAATAATTATAATCAAACAAAAATACTTTTAACGACATAGGATGCTTCGCGTTGCCAACCAGCGAAAAGGTCGATAGTCAGGGCTGTTTGTCTTATGTTAACAGATAACTTTACGAATAGTGGGTTTGCCCAAAAATAAAAATCCCACTGTCCGCGCTGCAATTTACAACTGCCAAGCAAATAAAACGCGCGCTGTTCACAGGGCAAGAAATCAAGCAGTATATGAGAAAAATTCAAGGTGGTCGGCACTTGTCCATGTACCCATAAACGTAGCAGGGCTCATTCGTTTGACAGTGGGGCAAACAACACGCAGCTCTCAAATTGCTTTAGGTATGAGCCGCCAGTGTTGCCATCCTGCTAGCATTCAAAATATTGCTCAGTAAATGCACGTGTGAAAAATACTGGTAATTAAGCGTGTGATATGCATAGTTGCCATAAGTGCTTAACTTTATTATGGTTTAGCCAGACAGCATTGTTCGTAATTGCCTGGCTGTCTGGAGTGCTGATATATGTGAAAATCATTGAGTGGGTAATCATATTGCCCATTGTGCCCCCGATTGCGACACAAGGATGCTGTTGCATTGCTCTTGTTGCAAGTTGGCTTAAACGCAACCAAAAACATGACGTACAACTGGCAGTTCGACTAGCCGCAGCCATAGCACCCGCATAGCGCACCACCACAAAACGACTTTTTGCTGCATCCCCCCCGCATGACCGACATGTTTTTTGTTGTTGCTTGTATGAAATTTATTGCCAATGTTGTGCATATTGGCAGTGCGCGCGCTGTTTTCTAGATTTAGCCCAGGTCGCCGCTTCTGCTTTAATACCAATTGCTCCTGGCACCCCTCTCCCTGAAAGTACAGTCAGAGCTACGCAGAGACGCAGCCGGTTTGGCCACTCGGCGTGGGCGAGGCGAGGCGAGGCGCATTCCTGTGGCTGGCTGGCTTTGAAATGAAATTTGTTGCAATTTGTGGCGACATGAAGCTGCCAGCGGCAGCTAAATGCTTTCTCTGCCCTAAACAGTAACCGAGCCCGAAACAAGAAACGTGACAGCCCTTTTAGGCAGTGCATGAATTTAATGTAGAACTTCCAACTGACAGATCATGATGCTTGTCATTTAAATAAAAATAAATACAATAGACAAGAGGAACTCTCCAAATACTCCACTTTACAGACAAACTCATTGGCGTGCACTGCACACACGGCGTAAATCGTACCGGCTATCTGATCTGCTACTTTATGATCACCAAGATGAATATGTCGCCCAAATTGGCCATACAGAGTGCGTAAATCAATGAAAAGAAAGTTTCAACCCAGCCAAAAGAAACAGCTGCTAATAATCCCATTTCGACTTGCAGCTTTTGCCGATGCGCGTGGCCACAAAATTGAGCGTGAAAACTACACAAAGTCGTTACGACATCTGGATTCCACACCAGATCGGTCCAGACAGCATAGTGAGAGCAGCAGCCACAGAGGGGGTAGACACAGGCCACGGGATGAGCACCATGAGACTCGCATTGAGAGGCACTACGATGACAAATCTGACAATTGGCGTAATCGTCAACAGGATCAGAATGGCTGGCAGCAGCGGCAGTCGCAGCCGCAACAGCAGCAGCAGCAAAGCCAGCAATGGCGTAATCCCAGAAATGATAGCCAGCATAATGGCTGGCAGCAGCAGCAGCAGCAGCATCGGCAGCCGCAGCCGCAGCGCTGGCGTCAGGAGGCCCACAGCGAGGAGATGGCTAGTAAGCAAGTACGAAACAACGATTATCAGGCGACAGACAATGGACGCTATCGGGAGCAAAGCAATTGGCAGCCCAGGCAGAACAATCGCCATCGCCATTCGGAGGATCAAGGTTATGGCAGAAGCAGCAACGGCAGCTACAACAATTATCGCAGGTACAACAACAACAACAACCACAACAGCAGCAGCAGCAGCAACCACAACAACTACCACAGTAGCGGCGGCGGCAGCAGAAGCGACAACTACAACAACTACAGTAGAAACAGCAGCTACAACAACAATTACAGTAGAAACAACAACTACAATAGCTACAGCAGAGGCAACAACTATAAGCGACAGGATAGTAGACCGCACTCCAATCGCTATCAATATTTGACTGACCAGGAATAGCTTCGATTGTTGGCTATTTAGGATTTGACGTTCAGTAATTGGTCCTGCCTGATTCTGTACATTTTCGTTTCGTAATAAATTCCAGTCCTCTGTTGGCCAATTTGTTGTAAATTATTGCCCATTAGGCACCCCCCGTCACGGCCGTGTTTCCGTGGCAACAACAATTAAAATTCATTTTCAACATGGCCAAAAGCCGCAGGTGCCGGCTCAATCTGTGCAGCAGTTAACAAGCGGCAGATCGCAGTAGATCGTGTGAAGATACATTCAAAAATTTGCATATACCATATGCCTTTTGCTGCTCATGCCCAGCCGAGAGTCGCCAGAGACTTGAGAGCGAGATAAGCGTAAAGCGAAGAGTGGCGTGAAATTCCTGGAAATTAGTGCGTCGCCGGCGGCAAGCGGCTTCTGTGTCAAACAAATGTCAAAAAGCTATACAGATGCGTCAGTGGACATGCGTACCTATACATATATGAGCCAGTGTGTCGTTATGTGTGTCCAATTGTCGTCGACGTTAAGTGGCACAGTGGGCGCCACAGTTGATTTGTGCGCTCAAAATTCATGGCACAGCTGCACTTGCTTTGCCTACATCTGACAACCGGTTTAACCGGCTGTCAAACTTGATTTTCCTTGCCTCAGTTCTGATCTAGTTATCAAACTGTTAAATATTTTCGCAGGATTTTCAATGCTGCCATCTTTTAGTGTATTACACATGGCGTCGCTGCGGCGTTGCCAAAAGATTAAATTAGGCCAAGTAAATGCCCTTTAACTTCATGTTAAAATTGATCTTCACACCAAACAAAAAAATTCAAATATATTGTGTTAATAGGGCTCCGAGTTTTTGAGCCGAGAAATTGCACATTTGTTATTTATTTTTCTGTCCGATATAACCCGTTGTGTGCACTAAATTCAAAACAAACTAAGGGCTCGCCATGGCCATATTCTTAATGTTGCAGTGCCTATGCTCAGGAATTGAGCTGCTCGAATGGGTAGCTGTTTAATTGATATATATATATATATATATATATATATATATATTGAATACAGCTAATCGCCCGCAGCACTAATATCATTTAATAGCTGCTTAATTGGTTTTTAGTGCTTCATATACAGTACTAGAAAATGTATCTATCATATGACGAGGGCCAATCGACAAGCACTGCATAGTCTGGAAATGATTCTGCGAACTCCAGACTGAGTGCATCTCCTTTGCTTCCTATATAATGACCCGATACGCCCAATTGGAATAGTGGCACGTTGAAGTCCCCATTGGGTTTCTATAATAGAAAGCTATGCTTATCGTATTCAATTACGTAAACTATTCGAACTTACCGAAATGTCCAGATAGAATTCCAAGGGTGAGCTATCTATGCCATATGTAAAGTAGATATGGTATGACAGTGGATGGGGTGGGGGATCCTCGAGGTAACTGCGCTCAAAGGACCAGTTGCTCACGGCTACGAAGTCATCTTCATAGGGCTGAATGAACAGGCTCATATGATCCGGGCCCACCAATTTGAATTCAAAGCGCGCCGTTGTATTGCTCTCCAGTATGGTTTTACTTAAAAGCGTCAGTTCGGTTTTAGCTGGTGGTTCAATGGGTATCTCCCGAGGCAACCATACACCCTCCAGGCGATTGTCGACCCAACGTTCATCGTATAATGGTACTCCGCACATCATGTGCTTGGCACAGTCAGATATCATGTTCTCGGCACCTGCCATGCGCATCTTCATGGGTGCCGCCTCGCGTCGATCTTGGAAACTAAACAGATAACCGGACTCATCCTTGCTAATGGTGCCATCGTACTCGTAAAAGATTTTGCGCACATGCTGGCAAATGGAATGTATTAGATTAGATATCGACCAATCGATAGATCAGTAAATACCTGATAGGACACCCGCTCACTGCTCGCCTTGGGGCGATATGGAAAACCGATTTGAGTGCCAGTGGCGAGAATCACGGTAATCGCAGTTACTGTCAGTATGCAAAGCACGATTAGATAGGGACGACGGAACATGTTGATCAGGGGCATCTACGCGTGCAATCCATTAGCTTTTAATCGGAGAATTGATAGGAGTTAACTTACCAAGAAGCCAAAGGACATAATCGCACCCAAAGCAGCCAAGAGAGAAATAACTAGATCTGGATTCATGGAGCTGCCGGCACGACCACTCATTGGTATCACCACGACGAGGAAGAGGTAGATGCGATAGCTGCTGTACAGGAAAGGCATCACCTGGCTAAGCATTAGCAGGCCCGTCCAACTGAACCCACGATCATGGAAAGTCGTCAATAGATTAAGTGTCAAGGAACTGCCATAGAAGATAATCAGAATTGTGATAATATAGACAGAGCGCAAGCCATAGGCGGTCAATCCTATAGCCAAAAGAGCCAGAACGACGGCCCAACTATGCAAAGCCAGTTGCAGGTGGTGAGGGAAAGATAACTTGTTCTGGAAGGAATAAAGTTTAGCCGCTTCGAGGAGTTTAACTCATCAACGTGTACACTCACCTTCCTGTTCAGCTGATAGTAAATTGTGATGGGCAGACTCATTCCGATAAGCGAAGGGCAGACATAAAGACCGATCAGAAGCGATAGCGAGCTGAAGTAGGTCAAGGACGAGCCGAAGCTGTCGAAGATACAGGCGATTAGCAGAGGCAGTGCCAGGCCTAGCACCAGGGCCAGAATCTGTAGAGCCAGCAGTATCAAAATGCGCTTTAGAACGTGAGCAAGGGACACACTGGAAACAGCTGACATGCGCCACACAGAGATGAAAACCAGGATGAGCATAGTTACAGCCGCACAGTAGTTCAATATTTGGCCAGTTTGGTCCGAGTAGCTGATGAAAAACAGGCCTAGGAAGTCAAAGAAAACTGCGTGTCCTTCTTCATGTGCCTGCGTTTGAAGTAAAAGCTATACCAAGTCCTGTTCATATAATAACAAACTGAAATGTTACCTCTGTGTCGTGCAATTCGGTTGCATTCGCCAAAGCGCGCACTAGGCTGAGAATATTATCACCCGTATTTTGCATAGCGCCGCGAGGAATCACATCAATGCGATCGTACTTGGTGTGATAGATATAGCCATTGATCACCTGGGCTATATCGAGGCCTAAACAGTCAACGAAATTAGTCAAACCAGTTTATGAAAATATTGCCTTAATTCCTGGTAATACCTGGTATATGGCCATATTGCACAAAGGCAGCGAAATCTGTATCCGATGGAATCACGCCCGACTGAAACACTTCCTCACCCAAGGTTGTGGCAAATGGGTGCTTGGCACTCTTCTTGTAGTACTGTAAGAACGTGAAAGGTCTTAAGGCAATGCATTAACTCAAGAGTGCCCTTTAGGTTCTTACATCAACAAGCCACGGATGGGAGGGTCCGCTTTGAAACAGAATGTCGCGTCCCCCGCTGCCCGCACAATCCAAATTGACGACAGCTCTGCAAATGCATGTCATGAATTGGAATTTTCCTAATAATAAAATTGAACTAACCCGCAACATACTTGCAATTCGGTGCCCATTTGTGTTGCGTAATAAAACCATGGGATGCCTGCAATGCAGTTTCCTCAGCTCCGTTGAATAGGAAGACGACGGGATGCTCGAAGGGTTGCTGTGTTGTGGTCATCACACGCAGCACCTCCAGCATGGTGGCGACCATGAAGCCATCGTCACCTGCTGCCGGGGAAGTTGGCTGCGAATCAAAATGGCTGTTTACCAGCAGATAAGACTCGCTAGTCGAGTTCTTCGAGCTCAATTTCACAATTATATTCTGCACGCCCTGGTACATGTTGAGCATGTTGCTGTATCTGAGTGCGCCCGAGGGACGCTGAATGTCTATCTCCATGGTGAAATAGTCTTGGCGTAGAACCTTCCTGATCTCCACTAGTTCGTTGAGCAAAAAAAGCACAGTATCCACCTCATTGGCAGTGCTGCCCACCACCTTGGGTCCAATGTTAACCAGATTGTTGAGCGTGTTATAGGCGCGGTCTCCAATGAATTCGCCTTTATTGTCATCCTCGATGGTCAGCGCTGTGGGCAAGCGATAGAAGAGCGGTATGACCACTGCAAAGAAGAGTAGGACCCAGAAGAGCAGGAATCCAGTGCCAAAGTACCAGGCTGGCTTTACGTGGATATCCTTGTTGACCAGATCTTTGGCGAGCACATCGCCATTTTCTTCCGATATCTGCGCATTGGTTTCAGAGTTAGCAAAAATGATATCACTTGTTGTTGTTATTGAAGCCTTTACCAGATTATCCTCATCGCTCATTTTTGCTAACTATTTGTTTTTTTCCGAACTGAACCCAGCGTTTCGAATTGCTCAACTAGCAGAACCAGCCAAATGTAACACTCTTTTATAGCATGGAAAAGAATAGTCATAAAATCGGGGTTTCTGGTCAAAAATTTTAAAAATATATAATTTTATAGCGCCAATGATTCAGTATAAAATTGATAACAATAAATGCGAGGGCGGTTCAATGCCAAAAAATGATAAATGAAAAGGAAATAACCAACAAGGACTACTAAACAAAGGAAATGAAATAAAAGTTAGCCATATTTAAATTATATCAAATTAAATTATTTGTATTTATTCATACTTAATATCTAAATTGTTTTACATTGTGTGAAAATACATAAGATTCTGCTCGCATCTCAAATAATCGCAACATTTGCAACTGCCCTCGTTAGCCAAATTTACAGCCATGATTAAAAGAAGCACGCTTAAAATGACGGCCGCGGTCATGATGATATGGAACACGCACGCCATAAGATTTTGAAAATAAGCCATAATCTGCTGTCATAAATATATATAATCTGGTTTAATCTGAAAATTTAATTTTGGTACGCCAATGTCTGTCTGTTGCAGTCTAATCAGTCATCACTCTACGGATAATTCCAGCTGCTGCACAAATTCCCAGGAAATGTTTAAACAAATATATGAAGTGCTTGCGAACTGCTTAGCTTATCGGGTGGCAGACTTCATGTATTTTTATTACCATATTGATTAAAACACTATCGCAAAATAATAGGCTAATAGGAACTTTCGGCAATGATTTTACGTAACGAGTGATTCCCCATCATGACGTAGTCTTAGTCATCCCATGATTCTTCCGTTCGACCCCCAAGAAGGTTCACAAGACCCAGACTAATGCATTTTATATGTTCGAAATTGCTTAGAGCTAAATTATTTAGAATATATATCTTTGATATAGGGAAGGCCAATCGGTTATGACTGCATACGAGGGGAATGTTGAGGCGAACTTCACGCTATGCTCGTCGCCTTTGTTTCCAATATTGTGCGACGATACGCCTAGTTGGAACAGCGGCACATTGAAGTCTCCATTCGCTTTCTATATAATGCAAATATACTAAGCATAAAGACCCAAAAGGAATTATATAATTTACTTACTGTAAGATCGAGACTAAACTCGAGTGGTGCATTACTTCCATAGGTAATGTACATGTGGTAGGACAGCGGAAGAGCTGGCTTTTGCTCCAGGTAACTCCGGGAGAAGGACCAGTCACTCACAGTGACATAATCATCTTCATAGGCCTGCACAAACAGGCTCAAATAGTTCGGTCCCGTCAAGCGGAATTCAAAGCGTACAGTTTTCGTATCATTCAACACTGTTTTGCTCAGCAGCTCCAGATTGGCTGGTGTTGGTGGCACGATGGGCTCCTCACGTGGCAGCCACATGCCCTGCAAACGATTGCCCACCCAGCGTTCATCGAACAGAGGCACCCCACACATCATGTGTGTATCGCAATTGGACGTCTGGCTAATCGCGCCAGTTAGATTCACGCCGGGAAACGCTTGCGCTTGACGTCTATCCTGGAAATTGAACAAATAGCCGGAGTCATCCTTGCTAACGCTGCCGTCGTACTCGTAAAAGATTCGGCGCACGTGCTGGTACAAAGAAAACAAATATGTGTATGAGAACAAGAACTCGTCGCAGTTTGCTGCCCAAAATACCTGATAAGCTACTCGCGCACTGTTGGTCCTCTGGCGATAGGGAAAACCGATCTGAGTGCCACAGGCTAGGAATATCGTAACGCCCGTAACCAGCAATAGGGTGAGCAATACCGACCAGGGTCGTCGGAAAATGTTGGTCAAAGGCAGCTGAAGAGACATACGATACTGGAGCTGATTGGGAAAACAATTGAAGCAGACTTACCAAAAATCCAAAGGAAGTCACTGCGCCCAGTGCTGCCAAGGCAGCAATGGTTGTGTCCGGATTGGAGGCACTGCCGGATCGACCATTCATGGGCGTCAGCACCACAATGAATATGTAGAAGAGGTAGCTATTGTACAGGAAAGGCATCACCTGGCTAGCTATGACCAGGCCAGCCCAACTGTAGCCACGATCGTGGAGCGTCGTCAAGAGATTTAGGGCCAAGGAAATGCCATAGAATATAATCAGAATTGTGATAATATAGATGGAGCGCAAGCCATAGGCTGTCCCTCCTATGGCCAGAAGAGCCAAAACAACGACCCAGCTATGCAAAGCCAGTTGCAGGTGATATGTGATAGGTAATTTATTCTAGTAATGATAAATATTGAGTGGGAAATTAAATCAAATGAAATAATTTATGTACTCACGTTCTGCTGCGACTGATAGTAAATGGTGATTGGCAGACCGAGACCAATTAGTGCCGGGCATATATACAAGCCGATCAGGAGCGCTGGAGAGCTAAAGTAGGTCAACGACAAGCCAAAGCTGTCGAAAACATATGCTACTAGCAAGGGCATTCCCAGGGCCAAGACGAAGGCTATAATCTGTAGAGTCACTAGCATTATAAGACGCTGCCAGACACCACATGAGGACAGCCGAGCAACGGCTGACATGCGCCACAAAGAGATGAAAACCAGGATGAGCGTGGCTCCTGCTGCGCAGTAGTTCAAAGTTTTGCCCGTTTCTTCGGAGTAGTTGATGACAAACAGACCCAAAAAGTCAAAGTACACAGCTTGGCCATTTTTGTATGCCTGTTGATAGATTATAAAAAGTTAGTGTATTTACATAAAAAGTTTATCCCGACTGATTGATACTTTTAAAGGGTCTTCCTAATGGGTCGAAAGTGACCACTAACAAGGAAGTGGTCGCTGGTTCAAATTCAATAACGATCGTCAAATTTTCGTTAAATACTTTTAATTTCTTATAGGTCTTAATATCTTACAAAGATAAAGTTGATAAGGCTTTATTTGCTTACCTCTGTATCGTGCAATTCGGTTGCGTTTGCCAAATTGCGCACTAAACTCAGAAGATTATCGCCCGTGTTTTGAATGGAGCCGCGAGGAATAACATCGATACGATCGTACTTGGTGTGGTATATAAAGCCATTGATGGCCTGGCCCATGTCAACACCTGTACAGTAAAACATTTTGTTGATAACCATTTTCATGTTAACAGTTACGTGCTTAACCTGGAATATTGCCGTATCGTGTGAAAATACGATAGTCCGTATCGGACGGCACAAGACCCATTTGGAAGATTTCCTCAGCCAGGGTGGTGGCGAAAGGATGTTTCGCACTCTCTTTGTAATACTGTGGAAAGATTGAGATTTTTTAAATGTGAGAGTTCTAGCGGCTCAAACAGGTTTGAGAGCTCTTACAGTGGCTAGCCAGGCATGTGAGGGGCCAGTTTGGAATAAAATCTCGCGCCCGCCACTGCCCGCGGCATCCAAATTGACGACAGCTCTGCGAATGCAGTTTATGGATTGGAATCTTCCTTTTAACTTGAACTAATCGCAAACATACTTGCAATTTGGTGCCCATTTGTGCTGTGTGATGAAACCGTGCGAGGCCTGCATGCCCATTTCCTCGTCTCCGTTGAACAAAAAGACGACGGGATGCTCGAAGGATTGTCTGGTTGTGGCCATCACACGCAGCACCTCCAGCATGGTGGCCACCATGAAGCAATCGTCACCAGCTGCAGGAGAATTTGCCACTGAATCGAAGTGGCTGTTGACCAGAAGGTACGACTCGCTAGTGGATCTCTTTGGGCTCAGCTTGACCACAATATTCTGTACTCCTTGATACATCTCAAGCATGTCATAGTAGATATGCGAGCCCGTAGCTTTCTGTATGTCAATCTCCAAGGTGAACAGCTCCTCAAGCAGCTCTTTCTTGATATCAGCTATTTCATTTAGCAGATAAGCTACTGCATCCACCTCATTGGCATTGCTGCCCGTCACCTTGGGTCCAATGTTCACCAGATTGTTGAGCGTGTTATAGGCGCGATCTCCAATGAATTCGCCTTCATTGTCATCCTCGATTGTCAGCGATGTGGGCAGGCGATAGAAGAGCGGTATTACCACAGCGAAGAAGAGTAGGACCCAGAAGAGCAGAAATCCAGGGCCCAAGTACCAGGGTGGCCTTATGTTGATATCCTTTCTGGTCAGTTTCCTAGATAACCCGACGCCATCCTCCTCCGAAATCTGCAAATGATGTGCAAACAAATAGTAGAAAATTGTCGGATTTACTAATTTTAAATGTGTTTACAAGTTTATCCTTATCGCTCATGCTCGATAGCTATGTTTTTCTGCAGATGTGAGTTGCGCGGGTTCACAAGTGAAACTACACAGTTCGGGTGAAACGTTTGAACAATTTATAGTAGTCTGGAAAGGTATCATAAAGTCGGTGCTTCAATAAATAATCAATTTAAAATACATACATTTATTACGCCCATTAGCTTATTGCCTTCCAATGGAAGCTCATGGCAGATCGTAATCGTGTGTGAATTTTGGTGACTATCCAAATTTGTATACCCTGTGCTCACAAGTGATGGGTATACACAAGTTGTGCTCATTTTTCAAAAGAAATAATGGAATACATCTTAACTAAAAGGAACATAGATAATTCTTTAGAAATATTCGGCAAAAGTTTCAACTTTAACAGATTAGAATTCCATTTGTAAAGCATATGTTCCCTTTGATCATATAATAATATATTTGATCATAATATAAACATATCCTGTATGATTTACTTCTTGTGTTCTTATAAACGCAAGAATGTTAAATTGAACCATTTTCTCCCAGAAACCTTCGCTACTCCGATCTATGCAGGGCATCTCGTAGTCGAGCACTCCCCACTAGATCATAATTACTAATGATAATATTGTTGTTGCTGAAAAAAAGTAACATATAATTTGAAATATATATCAAAAAGCAGGTTATCGTTCTTGTATGTTATATTGGGTTTAGCTTTATCGCCGCATTGTGAACCCAAACTGTATCCATGGAGGGTCTTTATGTATGGTATATTGTAATCAAAATGTTCTCCAAAACCAAAGTGTTTGTTTGCCCTTTGATAAGATTGGCGCAAATTCAAATAATCATAAAAATTATGCTCGATAGAAATGATGAACAACATAGTTTTGAGTCTTCCAAATGAATTTATTCCAATCGATTCGGCGCAAGCGAATAAATATATATTACCCAAAGATGCTAAACCGATAAAAAAAAGAAGAATGCAAATAGACGCAAAAATCTAAACTGGCTAATAAAGTCTGATATCTTCATGATCTGGTTTTAAGATATCCAGTAAATTGATTTTTGTACGAAATATATCCGTTCTTGAACGATACTATAAAAGTCCCTCAGAGGCAGAAATATAACACGATACTTAATTTATATCGAGCTCTGATCGAGTCGATTTTCAAGGAGTATGCAGACTGTTTGGGCTTGGCAGAAAACTAAAAAGTTCATATTTTTATATAATGGAATTAACCAAAAATGAATTTCGCTTTGCAGCGAATTTGAAGAAATATTTAAAAAACTCGTCTGGCAACTCATTTGTGTATTGTGCCCATTGTACCCTGCCCTGTCCCTGTCATATTGACGGCCTCTGATCGTTTCATTATTTCGTCATGGTGGTCAAATGTCAACTTATTAGCATAAATGTGGCTGCTGTCGCCGTTTATCGGAGCCCGATCTTATCTCGGGACGATCGCCAATTGTCTTTGTTGTCGTTGTTGTTGTTGTTGTTGTTGTTGGGCACAGGTCCTGCGACAGCGACAAATCGTTGGCCATTACAATGGGCCCTGTGCAGAAGCTGGACTGGCGACATGGACAGTGGCAGTGGCAGGGGCAGTGGCAGTGACAGTGGCAGACACCGGCGGCGATGCAATCGAGTTGATGTTGATGTTGGATCTGATCGGACTGCCCCGATAAACGCCTCGTGTGGCATGTGGCATGTGCCGTGAAGTTGTTTGTTGCGCTTAATTGGATGGCATTTCGTTTGGTTTGTGTGCCGTTCTATATTTAGCAACTGACTGACCCAAAGATGTCTGCCATAAGGTTAACGGGCTGGCAAAAGTCAGTCTACTTCCCTCAGCGTTCCAAATCGAAGGTCCCAGCTAATAGCCACACCATCAAGTGTGAAGACTCTTAATTTGGGTACACAAAGGAGATTCGAGTAGTGGCTAAAATTCTAGTTAAGTTCTGACGAGGACGAAACGAAATTATATAAAAATATTATTATTATATTAATCAAATTGTTATGTATCTTTTATTATTATTGTTTTCTCATTATCTTATCTTTGTCGAATGGGTATTTCTATGCATAGTTCGTGTATGATACTTTTAATTTAACTTTTGGTTAACTTTTCCGTTAACTGTCTTTGTTTGAGTTTTTGTACATATTTATTTGTGTTTTTCCAAAGACTATAAGTAATTGTTGTTGCTTTTCTTTGAAATTTGTTCCTTACTAACAATTGAGGTGAATGCTTCACTCAAAACCACAATCATAAATCCAATTTTGAAAACTAAGAAATAATGATTTATTAGTTTCTGATTAAAGAAATATAGTATATGCATATTGTGCCAAAACAAATTGTAAATTCACTTAATCAACCAAAGTGCTTGAACAATATAAATGCATAAATTCTAGATAGTATAATGTGCAGACATTTCCTTTTGACAATTATAATATTCCAGACGATTTTCAAAATGCGTTACCTATATCTATATTTGAATCGTGCGAGATTGCGTTGTACATTGAGCACTATTTTAAGTATTATAATCTATTTTTTCTATCAAGTATTCTTTCTATTTTTTCACACAGGCTTTTTCATCTTTAAATGCACATGATATTTGGCATTGAATGCGATTTCACAGCAGTTCCGGAATTCCCGAAAAAAAGAAACATTTAAGAAAACACAAACATAAATGGGTCTTTTGGTCATGCCGCCAATGACACAGTCCGCATGGCTCCGCCAACAAGCCGCGCCGCGCTGCTCGTTGCCGTCATAAATTGCAAAATCAACCAAAAATTCCCAATTGTCAGGTTGCCCGATTTTTTATGATATTTTATTTCTTTATGGCCCAAGCGCTGAGCGCTGAGCGTCTGGAAAGTGTGGCCAATTTTCACTGGCTGTGCGATGGTCATTTATCTTAGCATAAGTTGGAGCGCGATAATTGCATTCGATGGAGCCGCAGATTGTGGGGCTGAGGGAGAGCGAAGCGAGGCCACTTTGAAGCTCGCTGCCGACAATTAGGCATGCCACATAAATTTGCACCTCATAGGAGCAGCCTTCAGAGGCGAGTCGCCAGAGTTGCAGCAATGATTTAAATAAATAGCACTTAAAGAGCATTCACAAATCGGCAACCAAGTGCCAGGCTAACGCCCAAAAAAAAGGCTCTATAGCAAGCCAAACACTCAAAGAGACCTCAGCCAAACTGCAATTAGCTGCGAGTTGCGATTGCAGACCACAAACAATCCCATACCCAGTGTACAGAGGGCCAACAAAGCGTGCAGTCAATCATGCGGCAATGTGGAATCAGAGAATTGCCTTTGGGGCAGGCCTTTCAATTGTTGCCCCTTGCCCTTTCCGTGTGTCAGTGTGTGTCCAGCCTGGGGCATGTGATATGTGATGCATACGGCTCACATGTCTGCCTGATAAAAGGGTCAGACATTGCATTCAACGTGCCACAGCTGAGCGCACCAGATAATCCCCCCATTGTTATGGTAGGCACAGAGGGCAGGGTATTGCTGAGGTGTACGTTTAAATTTGTCATCTCGCTTACAGTTGGGTAGACTTAAAGGGCTAACGCTTCACAATTGACCAAATGCGAAATAGGGGCTCGTTTGCTGGAATAGCTGGGTTAGGTTATTAAGTAGCACAGTCAGCCACAGATTAGAAGTTAATGAGGGCTCAAAATTGTAAAGTGAATATTTGGGAAAAACAGGGAAATACATTGGATACTTGGTTTATTTTAGAAATTTCGATTCTATATAGGTTTTGTTAAAGAAAGAAGATAGCAATGTGTAGGATTAATTCAGCACTGAAACTTTCTCTATAAAAAGTTGGGTTGGGTTAGAATTCTATAATTATTATTAAGTTTAGCTTTATTTTAATTTTTCTGTTATTATCTGGAACAACTTAAATTAAATTTGTATGAATATTTACAATCTACTTATTCTACTGGTAAGTCTTATATACAAATTTACAGTGTCAACTATATAAATCGATCTGGGAGATCTATTGGGTGAGACCTTCGTAGTCTCCTCCGCGTTCGGAGTCCTCCAATTCTGCGCCTATTCAGAAGACGCCTAGCCAGTCGATTAGGATGACTTCTCAGTCGCGCTATATAATTTGCGGCCTGTATATTTATTATGTCCCCGACTTTGGGCACTCCTAAGTCTTTTTCCAAGTCGGAGGTTCTCATATACCAGGGGGCACCAGACAGATATCGGAGCGTTTTTGCTTGGAGCACCCTGATTTTTGAAAGACTGGACTTTGCAGCAATGCCATATACCTGGATACCATAACGCCAGGCGGGAGCTATGCAGGATTTATAAATGGTGACTTTATTTTTCAAAGATAGCGCATTTCTACTGTTCAGAAGCCATCTTAGTTTTCCTATTCTGTTCTTTAGGGTTACTGAAACACTTGTGATGTGCTTGTTAAAGTTCAAGCGTCTGTCTAGGTGCACACCTAAGTATTTGTGGCTGTTGAAGTGCGTCACCAATTGGCCGCGCAAGAAAACTCCCGGACACATGTCCCTCCGTAGCGCATAGGTCACATTGGCGCATTTATTTAAATTAATGCCAATATTCCAGCGCTTGGCCCACATTTCAAATTGGTGGAGATATTGCTGCAGGACGTCGGTAGCTTCGTAGACACCTTCGTTTCTTGACAAGATGGCTGTGTCATCTGCAAAAGTGGCGATTGTAAGGTCGTGGGGGTCCGTGACTTCAATTGTAGAGCCAGTGGGCATATCGTAGGTAAAGAGGGTGTAGAGCGTGGGCCCTAGCACACTCCCTTGAGGAACGCCAGCCCCGATGGCCTTCATGTTTGACTCAACTCCATCGAGTACTACCGAAAATGACCGGTTTGTCAAATAACTCTGCACAATTAAATATAGTTGAGGTGGCAGTAAGGGCTTAATTTTGCAGAGTAGCCCATTATGCCAGACTCTGTCGAAGGCTTGTTTTATGTCTAAGTACGCTGCCACTACGTACTCTTTGGCTTCGAAACCCTCGAGGATAAAATTCACCACCCTATTTAGCTGTTCCGGTGTGCCATGAGATTTTCGGAACCCAAACTGAAAGGGGGGAATTTTTTCTTTAATTCTGTCCAAAGACAGCAGTCTCGTAAGCAGACAACGTTCGAATAGTTTTCCGATCGTGGGCAACAAACTAATAGGCCTGTATGAGTCTAGGGACGAGGGGCTCATTCCAGCCTTATAGATCATGCATATTCTCGCCTTTTTCCATTGGCTTGGAACATGCCCCAATCTCAATACCGCATTAAAGATTAACACTAAAAATAGGACTGCTCTGACCGGCAATGCTTTTAGTGTTATGTTGTCGATGCCATCATCGCCAGGAGCTTTTCTTGTCTTAAGTGCTGCTATGTGGTCTGATACTTCGTTGACAGTGATTGGAGCAACTGGGAGGCTTAGCTGGCCTGGGCTCTCCAGTGTGAGTTGAACCCTTCTGTTCATGCTTGCCGAACTTGTATTAAAAGGCTTGAAGCGATCCTCCAAGTCTTCGGCAAATGCATCAGCCCGTTCCTTTGGGGATCTGGCCCAAGATCCATCAGGCTTTCTGATCGGAAATTTGGGGGACACTTGCTGTTTGTGCCTTCTCGTCAGTCTCCATAGGGAGTGACTTGAGGATTCATCTGGAGAAACATTTTCCAAAAAACGGTCGGTTTCCCTTTGTCTATTCAGCTGCAGCAGCTTTTTGACACGGTTCGACACTCTACGTCCACAATTGGATCTCCGGTTCGACAGTACTGCCTTCTAATCCTTCTCTTAATCAGCAGTAGTGTATGGATTGCTGGCGGAAGTCTCACTTGTGGTCGTGAGCTTTCTGATCGGCTTACTGGCGCAGAAATGAGGGCTGCCGAGTGAACCTTGTTCAGGAATAGCGCATATACATCTTCGATGTCTTCTGGTGCAAGTATTTCCAAGTTTAGGTCTAGAGTTTCCTCTAGATCTCGTCGAAAAGCAGCAATGTTGGCTCCAGGAGGCAGCAGACGACCTTTAATTGTTTTGCCCTTTGGAATACAGTCGTAACCAACTACTAGTGGGATATGATCAGAGGATAGCTGAAACTCAGGCCTTATACTTAAGCCATCTGGGTGAAGTCCGTTATAAATAAAGAAGTCAATGGCACTCGGCGTGTAACTTTGGGCAAACGGGAAATGAGTGGCTTGCCCAGTCGCTAGTATTTCAGATGATGAGTTTTGCACCGCGTCCAGTAAGCAGGTGCCTCTTGCGTTAACTCTAAAGCAACCCCAGCATCTGTTTTTTGCGTTAAAATCGCCTCCTATAAGGAACATTCTTCCTAGTCCGCTAAAAAGTTGCTGGAATTCCATTGCTGACCACGACAGTTGCGGCGGGAGATATGCCGAAGCAATGGTTAATTCACCCCTGCTAGTTGCAATCTGGATGCTGGCCATTTGCAATTTCTCCATCCTTACCGGTTCATTTTGGAAATATTCGATCTCCTGCTTAATAAGCACCGCCGCTCCTCCTCTTGCTCTATCGCTAGGATGATCCGCTTTGTGAATTTTGTAGCCTGGAATAAAGATGGATACACCGGTCTGAAGCCAGGTCTCTGTAATTAGCATCACGTCAATATTATGTTCAGTTAGGAAGTGCTTAAGCTCCTCCACATGCCCAGAGATACCACGGGCATTCCACAATCCGAGGCTTAGTGAATTGTGCATCATTTTTTGGCGTTCAATAGACTCAGACACATTTGTTTTAGGAACTGATTCGTCTCCTGAAGTTCCTTAAACATAGCTTGTAGAGTGTCGACTTTCACAGTGAGTGCTTCTATTGCAGCCTCCAGCCTTGAACTATTGTGGGGTGGGGTATCTTGGTGCTTGGGGGTAGGGTTCCTAATTGACGTCTCTTTATTGAACTTTTCCAGCCCAGTACGCAGAGTATCGGCGTACGAAATATTTCCTCGCACTAAGGTTGCTGGAATGTGTTGCTGACGGTCTTTTTTGCCACTGACATTACTTTGAAATCCTAGACTTACTTTTGGTCTTCTTTCTTGCGTTCTAGCTTTGAACACATTGCACCCCTTATGCCAAGCCTCATGGTTTCCACCGCAGTTGATACAGCAAAGATTCTCAACCAAGGTTTCTTTGCATTGAGCTGTTGGATGATTTTGAGCACACTTTCCACAGGTATAAGGCCTCATACAGTAGTTTTTTGTATGTCCAAATCCTTGGCATCTGTGGCACAGGATGGCATTCAAATTTTTCTTTGGTATTTCAACCAAGACTCTTTGTCGCCCTATTTGCTTGATTTTCAGCGCATCCTTATTATTAGGCTCGCGAGCCAAATCAATGAAAAAGAAATTATTTTGTATTAGTTCCTCAATAGCTTCACCGTTTTCCTGTTGTTGGGCCTTACGAGGACGAGGATTGTGGATACGAAGGACATTGTGTCCATATCGCATAAACTCCTCTTTAATGCTATCTTCAGGGGTGGTGCTAGCCAAATTGCGGACGATAATCCTGAAGGCCTTGTCTTCCTTCAGTTGGTATGTAAAGTGATGTGCATTATTTTCTTTGAGAAACTGCACTAGGCTTCGATATGAATTCGAGTTTTCAACGTGAACTCTTACTTTTCCTTTAGTTCCAACGTGGAGGGTATAACTATCTGACCCAATGACTGTATCAAGCTCTGCCTCCATCTGGGTCACATTGTTTACATTTTCAATGAAGATGGGGGGTGGCTTCCTGGATCTGGGTACTCTGGCTTCTTTTTCCGCATTCAGCTCTACTTCCATCTCTTCTGCCAGTGCCTCGGCATGGGCTATTTCCTCCTCTGTAGGATCATCGTTTTCTTCATTATCCAGTATTGCAAATTGGTTTTTTGAGTTTATTGGGATCTCCTTTAGACGTCTGTCCATCGATATCTGAGATGCAATTAACCTCCCTTTTTTACCATTTGCTTTTGGAAAGCTTGAAGGCAGCTTACGTTTTATTTTGGTCGTCATCCAGCTGAGTGATTTCACTGATGACTTTCCTAGTTCATTGATATTATTTTCTGATGCGCCTGCAACTACACTTTTGTAGTTAATATTTGGGATGGTGCACACTCCTCCACTTGAAGTTGTGACAGTGTAGGTAGACGCGTAGATGGAGTTTGTCGACGTCAATGTGCATGTCGTTGCTGCAAAATTGCTACTACTGCACTTAATTGCAGTATTTGAAGCACTTACAGTATTTAGGGATATCATTTCACGAATTTCCGCAGGTGTAGCGCCAGCAATTCTCATCATTTTAGCGAATTCTGGTCGCAGCTCTCTCGGTTGAGAGGGCGTGGATGCACTAACATCCATGCCCAATGTTGTTTGGCTCAATGTTGTTTTTTTCTTATTAATTTTTCACGAAAATTATAAATTTAATGGTACACAATTTTTTTTTTATTTTTTTTGATGAAAATTTACCTCTGCGTTTGACAAGCAGTGTTGTAAAAGTGATTAGAATTCTATAAAAGTGAAAAGATTTGGAATTTGCAAGAATTAGAATTTACCTGAAAAATACTAGAATGACATTAAATATAGCTGAAACTTTTAATTAGAGATTCAGAATACTTTTATAAATTGTGAGTTTTTATAGAAATAAGAAGTTCTACTTGTAAGAACTAGATTCGATTTTAATAGTATCCGATTGGGTTTTAAACAGATTATAAGAAAAGTTACAATTTGTTAAAGAAATTATTAGTTTTAAAAAAAATAACGGCTATAAATAAATATATTGAAACTTGGGATTTGCAGCAGCTAAGCTACTTAGGGATAAAATCTTTGAGCTGAAATGTTCCATACTTAATTAAAAAACTAAACAGAATCCTCAATAAACGGATGCTTAAAAGCTAGTAGACGTGACGAGATTTCAGCTTCAGTTATTGGATAGCTAGCCTGTTGTAACCCCCACGAAAAGCCATATAGAAGCGAAAGCCAGATACACGAGCATCTGCTGCGATTGCCACAAATGCAACTCAACCAAACGCAGCAAATACGGGATTTATATTGAGTTTGATCCGCCCCATGCCCTCGTATCGATTTGCGAAACACTTGCCACTTATCGCATTGCACAATCTTAATTAAAAGCCGCCCTGCTGCAGGAATAAAAACAAATGTTTACTTTAAAGTCGATTGTAACTTGTTGGCATCGGTTTGGCTACAGACAGAAAAAAGAATAGTAACTTACATCTTTGAATTGAAAAATTATTGAGTTAAAAACTGTTCACCCAAGCTGAAAAATATACTTATCAACAAACTAGTCTCTTCAAATATGGTCGAGACATCAAAATGATATACAAACATTTTCAAAACTTTAACGGACTATAGCTCGGCTAAATGACATCCGATCCTGGAAGGATATATCACCTCAGACTCGTGGAGATCTATAGAATCGATTGGCATTAAACATTTTTGATTCAAAGATCAACCCCATTTTCGTCAAAATTGTGATGTTACCCCTTGCCATTTTTCTTAAATTTGATAAAGTTTTAGAATTCAATATTTCGAATGCCAGTCGAAAGTCCTGGTCAGTACGAGTTAAACTAAGCAAATTTTTTTGTAAATCGGACCATATATACCCGAGATATTCCATATTTAGAATTTTTCAAAAACTTAATATGGCTTCAACTTTTCTAGATATTCAGATACTCCAAATTTATTTGGTTTACTACCAAAACTAAATGTATTCATCCGAGCTATACCGGATTTTGTATTTTCTTGCAAAGTTCGTGTTGCCTCAGGACGATAAAGTCAATGGTTCCTAGTTGACCTCTGCATCCTTGGCCATCATTCCATGGATATAGTCCTAGGGAACCTAAAAACCAACCTGCACAATAAGATGGTTAAAAATATGTATGTATGCTTTTTTTTCAGCTGCCCCACCCTCCACCTTTTTTTCAGCACCTGCAGCTACTGTTAAACCAAATTTGGTATTTGGACATGATGTGCAATTTATGCTCATATAAGCATGCAGTAGAATTTTTAATTTTTAGTTTAGCGACCTTCTGCTGATTGCTGTTCGCCTGGTACTTCAGCTGAAGTTCGCTTTTAAGATTTATTGTGAAGCAGCCCAAAATTGATGCCCTTGAAAGTATGCACCACAATTTTTAATTTTTGTTTAGCGACCTTCTGCTGATTGCTGTTCGCCTGGTACTTCAGTTGAAATTCGCTTTTAAGATTTCTTGTGAAGCAGCCCATAATTGATGCCCTTGAAAGTATGCGCCACAAATTTTAATTTGGCGACCTTCTGTTGATTCCTGTTCGCCTGGTATTTTAGCTGAAATTTCATGAAGAACTGACAATTCAGAGGCCCACAAAGCTAAGCTTGAAAATATCCATATTAAAAAAAAAAAACAAGATTTTCATAATATTTATTTGCATTTTGTATTCATTTTTCATTATATTTGCTTAGCTATTTACAATAAATGCAAAAATTTCTATTAAGAATCTATTTTCATAAAAAATATTATGATATAATATAATATAATAAATATATGCAAACGATCAGAAGCCGGTATATGAGATTACGAAGCGGTGCATGTATTCACGCAGCTGAACATTGTGGTTCCGAGTTTAAAGCGATTTCAAAATGTATCTGCCGAGGCCCTTAGTAGACAGGTCTATAAGATCCAGAGCTAAAATTATGGTAAAAATAATAATATTAAAAAATCGCATCAAAGTTGGTACAAAATAACTGAAACATTTGTTCCATATGCATATTTTAATATACATATATACGTACATATATTTATGGTAAACAGAGGAGTTATGTAGTTTTAAAACGACATAGTTTCGCAAACTCCGTCTCAGCGTGTACCTTAAGCACAAGCCATGGTTTGGGTAGTGCGCTGATTACCAATCAAACAGTCATGAGAAAAAGTTTTATAGAGAAATTGTAGCAATAATAAGTAGCTTAAGGAGATCTAAATAGACTTAATATACTCAAAATACTCGAACTAAAAACTAATAGTCCGATTTTAGAAAGATTCCATTTTAGTTATTTGACGAGACTTTTGGATGTCCATAGCTTAGCTAAATGAAGTCCGATCCTAAAAAGATATACCTCCTTGGACTCGGTTTGCATCAAAAATGTTAGATACCCAGACTAACCCCATTTTCGTAAAAATTGTGATATACTCTTTGTCCTGGTCAGTCGAAATCGGACATTAAAAATCTTAAAGGACTACTCGGAAATGAAATCTTAGAATTCGACTTTGTGAATGCCATCATTTTATAATTGGACGTAGTATGCCCTAATACCGTAAACAATTACCCGGACAAATGAAGTCGGAACTTAAAAATATATGCCCTTTTGCACTTTTAAACCTCAATTGAATAGATAATAATAGAAAATGTTTGCATAGAACCAACCCAATTATACAGTATGTTATAAGCAACCTGAATAGGTAATATTCGAAAATTAATAAAAAGAATGAAAATATTGAAATTATGCGCATAATTTCTTGACTTTTGTTTTCAGTGTATGCCTTGCTTGGGGCATGCCATATGTGACAGTCGTGGGCAGTTAAATTGCGCACGAAATCGATTAAAGCCGCGATGAAAACACGAAATCAGCAATTAAGCGACCGAAGGGCGAGATATTTATTTATATACAATACAATTTTTTTTTCGTTTCGAATTTTCATTTAACTCTCGCCGCGTCGACAGCAACGATATTGAACCCAGGCACGCACGTGACTCGAACCCCGGACCTTGCTGCAGAGCTGGCCCTCATTTTTTTCGAGGTGGGCGTTACCCACGCATGCATGCAGCATGCATGAATCTGTGTCGCACCACACAGTGGTGCCAAAAAGTTAATGCTCCTGTACGGAATAATTCGTAAATATTTTATTTGTGGCACTCGGCTGGCGCAGCTGATGGTGATTATCTGCGCCCACACACACACACAAATGTATTTGCCGTGTCTGTCAGTTGAAAGACGTTTTTTTTTGCGGCTGGCGCCGCGCATAAACTTTATTGTCGCCACATTTCGGTTGCATACTTCGAGGCGCCACGGAGTCAAGTGGCTTAAGAAAAACTGTGGCACAGTTCAATGAACTTTAAAATGTGTCGCTAGACCAAAAGCTGAGACACGCCCATTGCCGAAATGTTGCAAGTAACGCCCACTCAACACCCCACCATCCCTTTCGCCTAGCGGTAAGTAATTTTTTATGTCGCTCCATCTTCCATTTCTTATCCTTGGCAAATATTTGTGCAAGTCAGCAACTGTGGGTGGCTTGGCCTGGTGTGGCTGGATGTGGGTGGATGTGGGTGGATGTCGGGTGGGTTCTGCACCACCCCTTGGCATGTTTTTGCGTTATCATTTGACTTGCATGCTTGCGGGCATGCGGGCCGGGGCGGCGTGACGGGTCAGTGGACCGAAATTGTTACGGTCTTGGCTGGCAAATGTTTTGGAAATATCTCAAGTGCTATTTATTTTGGTCGGCTGTCAAAGTGCTCGCTCGTTTGAGCTTCTCGAGGGTGTTTCGCAAATTTTATGCAGTGTTTATGAATTTGTGGTTCTCTTTGAAAAGAGATTTAAAAGTACTCGAGTCTAACGAGTTACACAGAAGTAATAAAAAGCCGTGGACACTTTAAAGCTCTTGTAAGAATAAGACAAATGCAACCTTTTTACAGGGTTTCAAAGCGGTCAAACCTAACCCAAATTGTGGGATTTCTTGATTGTATTTCATCAAAAGTTGAGAAAAGATTTTAAGTTAAGATTAAAGAGAAATAAATAGTTTCTTTGGATCAATAGACTTAAAACTTACCCCATGCTCGAATCGTTCTCCAGCCCTCCTACTCCAGTTCTCTCTCCTCTCTGCTGGGTTTCTGCACGAGGCACCAGAGCAGCTCGCCCAGCAGGCAGACAAAACCAATGATTAGACCCGAGATCAGCACAATAAGCGGCACATTGAAGTAGTCCAAGGCCAAGGGACGTGCCTCGTACGGCTCCGATGGTATTAGATTCAGATAGCCAATGTGTATCGTCTGCCGGTTGGTGTCATCCGCCAGCTTTTGCATTAGGCCGCTGCCAAAGCAGTTGAGCAGCGCCTCGCTCAGCTTGGACTTCAATAGAAACTGGCGACGCATGGGGTAGCCCGGCAGCGAGTGCATCAGATCAATGGGCAGTGGACGCATGCGCGGCTTAACCATATACTGTTGCTGGAAATCGAACAGGGCAAGGCGATCGCTGTGGGCAAGATAGGCATAGTTGGTATCAAAGACCCGGCGATGCGCCAAGATGAAATCATAGGGCACCACACGGGTTATGTTCCACAGAATGTCCGGATAGTCGTAGCTCTTGAGCACCGTCTTGTCATAGTCCCCAATGACAATGCTAATGTTCTGCTCGACCAGCTTTTCAAAGCTGTTGATTTGCGGCTCGTACAGACCCGTGGACAAAATGGTTGCCAAGAAGGCCAAATAATAGTTGGAGCATATAAAGCCGGACAGAAAAATGGTACAAAACAGTATATAGCGCTGGCTGCCCTTAATATCGTTTAAACGAAAACCCACACAGAGCAAACTGGATAGTATCTCCAGCAAGAGTTTGCCATACTCCCAGCGACCCAGCTGCAGCCAGCAGATGAAGCTGGCAAAGCCGCAGATCATGGCTATATAGAGGGTCAACAGTAGCCAGGTCTTCAGCTGCATGGGCGCTATAATGTAATAGTTCTTGGATATGGGCAGCGAGTAGGGTATCAATATGTTGCCATACAAATACTGATAGCTGGCCGTAAAGCTAAAGTTGTTGGAGAAGGCCAGCACATCCCCACATATGTCCGACTGATTGAGCTGCAAGAACTTGAGGCAATCGTTGGGCGAGTAGACCCTATAGTTGGGCGTCAGAACAGGCACGAATTTGGCGCCGCGTTGGGCTAGAAATTCACGCAGCAGCATCAGCGCATAGCCATCGTAGAGCTCCTGATCCGGATAGACCAAGGTGCGTGGCGGATTATTATAGAGGGCCACACGCACCTCCCAACCTTCGAGTCGGTCGAACCAGTGCCGACGCGCCCACAGATAATGATCAATGCTGCTGCGGCGCAGTTGCTGCTGTGGAAATGAGTCGCTGGTATAAAGCTGACCTGAGCCCAACTCATCGCTGCTGTTGAAGATGAGCACATTTGGATAACCCAGGTGCCAGAGGGTGGACAGCAAATGCAGCCAGTTGGCAGCATTGTCGCAGCCCACAATCAGAAAATCCGATTGCTGCCTTTGTTCGGGCAACTGCTCGAACATGGTTTGGATTTGCCCCTGGTTGGGCTGAGGCAGTATCATTAAAAGGGGTTGGGGTAGATGAAGGCTGTTGTCGAACAGCCTAACATAGTCACTCTTCAATAATAGGCTAGGAATTTGGCTTAGGGTCTCGCTGATCTGCGAATATACATCCAGGGGCTGTGTCGCTTCCGTGTAAACAATATTGGTTCTACTCTTTAGCCCTCGACTGAGTGAAACTATGCTTGAGCCTAGCTCCAAGGTGCTTGAGTCTACATAGGTGAGCAGACAGATCAGAAAAAGAAGCTTAGCCATGTTTCCGATCAGAATTAATCAGAAAATAGGCACGTCTAGAATCGCGCTGTAGAGCTGTGTTGATATTTAGATAAGCTGCAGAAAAATCAAAGCGGTAAGAGCCGTGTTTTAGACTTGTGAGTGTCAACTATGCGTTAAGTAAAGTGCAGTGGAAAATGTGGTATATGCAGATAAGATAGGATAGGATAGGATAGGAAGCTATAACCTATATAAAGCAGAAGCCAGAGTGTGCATTTTTTTGGAAAAGCAATACCGTGGACAGGGTTGGGTGACGTAGAATGTTCATGATATTTATAGGATAAGGAAGAAGAAACGTGGAACTATGTTAGGAATAAAAAGGAAAATTAAGGTTCTATCCCCTACCTCTAAAGAGCTAGGATAACAATGCTCAGTTTTGTAAGGAGAATATGATTCCAATATTAAAGGACTAAATCCTAACAAAATCCAAGTGATTTGTAGAGGATAGGAATGATGTGCCAAAGTCTAAATACCAAACTTTTAGCCCAAAGTGGAAGGATAATAATAAGTATGGGAAGAAATATTAACTATAATGTTAAATCGTTTCTTTATAAAGCTTAAAGCAAAGTGCGTAGTTTAGTTAGGAAGGAAAGGACGAGAAAAGGTAAAAAAAAGAGAAGGATAGGAAAGGTATATCAGTAAAATAAACCTTAGGTACATTAGCCCCAAAGAGCTGTTAAGAAATTTTCTCTCCGTGTAACTAGATTGTTGCTTTATTTGCGAGAACTACACACAGAGACGTACACACACACAAGTAGAAAGTGCCAAGGAACATGCAACTGCAACTGCTACACTACATCAAACCATCCATCAATCAATCAACGCCAAGACGATTGCCCAGTCGGTGCAGTGGATCCTCAGTGGATCCGCTCCCTGCGCATGCGCCAGGCCGTCAACTCGATGACAAATGCGAGGAACGCCAAACCGTAGCCGAAGGCCAGCGACATGGCCGGCATGACGAAATAATCGAGTCCCAGGGACTGCGCTTCGTAGTACTCAGTGGCTAGGAAATGCAGAAAGCCCACGCTGGACGTCATTGTCTCATGGTCGGCATCCAGTGCCAGCTTCTGCACGAGCCCGCTCTCGAAAGCATTTGCCCAGGCCTCGCTCAGGTGCTGCTTCAAGAACCAGCTCTCACGCATGGGAAAGCCGGCGTACAGAAAGAATATGTTGATGGGTATGCGGCGCATGCGCGGATGCTTCAGATACTTCTGCGCATAGTCGTACAGGTCCATGCGATCGCTGAAGAGTATGTAGGCGTATTGCTGGTCAAAGCCGGTGCGATGCCGCTTCAGCTTCTCTTCGGGCACCACCTGTATGATCGGCCAGAGCATATCCGGCAGAAAATACCTTGTTGTTAGGTTGCTGTCGTACTCGTCTATGATAATGCTGATGTTCGCCTCCAGCAGCTGCTCAAAGCTGTTTATCTGCTCCTCGAACACCTCCGTGGTCAGTATGCTCTTCAGATAGCCCAGATAGAAGGTGGAATAGATGAAGCCCGCTATAAAGAGCACACCAAACAGTATATATCGTTCCCGTCCATGCAGATCCTTCAGAGCAAAGCCCGTAAACAGCAGCGAGCTGATGGCTTCCAGCAGAAAGGTGCTGAAGATCCAACGCCGCTGCTGCTGCCAATGGATGCAGCTCATGAAGCAGACGATGAAGCCTATATACACAATAAGGCAGATCCAGACAGTCGTATGGAACGGGGCCACCAGATAGCGATATGAGCTCAAGGGTTTCGCATTGGCAACCATAATATTGGCATATGCCATGCGTATGGCATTTGTTACGACAAAGGTCTTATCCGAACCCTGAGCCAGTGCATCGGCGCACAGATCCACACGTCGCGCTAGCAGGGCCTTGACGCAGTGTCCGGGCGAATCATTGGGAGTGTGAACAGGCACAAATTTGGCATTGTGCGTGGCCAGAAAATGTCGCACGAAGCGCATATAATAGCCGCCATAGACCGGCTCGCCCCACTCGTCTTCATAGTAGAGGCAACGCGGTGGATTCGAGTAAACCGCCACGCGTATCTCAAAGCCGTGCATATCAGTGAAGCGAGCACGCGTTGCGACATAGTTGCTCACACTGGTCGGCTTGAGTTCCAGTTGGGGAAACATTTGCTTCTTGTAGAGCGCTCCCTGCCGGCCTGTGTGCAGGAACAGCAGCCTGTAGTAGCCCAGCTCCCAGGCCTGCTGCACAAAATCCAGCCAAATATCGGTCACTGGGTATTCCTTCAATACCAGCAAAAAGTCCGCTTTCTGAAAGAGGTAATGCAGCTGCTCGAACAGCTCAATTGGAGGCGTCTCCACAAGCAGCACGAAAAGCGATTTCTCATCTAAGAACTGAATTAGTTCCATGGCATTAAGTGCGGAACTATTTGGTGAGCTTATAATCAGCTGACTCATGGGCTTTATTTCGAGTAGATAATTCAGTTCATCCAACTGTGGATTGTAGACAATGTTCGCTTCCATTTCAAGGCGCTCGTTGAGCTCATCAATAATGACAGGCAATAAATCCTCAGCGCAGCTCTTGTGTTGCAGGATCAAATGCAGAACTAAAAAGAAGCGCACTAAAAACGCCATCTGCAAGGGATATTTTCTCGGCTTATACAAATATATTCTTGTGAACTTTTCTTATGATTTGTTGTGCTGAACAAAACTGTAACTGTCACAGTCTCGAAGGCTTCCGTAGTCAATCAATACTGTAGCTGCAAATATTCGTAGTTCTGCAAAAAGGAATTGTTTTGGTTCAACTCTGACGCAAATGTTAAAAGGCTGTTAAGTATGTGACAATAACAGACAACACAATTTCATTCTAAAATATTCAATGAAAATCTGTAAAAAATTAATAAATCAGTAAAGTTAAAGGCCCTAAGTTCCAAGCAGAGCTGGTTCCTAAGGCGTGGTTCAACATATATTTCCAGCTTTGATAAAGTACAATGGATATTTAAATTTCTGCTAGCTAAAGAAATGTTAAAAATGAGCTGGTTCTTAGCAGTTGGTATCCTCTCGTTTTGCAGCTATAAATCTTTAGATTTAAAATAGAGCATTATACAAAATGAATCAACATTCTAGAATTAATATCTAAGAAAAGTTTATAAATGATATGGCTCATATTTCAATTTGAAAAATCGATGTGACAAACCATATCAAAAATGTGTTCTTTGGTTTATAGGATCAAATTCGCCTTAAGCTCTGGTTGTTGATAGTTCCTCCATAAGTTCCATAGGAATTAATGTGTCATGCTATAGTATTTGTTTAAGGTGCACGTGGAGCAAGGGTTCTCACCTTATCTGAATAATAATATTATTAAAGAAAGGTAAGTTTAAGAAAGTAAATGAGAAGCTATGTGTATTATGGCTCCGGCCTACAGTAAGGTACATACATATGTAATTAGTATTGCAAGATTCTTAAAGCAAGCTAGCTTGTCTAGGTTCTAGATTGAATTGGTTTCAGAGACTCTTCTATCTAGACGTGTCTGACAGTTAGACTGGTTCAATTGAAACTGCAATTGTTGTTGTTTATTGGTTCACTGATTGTTGCCAATTGGCTTCAATTAGCAATTAGTATATACGCATTCGGTATTTACGATTCTGTATTTATTTGTTGCTCAACTCATAAATATTCCATTCCAGCTAATTAACTCTCTGGCAATTAACACCCGCCCACCTACGCATTGCATCCTGTTCTATAATATTGGTTCGATTAGGGCCCAGCTGTTTTGCCAGATATTTATATTTACCGATTTGACTCGTATTTATATTTAGCTTTATAATTTTCATGCCTATGCCAAGGCACAATGCCAACAATAATACTTATCTTTGTATCATTGTTGATATAAAGGTCTGAGGCGTTTGGATCGTGTCAATATTTTCGCGTTTGGCGTTGGGCGTTTCGCGTTTCGTCGCGCCGCCTAGACAGAGTTACCAGAGAGTTTTAGATGGCTCCATGGAAAATACCAGAGCATTTGACGTGCGGCTTGGCACTGTGGCGCCATTTTTGGCTTAACGACGGCGATCGCAACTAAAAATAGCTGCACACAATTCAAATGTAGTCGCACGCGCTCGCTCTCTCTCTCACTCACCCAATCTCTTTCTCGCTTACTCACTCTCTCACTGACTCTTTCTATTTGCTGGCCAATCACAGAGCAGAGCCAAGTAGCGCCGTTGTTGCGCTAGGGGGGCCGCGCTGGGAGGGGCTGTTAATCGCTCTGCGCGCTGCTGTTAAACAATTAACTGTTGCCGCTGTCGCTGTCTGATTTGTGGCGCCTGATTAACGGTTGTCAGGCACTGTAATGCCTAACTACTGTACCGGTTCCGTCTGTTGTTGTTGTTGCTGCTGTAGCTGTTATGTTAGGCGTATGTTAAATGCCCGCTGACTGCCTGCTTATGAGCACTTGAGTAGGGTTAACGAATCGCCCGCTAATAGGCGTGCAGAATTTTCATTTTTTTACTTCTTTTTTGGGTGTGCACAGCTTGTGGGAATATGTTTTTTTTATTTGTTCTGCTCCTCAGCGTGTGATGAGTCACTGTCCAGTTAGGTCTCATTGGCAGTCAGTTAGTGGGTCAGTGCACTGCAGTTCTTGACACATGCAATAATTGGAGCATTGATATGGGTTAACAGAATGTTAACCATAGCAATTAACATTAAGTACTGCAACGGTATCTGCTGCTCATCAGTGTGTGCAACAGTGTGTGAGCATAAATTTGACATTTGGAGTAAATGTTAAAGAAAATGTTAATTGCTACTTTAAAAATAGCTTATTTGCTTGTCGAGATTTTTATATTATATTCGAAAGGCAATTAAAGTACAAAAACTTTTAACTGGCAATTAAAGTAAAATTTTGTAAGGGCTTGTAAATCTGTGAAAATATAAATTTGCAAGTGCCCAAAGTTTAGGCATGTAAAGGAATTGGGGTTTCGTAACAGGAGTCAAATAAATGGAGAAAATGGGAAATAAAATCCCTAATGTAAGGTTGGTTAAAATTTAATTTTAAAATTTAAAATATCAAGAACTTAAATGGCAAAAGAATATCAAACAGGCATTCCGGATGTATGAGAGTTACTTTTAAAGAGCTATTCTACTTTGGAATTATGTGTAAGTCTTTCTTAAATATTCCAGAAATGTATGACTTAAAAATCTTAGTTACTATGCTATATATAATACATACTACGTACTATACTATATTATTCTATACTATTGTATCTATCTGCAGACTTAATAAGACCCTACAATAATCTATCATCTTCGTATAACTCATTTTGGGGGCTTTTGAGTAAATCAGCTTTATTTCCAGCAGCTGCCTAAGCTAACTCCTAATAACTCATATCAAGCTACTATTGAACCCAGTCAAATCCCATCTATAGCATTCTCTCAACTCTTCCGAGTGACTCACAGACACACACACAGACAACACACACACGGACAGTAGTCGAAATTCGCAGGCAGCGCATAATTAATAAGATAAGGAAACCCACTTGGAACAAGCACACAAGCCGCCCCGAAACACCTCGGGCTGAAGGTCAAACTAATAATGATTTAGATAATAAAAAAGAGAAGCCGAAATGATCCAGTGCAATGCAGCGCCGGGCAGATGAACCTGCTACCAAGCTGGAGTCAAGAGCAGCAGCTGCCCCGCGGCTGCTGACAAACCAAACAAAAAAAAAACAACAAGGGAGGTGAGCTAAGAGGTTGTGAGAGGGGGGAGGGGTGTTGGTAGAGGAGAAGGCAGTGCCTGGCAAACGATCATAAATACCAAAGGGTAACGCCTATTCTTACACGCAAGCGTCTGCATTTCCTCGTATAGCCGCAGAAAATATTAAAACGATGCGACGTGACAGATTACAAAATGTTTGACACCAGCGCCAAAGCCGCCAAGAGTTGCCTCCACAAGAGGCAGCAGCAGCAGCCGAAGCAGCAGCAGCAGCAGCCACTTGCCACACGACGTTGCAGTCACGAGCTGGGCCACAGTGCAGCAAGAAACAAGAAGAAGACTAACAGACAGAGGCTCGCATTTGTGGGCTCTTGTCTGGGCCTGGTTACTCCTTGGGGTCGCTCCGCTTGGCCACTGCGTGCGAGTAAATTGCCTGCCGGCTGCCACAGTGTGGAACGAGCACTCAGAATCGGACTTGCAGCAAATGCAGCGCGCGTCACAAATTAATTCGCTGGAGTTGCAGATCGGTACGGTTCCCACAGTAGTTGCTCGCGGGTGCCCCCCACGCCACCTGGAGTCTGCTGCTTCTGCGTTTTCTCCCTGTCTAGTTCACCTGCGCCTGCGCAGCGGTTCTTCTTCTGGCTGCGGAGGCTGCGCTCGTGAGTTATGACAGACAGCCCAACTGTGTGGAGGCTGAAACAGGACTCAGAATTCAGATACCGCGAGCCTCTTATGCTTGAGCGTGCAATTTTGATACCCTGTAAAACGGGTGTGAGGGGTATGTTGCTCGTATGGAGCATACTCCGTGTGTTCTTTGGGCAAAAAAAGACCAAAGAGGAAAGCAAAGTGTTTGGTATGGGCTCTGCTACTTGAACCTTTTGGTTTTTACAGGGTATATTTATTTATAACTTTGTGATTTAGGATATTATCACAATTTAAACTCAGTTAAGAACAACTCTCTTGAGCAGCGCGGTGAGCTAGTCGATCAAACTTCTGTCAAGACAAAAAGGTTAAACATAGTATGTCATATATTATTTTGGTTTTACAGGGAATATCCGAGCAGACCCTTCGCAATGCCAACGCCTAAACTTGCTTCTAATTCAGTCAGTCAGCGAGCAACAGTTCAGCAGACCAAACGTGGATAAGATTTTGCGTATGCGCCGCGTAATTGACTTGGAAGTTATGAACCTTTAAATGTGGCCACTGCAGCAGCAGGAGAAGCAGCATCCATGGCATTCCGAACCACGGCATGTAATTTTAATTTTCACACTTGATTGCCCCATAGCTCCACACTGCACTCATTCATATGACTATGGCTGAGGGCGGAGGGCGGAGGGGCCGGAGCGGGTGGGCCATTCATACAATTCATATGGAACGCGTTTTGGTCATTGAGGTTCGTTATTGGTTTCAATGGGTTGCCATTGCCCGAAAGGTTGCCATTGCCGTTGATTAGCTCTTGACGTACTAAATTTGCAGAGGGCATCAGTTAAGAACACTTGTTAAAAATATCAGGCAAACAGCTGTTGGAACTAATGAAGAACCGAAGACTAACTTGCAGAAAAAGAGAATGTTTAGCAAAGATCAATTTATTAATTACAGAAAAGTCTTTATTTCCGCTTAAGGAGGACTTTATCGATCAATATAAGTTTGTTTTCTATTTTATTCCACTTTCTTACCCTCGACCATAAATATATTGTCTACGGTTGGCTGATTCGATAAAGGATATCAAGAAACTATTAACATTTTAAGGCAAACAATTTATTAAAAAATAAAATATTTTTTTTTATTTCCGCCATATTAAGCTGTTATCGATTAATTTAACTAATTTCAAATCAAATTCTTTTGCTTTATTTCCTTTTTTCTCCTCTTATTTCTTACATTACAATATTCTGGTGCTAATTACCATATTTGCAATATGATTGCAAAAAATATCATCGAGAAACGTTTGTCAAATACTCATGTGAATTTCCCGTGATAAACGGCAAATTTGTCTAATTAAGTTGACAATGCAAAATCGGAGAAACCCTGTGATCTGTGCCGTTTAAGGAATGGAATCATAGCAGAGGGGGGCGTAAGGCGGAGGTAATTATGGCATATTAGGCGAACAATGCGAACGTTTCAATATTAAAACAAATAATTAGCAAAATGGCACAAATTCGCGTATAGTAAATGCTGCACAATGGGACACGTTCATTATTTTTGGCAACATTTTTTTGTGGACATATTATGTTTGCGTATTGCCGATATGAAAGTATAACGATCACTGCTTCATATTTATATTGAATATGTCAGAAGAATAGCATTTTCTTCATATTAAATATAGATCTCAAGAATAACACGTTCCTTTAATTTTATCGATAAATTGGTCAAATGAATAGCGTTACTTTATATGGTATCGATATTCGTGTTTATCGATAACGCATTTTCTATTAAATAGGTCGCAAGAATAGATTTACTTTTATTTCGAGGTCACTCTTTCTCCTTTTCTACACACCTTCTGTGTCCGCTTTCCCATCGATCTTGTACCACTGTGCTTAGCAGCCGGATAAAGCTCCGGGTATTCGCTAAATATATGTACATAAGACTTCTTGAAAACGTTGGCCAGAAATTCAAAGGCGAGGGCAGTGCGAAATTCGTCGGCTTTGCGAGTGTTGTACAACGCATTATGTTTATTTATATGTTTTATAATTATAACTTGTTGCTATTGCTATAACTTTGCTGCTTCTGGCCACTTGTTGTTGTTGCTGCTGCGGCACTTCACATGGGCCTGCAAATTTGTAGCGCAAATTCGAGATCACAGGAAAAAAAAAGAAAATTAAAATAAAAATTCATTCAACAATTTCGAGTTTAACTTGGGTTCGGTTCGGTTTGGTTTGGTTAGCTTTGTGGGGGCAGCAGCTGCTGCTGCTGCAGATGTTTTAGATCTCGAGGCTGAGCTTGTTGGCTCAATAAATTATGAGCCCGCTTCTTATAAGAGTGCAAACACATACACACACACACACACAAACACTCCACACACGCAGCTGTATTGTGGGTGTCATGCGTCTTGGCCTAATGAAAATGTTTGCCTTCGCCCGCCTTTTGGCCGGTTGGTTTTTTTTTCTCTTTTTTTCGTTTTATTTCTGGTATGCGGCTCGCGAGTTGGTGGGAAACGCAAATTTATTGCGCATCAAATTACAAGAGTCGAAAAAAAAATAAAACAACACAAACACATTTCGACTGTCTTCTCTAGCTTTGATGTACGATTTGGCATCTAATGGCCGGTAATGAAGCGTCTAACAAAACTGATGGAACCACTCTCGGGGGCGTTCTCCACATGGCTTTGAATGTTAATCGCATAATTGAGCTATCGATATGTGAGCTATTATATGTGGGTGTTGTATGGGTTTTTCCTTTTTGGATGGACAATAAAAGTGACAGTTATGAAACGACATAGTCAATTTGCATGATAGGTTATACGAGAGATATGTGTGTGCTCTAATGGGCTATACGCTGTATTTTTTGGGCATAATGCTAACATTTTCACTCCTACTAGGGACTCATATTTCATAATGAAATCGCAAGAAAAGTAGCGAATATTAGCTAAAATAGTCTTGTATTGAAATGCATTTTTAAGTGCTCAAAAATGAAATCAAGCAATTGGATGCAAAGGTTGGATTTCTTAACATTGCCTCTTTTCGGGGCTTTAATCCTTGACAATCTCATATAAAGGTCGGTTCGCCAGCCTTCAAACATGGTTAATTCAAAGGAAGGATTCGTTCCGGCTTGCACTTTCGATTACAGACTCTCACGTAGAATCCTATGTTTTCGCTTTTAGCATTCGCTGACACAAATACTTTGGCTTAAAAGATCTCTTTAACTACATTAATAATTCCTAGGAATTCGATCCAAGTACTTCGTGGACTTCAACTAGCTTTTGCTTGTTTTTATAGCTTAAATCTGGCTGACCTTTGACCGCGCCAACTGCATGAGGTTTCAGCAGATGTTCACGTGTTCGTAACTCTCAAACTATCTGTAAATGGGCACTAACTGAAAAAATAATCACAATGCGATTATTAAAAAAATAATGATTTTTTTTCAGCTTAAAACACGTGTAGCTTTTGTGTTTGCACAAAAAATTAACAACAGAAACACACAAAAAAAATAAAAATGAAAGTGAAAAAGAGATAAAAAAAATGTACGTAAAAAAAATGTACAAAAACAATATGTGGAATGTGCGTGTTGACTTTGTCCAGCCCAGCTCTGTTGACTTTTGGCCGAAAAACAACCGAGCACAAAAATAGAAGCCAATGGCTAAATTTGACAATTTTGCTAATTAAATGCGAAACAAACGAAGGTAAGGTAAGGTAAGGCAAAGTGTTACGATCTTCGAAGTTTTAATACCCTTCAATACGACAGTTTCTTCTCCGATAGGGGTTCTTTCTGAAGAGTTATATAATATATATAGAGTATATGAGAAGTCCGATGTTGATAAGGTTTTGCTCATAAGTAATCTATATCAGAATATTTTGTCTTATAGGATCCTCATACTCCACTGATATTTGCTTAAGCGGTTATTGAAAAGATGTTGCTTTTACATGAGGATCATAATGAAATTAATAAATTTCAAGTTTTGGTCAAGTTATCTTAATATATAAAAAGGTTTCCATATCACAATAAACTTTTCGGCGAAACGTGTTATGGCAGCTATATGATAGTTATCCGATGTTGACAAGAATTTGTAAATAACATATATATGATATAGTGGTCCGATCCGGCCGGTTCCGACATATGCACTGCTTGCAACAAACTGTGCCAAGTTTCAAGATGAATGCTTTAAAACTGAGAGACAACTTCGCACAGATACAGTCAGACGATCATGGCTATATCAAATCGTCTGTTGCTGCTGATCTAAAATAAATAAGCTTTATGTTCCCTTTTGTGCGTTACACATTTCATGACAAAATTGTAATACCTTCTAAAAGGTCATGAGCAGTAAAACCAATGACATTTTTAATGCGCAAAATTTACAAGTCTAAATATTTGAAGAAGACAATAAAAAACAAAACCAAAATAAACCTTAAATTTTAGCCCAGTCCAGAAACTTTGTACGCGAGTTCCGCGTTGAGTTTGAATTGCATTCAATAAATTTTGATTTTTTGTTCATTTATGACAATTTATGCGCCCCTGTGAATCATTATTGAATAACGTATGCGAATTTCAGCAGACAGCAGCAGGCCTTATTTGTGCTGCAAATTAACGCGCCTGCCTTAAGGTTAAGGCCAGGGCCAAGAGGTTAATGTGTTTTTAAGCGCCCCGCTAATTGATGAGCGGCACTCCAAGGGCCACAGCCACAGCACACTCCAGAGGAGTCATCGAAGGCAAATCGCGTTAAGTTGTTCGAGAGAAGTTCTATGCACACAAATACAAAGACATTCTTTTGAAGAAATCAGAATCACAATCTAAACCAAAAAGAACTTGGAGCTGGTTATCTACTAGATCGTTAATTTAGATAGTATTTTTGATAGCATTATTATTAATTCAATTTATTTTTCATTAAAATATAGCACTAAACTAAAATTAAGTAAATCAGGCGATTAAACATCGCGAGTTTGGGCTCCTCATTCAACTTTTATGCTTTTCGATTTTCGTGCCGTTTGTTCTTAATGAAATAATGAATTATTCTATATTATATTATAGGCTCGATATAGTAAGGGACAATGTTCTTTCAAGTGTTAGAGAACTAAATGTGATAGTTGCTAGAAGTGCGATATCGATAAATGCCAGATGGCCAAGTGTACAGTGGGTGCCAGATGTTCCATCAATATTTTAGGAACTCTGGCCTATCTGTTAAGAAACGTAATTCTTCTTCTTCTTGCGTGTCTAACATTTATTTCAAACACTCTAAAAGTATGCAATAGAATGTCTGGCAAATGTATATATAAAAGCGAAAGTATTTGATGTCTCTATATAGACTGGAATGTGCGGATATAGAACAATCTGTGAGCATGGCTTAAGAGTTGGCTTATGCCAAAGTTAAAGGAAAGAAATATATACAATATATTTTCGTAAAAATGTTTAAGAAATGTTCTTCTTAAAACAAAACAAGATGATGTCAAGGATTCTATAGTCTTATAATTTTTTTTTTAATTTTTCACGATTTTCATACAAAATAATCATCTTTCGGTAAAATTGTAATAATTGGATAATAATTAATAATACTAATAATATTAAAATAGTAATAATAATATTTTTAATAATATAATACGTAATACATTAAATAAATAAGTTAAATTAAATATAAATTAAAATTAAAATTAATTAGTATGGATTTTAAATGAACACAATGCCACAAGAAATACAAAAACCATGATATTATTTTGCAAAATAAAAAATGGGATAAACATAAATCACCAAAAAAAAATCTAAATATGTTTTTAAAAACAGCTGAAATTTTAAAGCAGAATCAAAACAAAATTTTGATAACCTAACCTTAAGCTAAGAATCCAAGAACCTGCCTCGATAATAATATTCTTATGGCTTTGCAGGCTTGCTTGTAATTTGTAAAACACTTGAAACCTATACAAGACCAATTCAAGTTGTCAAGCCGCAACAGATCCTCTTAACTCTGCTATTGCCCATTTGTTTATTTATGCTGACAACCCTTGTTGCCCCTATTCACTTTCTGGCGTGATCCTCGTTAGAACATTTATGCTAACAAAAGTTGGTTTTCATTATTATTTGTATTATTATTATGTTGATGATGATCGCGATCAAGATCAAAGAAATAAGCATAACAAACGCCCAATGGACCGAGGCGCATAAATTAGTGAACTTTCGTTGAGGGCACGACGGCTGTCCAGGGTTGTCATGTCCAATGTCAACTGGGCGAACGTTTTCATTAACAAGCGCTGAGGGAAAACGCATTTAGCATAAAATGCGCCCAACTGCCGGCACCGACAACAGTTGGCTGCAGCTTTCCTTGGTCAAATATGCCAGCTGATAGGGGCGGCTCGTAATTAAGGCGACTTGCAACTGGGTAGGCGAGTCGGGACGGGTCGCAGTCCGGGAGAAGGGTTACCGAAAATACGAGCGTTCATTGCGCATTGTTTGTTTAATTGAATTTGCAGCTCACGACAACAACAAAAGCAAACAAACATAAAAAACCAAGTGGGAAAAAAGATGCGTGCGATAGGCGCAGCGGTAAATTTTGGCCACGTTCGAGACCATCGATTGATCATGTTGGGGGTTGGGCTGACGGAGAGGGGAAGGGGAAGGGAAAGGGGAAGGGCGAGGGGGCCGAGCTGGACCGGCGACTTCGAGATCAGCGACACCATCGGCGTTGAAATGCCATTGATCCAATGCTCCAGTGTGTGCTTGGAACGACCAGTTCCTTGGAACAACGCCTCTCCTCCACAGTATTTCGATCTCCGTCTTTAACCAACGCCCACCGTTGTTGCGGCTCACCTTTTAGCTGCTTTTGCTACTCTACTCCAAGTGGTATCTCGGTTTTGTCAGCCATTTTGGCAAGCATCACTTTTTTAATTATCTTAACTTTGTCATATTTATAGTACTGTCTTTAAAGATAGATAGATATATTTTTAATAAATATGGATACTGTCTATCTAGATGATAAGATAGGTGGTTAGATACATTTTACAAATTAAAGAATATCTTTAAGGTCCATTAAAACCTTTATCTTTTTTTTTTTTCAAATAATAATAATATAGTAATATTGATTAATCATTTTTTGTTTTTATAGATACATACTATCTAGATAGATGATCATAACAATAAATAATAATAAAAGAAAAACTTTAAAATTTAAAAAATGTAAAGATTTTCTTTTGCTTAAGCTCATATTAAATTAAATTAGATGAAACATTAAAGATTTTTAATAACGTTTTTTTTAAGATTATCTCAAGTTTGCTTTATAAATTTAGATTTATTTAGATATATATGCTTTTATTTTTTATGTTCATAAAAATGAAATGTTTAATAAAATCTTTTAAATCTTTTAATTTGAAATTGCTATAGATTCTCTCTATATAAATGATAGATAGATAGATAGATATTTAATGTATGTATGTAAGTCTTATAGATACTGTCTAAAGGTCCAATAAGATTTCCAATACAATTTTTTAAGATTTTTTTAAATTTGTAGTTTCTTTACACAGTATCAAATATCTAGTTATTTTAATAGAAATAATTTTGGTTGGCGTTTTCTTTTTCTTTCTTGATCAAGACTGTCTCAAATAATTTAAACTTGTAAAGATAAAGGTTTTCAATCATCAACTACGTCAAAAAGAGTTTCCCAACCATTTTTGGCTCGAATCGGAGCCCTATGATTCAAAACTAGTTTTTGAGTATTTGCGGCAACTCTGATTAATAGTTAGGATAAAATAATCGATATATCGATATGCACATATACAATTTTAAATGCAGCTAAAATGTATTTCATACTAGAACACTTTCTGTTTCCTTAGATTGGGAATGACCTCTCAATACACAAGCTAAAAGATATTCGTGACATCATGCATTCTCTATACGAATAATAACATGCCTATGCATTAATCGATAATAAAAAATGCTGGCAGCCCTGTTTCCATTATACATGTAACATGTCTGTTAAAAAAGAATACTGACATGTAAATTCAAGAAATATCTTAAAGTTGAATTTTTGTAGGGCGTACAAATTCAAGAAATAACTCATATGTGCATTTTCGTAGGGCATTCAACAGTCGCATCCACATTTTTAACGCACAGCTCTTGTTATTATTTGTGCTGGTTTTGTTGGTTTTTGCACGTTTATCGGTTAAGATCAGCCACGGATATGTCTGCGACTGCGTCGAGGCTGCGACTGGGACTGGGGCTTATCCTGCCTGCCCGCCAGCCTGCCAGCCTGCCTGCCTGCCTTCCAGCCAGGCTGCCGGGCAGCGGTTTTGGTAATTCTTTTTTTTGGGGGCACTGAATTTTAATTAAAATATTTCTCAGGGTTTTTTTTGTTGGTTTTTTTTTTTTTGTATTTTCTTAAAGCTTTTTAGGACTTTGTCGAGTTTTTGGGGTTTTGGCTGTTGCGCTGCGCTGATTGTCGTGAGTGTGACACATTTGCATCAGATATGATGCGCTAGAGTCAAAGGACAACAACAACAGCAGCACACAGACACACACACACACACACACACACACACACACACACACACACACACACACACACACACACACACACACAGACACAGTCGGAGCTCATAAATCACGTGGTGTGGGCCCACCGAGTGGTACAAGGAAATTCGGCAGCAAAATAAAAAATAAAATACAAAAATGAACTTGTCGCACCTGAGACGGCAACAAGGTGGCATTAACTCATAAATAGTTAAACTTGTTTTTCTCTTCTTTTTATTGTTGGCGTTTGGCATTGTTCTTAGTGCATATTTCACACTGCATTCAATTCGGAAACGCATTTGACACGTTTTTGCCTTTTTTTTTTTGGCTATTTTCGTAACATCTAAATTTTTGAGCTGAGGGCGCGACATGGCGCCAGCAGCTCGCTGCGTGTCCTGCTGCGTTTGCCAAAAGGACGAAACACACACACAGTCATACACACAACACACACTCACAACAGTATAATTTCCTGGTTATAGCTATGGACTGGGAGTTCGAGGCGTGAGGCAGATATTTGTTGGCCTAAAATTGCGGTTGGATTTTTTGGATTGTTTTTTTTTTTTATATTTTGCTTTTTAGGACATATGAATTAGGTGGAGTGCATTTTGTGTATGGGTGGGCGGATTATGTAATAGTTGAGCCACAAAAACTTACCAAGCGGCTGTGCAAAAGAGTTGCCTGAAAAGAGAACAACAACATTATATAAGGTATATGTGAGATAATTTATATATAAGATAGTTATATTCAAGAACTTAGTCTAGTTGAAGCGTTAAAATAAGTAATATATATATTATCGCTTAAATGCGTTTTACAAAGTCGTTCTCTTACAAAAAATCAAATTACTTAAACTTTTACTTCTTTGAAAAAAAAAAACAAGTAAGAGGCTGTATTTTGGAGTTCCCGACTAGGGAGCCCACTTCTATGCGATAGCTACAAAATGAAAGATACTTTATATTGGAACCTACATGTCAAATTTGGCTCGGACAACAACTTGTACTGCGCGGGTACTAGGAGTCAACGGTCCTATTTCTATGTGTCTATTTCTCACAGGTTCTGAGACGGACGGACGGACATACAGACAGGGGGACATGGCTAGATCGACTTGGCTATTGATGCTGATCAGTATATATATACACTTTTAGGGGTCGGAGATGCTTCCTTCAGCCTGTTACATTAATTTGCACAAATACATTATACCATTTTTATACCCTGAACCCATTAAAAATGGGTACAAGGGTATATTGTATTTGCGCAAAATCCAAATGTATGTAACAGGCAGAAGGAAGCATCTCCGACCCCATAAAGTATATATATTCTTGATCAGCATCAATAGTCGAGTCGATCTAGCCATGTCCGTCTGTCTGTCCGTCCGTCCGTCCGTCTGTCTGTCCGTCCGTCCGTCCGTCCGTCCGTCCGTCCGTCCGTCCGTATGTATGAACGCAAGGATCTCAGAACCTATAAGAGCTAGAGACTTGAAATTTTAGATGTAGATGCTCCTAGCTCCCGCGCAGATCGAGTTTGTTTCCGATCGATAACTTACTCCGTTTCCAAGCAATCGATAAAAATCGATATCGATACCCTGTTTTTTGGGCAATTTTGGTAAATAATAAGAGCCAGAGTCACCAAACTTGACATATAGCTTCTAAAATAGAATATATATATTCATTTGATGTTGGAAGAAGAGGGTTCAGGGTATCCCCTAGTCGGGAGCTCCCGACTAGAACCTCTTACTTGCTTAATTTATGTCATAAAAAAGTTGTATATTATAAAGTTAAAATTTAAAGAGTTTTTCTTTGGAGATAGATTGTTATTCTCAGTCTGGAAGTCCATAGTATTACGTATCATAAAGTGTACTACAACTTACCACATTAATTTCTGTTAAAAATTAACTACTTGAAATTTAGAATATCTATAATTTTTTTTGTATATTTCCTTATCAATTTTGTTGCTGCCACATTTTACTTGAATAATTAACTTAGTCCGGCAAATCAATTGATTTTAGTTTTCATGCTGGCTTTTGGTTTATGTTTAAGTACTGCGACATTTAATTTATCATTGTCATTAGTTTAGTTGCTAATTTTTTTTCGTCATTTCCGTCGTTGAAAAGACTTTTTTTTGTTTTGTTACTTGTCAGAGTCAAGAGTTTCGGACACTGTTGAGCTTCGGACGCGACAACCTCGCATAAATCTCAATTAGCGGGCGCCTAATCTATCTTTAAGTTACTTTGGCGCGAGCTGCCAAATAAGACGCACCCACAACTGATATGGGTTAATGCATTGCTCGCGGGAAGGAGAAGTCGCAGGTGCGTGGAATGGACATTTTTTTTGATTTCAATATTGTGTAAAATAAGTTAATAAACATAATTTACAGTCAGTCTTAAAAATTGCCGAACGCTAACTGAAATTTTAAACTGTTTCGCTTTCATTTTAGCGCAATACACATTTTAACATTTTTATTGCAAATTTTTCAAATGTTTTTCAAAATGCCGCGCTGCTAAGCTATGCACTGCTTGCTTTGTTGGCTCGTACACTGCTTGATGCAACAGCTTGGCTTGAGCAGACACGCAACATGTTGGCAGCGCGCAACATTAACAGCCCTCTGTTAAGACCGGTAACTGTCTTTTTGGTTTCAAATTCAAATTCAATGTGAAGCGTTTTTTATCAATTCTAAGATTGGAATATGCGCAATATTTTTATCAGACGATGCTTCTAGCACATATCATGAATTAGCATTTCCTGGTCTTGTCTGATGTGAGTCAGCGGCATTTGACACAGTTTCGCGTAAACAAAATAGCTAAAAAGAAGAAGAGAGCGAGCGAGAAGTGTGTTGTTTGATAAGCGCAGCTACCGAATTCCCTGAAGTTACCTACTATCGAAAATATTTCATTCATGTCAAATGCTTTTGTTTTTTAATTGAACCGATTTGCTTGCTCGCCTATCGAGGCGTCATTTCACGGACACACACGTCGGAATATATATTCAGTATCTGCCTGAAGTTAATTGGAAATTGAGACACGAGCAAAGTCCACAATCATTTTTTTTTTTTCGTTTGTTTGTTTTGTTTTGGGTGCTTTACCTCTGCGATATTGAAAATTAAGTTGCCTGCTTAGACTATTTGACAGATTGCTCTGAAGCTGATAGCTGCTGACAGCTCGAAAAGCCGCACGAGCAGAGGCTTATCAGTGACTATTTGGACAAATTGCGCTGAACTTTGAAGGTTTTAAGGTGAGAAGAAGATGTCACGATGTCTGAACAGTTAAATAGCTAGTTGAGTTTCTTGTAATCGTTGTCTGACTGTGCTTGATTAGATTTCAATTTGGCTCCGTTTCTCGATAAGCTGCTTTCACACCACGCACATTGCTTAATGTAATCGACTTTTTATAGATTTGTTGTGTTTTTTTGTTTTCTTTTTGGGTCGTTGGTAACAGCCCAATTTGATTTAATCAACTGATCGATAAAAAGCCAGGCGCTGTCTAATCGATCAACGCTGCAAGCGCTACTAACTGGACCTTGGTCAATATATTATGCATATTTTGGCCAGAACTAGAACTAGTTAAAATGCATCGTTTATTTGTGGGTTTTTTCTCAATTGGCAGCACTACAAATTGGCATGTGTTTTAGTTTTATTGTGATTCCATTAGTTTCCAATTTTTATGATTCGTTTTAAGTCTGCTGTGGGCTCTGGATTTGCAATAGTTTCTGATGCTACAACACATTTAACAGCGACTGTTATCAGCATGCCCTGCGGCAACAACATCGAACCAGCTGCGACATGTGCGCTGCCATTTTGAGTTTAACATAACAGAATTGTGATTAGTTAACAGCGCTCGCTCGCCTTAACAGCATACAGCGAGCGCACATTTGTATCTGTATCTGAGTTTGTGTGCACCTTTCGTCGGTTCGAGATCGTTGCCGCGAACAGAGCGGAGGAAAATTAAAAGAAAAAAAACGAAGAAAACAAGAAGAAGAAATCAAATCAAATATAACCGAAGCCAGAGCAACGGCAAACACAACAAATGCGTTAAATTGAAAATTAAAAATTGAATTGGAAACAAGAAAAGCAGACGAAAATAAACAAGTTCATAATTTTTTCGAAATGCCACAAAGAAAATGCAAGTAAAGTTCCATTCAACATCAAAATGAAAGTGAAAAGTGTGCATGAGAATAAATCGCATTTACAAATTTCGTTCAATAACTGATTTTGTTTTAAAAATCGACTAGAATTATATATAAATATATATACTAAACGCAACCAGTTCTTTAAAATACAAATTATGCCCAAGTGCCAAAAGTAATAAAATTTAATAAATACAACAAATAAATAATACAACAATTTTTGTGCAAAATATAAATCGAATAAAATCGCCGCAATCGCCGACAAATAAAAGTGCAATACACACACACACATAAATATACACACATATATATATTTAATGCAACAACAAATACACGCATGATTTTATTAATTAATACACATATCAAAAGCCACAACAACAGCAAATTATTGTACATAAAATAAAAAGTTAAGAAAATAAACAAAACAAAATACAAATTGTAACTCGGCTTTTGTTGCATTTTTTTCGCTGTGTAATTTTTTTTGTTAACGCGGCACAATTTGCATGCAAAATAATTAAACATACACTCACACACACACACACACACATGCATACATATATATATATTAAATATTACATATATATACACATGTATAACTTTTGATTTCCGTTTGGATTTTTGATACGTCGCAACTTTTCGTCACCTCAACTCAAATGTACGTTTCCAGACGGCATCACGCACAAACCCATGTTGGATTATAATTTATACCCTTAAATTTGGGGGCTACAATGCGGCCAGAAATATACAATGTAAGTACCCCCGATTCCCCCACCCCCTTTTACAGCTAGCCAAGCAACGCACTTCCAATAATTGCACAATACCAACAACGATTACGATCGCACTTAAACAGAATTAAGTCATATATTAGCTTCTAATTACGAACTGATAACTGGAACGTAGTGTATAAATAGTTCTGGCATGTACTTCAAAATATTTCCTCAAAACATTTGAATGTGCCTCACAAATAATTCCCTTGAAAAGCTTTATAAAAACACTAAAACTATTTATGATATCATTTAATAATTGTGCCATGATTTTAAGGAAATGAGGAATACGCAGAAATTCGTGTGCAATAGAAAACTGAACTAAAACTCAATCCTAGATAAAATATTTTTTTGAAGAAAATGTTTACATCATTTTTTTTGGGAATTCTTTGTAAGTTGACGAATTGTTGCCGAAGATTGAAAATTTTAAATAATCTTGAATTTATTTATGGAGCAATTTAATGTATGTATATTTATGATATATATTAATTAAAAGAAGCTCGAATCAACTTTTTTATAAAAAAAAAAGAGAAAATTAGGTATGGGGTAGATCCAAAGAGCTCATCAATATTTCATTGTTCTTTCTGATTTTCAAAGACTTGCGTTTAGCAATTATTTTTATAAAGATTTTATAAACAAATACAAAATCTTACATCCTGCGGCAGGCCACACGTAGAAAAGCACAGAGAAAAAACACGCCATTCCCAGAGCCAGAACTTAAAACTCAAAACACAAGAACACATTTCGCAAAACTCAATACAAGAGCATTTGGAAATAAAAAAGCACCATGACCTGTGTGTGTGGAGTCTCTTTGGCTATATTTTATAAGCAAATAGTGTACTCCTTTCACACACACACACACTCGCACGCACATTTATCAGGCGGCAAGTAATTTCACTTAAAAAACAATTTTCAAACATACATAAAAAGCACAATTATATGTTTCAAACGAGAATTGTGAAAACGTGAACGAAACGAAACGAAACGTGGCAATAATTGCGATTCATAACTTGTTATGGCACCAACACATGCAAAATGCAGGATAAATGCCAGCTCTTCCTCTCACACTCACTCCGACTGTGTGCGTGTGTGTGTGTGTGTGCACAACCCCTTTTTTAAAAATAAAATGTAAAATAAAAAAGTTTGCTGCAAAGGGTCGTCAGCTTCGTGTTTCGTGCTTGTGGCATGTCCTGATCTCAGGACATTTACCTGAGCCATAAATCAATTGCAGCGGCAGCAGCCGCCGCCGCCAGCCGCCAGCCGCTGGCGACAAAAAACGCCACGAAAACGCGTCAATTAATCAGCTTTAAGACATGCACGACTTTGCAAGAATTTCATCATAAATGCCAATGCCACACGCTGCCCTCCGCCCACCACCTCCCTTCCAGCACAACCTAAAAGCAGGCGACACATGCAACAAAATTTCTTAAGTCAAACATTGCCACGCCCCATTATATATCTATGTGGGCGTGTATTATGATAGCATAAAAATAGACAATATTTGATTTAAGATTTCGACTTGCTTTTGTTTATATTTTTTTTTATTAATTAAACGGAAAAGCACACAGATAAAAATGGGGCATACGAAAAACTGTTGTAAAACGCGAGACAGTTCCCGAAAATGTTTCAGTTTCTTGAGGTTTGTTTGATAAGCCTCGCTTTTTATAGCACTTTAATCTAATGTGGATCAACGCTGAACTGCGGTGGCAAATTCTTGAAAGTGAAAGATCTGCGAGAGTTGGAGAGAAACAAAAGCTAAGAGTTTTATAGTTGTGCGATTGCCCAAATATTTGCTTGGGTTAAACAAAAGGTGTAACAAGATTAATTAAAGACAATTCACTTTTAGATATTTTATTATGTGGATATTAATATTTATTTCCTAATTTTATTGAAAATACAATAAATATGAATGTATATATAAAATGGTTCACATATAGTACACAAGTCTCAAAATATCATCTGCAAGTTACTCGAGTATCATTGATAATCTTTTTGAACAACTTCAAAAAGATTAAGAATTTGATAAGCTGTTAGGAAAATATATTTTTTTAAAGAAGCCTTTAAACAATACGTAATAAAAATCAGATCTTATTCATAAATATTTCCTCATATTTCGTTAAAAGAATAATTATATTTCAAGTAGTTCCAAGTTCAGTTACTTGAAAATACCTTCAACTGGTTCTACCTCAAGTCTCTTCAGCTTTTGGCTGGTTCAGTCACATGGGATTCTTAACAGCTGGACTTTGGGGTTTATTGAAATTTATGATCCGATAGATACGCATTTGCCAAATCACAAGCAGAAAGGCAACAGAAACAGCGTAAATTATTTTATGACTTGGCACATATTTGTGCAGCTTTGATTAATGCAGTCAATAAACACGCACACAGCCTAGACATAATCAAAAGTAATCTTAGTTATAGTAAATGTACTAGAGAGCTTTAGAATGGGTTGCTGCTGCCTACCTTGAAGACGTGTGCCTATTGCTGGCTGCACTTCATGACTGGCCAGTTGGCCAAATGATCAGCTTGTCAGTTAGTCAGTTTGTCAATTTGACAGTTAATGATGTGCCGATTAGCTAAAAGCTTTAAGGGTGCGGCATTTAGTGTTTGGGTTTCACGCATCAACAATCAAGTCGAGGGTTTGTTTAACAACAACTGCAACTGCAACTGCAACAACAATTGCAGCTGCATCGCATTACATCTCATAATGCCAATGACGACTGCTAATGCGATAATTATTTAAAGTGCAGGGGGCCTTTAAACATAAAAGGCTCGAGTAAACAGAGCCACAAAAAAAAAACTAAACATTAAAATATGTCAACAATATAAAACTGAACAGCTTAAAAATTATTGTTTCACAGAAAATAAATAAATTAAATTGTTTAAAAACTCTGCTGAAGCTTTAAAATATTTACAATTTATATTGGCATAGTTCGCATAGCGCTTCAAGAACTTAATCAATATATGAAATATAAACAATCTTAAAATATAAAAAAAGTTAATTTCCGCAGGTAAAATTAAAAACATCCTTTAAAATAAAGCGCAAAATAAATTTATAAATTAATATATTTAGCATAAACTGAAAATCTTACCAAATATTGAAGGAAATATAACAAATATAAGAATAAATATATTTAGAATAAGACTAAGACAGCTGAACAAAATAAAAAAAAAGAAAAATTCAAAACTAAAAAAAATGTAAATAAGCAATAAAAAAACTAAGCTGCAAAGATCTAAGTATTATATATGAAGCATAAAATAATGCAAATTCAATAGTTAAAATTCACGGAAAATATATCTTTGACTGAAAAAATAAGTTCTAAATCCGATACAAAATATTAAATTATTTTCATATTTAGTCAATATTAAATATGAAAATTGCTTTAACAAATGCCAATCTGAAGTCCAAGCATAACTTAAGCCAACCTATTCCAAATTCGAATTCTGTTTAAATAAACAGCTCTACTTAAGCTTAGCATCTCTTAAATGAAATGCTCCCTAGTTGGTTAGTTGAACGTAAACTAAACCTTTAATCAAAAAGAAACGTAACGTCATCGTAACTCTAATAATTTATAGACTACTTTGAGCTGCAGCTCAAATGAGATATCTAGCACAGGTACTCTCCAGCTTCGGTTTAATTACGCGCTGAGCGACTGCTGTATACCCTGCTTTTTAGTGCGCCGTTTGTCACAATTTCAGTTAAATTGTTAAACGTGTCGTGCATCAATCATTTGACGGGTTCAAACGTACTTTGAACGCGCCAGGCAAATGCCAAGCAACTACCTGTCGCCAACTTTCCACGATCCGGCGATCCACTTAAATATACAAAAAAACACATACAACTCACATGAATGTATGGAGGGCGGCTTTAATAAGCAAAAAAACCGACGAAAAAATTGTTGGCGGCGCTGCTTGAAAATATAATGAATGGGGGAAAAAAATGGAAAAAACAACAAAAAAAGAAGCAAAAATGTCACTTCAAGTTTTATAATTAGGTTACGCGCGGGTGGCAGAAAGCTGCAAAATTTGAGAAAGGCTTTTGGCGAGGGGGCGGGGGCTTGTTTGAGGCATGATTTGCGGGAGAAAACCTGACGGTTTGTCGCCATAGTTTATACATGTATATATAGATATATACTCTGATATATGTTGCAGCGATAGGAGAAAAAAAGGCGCGTGTTATAGCTAGCCGTCAGTGGGGGGCGGGGACGTGGGCGAGCGCGAGTGCGGGTGCAAGGTAGAGGTAGGTGGGCGAGCAGTGAGCAGGGTTTCAGTTGAGGCCGTGACGCAGTCCGAGAGCGAGCCAAAAAGTCACGTTTCATGATGATCGCTGATGCTTCATATATGGAGCATATAGCATATATATGCATACATATGAATATGTGTGTGCATATATATGTGCATGAGGCGAGCTGCAGGCTGTGAGTCAGTTTGGCGGCTCTTGGCTCAGCATTTTATAAATAAACGCTTGGGCCATTGCGCGCGCGTTTTAAAACGCGCCCAAAGCGCGCACATGACTTGGCACTTGTTGTTGTTGTTCGTCTCTAATGTTTATGAATGCGCCATTAATTTAACAATTATTTATATCGTTTAAATGCTGACAAACATTTCACTCACACACATATTCCAACAGCTGCTCACTTGCAATGAGATCTTTTCAGTTGGGCTTGTTACCAAAAACTCAGACAGCATACCAAATTTAGCTTAAGCTTGATACAACTTAATTTAAGCTGTTACAAAATGGTTCTTCATTCAGCTAAAAGTCATAAAAGATGCACAAGACAAATGGGAAAACTGTTTTCTACGTCTTTGCGAAAAGCCCAAGAACTACAACTAGAAAATGGGTTTGTAGTATATATAGGGGGGTGGTTGGGTGAGTTTCGCGGGTCTAGTTGGGTGCTGTTTTTTATCTTATCGACAACACGTTCGAAATATACGCCATATACTATACTCACTTACTACAAGCTCGCGTACATCTATACCAACAATAAGTATAAATAAAATAATAATAACAATAGCGCCAAAAAACGCTCGAGCGAAAAAATGTATTATTATTAACATTTTATTTTGTGTAAGAAATAAAGTCACGGCCCTCAAGTGCTTGTTGTTTATTTTGGCGACTGCCAACTGAAACTTTAGACACACACACACACACACACACACACACACACACACACACACACACATAAATATATATATATATATATATATATATATATATATAGCGCTGGGTATGTCTATATGTCGGTTACGCTATGGAAAACTTATTGCCTGAACTGGGTTTTACAATTTACTACGTTTTGTTTTCTTTGCTTTTTATTTTTTGTTTTTCACTAACCAAGCTGTGGGTGGTCGCTTTCTTTGATGCGGCTGCTTATAAAACAATTGAAAATATTTAAGCTGTGCGAGTGAGACAGACAGACCGACAGACAGCGAGTGCCAGAGTGAGAGCTGGGCAGAGACAGAGACAGAGGCAGAGGCAGAGGCAGCGGCAGTTGCTGTGGCAGATAAATCATGCCAAAGTCGAATACGTGGTTGTAAAATTGTTCAATTTATGCAAATATTTGCATTACAAATTACCAAGTCGAGGGCTACAAAAGCAAGCCCCCTCCCCCCACCCCTCGAGAGCTGCATAGGGCCAAGCGTTGATCGGCGTTGCACCTGACCTACAATGTGCAGCGTGTTGTTGCTGTCGTCTTGTTGTCTCTTCTCTTGTGTAAAACAACAAACACACCCACTTAATACACGCACACATGTGCACACACACACCGATCAGCAGATCAAGCGCAGACGTCGTCGCATTGCAAAATCAACGCTTACAAAATTAGTGTTCAAATTTTTGGGTGAAAATTAGAAAGTTACCAAGCTGCAACCAAATAGCGGCTATTCTTTGGTGCATGCACTTAAACCAAACAAAAAACACTTTGATTAATCTTAAGCTTAATTGTCTCAAGGCCTAATCCGCATTTTAACATAAATTAAAATTTAAATTTCATTATTTTGTACAATAGAAAAAGGAAATTGTGGGCATGACAACAGTTAGCCCTGCATCATCAGCTGTTTGGCAGCACATAAGTTTCTGCTGGGTTAACTGGGTGTTCGATATTCAATCGACAGCTTGTGGGCTCATTCAATGCACTCGCTATGTGTTTACCTTGGACTTGTCTTCGTCGGCGTCTTAGTTATGCTCCCCCCATCCACCCCCACCGCGCCTTTTGACTCTGTCTGGCCAATATTGACACTTTGGGAAAGTTGCCGCTTGCCTAGCACAACAAAATGTATTTGGTTTTGGACGCTGCCACTTAAGTAGCCTCTGGCTGTTTGGGCTTATCAGCCCAGTTGCAGACCCCGCACCCCATTCTGTACAAAACAAAAAAAAAAAAAAGAAACACAAAAAGGAAAATATATAAAATGTGCGACAGTAAAAGCGGCTTATCAGCCCAGCAGCTGTCCCACACCCCGTAGCCATACGAAAATCGCATTAGATACAAGCCCTACAAGCCATCTACCCTCCCCCTTCCCGGGCTCGCTCGCAGAGCAATTGTCGCCGTGTTATTTTCACGCCTATTTGAGAATTATGCAGCAACAGAGCGAGCTACATTCCAGCAGGGGCACTGCTAATGAGCTCAGATTTGTGTACCGGCACGACACCAGCTTAGACCCATCACCCATCTTCCATCTCCCAACTCGAATCTTCAGCTTCAGCCTGACAGCCTGGATATAAACAGAGCTCGCGTGCATTTCAAATTATTTGCGCGACTCGCGTATGTAGATACATAGATACAGTTACATAGATACTTACGCGCAGATACTCGCAGCCTATCGCCGGAGTACACTGAACTTCTGACTCGACTCTGATTTTTGCTGTTGCTGCTTTTGTTCCACAGCTAACTCGAAATGCTGTTTCATATTTGGGGCGTTGCTTGGCTGCCTTCACAAGTTCAAGTATCATGGGTTTTATACAATGTACACATTTCCATAATCGGGCAAACTAGCTGAGTCTGAGTTCAGTCAGAGTGTGTTTTACGGAGCATGCAAAAAGTATGCTAAGTTTTAAAGGGCTACTCAGTGGGCAGATGGGCAAAAGAAAGTTGTTATTTTTGAATTCATTTAGGAATTATCTGAATTTTTTGTAAGATAACATGCAAAGTTGTAAAATCAAGTTTTCAGATGATGTTATTCATTTTTATTTGTTTTTGCTTATTTATATTTTTTTGTAGCACTATTTGTCATAATTTCCTCGCTTTACTTGTTTTTAATAGTCTTGTCAGACTCATAAAAATGATATAAATATTTTTATACACCGCACACGCCTTGTCCCAGCACAAAGAACAAAACAAATCCACAAACTGGCAACTGTCAAAGTCAGTAAACCCCGAGAAATGTTTCCCCGTTTTGGAACTTCATTAAAGCGCACGCCCCTAGCACAGCAACGGCAGCAACAATAAGGCAAGAGTTGCAATTGCAGCCGGCACAGGGGCAGGGCCTGGGGGTTGGCTGAGGACAACAAAAAAATTAGAAAACAAGCAAAAAAAAAAAGCGCAAGGTGGATGATGCAAGAGTATTAAATAACGTAAAGTTACGTAGCAACCCCTAAAACAAAAGTAAACGAAAATTGCATTAAGTGCAGCATGGCAAATGTATGTGCAGAGGAGGGTGAGAGGGGCCTTGGCTACAGCAGGGTGTATCAGTGCATTAGGGTGACCATAGTCGTCATCGTTATACGCACAATTGACAGCAGGAAATTTCACACTTGGCCGCAAAAACACGTGGCAGGGGGTAGCCGCTGCCGCCTGTAATTGTTATTAAGCGATTACATGATTGATGAGACAGCTGAACACACAGAGAAAGAGAGAGCGAGAGAAAGAGAGAGTGAGAGAGAGAGAGAGAGTAAGAGAGAGTGCGACACACGTGTCGGCAATCAGGCAGGCACTCAAAAGCAGTTAAAGGATTTCGCTTAGTCCTTGCCAAAATATTGTTTATCAGCCGCATTCGCCACACCTATCTCGAATCTTGACCCGCCACTTAGGTGCCTCAAGCTCAGGCACGCTAATCTAATCATCCGCGCATTCCTCGCATGCCTAAATAGCCGCCAAGCACTGGGCGGCTGAGTGGCTCGTCGATTATCGTGCGGACTCAACAAGTTCGCATTCAGTCGGAAAACGTGTGACACGTGTTTGGCCAAAAAGCAAATCACACTGAAAAGTAAACAGCATGAAACCCGTTTGCCAAAAAGAAAAAACTAATATGCTTAGAGTATTTAAATCTGATTTGCATTGAGTGGCCAGAGTTGACAAGTTGCGTTTAGCCTTTTAATCTGGCAAGTCAATCAAACTTTGTATTTTTTGTGTGGCTTTTGATTTGCAGCTTGTTATTTTGTGCTGTCGTTTTGATTTGCATTCCCTATAAATGCGAGCTAATTACGGCTAGCAGAGAGCGTATCTGCGATTAGATTGCCTGTGACGTAGACAGCTCAAGTATAGTATGTCCACAAGGCTGAAAGACACCAAAAACAAAATAACCCAAATTCAGTGCGTGGCCAGACAAACTGATTCCAATCTTGTATCGACTTTCGAATGCGCTGCGTCTGTATTGGTGAGCTTTCGAACGCCGCTTCCTGTCCATGCACGGCTGCAAAGCTTCGGCGTGTGCGTGTGACGCGTACGTGTAAAAGCTCAGCTCAAGTCGTAACTCCCAGCTGCTCTAGTCGTCAATTGTGCTGTGTTTATCTAGTCGGGTGGTCCTAGCAAACGATCAGGCACGTCTCTGGTCCAAAACGAAATTCCACAATTGCAGTAAAAACTTATAAAATAGCTGAAATATGTGTGTACTTTTCAAAATGCTGCTCCCCAAAAAAAAGAGTACACCAGGAAAATACAAACAGAAGTAAAAACTGTTCAATATGCAGAGCGCATGGCTGTCGTCTATTGCGTCAGACACAATCAAACACAGGAGGAGTCGCAGACGCTAGCCAAAGGCTCCGAAGACGAAACGTACGAAAAAAAAAACTTTACTCAAGTTCATTTGGGCGTCTGCCCCCGGCCCGTTTAGCCGGCTCTGTGCTTCTGTCTGCATACCAAAAAGGTAATTATGAGCCGCATTGTAAAGGGAAACAAAAGTAAAGCACAGACATGCCATAGAAAGACCCAATATCAAATTACATACATGAGAAATGTGGCATAGAGACAGTCAACAATGAAGATGAATAGAATACGCGTAGAATACAACAACAACAACAACAGCAAGAAAATTGTGGTTTAGCTACGGGTCACATGCCGGCATTAACTGAGCTTTTGTGTATTAGAAACTGGCCTCTGGGTTTCCATTTCGGTTTCAATTCGCCAAGAGTTGCGGCGCTAGGGTTGATAAGGTAAACTGTGAGCTAAATATGAGATGGAACAGCTTAATGTCTGTGTAAATAGAAATTGAGCTAAGATAACATTAGAGCTTACAACTAAAATGTCTTATAAGGCTTAAATCTTTGGGTAGAGCTTTACGCCACATAGCGTTAAAAATTAAGTGAACCCAATTTAGGTTTGAATTATTCTAGGCTAACAAAAGCTTTAATTTCTCTTAACCGGCTAGACAGTTTAACTAAAAAGCTCCAAGAAGCTTTAATACATCATAAACTTAAGGGAATAAGGACTGCAGCAGATGCCTAAAGCTTAATCCCCAAAAACGAGTGAGCTTTAATGAGCTTTGGCTGAAGTGAAAGCTCAGGTAATTCAGTTAAAAAGTTGCATTTCATGATATTTTTTAAGAATTAAACTAAAATCTTAAAGCGCATGCCTTAAGCTTTAAGAAACATTTGAAACTGATAGCCAGCGGCGCAGCTAGTTGCTTTTCTTAATCAAAGAAAAAACATTAAAAGTCTTACTGGACTGGTCGTTCTTTGAAGTTTGAGTTGCCTGTATTGAAATTATGCCGAATGCAAGCTAAACATAATTCAAGCTAACAAAAAATACAAGAAAAAAACGACTCACAAACAGAGCTTCATTTAATTGCTTGGCTAAGCGAAACGAGACTCGGAACCAGATCAGCCGCCCCATCAATGAATTGCGAAAACATTTGAAATTCTCTGGCGATTCGTGGCCATTTGTTTGGTTTTATTTTGAATTGAACTTTTTTATTGTCTGCTGTGAAATTGAAAAATGATGATAAAAATCGCACAAGAGTCACGCGTAAAAAGCCAAAAGGCATTTGATTCAACTTCTGCTCGATTCATTTGCCATATATACTCTATGGTATATATAGTATATATATATATGTTTTTTATTTGGGGACTGCCTACTGTGAGCGCAAAAACGCTTCGGAAATTGGGCCCAGTAATTTGCACATGGTACTGGCCTCTGCTGCCCGGGACTTGGCTTGGTCTGTGGCTCACTCAGGTTTTTCGATGGTCCCTTCTTGTATTGATTTCTTGTGCACTTTCGAGTCGCCTTTGTTGCCATTGTGGCTTGTGCGCGATTTTCACTTTTCAAAAGCGGCAGCAAATGTAAAAAAGAACATGAATAAGAACAAGCCCAAGAAACTGAGAACAAGAGACCTTCGTCCAAAGAAACTACCCTTCTTTGGCTCGGGGCAGCTCTCTAAGCTGAAATCAATGACCTTTTGCCTATGCCGCTGCCTCAGTTGCTGCCTCAGTCGCTGCCGCTGCCAAAAGGGATTAGTCAGCGTCGCCTGAAACAAAATATATATGCACTAAAAATATAAGTACGGTATACATCTATATATAGTATATATATGTAAGTGATCCAATCGATTGGCACGACAAAAACAGAAAATAGCAAGAGGCAGAGCAAAAAAACGTTTTCTTGGCTTTTTCCATAACCATTGACATTGAGCCACAGCAATGCTTATACTCATGAATACCACTCATGAATACTACATATCTGAATACTACTCAATACTACTCAAAGGTAGCAGTTCATCTTTTTGGCTTTCAATAATATTGACGCTTTTGTTTAAAGAGCTCACGATCAGGCAATGAAATGAAATGACTTAATTGTTGTTTTCAGCTTCCCAATCCCAGCGCCGAGACGGAAGTTGTACTCAAAACAAAAAATTCAAAAACAAATCAATAAAATAAATAATAATCATTAATAATCTGTATGAGTTATGCTAATTTTTTTGTACTTTTTTTTGCGTATAACACTTTATTTATAGTAGATATCGTAAGTCTCTCACCCTCTCCAAATGATATTCATCTTGTGTTTTCCTATATTGCAGGTTACTACAGTTCATGCTGCTCAATGTCAGGATTATTTTTATACTGATGGTAAGTAGAAACTAATTTCACAGATATAACAATATAACAGCTGATGTACAGTTATTCCACATGAATGAAATCAACTGTCATATGATTATACGTTAGTTATGGTATACCAAGTGCTAGCCAAAGAGTTATATAACAGATAAATACAACAATATATCAGTTTGTTATACAGTTATACTACAGGGATAAAATCAATTACCATACATGTATAACAGTTACCTAACTAGCTAAAGAGTTATATAACAGAAAAATGTATGTCTATTTAACACTGAAATTAAATTAACTTATTACTTAATTAAGAAAATTAACTTCAATCAGGTTTAACAGGGTAACCGAGAGTCGTGCTTCTGTTTCAATTCGATTTATCATTGTGCTTGCACTTTAATTAAATGCCAAGTACCCAAAGATGACTTGGCATATCTTAGATTCCACTTGATAATGGGCGTGCTCATATTATTTTATTAAAGATCAGATTGCATAGATTGATTTACGATACGTTTGGGTGTAAATAACTTTTGCATTTCTAATGGCCCTCACTGTTATGAATAGGTATATAAAATTAGAAGAAAAACAATAACGAACGCGAGCCGTTTAACAGTCTATTAACAAGCTGTTATATTTCTGCTGAGATCTATTGTCAATTTATATTTTCATCAAATTTGTTGTGACAATTTTCGTGGTTGTTGTTGTCTTCGTTTTCAGCACTCCAAATAATAATTATCATAAAAAAAACCCATATTTATATATCAATATGTGTAGTATTTCTTTCCGTTTGATTATTATAACAAGATCGAGTGTGTAATCACAAGTGAAGTGTGCGGAGAGTGTGGTAGTGGCAGTGGAGGCAAGGCAGCAGCGGGGGGCTGGGGGCTGGGGGCATGTGGGGTGTCCGATATCTAAGTGCGTTGTGTGTACATTGGAGTGGCTACGTCTGCTGATCTGCTTGGGCCACTAGCTCAGGGTCTGCTCTGGGCTCTGTTGCATAGCCACTTGAGTCTAGCAACATTGTAATAAAAATAAAAAAATAATAATAATTATTATTATTACACACACTCGCACATACAAACATACACACACACACACAAGTTAAAGCGTCATTGAACTGTGAAAAAGGTCGCACGTCATTTAAGCAGCCCATCAAAAAGCTGAAACTGAAAACTAAAAACTCAAAAACCGAAAACGAACAATTTTTTATGAGTAGTACAAACAGAAGGTGCCCCCTTTGCCCTACTGCGAGGGGTGCAGTGTGTGGCGAGTGGGGTGTTAAGAGAAACAAACTGACACTGTTTGATTTTGTGTCAACTTGAAGAATGATGAAATGTCTGACAATCAGCTGTAAGAAATAAAAGTTCAAAAATTTCATCAAGTCTCGCCAAGTGGCAAGTGACATTTGCCAGGGGCGTCTTCAGACTTAGGTCAATTTGTTTTGGCTTGTGCATTTGCACATTTTTATCTACTGGCTATCTATCATTTATGCCGTTAAGCCAGCGACTTATAGAAACACATATTTTTAGATATACGACCAAAATAACTGCCAGTACTTCCAACTGTGGCTGTAGTGCCGTGTGGCAAGCCCTTTAATCCCCCACACCCATAGCTATATAGATATCAAATTATCAATTTTATATACACATATGTTTTGCTGACTGCGCATATTTTTGGGTTCTATATCAATTTGTGATATCAACAATTTTCGCAGCACTCCCCCACACAGCAAAGGTATTTATGCAAAATTGGCTAACAAAAACAAAAAAACGTGCCACTGATAGACAGACACGGCCCAGACACGTGGTGATTAACAGAGTTGGCAACAGCAGCTAAAGATTTGGCTAGTTGCTTTGCGGGGTAATAGAGTAGAGGGTGATTTGATTGATGCTTTGGTTTTATTGTTTGTACAAATGATTGCACGATAAGCTATTCAATTTCCTCTTTAGGCTTATCTACAGAAGTTGGCCATTTGTAAGCTGTTGACAACACAAAGTTTACAAAATTATGTGGGTAATCTTAATATCAAAGTAAATGAAAAAGAATGTGATTGGCCTGTTCACATTTGGCTAAGTGCTTTATCAATATGCTCAATTAGTAACCAATTTGTGCGGCTGCGTCTGCGACCGACCCACAGCAGAGTTGCGGCTACAAAGTGCAGGATTAGCCGATGTTCCATGATTCAAAAAGTAATTTGCCGTGAGCTGCCTTAACACAGCCGCTTTAATGGCCAGTGTTGAGCAGCGGTGTGGGGCGATTCACATGGATGTTCAACTTTGACCATAAAAAGCAAAACCTGGCGCCATTTTGTGTCACATGTGTGCACAGTGGCCCAGGGCCAGGGCGAGGGCCAGGCTCAGGTCTCTGAGGTCTCATAATAAAATGCTGAGCGTATTAATGGAAATTTATGGGCAGGATTAGGCCAGGCGGCTGGTCGCAGCTTGTACAGTTTGGGCTTATGTTGTTGTACAGTATATATTTAATATGCCATATTTTGTATACTCTTTACTTAACTCCTTCAATTCAACTTCATTTTTCAGGTAATGCTTGCTCTTGTATCAACAACATGTGCAAAGAAAACGGAATACATCTTAACACTCAAGACCCACAACAATCGGGCGCTGCATATCAATGCGCACGGCCGGGTAACAGCCGAGGATATATCACTGGCACGTAAGTACAGCTATACCTGATATCTTTCATTCTCTCTCTTTATATATATATATATATATATATATATATATACATATCTGATGTATATATCTACGATTTATAGTTTGTTTCGGCGCTGTTGTTGCCCATCAATTTTCATTGTTCGAAAGCGCGCGCGCGCCTGCTTCGAGAGCTGGTCAAATGGCATTTAAATTGAATTGGCATTTATTTTGAACTCTGGTGCTGTCTGTGCATATTGTGGGCTTAATTAAATTATTGGTAATTTAATATTTGATTGATGTTGATGTGCTCCGCCATGGGCGCCACGTTTGCGGTTTCATATTAGCCTTCTTCTTTCAATTTATTTGAATTCATGCGATTCTCTGAGCACACATTCAAACCTCCTCCCTCTCACCACTCATCGTGCGCCGCTTGTCATTTGCCGCCCGATCGGCACTCAGTGGGTGAAGTTCAGGAGCACCGCAATGTATCCAGAAATGGGTTGATCTCTACGCGATAGCGACAGCGGTTATAAGCAATAAACGTGAGAAGCTAACGGGGAACAAAGCCCACTCAATAGATTTAACAAATTGAAAAAAATATATAGAGACTATTATTATGAATATACAGATACAGATACAGATACAGATACAGATAAGGATACAGAGATAGATACAGATACAAATACAGCTGCAGATACAGATACAGATACAGATACAGATACAGATACAGATACAGATACAGATACAGATACAGATACAGATACAGATACAGATACAGATACAGATACAGATACAGATACAGATACAGATACAGATACAGATACAGATACAGATACAGATACAGATACAGTTAGATATACAGATATAGATACAGATTATTATTAATAATATAGGAAACACAGACAGATATATTCTAATATAATATTATTTATAGAGCAGCTTTAGATAAATCGTAGGCAAGTTTAATGTATCGATAGCATTCCTATCGCTCACAGCTAATACCAAATATTTTTGGACATTGCGTCACTGATACGCCTAAGGTGACACTGGCCGCAGGCGGCGAATCGGCGAACTACTTGACCAGTGCAAAGTTCAGAGCGCATAAATCAAGCCAACGAATTGTCCACACGTGAAATTCGATAGAGCAGACAGATAGAGCTGGGGCGGGGGTGGGGGATGGGCTGAGTTGGGGGTGTGGGCGGAGGCGCCAGTTTCTTCATAAATTTAACGACACACTTTGTCAGTTTGGTATTTTATCTTATCTCATGGCAGTTGTTGTTGTTTTTAGTTGCTGTTGTTGCTTCAGCATTTGGTTCGTTCGAAGGGAATACTTGGGCTTAAGCTCAGCAAGACTTGCCAGACTTAGCTGATTTGATCGATTCGTTTCGATGCGAGGCGTTGCCATACCGAAGGTCTTCTGCATGCAGCGAGCACGTGAAGAGCGCACGCAAGATGCTACCAGCTTGGAGCTTGGAGCTTGGAGGTTTTCAGGGTTAACCAACTGCCCAAAGAAAAGGTGGCCAAGTGAAGAGGTTCAACGACTGTTGTTAGGCTCCATGCACGATTGGCGCAGCTTGATAAGAAGTCAGTCAGTCGGCCAGTAATTGACTGGTTGCTGATTATAGAAGCGGGAGCCTAGCCAACTGAACCCTACCCGGTCTCAATTGGGCTCAGACGAAGAGCCGCTATAAAATCTACGCGCACTTAATTTCATTAAATGTTTGATTCTTGTTTCGTATCGTTAACTTTGCCGCTGCCCCCTGTCTGCTAATCAAACCTTTCATAACTTTATCGAAAACCTTTCAATTAATTGGGTTATCTGGGCGCTGAAGTGTGTGGCACCCCTCGACCCATACTTGCATGCCATATATATATATATACCCGCAGCTCAACTAGCATTAAATATTTACTTAACTAACAGAAAAACTTTTGTTTGCTTATAATTAATTAAAATTGATTTGTTTCTTCCGATAATGCCCATTACAGAATCCTTCACAATGGACAGTGTTGGCGATGTACTCAGCGAGGATTTCAAAATCACCATCTATGCCAAGGATGTGGACTACTATTTGTGCTTTGCCCAAGGCAAACTTGTTGGAAAGGTGAGAAATGTGTTTTTGTTTATATTTTCTATTTCGTTATTTAATAAATAGAGTTTATCAATATCTTAGATATCATTGGTAAACGAACAGAATTTCTGATAACATAGAAAAACAAGAACTGCAACTATGAAAAAAATTTAATCTTTAGAAAGATTAATTAAATTTGTGTTTTCTCTCTTCTCTAAGATAATTGATAAAGTATCGATATGTAGCATGGGTCAGATAGAATTAAAAAGAAATTTCTTTGGAAATTTTTATGTAAATATGATCCAAAAAAGGATAATATCTTACAACATAATACAACACAGCGGTTTCTCGATAAGCGCTAAGTAATCGATATTAAAGAAATGATCCATTCTGTTGAAAAATACTAAGAATATAGTAGAATATACATATATAAAGAATATAGTAGTTGAAAATGTTGAACAATTGAATACAACATTTGGGGAACTGTCCTTTTAAACTTTTATAATTTAGTCCAAACTTTCGAATTTATTTTCTATCATTTGACTAAGCTTTAAGTTTAACTTCTGCTTTCTGTTTCACTTTACTTGGTTTCCTTTAGAGAAACGTCACAAACGACTGCCACTTCAGAGAGTCGATGGATCATGGCTATTATCAGTATACAAATGCCTACAATCCGGTGCTGCGCGTAGGAATCAAGCGCAACTTTCGCCCGATTGGACCAAGGGATATGAATAAATTGCATCGACATACCTGTTTCCTATTCTATCGCGAGAAGGCCGAACATTTCCACAGCAATCTGGCCAATTGGAAAAGCAAAACGACGACAACAACAAAGGGAACGACAACAACTAGCAGCACGACAACAACAACTACAACTACAACGACAACAACAACAACAACGTTGAGCCCAGTGGCAGGGACAAAACGCGCACGTGGCAAGCCGCAGCGTCGCCCGCAGCCAGCAACAGCAACAACAACAAAAACAAGTATTAATAGCGATAGTTCTTCTAACCACAACAACAATAGCAACAACAGCAACAAAAACAAAAACAAAAACAACAACAACAATAGCCTTAAGTCCCACAAGCAAACCAACAACAATGCGTTGGAGGATGCACTGCGCGAACAGCAGATCATCAAGCGCAATCAGCTACATCAGCGACGCGTGCAACATCGCCGCCGGCAGCGGCAACAGCATCGAAAGCAACATGCCAAAGCCGCCGGCGCCATGCTAAAGCCGCAGCGCAAGAGCCTGGCGGTGCGTCATCATCACAACAATGCAACGCTTCTGGAGCGTCGTCGACGCCGGCGCCTGCAGCGACGGCGCCAGCAACTGGATGAGCAGCAGCAACAGCAGCAGCAGCAACGAGAGCAACATTCCGCCGAGCAGCAGCTGCCAACAGCATCGTCCTCCTCATCGTCCTCCTACACAGCAACAGCGGCGTCGACGGCGCTGACAGCAACCGCTTCGCTGGCGCCCTCGGCCTTCAATTTGTTTGCCATGCTGGCGGCGAGTCAACGCAAGCGCGGACGCAGAAAACGTGAGGCAGCGGCAGCAGCGGCAACGGCAGCAACTAGCGGTGCTGCTGGCATGGATATGCAGCTGGTGGAGACGCCGTCGCAGCAGCAGCAGCAACTGCAACAACTGCAGCAGCAGCAACAGGAGCAGAAGCAGCAGCAGTCACAGGGTGCGCAGCAGCAACAAAATGAATACTCAAAAGCCTATGTTAATAGTAACTTAAACTTAATGCTAAAACATAAACTAAATGTAGAACTTAATTTAAATAGTAATAGCCCTAATGTTAATAATGCAATACCTGCCTTGCCAAAAAACTACAACTACTTGTACAGTAACGAGCATTATAATATGAATACTAAAAGTAGCACGACTGATTCTAGTAGTTTAGACACTAGCACTAAGTTCGATAGTCCAAATAGCCATAGCCATAGCCATAGCCGTAGCCATAGCCAGGGGGGCAACCTGAGAAGGGGCGTTGTTCAATTCAATTTCAATGACAACATTGACAATAATCTTAAGCAATTGATAAACGATCGAATTGATAGCAGCAGCAGCAGCAGCAGCAGCAGCGACAGCGACGACAGCGCAGCTGTAGCAACTGTTGCCGCTGCGACTGCAACAGCAACTGTTGTTGTTGTTGCGCCCCATCGCAATCATATTGTTGAGCATAATATAAGCGACGATAGCCATAGCAACAACAACAACAACAACAATAGCAACAGCAATGACATCCAGAAAGCAGACAGCAACTACTTCGAACTAGAATTGCAACAACAGCAGCAGCAGCAGCAGCAGCAACAGCAGCAACAACAACAACCTAATATTAATAACTATAATGCAAATATTAATGTTGTTTACAATAATCGCAACGATAATAATGCGGCGCTGCAGCCCAATCATAACCATAATAGTAATTATAATGAGCAACTTGCGAATGACGATGAAACGATACGAATTCAAAATAAATATGAAACACATGTAGTACAATACAAACCTGACGTATTCATTTCAAAGCGCTTGCTTTGGGTTGGGGCTGGGTTTGGCATTGGATTCGAGCGAGTGCATTTTCTTTTTGCAGCAAAAAAGAGCACAACTTTGGATTGACTAGGCACATCCTGTGCTGGAACTGCCCGAATCAACTTTACCATATTTTAGGATATGCTAGTCTTCAATGGGCCAACCACTTTTCAGTTGCTACTAGGACAATCGGAATGCCCTTCGGCCTATTGAAAGTTCTAATCATGTCTTGTCGTGTGATACAGGACATGCCAGAATACCCAAGGATGCGGCTCGATTATTATTTTTTAGGACATTTTTCTTAGAAGGAGTTGTGTTGCTTTATTCTAATCATGCCATGTCGACTAAAAGAGGACAGCACTTCCCAGGACATGACTGGAAGTTCGTATATATTTTTTAAAGCATTTTTCTTACAATCTAGTCGTTTGTTTCTTTATACTAATTATGGCTTGACGTCTAAAAAAAGAGTCGTCAGGATACTCAAGGATATGGACAAAATATTTGTATTCCATTTTTAGAACATTTTCCTAAGGGAAATTCGTTCTTTAATCATTAACATACTTTATCGTATAAAAAGGACTCGCCAGGACTCTCAAGGATACGGCTAAAGTATTTGAATATTTTAGCCTATTTTTCTTATAGATGAAGTTTTACTCCTTTTCATGCGTTTTCGTCGTTAGAAGTCCTTGGATGTCGCCAAGGATAAGGTTCGAATATTTTTATACTATTGTTTTAATTTTTTGCTTAGTAGCTAGAAGATTATTTGGTCCAAAATTGAATATTTGTATATATTTTTTAAACATTTTTCTTAGCAGCTAGAAGGACTTTCAAAATATATAAATCTTCATTTACTTTATAGATGCCATTGTTATTGCATACTACGATTTAACAGGACATTAGCAATATTTGTCGGAGAAGGACAACAGCTCCGACCTTTTAATATACAATTTAAACTTAGGTGACACTTTTTTAAGCTTTTATTCTGATATTAATTTTTATTAAGAATCCCCTTAAATTGTTCAAGTGCGAATGCTGTTTGCACAAAAGTATGTTTTTCTAAGATAATAAGAATACAGCCTTACAACGAAGAGATATATCTACCCAAAACAGCTCTAGCTAGCTCGTATCCTTGCAAATCCATCCAATATATGCGAGGACACGACCCAGCTAGTGCTACGATATATGTAGATCTGCAAAGATACGACCTAGCTAGAGCTAAGAATCGTTTTTATCAACTTTATCGATGAGCATTTCAGCATATGGTTATTAACCAGGAACATGTTTTGCAAACGATCAACTCCAGGCTAAGAATTCAGAGTAACAAGAAAGCCATTGTGAATATTGTTTATGTACCTTAAGCTTTTAACTTATTTTGTGCTTTACGTTAACAGCGATCACATCTGATCGTAAGGTCATCTGGCAAACCGGAAATATCACTATCGGAGAAGAGCGACTCAACGGAATTCCAATTCCAAAATGGGCATAATACGAAAATCGTGTAACAATTGATAAGAATCTCCAACAATATGACAATGTGTAAATCTCTGTCTATGACCTCAATCTGAGCAGCTTGTCATGAAAAAGGCCACAAGTGGGTGTACAGGCTCGAGACTTTAGTCAGTTTATCGAGGGAAAACTGTTAATACGATGTGCTGGAATGTTGACACACCGTATAAGTCATAAATAAATATGTAATATTTAATAATAATATATGCAAAGTATACAAGATTTATGGCTTGTCCAAAATTAATTACCCAACCACAAAAAAATATATATTTATATAAAATAAGATAAAAAAGCGTTTTTTGAGTCGACATATGCAAATTGAGCGCAAGTGCGACGAGTGGCCAGCTCGCCGCCAGCCATCAAAATAGATGCCGTTGTTATTGAGATTTATCAAGACCCGCTTCTCGCCTCTGGGCCTCGGTTGACAGATCTGGCCAAAACAAAGGCCAAAAAACAAGGCGGCGAAAATCCCAAAAAAAAGCGATCTGGCGCCGTCTGCGCGCGAGCTTCAAAACGCCAACACGCCGTCGGCGACGTTCGCTAATGAAATTTTATTATGCGCCAAAAGTAATAATTTATAAATTTGTTTAACAAAATATAAATAAATATGTTAAGCAATCAATTGAAACACACAAATCAGTTGTCAATTGTTGCGTCTACAACAACTAACGATACTCTATAGTTGAGGCGGGCTGTGGGTGGTTTGCGTAACTCACAACTCTCAGAAGATTTCTTCCGTTAGCCCCAAATTTGCGCAATCGTTCAGCCAAAACTCTCAGAAACTTCCGATCTAACTTACATGCATTTGATTGGCCATAATATATGCCCACCAATTCCAGACAAGCCCCAAGAATTAAAAATTTGCATAATAATGCTGCTCCGTTTGGCGTCATATAAATATATCAACGTAAAATAGCGCTTGGATTTAATTTAAAATTTATGAACACATCACAAAAGAAAAAAATGAAAGATATGTGCTTAAATTTCAGATACACTGCAAAAATATTTATCACAAAAGATTGTGTTTTATTCTATTTTTTATGGACATGTGGAAATCCCCGTGATAATCTTAAAATTCTATATAGATACTATATGTATTTCGTCTGCATAAATCTACAAATATTTTTTTTAATTAACACATATATATAAATATAATATATTTTTTGCTATATCACACCCCATTTTATGTATACAGGGTATACCATAAATATTGAATAGCCCGCGTTTTTTTTTTGTTTGTTTTGTTTATTTTTTCTTATTTTTGTTCTTTTGTTATAACCCGAAATCAATAAGTATTCTTTTATTACTTTCTTGTATAAATATACATTTTATTTATATTTTTTTTATAGTACATTTTTTTTTTTGGTCTTTTTTTATTGTTTGTTGACTTTTGGCATAGCTTCAGTCGCTTATAATCCAATCCGGGGGCTCAATGGCGCCTTCGCACATTCGATGTGTTCCTCCGAATTTTGTGGTTTTTGACGCACATAAGTATTATTATTATAATTATTGGTATTAGTTATTTCCTTTATGTATCTTTTTTCTGCTTTTTTGTATGTTTATTAGCCAAATTAGCGCGTCAGGTGAAATTTAAGCAGATTTTGCTTGAGCAGCTGCGTCTCTTTATGGGAAAATGATTAGATCCGCTTACGGTGAGTATTTTGAAATTTTATGCGTTTATTTTTATGACAGTTATTCTAATGAAGAAACATTTTAAGCCGCTGCTTAAATGACGGAAATACCACAGTTCCACTCACAAACATACACACACACACACACACACGCAAACTCGGCTGTTGCTTCTGTATACACACAAGCATCTATGTATCTGCGTATCTCTAACTAAGCCTGTATCTGAGATCGCTTCGTGTTGACTTTTTACCCATTTTTCAAGTGCAGCTTACATCGGGATTTGCGGTTTGTATGTCGACAGCAGACATTACGGCGCGTTAAATGCGGCTTATTTTAATTGTTGTAAATTAAATAAACTTGCATAGAATTGTGCTAAAAATGTTGTTGTTATTTAAATAAAGAAGAAAAACTTAAACCATTTCTGCCAGAAAAAAATAATGGTTAGAAAAAATGATTGTTTGAAGTAATTTAAACTAAAAATTATGTGAAACGTTAAGAAACAATTTACGCAAAAAGGAAAACCTAACATGAATATTGCAGAAACAACAAGAAGCATAAGAAATTGAAGTAAATCAAAACAATATTAAAATGTTAAAAGTGAAAAAAAGAAGAAATAGGCTGAACGTGAAAAAATTAAAAGTATATAAAAAAATGCCTGAAATGAATATGAATATGTACAAAAATTAACCCTAAATAAAATTTGGATTTTAATACTTACTTTTAAAAATTTAAATCAATATTATGTGAAAGAAAAATAAAAAAGCTGAACATGAGAATAATCAAATATATAAATAATAATAATAATAAATAATTAAAAAAAAATAAACAATAAATAGTAAATTGGGGCTTGAATAATATTTTTAATATTTAAATTCATTAATATGTGAAAAAAGAGAAAGGTGAAAAATAAAAATAAATTATTAGATATAAAACTTAATAATTAATTTATGTGTGAAAGAAAATTGCTGAATAATAACAAAAACAAATTATGCCTAATACAAAAATGTGTCAAGCAAAAAAAAAAAAAAAAAACAATAAATAAAAAATTTCGGCTTAAATAATATTTCTAAAATTAGAATTTATATATAAATCTTACAAATTTGCCAACTATATATCAGCGCTGGAATTAGATTCGAACGGAAGGCAGGCGTAGCGCAGTTAACAGCAGTTCACACCACTGGCGAAACCACCAAGTGCCAACCACAAGCCAGCCGAGTAGTTGACAATTTGCCAAGGAAGTGCGTCACATCATTGGGCTGTCTCTAGTATGCCGATTTATAGCAGCTATAAGGAATATTTATAGCGTACCACAAATTCCAAATTAATGATGACCAAACGAGTTGCCGATGGTCGATTATGAAGTGGTTTTTTGGCGCCGTTTAAACGGCGCCGTGTTTATACTTAAAAAAAAGTGTGATTTTATAATGCAACTCAAATCTAAATAACAGCCGAAAAATAAATGTATATACATACATATATATTTGTGTATTGTATATATAAAATGCCAGCGATCTTAATGGCATCATTAAAAATGACCGAAAACAGCGCAGCTTAACCCATGACGGCATCAAAGATACTTTACGACTTCGCGCCTTCGCATCGCACGCTATTTATATTTCTACTACTTTTTATTGTATATTTTTTTAATTTCATTTTTATTTTATATTTAAGGTGGGCTTGTGTGTATTTGAAACCGGTTCACAGTTCGTATCCCGGCGAACGGTTCAAAATTGAAAACCGACGCGCACTCAATTAAGTTTATTGCATTGCAAATCATGTACGTAGCCCATTTTTATGACATCCAATGCCAGATTGTGCATGTGTGTGTGTGTGTGTGTTTGCCGCGAGGTGTCAAGATGATTTGTCAATTTGCGGCCACGCCCAACGCCCAGATGCGGCAACAGCCGTTAAATGCAAACAGTTAGAATGTATCTGTAAGTACGCTTTTTATGTATCTGCGATGCTCTTCGGCAACTTGTTGCACTTGATTTTTTATGACCGAGCACATTAAAAATGATGGAATGCCAGCCGTCAGGCCAGCTCGCCGGCTGTTAATGACACCAAAAACCAAAAGCAGCAACACAACAACAAGAGAAACAACAACAGCAGCATGTTGTGCGGGTGTTTGCCAGGGTCAAGCATAGCTCCTACCTCTGCGCCTGCCGCTGCGCAGAGCTCATTTAGCAACTACAAACTGGGACTTCATCAGCGTCTTCGACCCTGTTCGTCGTACCGACTACTCATCAATAATTAACCGCAGGTTAACCTTTCCGCTGTAGCTGTTGTTCCTTTAGCGGATTTCTTGCACCTTGCCTCTCGAGTGGCGCGTACCTACTGTAACCTACTACAACTACTAACTGCCTTGTTCAAACAAACCCAACAACTGTGAGTGTTGCCTCGTCAACAACGGCTCAATTCTTGCACTTTCCTGCAATGGGCACTCACATGCAGTTTTCCCGTTTTGCAGCAAAGATTTTAACACCCTTCAAAATGGGTCGCAGCAATAATAATGATCATGATCATGATAATGATAATGATAATGATAATGATAATGATAATGATAATGATAATGATAATGATAATGATAATGATAATGATAATGATAATGATAATGATAATGATAATGATAATGATAATGATAATGATAATGATAATGTTAATGATAATGATAATGAAAATGAAAATGATAATGATAATGATAATGATAATGATAATGATAATGATAATGATAATGATAATGATAATGATAATGATAATGATAATGATAATGATAATGATAATGATAATGATAATGATAATGATAATGATAATGATAATGATAATGATAATGATAATGATAATGATAATGACAACGATAATAAATATGTTAATGGTATTTATAAGAATAATAATAACAATTATAATATCAACAATATAATAATAACAATAAATATAACAAAATAATTAATATTAATAATAATATAATAGGAACAATTAATAATGACAATAGTAATTAAAAATAAACAGCTATAGTTACACAAACGTTAACAATAAAAATTCAAATAATATATTTATAATAATAATATGATGCTGTTTATGATAGTAAAATTAGTACAAATAATATTATGCGGATCAAAAATATTATGAGAAAAAAAAGAGATATGCTAATAAAATTTTTTATTATAAATTTTATGTAATCTATTAGAGAGTATATTATAATATTAAGAATATGAATTATTGTGGTGTATAAAATATTATGGCATTGACAAAATAAATAAACCTACTTCTGAAAATTTTTAAATTATTTTTTAATAATTATTTTTCCTGATTTATTTAGCATAAATGTTATATAAATGGTATATATATTTGAGGACTGAATAACGTTATTGATAGATATATATAGTTAATATATACATATATATAATACTGAAATTTAACAAACATATTTGAATAGATTTTTAAAGAAAATGGTCTTTTGAAAATTAGAAAACTGAAAAAAAATCAATTATAACATTAAAATTAAAATACTACTTGAAAGTTGGGGCCTGGATAAAGTCAGGTGTTGCTTAGCTTCCACAAGTTCTTCAACTTTATAATTGTATGCATAACCCGACTCAGCCTGCCCCACTGCGTGTCCCACTCAAGAAGTCCTTGTAGTTTTTGTAAGAGCATAAAAAATGTGTAAGACAAGCAGCTGAATAACATTTAACTGCTGCAGCAGCCAACACCTATTGCTACGGCCATAAGCCGATATTGGTTAAAAATATTTCAAATATCTGCCAACACCTGGCGAAAAAAAACAAAAAACAAACACACACACAAATACAAAACTATGCCGCAATGGCCAACAACTAAGCGGGTTGTTTACGTGGCAGCCACAAAAATATTCACACAATATCATTAGGCGCTCCAGAGAGCAGCAGCAGCAGCCGCAGCAGCCACTGCTTGTATCGGTGTCAGTGCCGCGCCCCTTGCTCCTCCCCGCACACACAACCCCTCTGAAAGTTGTGTAAAACAGCAAAAAGCCAAGCTGGAAGTTGTAAGCCGAAAAACGGCAGCCAAGTTGGCCAGTTGGCTAGTTAGTCGGCCTGTCAATCGCTCAGCGACTAAAGACTAAACAATTTTGACAAATAGCCGCGCGAGGCGGGACGCGACGATGCAGTCAAAAATCTACATAAATTCTCACCTCAGCCGAAGCGAATGCTCTCTGAGAAAACCCAGCGAGATTTTTGGGTATTCACTTTTCTTTAGTTTTTGGAAAGTGCCAAAGCACTTGACAGTTGCCTTTGTCGTCTTTTGGGAACTTCAAAACAAAAACATAAAAGAAAAGAAAATTAAATGAAAAAACGTCGAAGTTTCAATGCCCTTAGGGATGTGTTAGAAAAAAGTTAAGCTCGAATGTCATCTAGAAAAACGTGTTACTTTTCCAATGCTCAAGACATCCTGCAGAAAACGTAAAATATTTATAAAAAGCACATAAAATAGTTTTCCGAACCGGTAGATAGGCACATATATATATACAAATGGCTATTAATGCTGATCAAGAACATATATGTTGTATATTTTTCAGAGATGTCTCGCTCTAAACCTAACACATTCGATAACAAATTTATAATACCCCCGCAAGAGTATTGTAAGATCTACGAACTGAAGAGCTTTGCTCTTTATACGATCCGCATCGAGCTCACAGCTCTGAAGATTCTTTTTTTTTTCATCTTCTTCTTCTGTTTCATCTTCTTTTTGGATACGCTGCGGTCTTTCTATTGTCGAACATTATTCACCGCTGGGCGCTTTTCATTTTCAATCAAGCCTGTCAAATTTGTCAAGCTCGACAAGTTTCCAAGTGGTTTCTTGAAAGGGGCGAAAGACCCAGAGAAATATACATGAGGGGCAGATGGGTTCGTTTGTCTGTGGGCTGAGCTCCTCCTAATCAATGGCATCTAATTAAATGGCGTTGATTGTTGTTGCCACATTGACAAATTGTTGTTGTTTATTTGGCGGCCTTTTGGATTTTGATGCGCTTTTGATTGGGTCGGGTTGGATTTAAAGCTCGATCCGAAGGCATTTTTGATTTATTTTCCCAGCATACGATAAAGTAAAAAGCTTTCCGTTTGAATTATGCGCTACATGGTTAACCGTTAGACATCTCTACCCCTCTATCTCTCACTCTCTCTCTCTCTCTTACTGTCTATCTTTTTCTCCCTCACTTTTTGGACGCGTCAACTTGTTAGGCATTAACATACAAGTTCAGACCACACAAAATGTTTCAAAAATCACAACAAATTAAAAAAAAATCACTTGAATTATGAACGTCTGGCTGGGCAAATACAATACCAAAATCCAGTTCGTTTAGCATGTGCCAATAAAATGTACAAATTAAAATTGATTGAGTTGATAAGAAATTAATGCAAATGGAATTTTACACAATAGAAATAGCTTGCAGATATGAAATAGCTTCTAAAATGTATAACACGCAATTGCTGGGGTGGGTCTTGAACACATGTCATAAACATATCAAAATTAAATTCAAAAATTCTCAACTAGTTTTATTCTAGTAAATTAACATGTGATGTGGCAACACTTTTAAAATGTATTACGTAATGACTTTTGGGTTGGGTTTTTCACACATATCTTAAGCAAATCAGAAATAAATTCTAAAATTCTCCCCCTATTTAAGTCTAGGCAATTAACAAAAGATGTGACAAGTATGGCTGTATGACAAAATAGGTTATAATAAAAAAACTAAATTTGAATGTGATGTTTGAATAGCTGTCAAATATATAAGATATCTGTATAACAATTAACATTTAAGACAGTTTTTATTTACAATTAATATTAATATTATTTTTATAAAAATATATACCATAACTATTAGTATAAATTTTAAAAATTGCATATCATCATATAAGAAATTGTTGTCCCGCTCTGAAATTTAAATCAAATTCAAATATATATGAAAATTATTATGCATTTTTCGTGCGACCTTAAACTGATGTGTTCCCTGATCGGTTCCCATAACTCGAGAAGCGGCACTAACAATATGCTTCCACATGCGAGGCGCCACAGGTGTCAAGCTTCTATTCTATTGACGCCTCTAGACAATAGCCCACAGTCGCCTAGAGCCGTACACAGAACTCAATTCGTCCGTCTGTCTCAGATCTCAGATTCGAACGCTGGCCCGTTTATTGTGTGCCGCCCCAGTGAATAGGCGACAATGCTCCGACAAGTCCGCGGTCCGACTGCGACAAGCATGTTGCCGGGTATCGAGTTCGAATCATTCGAGATTGGGGCCTATCACTGGGCACATATCAAATTGATGTGGATGACGCCGCTGTTGACGCTGATGACTTCATGGCAGTCAATCGACATCTATGTATAATGTCAGGGGCGCATTTGAATGGGCAAAGAATATTTTTAAATAAATACATCTACAACAAGTAGGAGGTTCTAGTCGGGAGCCCCCGACTAGGGGATACCCTGAACCCTCTTCCAACATCAAATGCATATATATATTCTATTTTAAAAGCTATATGTCAAGTTTGGTGACTCTAGCTCTTATTATTTACCAAAATTGCCCAAAAAACAGGATATCGATATCGATTTTAATCGATTGCTTGGAAACGGAGTAAGTTATCGATTATCGGAAACGAAAACTCGATCTGCGCGGGAACTAGGAGCACCTACATCTAAAATTTCAAGTCTCTAGCTCTTATAGGTTCTGAGATCCTTGCGTTCATACATACGGACGGACGGACGGACGGACGGACAGACAGACGGACATGGCTAGATTGACTCGGCTATTGATGCTGATCAAGAATATATATACTTTATGGGGTCGGAGATGCTTCCTTCTGCCTGTTACATACATTTGGCTTTCGCACAAATACAATATACCCTTATACCCATTTTTAATGGGTTCAGGGTATAAAAATAGTTTCATATAAGCCAAAAACAACTTTGGCTGAACAATGGAAATGCGTAAAAGCAGCCAAGTTGCCAACAATAATTATTTTTCTCGATTTATAGATAGATACAAATATAAGAATTGTTGAAGCGATTGTCCCAGTCCACAATTGGAGCCGGCTGCGGAAATGCTCAGAATGTCAAAGAGATACAAATTTGTTTCGCCCGCCAGTTGCTCAGCAAGTCAGTCAGTCAGTCCGTCAGTTGGTCAGTTAGTCGGGAAACTGGGAATTTTGGATTTGGTAGTGGGTCCAGTGAGCAGTCACTCAGTCAACGTCATGTGAATATTTTCTGCCATAAAGTGTCTGAGATATGTGGCCATAAATTATAATGAACGGGCCTCCGGAAAATATACAAAAATTAACATAACTGCATTTTCATGATGATCTTTGAACAGTCGGTTAGTCAGTCAGTCAGTCAGTCAGTTGGTTTTTCAGCCAGTTGAGCTCACCCACGACCCACTGCTGGGTTCTCTCTCGGTTTCAGTTCGAAGTTCGTTTTTCGGTCCAGTTAGAAAGTAGTTAAGGTTCGTTGACAACCATCATAAAGAAAGAATTCGCCTCGTCTGCTACTTAAATATGTAAATTTACCAAATGCATTTCTGTTGCTGTTGCTGTTGCATGTGTTGCAACTAGCTGTTGCAGTTGTTTGGCGTGTCGGCTCATGGGCTTTTGTGTCTTAACATGATTTTAATGATACAGACTTTACACGGACCCAAGTGACGTTTCTAATGAGCGTTTATTGGCGTTAAGTTAATAGACAGAGAGTTAAGTTAAAATTTGTGGGTTGAAACTGACTCCAAAAGAACTTCATCATGTAGTCAAAATAGTTGAAGTTGAAAAAGCATTTAAAGCTACTTAAACGAAGCCCAAAACAACTTGTAATTCAGTTTCTTTTGTTCAGGAAAATATAAAAAAATCGTTAAAAATAAATGTATGCTAACTACAAAAGTAATTTGGATCGGCAAGCTACTGAAAGAATATGTTTAACACAGCTAGGGATCATGTGTGTGACTTTGTTGGGTATATATATATATATATAATGTTGTCTTATATATATATAAAAAAAAAAAAATTAGGGACTATTTTTGAGAAATTTCACTGATGAAAATATCAAGTTTAAAAAGGGACTTTTTATTGGCTGTCAACTAAAACTTGAGAACTGTTTTATATAATGACGAATACCTTAATTATATATACTACATCTAAAACAATTTTATTATTATTATTTGCATGCAAATGAAAATGAAAATGTTTATTATAGTAAAATTACACACATTCATCCAACAGTTGTCCACTTTATAATACCAACACCACCAGATATTTTAAACACATTCTTAATAACTGCTCCACATTACAGGTTTTTTCAAAACCACTTTTCAAAACTATAGTCGAATAACATATACGATTCTACTCCACAAAATATATCAGCACATATATGTTTTATGAAGCAAAGATACAAAAATGTAGATAGCATTTTTCTAACTACACTTTTAACGATATGCTAACTTCCAAAGTTTACTCCAATCTAAAATCTATACACCCAAAGACTCATACACACCAAAGATTCAAAGACTCAGTATGCTGATCTACTTTCTAGCAACTGCTCCTTTGACTTGTCGAGGACATTCAGCAAATTAAATAATACGTGGAAGTCTATCAACGAACGCCCACCCAAACACTGAGGACTGAGGACTTGGGCTAAGACTAACCCGTAAACGGTTATCAGCGTGGCCAATTACAAGTAAAGAACCAAGTGCCAGATAAAACACTTCTTAAAAAAAGAACGAGAGAAAAAACTGTAGGGACAAGCTTATCGCTAACAATGACGCAGTAGTCAGTCAGTGCCACATTGCCATGCCGCATGTCCGTGCAACGGGCAAGCGATAAAAAAAAATTAAAAACTGTTGCGAAAAACGAGTGCAGGGCGCAGCGTGTGGCAAGCCGAAACGGACGCTGCGCAGCCCGGTGTGGCACAGATAGCCACATGCAACACCAGGTAGGAGTGGGCTAGAAGAAGAACAACAACAAGAACAAGAACAAGAGGCAACGAATTGACAATTTATGTGCCCGGTCCGTGCATAATTGAGGCCGCATTTGCAACAGTCACTGCTGCAACATAATAATTTTCCAGGTAAATATGAGGGCAACTGCTGCGGCAAGGGGTAGACAGGGAGGGGCGTGCAATATCTGATATTCGGCTGGCCTAATAGCTATGTAATTTTTACTTGCAACAAATAAATGCCCCTTGCAACATTTATTCCATTGATGTCCTTACGGCGATGCGTTGGTGCGTCGTGTGCCACAGCGAATTCCCTTTTCTTCTTCTGTGCTGCAGATACGCAATCTTTGAGATACTCAAACGCATAGATACATTCTTTTTCTTTTTGGCCTGTCCTCTGCATTGCGGTCAATATCAAAGCCCTTTTGTGATTTTGCTCTCGAGTGATTTATATGGTCCCGGAAAACGGTCGCAAAGCGCAATTCATTGACTACAATTTTTATAGACTTGGCCAATTAACAGCTGCCTGTCACTTCCGCTTTGCCATGTCAATCATCAATCGCCCCCTCCGACTGCGACTCTAACTCTGACATGGTATCCGTCTCTGACAGGCCTGTTGACAGCATGATCTACGCGTATCTCAATGTAATTGCTCTAATTATGGGTAATTACTTTAGCGCCGAGTGCCGAGTGGCGAGTGCCGAGACAAGGTCGCTGCTAAATAGCCCAAATTTGGAGCCTGATTGATTTGATGGGTGTGTTCGAAGCGTTTGTTGCCCGATTAATGCCCGGCCCCATAAAGCGGCATTTGCTGATAGGCTACGGATTGATAACATGGCCTGATGCAAGAGGAAAATAGTAATATACTACCTTAACAGTCGGAACGCGCCTCTCTAAGAATATGGCTGGGCATTAGGCAAATGCAAGACAATGTTGTCTCATGTTCTTGAGTGCGATCAATAAAATAACAAGTGCCTGTTGAGCTGTAGAGGTATGCATATTTCTTAAATACTCTGCATTCAAATGTAATCAAAACTTTAGTTATCTATATAACTTTTCTCAGTATTTCATTCAATTCTTATTTATTTTTCTGCTATTTTTCCTGATTGATCTGCCGATCCGCCTGTCCATCTCTCCGTGTGTTTATAAACGCGTTGATCTCAGAGGTTTTAAGAGCTTATGAATGTAGGTGATCCAATACTAATCGATAACTCAAGACGCTTAATCGCAATCGACAAAGATTGATCAACATTAGGTTTTTTATTCAAAGCTCAAAGATTATCAGAGCTGTATATACGAAATTTGCGACAATATCAAAAATCAAAATATCAAAAAGATTAGACTGTAAACAACAAAGTTATCAGGAAAGCATTTTCTATATTGTGTTGGGGTTAAGAAAGAAGTGTGTGTGTATGTTTTTATTAGTATGTATGCATAGCAGGGTGCTAGAACGGCTTCTGGGTACCTTCTATTCAGGTACTCCCCGGTAGAGCACTCTTACTTGTTCTATTGCATCTTTTACATTATGCAACCTGTTTTTAAATAGTTCCTTAACAGCTTTTATGTCATCATCTATTGGCCACACTCCATCTCACAGACCTTATTATTCTAACAAATATAGTCTAACGATACTCATTATTGTTGCAGATTTGATAAGAAAGTAACCGGTTCAAACTGGTTTCCACTTGAGTTATATGGTCCAAATTATTGGCTATTGTTAAAGGTAATGCCGATTTCCTGGAAGCTCAGTAGTGCCATAAAATAGAAAAAATGTCTGCAAATCAGATCAGATAGTGCTGGTATTTTTATAAGTACATACAAAAATAAAAAAGTACTTCTCTTCACCCTTAGATCGAGCTCAGCTATTTCCTGAATGCGTATCATGCTTAGAATTATTATTAAAATTCTCGGAATTCAATGGTTATGGTCATGGCCAAATGGAATGTTCGATTATATAGATGCCAATGCGCAATTGCGGAAGTATTGCGTACGATCTTTAGAAAGCTTATCAACTGAATTCCAACTGGATTAGGAAAGTCAACAAATCTAACGATCAATACGTTATCGATTCAAATAACGATATAATTTGCAAACAAAAATTTGACTTAGGCTGAAAGAGGACTTGCTTGAAGGTGATGGATCAACATGTGTCTGCCGCTGCCCTGAGCTAAAGAGCACAAAAAAAAGTGTTGAGTAATGTTGACAAGTGCTTTTGATGAATGTTATCGATAAAAATGTCACGATATAACCTTGACCTAGTACTACAAAAACAAATCAAGTTAAAGCATTTGGTGGGCGATAAGCCTTGGGTATATTGAAAGCATTTACAATGTGTTTATCAAATGGCTATGATATTTGAGAAAGCTTGGGCGTAGATTCCATGGTTTCTAAGACTACGATTAACTAATTTGCAGCTGAGAAATGCGCATTGCTCGTTAATCAGCCTAGCAGGCCCCCCCAAAAATTAGTTATGGCGCGTCATATAATCCATATAAGCATTGGTTGTTGTGATAGTCAGCCTTTGGTATTTACGATAGGCAAATTGCGTCTTATCGATAGCCGATATCGGCTGGGTCATAGAAAGTGATGTCATGGCCTGTGGCCAGGCGCAAGCCAAATAGCCGCTGATAAGAACCTCTCAATTCTGGAAAGTGGTCAGTTCGATGAATCGCTTGAATCGATGAGTAATTGCCAAAGTATTTTGAGAGCAAACACGATGGAAAACTTTTTGACTCTTGCTCTGCACTTGTGGTCGACAATTATCGGGGGGCTTAAGGTCTTAGCTTGTTTTGGTTTGAAATTCCGGCGCCAATTGACGAAATTGCACACATTTAGAGCAAAAGGTATCATAAAAATCATCACGCCATCTACATAAGTAGAAAGTACTCTAACTTAAATGATATCATGCTGATTCTTGGCTTTCAAGACCATCATAAATTTGTGGTCTACAATCGTTATGCTTTGTGGGCCAACGTTGGCAATCGCGTGACTTTAACGACATTTTATGTATCGGCTATGATATCAATTGACCATTTATGGCCAAAAACCTTGCCGAAAGTCAGGCGTACAAAACGTGCTAAATAGAAGTGCAATAAACGTCATTGCCGCCTGGCAACTTTAGTCTACCACTGGCTTCTGATAGCTGCTTGAAATGACTGAAGGCTGCGGTATTTAGGTCTGGGCTAAAGCAATATTGGGAACAATAGGTTCTGCAGAATATAGAATTTTTTTGTTGTTTTTTTTTAGAGTTTAGCTTGTATTTTTTACCATTACTCCGAAATGTTGTATTTGATTTTATAATCACTCACTCACAATTTATATTATTATTTATGAAACTATATACTTTTAAATAAGAAAATAATTATTTCGTCGGTGATTTTTTCGAATTAAAAATTCCAGGAAAAGTCGAGAAAACATTTGTATATTTCTACTCACACCTATAAAGACTTATAATAGTTTTTTTTAATGTGTTACATATTGTTGCGGCTTTCTGAATTTTAGTATATTAAATATATGTTATAAAATTTCCCTTGCCTGGGACTAAGGATCTTACTTATTATTTATTTCAGTCCGGCAGATGGGCGTAAGGGCATTCCTCAATCTTTACTGAATGTAAAACATATCGCACTTTTATTTGATTATTTAGCTGATATAAAAATGCTTGATCCTAAGAAATAAATTTCCTATGTGGCTTAGTTCACAGCTATGCTAAAAGCTAATGGGCAGGGAATTTTGAATAGTATATAAAACAGAACTTCTATGAACTAAAGAAAAACTCCTGCAAAATCCAATCTGCGGCCTTGATTTAAACGCCTGTTTTAGAAAATTGGCATGATATGCCCTCCTGTCATGCCTGAGACATTTTAAATGCAGCATAGGTTCCCTTTTTGTGGAAATACTGAGCCTGCGGTCACGTAATTGTTATTAGTCAAAAACACTTTAGAGGTTGTTTGTGCCTGCCGCCGCCGGGCTTAGATGAGGCCTCAGGGCCTGTTGGCCAAATGGCCGGCAGCTTTGCTGATAAAGCCCCATTGATTCCGTTTATAATTCGTAACAAACGGGCCGCATTCGGCCAATTGCGCCATACGCCGAATGTGCGCCACATATACGGGTAATACTCAGTGTCCCCTGCACCCCAAAATTATGATATTTGCGATTACGTGAGGCTTTTGGGGGTTTAGTGTACTGGTTCGCCGGTTTGTAGTAGGTCACGGTTCAGTTTGTATATCTTGCCCAATCGCGAGGCGTTAAGCATATAGTTTGATTTTTGCCCATTGCGAACAATCTGATTTTGTGCAATTCTCCATGCTTGAGATACATTTATTGAACTGAAGAAACCTGTCGAATAGATCAGCGCTCGATAGCAGCGATTCCGTGTAAACCAACACCTGAAATAGCACACCTGATAAAAACAAAAAACAAAAATGTGGCTGGAATGCGTTGTTGACAACAGAAGATTATGCGAATGCTCAAATATTTGGGTTCGACTTTTGTTTCTACTTGCCTCCCCATGTTGGACCTTTCAATTAAGGAAATGCCATTTCGACTAATATCTCGGCGATATTTGACTGATATCAGCACTGAAATTACGGAATATTTTCGTATTGTGATTTCATTGATTGTTCCGTGAAAGTTATTGACACTGCCCTGCCCAGTGAAAAATATACGATTGTACGACATTTTTATTGACCATATCAATCTTAAATGGCAAAAAGGAATGCCAGATAGCCACTTGCTCTTTATAGCTTTGCATAATCGGATATGATTGCATTTCCGAAGGAAGTTATTAAAATATATACCCCATTTCCTGTTAAGCGAAAGAAAGAGAAAGTCTCTCTATAAATTCCGCAGGAAATTTGGCATATATATGTTTTTAATTTTTTCAAATGACTCATGTTATGGAAAAAGTCAAATTTTAATATAAAAAATAGAATCTTTATTTAAAATTAAAAATAAATGTTTAATACAATTTAGAGCTATTTTGAGGTACCCAAAAAGTTTCTTTGCTCGACCGATAAATATCATAGCTAAGTCTTTATTAATTCGACTTCATAATCAGTTTTTTAAGCATTACATTTTATAATATTTAATGTTTATTTTTTTTATAATTTTTCTAAGAAATTCATCAAAATTCTCTCTTTATTAAAGGCTTAATTCTTCTTTATTTTCGCAACATTTTTCTAAAATTTCTTACTTTTCATTACTTTGAATGTGACGTCACAAACGGCAAGCCGAAGGCGAATGGGCGTGGCTGAAGCGTAGTGAAATGAGACAGAATTGGACATGCAAAATACCGACAATAAAATGTGGCAAGTCATCGTAAATCCCGTCACAGTTGTCGGTTAGCCGGCGGCTAAAAGGGCATTCAGAGGGCCGAGGCGAAAGCGGCCGAGTGCAGTTAAAAAAAAAAAACAACAACAACAACAACAAATAAAAGGTGCCTGAGGTGGCAGACGCGATCAAAAGATTGTTGACAGGACATTTTTGTGTTGCGTCATGTTAAATAAAAGCCAAGGCACAGGACATGGACACGACCGTAGCTTCCGGTGCAGCCAGGACAAAGCCAGCGACGACGGCAGCGACGGCTACTCGCCTGCAGCCTTGCGGTTTTTCAATTCAAAACTGGGTGGCACAGACGACTCGACCCAGACGCAGTCCTGTTGCGGTCAATGTGGTTGAAAATTAATGCAAACAAGCAAAAATCCTGCAATCGGCCATAACTGACTGCGCAATGCTCGTTCACAGGCCAAAGAGAGCTAAAAACATGCTATCCCTCAAATATGCTTTGGTCGTCTTGAGTCTTCATTCCGGATGCAATATAGAATTTGGGTAATATAGAATCGTATAGGTCGTCCAAATTGGTTTAATAAAACCTTAAGACTGTGGAAGACTTTTCCTTGAATTTTGCCGTCAGTTAGCCTTAACTCTAAGTCTAATGTGCACAATATCTGTATATATTCAAAATTTCAAACCTCTAGCAAAACCAATATACTCTCTTTTCGCTTAGTAAACGTGTATTTAAATATACAAAATATTTAGGGGGCCTGGCCACGCACTGGAAGTCGAGGAAGTCTCGCTGTTTTCCTGGTCAAGAACATGCGCTAAGGCTGCGCCTTGACTTTGGATATGATACCTTGCAGTAGGTATGTATATATGTATAAATATATTCTGGCAGATGCAACGCTTGGTGGTCGTCGACTGTCGCCACATTCCACAGCCATTCCACGGCACAGATAGTGGGTACAAGTCTGTTCTGTCCTAAATTAGCAGCTGGTCACTAATTGCCGTTCAAATTGTTTGAACTGTTTATTAACAACAAAGTCAGCATCAGGTCAGCTTTAACAGTTGGGCCAGTTGGTCAAGTTGCTCAGCTCCGCCCTGTTCGGCTCTGGGTCTGGGCTTGGATCTGCGACTGTCATTTGCCAAGGGCTCGCGTTTTGATTAATGGTCGACACATTGCATCGCGTGTGTGTTGACAAATGTGTGTCATTGATATAACTGGCGGGGCATGTGGGGTCTCACTCTGAAGCCTGGCAACCTTGATTAAGTGTGACCTAATCTATGGAAACCATAACGAAAGCACATCTGGCCCATTGCCTGGCTGTGTAATATTTACCAATTCAAGTAATATACTTGGAATTTTCGTGGATTAATTACTTTGCAGTCTAGAATCTATTTGGTGCAGTATTATGATTCCTATTTAAAACAAGAAAAAAACCGTTGCCGATTTGCCTTAGAAACTGGCTCTACATGTTTAAGGCGCAGATCACTTTTCTATGCGATTTTCACGAATTCAAATACTGAAATTACTTAAGGGAACTTGATTATTTCGTTTATAGAATTTTCATGTTCCTTATTTAAACTGTGGATATTAAGAGAGAGGATATCAAAATGCAATTGAAATAGGAGATGTATAAAAATGATGTTAAAATGATCTTCAATACATAACTCATCTAATTTTCTGAGCTACTGATGCGTTTATTTTCGGTTACACAAATTAGATTTAATTGTCAATTTACAAAGTTCCAATCTGAGCTGATCAAATGACCTATTCCGCCAGCCCTTGCTCGCCAGGAAACTTGAACTAATTTTAAACGTTTTGTAAACTGCATAAATTACTTGTGTAAATCATTTACAATGGTGTATGTGTTGGGTCGGTTGAGAATGTTTGGAATGAAGCTGCCTTCAATTGTAGTTGCAACAATTTGAAATAAATTAAGTCAGACCCGGCACGACTCCAATAGACGATAGTTGGCTGGATGCTCTCGGATGCTGGGATAGTGGTTCCATCAAGTGACGCTAATGGCCACAACAAACAAAGCAAACGATGCGGCTGATGCTTGCAGGGCACAAGCTGAGCAACAAAAACAACAAATTGATCAATTCATAAAATGATGAAAACGTTTAGCCAAAGAAAGTGTTGAGGGGCGTGTGGGGCAGGGGCAGGTAGCATCATGTAAGCGTCATCACATCGCCAAACGTCAATTTTAATCACCTCTGATAGGCTATAGAGAGGCAGTAGCAAGTGGCAAGTGGCAAGTGGCACCACCACACAGATCGCAAGTTGGTTGCGACACATGAAGTGCAGAGTTTTTCACTTGCGTTGGCGATTGTCACGATCGATGGCGCTGGCGACGCGCTGCCGCTGAAATGAATACATATTCAAATAAGAAATCAAGTTCGTTGTCTGTCCAAGTCGTGTCCACTTGCAGCAATGTCAATAGCAACAGCAAGAGCAGCGGCAGCAGTAAGCTTACAACGTGCAGCGTTGTGGGGCAAGCGCTGGCTACATTGTCGCCGCTGTCAACGTTTGTCAACTGCACGCGGCTGTGGCAAGTGCCAGCACCACCAGCCTGCAACATGGGTGGCCACTGGCTCTGGCTCTGGCTCCAACCGCGTTGACAGTTCCCGCGTATCGGCTGCCACCACCGGATAAGGCGTTTTTCACATTACTCAGCGGTGAGCGCTGCTGGTTGGCGGAAATTCTTGCCCAGAACCTGGGCCAGAAATTGGAAAAACGCCCATGAAAATTCTTTCAGCTTGGCCCGTTGGAGATCTCTGTGATTGGCGCCTAATTTGGTGCAAAATTCAAATGTTCACCGACGGATTTTGTCTCCGGGGCTCTTTTAGAAAGTAATTGTGGCATTTGTGGCATGAATGAGCACTGGCAGCATGTGGGTGGCTCTGGATCTGTCGCTCTTGTTGCCTGTTTTCCATTTGTTGTTGTGCTGTCGTTGCTGTTATAAATGGTCATTTGATTGTCGAACCAGTTCTGGACTCTGGCCACTTGCCTCTTGCCACTTGCCTCCTGCTTCTTGCCGCTGCAATGAGTTATTTTGTTATTTGGAAGCAGCGGTTAGCTCTTGCAAGGCAACTGTTCAAAGAGTTTTTACTTGATTGTTACAGCTTTCTTTAATTTATTCAGTGTCAATTCGTTGCGAGTGCCTAAAACGTCGACTCTATATGGGAGCACAGCACCTCTCCAAAAATATGCTCTTATAGAAATATATTTTCTATTATTTATTTCTATAAATAAAAGAGTTTGGCCTGACTAACTGACTTTTGACCAACGCAGCTGAAGCTTTTCTTTTGGTTCACGATGAAGTACTGAGATGAGGATACGATTTTCAAGGAGGGGTAAGCGCTGATCAAAGTTTGTACGAAAAACATCAACATCAACAACAATGCAGCCATTCAAGTGTTCTTGGCAAATTCAAGACGTCTTGAGCCTGCGTGACTTGGCTGTCTGCGATTCGGACCAACAAGCGAAAGGTCACTAGTTCAATTTTTTTTGTTTTTTATAATTGTTTATTAAGTTTATTGTTTGTAGCTTAATTTATATTATTTTAAGCTCAGATATTCGTAGATAAATATATATGTAAATATGCACTTACCCAAGACTTCATATGGTTATTTAATTAACATCTATCAGTAAGAGGGCAACTGGGACTTATTTCCACACATCACTGAAAGAAGAAGAGAGAAGAAAGCGGTTTGAAACAAGATTTGACAATGGAGAGGAGAGATAGAACGATGAGAGATAAAAGTGTAATAAGAGTTGGAGTGGGAGATTGATCGCCAGCACAGCTTTTGAATATAAAAGTCCTTAGATGGATTCATGAGAATCACATAGAAGGGCCAAACAAGTAAAAGGGTTTTTTTTTGTATATGCAGTGTAATGGCTCGAAATAAAATAAAGCGAAGTTGATAGGGCATGTGTTTAGTATAATAAAACATATGTAAAGAGTATAACCCTGCCCTGCCCGGGCCAAGTTTGTATATTTAAATTACAAAATAGTAGTTTACAGCGCCATTTGCTTAACGCATTTTTGCAATCTGCTAAACGCATTTAAAATAACATTACATAGCATTGGCTCACAGCTAGCGCTTCGATGCAGTGCTTATTGGTTGCTAAATCAAGAAGTTGGCTATCATAAATCAAAGGCAGGATCCCTGCACGATCCTGGGGCACCGACTACTAATAAGCAAAATGAAAAATGTGCCACGCCCATGGGCCACTTAATTGTTGGCAAACAAAATGAATGCATAATTAGTTTTGTCAAAGGCAGCCCAGAAGACCTGCCCAGAGACTGGAGTCTGAAACAGAGACTGCAACTGAAATTGTGGACTGCAGCCAAGTTCAGGTTATTTATGTTTGTTGGGGCTGCCTTTTATGCATATAATGCATTTTCCATTATTTTTTTTTTGTTCTTTATCTTTTTTGTGAACTTAACTAAAATGCATTTTTAATAATTTCATTAGGCCACAGCAAAGCCAGTTCTGCCGTCCAGCAGCCGGGCTCAATCTTGACGGTTGTCTGGATGTGGCTAAAGATGTCAACTCGACTGGTCAAACGATATGCCATAATTTGAATGTGCACGGTCAGCACGTTATAGAGACATTGTGGGACTTCGAAGAGACATCAGACTAGATAGTTTCTCACCGATAAACTGGGCGACCAAGAAATGGAAAATTTATTCCATTGTAATTGCCAGTGCCGTTTACCGTTGAATGTCTCACTCGATAACTTAATTGGAATTTATATTATCATTGCTTTGATCAATGTCTTTCAGCTTTTGGGGTTCTCTTCGAAATTCAGGCTATAGCTTTTATGGCCATGGCCTGATAGGCATCTGGGAGTTGGGTTCAACATAATTTATGCATAATGTCTTAAATGAGCTTTTAGTTTGAAATAACAATTTTCCGCGTTCAAAAAATAGTTCTAAGTGTGCTTTATGAGCGCGCAGCGAGCTCAGCTCTGCTCCAGAAAAGCAAACAGGTCGAAAACGCGCGCAAAACGCTAGCAAGTCGCGCGCGGGTGTCTGACAAGCCGCCTTCCTGTAAACGAGCCTAACAAATTTACCAATGTGGCCTGATGACTCGGCAGCTCGATACGGATCCTGCGGCAGATATTTTACCAGCGATAAGCGATTATAAATATTTTACAAACTATATTAAATATGAGATACAAGTGACTGGGGAGAGGGGAGCGGGCCGATCGCCGGTTCTAACTTCTAGCGATTGCCTTATCTGGCGGCGCGCATCTCTCAGAGATCTTTCTCGGCGATAGCTGCCACAGCTGCAGCATTAAGCCTGGCCAGTGCGCGGTTCGGGCCATGTGAAATCAATTTTGCTGCGTTGTTGTACTTAATTAAAAAAAAATACAAAGAAGAAGAGGCGCAGGGAATAACTGAGCAACTAAGCGAACTGAGTCGCGCATACATTAAGTAGCTGTCCAAGGTGCAGGATCCCTTTGAGCACTTCATTTTTTGGTCTGCTCAATTAGCAGCCTGTAGGGGCAGCCAACAGCCTTGCTGTGTGGTCAGCTCTGATATCAATATAAGAAATTCCAATTTCGAAATTCCCAAAATTCCCAAGCTAATTTCTCTGCTAGGCTAGCGATAAATCAGAGTGCGTCCAAACATTGTGTGAGGTCCCGCGGCCAATCAATGAATTCTCTCTGCTGGGCTTTTTGTGTGCGTTTTTAGTATTTGTCCTTTTTGACCGCCGCCTTTGTTAAGGACACTTTTCCACACACAAACACAAACACACATGCATTAATCAAACATTAGCTCATAAATCGGTCAATGTTTTATTATTTATTTCGGCTTTCGGCTTATTGAATTTGCTCGGTATCATAACATTCATCTAAATCATATTTCCAATTGTTAGGCGTGGGTAAAAATTGGAGGACAAATATATTTCGGCTATTATACGAAATTGCTTTATTATTTTTTGGCCAGACTAATGAGAACACGCGTATGAGTGTGTGTGTCAGGTGCCTGTAGCTAGTAAAGGTGCCTCGAGTGGGAAAGTAGAGGTAAAAGGTATGAGATAAACTCCTGACACACAAAAGTGGCTCAGGTAAACACATTAAGAGTAGTCAGGGAAATTACTTGTCAAGTGTTATTAATTAACAAAATGCTACAAGTTTACTTAAAACGTTAATTTACTATCGAAATCAAACTTTTTAAACTTATGTTTACTTAAGTATTAAGAAATTGATTTTGTTAGGCAATCGACTTAAGTTATTTGGTACTTCAAATAATTATATGTGTTTAAAAAAATGTTAAGATCTTAATGGTGTGAGGTGTAGTTCAAGTTGTTTATATACTTTACATTTGTTTAGGTTTAGCTGATGTAAAAAAACGCGGGAAACCAAGGATATCTTTGGCACGACGTTTACTATTGCAAATATTGAATAGTTTTTAGCTTGCATTTAAATATTAGCTTAAAATATTTATTTCACATAATATGCTAATATCTTTACTATTCGCTTCACAGCCAAGTCAATAAATTTACCCATTCTTGAGACAGCTGAGGACATTCTAGAAAACCCACAAACTACATTTAATACCCGCGCCAACGAGTAATTAATGGCTTTTTCAAGAGGTATAAAGTGTATAATAACTGTCTCCGGGCACAAGGTCAATTTCTTTGGGGGGCACTAAATCAAATTGCCTGGCTTGGCCGCCTGGAAGTATGCAACTGCAACCGCGTTCACTGCCAAAGGGAAAATGCGAAAAGTGAAAATAATCGCATAGTTTGCCGTAATATACACACACACACACGCATGGACACACACTTTGATTTATAGCCTGACCGCAAAACGTAGCGCCTAATGCAACTTTAAATCAATTTAAACTAGCTGCAAAATGGGGCATGGCGAATGTGCCACATGGCCCATATGCAACCGTATGTCGCATGCCGCATGCCACACGGCCAAATAGCTCGTAATTCAGCATGTAAAATGCATTAAATTTCATTTTTGCTCATAATTTATTGTCAACCCGAGCGGAAGGCGGAGAAAGGCAGAGAGCTGGCTGCGAATGAAAGGTGTGTTCCGAGCAGCTCGAGCCCAGAATCGTGTCCTTGTCCAGGCGCCTACCTGAGCTCGGGCCAAACTATTTTGTAGGCGTTGTGAAAGGTTTCGTTGCGCTTGGCTGGCTGCCGCTTTCGAGCCTTGCCACACTTTCACCTTTCCCGCACTCGCAGCAGCCGCGTTGCAGTTGCAGTTTGCAGTTGCAGTTGCCCATTGTGCGAAGCCTTTGTGTAATTGCAGCAGCAGCAGCAGCTGAGGCTTCCACGGGGCCTTGGCACGGGTCGGCATGCACATAATCCAATATATTTTGGGGGCGTGTGGGCGTGTGCAGCGTGGGCATGCAGCTTATTGCGTCTAATTGCAGCCGCAGCAATTCCAGTGAATCAGGCACAGATCAACGCATGAGTCACTCGACTCTCAGTCTGCGGGTCAATTTGAATTTTTTCCAACGAAACGAAAAATCATCAATGAACTAAATTTACATATCAAATTGAGTCTCAGAGAACACAGAATATATATTTACATATATCTATCGGAACAGGCAAAGGTCTTATCTGAGGCGCCATTTGAAGTTCATTTTAGACGCATTACCTGGCAATCGACTGAGAAATCATGAGCACATCATGTGCTTCTCCTCTGGCTCTTGTTGCTGCCTCTGCGGCTGCTGGCTGTTGCACTAACGGACGCCAAAAACATTTAGTGGCAAGTCTCGCTGCCTTATCAAGAAAATTGTGTAAACCACTTGAGACGAAACGCACGCAACGAGCGACTCGTCTGAATTAGGGGGAAGGACTGTGTATATTTTCTTTATTCTATTTTTTTTGTGTATTTCGAGAGGTTTTGGCTTCTCAGACATTTATTTATTTATTTCTGGCACGGGCCTAATTTGACCTTAGAATTTTAGTAGTATAATGACTAGAAATGGAAAGTTTTTGTATATTTTAATGAAATATTTGTTGCTTATACTGCCTTCATAAATTTTTCTTTGTCTTCTTTTTATTGAAAATATTATCAACCAATAATTAGTATAATATATTAATACTTCCTAGTCACACTTATTTTGATCTTTCATACAAAATATTAATATACCATCCTCTGAGAATTGTCCACTTTTTTAGCCAACCTCTTCCATAGTGCCCCTTCGCTTAAGTAGAACTTGTTAATGGACACGTTTTGGCCGTTGACAAATGCGCGTCTCGTTTGCCAAAAGAAATGACTGGCAATTAGAGGACAATTCCTGGCAATTCCTGTTGTACTGAACCTAATGACACTGTCAATTTCGGCTGTCAGACGCACGTGACTTTGGCGCAGTTCGCGTAAGGGCAGAGTAAGCATGAGCAGGGGCTAGAGGTCGCCGCCTGACCCACACACGAAGCCCACTGGGAATTTAACAGCAGATAATACTAGCAATATTTATAGAGCTGTCATAAGAAGGGGCAACATTGATATGACGTCTCCCAGTTACTTTTCTGTGGCACAGCATCACGTGCTGCAGTTGGCTTTCATTTGTCAGTGACATGTGCCACAAAAAGAAGACGCACAAAGGATATTTTATAAATATTATACTTTCTCTCTTATTGAGCGTGTGTGTGATTTTTGAATGGCATAAATGGATTATAGTTGAATGCGATTTGTGTATTCATAAGTGTCATAATTCATATGAAATCTGTGCCAGTTGGTCTAAAATTGAAAAGGTGTCGCATGTGGCACGAATAGTTTTTTGAAAATCTATCCCTCTCACTTTGCATATCTGTCTGGCTCTTCCAAAACTAATGCACAGGATGCCATAGACATAACTGACACTGACACTGACTTAAAATAAACTAATTTGAGATATACAAAACATCAGAGACTTGTTATTTAAAATAAAGCCACAATTTTTTTAATATAAAAAATTGTTATCAATTTTTTTTTTAATTTTAAGTAAATTAAGAATAAATAAATAAATAACTAATAAAAAAACAAATGTGTTCAATCAGAAAAATATGATGGATATTTTAAAAATAAATAAGTATTTCTAAGCCTATTATATTTATTTATAGCAAAATGTGTATCTCATAAGAAGATAAAAACTAATTTAATTTAAAGTTTAATCAAAAAATTAAATTTGAATAATATTCTTTGTTTTTAAGCAGCAATTATGGTTATAGAATTAAAGCGATATATTAAAAAGGAATACAGATTAATTTATGAATAAATCAAAGGATATTAAGGAATTAAAGTGGTATAATGCCTTAGAACCTTAACTAGAAATAGTGTTGCAATAAATATACAGTTTTATTCATTTCAAATAATTGTTTAATTTTTCAACTAATTTTAATTTTCATGTTATAAGAGAAAGAAATCCTGTGCCACAATCTTTGTTAAAATATATATAGAACGTCTTCCGTTTACATATATGTATGCTTACATATGATTTATTTTTCCAACAATTTTCTCTACTCTGCATTTGTTTAACTTGAGCTCAGGTCATTTAATGCTGCAAATTGTTGTTTAGTATTTTACATGTGCTACTCTGCTGGCAACTTTCGCCCCCACAATCATATTACAAAGTTCGTTGAACTCGCAGCACCTTCACGCAAGATGAGATACCAAACGTTGTTTAGCTAAAGGCAGAAGCCAGCCAGACCTTAACTCCTGGCCATGTCCCAAGGCTCCAAAAATGTTGGCGTTGCGGAAATGCCAGGCGGCAGACATGTCTGCCATTTGAATACAACAACAACGGAAGCAGAAACTTGATTAAAATTTCATGGCGACGCATTTAGCATAATAAAAATAAACTGAAAAAAAAAAACTTAGCAAAATGTTTGACTATAAATATGCAGCAACATTTTAGCAACAACTGCATGTGCTGCAAGTTCCGAGCAGCAGAAAAGTTGTTGAAACTACATTAAATCCTCTGAGTCCACAAGGGAGGGGCTGAGTACACGGCGCTTGTGAGATTTTCACGCCATTATCCTGCACTGGCAGCACTGGCAGCATGGAACCTAAGAGTTTGCGCACCGAAAGAAAGGGAAATTGCAATTCATTGCCGCCGCCAAAAGCCATTTTCCATTTTCGCATAAGAATTTAAGACCAGCTGCTGCTGTTGCGCGCAAAGGATTTACACACAGAGAACTCTGGGCTTAAAGTGCAAATGGAAAATTCGCGCGCATTTTCGCTTTTCCTTTTCGCAGCCAAGTGTGAAAATTTAACAAGGCTGCACATAAATTTCACTCAGCCTGCAAAAGTTGGAAGGGTTGTAAAAGCAAAACTCATTTTCATTTCGGCCTAAAGCTCATAAATTCTCTATACAATTGAATTCATTTTCATTTGTTGTGAGCATTTCCACACACACACACTCTCTTGGTATTCCCACTCACCTGCTGCATTTGACACATGCTCGGAGTCGAGAGTCGAGAGTTCTTAACTTCGACTTTGATTAACTCGACTTTTGTCAAATAACAATTTATGTGGTGCGAGGATTTTATATTAGTTATTAGGAGCAAGGAGATTTTCTTAGCCTGGTTTGCAAAACAAGTCTAAGGTAGTTTTTAATACCATTGTAAGCTTTTTATAAAATGGGTAACACATAGAAAAAGGCATTTTCGAAACCATAAGGTATATATATTCTAGATCTCACCTTATTCTATATTATATTCTCCCATATTTGCAGAAGGTAAATGCCTACAAGACTCAAAAATAATCAAAGTGCCGAAGATATCCTCACTTTCTCGCTATATATAAGAGTTAGACTAAATGTTTGCAGAGTAATCAAGTTTTTAATACTCTTTAAAAGTGAATTCTGTAATTGTTTGTCAGTAATATATAAATTAATTTCCTGAAGCTTGTCAGTATTTTCAAATTAAATTGATTAAGTGCACCATGCCAACTTACCTCTCCCTAATGCAAGCAATAATATAAAAAAGATTTAACTATTTATTGTTGCTAATATATTAAAATATGCCGGATCAGCCTACTGTATCATATAGCTTCTATACAAACAATGTTATCAGATTTTTGATTACAATTTGTAATAAAAATCCTTAACATCTTAAATACACATACTGTCAAAGTTTATGTACTTGAATTCTATATGCCCGAGTATAATATGTATTATAGGAACTTAGGGGTACTTGGGATAAGTACAGTTTGGCTTCAGTTTATGCCAACACATTCAAGGCAACATAAGTTATCCATTTAAAAGCACGAGTCCCGCAGTTCATTTCGCCTGTTATAATAATTCTCGTTAAGCTCTTAGCCAAGCGATTAATCTTCAATTGCTTTGAATGAGCCATAATACAAATGCCTTATGTCAATCTTTCAATTAGTAACCCACATCAGGCACGCAAAGCTTGCCCCAAGGAGGAGAAAAAAGAAGGTTATGTACAAACTTTTGGTTTATGTGCAAAACTTTTGTGCCAAATTGCTGCGGGTAGCCGTCATAATCCAAGCAGAAGCTGCAGTAATTGAAGACAAATCCTGGCTGGTCGTTTGGACCACACAGAATGCAAAGGATACAGCGACAAATTGAAATGGTTGATGCCAGCAGCCAGATAATTGCCAAGCAATCAAAGTTTATTGAAACATTGCGAAAAGGTCGACCCAAATGTGGCCTTCCCCATAAAGAGTTGGGTCTGCAGTTTACCAAACTCTTTGTAGGCAAAAGCAGCCACTTGGCAACAAGGCCGGGACGCCAGGACGACCTCAATCTGTGTGTCTGAGTCTGGCAGACGCCGCGTCGCCTACGCCGTAGGCATCCCAATGCACAACAAAAGTTGCCACACACAAACACACACACACACGCACACGCACACACGACTTTTTGGTTGAATGAATGAATGAATGCTTAACAAAGCTGGAAATACTTCGGTAATTGGGTGGGGCATTCACTTGTGTGTTTTGCGTTAAGAACTTATTGTATTTTCGTTACGTATTTTTAGCAGCCATTTATCTTTTGTATTTTAATTCAATATGTTTTTATCGATTTGCGGCTGTGCGTAAGGTAGATTACAACATCAGAGCTAAACTTGATCTACATTTTGCTTATAGGCAGCTACATAACAATTATGCGCTGTCTTTGTTCAAAAACTTGGTCTGGTTTTTTTGAATATTGATAATGTTCAAGAATAAATGAATTGTAAGATTTATTGGCTCACGCTACGAAGGAAGGGTGGCTATAAAATGAGAGATACTTGATCTGTATATACTATTTTAGAAGATACGAGACATGAGATATGAGATTTGCTGAAAAGACAGGACGGTGATATCGATTCTTATAGATTGCTTGGAAACGGGAAAAATGATCGATTATCGAAAAAAAATTGTACTGTGCGGGACCTAGGAGGACGAATGTTCAATTTTCAGACTCTAGCGCTTATTGGTTCTTAGATCCTTGATGGCCTTCTTAGACAGATGGCCAGATCCACTCGCCTATTGATGCTGATCAGGAATATATATACTTTATGGGATCGGAGATGCTTCCTTCTGCCTGCAGAAACCCAATATATCCCCAAAAGTAGCCCTTTTCGCAGAGATCACCGTGTAATACTTTTATTAACTAACTTTAAATATTTTTCCTCACTTCCCTCTTATAGAATAGTTTTTTTTTAATATTTAATTTAATTATCTAAATTACTTTGTCTTCGCTTTCAATTTTTGTTTATTTGTTTTCAAAATATTTGCTACTTAACCGAGTTGTTTTATATTAACTAAATTCATTTCACCCTAATCGAACTATTTTATATCGATTTAATTTAGTGGCAACCTAACCTAAATATTCCAGCTAGTTGCGTCATTTATGGTAGCTCTTCTTATGAAGCTAAAAATAAATAAGGGGACTCACAAAAAAAAGGAACTTCCAGCTCCCACGCCAGATCCTTTGATGGCTGCTCATAAACTTGTTTAGTGCCAAACTGCCGTTCCCTGCTGCTCCCTCAAGTTATTTTCGTGCTCATGCAACTAAAAATAGTGACAGCAACTAACATTTCCCAAGTAAAGCTAATAAAAGCGCAGAGCAAATTGAATTTAGGCCGTGCTCTGCATAAGCAAAATGGCGCCCGCTGACGTCGCGCCGCTCGACAAAATGGCGACCAGGCACCGTTAAGTCGAGCCCCAAACACTTGAATAATGCAGAACTGGCCCAGGATGAGACATGACGCCAGAGTTCGCGTGTTCGACGCGACCTTCATTTGGGGCGATTGACAAAAATAAATGCTGACTGGAATTTTGTGACGTGCGCTTTTCGCAACGCCCTTTCTTATTGGAAGTGCATTGCGTAAGTGCTTTGATGACGCCAGTCACAAAAGTTTGCCCCCAAACTAAACGCAACAAATCACAAACTCACCTACACAAGTTGCTGGGATTGGCTTGGCATATATATTCAATGGCTTCTTTGCAGACTCTGGGGCGCCTGTTGGCGGAGAATAGTTTGAGAGCAGAATTTTCATAGGCTGGCTGAATAAGCAAAAAGTGCTTGGAACTTATAACTCAACGGGCATGTAAGTGCTTTAAGCCTAGCGTTTAACTCAATTTCATTGCAAGCCCATCAAAAATGTGAGGTTATGATTTGCAGTGTTGCCACCTTGCCTGGCTTAACACTTATGGCAACACCAAAATATGCTGGATTTTGGATTTCTGATTCTCTTTCTCTAATTCGTTTTCTACCTACCGCCAGGCTTAAAAAGAAATCGAAGTAACCTGAATTTAACGAGAAACCAGATGAGACATTTCAAATAAAAAACAAAAGTTTATTATTTGTAATTAAAGTTAACATTCAGTCGTGCGCTTCTATGTGGATCTATCGAATGCTATTTTAAACAGCAATATGCAATTTTTGGATTTTAAGAACTTCTCACAAGCAGTTACTGATTGGTTTATCTTTTGTTATGTGAAGATTTTTATTACATTTTTGAACCTTAAACTCGACCAAGTGTAGCGTCACACTTAGTCGAATACAAATGAAGCATACTAGAAGCTAACCAGGTTCCAATCCCAGGCTCTCTTCTCCTCTCTCTTTTACGTACTGTGTTCACCTAGCTCAGCTCAGACTAACTCATAAGATATGCAACTAGGCCAAATAGCGGATAAATTAACGCCTTTAACATCAGCTGAAATTGAACAGAAAGTCCATTTGCCGACCCTTTCGAGCTGGTTCTCGAAATGAAAGAAAATGCTGGCTCAAAGGCTGCATGTTAATTCCAATTGGTGCATGCCCAGTTGACCGACCAGGCGGCCATAACTGGCAATGCAATTAGAGTCTAATAAGACGCAAAACACTAACGCCAGCCGATGCATAAAATGCAGTAGTAATAGTCCAAAAAGATGCCGGAGCAAGCAGACGCAGGCAGCTCCACCAAAAGATGAAAAGAACATGAAAGCGCAGCGGGCCACAAAGAACGTGTAGAAGCCACATGGAACACAACCACCACCAGCAGCATCAGCAGCATCAGCAGCATCAGCAGCAGCGGCAGCAACAAGAACAACAACCACTGACTGCAGATAGCCATCTAGTTAGCCAACAAATTGCATAGACAGTAAAGTGGAAATCTAACACACAGTCAACCGTCAGTGGCGGGCGGGGCGGGAGGCGGCGGCAGATGGGGCACACGGAGCTTTGGCTAGCGGCATGAAATGGTGAGAAATTTTCACAAATTGCGCCCAAGCATTGCATTTGGCGAGAGTCCAGCTTATCCAGCCGGCCGGCCGCTTTGCACAGATATGATTAGGAATTTAAATGCTTTTGAATTATTAAATTAGTAAATATGCAACGCCCGGCTAGATCTGACTTCAATCGGGACTCGCTGCGATCTATGCAGTTGTTGCAGGTGCAGCAGCTGCGCAGACGCAGCCACGAACAACAAAAAAAACCAGTTAAAAGTCCATTAAAACGCCACAGAGAGGGAGAAAGACAGAGGCAGAGATCGCAAGCTAGACTGCTCTAGCATAGAATGTGCGCAGCTTAAAGATATCCTATTAACAAAATATATTCTATAATTCTGATTTATTAAATTCTATATGGATGCGAATTCGCATACAATTTAAGTGCCATATATACATATATAAATTATATCGTATTAACAGTTTATACCAATTCTGATTCTTATCCGATTTGCATGAGAATTCGCCATGCTATATACAATTTCAAATAAAAATAGTTTAATTTTTGTGAAGAAGTAGCTGCATTCTAAATTTCATAAGTCTAGCTTTTATAGTTCCTGAGTTCTCTGAGATAGTTTTCTGTTGATGATGATTGGGTATACTTTTATACTATTTTATTATTAATTTTTTATAAATAAGGTGCTACTCTAAATAGTTATCTATATTTTGAGTACAGGGTATCTGTAGAATCGACCTGAATTCCCATCGAGTCATACCCTAGTCGCAACCGCCCATTCTGCAATCTCCTACTCGTTGCTTAGCTCGTTTTGTTCTTGTTCGGTGTTGTTGCTTTTGTTGTAATTACACGCCGCCGTACGCCCGCCCCAGTCGCAGCCGCAGCCGCAGCCGCTGGACGCTGCGTGTAATCGAATCTATCAATCTATGAGATAAATCTTATTTTCTAATCTTGTTATCGTGCGCATGCGCCCCGTCCAACACAAATTGCCAGTCTCAGAGTCTCTCTCTCCCTCTCTTTCTCTCTATGTTGGTGCAGTCGTCCACAGAGTGCCCCACAGTCGGAGGCTCGTGGCGGCCTTTGTATCGCACTTGTACTTAACTTGTCCGCTTTGCTTTTGGGCGCAGACCAGCGCCAAGTCGGCTGCCCAGCTGGAGCTGTAGGCGAGCAAATTTTTGGTATGGTTTGGAATTTCCTTTCAGCTCCCCGCCAGATGGAGCAGTGGAAAATACAAAAAAAAAAAAAAACTGGCGCATAAATTGGCATAAGTGGACAGCTGAGATAGAAACTTTTATAGTTGGATTTTGGATATGCTTAATGGAACAGTTGCCCAAGAGCTGTCCACGGGTGGGTGAGAATGTGATAGAACAAGTTGAAGCGACTAGCTTATCTATCGAGAATTGAATACACAAATAGATAAGTTACCCAAGCGGTAAAAACAATGAGACTCTTTCTGCCTGCAGTATATGTAGGTTTATTCACTCCCACAGTTGTAATTCCCAAAAGGTTTAAGCACTGCTCTCTACAGACTTGTACAGCAGAGCAAACATAAATACTTTAATGTTAATTTGAATATCACAGACAGCGCAATAAAAAATATGTTGTGGCTACCTGAAAGTAAAACGAATGGCCACTTCCATAATCTAAATTGTGAAACCCTTAACGGAGCAGCTGAGGCGAACAATGATGACAGTCCAACTAGCGCCAAAAGAGCTAGCACTAAAAATAGACGAAACATATTTATAACCACTTGGCTGAAAGGATGGCGCTCTAGGTAGGGCCTCGAGGCCAAGTAGCAGCACTCCACTAAAATGAAGAAGCGGCATGCAAAAAAAACCCAACAGAGAGCAAAAAATAAAAAACCAAAAAGCAATTAAGCTCGAGATTAATTTACGCGCGCTTGAAACATTTAACAAAAATATTAAGAAACACAAATAAACGGCAAAAGATGGTCAACCGGGCAACCCGGACAGATCCTAAGCTAGCGCCCTCAAAAAGCTAAAGCGAAACAGTTTGTTTTTTTCTCTCTGGACTTGAATACTCTTTAGTTGTTACGAGGTTGGTTGAACAGATTCTGGAATATATATTCTTTAGAGCAGCATCAATGGGCGATGCGCTCTTGATATGTTCCATTTGAACTCCGCGCTTGCGAGACCTAGTCTCGGTAAATTTGGTAAGTACCTTCCTGTATACCCCGTGCAGCTAAATTCGTTTGCACTTTCATTATCGCTGCCATTTTTCTCGACTTAATGCCGAATGAGTATTTGCAAATTCTACTCTTCTTTAAATTGCTGGTTCTCAAACTGTTTACAGGGTATTTGCCAGTCTCATTGTGGTACATATTACATCTTTGTTTTTCCCTCTCTCTGGTAGCTTCCAAGTGAACGTACAATTCAGTTGATTGAAAAAGATGAAAAGTGCTGCCATGCACTATTGGCAGCTGGACGGCCACTGTAGCTGGACAGGCGGAGAGACGGACGCCGGGACGAACCGCGGGACAGACGGACCAAGGTAGGCAATATTTAAACTAAAATGAACAAAAGATGCAAAGCGAAGCCGACACAATCCCAGAGTTCTTGATATATATATATATATATATATAAGCCTATACATATATATATAGAGTTAAACATATGAGTGTGGGCTTTATGTTTGTGTACGTGGCCTGTCGATGTTGATGATGACGATGTTGTTGTTGTTGTAGTATTTGTTGTTGTAGTTGTTGCTCTTCTTGTTGTTATTTTTGTTGTTGTGACTGACGCCAAGGCATGAGAATACGAAATGCAACTGAGAACGGTTGCCAGGTTTTTAGGATGGCGTCGTACCGTAGCATGTTTACTTAACGAATGCGCGCCCAAAGCAACCCGCCAACACCCCCTCGCCGCACCTCGCTCTCCCTCTCCCTCTCTCACTCTGCCTCTCTGGCTCCTACATAAATGCCACTTGAACATTGGCCACGGAACTGACCAGTGGTCCAGCGGCTGCCAACAACGTCTGAGGTCAAGTGTAGGTTTTTAATATTTTACTGTTTATTTCTTTTTGTTTCAATCCCGCAGATTGTTGTGTCCACATATTGAATTATGTGAGGAAGTTGTTGTCATCGCTTGAGGGGGTGATGCTGCTGATCCTAGCTGCTAGAGAGCTCACTTAGAGCTCACTGCTGCTGCAAGTAGAAGGATGCGCTAAACGCTTCAGGTCCTAAATACACAGACAACTATTTATACAGGTATGTTTGTTGCACTAACTATCCTGGCGTTAAGCAAAGTGCTCACAAATCGACTAATTGCAACTGTTCTCAGATGAAGACAAGTCCATGGGAAACATATGAGATATGATTAGGCCTGTGAGGAATTATTAACTTTAATTTGATTCTGATTTGATTACTTTTAAAACTAATATGCATAACAAATCCTTTTTTGAAACTAACTTAAATACAGTTGCCAAGCTACAGCCCAAATATAGAAAATATATATAGAGGCAGATATTCACTTTTTTCCAATTAATTTATAACAAAATATTGTATATATTAAGTTTATTATATTTATATTTAGTATTTTTATAGAAACGCTATAAATTTGCTGAATAAAAGTTAACTCAAGATCTCTAGCTTTACGAGCATCTACGCTGTTTAGTTAACAATACCAAAAATTTGCATTCCCTTCGTCCACATAGACCCATATGTAATTCCCATCTTAAATATTTTCGTTGTCATATCTGTTGTAGTTCTTCTCCCAGTTCGCATATTATTAACCAAAAAAAGGTAACTCTTAGCAAACGCGCTCTATGGCGAATACGTAACTCAAACTGTCACATAAATCAAATGGCAGGAAAAGCGCCGCTGTCAGTCAAAAGGCGGACGGTTTGCTCGACGTCTCAGCTAGACCCATAAAAATCGCTTTCTCGTAAAAATATAAATACAGCCATAATGAATTATTGTGGTGCTAGCCAAAGGTTCTAGACCTAAAAACGACACCTTTCACGCTAACGAAATGCTGCAGTGCGTCAGAAACTTAACGTGGACCTTCGCGTCGGCAATTTATCTTTGAAATCAGCGTCTGTCTCGTTTTTTTGTAATTAGATACGCGCTTCGCGCAGCCACAACCCACACACCCCACTGCCCCAAATGCGCGCCCCGAACGCAACAACAACTTGCGCAGGTGAAACGCAGCCGGAGCCTGGCAATCATGTGGGCGTGGCTGTCAGAAGGCGCACAGAATTAAGTTGTACAGAAAACGCGAAGCGGTGCCCACTTTCATTTGGTCGCCGACCTGCACCTGCAACTGCAGCGACTGAGTTTGTGACTTTGCATGCGCAATCAGCACAATGCAAGATGCTGCTGCCACACCCCGCGCTCAACAACAACAACCAGCCGCCCACCACCCTTTGTCCAGTCACACACTGTTGGCGAGGTGCTAAAATCCAAATGCAAATAGCCGAAGTCCAGCTTCGGACAAACAACTGCAAATGCAACTGCAACTGCAACTGCAACGGCAACTGCTTTGGCAACTGTGGCAATCGCTGCACTTTGCCAGTCTGGCCCAAAGCAGGAGTTTTTAGTTGCACTGTAACAAAAAGTCTCGCGGATTCATAAATATTCCAAAAATATGGTAGGCCTAAATTTTTAAGTTTGTATTGAAATTTCTAACTTTTAATTAAGTTATTACATTTTTGAGATATTATAAGTAAGGATTGAAAGGGAGAAAACATTTGGCGCATACTTAAATATCCTAAAAATTAATCTGCGAGAGTCTTGACTTATAAATCTAGTCTTATAAATCTAAATATACAAGTTTTTATATTTTTAAAAAAAAATTCTAGTTTTTGATTGCACTGCGAGCAGAAATACATTGCATACTTAAATATACAAAAAACTGGATTAACTTTTAATATAAAAAAAAATAATATTTTATTATATTAATATTGAAACATATTTTTATGTATTATTCTAATATAAACAAAATACTTTTATTTTAATTTAAAAATATTTTTAAAATAACAAGATGCTAGATAGATCATCTTAGGCCTTTATTTAATTATGATGCATGTCCGTTAATAGAAAGAGTCATACAATTTTATTATTTATGTAACTTTATAAAAGGCTTGTGAAACCCAGCTAAAAATCACATATTTAGAAACAACTCAGCGATAAATTAAAGTATTCCCTTTTTTTGCTGAAATATGATGAATAGCTCCTATATTAATATAATATATTAAATATATAATAGTAATAATATTATTGTTTAAAGACATATATTTTAACTCTTTCTAAACACGTTTTAATAGTAGAAGCTTTTCTTAATTTTTTTAAGGAATTAAATTTTGGAGTCTTCACAGTTTATGCTATGCTTCAGTTTAGGGCAGTTTTGAAGGATTTGAAAAAAGTTTCTTTCACAAATGAATAATTATTCTTCTTGACATCATATTAATTTTCATTATAATTCCTGTATCTAAACTGTGTATGCCAATGTCTAAGAAAGGCTTCGTCCACAAATGTATTTTCTTAAATTCATATAAAGTTTAATTATATTTGTGGCAGCAACATTTGTCTTGCATAAACCCGCTTTTTCCCAGAGTAACGTGTTTATTAGGATGTCAGCACAAATTCTCAATTTAATTGCGTTACAAACAAATTCTCAATGGGTCAATATCTAATTATAGGAACATTTTTGAAGTAAACAATAAGCTTAATTGAAAAGCTGAGATCATCTTCAGTCGAACTGTTGATCATTATTTTCCGCTAAAGCGTAACAATTCCGAAAATCTCATTCTAGCTTATAAAGTGCATACACTGAAAGTAAAAGCTTGCACAACCGGCCATTACGAAAAAAAAAAACAAAGCATTGGACGCAGGTCAAGAAAGCCGTGAAAAAACAAAAAAAAACATTGTAAAACGCAAATCATTAACGGAGCAAAATATTTGATCAATTACCAATCCAAATATATTGACACGCTCAAAGCCCGACTGCTAGCTGAGCGCTATTAAAAATTTGAATCGGTAGACAGATGCGAAAACTGACAGACAACTATGGAATTACAACAAAACAACAAAAATAAGCTATGGAAATGGGCAAAACGAAGTGTTAGAAAACAAAAAGCCAACATTTAGCTGGAAAGAGGCAACAGTAGTTGCCTGAACAGCAGATCCGCACCCAGCCCTCCCTCTTAGGGGCTGCTCTAAAGTGAACGTGTAATGAAAATGAGGTACATGGCGGCTCTGTAACTGGCATCTGAAGACCTCGTGCTCAGGTGCCGGGTTCACGTCTCGACTCTGGAGTCTCTCGGGTGTCGGATCTCTGAGCTTGGAGCTCGAAGCTCGTCTCAAAATGACAGTCATGCGACGCGTTGTTTGCGCGGCATAATGAGTTATTAGAAAACGTTTAATAATTTGCATAAATCAACAGCCAATGCTGTAAGCTTGTACGAGGAAAATAATATGCGCGGAATTTGACAAAAAGTAAAAATAATATTAGAAAAATAACAAAACAAAAAAAATATAATTATAAATTAACCGACAGCCAGTTCGTGTTGATAGCCAGGCAGGTAAGCCAAAAAAAAAATTGCCAAAAACGCATCTCGAAGTTGTAATACCCTTCAATGTCCTCGTATGAGTGGTAGACTTGAAACTATTTAACTAATTTAAGGTATCAAAAGTTTTCACATATAAAAACTTCACTAAAGCTTTTTATACCCTGAACCCATTAAAAATGGGTATAAGGGTATATTGTATTTGTGCAAAATCCAAATGTATGTAACAGGCAGAAGGAAGCACCTCCGACCCCATAAAGTATATATATTCTTGATCAGCATCAATAGCCGAGTCAATCTAGCCATGTCCGTCTGTCTGTCTGTCTGTCCGTATGTATGAACGCAAGGATCTCAGAACCTATAAGAGCTAGAGACTTGAAATTTGAGATGTAGGTGCTCCTAGTGCCTGCGCAGATCGAGTTTGTTTCCGATAATCGTTAACTTACTCCGTTTTTAAGCAATCGATAAAAATCGATATCGATATCCTGTTTTTTGGTCAATTTTGGTAAATAATAAGAGCTAGAATCACCAAACTTGACATATAGCTTCTAAAATAGAATATATATATGCATTTGATGTTGAGAGGGTTCAGGGTATCCTCCAGTCGGGAGCTCCCGACTAGAGCCTCTTGTTTAATATATATCGATGCATCATATAATCCTATTAATCGATTAACCAAGTTAGGATCCTAACCTACTTAACTAAAGTTTTCAGACAAGATTTTAGGTCAGGATTCATCCTCAAAGAGTTTCTGAGCATACATACATCGATATATCGCACAATCCCATTAATCGATAAGCCAGTTACACATCGAATGCCTTAGCTCATAATACCCTATCTTAGGGTATCAAGAATGTGTAGTGGTCTATGACATTTTTGATGCGCGCAATTGCAAAAACAAATGAATGCGCGAATTTGATTTCATTTTATTTTTGGCATCCACTTGGGAATTTCTTGTGCAAATAAATAAAAATCAAATCCGTTTTTGGCTGAAAATAATTTTATTTTTATCGAAGTAAGACAAAACTCATGAATGAATCGTCCTCAACGTGTGTCTATATTATTTATTTGTAGAAAAACCCGATTGGATAATTAACATTCTAGTATTTTTGTTATATGTCATGTTCAACATGCGTAAGGTATGCCTGCTATTGTCTTATCTAAAGCTAATCTCCGATTTAATGTAGTAGTAAGAAGTGAAACCTTAAAGGTGAAGGTAATTTAATAAATTATGTCTGAATAAGCGGATTTCTAGTTCTAGGCCAAAGTATCTTTTTAATATATACATAACTATAGCTTAATAACAAATAATTTAAATAATAGTAATAATAATATATTAGTAATAATAATTTAAATAAATATAAACACATAATAGTATCTAATCATAATAGTAATAAAAATAAAGGTAATAATAATTAATTGAAAAAAAAAAAATTAAATAACAATAATAATAAGTATTGTTGGAAAAACTTATTATAATATTAATATTTATAATGAAATTGAAAATAAATAAATTAGTAAATTATTAAAACAGTAAACATAATTTTAAAGAAAATAAAGAATATCTTTATTATCAGAAACATAGGGTATATGCTTCCAATCCCCCAAGGAACTGCCGCAAAAAAAGCACGATTAAGATGAATGTAAATAGGATACATTAGAATATCTGTATATATAAACCTGTTTGTCCTGAATGACTGACTGACATATTGACTGACTGATTGGTGATCAACGCACAGCCCGAACAGCAAGAATATACTTATTAATAATGTAAAGGAAGTTATGGATAGAAAAGGCGGCGGCACTGCAAGTGAGACAATCTATTGTGCCTAATCTTTATCAATATAAATATGGGTGCATCGATTTTGACACAGAGAAATTACTTCTTTACAGCCAAATTAATTTGATTAATTTGAGCAGAATTAAACAAAAATAAATCTACTGTGAATATAGGGTTTGCATATTTTAAATTCGTATCCTTGAGTTACATAGAAAGTGGTTCGAAATTTTTCATAATTATTTATTTTCATTTGCGGCAATTTTCACGAGCTGAGCTTTAAGAATTTGCGGAATTCCAATCTCGTCACATCTCACACACTTGCAGATCTTATGGGCAATGCGATTTTAACAAGGTGCGATAAACAACAAATTAATGACCCGGCACGACGACAGGCATCCGCTGTGGATGGCTATGAGGATGAGGATGTTCATATCTACGCAGTGGATGTCTCATAGCGCACCAGCGGGCGCCGTCTTAAACGTTAAGCGGTGCCAAAAGGGCTCTACTCGCATTTGGAGCTGAGCCGGTTCCGGCGAACAATTCATAATTGTCATTTATTTATTGCTCAGATATTGCGTGCTTGATTTTACGGGCGCTTATTAAAATGAATTTTTCAACACACGATGCAGCGCACACTACCCCGCCCTCTCTTCACCGTGCCGGGCAATCTGATAGGCAATTTGATCGAAAGCTTCGATATGTGAGCTCTTGCTATCAGCGCAGAGTCCGCGCTGTCCTCCAGTGCGTTGCCTGCGTTTTATTACGAGGCAGCACCACCCGCTGCGCATGCGTGTAACTGCATCTTCTTCTTATTGTTTTTTACGAGGCAAGGCTCTGCTTGTCCTTCGGCGGGTTCGTTTCTTTTATTTTGTGCGGTGCGCGGGTGGTGGGCACCCCTCCGCTCGCCGAGCCTGCCACAGTTGGCCAACTGTTGTCTGTTTCGCCAATTTGTTAGTCTCTGTGCGTGTTCACACCATTAAGCGGGGCGTCTTTTGTTTGTGCTGCTCAAATGAATAGCGAGTGCTGCGAGCTCTAAGGATCTATGATTAATGAAGCTCAGCTATCGCAGCCTTAATGCTGTCAATTTATCAGAAAACACCTACATAACTGATTGCCGCAGCGGAGACGACTTCGCGTTGCAGTTGTCCAAGTGCGTGTGCGGGCATCGCGTGCGTAATCAGCGCATTGGCTCTTGATCATCCTGTCCCAGTCCAATGCCAATGCCAACTGCCATGGCAGCTGGCCACTGGCTGCTGGCTGCTGACTGCTGTTGTGTCAATAAGCTGCAACATGTTGTTGCTGCTTGCCACAGCCCAGCTGCAACGGCCACTCAAACTCAAACCTGTTGTTGCATGCAACCTGAAGCGAGCACAAGACTTATCGCATGCGAGAGAGCGCAAAATGCTTAATTAAAGGGGTAAACAGCCACCCCCAGCTTGAGAGAGACCAAGAGAAAGAGTGAGAGAGTGAGACCTCAGAAATAAGGTGACCAGCTGGCATTTTAAATTGGTAACGGTTAAAAGCTTTTCAAAATAACCGTGTGACCTGGCTTTAAGGGAAAATTATCTTATTATTATTATTATTTAACTAATATCCGATTGTTTTCGATCGATAATAGGTATAAAACATTCAAGTATCTGCTGAATTTTAATAAAAATAAATATCATATCGTCTGCCCAACGTTTATGTTTACTAAGGATATTTTGAAGAGCTCTGCTTATTAATTGCTTGATTTGGTCACCCTAAAAATCAGGAAATTTAGCATGGAATATAGCACAAATGGAATTTAATATAAATTTCTTGAACTTTATATTTTTTTAATTCAAATTCAACAATTTATTTGCTTATTGCACAATTTCTAAAATTTGTATGTGATCTTATAAAAAAGTCAAATATTGGTACAACAAATATTACCGTAGCTTCTTTTGCTCTTTTAAGTAGACAAGCGCAAGTGCTCATTGAGCAATACCTAAGGTAATCTTATCGAGTCTTTACTGTAACTCCAATGGTCACCCCGATTGCGGCATTGCGTGCTGTTCCATTCATATGCCCTGTGGAAATAAAAGCAACCCCTGGGCCCAGTCACTGGGCTACTTCCTCAACCTCAGCCTCTCCCTTCCCTCGGCCAGTGGCACTCGCTCTTCGTGCTGGGCCTTAAGAGTAGGGCATAACAATAATATTATTGCATGCGACGTTAAGCCTTATTGACCGTTATGCGGGCGCAGTAGCCCCCTCTCCCTCTGCGCCTCTCTCGCACTCGCTCTGTTTGCAAGCTTCCGCATAATGTTTAAGAGACCTAATTTCGCTTGCTCTTTTTGAAATGTATGCCCCTCTCTCTCTCTCCCGCTCTCACTCTCTCTCCCTCTCGCTCTCTCCCTCTCTCTCTCTCTTTCTGTTGCTCTCTGGTTGCAGCTTCGCTCAGTTAATAGCGGCAATTGTGAAGCTTTCTCAACTTGAGCTCCTGGCCGCCAGTTCGGTTGCAATCAACTCGCTTGCTCTTGTTTCTCTTGTTTTTGTTGTTGTTATAAGCCTCAAGTGGCGTGCACACACACGTACACACACACACGCACACATGCAGCAACAACGTCGCTGCTCCAGTAGCCGCCCCCAAGCCGCCCAACCCCCGCCAGACCACAACGCAACCCGCTATCCACACTCACGCGACGCAGCTGACGTTGGCCGGTCTCCGTTGCCGTCGCCGTCGCCGTCTCCTTCACCTTCTCCTTATGCTGCCTCCTGCTGCCCCACTGTGCACGCTCTCGCTCTCTCCCTCTCTCTCTTGCTTAGTGTGGGTCTGTTCCAATAAGAAACCATCGTCAGTGCCCGGCTCTGCCTGGTCGGCCAGTTTCGCATCGCATTTAGTTGGGTTCACAACAAAAAACCGCAGCCGCGAGTCGAGAGTCTAGAGTCGGGGATTCGAGAATCAAGAATCGAATGCGAATATGAATGCGTCGCCGTCACCGTTGCCGTCGCGTATATTCGTATCATTTAACACTCTAAACAAGTACCGCGTGCCCCGGGTTTAATTAATTTATAACATTAACGAGTCTAATAAGAGCATTCAACAATTAGATTATGTGGCTCATCAAAGTCTATGCAAATTCAGTTTATAAGAAAAATTAAATTGAAGAAAAACAAAAACAATCTTTGGAATTGTATGTATTGCTTGCATGTGTGTGCATGTAATTTGTGTGTGTGTGTGTATGTGTGTGTGCTTAACACCTTGCTGACCAGACTTCTGGGTAATGAGTAGACTAGCTGTAAACCGCTAGTTTGTAGGGGTTTGTGAAAGAAGGAGGGGCAACTACGCCCCTTTTGGGCAATGTGCAAGTAAAACGTTCGTATTCATATCCTACTTAAGTACACTTGAGCCTTTTAAGCCGTTTAGACGGACACACTTCAAGGAATAGATGAAAGTGAATCCCTTTTCAGGGGCTTTTTTCCCTGTGATTTGACGGGATCTTCAAAGCAGTGAATCATGCAATGCATAGAAATACAGTAAAGCCTGGCTAACAAAGAAACCGAGAAACCAAGAATGCTCCACATAAAGTAAAAATGCAGAGCCTCGGTTTTAGGCCTAAGAAAATACGATTTAGAAAAGAAAAAAATATAGAGCTATTTGTATATAACTTATTAAATGTTAATAAACTATTCAAGTATTATATATTCAAGTTTATTCACGTAGGTGCATATTATATCTGCTACCAACTACAAAGAGCAGCCTTATAAGCACAGCCTGTTCATTTAAACAGTCCTTACTTAATGAGTTTCTGATCAAACAAATAACAAAAAAATTGTTATATAAAATGAACAAACATATACGTGAACAATGCACTTTGTTATTGTTTATGTTCCTTTTTTTTTTCAATACACAACATTCTCACGAGCTCATTGTGATTTGTTATAACAATATGCTATAGATATACATATGCATATTAAATTTAAACTAAAAAAGCTTTCAAGCCATTTAGCTCATTAAAACAGTTAAGCGTATCAAGTAACTCTCAATAGTTCTTTGTTGTTGGCTTTTTGCTATACTTTTAAAGCCAACGAACTTCTGTACTAGCTCCCATCCACATTTATATAAAAATATATTTAAACAATTTTTCAATTTAAAGAGAGAAAAGTAGAATAGGCCTTATATATATGCAAATTATTAAACTCTTAATATAATATAAGTAAATATAATATATATTCTTCAAAACTTATACAAAAATTTTTTTATATCTCAAATATCCTTTGAAATATCGTCAATTTTTTTTATTAGCTAGCTAGCTGCTAGCTGCTAGTTTAGATCAGCTTAGCCTCCGCTTAAGACTAGCTGACAATTTTGAAACTAGGCACAAGCGGGCTGAGCTTTAAGCTCTCAAGCATCGCTCTCTTGCAAAGGACTCACGTGCTAGGCTTTAACAAAAACTCTCTTCAGAGCTCACAGCTGCGACGCAACTGATGCGCAGCAGCAGAGCTTTCTTTCTCTTTTGCTGTCTATGCTCGCTCACTCTCTCTCTCTTTCACTCTCTCTCTCTCTCTCCGTTTCTCTCTCTTGTTCTCTGCCACACACTCTGTCGCTGTTTGGCTCTCTCGAGCGCAGCGCAGTGTTTCCATATAATTTTTGACACTTGTGACATTTTTGACACACAAATCAATTGTTACGTGAATTTTCAGCGCGTCGTGCAGCAGCAGCAGCAGCAGCAACAGCAGCAGCAACAGCAGCAGCGACGGGTAAAACGCTGAGCATAAAAACAAAATCAAATACAATTTTTTTAAGTTAATTTAATTTAATTGAACAAAAAAATTGTCTTTTAAATTGCTGCTGTGCAGTGTTGCAAAAGAGTTCACGAAAATTAAACGGGCCACAAAACGTAATCGTTGCCTACTTTCGTGCGCTGCGTGTGTGACATAATTTCGGTGTGCGTGTGTGTGTGTGTGTGAGTGTGTACATTTAGCTCAACACAGTTTAAACAGTTTTCGACTTGACCTAAACACAAAAATTGTTATTAACAAATACGTTTGCTGCGCCTGCCATTTGCCTGGCCGCTGCCTGTGTCGCTTTTCTACTGTTTGCTCTATGCACACACACACTCACACAAACACAAGCACACACACACATGTTCATTTGAACGCTTGGTGCAAATCGATTTCTGTTTCCGGCATTTTTCACGTGGTTGGCGGCCCCCTCCCAACACTTTGCTAACCGCTGGGCCGTTTGTCCATTCTGTTTAGTCTGTTTAGTTACGCCCAAGCTTCCGCCGCCCGACCATTACACCCCATCCCAAATACCAAATCGTTTTAACATTCGTGCACTTTTGGCATTTGTTGTTGTTCAGCCTAACGATTTTTCCCCAAGACAACACAAACATCAACAACAACATTTGAGCCGAGCTCGTCGAATCGCTGAAAATGTCTGAAAGTAACAGTTGGAAGCACATTTGGCGAAAAGTTGATCGAAATCAACGTTTGATTTCCGGCCTTTGGCCCAGTATTTGATTATTTCGGCCACGACTTTTACGTTGGTAATTCAGTCGAAGTCCGACAGCGGCTGGTGCCACGTGGCGTATGCTTAATAAAGAAGAAATGTATAATAATAATATAAAATTTTTCCAACTTTGCAGTTGCACACACTTGAAGCCTTTTACTTTTTAACAATTAATTAAAGACTGTGTAACCGATATCAATATGAAAATAGAAAACGCAACACACAAGGAAAATCGCTAATAATAAATCAAATAAAAAATAAATCTATGTACTTACAAAATAAATGCATAATTATTTCGACAAGTGCTAAACATAATAATCGTAAATTGATAAATAAATAAATAAAGTGCTTAACAAAAGGTGTTCAAAATTCTAAAATATTGTATTAAATATAACAAAAAAAAATATAATGCCTAATTATAAACTTAATTTATTAAATTAAATCAATAAATTATAAGCAAATCATATCGAATGCAATGAACAATAATTCCACGAATCAATTAAATCGCCAGCCAAATCTCCATTCATTGAAAGCCAATTAATTAGTAAAAGCTACGAAAATTCTTGTTACGTTTAACAAATGGTTGCTTGGATTGAATATAACAAAAGAGCGTAGCCGAAATACGAATGCAAATTAGATGCAAAATAAATGGGTAAAATGAGGTCAAGTAAATACGATGTAAGTATTCATATCAAGAATTATGTATATATATATACCTTATACACATGGCAAACATATCATAATTATGCATAAATACTTGTTTTATGCAAACAATTAAGTCACATACTTTTAATATTTAATAAGCTGCTTTAACTAAAGTCTTAATGCGATTTTTTTTTACCAATTAGCATTTTTAATGAGCCTAAAGATTAACATCTTTGTATTGCGAGAAAGTTGGGCTTTAATATAGGCAATGTTTGGTTTATATTTGCACACGATATCAAGATAAATTATATGTTTATTCATATGCTGAGTTTAGCTCAAAGTAAATATTGGTCTAAGGAATGGGAATACCCTTTGCCCAGCTTGTTAGAGGAAATTTTATTTTGACAGCTGTATTTTCCGATGCTTCATTCGCTCGGATTTGATAAAAAAATTGGGATATATTCAAAAGGAATATACGTATTGAATTGGGAAAATAATTTATATATAATATTTAAGGTTGCTATATAATTATAATTTATTAAACTAATACATAAAATATATAATTTATAAAATTATTGGATAAAATAATTTAAAGCCAATTACTTAAATTAATAAACTTAATAAATTAATATAATATTTATAAATGATACATATAATTTCTATAATATATATATATATATAAAATATATTAAGTAATATACAATTTCCATAATTAACTTATAAAAAAAATGTAATATGTTTAAGACTTAAACTTTTGTTATTTGTTTCCTTATTAATTGCCTTTAATATATCTATACCATTTTTCTTAAATGAATTTCCTTTATTATGTATTTTTTCACATTTTATATTAAAAACAATATATATTTTGAAAATATCATATTTTCAACCCTTTCAACCCTTCTTTTATATTATTATTATTATTATTATTATTTTTTTTTTTTTTGTAATTTACTTTATAATCATTTATATTTCATATAATCATTCATATTTGCATAATCAAAATTATATTGTTACAAAATGTTATATACAAAGAATGCATAGAAATGTGTTCTTCTTTTAAAAAATTTTTAGAGTGCATCCGTATTCATATAGGTATACTTATTCTACAGTCATTTCTTAAAAGGAATTTCAATTGCAGACTGTTCCTTCTGAACTTTGAATTGGCAATAAATTTGATGGCTTTCAAGTTGTTGCTGTCAATCTTTCACTTGGTTCAGTTGAAGGTTATACGTATTATACGTATCTAGGGGCATGACACAAACAGCTTGTAGAGAAAGAGAGCCGAAAATTTACATAATCACTTAACTCATGGCCCACATTTTCCGTGATTATCCGCGGCAAAAATGCAAAAAGCCAAGTCAAGTGCACATAAATTAAAACAAAGATCGAAAAGTGCTGGCCCCAATCGAAAAGCCACGACGTTGCCCGGTTGCCCGGTTGCCAGGTTTGCCTGGCTTGCCCTTAATCTTGAATTACAAATCGAGTGCAATTATCTGACGGCTGCAATGAGTTTCCTGTGCAACTGCCGCCCTCTCCAACGCCCGGCGTTGCCCGTCCACGGCTTTGCAATTTGTTTTCACACTTTACGATTCACATGGCCCGGAGCCGAGCCAATCAATGTTTATTTCTGTTTTTCTCTCGATAAGCGCCACATGCACAGATCTAGGCCCTGGTCAGAACTGGGCCCGGGCCCAGGTCCAGGCCCAGGGGCTGCATTGCGTGCTTGCAGTCGTTTATCTGCGAGTGGAGCGGCTAATTCGCTCGCTCTGGAGCTCTGGAGCTGTTAACCGGGTATTGGCGCTACTGTGCGCGCCTTTAAATTTAACATTTAATTGATTTGTCAACACAAATGTCTGTCGCAGTTTCCTGGCTCTCTAAGCGGCTTACCGTGTCGGAATATATACAAACTCCTCGGGCACTGGCAAGCGGCTTATAGCTTTGGCTAAACACACAAGTTATGCTGCATAAATTGTCGACTTTAGTTGGAAAACGAAAGTGGAGTGTGAAGGAAGTGTGCCTGCCACATCAGAAGGCAGCTCAAAGGCCAGCTGACAACTGCGAGTGCCACAATCATCAATCAAACAGCGCCTGCTCTTGATGTTGTTGTTGTTGTTGTTGTTGCCGCCGCGTTGAAGTGGCATGCCACCACAGATACAAAGCAGCATTTGAAAGCGTCTGCTACCAGCAGCATTCACTGCCAACTCAATCAGCAGCAGAAAGCAAAATGTTGCAAGCTCATTGCGCCGCCTGCGCCCTGCCGTGGGCGATCATCAGATCCGGGCACCAGTCCAGGCTCTGGCTTAGGTCCAGCTCCAGCTCCAGCTCCAAGCCAGCCGTCTCCTTGGTTCTGTGTGCGTATGTGTGGGCGCCAACTTGTGTACGTGCATTGATTGTTGAGCATCGCGTTAGGCATTGTGCATTTGCAGAAGCAACTAACACAGTGGTTAGAAACTAGCAATTTTTGTATGGAAATACGCTAGACATATGATAAAGGAGCCAATATAGTTTATCTTCTGCACTTGGTTCTATGGGCATGAAGTGTGGGGTACTGCAGCTAGAACTTAGCTTACGGGTATTTGGGTCTTGCTGTTGAGCAATTTCTGGTGTTCCTTGATATATAGGAGACTCCCTAACAAGGAGAGAACTCTATCTCAGCAAAAACAAGCAGATCAAATTGACAGGCACTTAAGTCTTTACTCAACTATTAGTCATGCTCATTGATTTCACTTAAATTCCTGAGTACCTCGACCCACTGTACCAACTCGGTTTGACACTTTATGCAGAATGACATTTTAGCTTCTTGGATTTTGTTTTTAGGTAGCCACCGGGACCCGCCTGGAATTGAAATTATGTTGTCTCTTGTCTCGGTCGGGTCTCTCAGTCTTGTCACCGTCTTGTGTCAGTAGCTTTGTCTTTTGGCGAACACGCGCGGCGCGCACGTGGGCCGTGGTCGAGCAGGTCGTGTGGGTCTGGCTTTATTAATTGTGTGCGAATGTTTGCACAATTTGTCAATATTATCGCACAAACATGAACATTTGTAAGCCCATGCACCCAAACCAAGGCCCAAGGCAAACCCAAGCCCAAAAACAAACGATAACTCGAACCGGCAACTGCCAAACGGCAGCTAAAAACGAGCCAACAGCCGGAGACATTTACATCCCCAGCCGCGTTCCCAAACTGTTTGTCTAAGTGATTTGTGATTTATGAATTCACTCGAATTTGCATGCACATTTAATGTGATGTGGCGCACGGGATTGGGAACGGGAAACGAGGTATGGGGAACCACAGCCCACCTCCCAATCTTTGTCTATGTACGCCTTTGGGGCTTGTCTATTTGCTAATTTTCTGGCATCACACGTCTCCTATGCTTTACGACTTTATAATGCCCTGTTAATTGGGTCAACCAACAACACTACGAAAGGTGCCGGAACGAACGGAGACGGAGGGCGACAAACGTTTCAAATGCTTGATAAACGCGTTGTGGCATTGCCTCCTGACATGGCTCATACATATTAATGCCACTGGGGCTGGAACTGCGACTGCCGCAGTCAACTGCCTGGGTGTTGCACTGTGCTGTTGCCAACTGTCTTAGTGGGTTTTGGGTTACCAACAGCAGCAGCAGCTGGCGGACATTGACAGTCAGCCCACAAGGCGGAGACGACCAAGAAGAGTTGATTTTGATTTGAATTTAATTATGGTTTAGGTTTCTAGCGTTGTTGCAAGGCCTTTAAGGGTGCAAAAGATTTACTTAGCTAAGATCTTGCGGGTGTAAGACTTGAACATTATAATTAAACTCCCAGCTAAGCCAGACACCATGCACCACTGCTAATGGCGCCCGACAGGCACTTTATTTTAGTTCAAGCAGTTCACTTCAAGTAATTTGTTCAAGTAAAACCTTGCATAAGCTTCAATTAACCTTTGCAAGAAAATGCATAAAACATGTAATATCAACCAGGTGCACATTGGGCGCCACGCTAAGCCCAAGCAGGGACCGCGTTTCAGGTTAGTTTGTAATCATTTAAAAACAAAATAATTGCCACATTAAACATACAATTAAACTGAAATGGAAAATAGCTTAAAATATTTATCATAATAAATAATTATTGGCAATGTAATTTAATATGGCGCCCGAGCAGGGACTGCAATCAGAAAGTGTGTAAACATAGCGCCCGGGCAGGGACTGAGATCAGAAAGTGCGTAAGCATGGCGCCCGAGCAGGGACTTTATCGTAAGTGCGTTAAATTTAAGTGATTTATGCAGGAAAAGCTTTCTATGGGAAAGTGAAAAGCCATTGCTTTGCATATGTTAAAACTATGCAAATGGATTCCGTTTTGGGATGGCGCCCGAGCAGGGACTTTGTATTAATAAAGTCAACTTCAACAGTAATAAAACGAAAATAAACAAATGTTGGAGTTTACTTTTAAATATACTTTTTATACACGAGCAAAACGCATTCACGAATGATTTCACATGGCGCCCGAGCAGGGACTTTACATTAAACAACTTTGCCTCCGTTCACCTCCATTTGAGCTGCCATTAGCCTGCAACATAAATAAATTGACCAGAGAAAAAAGCAGAAATAATAAATAAATAAAACCGCAGATAATTTTATATGGCGCCCGAGCAGGGACTTGCGTTTAGCTAAACTTGAAGTGCTTGGTCCAAAGTCGAACTAACGCTAACATAAACCAATAGACGACTCCATTAGCGAACCACAGCAGCAACAACAACAATAACAACAACAACATGGGCAATAACTTGGGCTGGTTACCGCCGGCGATGATCGACCAACTTTATAGAAAGCGAAAACCCGACAATTTTCACAACTTTGTTGGCTGCTAAGCCGCGAAAGTAAATAATCCAATTATCGCACACACATGCGCGCCCATAGCATAAATAAAATCATTTGATAAGACAAGAGGTCCGCCAGCTAGCCAGCCAGCCGGGCAGCTAGCTCCTCCAGCGGCTAGTAGTCCAATCTTCCAGTTGCTCGGCTGTTCAGCAAATTGCATAAACATGTTCCAAGCCGCTGAGGAGCAACTGCTTAGGATATATGGAGATGGAGGGGATTGGAGAGGGGGCGTGGCAAAGAAACTGAGGAAGTAAGTCGACCGAGTGGCAGGCATTTGAAATATGCTGCATTAATATGCCGATAAATATATTTTTGTTGTGCGTCTCCCAGCGTACAACTCAATTAGATGACAGGCCACATCGTGTTGAAAATTAAATGGTATGAAATATTTTCATGCCACAGCGTCTGACGATGGCAGCAACAATGTTGCGCGCGTTGAGCCAAGCAGCCAAGCCTCAATTCCTCAATTCCTCAAGCCCACAAGCACACACACACATTGTGTCAATGTCAAGCGAGGATTGTGTGCGTGTCGGCAATTTGACAGACATTCATCAGGCGTATGGCGAATGCTTCTGCGCCGGCGTGCCTGCCTCCCCACACCAGCCTGCTCCCAACTTCCACGCCTGTCACTGCGCGCCTGTCACATGCTCAATCATTGAGCGGAGTTCCAGTTGCAGTCGCAGCCGCAGTCCCAAGTTGGAGCTGGAGTTGTCATTCATTGTTGTGACCGGCACTGGCTGTGCCTCGTGCGCATAATTGATTTTTGCCGGGGCCATTGTCTGGGCTGCCTCCTTTGCCAGCTCCTTTTGTTATCATATTAATGTCAAAAGATTGCACTTGATCATGAATTGTGGAATTGTGCAGCGCAGAAAAAAAATATGTGAAAACTGCGTGGAATGGCGAATTGCGTGTTTGCCACTTAACACTTTGCCACTTATCACGCCTGTGGGCCGCCGCTCAAGTGCCGCAACACTGTGGGAAAGTTGCAACTGCCTTGGGTGAAAGGATGTCCATGAGGCGGCCGACTGAGCGTACCAGGACGTGGGTGTGCCTTGGTCCGTCCCAACAGTTCCACTTGTTTTGATGCTCATGGGAAAATATACATCTACTTTTTTATGTGTCGACGTATGCTCTTCGGGCTCGGCTGCAAATTCAATTGCAGAGCCAACAAAGAGTCGCTGATTCTGGGCAAATATGTTTTGAATATCGGCGCTATTTGTTGACTTACGCCCAATCAGTTTGGTGGGGCCTAACGTCTAGCGGCTGTCTCAAAAAAACAACAACCGCAAAGAACTGAGAACAGGTGCGCCCCCAAGTCCAAAGCACATGTTTATCAGACAAAAGCGCGCACACACAAACATCAAAGGGTTTTACTGACCTAAGCAACTTTAATATTTAATGGGAAATGGAAATGAAGCTGAAAATTAATTGAAATGCAATGGGTATCAAGAGTTTATGCGTATGGCGAAAGTGGAGTCGCATACAAACATCAATTAATTTGCTTCTATGATAATAACAATAATATTTTATACTTAAGAATCACGTTAAATAGTCGAGTATTCGCCTTTTGGGAATTATAAGCATTTGTATTCTTCTGCAATTAGGAGTACTCAACTATATTTTAGACAGACACAAATAGAAGAAAATCCTTAGTCCGCCATTGGCACACATTGAAACAAGCCAATTTCTAGTTTAAGTCCTGGACTAGAGAATGAAGCTATCAAACCATTGCAGATTAAATGACCAATATGTTGATATATAGATAAGATATATGTATTTATGTATTAAACAGAAAGTGTGTTTTTAAGAACCCAAAGCACAATGCACCTCAGCTAGCTTTACTAACAACTTTCCTGCTTCATCCTACACCAGTTGGGAATTGCAAGCAAATGTGTTTAATTAAAAAACCCTGTACTTACATAAATTATATCCCATTTACAGCGTAATTGAACGCTGCATCTGCTATAAAACCCAGCTCTAACTCATTTTTGAATACTTCTCCCCAAGTAGGCATCCAACTTTTCGCAACTAGACACAACTCTAATTTAACAACCACTGAAAAACCACAAGCTATAAAGTCAATGTGCGCTCCCTTCCCCCGGCCTCGACCCCTTTTGCAATTACAAATCCTAAGCCAATCCCATGATTATCAGGCACACAAAACCCAGTAAACAGCTCGATAAACTATCATTTAATAAAGTGCTAAGAGCAGACGCTGACAACTCAATGGGGAAGCGTTGACAATGGGGCTGGGGCAAGGGGCTGCAACAATAATTGGAACTGTAAATGGGGGAGGTGCAGCTGGGGTCGGGCACTGTAACTGGGTGGCAAAACTCAGTTAGTTTTACAGTTAGATGCGCGTTAATATGGATGCATTTCAATGTCAGGGTGACAATTTGCGGGGGCGACGAGACAGTGGCCGGGACTGTGTCTGTGTCTGTCTCTGAATATGTCTGTGTGTGTGTGTGTGTGTGCTCAATGGCATTTCCTAGTCGGGCTGAGTTCATGACTTGGCTGACAGCGCGCTCCGAAAACTTGGGGAAACTTGTTGGCATCGCACACTGCGATTGCATATAAATATCGTATAATTACTGGCGTCTAAATGTTTGCAGTAATTACGTGCAACATGTGCGAACTGCGACGCGCCCTTCACCAGTGAGATTGTTTTTGCAGTTGTTGTTATTGTTGTTGTTGTAATACACAATTAAATGAAGCAATTAAATGGGCATTTAATAGACAACTCGTTGAACTCTGTGGGGTTACGTATTGGCAAGCGATAACTCGTCGATGGGCAAATTAAATTCTCAAGTGCAGAGAAGACAATTAATTGTGGTAAATAATAATTTGAAACTTAAAAGCAGGATTAAGTGCATTAGGTGAAAAATGTGTGATTAACTGTAGACCAAACATAAGTTGTGATATGGCTAAAGGGAGTTAGGTAATAATTTATAACAATTGGCATGATTTTTACATGCCTTAAACGCATTGAAAATGATTAAGAGGCTACATTGGTTTTGTGTAAATATAAGTAACAGATAGAGAAAAGCATTTCCAATTCGATAAAGTACAAGTATTTTCTTGATCAGATCGATATGCTGAGCCCATCTAATGGTGTTTATATTGTCTTTGATCTAATCTTGTCCGACTGAGCTTAAATGTTAAAATTTCAAATATATATTCTCTTATAACATACACAGAAGGGGGTTCTAATTTTATATCGATATCTCAAACCAAAATACTGAAAACAATATGTATACAAAATAAAAATACCTCATTCAAAATACAAATATTTATTAAAATATATGTCAAAATTAAGACTACATTTTTAAGCAGAGCTGGAAGAGAGTCTAGAAACTTTAAGTAGAGCAATAATTTTATTGCATGATAAATCGAACCATAAGGAGTTAAATAAAAGATTAAGATTAATTCTAACTATTCCATGACTTTTATTCGAAGATATAATACAGTATATACTTAGTTAGCCCAACTAAGTACAGATATTTAGTTTTTCATATATGCAGGGTAATTTTAAGGACATCAACATTTTACGCTGATGCAGTAGAGATGAACAGACCATACTTAATACATGTTACTTATGATTTGTACATTTGACTAAACGTGACATAGCAAAAGAGCTTGCGATAGGAATGGGTTCAATAAACTCTGAGCTGCCATATAAGAAAAACTGCACAAAACCTTTCTCTAAATTGGGCTCCATTCTGAATGAAACTAGAATTGCTCAGTAAATCCACAGAATATTAAAGCGGTAGGTTGGTGGAAAGGCATGCAATTTATATTCATTAATTTGGTTTTGTTACAAAAAAAAATTAATTTGTTAATGCACAACTTATATGAAAGATAATAATTTCGTGATAAATAACCATTAAAATATGATAATCCCACCTTTCATTATAATTAAAACCAATTATAAATTTTAAACCCATAAGCATTTGAAAGACCAACAAGTTGTAAGCCAATGTCTCAACTCAGCGCTTTCTGAATTGCATACAAATGAAGTTGTGAACCGGTTTGGCATTAACATTTTCTTAAGAGCCGCATAATCTGTCTTCTTGATTTGCTGTATGACTTCTACACCATTGATATTCAAAGACGTCCGGCAAACTTGTCATTATGTCAGCCGTGTTGAGCAATCTACTAAACTAAAGTAATGTTATAATCAGATAGCCACAACACAATTACAACAATTACAACAAATGCCACACAATGTAATTACAATTACAATTACAATTACAATTACAATTTCATTTATCGAGCTGTTGTTGGCTCATAAAAATGGCAATCACATTTGCATTACATGATTTTCATTCTCATAAACATTTCGTTTCCATACCCAATGCAAATTGATATGATACATCGAACAATTCGTACTGCGCACTTACGATTCGTAATGCCCTCTTGAAACTGAACGCAGGGTGCGCTTTGCCCTCGGACCCATCAACGCAGGGCCATCGAGCAGATATTTATTATAATGTCAGTCGGAGCTGTGGGCTTTGAGAGAAACGTGCGCGCCTCGTGTTAGTATATTGGATAAAACGCAATTTATAGGTATTGGATGCCTAAAAATAATACGATTATTGGGACTTCAGCTGTCAAGTGGCTTCAGCTGGTGACAAGTGTCTGACACCTGAGAAGTAACGCAATTAATCAACCGGCTCCCAACTCTAAGTTCAGTGTGCATTTTACCTGGTTGTAATTAAGGAGCGGGCTTAACAGAAAATAAACCCAAATTGGGCAATACCCCAAGATAATTGAAAAGTACATGAAAGCAATCAATCTTAGTTCAGGCTAATGAACTCGTATGCAAAGTGATGTAACTAACTGTTTTGTCAAGCTCGTTGAATTGGAAAATTCGAAGGCTATTGTACAATATAAGTTGGGATTCATTCCAGTTATGAACACAAATTGCCACAGATTTACCCACAAATGTTTTGAATTGAAATTATTCTGGCATCACATGTTTATCGCATTTCCTGAAACTAAGCAAAATCTAATAAGCTTTAATTTCTGTATTTTATTTATATTCAAACAATAATATTTGTCTTAAGAGCATATGTTTAAATGAAATAAAAGGACTTTTATATTTTTTGTAAGAATATTTAAATGTTAAACCAGCATGGATATTGAAGCCTTACTATTCGTATTATAAGAATATTTTATCTCCCTTTTTTAATCTTAGCATTCGATTTAATATATTTTTTGTAATGTATATTTTTCGCTTCTTGCATTTAATAGATGCTCAAATAAACATTGAATCTTCCTCTTTCAGATCTTAACATTTGATTTAATATTTCTTTTTGATATATATTTTCCTATTATTGCATTGACTAAGATGTATATCTGCTAGTACATACAACTTGTGCATTGATTTTCCTTACTTTATTTGCTTTTGATTTCGATTTCGTATTTTTTTTTTTTGGTTGCACACTTGAATAATTCTGAAATTATATATTTTTCTGTCGCAATGCGACAGTCGTCGCATAAATTGCAAATTGAAGCAGAAAGCAGCACAAATGTATTTCCGCATCGCCACAAGCTTGATTAATTTCCGAGCCAGCTACTTTGTCTGCCAAGGAAATTGAAAATGGATATTTATCTAAGTAAATAACTCAACTGGACAAAACCAAAGGACAATCTGGGCTTTCGTCATGCTCTGAATTGATTGAATTGAATGAGGTCGCAAGTGGAAAGGGAGATAGACAAAAAGGGAGAGACAGAGACAGAGAGAGAGAGAGAGAGAGATAAAGGGGTGACCACCATAAAAAAAATAAACTAGGTTAACATCGAGGCGGACAATTTCTAAAAGGCGAACACAACTTAAAAATTGAATTTAAAGCTTTTGGTGTCTTGGACATTTTGCCGCGCGGCTGTTGTCCTGTTTGCCAACTGATTGGCTTTGACTGCTCGACCGCCTGCCCGCTCGCCTGCCGGCCTGCCTGGCTGCCTGTTTGCTATGGGCAATTAAGAAATTCCTGACCATAACTATCGACGCTTTATAATTTTTATCACATACATTTTTTATCGCAAATATCACAACTTCATCAGCAATCACAGCGACCAACAGCAGCAGCAGCAACAGCCAAGCAGACAATTAGCCATAAAATTAGCTGCAACTTGGCTCAAGGAATATGGCGGCCAAGGCAAATTGAAAACAATTTAAGTTATTTGCATATAAATGCAACTTAAGACGCAACAGCAGCAGCAACTGCAGCAGCAACAGCAGCAATTGCTGTATATTGGCCATGTTAACGTGTTGGGCCCGCATTGGGGCTTCTGGTGTGCCGGGTTTGTTTAACACAAATGCATTGTTCACATAAACTAGGCAATAATGCACAACAGCATTTGCTCGACTTACAGATACCCTATAAGCTGGCAAGCACTGCTAAATCAATGCCTAGTATTCTCTCTAACCAGAATCTCGACTTACATTTATCCTTTAAAAAGTAAAAGGAAGCAATTCCGAGCTCATAAAGTGTGATCAGCATCAATACTGAGTCGATCTAGCTATGTCCGTCTATCTGTCCGCCTGTCTGTCGGTTCGTATGCATAAGGCCTTCTTTGCAACGTAGGTACGGAGCGCAGTAGAAGTTTGTCGTGCGATAAAATTCAAACATATCGCAATCCTTTTGCCTTCTGAGCAAATATCTTCGGTTTTAAGAGCTATAGCCTAATTTGCCACTAAGCTTTCAGAATAGTATAAACAGATCAAGTATCTTTCACTTTAAAGCTACCGCCGCCACGAGAGTCGGACATTCTAGGCACCTTTTTGAGTAATCATTTATTGTGGTACACGATGCGTATACGTAACAAGCAGACAATTAGCTACTCAGCTTCACTTAAACTAAAATAAAATTGAATGAAAAAATATGCTATATTGTTTGTATTAAAATAGCATAATTTGTTTCTCAAACATCTTTAGTATGCTAAAAAAAAATTCAGTTTGCACAAACTTCATGCACCCTTTCATGCAGACGTTCCGCTTACAGGGTATTCAGAATGGCGTGTTCGCCTGCCGCCAATTGAGATAATGCCAAGTGCATTGACGTTTTATCAACTTAAGAATATCAATATTGATATCGCCGCCTGACAACAAACACGCTGCTCAAACGATATTTCATTTATGATCTGAAAATGCAGTAATTAACAAAAAACAGAGAGAAACAATAGCAACAATAAAAAACAAGAGCAAATCAACCAGAAAAAAAAAAAGAAACAAAACAAAACAAACCTAATGAATGTGCATTTTTGTCGAGCGTTACGAAAAAATTGCACGTGGCGCCTAAACAAAACACTTGCATATAAAATGTGGAGAAAAAAGTAAATAAAAATATAATAAAATTTGTGTGGCTGTTAAAATATTTTAGCCAAAGTTCAAACTACATTTCACGCCTAATTTCATTTGACAACAAACGAGAAAAATACGTTGGAAATTTTTTTACACATTTCACATATTTTTTTTTTCTCTCTTTTTGCTTTTGTTGTTAATTTTCGGACATAATTGCAGAGAGCAAGAAGGAGGGTGTGCGGCAAGGGGCGGGCGCAGTGGCAATTGGGGGTGGGGCCAGTGGGGCGACTGGTTATGACAGCAGCAGGCGGCAGGCAACAGCAGCTGCAAAGTCCCAACTCGCCGTCTGTGGAGCATTTGAATAATTTGCAATTAAACTGCAAAAACTCTGAATTCAGTGTGCGGCAATCAAGAGCCAAAAAAAAAAAAAAATAAATAAAACTCTGTCGAGCATTTCTTTCGCGACGGTAAGTCGTGGCGTATGCGTAATATTGCATTTGATTAGTATTTTTTATTTTATTTTTTTTTTTTTGTGAACTGGTTTTTGCCGCCCGGCCTGAAGTCGAGAATGAATCGAAATGTCCGCATCCATCAGCTGTCCGCGCTTCACAATTGCTGTGGCGCGCTTGATGCTGATGAAGACAGCAGCCGGGGCCTGAGACCGGTCAAAACCAACACCCAACTGTGTTTCCAATTAAACGCCGCTTTGGCAAACAACGACAATGACAGCAGCAACAGCAACAACACAACAACAACAACAACAACAACAGCAGCAGCAGCAACATCAACGTCATTTGTATCTGTTAGATGCAACAACTTTCAGTTTGCTTTACGGTTAGCTTGTCAGTTGCAGTTGACTCTGCCAAGGAGCTGAAGAAATTGAACTTGAATGTTTATGTGGCAGGCGCTTTAAATCAGTATGGGGGGTCCACACACACACACAAACGTACACACAAACACACACACACTCTCTCACACCTGGTCACAAATTACCCCTTGGCAAAAGCCAAAACTCAAACTAGCTGCAGCTCAATTCGTATGTAACTGTCAACATGTTGTCAATCAATTTGAAGCTGTTGATTGGCTGATTGAAAGCATTTGATTGATTGCTAGATTTACAGTTGAACACTTGATTGGTTCAATCCAGTTGACAACAGCGCGCGGCTAGCTCGTTGTAAACATTCAACTAAATTGTTTGAAGAGTTTCTTGTTTTTTTTTGCGGTATTTACACTCTGTTTTTCGCTGTTTTTCAAGCGGGTTTAGAATTATCAACTATAAGTTTACATGTTTTTTTTAAGCGGCAAAGCTTAAAAAGTTCCTGAGATATAGAAAAGAGACCTGCTGAGACCTGTATAGGTCTAAACGATATTGGTATTATATAGAGCTATGTGTGGTTTGACATGCCCATAATAAAGGTCAGCAGAATATTCTAAAAATTTCCTGTTTTCGATTTGAACCACTTTTGTACAAACTTTTAAAGTTTATCTGTTCTATGTTTCCCCTTAAAGCTAGCGCTTTTACTGAGTTAATCCAAGCAACTGATTTTTCTGGACATATATTTTTCTGTTTTAGCATAAAAGCCCAAAGATTATCTCTGATATCAAGCCGATTATTAGCATATAAAATTGCTATGACGCCTGTTTGCATCTGATATTTCGATAATCAGCTAATGACTGATCCACGTTCTTTATTAGCTGATATTAAAAACAGAGCTCATTACCAGCTCACTCGTGCCCGTCCAATGGGTCTATTAGTAAATTCTATTTTTAGTAAACTTCCGATACTTGAACAGCAAAGTCATGTATCTGATGCTTGTTAGCATGCTGTTGTTCGCTGCATTTCACATGCAGACAGCGCAGAGTAAGAGAATATCCTTTAAAAAAGAGAATACCCTATAAAAAACTATTTCTTTCAAGGCTTAGCACCACGTGGTAAATTCACAAGCGTGAGCTTTGAGCACAATACCGAGTTCTTTACAAATATGTCGTGTTGGCTCACGCCCGAAGGCAAACTTAATCTAGATGTGTATATAAAACGCAACATGCCCCTGGCCATGCGTACGTCTATTACGGTGCAGTACCAGATCGAGAACTCGGCGAACTATTATACGCTCTTCAGCTATGACGTGGACAGCTGTAAGGCCATGAAAGATCTGCTGCAGTTCGGTCTGACCAACATCTGGTTTCGGAACCTACGCAAATACGGAAATCTAACGAACATCTGTCCCATGAAGGCTGTAGGTTGGCACAACGAGCAGCATTACGAGCCATTAATTATTATCCCTATTCCAGGGCTATTATGATTTGCGCAATTTTCACCTGGAGAACAACAGCATTCCGGCGTATCTGGGGTCAGGCAATTATCGCATCAGAGATGTGAACTATTATGGTAAAAACAATGCAAACAATGTGAACCCCAAGGCCAAGAAACGTCTCCCTGTCTCGTCTATCGTTTTGCAATTGCAATTGTATTAAAGTTTGTCTACAAACCCTGCAGCTCAATTTAACTGAACTTTTGGCCCGTTGGCCAAGTGTGTCAGGGGCTTTAATGTGGGTGGGGCGAACAAGTTTTCACGGGCCAAGTTTGCAGCGTTTGCGTGAGATATGGCTGGAATTTTTTACTTGTTTTCTCAAGGTTCTTGAGCTTGCCAAGGTCTGAACAAAGTGAATTCGTAAGTGAAATTAAATTAACTGCAATAATGAGCTAAGGTCTAAGGGTTTGCATATTTTACACATAAAGTCTCTGATGCCAGCATTTGTATTATACATTAACTTTCTTCATTTTATCAACTCAGCATTAGGAATAAATTGAACTTTTATACAGAAGCTTCAATATTTTCAGATTTTAACTTCAAAACACATTCACAATGCAGAATGGGGCTGCCAGACTGTCAATTAAACAGTGTAGTGTTATTAGTTTGAATATAATATAAATATCTCATTAATTTAACTTAATAAATATATATTTTTAATAGTAACTAATAAATTTGAATGTTCAATCATATAGCAATTAATAAATATTAATTGAACTAAATAAATATGGAGTTGACAGACTATCAGTAAAACAGTGTTGGGTAATCCATAATAGGTGATTACGAAATTAGTTACGTATTAATTAATTAATAATATCCAAATTCCGAGTATTCATAATAAAACAATAAAAAATTTAACTTAATAAATATGGAGTTGCCAGACTGACAGTACAACAGTGTTGTGCCAAGCCTAGCGCAAGTCATATTAGAACTAAGTCTTAAGCTTGAATATTTAATAATAAAAGCGTTAAAATGTATTTATTTAGCGAAGTAAATATTGTTTTAGCAGACATCTTTGATTTAGTCTAAGTTTAATATTGGTATCTAACCCTTTTGCTGACCTTTTTATCAAGACATTTTTCTTTACTTTCGCTTTTCTTATTCGATTACAAAAGAATGCCAAGGTCTTTCCGCAAGCCATTTGAAAATGTTTCTTGAGGATTTTTGAGCCAACAAACAGCTTTTACAAATTCTTAAGCCGTCTTTCATTTGGCTTTTATTTCCGCTGACAGGAGCAGCAACTGGCGCTGGGCAATTAGTTTTGGCTCCTTGTGTGCGCTGCCTTTTTTTCTTTTTTTCGGTCAGTGTGAAATTTATGCTTTGTCGGGGCAGAGTTTTAACTAATTGCATAATAAATTTCAGTGAATTTATTCAGAATTCAGAATTTATCTGGCCAAATTGCAATCCTTGTAGCCCACTTAATAAATGTCAAGCAGTCTGTCAAAATAACTGACTTACAGCTAAAATGGGGCGTGAAAGAAAAAAAAAAGCTGAATGCTTACGTGTTTTGTGGTCTAATATCTTGTCATAATTGTTATTAGCAGTGGGTGTTAGAGCTGAGCACTAAAATTATGAGCCTGACTTACCTGGGCAGCAGTGCAGCAACGGCGCATGGGGGAAGTACCGTCAAAAGTTTACCTGGAAAAACCAAATAACGCGAATTGAAATGGGAGTATAAATTAAAAATTATTATGGGCTGGGGCTAGGCAAATTTGTGTCGTTTTTGCATTAGATAAGCTGGCAGCAAAAGGCAATTGCCAAATGTACTTAATAAGCTAATTGTCTGGGTTCATTGTCACATTCTGGGGGGGGGAAGTACAATGAGCGCTTTTTGAAAAGCTTGTGCTTAAAAGATAATTAATGCATATAATTATATGACAATGCATATTAAAATTGTCATTTATTTGCAGGTTACCACAGTTTACGGTCTATGCCAAGATTATTTACCTCCTGATGGTGAGTATTTTAATAACTAAACTTTACAATAAAAAGCACACAATACCAAAAAAAAAATCCCCTAAATAAACAATTAAAATATTGTTTAAAAAACAACAAAAAACATTCTAAAAGAACAGATGTTTCTAGTCGCAGGCGTAATAATATCTAAATTAAATGCACGTACGATCTGTTACATTGTATTTGTTTGCGTAATTTATAAACTATTTTTTTGTTGCTGTTTACTGATACTATCGCATAATATTTGAAGAACGTAACATATGATAGCCATCAACTTAAAATTCCAATGTGTTTAAAAATGACAAGTTATATCACAAGTTATGTCAATGTAAACAATTTAGCTGGAAGCAAGCCCAACCAACCCAACCCAACCAATTGCTGATGATAACCCATCGCAGCTATGCCAAGTATTTTATCAGATCCGTTTGGCATTGCCCTAAAAAACAAATCAATGGAAATAAAAATGAGAATACAAAATTGTCTATATATCGATATAAATTGACTCTTGCACTGGCCAACAGCAAATATTTGCCAAAATAGTCAAAGATAATGAAAATAATCTAGCAGTTAGATTGGCTAGTTAATACCCTGTAACTAGGCTCTAAGGTTGGACTGTGAAAACAAGTATGTATGTGAATTTTTAAATCAAGTAATTCATATTTGACTTTTCCTATTAATTGATTATTCGTGGGAGTTAGTCAAAAAATTGAATCAGTTTGGCTTTCGTCATGAGGAAGCTGCATACCAGTTTTTAGGTTCCCAGCACATGCATTCTCTGAGTTCATACAGATTAGATCCTTATAAGCCCCCACCTAGAATAATTGTGTGTTTAGCTCTTACGTAGGACAGTAAAACTAAATATGTTAGTTTATGTGCTAATAAGTAATTCTAATTTGATATTTTCTAATTAATTTCTGTTTGATTAATGGGAGTTATCCATAAAATCAATCAATCGCTGAGTGCATATGGGTTAGATGCGTTAAGAGGTCCTTCTAAGCCGGAACTATAATATTTGTGTGTGCTGTCAGTTAAAAGCTTTCCTTTTTAAACAATTTAAAAGGGCACAGGGTATGAAATACAGAAATATGTGCGAGTACAGCGAAAATTTCAAGTAAATAATTATTAAATGCCAACAACTGTTCGCTAATTAAATTATACTGTTTGTGGCAAAGCTCTTTACATGTTCATTTCACATTCGCATTTATTTGCCGTGTTTTTTTTTTTTCTCTCTGATTTTAATTTATTTTACAATCAATTTTAAGTGTGCCCCCCAGGCGTGTGTGTACAAACACTGTAGTATAGTGTGTGGCTGGGCCTGTGGTTGGGGTTGTCTCCGTTGTTAATATGCCGAAATAAATAACTGAAATGTCTGGAATTCCGCTGGCATGAAACAACTTGGCGACGTCTTTACAAGTTCCGTTTTATGAATATGGTGTTTTTTTTTTTTTTTCAAGTAAGCCAAGCGAGAAGCCTGGTCGAACTCTTCACTAGTATTTATTTGTTCAGAATGAACTTTTGGCAAATTATTTGTACTTCTCGTTTTGGCATGCACAGGCCAAAGGCTGCGGCTCTGTGTCCGGGAACTGAGCTGTTGTTCCTCAAGTTGCCTGAATTATTCAACACTTTCGAGTGTTTTTAGTGTATTTGAAGTATTTACTGCGCCTTTGGGCACATTGCTGCCGCATCTGAATGTATGAGAAATGTTTGTGCCGCTCATACTTGAACCTCTTCAGTTCAAATTGGTCAATCATGAAAATGCCTTTCACCATTTTGGCGGATGGCTGGTGGCGGGTGGCGGGAGGAGCCATAAAATGCGGCTATAAATCGACTGATGGCCAATAATAGAAAAATTTGCAAACTTAATTATGCGAAAAGCAATTCGTGTTTGCGCTTCATGAATAGGCAAATATTTTAACTACGTTTTAAGAAGAGAATCAGAATAAAGTTAGGGTAGTATAGTGTGTTATTTAAGAAGCCAGCTGAAAGTGCCTAAGTTTAAATTAAGTAGAGCTTAAAGATTCTTTACCGTTTTTACATCGAAATAAATATAGACAAATAATAAATTATAAATATATATATAATAAAATGCAAATAGATAGATATAAGACCTAAATGTTTGAATATGTATTTTAATATTATTCTATTATTGATGTACATATTTTTTAAATATTTATTTATTTATTTGAATTTAGGAAATTGTATTTAAGATATGTTGAATATTTGACTTTATGTATTAAATTTTTATTATTCAATTTTTTTTTTAATTTTAGGAGTTTTTTAGTAAGAATTTCTACATCTAACTTTCATTTTACACAAATATATAATCTCCTTTAATTTATAAAGAATGGTATATATTATATACCATAAAATAGCCAATTAATTGTTAATAGGAAATATTATTAATTTTTTCTTAGTCCGTCATATTAAATGAATTTCTCAGAAAAAGCGAATTAACTCATGTAAGGCCTCGTAAATACATTAACCATATAAGTGTTGGTTGGAGAAATATATAGTATTCGATTTATAATATAGTTATAAACAAGTTTTACACGATCAATTTTAGTTTATGGCGCCTGGCCCGTTGGCTATTTGAAATTTATATGTTATTTAAGGCTTTTTTTATGACTTACTAAATGCACAATTTAGAGTTCGCGCACAGCTATAAAATATAAAATCAGTTTTCCTCTACGGCGCACAGATAAATTAATTCATAAATAACAAATTTATTGTTTACGCAGAATTTGGCTAGCCAACTCGTAATTCACTGTAACGAATAAATCACGACCCTATGTCGAGTGGCTTTCCGATATTGAAATGAAACACGGAAAATAACTGGCTCAAATATAATCGAGAGGTTGCTTCATTTTTAATAAAGCTAATGCAAAAGGGGCTATAATTATTCCGACTGCCAAATGGGTTAATATTATGTGTGCTCTGGGCAAACAATTGACAAAAAGCGTAATAATCAAATAAATGGTCAACCAAGGGCCAAATTAGTGGCACTTTTAATAGAGCTTAGCAGAGAATTTTGATAGCAACAGGCTGCGCATTTGTTAACGAAATAGTCAAGAACTTAACCTGAGTCATTTACTATCAAGAACTATTTGATAATACAGGCCAAAACAATATGGAAATTCTAGGAAATTTGTAGTGCTTGAAATTGGTAAAATTCCTATCTTGAGTACGCATCTGCATATTACACACATGATTCATGGCACGTAGACAATCTATTTATTCTAGAGTTCTTATCTAACTGATCATAAATTAATTATGATACTTCTTTAATTTCACAATTACACGCACACATTGTTATTCCATCGGTTTACAGCTTAATTTCATCACCAATTGTCATTCGAGACTTACAACTAGTATTTCATGTTATGTTTACGTTATGCGTTAAATAAATAACTAACATTATCTATATTCAATTACAAGAATTAAGAAATTCGTCATTTGACATAAACAAAATGAGTAAATAAAATCAAGGTTGGTTGAGAAAGTTGAACGAGAAATTAGGTGAGAGACAAGTAGGTAAAGTTAAAGTTCCAAGCAAGTTATGCTCTGCAAGATGTTAATTAACATATGTGACACGCTGTTCATAACATTATTGAGCTCGCATTAACATAAAAAGAGTCACTTTAGGCCTGTTATTAACAGCTTCAAAATTTAAAAGAGCGTCAATAAAACAGTTAGCTGCTGTAGGCAAACTTAATATACATGAATATAATAATATTTTAACAGTTCTTAATAACTGGCTGTTATCAACAATAACTTGCCTCTCCTGTTAAAACGTAGTTAACATTAGGAACAACATTTTTGATGTGGCAGCTATTTAGACTATGAAGAGGCTGCTATATGTCAAAAGGTATTAAGACAAATCCAATATATATTTTATTTGGCTCTTTTTACCCACACTTTTTTAACATTAGCACAAGAATCAAATGCAATGCCTTACTCTAAAACATTTATTGTTTCGACTTTTTTACACAAGCTCAATAAATACCTTCAACTGTAGTACCTCCAACTATGCAGGCTGCCAACTTATCGCACATTCTGCAAGGTACTGCCCTTTCTCACAGCGAAACTGAAGTTTTTATAGCAGCTGATTGTAATGGTATGATAAAAAAAAGTGATTTACATAGCCAAATTGCATGGTGAGAAAGCAACTGAAATTATGCAAATTGAGCACGCCTTACAAGCCACTCCAGAACGAAGGCCACCAGCACCAGAGTATATCCCAAAATTGCAATCTGTGCACCCCAGATCAGATCTACCGATTGCATAGCATTTGGCACCCACACTTTTTCCAGAGATTTCCTGCGCCATTCCACGCGAGTGTATAGTAGAACAGTTGCAGTGTATTTTGGGCTATCACGACTTGGTGTTGTCTTCGTTAAAGGGTTGCCAGACATCTGAGTTATTGCATCGAGCTGCTTGGCCCTTGTGTTTAGACAAGCTGCTATTAAGACTACAAAAATTGATTTTATCATCACGTTAGTCATCCACAATTTGTACTGACACTCAACTTGATTGACCCAAGTGCTTTTATAGCCTTGCACTTGGTATACTAATTACGTTTAATTAATTTAACCCACACTAATTAACGGGCACCTGACTAAAGCGAACTCCAAGCTTAGAGCTGCCTAGCAGAAAGTTCTTTTGGTGCCATTGAAAACTATGTATAGAGGGAATATTCGAATATACAATATAAAATCCGATATATAATATATTATCTTATTTGAAATACTTTGCTTTCAAAAAGATTTCCCTTAATCCAAAATCCCAAACTCCCAAATCCCAAATTTAAATATCAGTATATTAGATAAATTCATTTAGAAGTTCCACAGTTGTCTTTGGGCGTTTATCGATTTATTATAAGAGTTGCCAGACTTTAAAAACAATTTTCTTGTTCAGCCAGAGCATTCAGAGTGCGGTATTTGCACTGCACTTTTCTTATTTTGTGACACTCTATTAACTTTTACAGTTTGTTATTAGGTGGTTGTACTTGTGGCTTTGGCATAACCGAAAAAGGTGCCCCACACTGGCGCTGCTTATCAAGAAATTATTTCAAAACGTTAATTGAATTGTCAATAGATGGTGAACCGTTTTGATGTCTGGCCACGTTGCCTTTGGCAACAAGCCAAATGATAGGAACAACAACAAGAACAACAGGAACAAACGATAGCTGTGGATATTAACCATATTTAGTACTTCATTCTGTATTGCCACTATAAATTCCGAGAGAGCTATATGTTAGTGTGTCGTCGTGTATTTCACTCTTATTGCATTTGTTCAGATAAGCATTTTTAAGAGTTCGACGCACGCTTCACACTGTTGCCACACAATTGAGCTATAGTTTTCAAGGTTTGAGGTGATTTGACGGATTTTTAAGGCTCGAAACAAAGACTCGGTTTAGGGTTCAGCGCGAGAACCTTGTTTTCTACAGCCTTCACCAAAGGTTTCCGACTAATTACTTATTTTATATTTGAAACAAGTTAACTTTTATAAAACTACTTTTTTAAAAAAATGGTTTGGCTCACAATATCGTCTAAGACTATTTTGTATATATATTTTTTGACCTGAACTATTTTTGAATTTACAGTTCCGATCTGGTTTAGTTCATGGTAGATACAAATTAGAGCTCAGGGCTCAAGCTGGGTTGTTTTAGGTCTTCTTTATTTCCGAACAGCCGATATAGCTATTTATTAAATTTTGCGATACCCTAGCAACATGTTTCCGCAAAATCAATGCGAAGTTCCAAATGTATTAGCCGATGTTTTTTACGGCTGTTATTCTTGTTGTTGTTAGTGCTGTTGTTTATGACGGCCTGTATATAAGCCCATTGGAGCGCAAATTTAACATTGTTTTGATTATAAGCGGAAAGTTTTTGTTATTCAACGTATGTGTCGCGTTTCCAAAACGTGCACAACGATAATACCAAAATAAAATGTATATATATATAAAACGTGCTTTTTACGATCCTCATGACGGGCATTGATAAATGTGGCACATCGAACCATTTGTTGTGCCCAATAATTACACCAGGTAAAAAACCTTGGGTGGCAAATCAGACATTTATCCTTTGAGAGAGATTTACAGGCGCCATCATGACTTATCAATTGACCCCAAACAAAAGAACAACAATAACTTTTCATAGATACAGTTACAATTGGACCGTTGCCTTTCTTTCAACCGTCGCCCTCTCTCTCTCCCTCTTATCGTTTTGTGATATGAGATATGATCCGCAGCACTGTCACAATTACCGGGCCTGTTCTGGGTGTTCGTTGGAATTTGAAATTGAAATCGACGCGAAGAAAAACAAAAAAAAAAAAAAAAAAAAAAACATTGGAAAACTTAAGACCCAGCTGATGTCCAAGTGCTTGATTTATGCGTCGGCACATTCGATTGTAGAATCAGTTTTTCGCCTTAAAAGGCTTTTGCTGTTTAAAATACTTTTCCGGCTATCAGAAGATGGTTTCCGTTTCAATATTACTAGCCACTGCTAAACATCATAACTCCCCTCTCTCCAACCAACAACCCGCATACCACGCGCGTTGTGTGCTATTTCGCATGTGCCGCTGTTGACTCTGCTAATGTCTGTGCAAATAATGCAGTCTTTTCTCTTCTTCCTTTTTTTTTTTTTTTGCTGTCAGGGAAGCCGCCAACGCCAACATCGTCTTGATTGGACACAAGAAAAGGGCATTGCGGCACCTGGTGCGGTCGCTTGTCTGTGCTTGATTCCTTGTCAGTAGTCGCCGCTGATAATGCAAGCAGCGCTGCAAACACTTTAATTGCTGCCATTATGTGGGATATCAGCTTGTTGTTCTTCTTGTTGTTGGCCTTGTCAACCCATCTTTCGATTTCCTTTCAATATGAAGTTAAACTATCAATTAGTTGGTAATATCTAAGGCAGCATATTAACTTTTGGCATCAAAATAAACTGGCATCTAAGACGAGTCTTTGATATGGAATCTTAATTCTAAATTCCTAATTCTTACATGACATCTTAGCCGAGCCTTTCATAGTGGCCTGATCTTGACTCAATTGAGAATTTGAAGCGCATTAAATTTCTACATGCGCTTCTCAATTCTCTTACAAATGACATCTGAGCCAAATGTCTCATAATATTCTCTATCTAAACGACTTACAAATTGAGAATTCTTAATTCTGATATGGTAACTAAATTCTTAGCTCTTATATAGCATCCAAGCCGAGCCTTTCGAAACATCCTTTGCTTAAAGCAGTTAAGAATTTTAAGCATATCTCATATAAGGCATATCTCAATTCTCTTTCTTATTTAGTTCATGCATTGCTTTGACATTTGTCCAGTTGAGATATTAATTTATTTTATCTCTTTACCATACCCATATCCCATCATAGTTCTCAGTTATTAATAATATATCAAATCTTTTATGGCTTAAATATTAAATAAAGGCATTGCTATCATATCGAGAAGCTTATAATTTGCCAATCATCCCGCGTTGTATATAAATAAAACAAATTCTTTACTTTATTTTACGCTCGTGTAGACAAGAGCTATTTGCTATTTGCGTGCTGTCTTATCGAGCTGATGTCTATTAATATACGAAAACAAAATGCAATCTCGAATCATAAAGATATAGATATAGATAATTTTAATAAAATGCCTTTTGTTACTATTTGGGTCAGGAATTTCATTTAAATGCAAAGGTCGTTGGGGTTTTTGAGGTATTTCGCATGCAAATGGCATGTCTGGAATGTTGTCTGCCGCGGATCATTAAGATAACACGGCCAAGTTAAGGGTTCTCGTCTGGCCCTGTAAATGGCAATGGCTTATGGTAATGGTAAATGGGTATATGGGTATATGGGTAAATGGGTAAATGCAAGTGTGTGTGCCGCCATTAACGGGTTTAGTCCACAAGGCGTTAATTAAAACAAATTGCGCATGTGTTCCCAGAAAGACATTCAAAGCCCCAAACAATTACGATTGTGGTTTTTTTTTTAGTAAATATGTTTTATTATTATTTATATGTGTATATATTTAACTATATTCTAGATACCCTGTAATTGACCAAGTTGGCTTGCCGTTTCGTACGGCTTGCTCATAATAAGAGTATAACAAATCTTGCACGAAGCGGAAGACAGCAAATTTGCATATACTTGTCATATACTTGTGACTTGTGAGACACAAAATATATCACATTCCTTGCATATTCTAAGCCAATTTCTGGAGATTTATAGCAACAAAATACAAGAGAACTTGACGATCTCAGAGACGGCTAGAGAATTCAAATTCAGTGCAAGGGTTCTCATATATATTGCACGCGATACGATGATCACACATCATTGTACTGCTCAAACTTCGATAAAAGCAAAAAAACCAAAGAAAAAAAACTCGATGAACTCAGAACCTATGAGAACTAGGAACAGAACATATTAGACAGAGAAGTGCGATTACAAATCTTTTCTCACTGTCCTTAAGTCGATAGATAAGAAAACACCATTTGAAGACCTCAACGATCTCAGGAACTATAAGAGCAAGTAACCACAATTTTGCAATGGGGCTTCTTATATACATATATTACATATAAGAAAGTTATTTATTCTTTAGAGGTTCTTGTGCGTATCGGTAATCAATAAAAATCGAATTCCAAGGATCCCAGGAACTATAACAACAAGAGACCAAAAATTTGTTCACCATTCACCAAACTTGTAAAAAATCGATTGCATATCAATAAACACATGTTTGCAAGCTTATGAACGAGTTATCCTCAAATGGCCAACATGAAAGGGTAACTTCAAGTCAAGTAAACTCCTGTAGTGTAGAGAGCTACTTTTTAAAAATAACAAATTGGCCTAACAAATGTTTTTTTGGCCTAACGCTCTGGTTTATGTAAATATTTATGAACGGTGCAAATTGATGGGCGCTGGGCAGTAGACCCCAAATAATGGGTCTGAAATCCGAATAGTATATACATATATAGACGGAATTTTAAGTTGAAGTCAGTGTAGAGCGATTACAGTGTATTTGTAGGCGATAGCGAGACGCGTACATTTAATGCCAAATGCAAAGCGCAAATGGTAATTATAATTTATACAATAATCAATTTTAGGCTAACATTAGATTTATCAATTATTGGAAATGCGGTTGGCCCTGTCACATTGGTATTTCTCTCGTGTGTGTCGCTTATCGAGAATGTGCCAAACGATTGGGTTTAGGCCAACTGATCGCAAATCTTCATTGGCCGAGGGGGGCCCTCGCATAGCCAGAGCTTGGAACTGCGTTGTGCGTTGTCTTGTAATCTTATCGTAAGGCAACGCTCGCTATTGATTAATAAAGCATAAGAAATATTAAACAAAAAAAAAAAAAAACGAGTAAAAAAGAAATACTGGCACCCAATTGTATGTATATCTAAAATGGGCAAAAGTCAGGCCCTTGCACCGGCTGCTGTCAGACTCGGCGCAGTTAAAGTCTGAATAGCTGGCGCTTGGGAAAGCAAACAGAAAGACACAATTATATTATATTATTTATTATTGTTATTGTTATTATTGTTATAATAATAATAACAATATGTGGCTATAATTGTGGCTCACTCCTTTTCCAGCTATCTCTATCTGGCACGCATTTCTTTAGACGCCGCGTTGTCGTCGCTGATGTTGATAAAGTGGGTGGCATTGAATGACAACGACGGTCCAACCGCCGCTGGACTGTTTCCTCTTACACAGCGCGAAATTCAGGGAAACATTTCAGAGACAGCGAGTGATAGAGAGACATAGCGAGAGAGGGCGCCATGGCCACAGCACACTTTGGCCACTTCGTAGTCTCTCTTTTGCGCACTTAGATAAGCGCGTTTTATTTTGTTCGGCATGCCATTAAAATCAAATGATAATAAAACTGACAGGGGGGACCACGGGCTGGGGCTGGGTGGTCTTTTGGTTCTTGTTATCGAAATGCGCTTGGCCATGTGCTTTTCAAAATTTATACACTGCCAATATATTGGAGCTACTTTCTTATATATCACAAACTTTTTCGAAAGATTTTGCAAAATTAGACAATTTTACTTATTTATGTTCTTGAAATAGTTTTAAGTTTTTTAAGCCAACATATATTATTTATTTACTTAAATATCTAATAGTAATAATAACAATTATAGCATATTTTTAATATGTATTCTTTATAGTTAAGTTCTTTTGGAATAATTTTTAGGAACTTTCATGGTTTTTCATATCTTAAAATTAAAATAGGTTTTGTGTCTGTTATTAAGTGAGTTTATATTTATTTTTATTATATTATATATATTTTTATAATGATTTCTATTTTATTTTAAGACATTTTTAAAAAGTCTTATGACTTTTATAATAAAAGAAAATAAAAAATAAATTAAGCCGAATCAATAGCACAAATATTTGAAAATAACCAAACACACCCACAGTCCACAGTTCTTGTAAAAAACAAAACAATGATATAATGATGCTATGCACCAGAAATTCCTGCACTTTCACTTCGGTTGCATGCACCATTAAGGCACACATCCACAAGGCACAGATCACACGCACAGACAATACGCAACCGACTTATGTCAGCTGCAGTTGACCCACTTAAGTTGAGCCGCAAGCAGCCGCCAAAAGCACAACAGGAAGAAGCTTTGGCTGCTTGCAGAGCACTCTCCCTTTTTTTTTTTGGGTTTTTCTGGCGGTGCATTTGTCAAAAGTCAAACTTCCGCTCAGTGTAGGAGACGGCCAGGGCGGCTCCTACGCCTCGTAAGGCTACTCCAGCTGAACCTGCTGCGTGTACGTCTGGCAAGCGCCAAGCGGCATTTCTGCTTATACCCTGCTCGAGAGTTTTTACACTTTGTCATTAAATACGACATTTCCGATCCGTTAAAGTACATATATATTCTTTATCAGTATCAACTCTTCTTTTGCCTGTTTCTATGTTTATCGTCATGAAACTTTGTTGGCATCGGCCTGATCGGTCCTCTACATCACAATTTCTCAAAAATCTGCTTTGCATTTAAGAGTTTTCGAACATTTTTTATCCATAAATAAAATCTATAAAGTCCTATGTACTGCTATATCGTATAGATCTATAGGCAAAATCAGTTAACAAATGGGGTTTTCTATGAAAAATTCATTAGTTCTCTAAAATATCTTCACAAAACTCAGTAATTGAGAACTTCTTTCTGCCTCCCATATAGCTGCAATATCGTGTCATATATTCACAAGGGTAATCATTCTTCGACGTGCAGCTCTTGCACGTCTTCGTTTTTTTGTTTTTTTGTGAACAGTTTGTTGACAAGTCAGAACCGGCTGTTTATGATGATGTTTTCTGTTGCAGCCATGCCACAAGATACATGTGTGCGTATCCAGACTTGGCATGTTTTGGGGAGCGAGGAACCGTTATAAATATCACCTTGCCGGTGGGCGATTATTTGAACTGGCAACAATGCGAGTGCATAATTACTTATTGTTTATTTCCTGTAACATGCAACGCGAATGCCGACAGCGACGGCGACGTTAACTGGTCTTAAACAAACAGAAAATAGGTCTACGGTCGGTCTTATACCCATATAAATGCCCCCCAGACACACACACACACACACACACACACACACACACTCGTACACACATTGCAAAACTCATTTTGTGTTATCTTCTAACTGGCGGCTCGTGGCCCGCTGGATCGACCTGATGTGTGGTAACATCCGCTTAAAGACCCTAAAGGCTCTCAAATTCTATTACGACGTACATATTTCTAATGTTTGAATTAGAATTATGAAAGTATAAAATAATAATAGAGCGTTGATATATGACATATTGTTTTTAATATAATAAACTAGTTGATTTCAAGGCTCCTGATTCTATGTACTCTATATAACTGCAATCCTCGAAATATCTGACCGTAACTTGTAAATATATATTTTTGTTTGCATCGTAAACAAACTTTTGATAGCACAATTTTAATGTGAATCCCGAAGAAACGCGTGACTGCCAATTATGTATTTACTACATCATTTTATTTAGTATTTACTATATCATTTATCAGTTATCATCAAAAAAGCCGTGACTTAAATTATCGAACTAAGCGCGTCACTTACTTCGAAAATATTTTAGGAATTTGCATGCCAACCACCTGCTGTTGATACCCTTGGCGGGGGCCTTACAAGTTTTTCGTTAGCTTTGTATGGGTTACATGAATAACTCTATAAACAAAATTGGGGATTTTTTACAAATCGATGATAATGTATCGCAGTCATCGACATCCCTGCCACTTATATCGAGAGAGAAACATCGTGGCCCGATAACATTAGCTTTCGTAAAATATGATAAATCTATGTATCGGCTTTTTTATATATCGTTGGATTTAATAGGCAGTCCAAAAAGCAGGCAATCTTTAGATGTTTTAAATAAGTATATCATATAAATATATACAAAAAATAATAACTAATATTTTGTATAGGCATATTCAACTCAGAATGCTATGATTAAGGTCACCGATAGAATTATCGATAGTTTAGCTTTTTTTAAATATAAATAAGCATTTAAATCGATAATTATTTAAATATATATAAAAGAATGTTTAATTTGTAAGACATTTTGATATTTAAATATCAAACATTTCGATTATTGAAATAATTATTAAAATACAAATAAATAAAAAATATTCTCTACACATCCTATCTTTAAGGTTATCGATCAAAATAATCGATAGTTAAGAATTATATACATAGTTAAGAATTATATTCATAACCAAAATATGGTTTGTATTTATGTATGTATCTATGCCACCTCCTCTATAAACTTCGTTAGTCGAGTTCTTAAGGGAAAACATCGGATTTGACTCTTAGGATGTGAAACATACAAACCGAAAAGTCATACTCTCTTTGGTTTTCATAATCATAAATAAACGCAACACTTTGTATATTGTATACTTATATATTTAACAAGTAAGAGGTTCTAGTCGGGAGCTCCCGACTAGAGGATACCCTGAACCCTCTTATTCCAACATCAAATGCATATACATATTCTATTTTAGAAGCTATATATCAAGTTTGGTGACTCTAGCTCTTATTATTTACCAAAATTGCCCAAAAAACAGGATATCGATATCGATTTTTATCGATTGCTTGCAAACGGAGTAAGTTATCGATTATCGGAAACAAACTCGATCTGCGCGGGAACTAGGAGCACCTACATCTAATTTCAAGTCTCTAGCTCTTATAGGTTCTGAGATCCTTGCGTTCATACATACGGACGGACGGACAGACGGACAGACAGACGGACAGATCGACACGGCTATTGATGCTGATCAAGAATATATATACTTTATGGGGTCGGAGATGCCTGTTACATACATTTGGCTTTCGCACAAATACAATATACCCTTATACCCATTTTTAATGGGTTCAGGGTATAAAAATCAGCAGAACGGCCAATTTTATCTTTCTTTTTGTTGTTCTGTTCATATAAAGGTATTTATGCAGCTAAAAACTTTTGGCTTTTATAAATTATAAATCAGAATCAAATAACTAATATAATATCTATTTATATAGCTACAATAATTTCACTTTCGTTAACCATGCACTTGCTCCTAACAATCTTCAACAGACAGACTTCTTCTCCTAGATCTCCGGTTAAATTCCATTGATTTTCTAGCGTATTGGAGTTTCGTCACACGGGAAATACCCCCAAAATTTGGTGTTTCTTTTGTATTGTTGTTGGCACAAACGAATTTCACGAGAACCAAATCAATAAACGCGCTTGTCAAATAATTTGTTTTATTGTGGATTAACCAAACTAACAATGTTTGTGTAGTGCGATAAAAGTAACACTCTCACACAAAAAAGTTATAACAAAAAAAAAAGAGAAGTTCAACAAAAAAGAAGAAGTAAAAAAATAAACGCAACAGAGCTTTAAGCTGCGCCACACGCCAGTCGTTGGCTTTTTACCGGGGTAGCGTTTCAACTATCTCGTTTAGTTAAATGTAATTGAAATTGTTAATTTCCTGTCGGAGGCTTGTCAGCAAGAATATCTGGCGGGTTGATGGGGAAATCCAGATATTATACCCACAGATACCGCCAAGCGCCAACTAGGAAAAAGAGCAGCAAAAATACCATCCAAGTTTGACCATTTCTATTTTAGCATACTGTGCAATCGGTTCTATTTTGGGTTGTATGGCATTAAAAACCCATTCGTTAGCCTTAACTATTCCCCTAAAAGCAAGTCCAAGTTGTCAGCTTAACTATGTCGCGTGGCACAGTGGCTAGTTTATGGAGTTCAAACTGTCCTCTCTCTATCAGCTGCGTATTGCGACTTAGGTCAGTTCGAGTCAAGCTCTGGGCATTGTTTTAAGATCTATTGGGGCTTTTGGTTGCGAAGAGCCCAAAGCCCTGACGAAGATGTATGAGCGAATGAACCCCAGGAATGTTGTATATGCTAATATATCATTCCATGCATTCCGAAACGAATTGTTTATTCACACGTGATATGCAAAAAAAAAAAAAAATGGACTGTTCTATTTTGAAATAAGCCTGACGAAGATGCACGAGCCGAACTTGTTCAAAACAAGGGATTTGGAAAATGAATTATTTAATAAATAAATCACTTAAAGGTCTTTGTTAAATGTTGTTGAACCAGTTCACTTCAATTGTCCATTGCTTGCTTGCTAATTATGATTTGCAAAATTTTCAACGAAATAATTTTTTTATTTTTAAGTGAACTTGATCAATGGAACACATAAGAACAGAAAAATCAACCTTTCGATCCAATCCAAACGGAACCAAGCTGAACTAAACTAGTTCAAAACAAAAATTACTCAAATGAATCACTCTATGTCACAACAATCCAAATCAGCTCGAATGTTGATCCCTGCAGTCAATTAAGCCGATTCATTGGCTTAGCCAATTGTCTGGGACAATGAACCGTGAACCAGTTCAATGCATAAGGTTCCGCCCTCACAGTGCGAAGTATGCCAAGCATTGCGTTAACATCTGAATCACAACTGCACGCCCAGACGCCGCTGCTGTCATTTACACGACATGTTAACTCAATTAAAATTCCATTGGCGATAAATGAAGTGGCTGCTTGTAGTAGGTACATTCCCGGTACCACACCGAAAAATGAAGAAGAAGACGAAAAAAACACCCATTTTGCGGCTTGTAAAAGCACTCGAAAGATACTATACTCACGCGCACAATTTGCAGTGCCAAAATTCTTATCAACTAGAGTCAACTAGTACCGCCCTGCACAATGCCAACGACCTTGTCATGGTTCACACAATGCAGGCGGTGCCAGAGAAGCGTTATGCAAGAAACCGAACTGGTTCGGACTTTGAACAAATATTTCTGGCTTGACGAGGCATAATGTGCTCATAATCGATCAAAGAATGTGACAAAAAAAAAAAAAAAAAAACCAAAAAACATTTCGGCGTCCTCAACTGTCAGAGGGCGGATTTGAGCCGCCTGCTAACACTTCAGAAAACTACTTCTGAGGTTGGTCGTCGCAGGCCCTCGAACTGATTGTTGCTCACTGATAAAAAAACAAATAATTCGCTTGCGGCATACGAATTGAATTATATGTTTTAGCCTTTTAAAGCGTTTTTCAATTTTTTACTTAATTTTCCATTTTTTTATATTTTCTGCGCAATTACAATTCTGCGAATTCATTTCGATAACTGATTGACAATGAATTTCATGCTTTGAACTTTGTACCATTGGAACCTGGGCTCTAATTAAAAAAAGAGAGAAAGAAGGGATATGTAAGGCATGACGAAGCTTTAATACCTTTGTACACATTTGCCGTACAAATATGTGAGAATAGGCAAGCACGTAAATGCTGAGTTTGATTAAATTATCTTGAAAGCAGTTTATTTGCGGTACAAGAACATACTCCATGACCGATCAGTCCTATAACAGCTTTATGATATAGTAGTCCGATATTTTAAGATATAATATAAGTATGTGGACAGCATGGTAAAACTTATAAATGTCGAGTTTGGTCTCGATATCTTGCAAAACCAAAAAATGTGCAATAAATCCAATTCCCATTTAGTTTGTTATATCTATAAAAGGACAAATCTTCGGAAATGCAAGAATAGTATATCATAATACGAAAGTAAATAAAACGAAATAAAAAGCAAGCTATAAACAAGAAAACATCTACCATGACATATATGTCAAAAAACTGCACTTTAGTTACAGAAAATATAAAAAAAAAAATAAATAAATCCGTAGAAAACAAAATCTGTTATGCTCTTTTCGATAAAAGACTTCAGATAAAAAAATTTACAATTTTAAATGTTTTTAATCAGAAATATATAATTTTAGACAATCAAGATGCGCCTATTGAAGTGCTGTTGCTGCATTTCATTGCAATTCGGGACGATGATCATCGGCTGCATATTCGGGATTAAGGATTTTTCGCTGGGATGTATTGCCGTCTATTATGTGACTCGCAAAGAGTTACCAATGTGGTTGATCAAATTCTTTGACAAGATGGACGCTCGTTACAGTGTTTTGTGTTTCGCATTTGTCTTTTACCTTATGTCTTTTAGCGATCTATTGTTGATCTCTGGAGCAATGGCGGTAAGTTGACAGTTCGTCGATAAAAGCATTTTCAACTCTATGGGTTACTATAGAAAAACCCGGCGTACATGGGACCTTGGCTTATAGTGCATTTCATAGTGCTCATTTGCACTATAGCTACAGCTCTGTTGAATGCACTTGCAGTTATAAGAATCAGTAAGCAAAGTAAAAGCCCAGTGTTGCAAAACTATCGAAGGCGCTCGCGACTTTACAGCATTGGCAAACTATGCAATTGTCGCAATTACAATCGATATGGAAAAGTCTTTGAAATTATATATCATATTTATATCAATAATCGTGATAATTTATCGACCAATTTCATTGAGCGAATCAAATGACTTAAGATATAACGAATATAGGAGTTATCAAAGAAGCGAACAGTTTTGCAACACTAATAAGCTCTATTATTATGGATATACTCTATATCCATTATCGATAGCTTTGCAGCACTGCAATTTTCAGTTCACAATTCACAATTTCTTTTTGCCATTTCGTAGTTTTAATCGTGTATGCCATGTTGGTTGTGAACTCCTACTATGAAGAGCTGACAGCTTGATTGCATCAAATTCTGAAGTTTACGTGTACAAATTGACAGTCAACGTATTATTTACAAGAAAATGCTCTACATATACAGCGCTGAGGATCACCAAAACGGGAGAATATCAGTACTTATACAAAGGCGGCATAGAGAAAGAGATTTCCAAATGACAGAAACGCGGAGTTTCAGAAGCGCCCTTATAAGAAGGATTAAGCGCTTTTTTATACATTTTTTTAAATTATAAATGCCGTCAAAAGCTACGCTTAAATCTCATTAAAAATCCATTAAACTCGATAATAAAGAACAGCGACAAACAGCGCAAGAAGCGAGAAACAACACAAATAAACACAATTTCGTTAATAAGCTTTACACCAAAGTGCTCCGCCTGAGAAATGGAGCACTTGGCGACAGTTCGGGGGCAGAAAGAGAGACAGCCAAAAAAAATATATATATATATGTATAACTCAGGCAACAGTCGAGTGCCGGCCACTTAAAAGTCGCCTCATTTTGGGGCCTGGTGAGTGCATTTCGATGTTGCATATGCAAATAAATCATTCCATTACGATTCGAGGCGAGCCGAAACGAGCCACGAATCGCCTTGCCGCATGAGGAATGCAACATATGCAACTCAACTTTGAACTAAACTTTTGCGCTGGCCGCCACTTTTTATTTGTTTAATTTTTTTTTTTTTTTTTTGAATAACTTTGAATGTTTGTGAATGTCGCTTATGTGCACATCACATAAATTTTGATTAGCTGATTATCTTGAGACTAATTGATGAATGGGTGTGAATAAGTGAGTGCAGGCAATAATGATAAATTACGTAAATGAGTGTTCAAATATGACAATTAAATAGTGTATTTAATGGATTTGTATGTTAGTGGAGTAGTTAAATATGCTTGCAATAGCAAACAAATTAATATATGGGTATGAGTATTATAGATACATAAAATATATTTCATTAATATATAATGAATGTTTTGAATATAATAGTTAAAGAGGCTAAAAGTAGCATGCAAATTAACTCTTGTTATGAATGAAAGATAATATTTATAATGTTTAGTGAATATGTGGAATAAATAAAAAAATGAATAGTGAATAAAATGTCAATGGGACAACTGTATATCTATGAAGCATTCAAATGAATCTCGTTGTGAATGTTATAAGAATATAAGATGTATTTTATGAATATTTTGAATATATAACAATTAAATAGTGAATAAACAAGTAAATCTCTAGTAGTTAATTTTATAAAGGCCTAAGATGCATTTTATGGACTTATAGAAAATATTTTGAATATATAATCATTAATTAAAGTGAATTATTTAAATAGTCAAATAGCAAACAAATTAATTTCTAGTTGTAAATGTTGAAAGGACATAATATATGTTCTATGAATATATAATGAATGCATTTATAAGTATTCAAAAAATTAGCTATGCCCTAGAAAAGTCTCTTCTGTACCCATTTAAATGATTACAGAGTTTAGAAAGCGGTTTTTTGAATAATTAAAAATTTCTATATTCTTTTCCCTCCATTCTATTTTGAAAAATCCTTTATTCATTTAATCGAACCTTAAATTATGAGTATTTCAATATTTTTAACTGTATATAAATAAATAATATAAATATTATTATAGTATTCAAATTTATATCAATAGCAGTTATGCCCAGTAATAAATTGAGTATTCATATAAGGACTGCAAACGCATTTACTATTCGTACAATTACATCGATTCATATATTTGCATTTTGCTCTGGTTTTTACTCTCCATTGTATTATTTACCTTTTATTCATAATGCTTCGCCAAGCTCTGACTAACTAACTGAAGCATATACTGCTCATTCAAACAAAACGATTGTGAATGTTTTTCGAGTCTGTACGAACACAAGTGTAAATGTGTGTGTTTGTGTGAAGAAGCAAAGCTTAAACGGCTTGTACCCTAGCTGGCCATAAAACGTATTTACCAGATACAGATATAGATACTCTACTACTCACGCCCATATTCATACGGCTGCATTCATGCCGACACTCACACACTTTTGCTGCAACTACTGCTCAATTGCAATTGCCTATCGTCGTCGGGTGAATGACACGCTGAGTGTTCATGAGCGCTGCGGAAAACAGGTGCGTGGTGGGACGTCAGCGGTGGCAGCGGCGGCGACGGCGCGAACGAGGACGTACTGTAACTCAAATAAGCCACACACTGTGTCAAACATTTATCAGTCGGTGCATCGATAAGGCGGCTACAAAGTTGCCTCATGCAACCGTTGGGTGGGGCGCGATCGCAACGTGCATGGCGCGAGGGGGGGGGGGGGGGGGGGCAGGTTAGGCGAGGATCGTGCATGGGAGAGACACCAAAAAGCCGAGCCGCAATGAAGTTATCAAGCGTTCGACGTTGTGCTTCAATCTTTAATACAAAACGTTTCAGTTTCACAACTTTGTTTAAAGCACCGCATAAAATTCACTTTCCATTTATGAGCAGCAGCGACGTCGCCTGCCGCGCATTTTATATGCGTTCTGCTAAATGCCATCTCAGAGAGGCATCTCAGAATGAGGCAGAGAGAGAGAGAGAGAGGGAGAGCGAGTAGGACATGAGATTCCTGAGTTACGCTTTGCGTATGCGATCCCTGCTCGGACGCCAGCGCCGCGATCCCTCCTCGGACGCTTACCGTGGCATCGGTACCACTTCTGGGCAGACCGAAAATTTATGGTGCGCCATTAAGAAATGTCTATAAAAATGTGCGCTTAATTAAAATACTACGTAACATGCGTTTAAATGTTGTTTTTGTTGTAATGGTTGTTGTTGTTCTGGTTGTTGTTATCGCGGGCGGTCGTCGGTCAGTGAGCTTTTCAATTTGGCTCGAATGCCGGCTACGTCGGCGTCCCAGCTGCACGCAAATTACACTGCATATAACCACCCCCCCCCCCCCCCCCCCCCCCCCTCCTCACGACCCCTACACACCGCTCTCCACCTATACTTATGGCCTAGGCAATAGTCCATGCTGGCCAGGCATCGCCCATCGGCATCCTTTTTCAGACTTTAACTTAATGAGATTTTCCCAAAAGCAAAAATCATAATTTTCACGCGCAACGAAGCGCACCAAATTGCCAACCAGGGGCGTGCCTCATGCCACAGTTCGGTCAAAAGGTGTTGTTTTTTGTATTTTTCATCAGTTGCCGCAAGTCACACCCATCGATCGGCCAGTGAGCGGAACTTACACCTAAGTAGTTGCAAGTGGCAAGTTGCAGTTGCAAATTTAAAGGCAATTTTAGCGTGTTGTCGTTATTGTTAACAATATTTTGAGCTCAAGGCTTCGACTTGATGTAACCGCAACGGTTCCCAATGAAAATTAACATCAAAACTCTTAAATTACAGTTTTTATGAAAAAAAAATAATTCTATCAAAACTCACTTCGTCAGGACAAAGATCATAATTCAATTATCTTACAAAAAAGCTTCGGCATTAAAGCTTTGCTAAGATCAAAGCTTATTATTCATTTTTGGTTAACTTGTTAAAGCTTCCAAAATTGTTGGTCTGCTTAGACTAATAAACTTATCTGTTTTCTGAAAAAAAAAGTCAACCCGAATAAAGCATTAGTAGATTTCCTTAAAAAAAAGCTCTAGAATAAATCTCCAATAATTTACAAAATTATAGAGTACAACTGCAAAAGCTTTTTCTGGTTAGAATATATTAAATTTGTTCTTTAGCCGTTTATAAAGTACAAGAAATTTGTATGCCCTGAAACCATTGAGAAAAGGTTTCAAGTGTCTTTCATTTCGGCGCGAGCTACATTTGCTGTTGGTAGAAAAGGGTTTTTTTCACCCTCAACAAGAGCTGTAGTTCAGTATTTTTATATAATAATTAATAATAATAATTAATTTATATAAATTGATAATATATAAGCTCTATATACAAAAAGCTATCTTAACTAATTTCCGACACATCGGCTGCTTATGTTATTTGCTAATGACTGACATCAATCATCAATCGTAAATGATGGAAGCTATCACGAAACGTTCGTCGGCTACTTAAACAACCTCCACAATGTCGTTGACGGCAACGAAATGAATTTCTTTGAGGCTTTCGACCAAGTGACAAGAAAATCGCTCACTCTCACTTTTCACATCAAAAAACAAAACTGGCTAAATGACAGCTTTGAATCAATGCTTTAAGAAATAAATTAGAAATAATTTATGGGTATTTGAACTTCTAAATCGCATTTAATAGGAATTCACCTGATAACCGGCACGAACGTGACGTCGTCATGACTTGGCCCAAAAAAAAAAAATGTTTTGTCAGCTGCACAAATATTTTTTGATAATCGCAAAGAAAATAATCAATATAATAATTTATATTTGGCTATAAATTAGCTACAAATATGTGATACGAAAAGTTTGTTCCAACAATAATTAAATTGAAAAATTAACAAAATTATGGTTAAAACAACTGTGAATGTTCTTTGTAAATTAGTCTAAAATACGACACGGAACATTTTGATTTGCTGCAAATTTGTTATCTAAATTTATTCGTAATGTTTGTTTTGACTTGTTTTATTTGAGCAATAACATTTGTCCATGCTACTTTGAATGAGTTCCAACATCTTAAAATATATATGTATTGAGATATATTCTATTTTTGATTCTATATTCTATGTAAGATAGATTCGATATTTATTAAGTTTATATCTAATTCAAAGATATATATTAGCACAGATTCTATGTTGGTTCTTTTTATGTCACATTAAAAGATATATATTAAGTCAGATTCTATTTCTGTTAAGCTTATGTCAAATTAAAAATATATATAAAGGCAGATTCTAAAGCTTATGTCAAATTAAAAGACAGATCTAAAGCTTAAATTAAGCAAATAGATATTTATTATTATAGATTCTATGTTGGTTAAGTTCATGTTAAGTTAAAAGATATATATAACGATGGATTCTAAAGCCTATGTCATATTTAAAGATATATGTTCAGATTGATTCTGTGTTAAGTTTATTAATAAATGCTTAGAGTTGTTCCTTCCACTTATTACATTGATTACCTCTTTTATTTTTAATTTTCTCTTAAAATCTTTTCTTAACTTTTTGTCAAATCGAATCGAATAATTAGCTTAACGTTTAAAATGACCAAATTAGAAACATCAATTTAACTTAATATGTAGCATACTTTAGGGGCATAAAACGCGGCTTCTGGTAAACGAAGATTTTTGTGAAGAGCAGCAAACGTTGTTATAGAAAAGTCCGCTTTAGTTTAACTAGAGTATGCCCAAAACTATCAATCAAATGCCACAATTTTAGCAATTCGTCAAGACCAACAGCTAAATATTATTTAACAAGGCAGGCAAATCAATTCAATTGGCCCCTCGTCAGCCCTGACGAGCCGCTGACTAGGCGCCACATCGGTCAAACTCAAGTGCTTTTGCTTTTTATAGTGCATGTAATGGTTATTTTGCGGATCAATATAGTTGATCAATTTGAGCAGCACATTTGCTCGAGGCCTGCCCGGCGAGCATTTCAAAAAAATATTAATAATACGCCATGTTGTGCGCGCTTATGCAATGGGCCGGCAACAACTGCTGCCCATCGAATTGTAAATAATGTGCAGTAATAAACATACACAAATCTGATACTTTTCAGCGCTTGTTAAAATATTACATTTTCGCCACATTAGGCGGAGAGGTGGGGAGTGTGGGGGGCCATATGACCGAGCTGTAGATACATATGTATCTGTAGCTCAGCCTGTGTGCATCTGCATATCGATTTCAATACGTCGTCGTCCTGCTGAAGACCCTTTGCCGCATAAGCCAACATAATTCGCTTCCGTTTTTATTTTACAATTTTTTCTTTTTTTTTTTTTTTTGGAACAAAACTCCAAAGGAAGGGTTGCCAGCTTTTTCGACAGCTTCCTTTGCTGCGGTCTTACTCGTGTCCTGCTGCCCGTCTTTTTTTTTATTATTTTTTGTTGTATGCCACAAGTCGCAGTTTGTGCGTCTTTCCGCTTCCGTTTACATGCGAATGGAGACGGCGACTAAGTAGAAGACGGAGACATGTGCGGCCCCCGACCGACTCCATAAATCCGGAGCGAGCTGTTTGTCTTGGATCGTGTCGCCTCGCCTATGGCGCGTCCATGTCGTCGCCACCAGCAGCACATTCTAGATACACATACATATATGCATACAAATATATTTATTTTCTTTTCAGTTGCTTTTTTTTGTTGATTTTATTGCATTTCTTGGCAGTTCAATGAACGCATTTGCCGGCGCCATTTGCACGCGGGCGGCGTTTGCAACCCAAACTCCTTTTTATGATGTATTTTTCTGCTTTCTTAAATTTCAAATATTTGAAGCTACGTGCAGCACACAGAATACACACACATGCTCACTAACACACTGACACTCACTAGCACACCCATAATTCAAAGGCACGCAAACATTTTGGCGCACATTTCCGCTGGAAAATGGCAAATGGAAATGCCAAAAGGCCAAAAAAATAAGTAGAAAGAGAAGCTCTGGAGTGAGAAACATGCCATTTGACAACATGCAACTTGAGGGGGTCGGCCGAGAGGGTAGCGCAGCAATAAATGAACATACACATTATACAGGTAAAGGCAGGGTCGCGTTATAGCTGAGGGCATAACGAGTAGCCACAGCGAAATTTGTGTAAAAAAGTACAGTGGAACAGTTTAGCTATAAAACAGGTCAAATTTGAACTAAATGAAGCTTATATTTAAGATAGGTATCCATAGACAATACAGTTCTTAATTTTGTATGACAGATGCCTAAAGCTTCTTTTCTAGATAAATTTACTTACTTTTTGTCTATTTTTGGGATTGGTAATAAGATTGTAATAAGATTGTAATGTATAACAGCAAAACCAAAAGCGAACACGATTCTTTCTAAATAGCAATATACGATAAGAAAATCAGAAAATTCTTTAACACGCCCACAACTTAGCTTATATAGCAGTATAACAGTTAATTGTTGTCTATTTTTGTTTATGGCAAACAAATTTCTCAAAAGAAAAGTTCTTTTACAATTAATATTATTCTAAACAATATAGGAGTTTGTTTATCCACTCCATTAACGAGTTTCGCAAGAATCTCTGTAGTTTAAAAAAATTATAAGAAAAGTTGTTATATTGTAAACTGGTAAAACTGTTTTTGTTGCATATGCCTAAGTTTGTATAACAGTTTATTTATGTGTCCTAAGCATAAAAAAAGTTTTTTTTTTAGTATTCCAAGCATCAGAAACCGTGATCGAAGTGTAATATAACTGTTGCGATCCGCAATTGCGATTTCACCTTTTAACATCATATTTTAATAATATAGTTTGCCTCGTTTTTAGCCTATTCATTCCACTGTGCATATCGAGCTGCCAGTGCGCCGCCCACTTCAATTTCTGACCATTATGTAATTACTAAAACAACCAAATCAAAGCCCTTTCGCATGTTTTAAGCTTCCGTTCTATTGATTACTTTGTACGTCAAACTGTTTGCTACATTTGCATATTGCATGGCTCCACAAAATGTTGATTAACAAATGGATGCAGCCGAGCTCACACACACAAACTCACATATGCCCGCACACACACACACCCAGTCCAGTGTAATTAACAAAATCGACAAGCGTTTAGATTTGCTTTAATCACTTTTATTACTTGTTAAACATGAATCGCCCGGCGGCCACGCGCCGAAATGCACACAAAAGATACATAGATACAGATACTTTGTGTAGATACAGATACAATACGTTTTGAGGCGCGGCCGCCGGCTTATTTTGTTGACTTTGCGGTTTTTCGTTGCCGCGGCCAGAGACAAATATTGTGCTACCAAAATTCGTCAGCTTCGCTGCGGTTTGTTGAACAAAAAGTAAAAAAAAAAGGTGAACACGTGCCCAGGAAACCGCAGGATCCTGTACAGAACGTCTCATATTTGTGTCTTGCCGGGCCAACGTAACGCCCATAAATCAGGGCTCCTCAAGTGATGTGCGGGGGCCAAGCAGTTGGGCATTGGAAATCAATTAATGCTCATTAGCCGCGACCGCGCCTGAAATAGACCGAAACTCAAGTGGGCCCCGTATAAGAACCGGCCCCTAATTCTTTTCAGCCAAACGAACGATAAGTGAGCTGTCCACCCGGGACGGTAATATACGATGCGTTGCCAAAGTTCAATGCAAGAAACGGATGCCACATCAAACGTGGCCGATAGCAGCCGGCCAAATTGTCAAGTGCAAATGGCCAAATAGTATTTTCTACTCCCATTTTCTTTCATTCACACAGTTTTTCAATAAATATTAAAAAAAAAGAAATATATAAAATATTATTTCAGATTTATTTACGATTTGTTTTGATTTGCGCGCCAGCGCGCAATCTTTATGAACTCAATTAGGCCGCAACACTGGCCATAAATCTGTGCTATACGTGTATATATAAATTGTGCCGACCAGACCTGCATTATATTATACCGTTATAAATCAGCATTTGGCCATTTGACGCTGTTCACTGATAAGGATGAGCATTTGCCCAAGGTAGAATTTGGCTCCTTAGAAAGCCAAACTTTGCATAGCATAGATATCAGATAGGCTGCTCTGCGGCATGCCGAAGATTGAATACCCTTGCAGACACATGGCTTAGACAAACTTTACTTTCATAGCATTTAGTATTATAAATCTATAGTTCTTATAAGTCATGGATGTAAATATGAATCAATAATATGTTCGCCTTTTGGTGAAAATTAGGATAATTTCTGAAAAGATTATAGCTTATAGATTTAGCTCTAAAAATAGAGCTAGACTATTTATGTATTTATGATCAAATTTCCTGCAGTATTAATAATCGTAATATAATATTAAGCTTCAAGCTCCCGCCATAAACATGTACAATGCATAAATCTATTTTTATCAGATCGAATATGACTAAAACTTTTCAATAATCAAAGAATTAAATTAATTTCATTTTTCCCTCCACAAAAAAAAAACACACTTGCATTAACACTTCAAAGTTCAGCGAGGAGCTCAGCAACTTGATCTACTGTCAAGGCTCACATTAAATTTTGACAAGAAGTTTAATTTGACAACATTTGCAAAGTAATAAACTTTATTGAAAGTAAAGTTCAAAGCTATGTTTACTTAAGTAAAAAACAAAAATTCTTAAGGTTTACACTTCATACTAAAAAAAAAGTTAAATTTGATAATAGACTGATTAGTTTAAAATAACAAGACTAAGTTTTTTTTGCCATTAGAAAAAACAACAGCTCGAAAAGTTAACAAGAATTCATTAACCAAAGAGCTCAAGAATGTTGTTAATATAAATTTCAATGAAAGTACAACGTTTTTGTTGTTTTTTTTTAACAGTATTTGCTGCCATTTAGGCACGTAGCCGAACAAGGTGGCAACGCTAAATGCACTCGTTGCCAGTTTTTTGACATTCTGCTAAACTGTTGACAAGCAAAAATCAAATTGAAGCAAATTAATCGAAGCCCAAATTAAGTTTGACAACTTGTTTATATTAGAGTCAAGATTAACAGCGGTATAAAAGTTAAAAAGAATGGGAAGTATAGAGAGATGGAATTGACAAAGCTGTCAACATGTCAGTAGATCAACAGCAAATTATTATATATGAATTTTTTATTCACTGATAAAAATGAGGGCATATGTTCAAACCTATTCATTAATAAATATTATATAGATTAGGCAAATTCCTAATACTAAGATGTTTAAATGATATCAAATTAAGTTTGTCAAACATGAAATTACCCTCGCACTGGTAATCTGATAAAGCTAGAGATTTTTATACCCTGAACCCATTAAAAATGGGTATAAGGGTATATTGTATTTGTGCGAAAGCCAAATGTATGTAACAGGCAGAAGGAAGCTTCTCCGACCCCATATATACATTCTTGATCACCATAAATAGCCGAGTCGATCTAGCCATGTCCGTCTGTCTGTCTGTCAGTCCGTCCGTTCGCCCGCCCGTCCGTCCGTCCGTCCGTCGGTCCGTCCGTATGTATGAACGCAAGGATCTCAGAACCTATAAGAGCTAGAGACTTGAAATTTTAGATGTAGGTGCTCCTAGCTCCCGCGCAGATCGAGTTTGTTTCCGATAATCGATAACTTACTCCGTTTCCAAACGATAAAATTCGGTATCGATATCCTGTTTTTTGGGCAATTTCGGTAAATAATAAGAGCTAGAGTCACCAAACTTGACATATAGCTTCTAAAATAGAATATATATATGCATTTGATGTTGGAAGAAGTGGGTTCAGGGTATCCCTTAGTCGGGGAGCTCCCGACTAGAACCTCTCACTTGTTCTTCTTAAGCATTAGCAAATTAGTTGTTTGCTATAAAGTATAGGCTAAACTTTCTTTTAACAAACGAATAGGACTCATTCTCATTCAGTTGGCCTGAGCTAGTTTTATGAAAACAACTGTGTTTGTGGGCATGTCCACTTGTCAGTCACAATAGCAACAGGCTATTGCTAGCGCACGAAATCAGAGCCTGCCCACTTATCAATTTCACAATGAAGACAATCGTGGGCTTAGGTTTTAGTTTTTTTTGTCAACACTTTCAGTGTAATCATCTGACCAGGGGGTCCAAAATCCAATAAATGCGTCACCAGCTGTGTCTAAATAATGCAGTTGGTAATCAGTCATTTATATTGATTGGCGCCACGGGTTGCCACGATTTCAGTTCCGGAGATTAGCGCAACAAAATTCCAGAGCCAATCGCAGTCAGCAGTTGCGCACAAAGTTCAAGTGGCCAAAAGGCGGTGCTGCCAACTCGCTGCCAACTGAGTTCAAGCTGTCAGCGATAGCAACAAACACAAAAACAAACTACTTGCGTGACGAATACTAAATACGCTTTTTTTTGAAAGCGGTTGTTTCTAAAGGGAACATGATATACTAGTTCGATGCAATATGCCTGTGCTTGGGATGAGAATAGTTAGGCTCGTAATTGCTAAATTTGTTTATTATAGAAAAGGTTCTTAAATATAAACTCAGCTTTTAACGAATTGTTTATATAGAACTTTACAAAATAGTTGTCTGTTTTTGCTAAGATTTTTCTCATATACAAGTAACATAATAAAACTTAGAAATGCCAAATTTGGCCAAGATAACCTGAAAAGCATAAATATATTTTATACAAAATCCCAATTTTGCAACGATTATTGCCATGGCAGCTGCATGATATAGAAGTTCGATCCAAGTTGCAAGCGAAAAGACTGAGAGACTTACAGACGGGCAGCTGGATATGACTATATCGACTGGACTTTTGCTACTGATTAGGAACATAAATACTTCCTTCAATGCTTAACACATTTCATGGCAAAACTATAATACCCCAAGGTAGGGTATTATAAGCGAAAATCACAAATTAAATTGTTAAGTTTATTAAACGGCGTCGCTAGCGCCAAGTCAAGAGGCCAATTGCCAAAAAGGCAGCAACAACAACAATTTCATGGGTTTGGCCACAAAACGGCAGCCGCAGTTGTTGTTGTTGTTGTTGTCAGCTGAACGAGGTGCGCGACGTAGTCAATTAGCCAGACAATAAGCTGCGCTTTTTAATGCCGCTTTATCTATATTTTGTTTTGTTTTTCTTCTGTTTTAAGTTTTCGTTTTTGGCTCCGCAATTAAACGAAGCTGTGCGAACGACAAGTGAAACCGACCACCCACGCGGCCAATTAATTTGATAAGTGGTTGTGCCGGCTGCAGAAATGCTTTTGCAGCTTTTCTAGGCCAGCAAATTAATCAAATTTTTATAACATTTACAGTTAGGCATAAAATAGCAAATAGCAATGTTAAATTGTGGACACTGGCTCACCTTTTTCTCTTGTCACACTTTTTGCTTGAGCTGCATGCTAGCCTTGTTTTAGTTAACACATTTAACACACACATTTTTATAAAACATACATTAAACACGCACATTTTTTAAATTTAACCACACACTTTGCAAAGATCACTGGAATAGCATCAGCAGAAGAAAAAAACGTGAGCTTGGCTGCGCCTGCTGCTTCACAGAGTTGCTTGCGAGCCTTGGAAGGAGGTGTGCTTGCATAAGCCGCAGCGTAAGGCAGCTTTCCAGGCTCGTTTATCGAAAGGCATGGAAAGCTGTGCTTGCAATTACCGAAAGCAGCGCAGCGTTGCCAATTGCATAGCTGTCGCGCATTGCCAACTACCGTGCAGCGCAGTTGAATATTGTATGCAAATGAAGTTTGCGTTTGTTAAAAATTAAATGCAATCGAAACATAAATAAACTAAGTTATTTTTGAAATGCATGTGCAGAAATGCAGACTTTTTGAAGCCCTTGTAACAGCACTTGTCTGCGCGGGCGACCAGTCAGGGAGCTCTTGGGCTTAGTATTCCTGGAATAGCAAAAACTGGCGACCCTTCAGTTAAGTTCGCTTATATGACTGCTTACACTCGAAAAAGTTTGCCCAGTCATTCTAAGTATTCTGGGGTATGCGAGCGAATGCCGCAGAAGTCGCACACTGGCTTATTAGCACTCATAAATGAAAATTGCAAAAAAATACAAAAAACAAGTAAATGAATCTAAAACTAAACATTATTTGCTTCTAGCTCTTAACTATAACTTGACACAGTCTGAGCTTTATTCGATAAGAATTTCGAATTTGTAGTGCAGAAAAAAAAAATTTAAAAAATATAAAAGGGCCAAGACTAGACAAACAAGCATTTCAAGTAGTTGAACTTTAGACTAAGGCAATTTTTAGACAATAACAGCGATAAGATTTATTTCAAATATTTCTGTGCTTCTTTCCCAGTCACGAGCTCTATTACTCAAAACTCTCCCGGCCGAGTCTCAAGCACCTACATATATATTTTTTTCGCGATTTGAGGGCGTGTTTGAACTGGCCACAGAGAATGCACATGATTAATATTGTTTTGGAAGCTTGTAGAATTACGTGGTTGGCACACACATGGCTTGAAGGGATCCATTTTTATACCCTGAACCCATTAAAAATGGGTATAAGGGTATATTGTATTTGTGCAAAATCAAAATGTATGTAACAGGCAGAAGGAAGCACCTTCGACCCCATAAAGTATATATATTCTTGATCAGCATCAATAGCCGAGTCTATCTAGCCATGTCCGTCTGTCTGTCCGTCCGTCCGTCCGTCCGTCCGTATGTATGAACGCAAGGATCTCAGAACCTATAAGAGCTAGAGACTTGAAATCTGGATTTAGATGCTCCTAGTTTCCGCTTAGATCGAGTTTGTTTCCGATAATCGATAACTTACTCCGTTTCCAAGCAATCGATAAAAATCGATATCGATATCCTGTTTTTTGGGCAATTTAGGTAAATGAGAGCTAGAGTCACCAAAGTTGACATATAGCTTCTAAAATATGCATTTGATGTTGGAAGAAGAGGGTTCAGGGTTTCCCCTAGTCGGGAGCTCCCGACTAGAACCTCTTATTTGTTTTTTATTATTTCTTCTGTATTTCGCCAATAGAGCAAACACTTGACTGTCACTTGGCAACTTGGTGGAAATGCAAGAATTTAAATTGCTCAACATACTTTGAGTTATATTGCAACAATCTAATCGCTTCACCTGTCGTAACGTAAATTCTTGTGACGTCACGGCGATAAGGGAACAAGCACGGAGGCAGCGCTAGGCCGTGACTTTCGCAATTTGGGCCAAGTAATTACTCACCTGGCAACAGTTTTAATGTGAGTTGCAAATAAATAGTTAACGATATTATCTACCGAAACGCCTATGGGTAGACTATAATCGCGGGCAATCAAGAGTCAGCTCTTGGAATTGACCAAAGGAATGCCTCCCATTGGACATTGATATGGCGAGGCGCACGAAATCATTATAGAAATTGGGAAATTAATTATATTTTCTATCTAGATGTTGTATTACTCATGCGTATCGCCTAGGCGCCAGCTCGCTTAATAGTATGACTTGCAACAATGCGATTCAAATGCGTGGGCGGACTCTAATTGCGAGCAATTACTAATGAGCGCTTGATTGAGCGATTAATTTGCTTATCGATAGTTGCAGCACTTGCGATAATTCGATTACGTGGGGAAGCAACATTACTTGATAAGTACAGTTACATCTCTCTGCGGTCACGTTCCACTATGGCAAAGGAGTTCCTGATTAGAATCGGTGTTTATTGTCCGATCATTATGAAACTTTTAAAGCACATATCTTTTTTACAATGGGGAGATGTATCCCCATAATTTTCAAGTTATCTAACCATATTTTGAATATATCAGCAGATATCTAAAAAAAATGAGTACTTGTGCCATTTATTCCTTTTCGTATTTCTAGTAGCTCGGCCTAATCCCATGTATTTTTAGTTAAGTGTAACTCAATTGAAAAGCAAAGCCTGTGTCGCATTTAATACGCTTACAAGAGACGCCTCGCTTAATTGCAGCAGCCGCAATGGGTAATCCAATACCGAGTGTGTGCCAGAGTGCGTCACCAATCGGCCAAGCGGGTATGGGCAGGGAATCAACGAACCACTAAACCAAGTAGCTGTCGTCACAGTGGCGTTTGTCAGTGTCGCCAGGCGTCAAGCATCAGACGCGCTGACAATAGCCCATTATCGAGGATTACAAGGACAGCGGATGAAGGAGGCGCTGCCGTTGGAGAGGAAGGCAGCGGCTGGCAGCACAAATCGCCATTGTGCGCTGAACAATGAAAATGGACGCATGTCCATGTCGATGAATTTGCAAATCGATTGACAGTTGCCAGTTGCCAGTCGCCAGGACCCATCGAGCCGTCGAGCTGCCCCGCCTGGGCTTCCTGTCTTCCGCCTCTGAACCACACTGTCAATCAGTGTTCAATCAAATGCTTGCAGTTCATTTCTTTTTGGCAACTTCCGAGCGTTGCCACCCACATCAGAGAGAACACAAGAACACATTAACCAGACAAACGGAAGTCCTTGCATGCGGGTCCTTCTGCTTATTAGTGCGTCCCTTTTGTTGTGACCCTAATCGCTTTAAACTGTGCCACACACACACACGCACACAGAGAGACACTTTTAGGGGTTGCTCCCGTTTTTATTGCGTGGGCGTTAACCAGTTTTATGGACACCCAGAACTATTGCAATTTTCATTATTGAGTCCATTAATGAGCTGCGCGTGTCCAGCACGTAAATCCGACAGTTTATTGTGTTTCCATTTCCTATGTCCCACAAAAGTCTGTTAATGGGTTTTATTTAATGCTGCACAAAACTAAAACTATTTACGGACATGAAATTGAAATTTTTTAAGACATAGCCTGCCATTGTCTTATGTTTTTACCTATTTACCGATATTTTTGTACTTAACTTATAATACATATATATTGAGCCTTAACATATCGCACCTTCTTCAAAAACTATAAGATATTTTGATTTAGGGTTTATACATTTGCGAGCTATAAGTATTTTAAGCATTTGTGCGCAACATTAAAAAAGTTTTCTAATTTTTAATAACATTTTTAAGTTTTACGAGCCTTGGAAAAAAAATGTGCTTCCTTGGAGAATGAAGTAAATAAGTTTTAAGCGCCAGATAAATTTCAAAAGTCACATTTAAGTGGCTTAAATATATAATATTTATTTCAAGAAAATAAAACTTAAAGATATTTCTCTTTTATTCGAACTGTAATCATGTAGTTTTTGATCGAGATTTTCTTGAATATTCCAGCTAAAGGTGTCCCACTCTTATCACACTGTATCATCTCGAATATCCCTGAATCTTAAGGCTTAAGGCAGCTGCTTAAACAGCGTTGCCTTTTCTCGACCTATCCGAAAATCCTGAGAGCATTTAAACCATATATGGCACTGCGAGAGTAACGTAATGACTTGCAGTACACTATTCAAATATAATATAAATATTGCCCATATATTTGAAATTCCGTTAAGCAATTTTGATTTAATTTCACTTTTATCTCCTCACATTACACTAACATTTTATCTAACAGCCGGTCGAAAATTCAATCGAGCCCCAACAACAGCAGCAACAACAGCTGCGGCAACTGCTTTTAACAGCTCATACAACAGGTTCGATGTGCTGACTCTGTTAGCCTCAGCACATCTTGCAGGCCGAGCGGCTGTTAACAGCATTTCTCGCATGCTACTAGAAAATGTTAAGAGCAGCAACAAAATGCAGGCGACACTCAAATATCGAAAAACGTTGGGATATGCAGTTAAACATACTACACTATAAATATATATTTTTATATATAATATATGAGAATCATGTTAATATTATAAACTGGGCTTACGTACTTATGTACATATATCTAATGACTTTATTATAAATTTATCTAATGAAAACTTGATATTAAATTTATTTTATGTCTACGAAAGTGTAGGCATTATAGCATAGTTGGGTATTATTTGTTTAACTATAGTCTATAAATTATTTGAACGAGTTTATAACCAAATTTAGAAAACCCAATCAAAATAGATCAAAATAAATGTCAAAAAAAAACTAACAAAACAAAACAAATTTATGATAAAATATATATGTATAAAAAAAAATAATAACAAACAACCAAAAAAGAACAACTAAAAAAAAAGAGCTTACATAAAAAATCCGCAGATTTTGCTCAAGATCGAGCGACTATAGCAGAGAGCTGGCATTGGCTGAGCCGCCCGGTTCGACATGCAACATGTCTGTATGCAGCTCGTTTGCCGCCAGCTGCCGCTGTCGCTGCTGCCACCTCTGCCGCGGTCGCTGTCGCAGCCACTGTCACTGCCGCCAGCTATGTTGGCCGTATCCGTATCCAACAACAACAACAACAACAACAATAACAACAGCAACAAGAAAATGTCGCACGTTTCGTTTCGGTTAGTCTCGATAATTCAATCGCCCTGCAAAGACGTTCAACGTCGCTGCCAACTCAACTGCGGACAAAACAGCGTCTCTCCCTCTCTCTCTCTCTCGCTCGCTCTCTCTCTCTCTCACACTCACTTTGTTGTGTCGCCGTGTGTGTGTGCAGTTCACATTTACCGTTACGCGTGCAACACTTGCAAAATAAGGTGGCAACGCCGCAAAATATAAATAATAATTAAATAAAAACAAAAAACTCATCGCTCATACGTGACAATTGCCGCAAATTGTTGTTGTTTTTGCCAAAGCGGAAACGGAAGTGTCCGCTAATAATAGTGCAAGTGTAAATGTGTATTTGTGTGTTTGTTGTTATTGTTATTTAACACAACGAACGACCGAACGCGTTTAATCTAAAATTCCTGGCGAAATATTCTCGCCAAAAGTTGTGACAAAAATTATCGCAAAAATGGTTTAAAAAAAAAAGTGAGCTAAGCGTAAAAATCGTTTAACAATTGCACTTCCCAATAAATGACGCCCACATTGCCACGCCTACAGTTTGCAGTATAAGCTCAATGTCAGCGAAAACAAGCCACATTGCCAGACTGTTCAAATTTGACGTGCAGTTAACGGGACGAATTATTAGTTTGCTGCTCAGCTGGCAGTAAATGGGTTAAAATTATGTACATTAATCGCCGAATGAATGTCGAATCAGTTGAAAAGACTGCTCTTTTTCATTGTAAGTAAATCAGTTAAATATGTGGCATGATTCTGAATGGGATAAGCCACACACAATAATAATAATAATAATAATAATAATAATAATAATAATAATAATAATAATAATAATAATAATAATAATAATAATAATAATAATAATAATAATAACAATAATAATAATAATAATAATAACAATAACAATAATAATATTCATGTATAATCTCACAATTTATCTGGTTTCATTAGCATCAAATGCGTGAATTATACGGTGGCATTTTTATTTTTTTAATGTTGAATCATGAAATATAATTTTCAAATTTTTTTGATGATATTTCGATTAGATTTTGAATGAAATAATATTAATAATTTGTAGGCCTAAAATATTTTATATATATATTTCATTTCTTAATAAAATATCATCATCACAAATTATTATTGATTTTTTTTAATGTTGCACACAAATGCCTAAAATAGTTTAGATATTAAATCAGACTCATGGAATATTCTTAAAGTTCCTGTCAACAATTTATAATATTTGAAATCATGAATATTATTAAAAAAATATCTATCAAATATAAAATATACAACATTCTAAATATTAATTTCAAGTAATAAAATTGTATATAAAAAAATATTTTTTAATCTTGCACACAAGTGCAATATATTAATATATTAATATATTAGACATTAAATTCAATTGCTGAAAGATTATTTCCATATTTTTTTCAAGTTGAATACAAATGTTAAATATATTTATAATTCAATAATCTTTAGCCCAATCAGAATGAGCTTTAGACGAGAAACTGCATAAGTTTAAAATGTAAATATACTTGGCCTTTAAAATAAGTTTGATAATATATAAATATTCTTGGATGATTAAATAAGCTTAGCAATAACAATATTAAAATACTCTCGGCCTATAAAAAAAAGCTTGGAAATATTGAAATGTTTTATGCATTTCTTTGACCTTTGCTTCGAAAATTTCAGGAATTTTGCATGAAGAAAAACATTAGCTACAGTTTGTAATGCCAAGCAAAACAAGTCTGATATCAAGTCTGCGATCACTGGGCTATACTCCTTACCAACAAGGGCAAAAACAAGTGGGTTAAGTGGGACAGTGATCGACTAGCTTATACCTCTTACTAACATGCGAGGCAGTGAAAAAATTCAGGCAAGAGTGAGGTTGTAAGCGGATGCTCTACAGCTAGTTGTCAGGCCAGTAAGATAATGCTCGACTGTATGATACCCTGTTTAGAACTTTAAGGATATAAAGCAAAGCAGCACACCTGGATGATACCCTATAAGTTATATATACAAGATACCCCAGTTAAAAGCCAACTCTTGATTACTTTGAGCGTTTCTCACTGCCTAAATAGAGACTTTCTTGACCCAAACGATAAAGAAATTTCTAGTATATATTAAAGAAATGTGTACAAATAAATAGCTCATCTGTTGTTTAATGAATGGCTGCAAGCTGTTTGAACTGCACTTCAGGTGATCCAATATAGTTTGCATTTTTGAAGATTTTAAACGATAAATAGAATACATTGCTGCGTTTCTCCAAGTTACGTTCATATTAATCGCACTTTCAGCAACAACAAGAAGCCCAAATATAAACACACACGCCCACACACGCATACAGGCCCATTCAAAAGTTCTGTGGCATACCTTATCTTCATTCATAATTTCATCAACTCACAAAAAGAAAACGAAAATTATAAACCAGACACAAAGTGTTGTGCGGGCCTTGCAATGTTTCTTTAAATACCCTAACTGCAGGGTATTATAAAATTGTCATGAAGTGGGCAACACATGTCACAAGATAATTCTAAGCCCCATAAAGTAAGCCCAATTGAGCTTGATCAAAATGTTTGGCTTGCTTTTCTGTTATTCCTATAATCTTGACTCAGCAGCTGAGAGCCTTACAATTCTCCTATTCTCTCCTCCAGTTCTCCGCACAGGCAAATCAAATCGGATCTAAAATAAAGACTTCTCATAAGGCATATCCAAGCCACATTGATGTAAGGGTATCTAAACTTCGGCGTGTCGCAATTAGCTGTTCTTTCTTAATTGTTTCTATTTTTTTTATTTTGTGTACGTCGCACATTCGTTTTATTTATTAGAACTCTGTCGATAATTACAAAATAATGCGTTTTACCAACCACCCCAAAACCCGCTGCCAAATACCCCAACGAACCTTTCCACTATTGTATCTTGAAGCACGTTGAAGTAGCGTTAACTACGCTTGGGAAAAAACTTTGAAGCGAAGTATGAAACGAGGTTATGCGGAGCATAAATTTTCAATGTGCTAGGTGTACCTCACCAGCCCCCCTCCTCCCCCTTACCATCCACTAAAAGCATGACAAAGTGTGCGATAAGATTTCGTTGGGTTACGTTTTCAGTTTCAGTTTTAGTTCTTGTTGTCTTCAGGCTCGTTCCACCAGAAACGAGAAGCGAGTAACGGGTAGCTTAAGAAGTTGAATTATAACTTGGCTAATTTGTGGAAGCTACTTGTGAATGAGGCTGTAAGCCAAGCGGATGCCAATCTCGAGAGGCCACGACTGGAGTCAAGTGCTCTCTGGAGTGGTTAACATGTGCGTGGGGTGGGGTTGGGGGCGTTTGTGTGCTTTGGACTCTTTGGGTGGTCTACAAATTTGAGGGTTTCGGTTGTGGCGCCAAACACTTAATGCAACTGAAGGGTACATTGGGTTTGGGAAGAGCGGTGAGGGTTGATAAAGCAGTCAAAGCAATAGAAAGGGAATGCGATGTTATCGATATGTGAACTCATTTGAGAAGCGCAGAGAGAGGATGCTGCGTGTGAAGAGGGATAACAAAGCGTAATCAGTCGCAGATGAAAGCTAGGCGTAGCAAATAGATCAAAGAGCTTATGTTTTCACTTTTTAATAAGAAATTGTAGATATTAACCCATGGAGGATATGCAGGAAAACAATGTGACCTTAGTTGAAAACAAGAAATGTTACAAATAGACATCTTAATCACAAAACTTTATTTAAAATAAGAGTCTAAAGACTTATTATAGAGAATTGAAAAAATAGCATAAATATTGATATAAGCCCCTGAGTATAACATATGACTGGAATATTATAATAAAATATTGCACAAATAAATCGCATAATAGTTTTAAATTACAAATACAAAATAATCTCAGCCAATCTAACAATATACCATATTTGCGTAACTTATTACATAGTCTACGGATGAGCCATAAAACATGCTTGGGTCTGACAGTTGGGGTGCTTAATATAACACGATTCAGTTGCCATTCTAATTTACAACCTGACCTGGCACAATAATAAAAGAGCCAAGCGCCGCCACAGAGCTTAGAAAAACCAAAAAAAAAAAAAGAAACTGACAATAAATTCATTAAGTCAAAGGCGCGATTATGAATGAATGTTATAAAATATCAAAAAAGACAACAAATCAAACATGATAAATTACAAACAGGCGACTACCAAGCTACGCCGCAGAGCGGGGGTGGGCGGCTGCGCGGAGGAAGTCATAAAAAGGCGCAGTGAATATAGCTGAGTGTGCGTGTGTGTGTGTGTGTTTATATGTGTTTGACAAGCTGTAAACACTGGTATGCAATTTAGGTTGTTGTGTATTGTATCTATAAGATACAATATTGATTGGCTGTTATAGATACGTGCGATAAGAGCGCCAGTGATAAAATACAAACTCTTTAATAAACTCGCCCTCTCACTCACTCTCTCTGTCTCTCTCTCTCTCTATCTTTGTCTTTCTCAGGTGGTGATTTCAGGTGCATTATGTACAGTAGAAGATTACGTAATAATGTCACAGTGTGCACACAACAAAGCCATACACCTAGCTGCGGAAGGAACAGTCTCAGTGACAGACATTTCACAGATACGTAAGTACCACAAATACAATTTACAACTTCCCCATCCTCCCCCCCAAAAGGAGCTCGAACTACAAATATCCAAACATAAAACTCAGCTCAAGTGCGCCTGTTACACTTTAGTATATACCTCTCTATGCTGCTTATTCTTCTCATTTTCTTTTGTTTATTGACACGTTTGCAGGAAATGCCATCACATTTCGTATTTGTTGCATCTAATTTAACTTTTTCGTTGGCAGCCTTTCACTAACAATAACATACAACATTCAGCAACAATTGTTGTTTCTGTTGCTTTCATTTCCATGACAATGACAATGTGAGAGCTGCATATGAAGTATCTCGTCCCAAACCGAGCCCAAAACTCATTCCACAACCACTTGACTGGACCAAGAAGCAGACATTACTTTTACAGCAAGTGCAACTGTTTATTATACTCATTTTTTTTTCAATATAATAATGTTGCAGACGTGTTGCAGCTGTTATTCACCTACATTTAACTCGCATATCTTAAAAGTGTTTTTTTTTTTTTTGTTATTTTTTTAAATTTTAGGAAGTTAGGAATTCGATTTGTGATGAGTCGCTTTGTTGTGCAGCTATGCGTTATGCATATATTGAATATTCAATAATTAAAACAGCAGCTGTTATAATAATTTATTTTATTTTTAAGTCCAAAATATGTACTACCAGCCTTTAACAGGATTTAGATGCACCGATCAAAGTTAATTACAATTATAAGATATTACCTTTTAAGCTCTATAAATAAAACTGTTTTTATGACTGACAAACTGATTGATCAAACCGTAAGATATAGAAAGCCGAAATTTGCAGTTTCAATACCTTATGTGATGGAGCTGCACGCTGGGAAGAGATTTTGAGAAATTCCACCCGCAAGTGTGGAAAAAATCGCGGAAAACGTTTGTATGAAACTGAATAGCTTATCATTCGAACGGCCTCAAGCTCACTTTCATAGATCTTTTCTCAAATCCATTTGGGGTCGTTTCACACTTCTCGATTAATCCTTTCCCTTTTTGGTATAAATGCGTTCAAATTTATTTCTCATAATCCATGTGAAAATTCATTTGAGACTTGTTTCACACTTTTCGCGATGGTAAATGTGAACAAACGATTTTTCTGGGAAGCCACAGGCAAGGTCGCGTAATAGTTAATGGTATATATATAAACAAAATGCAGAATAGATTTCATTTCTTTTCACTTACTGCATGGCATAACTATTAGCTTAAATAATTTTTTGAAAATATCTTAAGCCCCAATTTATCTTTGATAACCCAACTTTGAGGTGATACACAGCAAATTTTTATACAAAATAGACTCGAGATTTTTTTATATAATTAATTAACAGATTGTCAGCAAACTACTTCAAGAACTTTCCACTTCCCGATGCTTGAACTTGTTGAGAATTACAAGCGGCAAGCAATGGAAAAAACAGATCAGAGAAAACGCTTTGCCCTTTGGAGAACATCTATAATAGAATTTCATATGACGCGTCTCACATACCAACTTTTATATAACAATTGTTTAATTAGTTCAAATGTGCATTATGCACCTGTCAAACGAAATGTAATCCAAATTTGTCTAAAACTAGAGGTAGCATATGCAGAATTTGTCCATATCTGTACCAAGCCACATAGGCAAGTCGAAAAGGCGACCCAATTGCAAGATTTGTAGACCACATTTGTGCGACTCTTTTGGCGATTTGTCGCATAAATTGGCAAATTTATGACTGGAGACCGTCGAGACTAAAAATAATAATAATAATAAAAATACGCAACGAACCGCATCAACTTTCACTGGACTTTGTCGGCGGGCCGAGGCGAGCCGAGCCGGGCCCGGGGCGGGGCGAGGCGGGCCAGGCAGCCCGCACTACAGTCAGGCCGTGGCTAATTAAGTGCCGCTGCCCGCCCGACAGCCTGCAGCTGCCACGAAAGACTCGGCTCGGTTCGATTGTGAGCGGGAAGGGTCGCAGCACGAGCTACAACCAGCAGGACCCTAAATGTTCTAACGTCATGTCTATTGTTTTTCGCTCATTTTCTTTCTTTTTTCCCTGCGTGTTTTTGCACATTCTCAAGCAGCACAACAAATGCCAAACAACAGGTGCAAAATGCGCGTGAAAATTTCCAGCTGGTGTACAAAAAAAAAATGAGAAGAAAATATATAGAGACAGAGACAGAAAAAAGGGCCGCGTACACTTAAAACTAATGTGCGAAAAGTTCCTTTGTCAATTTACACGCCCACTGCGGCGTACCTTGGAGAGCATTTCATTCATTTGCATGGGCTGAAGCTCAGGTAGTTGCTGGCTTATTTGGCCATGTTTTGTGTTTATGAATAAAACAAAACAAAAAAAAATTCATGTTTGGGTTTTACGAGCCATGGCAAGTCTAAGCGGCTTGGGTTAAACCCGATGCGCAGCACTTGTGCGCAAATTGTTTGCGGGTTTTTCCGCCCAGCTCAAGCAGCTCAAGGTTGGAAGTGTGCAAAGCACAGATATCTATAATAGAGTCTGGCAGGAATTAGTGGAAATAATATAGAGAATTGAAACATAACAGACGGCACCCGCATCTGCTGCTGAACCGCTCCTGTGCTCCTCGGGCGCAATTAAGCGCCTCGTGGCTAATGAATCTTGACATTTCAATCAATTGCACCCCACCAACCGCGCGCCAGGCAGGGAAAAAAGGGAAAATAGAAACAACAGACCGCTGGAAAACCGCGCCGCGAACGTGCAGTGAAAAATCCAAGAGCCAAGCAATAAATCACATGATTTAATTTGGTAGACTAAAGCCAAAAGTTGTTGAGGTCGCGGTATGTGCCGCACATTTATGTACCTCTGCCGCCGAAAGGGTAGCAAATGTGGGGCTAGCAGCCCCTGGGCTATAAAACATTTTATAGCTCATCATGTGCGTTCATAAATTTAAAAGAACGCAATCATTTCTATCTCTCAGCCGGCCGACAAATCATCCAAAAGAGTGGCAACATCGAACTGCTGTCCAGGGCGTTGCCCAATCAACACCTCACCCTCGAGAGTTACGAATGCGGCGCTCGTTGTAACAAGTTCTAAGCTGTTAATTTCTTGTTCAAATAGACAAGGGTTTTTCGGCCAAGAGTCCCCGATGATCATTGTCTTATATGTTGCCAAGATATTTTCGGCCACAAGCTGATTTCAAGTGAAGTGTGCTGAGCAAATATGTCATAACTTTGATAAGTTTATTTAAGTAATGATATTTTTGGATCTTCAGATATGCTTTTGTTTTATACTGAGACTAGCAAATTACTCGATTATGCTTTATAATCCGTTCTAAGCCATCCTCAAACAGCAATTTTCTTTTATCTAAATTATATTTATTGTAGTTGAAAGATCTAGAAATTTGCTTAACATAGTTTGGCATATTTGGCTCAGTTTGATCATAAATTTTTTTAAAATGAAATGCAGTACGTACGTGCAGCAATTACTATGCTTCAAGTACAGTGATTTCTTTTTGAATGACTACTAAAAAAAACTCGACCTCACAAAAATGTAAATTAAAGAATATAAATATCGAAAGATTTAAAATAATGTAGGTAGGAAAAAATGGTATTTAAAATTTTAGATTCTAATTTCTTCATTTTCTTCATTTTAAACATTATTTTTGTTCAATATTCAAAATTTCCGACAGCGGACGATATTAAAAGACACAAATTTTAAAAAAAATTTTAAAAAATTCGAAAAGTAATATTTACCGAATGATTACTGAATATTTATATATTAATTCATACATTTTTATGTATTTTTTTTGTATTTGATTTATTTATTTTTATTTATTTTTTTTTATTTTTTATTAATTTTCTCTATTTTATTTGTTCATTTTATTTTATTAACTTTTTCTATGCTGATTTTGAGTACATTTCCGTTCTAAAACATAACGATCTTTACAGTACCCCCAACGAGCTGCACGCAGCTCGAAATTTTACTCAATGATAGATAGGTGATAATAATGTGGGAAATATTTAGCACCATCATTACAAACATCATTAAAATTTAAATAGATGTGTTTAACATGGAAAAACCCGAAAGACGACATGTATGAAAGTTTTTTTTTTTTTTTTTTTTTGGGACACATGCAAACGAACGACTGGGTAAGGAAATCATGCCGTGAAAATTCCAAGAAATAGCACATGCCGGGTAACAGGGTAACAGGTAGGTCTAGGGCTAGGGGTAGGAGTAGGGTTAGGACCAAAGGCAGTGGCAGGGCTTGCCATTGAACCTGCTCAAGCAGTGCTGCGGCGATTCATCAATTAACGCCCCGCGCGGTGGCAACGAGCGAACTCTTCGACTCGAACTTGGAGTTGGAGTTCGGGTAGGAGTGATGCAGGGCGGTGCGGTGCGGTGTGGCGGAGTGTCGAGAGGCGGTCACTTCATTAAACGCTGCGTCCAAGTTGTGGACAAATAAATGCATTTCCGTTGCGCACAAACAAATTTCCAAGAGAAGCCGACGACAGCAGAAAACAACAACAACAACAAAAACAACAACAACGAAAAGAATCTCAACTGCATTTTTTACCTACCGCGCAGCGCGCGCGTTCGCTCTGCCGCGTTTAGGCCAAGAAAAAACAACGAGGCGCAGAACGGTTAAAAAAAGAAAAACATGGTCAACAACAAAGCTGAACAAGTGTACCGCTTGCCGATCGTCAGTCGTCAGACGAAAAACCCAGAGCCAGGTTCGACAGTTTTTGGTCAATTGCTTCACTCGATCTTACTGCCGGGCTCGCAGAGCTGAAACCTTGGCTTACCCGGGTCTCGAGCTCGGTCTCGGTCTCTCGGGCACCGCCATTGATTTCCACTTAACGCTTCAAAACTCAAGTGGCTATTTCAAGTTTACAGTTTAAGTAAGCAGCAGGGGCAAGCCAGGTGGTATGGGGGGCTGGCCCGTTCCCTGTTGCCACTTCTTCTTCTTGACTTTTCTTTCGTTTCTCTGTTTCAATATTATTGTTTCCCACAGTGCCCAGAAAATATTTAAGCGCCAATTTCATATAGTTTTTCTCCATTCTCAAAGAAAACTCAGTCCCATTGCCGTGTCCAAGTCCAGCCGGCTCACTACCGTTCCACGCTCAAGTGCCGCCCTCTCTCGCTCTCTCTTTCTCTCCCTTTCCCACTCTCCCTCTGCCTCTACCAGCCCCTCGCTCTTGCTGCTTGAATTTAAATAACAATGGGGCTTGTTTTTGAACTTCGGCTTGGCTTCAAAGCGCTGCCCTCTTGTTTGCTTTCAATGGGCTTCGATCTTCACTTTTCGTATTCGTTTTCCTATTGGTAATGAGCGTTCGCGTTTTCAATCTGGCAGGAGCTGCATTGTCAGCAATTACGCACTTCATTCCAAAAGCAACTGACAAAGGAGCTGAACTCTCAGCTAGTCAATGCATTGAAATCAAAAGTTCTTAGAATTCTTCTTCTACGTTTTTTGGTTTATTTTTTTTTTTTTTTTTTTTTTTGGGCGTGAGAAATAATTTTTTTGTATTAATCTGAGGCAAAGTAAACTTGCATGTGCCTAACTAATTTACAAATACTTTTTCTAAGAGCTTGTATTATCAATTTCTCTGACTTATGTGACTTGAGTCTCTGAGCGTCGAACAAGCAAGCGGGAAGTCGCCGTTTCAACTTCGGCAGGAATAGTCAATTTTTATTTAAGTCTGTTTTTGGATTGTTTTGCTCTTTTTCTGTGAATTAATAATTTCTTCAATAAAAGTCAATAAAAAAATACTTGAATGATCTTAAAAAAGTAATAAATGCAAAGAGAATTCACTATCATTTACTTCTCAAGCACATGAATCAGCTTCTATTCCAAGCTTGCATTAATCATTATCAATCAAACACTTTCAAACACGAACATTTCAAACAAGTAAGAGGTTCTAGTCGGGAGTTCCCGACAAGGGGATACCCTGAACCCTCTTCTTCCAACATCAAATGCATATATATATTCTATTTTAGAAGCTATATGTCAGGTTTAGTGACTCTAGCTCTTATTATTTACCAAAATTGCCCAAAAAACAGGATATCGATACCGAATTTTATCGTTTGGAAACGGAGTAAGTTATCGATTATCGGAAACAAACTCGATCTGCGCGGGAACTAGGAGCATCTACATCTAAAATTTCAAGTCTCTAGCTCTTATAGGTTCTGAGATCCTTGCGTTCATACATACGGACGGACGGACGGACAGACAGATGGACATGGCTAGATCGACTCGGTGCTGATCAAGAATATATATACTTTATGGGGTTGGAGATGCTTCTTTCTGCCTGTAACATACATTTGCCTTGCGCACAAATGTAATATACCCTTATACCCATTATTAATGGGTTCTGGGTATAAAAATATCAACATAGCATCTATTAAGCTCTACAAACCTTTTTAATAGGTATTAAGTAAACATACTCCGCATATAATATCAATCTTAAGATACTTTATATTATCAACGATCTCCGATGGCATTTTTAATATCAAATATGAAATATATTTGACATCCGATACCCAAAAAAATGATGCCTATCTCAATGAAACTAGTGGCAGCAGCTGCTTTATGGTCGATCAATAAAAATTCGACAACCACATGATAATCTGTTAGCTGATCTGAAGCTTAGTCATACTAGCCACACTCCAAGCCATTAAATAGCGCATTTTACGAGTCGCAGACCAGACCAGAATCAGACCAGAAAGATAACTCGTGTATGATATGAAAGAAGTGCCGCTTTCATGGCTGACAGATAAAACAAAACGCCGCCGATCGACGCTGATCAACGGCGCAATAAATTCATCAAACAAATATCGCTCCCAGAGAGAGAAGAGAGAGAGAGGGAGACGGTTTTAAGCTGTTCGGCTTAGCCGACATTGCGTTATAATCGACATGAATATTAAAACCACAAAACTATAATCAGTGCGATATGATCGTCGGCCGTGCCCCGGAAAACATATCAATCTCATGTGGAACAAAGCTGATCGCATCAGCCACCGTTGTGGACCCTTTTAGTATTTTATTTTGAGCCATTAACTGGCTGCAGACGACCTAATGGACATGATCTTTCGTCACTCCCAGCAACAACAAAAAGGCAATGCAACGTATTTTTTTATATTTCTAAACATGCGATCGTCTCTCTCGCACTCGCACTCTCCCTCTATCTCTCTCTTTCTCTCTTGCCCTTTTTTATAAATCAACGAGCTCTAAAAGCGAACCCGACAACCGGCTACAACGAGGATCGTTAGAGCATTCGGCCTGATCTTGATCTTGTGGCTCGAGAACGCGTCGTCTGCCGCCTGTTCTTGATCCCTTAAATACCCTTTAAATTGTACATAATACCCAGCACGGCATTTATCATCATTATTATCAAACACACAACAGCACAACAGCCTGTGCAGCAGAGACTCGGTGGACACTTCAACTTCCATGAATAATTTGTATTGCGATGAGATATAAGTTTTCCGTTTACGTGTGTGGGAAATAAAATCTATCGATTGGAATTGCTCACGAATTTGTGGAAAATTCTAATTTATGTTTTATTTAGCAATAGATACAAATTTTTTTTTGGTTAAGAAAAACAAAAAGAAGTTGTATTTATGGAGCTTCTTCTCATCTGCTATTATATGGGAAAAATTCGCAAAATTTAATGCACACACGGAAGAATAAAGAGAACATTTGGAAAAACAAGGGGCGGAAAGTAGAAGCTATTATGCAGATAGAGTATATGAAAAAATATCTGAATTTTGAAGGATTGCCAAATTTAAGAAACTGATTGAAGACAGAAGAAACTTAAGACACGGGAAACTTATCAAAAAACATTGAATACGTAAAATTTGAGCTATTTATGTAAAGAATTGTGGCAAACTTTTTGTGGGTGGAAGAATATTATAAATGTGCAAAATCTACAGTTATTTTAATTCCATAATTCATAAAAATGTATTTGATTAAGTCTTAGAATTCTTTATGCACCCCAACCGAATTTATTTTCTCTTTTGTCCCGAAACTGGGTTTTCCCCAAACTTCAAACAACACCTAAGTGCGCTTGAAATATATTACATTCTTGTATGCCTACGTATTATTTGATTTGAAATCGAAAAAGACTTGCACTAAATCCCAACTATTTCCTAGAAATGGCCAAGAATGACAAAGAAATTTGTTCAACAAGCACAGGAAATGTCGCAACTGATGGCGCCAGAAATTCCAAAAAAAAAAAAACAAAAAATAGGAAAAACTAAATGTTATACACATGTACGCTATGTTTTATATCTAGTATTTATGTGCTTGAGATTGGCCAAGATCTCGACAGCTGTCAGGTCGGGTTTTGGCAGCGCCGATAATGCCGCAGAACGGAAATGCATTAATTTGTCAGTTGGCTTGTGCCGCACGAATAAATCAATTCATTTACAAGGTGGCCATGCCTTAAAATCAACGGGCAGGAATCCCCCTCGCTACCCCCCCCCCCCCCCCCCCCCCCCCCCCCCTCCACACCCAACTACTAATCCTAACAGAAGGGGAGACACGTTCCGTTCTGGTATTTTCTCTTTACTTTTTTTAAACAGGCACTTTCCAATTACGTAAAGTCGGCATCGCGTGCAGCCATGCAAATTCTGAGTTCTGGGCTTAAGTTCGGAGTTTTCGTACACGTAAGAGAGTCGAGCAAATGCTCTATACTACCGTACAATGAGCTTCTGCTGTTGCATGACTCGAACTTGGCCCCGGTCTCGGGTCTCGGTCTTGGCCGAGACTTTTTTGTGCACTTCAAACACTTTGTCCCTACCGCCTCCTTGCCATGCAAATGAAGCTTTTAATCATACGAATATCATAAAGAAGCGAAAAACTTGTGTATTTAGGCAGTTGTTAATGTGCTGAGGCGGACGTAGGGCGTCGGTATTTCGATTTTTCGGCCTTTTGGGCTTCTTATTTTAGTTTTTTCGTTTATTTTTTATTTGGTTAACAAAAATTGCGTGTCTGTCGATTGTACGGGGCACATTTTGTTGCACGCGACGCCTTCGTTATATCTGTTAGATGTCTGCCTCAGCTTATGGCGCAGCTCCAGGTGTGCCAGTGTTGAGCAATGCGGCACGTTGGCGCGCACATTTTAACCAGTGATCACAGTTGAACACTTTTGTTACAAAGAAGTTTTGGGAGACAGCTAATAGTTGTTTTTTGCTTATAATTCCCATATAGTTGTAACCCTGAATATGCTTAAGTTTGAATAGTGCTCTTCCATTTAGTTGCTTGGGAGCACTGGAATAAATTTATTTACGGTGCTCACAATTAATACTGTAAAGTGCACATATAAATAATTTGGCAATTATAATTAGATGACTGGCTTCATTTGTGTATAATATAAGCTGTTTAAACGCTATTCATCTTAAAATAGTCTTGAACAGTGGCATAGTATTTACAAAGAGTACAGTATTCACAGGAAATGCAGCTGGTATTTGCCTATACAAAGTGTTCAATATTTATCAATTTTTAATGCTATTTAGTCCTGATGATGGCTTTTTATTTTATATTATTTTTATGTTATTGGCTATTTTTCGAAAATGTTGACAAAGGTTAAATAGAAACAGTTGCAAGAGCACATTCACGCTATCTACAATAATTTTATAATTCCCAAAGAGTTTTAGCTATAATATGGCTAAGTAAGCTAGAGAACAGATGTCACAATTTCGTTTGCAAGCCTCAACTTGCATTCACTGTGAACACACACACACTCGCATCACTGTCCATGCTCGTATTGGTTAATTCATATTCACATTCGTGCTGCGGCTCGTACTTGTATCATGACTAAATGACAATGCGTGCCTGCCGACACCTTGCTGGCAACATTTGTAGCACTGGTAATTGCCCATTTTGGATGGGCATTGGGGAGCGCAAATAGCTGGGAATTGGGGTGGAGCTATTCGTGTGATGGCATACAATTGGCACATCATTTGTAGCAGGTAATTGCGGCTCGAATAACAACAACAACAGCAATAACCAACAATGACGGGGTAACTGACGTAACCAAGTCAATTGTTTTTTTTTCTACTTTTTTCTTTCTCTTTTCTTTGTGGGAGTAGAGACCACCCAGGGGCGGGGTGTTGTACAGGCTATCCGAATGGTTTCCTTGGAATACCATTAAGCGATTTCCGCTGGCAAAAGCAATCAATGGCCATGGACAGCCATAAAATAATGCTTTCAGTAATTTTTAATAGAGTTATCCGCGTGGAGCTGCTCCTGTTGTCGCTGCCACAGTCGGCAGACTGTGCAGAAAAAAATATAAAAAAAAAAACGAAAACGAACGTAAAATGTTCTCTTATCTCATTATTAAAGGGACGCGGCAGCCGCCGACTGAAAAGATTTGCAGGTAACAGGTCAGCTTTTGGCCACATAAAACAAAATTCAGCCAAAAATAAAATAAGTATAGGACATTGACCGAGGCGTCTCGAAAGTCAGGATCAGCGCAAAGCTCAAATGCCGAGTGACGAGAAATGCGCCAGATTAGCGCAAATTACCAAATAAGGCTAAGGCGCCAGAAAGAATGCAGAAGGGCGTTAGAGCATAAAGTAGGAACAGAGGGAAGAGAGCATGAAACTTGACAGAATGGGGCAGACAAGACAGGAAAGACGACGCGAAGACTTTGGTGTGGCCACAGAGAGGAATACAGAAGATTGGGAGAAACTTGAACCTACCCAAAAAAGATTAAAAAAAGAGCAAGAAAGTTAGCGCAACTTAATGGAAACTTGAGGAAATTTACCTCAGGAAAGGAGCCCCAGGATAGAGAAACACACACTTGAAAAATACTTATGTATTGACAGAGAGGCGTCCAAATCAAGGAAGCTGCCTAAAAAGGCAAATGACGACAACAAATTTTAAGTATTGGAAACTTAAAGAGTTATGTAGAACTTGAAATAGAGAGAGAGAGAGAGAGAGAGAGAGAGAGAGAGAGAGAGAGAGAGAGAGAGAGAGAGAGAGAGAGAGAGAGAGAGAGAGAAGAGGATGTGAGAGAAAAGCATCAGGCTTGGCTAGCGAAAAACTTGAAGAAGGGAGAAACTTAGAACTGCTTAGGGCTTAAGATATAGTATGATAAGGAAGTAATATTGTGTTTCTATATACTAAAATCTTAGGATATGATAAATATTATGTTTGGATTTAGTACAATTTTAAAAGTAACTCTTACTTATCAATTAGGCAGATTAAGCATTATTCATATGCAGATATATAGGGTATATTCTTAATCATTTTACACCACTTCCGGTACTGAAAGAGTTCAACAAGTTCTAGTTTCTAAATATTCCACTGACAAAATGCCCAATCACAGTCAACTTGACCATCAACAGCGCTGACGACGTTGTCAGTGCAATAATTCAAGTTTATATTTCCAACGAATCGATTTGCAATATGCTCGAAAAAAAGGGAAACACGTTAAAACTGAAAGGGACAGGCTTAGCTTTTAGAAAAGGGTTACCCACTGTGCCGTAGCCGATGTGTGTGTTCGCATAATTTGCTTTGGGGCAGCGGCGCTGGCAACATTTTATGAGCATTTACACCTGAAGCCTTAATTAAGCTGAAGCTAGAGAAACTGGCTGAACAAGTAAGAAAGCACTAGTCGGCAGAGGCCGACTGGCAGATACCCTGTACAAAGTGCCGGAAAGCCGGCATTAACAATCGCAGTTGCTTTGAAGCTAGCCGTGCTGCTCCTTCCCTTAGCCTTCACACTATGAAAACTGCACTCTTAAATAACTCCGACGTTTGTAGTCAAAACTAAATGAATTTTCAAGTGCTTAAATATGAAATTTCAATGTGTGTGCAACCAAAAGACCAAGGGTACACCTCCAAGAGTCCGTTATTTATTTCACTATAAATTAAATATATACAATATTTTAGATTTTGGTGCACTCTAGGAGGGTTCAAATGCAAAAATGGTATCTCTAGCATTTAAAGTCCTTGAGTTATAGTCGAATAACCTTATCTTAAAATGAATACTTAACGATTTTGTAGGGTAAGCAATCGATTATTTGTAATAGAAGAGTCGACATTCTAATTTTCTAGACTCTAGCTCTTAGAAACTCAGTAATCGACGTGGACATACATTAGAACATGGCTATATCAACTCTTAACAGCTCTTAAAGTATATAAACAAAATACCCCCTTTTCAAGCCATCTTCAATGGGTAAAGGGCTTAAGGCAAAAACCAAAAGCAACTGAAATGCAACAAATGCCAAGTAACATTGACAGTTGCACAGCAATGTCACTCAATGTCAGAATAAACAGAGCTGCGAATGATATAGGCTCAGAGACCGGAGCTCAGAGACCAGAGAAATAAACTGGGCCTAGACGGCGCTGCCGCTGCCGCTGCTGCTGCTGTTGTCCTGGCCCGCAGAAAAACAAACAAACGTAAAAGTCGAAATAATGACGCGCGAAAAAACAATAAAACAAAAGAAAGAAAAATATGTTGGCTGGCAAAAATTACAGACAATAAAAGGCGCACAGAAACAAAAAAAAAAAAAAATCAGCCGGCCGCACTTAGCACCTTGGACCTGGTCTAAATCCTGTTTGGCCCGGGCTGGCCACACACACACACTCGGACAACTAGGCAAAAGCAGACAAGGACATGACATTTTTATTATGCCTTCTTTTCTCTACTTTTTTTTGCACATGCGGTGAGTGCTGCCTTTCCCTTTCGCCCTACCTCTCTCCCTCGCTCCCTTGAGCAGCCCAGTTCTATCTCTCCTCGTAGCTGGCAGGCGCTCTGGGCCAAAATTGTTAAGACAGACGGCGCCCTGTCGCGTTACATGAGCCTGGCTCAGACCCGCTTCGACTTGGGCCAAAAAGGTTCTAACTATGTTTTATGGCCCACGAGCTGCTGCACTGCACGTAAATCAAAAGGTGTTACAACAGGCCAAAAGGACTGGGCCAACTGCCGCCGCTCCCTATGCTCCCTCTCTCTCCCGCTCTCTTCACTGTGCCTTGAGGGTGTTAAATTTGTATAGAATGTTTTCTTATTGTTGGTAATTTTTTGCTAATTAATGGCATCATTAAAATGTTCTCATCTCTCGCTCTCAGTGTCTCTCTCTCTCTCTCTCTCTCTCTCTGGCCAGACACCTAGCCCTTGGCTATCTTGTTGCCCTCTATAATAATTATGTTGTAAGTGCCTGGACCACGCCCACAATGATTTAAAACCTCAGGCCAAAACTATAAAAAACGAGTGTGTGTTATTTTTCTTCTTAGTTGAAGTTGTTTTGGGTGGTCTTTTAAATAGTTTCAAGTGCGGTTCTTAAAGGACAAGGTTAAGGATAATTGCAGTTCCTTAATAATCTGGGGCATGACACAAAAGAAACAAGGCCTGTTGTAATATTATATATATATTTCTCTTTACTTCGTTTCCACCATTTGTGCTTCTCCTTTTCTGCCAGATCTCACAATAAAAATAAAAATAATAATATTAATAATAATAATAATTCCAATATCAATAATAATAGTAATAATATGCACAATATATTTAATTATTTCCAGCATTACCTTCACAAATAAGCTCAACAAAATTTCTTTAAAAAAATTGCGTTTTCTCTAAGCAAAAAGGACTTCATTGCAGATAGTAGCTAATTTGCTCAGAGATAAAACTTAATTTAAGCCAAAACATTCAAATCTTCAGACAATTTTGAAAACCTTTTCCAGCGAAATGGGCGTTTCTCAAGTCTTATAGATACGAACCAATGTAAACGTAGTCTTATTTCATTTGAAATTAAAAGCAAATTGTATTAAATTTTAATATATATATATATATATTTACCATTTGCAGCGTACTGTGTGCACCTGGACAGATATTCCTATTTTTATACTTTTTTATCTCTTCGCTCTCTGTAATTTCGCAGAAACCTACAAAGTATTAAATATGAATAAATTATTATAAGAAATATAAGCAAAAGCAGTATTGACTAACTAACATTTTAAGCTCTCCTTCTGCTCAGCTCACCTTTAAAGAACACCTGAAATTTTTTTTCTGAGTATATAAACTAAAACCGCTTTGACTATCATCAGGTCAACTGCATAAGTACTCCTGCTCTAGTTTGCGGCAATTTGGGAAACGTAACTCTTTGCAGCCCATTTAGCTGCCCCTTTAGCAGCAATATCTCAGCAATTACCATTAACCCATTTGCGCAATTACAAAACTCGAGAAACCCTAGGGTGCAGGCCAAAAAGACAACATAAATTGTTGTGTATATTTCGGCAACATTTATGTAAATACATATAAATATGGATTGGTGGTTATTACACGAGTCATAAAGTGCAGTTTATCAGTGGTCGAAACATGAGTTGTTCAGGCTTTTAAGTGCATTCAATTAGCGCTTGTTTTTCCGCTAAATAAAAATATATATCTATTTGCGGCACCCACGCCAACGGCTTCCTGCTGGGTGGATACTCGCTTATATATGTATATCTTTATATATATCCAGATATATGAATACTTATGGATACTTATTCATTGGCCAATCGATGACAATTAACACCTGTCCGCATAAATCAACGCCAGGTATATCTTAATTTATGCTGACGTAATCAATGCTTCTGCGCGTATCTCGGCAATAATTCAGTCCGCATATAATGCACCAACAATTTGGCAAACAATTAAAATTGTCACAATAACTCAGCGCCTTATGAACAAAAAAAAAAAAACAAAAACCAAAATACGCAGCGAACAAAATTTCAGAAAATCTTAAAAAAATATTAAACATCTGGTGCAGAGCTGGCAGATACCCTGTGCTCCAGATCAGAAGTGCCTTTATATATAGCACTTTTATCAACTTTACTTTGTGAGATTCATTCCTTAATTATTTTTTCGTTTATTTATCTGTCAGTATAAAATGTAGAAGCCATTAAAATGATATTTAACCTGGAGCTTATATAAAAAATTCGAATTATATCTCTACAATTGCCTTTTTAGTCATTGCGGCGAAGGGAGGTGTACAAAACGTGATATATACTTGATCTAAGTATTCCTAAATACTAAATATCGATATTTATCCATTTTGGGCAATCGGAGAGCAATCATTGCTATCGTAACTGTGCAGAAAACAATGCAATGAGTTTTTCAGCACTTATAGCCAGATGCTTATAGATGATATTATATTTATAGGCCTCCTTCTGCTTGTTACATAGCTTTGCATAAGTTCAGTATACCCTTTTTCGCACATTTCACGTTGACAAGGCATTCAAAAGAGGAAAAATATTTGTTTACCACAAATAGCTGTTTTGTGAGCCTGTTGCAATTGAGCGCCAGTTTTTGGCGCATTTGCTATTAAATGCAAACAAGTGGAGACCCACCAACGGAGCGCCCAAACTTCCCAGCTTCCATTTGGTATTTTATGTGCCCGGTTGACACTTTGCGGCAATCCGTGGCCGAATTTCAAGTTGTTCGGTTTGTTGGCCACATTAGCGGGCCCATTTCAAGTTGGCTAACACGCAGTTTAAACGGCTTGTAAGTGACTGCGTTTGCACTTAATTAATAAAATGCATGGCCCGTTGACTTTGTTGCAAAGCAAATAGTTGCTGCCGCTGCTGCTGGTGCTGCTGCTGCTGCTGGTGCATGTTGCATGTTGCAACCTGGGGCTGGGTCTTGGCTTGAGACGTCCTTGCGCTGATAAAACTGCAATTAGCCGACTCTCTCACTTGATTTATTTGTATTTATTTTAAATAAATTGCCAGCGACTGCCGCCCCGCAGCCCACACGCACACAGTCCCTGGCCCTGCTCTATGCGCAGTTAACTTAATTAAATGCCAGCTTCAATTTATTTTTCATTTGCAACCACAACAATGAAAGCGAAACCGCAGCGCCGCTAAATAAATAAACAAAACAAAAAGGAAACTTCCCCGCAGCAATTTGTTGTTGTTGCTGCTGCTGTTGCTGTTGTTGTTGTTGTTGCTGTTGCTGTTGTCGTCTGATGCAACTATCAATGTAATTTTACATTTCGCTGCAGTCAGCTGCAATTAACTGTAAATAACATGCCGCCTGCGTGTGGTCGGCATTTTTTTGCTCTCTCAATATCAACAAAAAAGAAGGAGGCAGTTATTAAGTTTTATGATTGTTGTTGTTGTTGCGGCTGCTCTAAATGCTGTTGCTGCTGTTGCAGTTGCTGCTGTTGTCGTTGCCGTTGTCATCGATACTGCTCACCCGCTGCTGACCATTGCATTGATAAATGGCGCGAGCAGCTTTTAATTGCACGTTTATCTTTAGCATATATCGATAACAACAACAAAAATAGCTGCAGCAGCTACGCACCGTTAAGTTGGCTGCGATATTTCGATTAAAATGTTAAAAGCCAGCTTAAATTACGGCATTGCTTATGCAATTTATGCCAGCTCGCGCTTTAACCGTTTGGGAATTATAAACCAAATTTACATTTAAAGCATTTTATAACAGTAGCTGCATGTTAATTTAACGAGCTGAGCTTGGTTTTATTTTAAAGTGATACATTTTTAATTTCGTCTTCATGGCCTCAAACTAGTTTTCCTCGGATTTATGTATTAAATAATATATCTATGTATTTAGTAATATATGTATTTAATAATATACTGAAATGCGTTTGGCTGCAATGGATTATGTTTCAATTCGAATTATTAAGGAATGCTTTTTAGGGATCTATGAAGTAAAAAGTATTCAATCTCTCTCCCTCAATAGTCGAAAATACTTTCTGACTCGATTTTAATATTACTTATATATGCTAGTCCATTTCCAAAGATCTAAATCTAGATAAAAATCAAATAATTAAATAAAAAATGTATTTTTATATAGACTGTATACTAAGCAAATATTCATGTTCCTGCCTTAAAGATTGACGTACTCCCCTATCAGTGCATTAAAATGCCAATGTATTTTGGAATTTATATGATTACTTAGTGCACTAATAAAGCATAAAATTGGCATAAAACTTGATCAAAAAGATCCAAAATAAATATTAAAAAATTACACTTTTTTCGACTGCATTTTTTTTGTTTTTTTAATGTGGAATTTAACATCGAATGCCTTTTAGCATTTTATTTTATGAGCATTGCACATTCTCAATCAATCTTATCGAGCCAAAGATTTTTTCATTATATATAAACTTTTATGTGAACTTTATTTTGTGGGATTTTCAATAATTTTAATTGCCCTTTTTTTTTGGTGTGTGGACCACAAAATTCAATCAGTGCTACATAAATTATACGAGCTGCATTTGACCCAGAAAAGCGCGACGATGACTTAAATAAAAACAGATTTTTTTTTTTGTTGTTTTTTTATACACCCACACACAGGCAGAGTTGCCACAAGTTTGGCCCTTTGGGTCTCAGTGCGCTGTTCTATGGTCTTCGGGCAGGGTAGGGTGTCGCGCGGTAGGGTGTAGCGCCAAATCGTGCGCTAATTAACTCATTGACACTGTGGCCCTCGGCTTGGGCATACAATTTGAGTGGCGTCTGTGCAGGAATCGTGCGTAAAAGTCGAGTACGCTCCACATTAAATGGCGCTAATTGTGGCATTCGAGTTGCGGTACTCCGTTTCATTGCCCCTTCCCCCACCCACACACACACACACACACACACATCCCCTTGCCAGAGCGCTTTCAACTGCGGGCGTGCCAATGCAATTAGCGCTGTTTGGAGTCTCGAGAGCGCGATATGTTGAGGGCGCCCCAAACCTACGACTACGACTATGGCCAGACTCCAGGTCCCACTGATAAATGGGCCTGCAGGGCAAGTGCAACGGCTTCAAGTTGAAGTTTGTTTTTCTTTATATGCTCGTTCACCAACTAAAAAGCGAGTATATTAGTTTTGGGCCATGTCCGGAAAAAACTTTAACTACATATTTTAAGTAACGAACAATTATTTATTGCGCTTAATCTCGTTAAATGTTCGAGCGAATGTTTTTGTCCTCAGCCCCTAACTCAAGACAATTTATAGCTTTCAAATGCTTAACAATTTGTTTACACTAATTGTATTAAGAAGTTTCCTGAAGAAATTCCCGAAAATTCGATACAAACAAGAAAAACTCAATAACTTTAAATTATTGAAATGAAGAGTTCTCAAGAGCATTCTCTATCAATACAATCAAGACACAAGTTGATTTCGCTCAAAGTGTCGTATAAAGACTTCTAAAGAGTTTCTCTAAAGCATCGATAAAGAATATCAAAAATCGATATTTCCACATTTCCAAAACGAAATCTTCCAAAAAGCATTATCTATAGATCTATATCTCTCAATTTTTATAATGTGAAATTTTGAAAAACTTCTCTAACAATCGACACTTGAATCGGAAAAAACCGATATCTCTCAAATTGTTAAATTAAGTCTTAATTTATATAACTTATCTAACAATCGATACATGTATCGGAAAAATCGATTTCTCTACACTTTTGCTATATAAAGTCTTCTAAAAAGAATCCTCCACAGATCGATACAAACAAGCGAAAAATCGATATCTCTCAAGTAGCGATGTGAAGACATTTGAAAAGCTTCTCTTAAGATCGATTGATCTTTTTGATGCTGTATCGGAAAAATCAGTGTCTCATTATACGTATGGCGGTTGCCATGTAGTTGACTGTGAAAGAGTATTGCGCAGTCGGTTGAAACCGTGCTTGCTTGATGTTTTGCTGTTGCAGTTGCTGCGGGCTGTTATTGTTGGTTTTGCAGTTTGTTTTGCTTTTGTGGCATCGGCTTACAAACAAACCAAAAGCCAGCGACGAGCAAATAAAACGGTTTTTTCCAGGAAACGTGACAAAACGTCAATAACTGGCGATGCGGAGTAGTTGGTGCAACATCCAACTGCGAGTCGCTGCTGCCCAATGCCCGCCAATCCAATGGCGGCCAGTTCCATGCTGCTCCATGTGACAAATCGTGTTGTTGTTGTTGCTGCAAAAGCCATTACTTAGACCGCGTAGTCAAAATACGTACGTAATCTAAGACGTCGCCGCTGCAACTGCCGCTGCTGCAGTTGCTGTCAGCATCAAAGCGCGAAAGTTCCCGGAATGCAGCTGCCGCACGGCGTCGCCAGACTCGGACCTCAGACAACATTCTTGGAAAGGGCTAATGCACTGCTTTCTGCCAGCATGGCCTGCGCAACCCAAGGATAAACAGTCAAGCGCTCCAAGAACTGACCAAAACAAATCGGAATAGTTCCGACTCCAACTAGAACTGATCGCATAGGAATGCGTGGAACCTGTGCATACAAAATTTGTGAAATAATATGTCGTGTAGGGCTGACCAAATCATAAAATTGTGCTCGATTTTAGGAATTGCCAATGAAACTAAATTTTTCACAAATATCGATAAATTAAATTCTTCTATATCTATGCATGTTTATCAATATATTAAGTACAATTAGAGAACATTTAAAAAATCCCTGCAACCTAAGGATTGATCGTAGTTTTGCTATCCCAAAAAGGAAAAGAGAGAAGTTACTTACGAATATTCGTCATGAAGAAGTTTCAAAATTAGGAAGAGTTCAGTAAAAGTGCTCAAAAAATATAAAATTGAACAGACATTTTTTATTTGACAAATCAAAAGAGAAATTCCGACGATTTTTTTCAAACGTTAACAATATAAAATTTTTAATATTTTTTTTTAATATGCATAATATTAAAGAAAAGGCAATGATAAATTTAAGTGATTTGATTCATGATGATATCGCTTATTATCAATATTATAGATTTTAAAGAAATCATTAAAAATGCATGAACAAATGTTGAAGAATTTCTTAAAAACAGAAAATGTTATTGAAATTTATGATTTAAAAATTTTAAAGAAAGTTCCTGAGACGTATTCCATAACGATATCGATTATCGTATGATTATATCGATAATTTAGCTAATCAATAAACCAAAATCCGTTTAAAATATAAATAGATTAAACATATCAAAGTCAAAGCAATATATGTATAAATAAGTTCTTTTATAGTGAAATCGATTATTATAGATAGTTACTAACTCAACTAAATATATTCGATTTCTAATATATGTACATAAACATTAAACCGAACGTTTCATTCACAAAACATGATTCAAACATCAATAAAACCTGCCCAAATATATTGAAGTACGTGATCATGATAATGAATAATCGAAACCCACAATCGATTTATTCTAGCAATAACTCTTGCTAGCTTTCCTCCAGAGCAGTGAAAGTAAACCGCAGTTAGGAGTCGCATAAGTCTTGTAAATATGCCAAATAAAATGACATTATCATAGAGATCACTTCCAATGGATGCAGTCCCGATCGATAAGCCGCTATTTATGCTTATCAAGCGTTCAACGCCCACCGGCAAAATCTGAGTTAAACCCGAATTCAAATGCTGGCGGCTACGTGAGATCCATAACTCTAGCAATCGATAAGGGGGCGCGGCATGGGGGCGATGCTTGATGCTTATCACGCTGATGGAATGACAAAGTGACCAGCTGTGTGACGTGCACATCGTAAGGTCATAAAAAAAAAAAAACAATAAACAAAAAACAAAATCTGTTGGCATTCCACCATGCGCTCCTCCTGCCCCGCTGAAGCTCGTACCCCCTCCAACCAACTATCACATGTGCCGCAATTAGGCGGCATTTTGACGCCCCAGCTTGTTGTCAGATTTTTGGAGCCCGGCGTTGTTGGATATATAATCAGATTTGTTGAATTTTGTTCATGCTGTGCAGTTTAGCATTTTATGATTTTTTAATTTTATGTTGATGAGCCTCATTGCTTGCATATTTGATTAAAACTTTTTGTTGTTTTATTCATTTCATTTTATTATTTGTTTTGTGTTGTTTTGGTTTTATTCTTGTTCGCCTTTTGTTTTCCTGAACTTCAGCTTGTTTTGATCTTCATCTGATTCGATTAAATTGTGTGTTTTTATTCGTTATATTTCTAAGTTTTGACAGTATTTATCAAGATTCTAAGCGGTCACTGCGCAGCTGGTGAGCAGGTCATAAATGCAACCAACTCGAACTTGGTATAGGTTAGGTTATGGCTATTTTGTGTTTTTATAGTTAAACAAAAGTTATGAAAATCTTTTTACAAAAGCAACATAAGTCAAATGCGTGATAGTTTAATTATTTTCTAATATTTGTCAAGGCATTCGAGCTTGTCCTTTTGCATGTGCCTCAACTGATCGAAAGGCTTAAGTTGCTTGCAGACCCTGCTTATATCGATTACATTTACATAGCATGAATGGATTACTTCGAGTATATAAATATAAAATCTGAATTAGTCTTTTCTTTATTTTAATAAATATGAAAACTTGTTTGTAATACCTGACCAAGAGCTTATACATACGTATATCATAACTTTCGCCTTTAAGAACCCTCTCAAGATCACACAGAATTCCCAAAAGCACACACACACCCACACCAACAGCAACCGCCTCCATAGCCCATAACCATAAGCCTAACGAGTCTGAAATCAGTCTAATGTGATAGCATCTAACAATTAGAAGGCCTTCAGGTCTTTTGGGCTAATGTTTTATTTTGCCATATTTACGATGATGCGTTTTAGGTGCACAGATCTCGATATCGATAACAGGCGACGCCCATTCTAAAAACCCAAGTATGTTGGGGAAAAAAATAAAAACATAAATTAAAGACTCAGACTCAAAAAACAAATTCCACACTGTGACTAATAACTTAATTAGAAACCCAAGAGAAGATGGAAAAAATATAAAATAAGAAAACAACTTGAAAACTTTATAAGTAGCGGCAAAAATGCGGCCCGATCGTAGCTTTTTATGGAGTGAAAAACAAACCGAACCGAAAAATCTTTCAAATATCAACGATCGATGGTCATAAAAATTCCAAGCATAAATGCATTTTATGTGATTTTGTCGTGAAAACTTTGGAGCCAAAAACGGCCAAGTTTTATTTCTGTAACATCGTGAGGCATTAAAAATAAACATTTCATTTTGTAAATGCAGGCTATGGGCAGGTTTTTCTTTTCTTTTTTTTTGGCAATTGTTAAAGTGAAGGTGGGGGATAAAATGTCGTGTGAGATTTGGACTGAAAGTGAATGTGCAAAGGGAAATGTTTGCTATTTAAAGTTGGTAAAAAATCAAAAAATATAGTAAAAGCTAAGAATATAAGCTAAGTAATAATTGACTTTAAAAAAAAGAAACAATTGCGAAAAGAGTACAAATTTAATGAGCCCAAGTAAAAATTATTAAAATAAACAAATATTAAATAATAAAATAAATACAAATAATATTGCAGACATGATTAAGTTAAAGTATTTTATATATTGTAGATATTCTAACACAGATTAATGTCGATGCAATGTGTGCAATGTGAAGGGCTTGTATTTAAAATATACATATAAATTTATATTAAATAAGTTTTATATAATTTTTAATTATGTTGGAATTAATCAAACAAGAATCTCTAGCACCCTGACTGTAACTTTGACTGCTTGGGCATACTTTACACAAATTCTCGCTTAGTCCTAGAAAAATCTATAAGCCATATGATAGATACTATTATCCATACACATATTTCATTCTCGCTTAGTTCTAGAACAATCTATAGATTATAATAGAAATATTATCTATTATGGTAAATGTTCAGCAACACCAGATTCCACCTGCACAATCACTGTGCCGTTGCCAGTGTGCAGCCTCCCTTTGCCGCCCATCTGCCCCCTCCAGCTGCCACTTGTCATGATAACTAGCACAATTGCTCATCAGCAAAGACTCCGTGCGAATGTGTAACCACTGAATACCCACTGAGAATCCACTGGAAATGCACAAGATAAACAATGCAAAATAGCTTGCTTGGAGCTGGCTTGAATAGGACCAAGCAACAGCCTCAACTCCAGCTGCAGCCTCAACTTCAAGCTCCAACCAAAATAAACAAAAGCAGGCACATGCGGCAAGTGGCATGGTGGCAAGTGCTAGTTGTTGGTGCATGGGTTGGTGGTGGTGCAGTGGCATGCACTCACAAGTGCAAACTTTAGAGTACTCTCTCTCGCTCTCTCTCTCGCTCTGTGGCATGTGTCACTAAACTAATGAAATCAATAAGTTATGCGAACGCGCCATGAATCACAACAATAACAATAACAACAAAAGGCCCAAGCATCGAGTTGCCATCGAGAAGGAGTCACCAACTGGTTGGCCCCAAAGGCAGGCCAAGTGCCTGCCGCATCGGCTGCCGCTGCCAGTGGCCTGGCCAAAAGGTGTGAAGCACAAAAGTCACTCAAGCGCACTGGCCCTGGGCCCTGTCGGGCTTATGAAATATGAGAGCCCAGCTCCGGCCTACGTACCCCGCCGCCGGCCAACTTTTAGCGGGCGTCTTTTGCCAAGAATTTCTGTGCATAAATTTAATTACTGGCAGACGACGTTGCAGTCGCCGTCGCAGTCGCAGTCGCAGTCGCAGTGGCAGTCAACGTTTCTGTTGAAGCTGAAGCTGAAGCTGAACCCAGTCACCTATCAATCTAACTCGAGTGGCTTTTCCCCAGCTACATTCCGCTTTTCTTTGGCTGCGCTCAAGTGCTTTACTTATTAGTGACTTTTGTGCCTGCTCGCAAGTTCAATAGCCCTGTGGCTGACGACGACGACAACGGGGCGTGGCCTTAGATACATTGTTAGTTTATAATTAGTGGAGAGATTGGGAGAGAGAGAGAGAGAGAGGGTCACGGAGGGAGGCTGTGGGAGAGAGATAGCAGCAGCTATCTCCATATGTACTTGAGTTTGGTTTTAATGCATTTCCCCCATTTTACTTTGCCCGATTTAATCATGGACTGCAGCTGCAGCAGTCGGTTCTTCTTTTAAAATTAGAACGCAGCACACCTTGAATTTCCTTCGGTTTGTTAACTGTTAAGCAAATATTAAACACGGTGCCGATGGCAAACAGCTCTCAAATATCTCTTTCTCTTTTTCTCTCTCTGAATATCTTAGACGTCAATGACAATCTTTATACAGTATTTGCAGTTTCATTAACAGCCCATCAAAAGCTAAAGATTCGTTGGCCTTAGCGAGTTTTGACAGTAAACTTTTTTGCATTAAATATGTATATTACCGAGTATTGCCCGGGCAGAACTTTAAACTTCGCTCCTAAAACCTTGCTCCCGCTCCGATCATCCTAAAAGGGGGGATTTTGCGAAAAGTGTGAAACACGTTTTAAATTAATTTTCACAACAATCTTTGAAATTATGTTAAAGCCTATCGAATGGTAAACAATACATATAACCGTTTTCCTCCAATTTACCACAGTTGCGGTAAATAAAACTTGATCGTCTTTTTTATTTATCTTAATTGCTTTTATTAAGAGCACAGTCTAAATTATATATTCAATCAATTTTTATTTAAAAGTATTTTTAGTATTAAAAAAAGATTTTGTATAATTTTTAAACAATTTTGTTGTTTACTTTTTACATTGTGCAAATGTATTTGAACACGTGCGGCATTGGAGGGCGTGTCTAAAAAATCCATTGATTAAAGTACAAGCTAATACGACGTTTAGCTTCCGATTAAATATGAAAATTATTTGCGCCTTTCAAGCCCACCTTTCCCCTTGGATCGTACGATCGGCTTGCTTTGACACGCTTAATCACGGCACGTCCGTGTTTGCATTTAATTAAAAAATGTTTTTGCCAGCCAAATATTTACATCAATTAAAAGTTCCACACGCACATACACAGATATTCAAACTGCTTTTATTTTTCTTCTTTTTACAGAAAATATAACGATAGTCGGCCTCCCGGACTATGTGAACAACGAATTCAAAATAGCACTGTTCGCAAAAGAAACGCAAAGATATTTGTGTTTCAACGACAACTGGAGATTAGTTGGCATGGTAAGTTACCTTGAGATCTCTTGAGTCTAGCAGCGAGTGACTTCATAGCTACTCGCATTTACTAAGTTGAGCAAATAAACGTAAGGAATTCAAGTCAAGTGCCCAATGATGATATTTTAAATGCCTTCAGGTTTATGAGAAATCGTTGGCATTCAAATCTTAATTAAACGAGAAACTTAAGAAATATTAACTTAAGTTTATTATATGATCATTTTTTTTGTTAGATGATTTTATGCATTGACGTTTGTTTTTCATATAAGAGAGACTAAAAAATGTTCAGGCGCAGCCAACTTAACAACCCTTAGTGTTGCCAGATCGTTTTTAAAATTATTTTTGAATAAAAATAAAATATTTGAACTTTCCAGCAAGCTTTTGTCAAGCTTACAATTTGATATAGACAGTCACAATAATTATTTAATAAAAAGTGTAATTTTACAAATTAAAAAAAAAAGAAGAGTGTTTTTTGTGGAACTAATAGTTTTGAATATGCTTACTCTATATATGTTGCATGATATAAGAAGACATCAAGTTTACTCCAAGTCAAAAAACAAATATTAATCATTGCATAGAACTAATTTTCTGCAGGCATAACGTTTATTCCAAATAAAAGAAAATACAGAACTCACGTTATGCCCAAATACTCTAACAAAATGTGGGTTAATAGAACAGATAGTGTATAAAAAGTGTAAATGTTGATAGTAACTGAATGCACATAAAGTCGAGGGAATCCCGCGTTTGATAATGCCCATAAATAAATGAATTCAAATGAGTTCACATTATTTGATAGGCTTTATGGCTTCCTATGCGATATAAAAAGAAAATTGTAAAATGTGGTCTGCATTTCCCAGTACTTGCATCTTTATGGCAGCACACACACGCACACGCACACACACAAAGACAAAGGCAAACTATAATGATATGTACTTAAAGCCAAGGCCCCGAACGGGCGCCTTGTAACAAATTTGATTACATTGCAATGCATTTCATTGGATTGGATTGCATTGTACTTGAAACGCCGCCGCTTTATGCAAACTAACTGTACAAACACTATAATTTATGGCATGTAGCACATAATGGTTTTATGCAAACGAGCGATTATAACGACAATGGCGATACTTGAACGATTTGGCCAAATTGCATAAATTGCCAACTCAGCGACAGGGCGCTAAGCGCCAGCTCAGACACTAACAGAGTAAATAAATTTACCATTTTTTTTCGCATCGCATACCCTGTACAAATTGAGATGCAAAGTACAAGACAGTTGTGACAAAGACCTTTGTGATCTTAGAAAATATTTATATACAATTTTTCGGCATCCATGCCTTAAACTGCGAGCCACGAGTGCGGTTAACGTCGTATGCCAGTAGACTTCTGATAACTAATCTTCTTGCTTTAATTCATCGTTAAACTATTCTTTGTGTATTATTTACGCAAAATTTAACTACGGTTGAAATCGACCCTTTTGGGTTGACTAACCAACTAAACTTCTATGTCCCTACTGGACTAACAAGTAATAATACACCTTTATCGCTTAAATTTTGTTCAACTGACGATGCCTTGCATAAACCGTTCAGTTTCTTTTGTGATGAATATAACAAGCATTATAGATAATTTGATAGGAGTCTTCTCTTCCTCGTATAAAGTCATCTATTCCAAACTATTAAGCATGTAAATAGTGTAAGCATATAGTCTTAGTTTGTATTCGCTTTTGTACTTAATAAATAGACAGTCGTCTATATCTCAAAGCTAATACCAGCTAGAGGCAACGCATTTTTCTTGTAGCCTCCCTCATATTAAAATTTTCACTATTCTTTACACTGCTTTGCACTTTTATGATAATATTAAAGCGCAGAAAATTTCAACACAATCGGGAATCACCCAAAATGTTATTCAAGAAAGTTAACTTCTACAATTTGTAGACGTAGCTTACAGCTATTTGTTTTTTTCTAAATACAGGGCATCTGTCAGTCAAGCACAATTCTTTGGCAACGCATGACTGGAATGTTTTTTCATTTTTTTGTCATAGTGAAAACCTGTTGCGGTTGCACCAATTCTGTCATGAAAAACGCGCGACAACAGAAAACAAAAATATTTATTACAATATTGAAATTTCATATGCAATTACAGCCACATAAACATAAATATAATAACTGCTTATAATTCTGGGGCGAGACAACAAATTGCCCACAAAAGAAAACTGGCACAAAAATGTGTGCATTTTTGTTATGCTTATTGTTTACGCGGCGTATGCTTTATATTTGCATACAAAAACTGCAAAAACTGTGTATCAAAAATTCAAACTGTTTCCATGCTTAGCTTCCAATTGCAACTGTTCTCGAGCTGCAGAGAAAATTCAGCCCATGTGCATTATTTTTTGAGACACATTGTCACAATTTCTGGGCAGCTAGATAATTTCAATGTCAATCAAATAGGCAAACACACACGCACTCACACTCCAAAGCGTCGAGTGCCTCGCATAGATTTGTGATTATAAAAATCATTGAGGCAAACTATTTATATATACATACATATATGACATTTGATAGATATATCTAATCAATCAATCAAATGACGCGGCATTTTATGCTGTAATTGCAAAAATATTTCAATGTCCTTTCATAGCTCTCAATATGAATTGTACAGTTAGTTAGCCAAAGCCGCAATCGAGCTATGCAAACAATAACATTTGTATATATATAGTGTGAATACAATAGAACTCGGCTATATCTGTGCATATCTCTAAGGTCAAAACTTGCACTTGTCATTTTATTGCTTTCGATTATGATCGCAAAATCCCAAGTTGAATTCATGTGTGCAAATACTCGTAACTGTGATTTCACACTCTTTATAAAGTCTTATAAAACATTTATGAACAGTTTGAACAGTTTGCTTGAAGGTTAATGTCTGTGACATATGATTGGGTTGAGGTTACAAATTGTTTGATAAGGTTAGACCGAATCACTTTGGCTTGAAGTGGACCCAGCATAGCTAAGGCATTCCACAGAAGCGCCAATACACTTAGTCATTTTTATACCCTAAGCCCATTAAAAATGGGTATAAGGGTTATTGCATTTGTGCAAAATCAAAATGTATGTAACAGGCAGAAGGAAGCATCTCCGAACCCATAAAGTATATATATTCTTGATCAGCATCAATAGCCGAGTCGATCTAGCCATGTCCGTCTGTCTGTCCGTCCGTCCGTCCGTCCAACTGTATGAACGCAAGGATCTCAGAACCTATAAGAGCTAGAGAGCTAGAGAAATGTAGATGTAGGTGCTCCTAGTGCCTGCGCAGATCGAGTTTGTTTCCGATAATCGATAACTTACTCCGTTTCCAAACAATCGATAAAAATCGATATCGATATCCTGTTTTTGAGCAATTTTGGTAAATAATAAGAGCTAGAGTCACTAAACGTGACATATAGCTTCTAAGATAGAATATATATATATGCATTTGATGTTGGAAGACGAGAGTTCACGGTATCCCCTAGTCGGAAGCTCCCGACTAGAGCCTCTTACTTGTTTATCATAGTTTTTGTATATTTTGAAACTTTAGTATGTGTGGAACATGCATTGATAATAATTTAATCAAATCTTACTGAATAAATTATTATTATTAATAATAATATAATAACAATAATTTATTTAAATTTATTCAGCTAAATAAAAACAAATTAAGCGTTAACATCACTCCTAAAATATAGTAAATGATTACCTTAGCTACAACTAGCTTTAATTGAATTCGAAATAATTTGAAGAACAAGCTATGAAAGGCAAGGAATTCTCAAAAATTGTTTTCTTCCGACAGTTTTATTTAACAGCATTCAATACCCTTGTAGATATTTCACTTTTACAGATATATGAGAATAGTGCAGCTCAAAAATGCTGCGTTTGTTGAAATATTTTCAGAAACAGAATATTTTCTTATAGCATTTAAATGATATAGATGTCCGATATTGATAAGATTTTGCATATGAAGATTATAATAGAACTAATAAGTCCCGAGTTTGATCATGTTATTTGCATATACTTAAAAAAGGTTTCCATATCAGTAAGAACTTGTCCAATGATCCTTCCTATTGCAGCTATATGATATAGTTATTTGAGTGATCGTTCCTAGGGCAACTATATGCCTGCCCGCAACAGAATGACGGACCCTTGCAAAGTTTTGAAGAAGATACCTTTATAACTAGGAGACTAGTTCGCATAGAATCAGACAGACTGATAGACGGACATGGCTATATAAACTCGGCTGTTGATGCTGATAGGATATATAAAATATGTGAGGTCGGAGATGGCTCCTCCTTACCCTCTATAAGGGTAATATTATAATATAATATGAAATTAATGAGGAAAGAAGCGGTTTAAAAATTGTTTAAATAGTTATAAACTGATTAACATGAATATAGGAAAACATAGTTTAAGTAACTGAACAACTAAGCAGATAGCTAAAAATAAATTGGAAAGTGACATACGTGATATGACAGCCTTTATGTTCTTCTCACTCAATTAGTCAAGTGCTCGAGAAATAGAAATATGCAACAACTTTTGAATAATTAATAAAAATGAGTTAGGTCACACTTGAGGCAGAATCAAGATAAAACTGAACAACAAGAGAGAACAAAGTAACGCCAATTGACAAACAAAAACAAAATGATGTGTTGGCTATCGAAGCAGCCGCTTCGCAGCGGCCAGTTGTGTGTTTTTGAGTGGCTGCTGAGAAGCTGCTCCAAAATAGCAATTAAATGCTATAAATACTATGGTTAGATGCTCGCCAAAATGTAAAGTGGCTCGACTAAATATGGAATAATTGCTTATCTGCCTCATCTGCAACACTTTAAAACGAAAAGCAAACCAAACAGCATAGATTGGGCAGGCTGATACATAGGTGTTGCCAGCGACAACAGCAGCAAAAGCAGCAGCCGCGACAGCAGCAACAATCAAGCCGCGTTTCATTTGGGCTGTCATTTTGGTATTTCAAGTGTTTTATAAATAAACACACACTCCAGCTTCATAGTTGTTGTTTTTGTTGCTTTTGTTGCTGCTGTCAATGTTGCCGCTGCTTAACCTCTCACTTGCAAGCTGCTTGTCAAAATATTGTCGACAAGTTAAAATAGCAGCCAGGAAATGCCGCTCATAAATTGCAGTGTCAAGTGTAGGGAAGCTAAATGATGATGTTAACCTATCTAATACCTTCTCTCTCTTTTTCTCCATCTCTCTTTTTTCTCTCTGCAGAAGGAACTGCGCGCTACCTGCTACTTCAACGAGACTATCGTGCACGGTTATTTCGTGTTCCGTTCCGTAGTCGATCTGAAGCGACGTGTCGGGTTCACGCACCGAGGTAAGCCTGTGGGGCCCAAGAAGAGCGTCAACGATGCCTGCTACATGTTCAATAAGATCGATGCCGAGCAGTTTTTCCATCAGCACACGTTACCAAAATGGCGCGAGACGGCCGCAATGGTGGCCAACAGCAGCAACAGCAGCAGCAGCAGCAGCAACCACAGCGGCAGCAGCAATCACAGCAGCAACTATCGCAAAGTCTCGCGCAACAAAAACAATCGCCACAAATCGAATAACCAAAATCAAAAGTTGCAACAGCAACATGCGCATCATGGCCATAATAGTAGTAGTAGTCTAAGTAGCACTAACAAACAAAAACAACAACAATTAGCATTAGTACGAAAACAACAACAGCAACAGAAGCGGCAGCAACATCAGGTGCGACATCATCACAATGATCCCTCAATGCTGGCGCGGCGACAGCAGCGACGCAAACAGCAGCAACAGCAACAACGAGTCACAGCTAGTCCAACGAAACAAACAACTGCCAAAAGTGCAACAACAACAGCAGCAACAGCAACAACAGCAGCAACAACCAAAACGTCGACAACAACACTTGCCAGCAAGCGCAAGGGCAGACGAAGAAAGGCGCGCAAGCAAAAGCAGCAGCAACAACAGCAGCAGCAACAGCAACAACAAGAGCTGCAACAATTGCAACTGCTCTCCACAGCAGCAACACTCGATGGCAGCACGGACGACACGTTCGCCGGCAGCAGCAGCAGCTTTTCCACAGGCTACGACGATGCCTACAGCAGCAGCAGCAGTAGCAGCAGCAGCGAGCCCTGGTCCACTTGGCTTGCCACGCCCACAGCTACAATTGATAGCTTTACGCCAGATGCGAGCAGCAGCAGCACAAGCGCCAGCAATATGTTGCTCACAACAACAGCAGAAGACAGTATTAAACCGTACAGCAGCAGCAGCAGCAACTATGATGCCTGGTCCACATTTATCACCGAGCTGGAAACCGAAGCATCAGCAGCAACAACAACATCAGAAGCAGCAGCAGCAACAGCAACAACAAACAGCGGCAATGACACCGAATTGTTACAGTACGAGGCGGAGCTGGTTGAAGATGAGGAAAATGAGCTGCAGACCACGGCTAACTATGAAACCAAAGTAACAGCAACAGCAGCAGCTGCAACAGCAACTAGCAGCCAAGTGGCTAAAACTACCTCGACAACAGCAGCAACAACAACAACTACAACCACAGCAACAGCAGCAGCGGCAGCAACCGGCACACAATTGGTGCTGGAACAGACGCCGCTGGGAGCAACACTGGCCACGCTAATGTACAACAAATGGCACACAACGCAACAGCATGGGGCAGAGGCAGCTGCAGTCAACACGACTGCAACAGCAACAGCAGCAGCAGCCGCAACTGGAGCAACAGCAGCGGCAACAGCGACTGATTTGGCGCAGAGCACGCATAAGCTCAGCAGGCATCGCAGCAGCAACGGCAGCCCTAACGAGCAGCAGCAACAGTTGCTGCGGGGCAACAACACCAAGCAGCAGCAACAACAGCTACACAAACTGTTGCGTCCGGCAACAGTTGATCCCACAACCAGCACGCGATTGCTAACGCTGCCAGCAACATCAGCCAGTAGTGCAGCAACAACGAGCACGGTAACAGCAGCGGCGGCAGCAGCAGCAGCAGTTGCTGTTGTTACCACACCGCAGCAACATATTGCAGACAAGCTGTTCAGTGTTTACAAGAACATCAACAGCAATCTGAACAACATGCTAACCGAGACGGCACCAACAGCGACAACAGCAACAACAACAACAGCTGCTACGGCAGCAGCAGCAACAACCACAAAGAAATCGCTGCGCAAATCTACACAAAAGCTACTAGCCACGCCCTACCATCAGCTGACCTATGTGCGCAATGAGGCGGGCGACATAGATATTGATAATCTGGACAATATTAGCGTATATCCCGATGTCTTCGAGGATATCTTAAATGACAACGACAACAGCAGCAACAGCACTAACAACAGCAGCAGCAACAATCCGAGCAGCAGCAACAGTCGTCTGACCTTTGTCAGTGGCTTTCTGGCCACATCGCCCACGTCTGTATTGCCTGAATCCATACGCATAGCCAAGATCAAGATCAACAATGAGCGCCGTCGACTGCAGCAGCGCGGTCAGCGGCGACTGCGCAATTTCGCGTAGTAAACGAAGCAGCAGCTTGTCAGCAGGGTCAGGGTCAGGATCAGGTTCAGGTTTAGGGTCAGGGTCGAGGGTTTTGACAATCGATAAATGGCAGCATGGTTTGCGGGCGCAACAAGTTGGCTTTGACAATTTAGTCGAGTTATATATACAAACATATTTATATATATACCTATACTCAGTACAGTTTTTCGATGAGTTTTAATTTAAATGGCAGAGAATTTATACGTGCAAAAGCAAATGATTGTAAACAAGTGAAGATAAATTCAAGCAAAATTTATGCATTAAACAAATATATATAAATATATATATATATATATATATATATATATATATATATATATATATATATATATATATATATATACATTGATAGATATACTATATATTGAACTGATACATATACATACACTGCATATATAGTACATATATATATATATAGTTACTTATATATGTCGAGTTGCTTAGGCCGAAACCTAGGGCGCTCTCATTGTTGCCTCAACTCAGTCAGAACCTTGCAACACTTGGCCACACCGACAGACACACACACACACACACACAAACACACACGCGCACGCCTAAAAGCACACAAGCAAAAAAGAATATACTCAGGCCACAATTTCAATCTAAATTTAATGCCGAGGCCTTTGCTAAAGTTTGCCCAATTACCGGTAGTTACGATAACAATTACTAAAGTAATGCTGATTTAAATATATAATTATAACTAATTGTGTTTGCCAATGCCCGAAATACTAAATATCATTTTTTATGGCAATCATATGAAAATAAACAATTAGTTATTATATAATATTGAAATGACATTTACTTCACGTAATTGCTTCAACGTGTTTTGTTTTGTTTCTTAAGTGAATAAAGCAATTGTACTGGTAATTAGGGCTCTGCTTATTACTAAACTATCTCTTTCTATATATAAATATATCTTAAAGCTGCACTCGACTGGCCTGTCATAACTCGAACACACACAGCTCTTAAAACAAAAGTCAAGCAAAACAGTTCCATGGAAGAACTTGCAGAACTGCTACATAGTTATAAATGAAAGACAATAAGATTTTTATTTACGAGTATGTGCTATTTAACTAACAAAAGCAAAAACAAATAAAAACTAAAATTGTTAAAAGCAAGTTGCAAAAATATTAAAATGGTGTCAGCGAAAAGGAAAACTAAAAACTTAATAAATAAATGCTTAGACGCACTGAATGTAAGGCAAAATAGCAATTTTGGTTTACTAAATCAAATAAATTTATTAGCAATGAGATTACAAAATTTATATTAAAAATCTATAAAAAAAAACACTAAAACAAAAAACAATTAAGTATATATATACGCATATATATTTTCAAAATTTTATAATGAAACGCAAACAAAATTGCAAATTAGTAAACAAATTTAATGAAAATGTTTTTTAAATTCATACGCAAGCAAAGTAAAAACAAATTGACAACAAATTCGCACAGCAAGACACTTCCAAAAACAAAAACAAAATGATAGAAAAAAAATAAAAAACAAATTAAGAAACTAAAGTTTAAATTTTAATAGGCACAAGTAAATAAAATTGGAGCAATTCAAAAATGAAAAATAAATAGAAATAAACCGAATTTTAAAAACAAATAGCTAAACGCATACAATTGTTGCATTGCTCAGCACTGCTGAAAACAATTAACAGTGTTGCACAACGTTCAGCTGATTTAGAGCAAGGCATAATAAAAATACTAAACAAATATTTTGAAACATAGCAAGAAATTGAAAAAGAATAAAGAATAAATTAATTTTGAAAACTTTGAGCTAAAGGCAACATAGTAAAAGTCAAGAACTAGTTTATAAAGAAATGCAAAACAAAAAAAATTAAAAATTTTAAATACTAAAAAGAAAAAAACAAATGCTACAAAACAATAAACATATAAATCGTATGGTATATATACGGCGACAAACACCAAAATTCACACTGAATAAACGTTATATTTATTAATTAAATATGTAACTAAATAAATGTAAAATCAAACAAGAAATCGAAACCAACTGCTGCTTTTCTACATATATATATATATATATATATATATATAATATAAACAATAATTGTTTCTCGTATATTTATATTAATATATTATTAACATAATGAAATACAAAACGTAAATAGTTCAAACAAATTAGCAAACCAAATACATAAAAAAAAATTTGAAAAACAAACAACAAAAATACAAATTCAATTAACAAAAAGCCAATTGAAAAAAATTACTGAAAAAAAAACAAACGCGTCAAGTTTATATGTAGCAATATGTATGAATGTAAATTAAAGCAAATTAATAACAAAGGCAAAAGATAATGCAACAAAATGCTTAGGTGAAAAATTTAATTAGTGTGTACTTAAGATGAAGGTTAACACAAAACAAAGTAAAACCTTTAACAATTGAAACATTTATGATTACTTAAATAGACACTGACAGCAGCCATAAACAAATTGAACTACAAGCCACACACACAGTAAGGAAAAAAATGCAAATAAAAAATTAAAAATCAAAGCAGATAAAAACTCAATTAAATACACAAAAAAAAATTCAAATTGAACTACTGTACTTATATGCGCGTTGCTGTAATATAACATTTTATGTTAAACAAAAACGAATATTAAAAGAAAAATACTGAAAAAAGAAAAACGAAAAACAAAACACGAAAAAAAAACGAAAAATCAAATCTTTATTATATATATCATTCGTACTACTCATACGGCTATATTTATTTGAAAGAAAAAAAAAGAAAGGAAAAACCCTCGGCCAGCCCAGTAGAAGCTTACGGCCAGGCAAGCGCTGCTCATTTGTCATTTGTAAATTCATTTGCGCCAATACTATTATTTTTTTTTTTTATTATTTCACACTATTACTAACTAATGAATTAATTTTAGCATATAATTTTAATGCGTGTAATTTAGTTGCCCCGTTTGCCGCCATTTTGCATTTTGCATTGTAAATTGTAATTTGTTTACTTCTAAGCCGCAGCATACTTGTAATTATTTATGTATAAAAAACTCACACACACACACACACAGACACACACACACACGCACACACACACACACACACACACATACACACAACTACACTCTCACACACACACACATCTCTACTCTCTCCCTAAAACTACCTACTTACTCTATCTCTATAATCCTATTCTCATAAACGAAACAAAAAAACGCCTATTTAATTGCATTTCTTTGTATTTAAACGAGTAACGCGAATAATAAATAAATAAAAGCGTCAAAAATCGATATCAATCACATTTTTTCTTTTATTGGATTTGTTTTTATTTTTTTTTTTTTCAGTTATTTTATTAATTTATAGCACCTCTCTTAGTTTTCAAACGTGTGCAGAAAAATCGTATAAATAAAAACTATATATAAATTAAAAGAAACAAATGTATTCAATTAGTTTTATTTGTTTCAATTTGAAATTAATGAAAATGAATATCGATAGTGTCGATTGGAGCGCCAAAAATTGTACAATTTCTAGACAAACACTTAAATATGGAGTGAAACGGTATGGGATAAAAATGATCCACAGAGTTTTTCGGCATGGGACAGAAATGCTCCACAGAGCTTTTCGGTACGGAAAAGTTGTTAATATTTGGATACTATGGCTCTCGATTCTAACTATGAATTCTATCGATAGACAAGTCTCTGGAATAAAATTGTTGTATGCGGAAGTCTATAATTCGGTTCACCATGCACGGAACAGAAATGTTCTTAAAATAAAGTCTTATGCAGATTAGATAAGAGTCTTCCTCTAAGCCCCGGTGGTGCAACGCCATGTTTATCAACCATTCAGTTGACCCATATATATAGGTAAAGAGTAACTCGTTAGAGCCTGAAGAGGAGTATTCTCAATAAGCCTATAGTCACATATAGATTAAAGCCTTTAATAAAATTGAAGTCTAAATATAGACTCTTGCAACAGGTTAATTCTTCTCAATCCTCGCAAACAGTTCAATTTGGTCTCTATAGGCTGAGACACTTGTAATGATAATGTGAAGGGCATTTGTTTTTAGAATAGATTGCCATAATAAATTATTTTCCTTAATAGCTAATTCTTCTAGGCAGCTTCCACCTTTTGCTCTGCCTATAACTAAAAACAATATCGAAATGCCAATTATCATTATCATTTCCGTTGGCAACATAGAGTATTACATGCCACAGTCCCACACATACCGAAGGGAGCCTCTAAATAGCCGCCTGAGCATGTTTAACAGACGATTCTATGGCTTTATAGAGATTGCCAGGTGGTCGCCCAAGGCCAGTGACAAATTGTGGACCAGGCGACAATGCGAAGAAGTTGTAGCTGGAGTTGAAGCTGTTGTCTGGATGACCACCACCAGCGCTGGCTCCATGACAAATGACATGTGCTGACATTTGACATTGTTGCAGGAGTCGGGGATTAACATGTAATTGTGGGCGGGGTGTAACTACCAGGACTGTGGTATAGCTAGTAAAAGTGTTATGCCAAATATGCGCTTGTCTCAGCCCAGCCACAAGAGCACAGACACACAGGCACAGACACTGGCTCAGTTTCTGTCTGCTGGCTGCTGCCACTTGCCAGCCGAGCATGGATGAAGCGAGTGAAGTGCAGACGTTGGCTGGGGACCACACAAGTGGCTGCAGTCCACCACGAAGTGGTCGCAAAGGCAACTCGGTGGCTGCTTTGCATAAATGTCCCAGCAGTCAGTATTTGCCTCTGGGCTGCTGGGCTCGTATCTCAGGCAGCCTTCTGTCCCCCCCCCCCCCCCCCCCCCCCCTCTTCGCCTCTCTGACTCTTCTGCTCTTTTTTTTCAACATTCAGTTATCAACGTTGTCCCCGTGTGCTGCTTGTTTAATTAAAAAATTAAGTTCCAAATCCCCGCAGACCATTAAAAAGATTTTTATTTATACCTTTTAATTTCATCAATCGTTGCGACGGCAGGTGCCGTCCCAGGTAACGTGTCTCGTGTCTGGCCATGGAGTCTCGCATATTTTTTAGTAGTTGTTTCTCTTTTCTTTTTTTGTTTTCAGCTTTTAACAGGAAACAATTTCATTTGCGAGCAAAAATTCTTTTCAAATCTGCCGCCGTTAAGCAAAAAGAAAACATGCCAAGAAATAATAATAATAAAAAAAAGGAAACAAAAATAAAAAAAATGAGAGAAAAAACTCTTTACTGACTGAGAAAAACCAATCGCTGTTACAACTCTGCGCAGGGTATGATAACTATTGAAGGCAGCATGTAACGGGTAAGCTCTAAATTTTCCTTGTGATATTTATCGATAGAAGAAGCCATCAAATTGATATTTTGACATGATGTACTATATATTCTATCGATAGCTATCGTTAGGTCTAATGAGCACGTAATTTGGAATTTGACGTGACAATCGAATTCACAAGCAAGAAATTTAAAATCGATATATCGATAAATATATCGTTAATATTGATATACATGCTTAGGCTAATATTGATATCAATGATAAATCAAGCGATAAGCATTTCGATAGTATTGAGTGCATTGCTAAGATTGGATTAAGATTAATGATAAAGAGATCGAAACCGAGAGCATTGTACATTTTTTGGCTGCTTCAATAATTTTCGTTGGGAATAGGGAGTACATAATCGAGGTACAAGCAAGAAATTAAAAATCGATAAGCTTAGGCATTGTGACAAAACCAATCGATAAATATATCGATAGTCTCTATGTGTATGCTTAACATAGTTTTGATATCTATGAGAGAGAATTCTAACTCGAAGCCAAAACCGTTGTAAATTATGTGACTTCCTATTAGACTAAGCTGATAACTCAAGCGATTCATATCGATCTTCTTTTAAAGTTTAAAGATCTTCAATTTTCTCAATTTTTCTTAGGGAAAGCGCATAACAAATTCGTTATAATTGGCTGTTGTGATTTGTCGCTTTGTTTTCTTCTTTTTTTTTTTGGGCAGAACGTTTTGTTGGCCCCGTTGCATTGGTCGGGCCTGTTGTCCAACCCAAACCCACGAGAGTCCCGTTGCCGCGCTCCGCCTCACCCCTGCCGTACCATAATGCCTGCAGGTTCGGTACGTTTGCTCAGTTTTAGTTTATGAATGTCGCCATGTTGCTGTTGTTGCTGTTGTTGCCGTTGTTGCTCGTGTTGCTAGTGTTGCTGTTGTTACTGTTGGTGTTGTGGCACATTCCACTGGACAGCGACAGGATGAAACTGTTGCCTGCATACGGCATGCATATTTCGTATTTTTAGTACAGCCATTTAACATCATCAACTTAAATATGCGTGCAAGATTTATGCCCACATCGTTGGCCCCGCCAACGGGTAAATCGGGGGTCGGCTTTGTACGGGGAGAGGGGGTGCAACCCATGGAACGTTAAAACGAAGCCCATGACCGGCAAATGGGGCTAAAATTGGCATACAAATGTGGCTAACACAAACACATCGAACACATGATATACAATACCAAAAAAAGCCAGACACGGTTTGCCAAGTGCAAATAAATAAAAATATATATCACATACATGCGCATGTATGTTGCATATGTAAAAATCTCTTAGATTTCGACGATTAAAATGTTTAATGTGCAACATACACAACATTTTAAGCAATCTCTATATAGATAGAGTACATAAGACGCTATATGTCAGCTTAAATGTTCATAGCTCACGAGCTTAAGAGATCACGGAGCGCTTATTTGATAAAGGATATTAAAAACAATTGAGAGGTTCTATTCCGAAGCTCCCGTCTTAGAGATACTCTGAATCCGTTTCAACAAACGCAGCTTGCGATGGAGTATAAGAATCATAGATAAAAGTCCGTTAGAAGAGCTGTTCATTTAGTTACATTTTATATGATAAAGAACTTGAAAAGACATCTTTGTGGCCATTCCAGCAGTGCTTTATGTATAGACCGACTTTCCTGGACTTATTAGCCAATTTCGCGGCATTCAAGCATTTATTGGCCAACTGTCCCATTTTTATTGGTCAAGTTATTGGCACATATTGATCAACACGCCGGCGTCTATTGACCAACCGCTCAGGACTCTGAAAAACCTTCAAGGATACCCTTCAAGTTTTTCCTTTATGGCTTCCCTTCATGGCTTCCCACCAAGGCTTTTTACTTTTCTTTCTTAATAAAAAATATCGCTCTCTACTATATCAAACTTCTATGCATTTCAGTATATGAAATTATATTTGACTTAACTAAAATCTTTGGGATATTTTAAAGACATTTTTATCATTCTTCATTACGAGGAAAGTATTTGAACTTGATGCACTAGAAACTACCAATGCAAAATAAAGATTGAAACAAAATTGTTTTTCCTTTTTGTTTTTAATAAACTAAAACCCGGACCTCGAGCCAGCTAAATAAAGATTCATAAAATAAAAAAAATATGTATGCAACATTTCAGGATATATTGATAATATGTTTTTTTCGTTTATATATGCGAGTTAAGAGATCGACAAGATCTAAAAGATACCAAATAGTATTATATAATATATATATATGCCATATTGTATCTATAAACATATTTATAATAATATTATAAATGCACTCACATAAACCAAACTTTTGTTAAGTCTTGTTTAACCCCCTGACAACATTTTCCATGTTTAATGGATATTAAAAAAAAAAGTATTTCATTGATGCATGTCACACGTCAAGCATTCAGTCAATTACAGGGTATTAAAAGAAACGTCAACAAATGCATATTTATTAGCATTTTAATACATGACACGCGCCCAATGTAAAGTAATTTAAATTTAATTAAGCAGACGCAACAGGTGCCCGCAAGTTGAGCGGGCAAATATGTGAATGCGGCCAAATGTGCCTACTCATTTGGCCAAAAAGGCAGTTGCTGATTTTAGCTGATTCCGGCCAGATTTAGCCAGTGGCTGCTGCTGGCAGCTAGTCAGTAATTAGCAATGGCATTCGGCGATTTATCATAAAAATGTGGCGACCATAAACAAATGCAAACTGGCGCCAACTGACGTTGCGGCTTTAAATATTAGCAAAAATATTGACTTCGGTTTGGGTTTGGATTTTGGCTGTGGTTTTGGTTTTGGCCTGCGCAGCAGGTGAAGATGTTTGCCCAGTTACACGGCAGATACAAATTTAGTTTACCATTAATATTCATATTCATATTCATATGAATATTCGTATTCATGGATTCCTATTCATATTTAGATTCAGTTATAGATTCGTCGACGCATACTCGTATTTGGAATTGGCGTTGGTTTCGAGCGTTGCGCAAGCTGCCGCCAGAAATCAATAAACTATTTTTTTGTATTTTTTCATTTTTTTTTCGAGCTTGTGCAAGTTTTTTGTGGTAGTCACAGTCGCAGCCAAAGTTGCAGTTGCCTCAAATGTCATTGGCTCTGACAGCTGCATAATGATTTTATTAAATTGCGCATAAGGTTTTGAATAAGTGCGGCGGCGTGAGTTTTGTCTTAGTCAACTTGTCAAATAGCTTAACTGCCAGCCCGACGAAAAAAAACTAAAAAAAAATGAAAAGAAAAACAAATACGCAGCTGTAAACAGTGAAGAATGCTCCAGTCAAACGTGTGCTCAACTAGAACATACCCTGCATAAGCCTAAATTCACTTTTTTAGCTGGAAAGAGAAATGTCTTTGCATAAACCAGCAGCTAAAATGTTTGCGATTTCTTTTAATGAACTTCATATTTATATAAAATTATTAAAGTATAAAGTATAAAAAACCAAAAATATAAAAAAATTATACTATAATATAATAAATATTGTGTTCGTAGGGAGCTCTTATAGTCTCTGGGATCAAAGAGAGCAGGAAAAATCAATTAATAACCTGACTTACGCTTAAATCTGAGAATCCACATTAATGATAAACTCTTAGAGAATATATTTTTAAATCAAAGAGCAGCACAATGGAACTAAACGTTTTTATCTGAGAACTAAGAATCCTTATACGAAACAAATAATAATTAAAAAGCTTAACCCTCTTAAAGTATCTGGAACAATGAAGCTACCAAACATGTATGAGAAACAAAGATCAGTAAAAGGGAATTAAACTGTTATTTTACCTGAGAACTAATAATTCTTATAACAAGTTATTTCTTTGTAACTCTTATAGTCTCTGGGACTATAAAACAAAAATCACGAAAAATCAATAATTAAACCTGATTTATATTTGATATCTGGACGTCCACATACTACATTTTAAATGCAAAGCTTTTATAGTATCTGAAATTATATAGATACCAAGTAGCATGTTTTTGAACAAAAGGCATTAAAAACTAAGAGTAGCAAATATTTCCTAATCGAACATCAGGAAAAATCAATTAATAAACATAATAAAGCTATTTTTAAAACAAAGGGCAGTAAAAATCAATTAGACTCTTAAATATATATTTAATCTAAAAACTGAGAAACAACATAAGCAAATTCTGTGTTCGTAGTTATTAAGGTCTCTGAGTTTTTATAAAGATAGCCACATACAATTTTTGTTGATTTAAGCTCTGGAATCAAGCAGAAGAAGAGACGATGGAAGTAGAAGAATTGGCTCTTAAAAATATTCAACACATTTGGCTACATAACAGAAGAGATTGAAGTATATATAATAAATAAAAAGAAATAATAAATTTCTTAGTTCTAGTTCACACATTTCCTTTCTCTGCACAGCTACATACCCCTTTTTTCCCATCTACATAATACTAGGGTATAAACAGTGCAATCTGCATGTACTCATATTTATGATTTTTTAATCATTTTTTGAAAAATTTTGAACAGCCAAACAAATTGATGGCCATAAATGGCAAATGCACTGTTATAATATTTGGATACAACTTTATGTACTTTTATAATGGTTCATAATTTTCGTTTTTCATATTTATAGCCGGCAGTTACATGAAATTCAACGATTGTAGTTGAATATGCAATAGTCAAACAATATATTTAAAATCGAAGATAATTAAATAGTTGCAACAACAATAATTTAGATATTGTTTGGAAATAAATTGAATTTGAATCTGCGATAAAATTCAGAGATAATTAACGAAAGATTGTGTAATTATATTCTTAGACTAGTTTTTTTAATCACAGAGATTGGCAACGCTCAAAATAGTCTTAGTTTAATATTTAACAATCACTTTTTGCAAAGTTTATGAAGCAAATTAAATGTATAACAAGAAAGAGGACTGCAATAAATATATTATACCCTCTTTAGCCATTCTTAAAGGGTGCAGGGAACTTCATTTGAAGTAAATCAATGGTGTCTGCAAAACGCAGAGAGAGGGAGAGAGAAAAGGAGGGAGAGAAGGATAAACTGAGAGAGTAGCCAGAAAAGAATTGCAAAGTAGGAATTCCAAAAATTTTTGATTAAACTCAGTTTATGAAAAATAAAGTATTAATATAATAGAATGCAAAGGAAATAAGACAAAAAAGGTACTAACCTAAATTTAGGTATAGCTGCCTTTGCCTAAATTCCAGTTGACGAAGATATGCACACAATCAATAGATCGATCGATTCTCCTCGTGGTTCAGTCGCTTAAATAATTGTGTCTTTTATTTATAAAATACCATAATTTACCTAAATCGCGTTATCTTTCCCTTACCTAATTTCAAAATCTAATTTATAACGCGTAAGTTAGGAAATAATCCTTGAAGTAAAATCGACAAATAAATTTGGCAAATTCCGTTTATGGGTTGAGCAATTAACCTAAGATTTTCAACCAGATCGTTACATAAATGGTCACCCACAAAGATATAAATCCCGCGCCCCTTAGACTACAGCTCCCCTACCCACCCCTGGCCAAGTTTGTACAATCTGAACATGGTCCACAACAAAATGTTCATTGATAAATAACTGTCATTAGTCGTGGCCGGCGCATTTTCCCAGGGTTTTAAGTTGCAAAACCCCCCCAAAAAAAAGGAAAAAATAAAATTAAATTACGAGCGGTCTGTTACATAAATAGGAGTTTCAGCGAGAGCGAAAAAAATGCATTTAAATAAATTTGAAATAATCAGTGAGTATACGACTTGCAGCCCGACGATATCAATGCCATATCAGAGCAAAATGCGCGGCCCCAAGCCCAGCCGCGGCAACAACAACAACAACGACAACAACAACAGCAAATTTAGCAAAGTGTCTGCGAACAAGGTTAGGCATTAGAGGCGTCCCACGTCGCCGTCGGGTGGGTGGCTTATAATTAATTTGGTGCAACATTTTGCACGGCCCGCGACCAAGCTGCAAAACCAGCTGTTGCCGTGCCCAAGTGCGCCTCGGGGCACACACACGTATATTAACATATATGTTGTATGCAACTTGGTCAATGTGCGCATTTATCAAGACAATTGACGGATTGGCAGCTTGCATGAAATTACGCAAAAAACAACAAATCCAGCTCGCCAGCTTGCCAGCTCGCCAGCTAGCCAGCTCCTCAGTTGGGGGCACCTGTCAACGCGGCGGCTTATGATTAACTGTCAGCTGCAACTGGCTCTGATCGATTTATTGCTGTCAATTTGACAAATCAATGTGAGACTAAAAAAACTTATTATAAAACAAATATGCAAGAAAGTGGGATTATATACTGTAAGTTGAAGTTTATATACTCTTGGAAAAGCTTTTGTTTAACAGCATTATTTCCGAGCAATTCTTGCTTTGGGTGACATATTAGGAATTAGTTACTGGAATTTTGCAGATATGTAAATGAAGTAAAGCTCGTATTAATTGAATTTGGCCAAAGTATCCTGAAAAACATCAGATTATTGCATACAGAGCTCTATGATACAATAACCATATAATTATAAGACTAAAATAATATATACTTAGTATAGTATCCATACATACATATATGATATTTTGCTCATATATCTGATAGTTTAAATAGTGCAGGCTTTAATTCCAGAATGTCAAGTTTGGTAAGGATATCTTGAAAAACGAGAAGCTTTTCAATTTTCCTCCGTTTATAGGGTATATGATACAATATGCTAAGTTTAATAACATTAGCTGAGAGTCCAATTTGCATAGAAACAGATAGGTACAGAAGGATATGGCTATAGCGACTGGGATGTTAATACTGAACAAAAAGTATTAAAATTTCTTAACATTAGGTAAAAGTTTGCCATTTCAAACAGAGAAATTTGCTTAAAAACAGACAGGAACAGACGGACTTGGCTATAACAACACGGCTGTTAATTCTGCATTACAAGCTCAACGATATCTCTTGCTATGCGTTACATATTTCATGACAAACCTATAACACCCTCTGCAAGAGTATATGAAAATTAGATAAAATGTTGCACAGCCAAATCTTGAGTAAATTGAAACGCAGATGAGCTGAGACGCTGGCCTGGCGCCTGGTCTACTGCTGCTTGGTCCTGTTACCAGTTTTTACTACCGTCTGTCAAATGTTGGCAGTCAAATATTAATTTACCATGTGCACACACACACACACACACACACACGCACAACTTGGCGGTGATTTTGTTTTGCTGCAGTTGGCTAATGAAATCGTAAGTGCTTTTATCTCATAAATAGTTGCTAGCCGAGTTGCTCCCAAGAAAATCTGCACCAACTCCCCGCAGGACCGCCCCTTTCGCCCCTTCCGTATTGATCACTGGCTAGAGGCATGCTTTGGCATGCCTTTAAGACGCTGTGCAGTCCATTTCATTACCGGTTTGAAATATTTGTGCGTTTAATGAGCCATACAGCGTATTTAATATGTTTTACAATAAATTTGATTTTTCGCATACCCTAGCCGAGGTCATTTTAAATATCTCACGAAATGTGCACAGCAGACGTCAATTGAGTAGCTGAGCGCGAAGACAAAAGTTTTTTAACAAACACATTTTGTTGTTCTTTTGTGCAATTGAAGCAAGACAATTCATAAAAACAACGAGCTGTGCTATGGAAAAACCATATAGTTTTTACAGACATCTCCAAGACAAATTTGAGTTGAGTTTAATAAATATATTAGAAAGCTAAGTGCCATTGGTTAAATATCTTACTTTAATTAAGCTTAGAGAAAAGCAATGCAAGTTTTCCAGTCAGAAATGAAACAAATAAATCTAACAAAATAAAGTCGAATATAATCAACAAGAGTATTGAACTGTCGACAGACCAAACTGAGCAGTTCCTGCGTGCTTTTATTTTTCGGCCAGCTAACATGGCGTATGCGTAATTCGTGTTTAGAGCCAACAACGATAAGTTAAATGTCTGCTTTTTGGCAAAAAACCATTTAAATGGCCAAGTTTCACTTTCGGCCTGCGCATTTGGGCCTGGTCCATTGAACAATGCGTCCGAAAATTAAACTGACTGCGCCGCGCATATGAAATATTTTAACGCCATTTATCAAAGTGCCAATGGAAAATTGCTGGTCAGCATTGGTTGGCCGGGCTGCCTTTTTGGCTTGTTAACTGTTTGGCTTGTTGGCCACTCGGCGGCCCGTTTGAGCCTTGATTGACAGCTGCAGTTGGCCTTAGCCGGCCAGCGTCTCGTCACTCAGCCAGCCAGTGTCAGTCTCAGCCATCGCAGCCTGCTTGATCAGTCACTCACTCAATCAGTCAGTCAGTCAGTCAGTCAGTCAAGCAAGCGACGGACATGCAAAAGGCAGCCTAAATGAATTATACGCACTTCAGAGTCTCAACACATTTCAGAAAACACAATGGCAAATAACAGCAACAGCAACAGCAGCTGCACAACATACGCCCCCTCGAGGGTCAAAACATCATCAAGAGCTGGCGCCACAAAATCATAACGAAATTCGAATGCCCTTGGGCCGAAATTGCTAAACACATGTGATTAAAGATGTGCCTGAATGACTTTGGTCTAATAAATTTAAATTACAAACTTGATTAAAAAAATAAATAAATATTAGAATATCAGTTTGTTATTATATAAAGAAAAGTTTAAAAATAAAGTCATTTACAAAAAATTAAAAAAAAAAAGTTTTAAATAGTTTTAAAGCAATCAAATCTATTTTAATTTGAAAAGGTTGTTGACGACGTTTCTTATTAAATATTGAAAAGTAAACCAACTGAAAATATAATCAAAACGAGTAAGCATGCGCGACAAAAAGATTCCCTGTACCTAAAAAAGGTGAAATATGTTAGCTCTTATAATGTTCGAGGTACGACTCAAAATCGATATTTATCGATATTGTGGAAATATGTATCGATAAGAATAACAAACTTGTTCTGCGTATGATAGACCATGCATGGCCTACATAAGAGTTAAGTTTATATATTTACTTCTAATTCCAAGCTCATATTTAGTCTATGTATACTTAACGAGCAGGTAAAGATATCTTCAGCACGCCGAAGATTTAACACCCTTGTAGAACTTAGAATGTATGTTATTTTTATGGCCTTGTAAAGGATATTGTAATTTTAAATCTCCAGCTTTTAGAGTTGAGTTGAGTTTAAAGATCACCTGCCGATCAAGAATATGCCAGGGATGCTTCATTCTGCTTCTGATTAGATTTGCACACATGTATGCCCTTATGGAATGGATACAGGGTATTGGCAAATATGAACTCCCTCAATAATAACAGCTAATAAGCACTCACTGGGTAAGTGTATATGGAACTAGTTACGTGTGGAGCGCAACTTTCACCGCATTTTTGGGCGAAACTCTATCAAAATTTTATGAGTTCGACATATGTGAGTTTAACAATTTGTTTGTTTATTTCTAGAGTTGGCCAAACTAAAGTTGATGTCCCTGAATTATTAAGGTTGCATGCGGCAAGCGGCATGTGCTGAGCATGTGTGTCGTGTGGCAGCTGCCGAGCTGGCAACTGGGTCAACTAATCCCGTTGCGATTGTCGCCACATTTAGTGGCTCATTTGAGCAGGGGCAGCAGCAGCAACAGCAGCAACAAATTACTGTAATTAATAGGCGGAGTTTTTTTTTTTGAGGTGTTTATCAGGTGTTGTTTCGCTGGCAAACCCTCTCTTTGCGTCCGTTTTGTAATTATACGCATGGCGCGATATATTCCGCCTGATAATATGATGGCCAATGCGATGGCCTCGCCAACAGCCCATGCCACGCCCCTGTTCGAGGGGGGGCTATTTGGCATGACAATTTGGTTGCAGGCTACTCGAAATTGATTTCAGTTTTATATTTTGTTTTTCATTTTTTCTCCTGCAGTCGCTGGCAACCAGCTGCTGTCAGCTAAGTGGCATTTTAATTATATGAATACGAGTTCGAGTACTCGCACTCGCACTCGCACTCGCACTCGCACTCGTACTCGTACTCACACTCGCATATTCATACTCGCAGACAGGCTGCCGAGTTAGCGCCATTCATTAAATGACTGGGCCTGCACTCATTTTTGCCACTTATTGACTGTGATAAGTGCATGGAAAACATATTAATGGACGCACAGGATAGACACAAGTCAAATAGCTGCTTGCAAATATTTAACCTCTTGTCAAAATATTTTATGTGTACACAATTTTTCTATTTATTTTTCGCTGCACAGATAAATATTTAATAAAAACTTGCTTTAATTATGAATGGAATTATTTATTTACATTTGTGGGGAAAGGGGGAAATACTGGACTAGACTGGATTTTGAAGCGGAATCCTCGTTGTTTAGTTGCCCCATTGACTGGGTCATATAATATAGAGGAAGCTTGTTAAATATTTATATATTTGGAATACAAATGTATTCGTATGCGTATAAGACAAACGCGTGTTACCCGGCTTAGCGCGGATTGTGACAAAAAGTGTGAAATAAATTTTAAATCAATTTTTCCAACGATTTTTGAAGGTGGAACGAATGAAAAATAAAGTATTTTATTGCAAGAGCTTAATGTACAATTTCTCGACGACACTTGAACCTTTGCCAAGCCAAACTAAAAAGTTTTACAGAAAAGTCTGTAAAATCACATCCTCAATCAATTTTCCTATTGCTCTTTGAATTTTACTTTACGAGCAATGGAGTTTAATTCAAACGTTTTCCACTCATTTTCCACATTTGAATGTGGAATTTTGCGAAATGCTTAGCTTAGACTACCATTGATCACATTGCACTCAGGACAACTGTCTATATAGTTATAGAATTGTCTTCTGTTAATAGAAAAGAGTAGTTACATAACTATTTAGTAATATATGTTCAAATATTTTTAAGTTCCTCAAACAACGTTGTTAGCTCTATTTGCTTAAATTTGAATTTGATTCATTTGAGCCCAAGCGAGATGTAGCTTGTTTTTAAATAAAGTCTTGTAGCGTAAAACCATAAACCAGAAATATAACAACCAACTTCAAGGCAACAACTACGAGCGATTTGCACGCACAACGCATGCAAAATTAAAACATTAACACTTTCAGTGTGCGACACATGATATGAGAGAGGGTCTAGTGTCACCTGAGGCTAGGGGTTGGGTTGCCTGAAGAAGATATTAACTTAATAATTGATAATTGAAAGTAGTGCGTAGGCAACCAGCTCGGTCACAAGAGCCAAGAGGCTGCCCAGAAGGAGGCGAGCGCGCCAAACAAGACGGTCGCCAGTCGAAAATGATTACATGGCCCGGGGGCATGCCTCATGTTACGCTTTTGCAGTTGTTGCTGCAGTTGCTGCTGCTGCAACATGGGACACGGCCTGTGTGCACTTGCAAATGAGCTGCATTTTGAGACATTAAAGGGCACTTAGCATAATGATTTACAGCTTTAATTCACGCAATTAAATTGGAATTTCCTTCTTAGTTTTTGTGTTTTTGCGAGCCTTGAATGTCGCTGGCATGATGAAGTAGAAGTTGGAGCAGGCAATCAACCAATGGCAATGGCCCAACGGCAATCATGTCAAGCGGCAAGGTAAAAGCAAGTAAAAAGAGCTGGCAACGTGTCGTGTCCAAACTTTTCGCGACACGAAGACCTACCACTATATTTTCGTGCTGAAAAACAGACGCTTATGCGTTTTCGTGAGTTGAGCACAAAACAATAGAAGAGCTGACACGACCTAACACAAACTAACACGACCTAATACAGCCTGACACGATCCAACACGATAACAAAGTGAACACGAAAGTGCGTTAACTTAAATAACGATAATATACAAATAAAAGAGAATCTCCAAATATAATGTATTTTTGTTTAATCAACGATTGGGCACACTGTTTCTCAATAACAAATATATTACCTAAATGTCAATTTATGTATTTATTTATTAATGCCAAAAAGCAAACAAAAAAAGAATACGTAAATTCTACAACAATTTTTATTGACACATAGGCAGAAAAATATTCGTGCGTGTCGTATTAATCATAGCGCAGACAGCGCGTTTAGCGTGCGTGCTTAGAAAAGTGTGCGATTCGTGTTCACGTCATGTCGTGTCATGTGGCAATAATCGGACACGCGTTCTCATCTCTAGCCGGGCTGCAATCAGGTCCGATACAATGTTATTGACACCAGGCAGACAAGGTTTCGATTTCAAGCCCCCAGTTCACTGTGATGGGCATTGTGATCCTTTCAGTCCTTGCGGCTACACTTTGATTGGCACTTTGGCTGAGTGCGTCTGATTGTGGCACACAGCTTCACACGCACACACACCCGCTCTCGAAGAGGCTCCACTCGTGTGGAATGTGTTGACGCGTAGGTGACGCAGATGTTGCAAGCAACACAGTAAAATTCCACAGCACCCACAACTGTCACACGCTCGACCCTAAATGGTAGCGTCCGCCAATGCGGGTGAGCTCCAATTTGTATCATCTGAAGCGCCATTTCATTAGGCCCAACGCTTATGAGTGCCAGCCGCTGCAGCCTCTTCATAATATCACATTGTGCATAAATCAGTTTAAACAAGAGTGCTGAAGTTGGGATGCGCGACTAGGGGATACCCTGAAACTTCTTCTAGATACAAAACTTACTTGATTCGTATATACTATTCTGGAAGCTACATGTTAAATTTGATGACTCTCTTAAAGTCTCTCAAAAAACACGATTTCGATATTGATTTTTATCGATTGCTTGGCAACACAGCAAGTTATCGGTTATCGAAAACAAACTGCGCGAGCATTTGGAGAACCCAAACTCACAGTGATCTTTAAATATAAGTTTACGGGCAACAGAGTTTAATGCAATCGTTTTCCACTCATTTTCCACATTTGCGGGTTGAAATTTAAAAAAACCTCAGCTTTTCAGTTCTTTTAACTGTAAGTCGATCACCGAAGTCAGGAAACGGGGCAAGCTGTCGATTATCAGAAACAAACTCGGACTGTGCGGGCAATAGAAAGACCTAAGTCTATCAAGTCCCTAGCTCTTATATCCTCTGAGATCGACGCATTCATACTATACAAATGGGCGGTCGACAAGACTGACAGACGGACATGACTTGCTTCTGCCTGTTACATACACTTGCACAAAAACATGATGCCCTTTTTACCCATTTTCAATGGGCTCAGGTTATAAATATCAAGTGTGGCCAACGCATTATGAACTGCGAGTCTTTTGTCTTGAATACGTTTCGTTTTCGAGTTGAGTTTTTTTTTTCTTCATATTTTTTGTATAGTTGTATATTCCGGTCTGCGGAAATTGATCAATTACTGAGCACTTTGGCGTGCCGACCAGTTTTTCACGTCCAGTTTGGCCAACGTTCAATTTGCATATATAAAAACAAAGCTCAGCTCTAGTTTATTTTTTTTTTTTTTTAATTTTTTTGGGCACACTTTTCAGCTATATAGTGTTTGGTGTTTTTTCTTTTCTTGGAGCTACAATCTACAATTTGGAGGCTTAATCTCGTCGTCGCATGAAAAATGGGCGAAACGCCTTTAGTGTCAATTTTATGTTATCGTTTGATTTATAATAATGCTGATAGACGTCGATGTTTTAATTGATTGTGCTTTGGAGAAAAAAAAAAGAAACAACAACAACAGCAAAACAGCTGAAGTTGTCTGCTCGGCTGTTTTTCTTCTCTCCTATATTTGTTGTGGCTGAGTTGAGTTTTTTAAGTGGTTGCCACAAAATTTTGTTAGCAAATGGAATTTGCGTTGCATCACTTTCCATTCCAGATCTTCAAATTGTTGTTAAACAAAGAAACCTGCTTAGTTCTATAGAAAATTGAAAACAATTTAACATAGCAAGGCTTAAATCAAATCCTGTGCTCACAGCTGTCAAAAGCCAGACTCACGAAACTAACCCAAACTTAAGACGAGGCATTGCTTTAAGCCCTAGAAGTATTTAATAAGGCTTGAGAATTGCGGGCTATAAAATCATTTTGAGAAATATATTAATAAATTAATTAAAGATCTTATATTAATATGTCATAAAAATTAACAAATTTTTGAAATATTCCCTTAATTTGTACGACCTGAACCCAAAATGTGCAAAAAGGGCATCATGTTTTTGTGCAAATGTAACAGGCAGAAGGAAGTATCTCCGACCCCATAAAGTATGTATATTCTTGATCAGCATCAGTAGGTTAGTCGATCTAGTCATGTCCATCCGCCCGACCGTATGTTTGATGACGTCGATTTCAGGACCTTTAGGAGCTAGGGAATTGAACGTATGTCTACCTAGTGCCCGCGCAGTTTCCGGTATCGATAACTTGCTTTGTTTTCTGATTCATTGGTGATCGTCTCCTAGTCAAAAGATCTGGAAAGCTGAGTGTTTTTAAAAATGTTCACCCACAAATGTGCAAAATTAGTGGAAAACGATTGTATTCAACTCTATTGCCCATTGGTCTCCGAAGTTCCCGCGCAGTTTGTTTCCGTATATCGATAGCCTTCTCTTTTGCCAAGCAATCGATAAAAATCGATATCAAATTCTGGTTTTTTGAGCAAATCTCTTAGCTTTGAATGACCCGAGTCACAAAATTTAACAAGTAGCTTTCAGAAAAGTATGTACAAGTTTCCTTCATTTTAGAATTACGCCTACAAGAAAAGGAAGGTTCAGGGTATCCCCTAGCCGATCACTCCCCTTCTACTTGTTGATACCCAACTTTCGCTAATACTCACAATCGTTTTTACACAGCCCTAATCCCGCCACAATAATTGAATATATTTTCCCTATACTTATTTTATAGCTTTTTTGCTTCAAGCCAAGCTGCATTGTTGCAGTCAAATCAAAATTCCAACACCTTCAGCTTATATGCGAAGATGCCCCCTGGCTTCCAGGGAACGTATTTTATAGTTCTTTCTTGCGCTCAATATGATTCATGAACACTGCGAAAATAATGCCATAAAAACGCCAAATAAAAAAGAACCGAGAGGGAAGCTGAAGCTGGGCCGGCACATCGGCTACGCTCGACTCTCTCTCTCGGATTCGATATGCGAACTGGTCTATATAGATGGGCTCCATTAAGGTAGCGCATAAATAAATTGGCGCTGTGGGTCCATTTCAATGCCGGGCTAATAATGACAACCATATAAAGTTATAGGTAGCAATGCGGACGGGTCATTGTTTGTCGCGTGATAACTTCATTTTCATAGCGATCGGATGCGTGGATACGCGGAACAGGCACAGCGGGTTGTCCTGGCACTGTCCGGTTCCCCTCCTCCACCCCCTTCTTGCTGTGTGCTGCCACCCCTTTTGGTGCTGAGCTGGCGGTCTACACCAGAGGCTAGCACTGTCAGCATATATCAAACTAAGCCTGATTAACTATCGAGCATTGGTCATATATGAATTTTGGATATGGATATGGTATTTGTTTTTTTTTTTTGTTGTTCAGTTTCAGTTGTGTGCCAAAAAAATGATTGGATAGAGGAATTGGAATTCCTTAGAAACCTGCAGCCGTCAGAGGCACGAGGAGATGCTCCAATGCGATAGCGAAAATTTATGACTTCATTAAGGTAACAAGCTAATATGTTTTAAAACATCTCTCAACTGGAACTGAAACCGAAACTGGGAACTGGGAACTGGGAACTGGAAACCAAGAACTGGGCTGGGTATTGGGTTTGGGTTTGGGTCATGCGAATCGTTTAAGGAGTCGCCAGTTGCAGTTGTTGACCCATTTCAAATGGATTACCCAGATAGCCGTATGCATAAATAGTTTAGGCCACTAAACGCCTCACCTCGAGGCTGTGGCAAAAAGATTTATGGCTCTCCTCTTTTTGACTCTCTCACTCTGGAGCAGCTGTCCGTCTGTCCGAATCAATAAAAACCGAAACCAAAGCAAATGAGCTCAATGTCTGGTGTGGAAAGGCTTTAACCTTTTTTACGATTCGCTTTGGCCGTTAAAGGAACTTTTAGCCGCATTTTAGACACGTTTAAACAAAACGGGATGGGGAATTCCGCGAGCTATTTGTGAGAGTTGTTAACTTGTTGCGCCCTCATTAAACTACAATTACGTCTAGATCTAAGGGTCTAGTCGAAAGCTGCAACAGCTGCCTGGAATTTCTAATCACACAGCAGTTTAAAGCAATTAACTAAAGAAATTCTTGCTATTAATATTAATGTCAACTCAAATTGGCGTTGAACCTATTTACGTCAAATTTGTTGTATGTTTAGGCATAACTAATTAGAAAACATTTCAAAACATTTATTTAAGACATCTTATCCAGCAATTAAATTGAATGTCAATTTAAAAATTTAACATGCATGTCAACTATTTTTTACATTTTTTCCGAAGTTTCCAATATCGCAAAGTATTGATTAGTCCTAAATCTTATAAAGTCCATAAAGTTCAGCTATAATTTAAGATGCAGACAACTTTAACATGCATGTTAAATACATTTTACACTACATCGCTTCACATCAAACTAGTTATAAAAAAAATAAAAAAACAGTTTAAAATCTATATTTCTAGACAATTATTTAACGGCGTTTTATCAATAAGCTCAAAATCTATGATTTCCAACAACCTTCTAAGCCCTACATTGAAAATTAACATGTATGTCAAACTAACTCAAAGTGTTGCCAGACTTAATTATATAATACTGTGCTCCTAATTCGCTCAGACAGTCTATTTTAAATGAGACCAAAATAACCAAAATGTATTATGCAAAGATAGAATTAACTTAAGCCAATGAATTAATTAGAAAATTGGACACTCTTGTTAACAAGATTTACACGAATTAACATGCATGTTTAAAATATAAAAATGAAACAAAAAACTAAAATAAAAGAATTTAGCTAAGAGTTTTAAGCCAATAAAACTATATTTAAAAGCAATCAACATTTTTAAACCACTAACACAAAATTTCAAAAGCAACCGTAATACTCATGTTAACAAGTTTCGCATGAATTAACATGCATGTCAAAAAAATGAAATAAATAAAACTAAAATATAACTCAACTATGTTTCTAAAATATCAAAACTAAGCCAAATTGTTAAAAACATCTTTCAAAAATAATTTATTCTTATTAAAAATAGCTTGTTTTAATTTTGGCTGGCCCTATTGGGGCATCTACTAAATCATATGAACGCAACAGGAGTCTCCAGCGTTGTTCTTGTTGATTGTACAAAATGGAAAAAGGTATAAAAAAAAATTTGAAGAAAACCAAAACAAACAAAAAATCGGTAAAGCCACTTAAAACTGTCAACTTAGCATTGATTAACGAGCTTATAGCATGTTTATTTTGCGATCTTTTTTTTTTATTTTGGGAGGGGGCACGCTTTATCTGTATGTTTTTTAGGCCATTTGGCATTAGGTTGTTACAGTCAGCCCAAGTACAAGCGACAAGTCTTTTTATGATCGTTGCCTTAACGTCTAGGCCCCTCCAGCTGGACGCTGGTAAAGTCTATAAAAGTCGCTCGGCTTTGCTGGCACGTTATGTTTTTTAATGGCAACTGTGCGCTTTGTGCGCATTTAGCGCATTTTATGATATTTTCTGCTGTAAAATCGTTCAGCTTATTTTCACTTAAAGGCTGTGCGACAATTTGATAAAAATAAAATATAATTTTTCTTTCCCATTTTTTTCTAGTTTCTTTTATCGCTTTTGAAAGCTTTTTGAAACATGTGCGTGACGCGCCAGCGCACTGGCGACATCTGGCGGCTTGCGCGTGCAACAGCAACAGCTGAAAGCTGTGTATGTGGATTGTAAGTGGTGGATTTTGTACACAAATTTATCGCGCCATTGACATTTCGATATTTGTCAGTCTTATTCCACATTGCAATCGTCATCGATTTGCCGCCACAACTTATCGCAACACCCTTTATTTATCTTATCGAGATTGCAACGCAACACGCTTTAGTTAAATTTAATTAATTCAATTCACGTTTTAAAATGGCTGTGCTACCACCTGATCCTGTATTCAGTTTACGCTGCCCTGACATGGGCGCCGTCAACTCCATATGTTTTCATGAGAGCGAGCGCCTGCTGGCGGGCACCCTCAAAGGCAGAGTATTTCTCTGGGATCTACAGGTGAGCCGAAAACAACAACAAACACTGAAACAAAAACAAATGAATGTTGTCTTGTAGACAAACCGCTCGTCGCTGAACTTTGAGGTGGGCAACGCGCCAATTACGAATCTGCATCACACCAAAGAGCATCTGATCACGCAGGAGAAGGGTGGCACCATCACCATGTACTCCATTAGCAGCAACAGCTATGTGAAGGAGCGCAGCACACCGGGCAATCATTTGGGCTATTGTCGCACAGCGCTGCACATAAATCCCAACAATACAAACGAACAGTTACTCTTCTATCCGTGTGAGGAGACGGCAATTGGTGTGCTGCATGTTACGGATCCGGCAGCGCCTACACAGATGCTAATACCGGATGATCCACAATTGGCCAAGCTGGGCAGCGTTACTTGTTTTAAGCCCTTCGAGTGCGCCTCACAGCTTTTTCTGCTCGCCGGCTACGAGTCCGGTCATTTCCTCACCTGGGATCTTAGCAGCGGTGTTATGATTGATGTCATGGAACTGGCGCCGGATGCCTTGACAGTCGATTATGATCCCATCACGAACCGCGGCATAGTGGGCGGCGCTTGTAAGAACACACTAAGATTTGTTGCCCCTGAACTGCCAATTAATGTTGTTTTCCACTTGCCAACCCTAGCCGAAAAACTGACCACCTTCAGCTATCAACGACAATCCATGCAGCTGCAGCGCGGCTCCGAGCTGTGCATCAAGAATCCGGGCGTCAACTGTGTGCGCATACGCTCCGATCAGAAGGTCTTTGCCAGCGCTGGCTGGGACGGTCGCATACGCATTTTTTCGTGGAAGAGCCTGCGACCACTGGCCGTGCTGACGCAGCACAAACAAGGCGGCGTCATGGATCTCGCCTACTCCTCGGAACCTGTGTCCATGTGGCGTGCCCCCATTATGGCCGCTGCTGGCATGGACGCACAGATCTCGCTCTGGGACTTATACAACTAAACCCCTGACACAAATGTGTATTAGTTTCTAAGTGTTACAGTTTGAATCATACTTTGAATCATATTTCTGCCAAGCAGCTGCACTGGCAGAGACTGACAATTCATGGGCAACTTTCTTTCATTCATATTTAAATAGTTATCCCGTAATACACATGTAACCCTCTAAACTTTATAGTGAATTTTAAGTTTTATATTATGACCAAAACCTACTTTAAATCTGCCTCAAACAATTTTGGTATTTTTTAAGTGCTTAAAGATTCCTAAGGACTGAAGACGCTTCATTCGTGATTTTTTGTTCAGATTCATTTGAGATTTATACTTAATATATTTAGGAGAAAAAAAATATTTTTAAAGTTTGTCATATTTTATCCGTGGGTTCGTTAATGTTTTTTATGAGACTATTTCTATTTCTTTCTTTCTAGGTTGTTAGCTTCAAGATTTATTTAATGAAATTCGGAGATGTTTATTTGAATTCTTTCAGGCGAAATGCATACCAAAGATTGACATATCCAGCAAATTCTCTTGCTGCAGATTCACATTTAAACGAGACTTAATTTTTTGTACTCCTGAATTTGATAAAAATAAAACTGGATTCATGCATAAGAAATTATTTCTAATTCCATCCGTAGAAACAATCGAAAGCCTTTTGAACTTTACGACTTATAAAATAACTCCCAAACCATTTAAGATTTTCATTTCGAACTAGATTCATTTATGTTAACAAAATTGTTTGAAACTTACCCAACAAATTGAACGCGAGTTGCTCCAAAATCCAAATATATATTCGTTCACTTCATTTCATTCAATTTGTTCACATTTAATAATGTCATTAGTTAATAGAAATAATTGTTTAAATATTTAGTTTTTTTTTTGTATAGCAGCGCAGCGTGAGGTGTAGAAAAATATGTTTATATGTATATGCATATACTATATATATATATATTTTTTTAGATAGTTGATTAGTTGGGGAGATTACTGACTGAGCTCGTGCAGTATGTGGGAGAGGACACCACTGGCCTCCACATTGCTAAATGCCACATTGGCCAGATGCGGCTCATACCGCTTGAGGCTGCGCTTGGCCGTCGAAGTGTAATTGACCAGATTGCGCAATATCAGCGCCGCCGTGAGGCGTATGCTCTTTGTGACTGGGCCCTCGTTCTCATCCAACAGCTCCTTGGAGTTGAGAAAGTCGGCCGAGTGTCGTTTAATTGCCTGCAGCGCCGAGGTTCCCACAGCCGTGGCCGTTGTCGCTGGCGCAGCAGCAGCTGCTGTTGTTGCCGCTGTTGATGCTGGCGCATTGCTGGCATTGCCCACATTGCGCACAATTGTGACCGTTGGCTGGGTGGGCGCCACATTGTGTATGCCCGTGGCAAGGCGACGCTGCACGCTCGCACGCAGATCATCCAGGGCCAAATGACGATCCACCAGATGCGTCATCAGTGAGTAACGCTTACGGGCTATGTTGTCACACAAGCTGGGACCGCTGCCCCACTGGCAATAGATCTCAGCGCCGGTGTCCAAATGATCCGGACAATGCACATTGCAGACATGGTGCTGCAGCTCGTTGAGCGATTTGAATTTGCGACGCGGACAATTGCGCCAATCGCAAATGAACAGCCAATTGACATCCACGGGCACAGCGCTGGTAGCTGCTCCGGCTGCTGTTGGATTGCTATTGCTAACAATGCTCGTTGCTGTTGTTGTGGTGGAGGCAATAGCTGTGGCAGCTGCTGCAGCTGTTGCTGGCATTGAAGCAACTGTTGCTGTTGCTGTAATTGTGGATTGCTCCGCCGGCTTGGCTTCAATCATAATGCTGGGCTTCGACTCGCTGCTGACCAACTGCGTTTGTTGTTGTAGTTGTTGCGTGGGTTTCAGCGCTGGCATTTGCACCGGCTGCTGCTGTTGTTGCTGCGCAGGCAGCGAAGGCGTTGGTGGCGCCATTGGCTTCTTGGCAATGGTTGCTGCTGCTGGCGCAGCTTTAGCTTTGACCGTCTCCGTTAGCTGCAAAGAAAATGAAATGATTAATTTCTTTGAAATGCCCAAATGTAAATACCTATGCCGTAATAGAGCTACATAACATAATGTATACGAATAATATATTTATGATCTTAACTTGATTATTGGTGGAATGTTTCTATCGAACCTTTATAGTAGATATAGACCAGTTGCTAAGAAAACCGAAAGGAATCAAAAAAAAAGCTGATGGTTTTGGTTCAAAACAAAAAACTTTTGGGAGAGACTCTGACCTATAGCATAAACAACTAGGTACCCATAGAAATCTCTAATCATAATAACTAGATGATCCTTTCCTCACATAGGAACAGACAGACGCACTTGGCTATAACGACTCAAGAGTTGTCACTTATCAAAAATATATATGGAGATGCGAAGTATATGGTAATAGAATATATGATTTTACACTGTACGAAATAGGACATGCCAACATGCTCCTATGCCTCCGTTTGCATTACGATATGCAATATATGATCAAGCAGAATAGAATATATACTTGCATATATCCTAGTTCATTGTGGCATACATATACATAAACATAAGCTCGTCGGACTATTCAACTACTCTCTCTTCAGTGACATAAGCTAAATAGTAATCCTCGCCAGCACTCACCACTGTGGGCATAGTTATCTTCTGCTGTATTATGGATGGATGATGCTGCTGCTGCTGCTCGAGCACGCTGCGTATGTGCTGCTGTTGCTGCTGCAGTGCAGCGCCAACAATCGGTGTGGTAGCTGCCGGCGGCTGTGTGGTAATGATTGTCTGCGAGTTAAGTTGACTCTGCTGCAGTGGGGCAGCCGTGGCGGGCGTTTGTGTGATGAGCGTTGTCTCCTTGATGCCGCCTAGGAGCAGCTGCCGCTTCTCTGCCGCTGCCGCCGGGCCGGAGATGATATGCTGCTGTATAATAGACTGATGCTGCTGAAGCTGCGGTATGGGCGCTGTCTTGGTGGCCACAATGCCGCCACGATGCAGCTGTGGCGATTGCGACGGCTGCGGCTGATGCAGCTTAATGGTGGCGGGTATCTGATTGAGTTGCGAGAGCAGCGAGGGCGACATTTGACCAGCACCCAAGGCGGCGGGCACCGCACGCTGCGGATTTAGAAAGATTTGTTGCTGTTGCTGCAGCTGCTGTTGGACTTGGGTTGCGGGCCGTGGCTGGCCGACCGCAGGCGCTGTCGTTGTTGTCACCAGCACCTGTTGACCCTGCGCTGTGGTCATTATGACCTTCTGTGTGCCGGGCACATTGCTGGCACTGACACCCGGCTGTTGCAATATGATAATTGTTTTGGTCTGCTGCTGCGCCGCTTGGGTAACCAGCAGCGTGGGCGTGGCCGGCGCATTGGCTGCCGCTGCCACTGGCGCCGTTTGCTGTGCCACCAGATAGGTCTGTCCCTGCTGATTGGTGGCCAGCACATATTGTGTTTGCGTCGGCTGCTGCTGTTGTTGCTGTTGCTGTTGCTCTGTCTTCTGCAATATGACCGGCACCGTTTGCAAGCCCTGGTCCGTTTTAATGGTCGCCGTGGTGGCCAATTTCAGCTGCGGCGGTGGCGCTCCCGCACTGCCAGCGGGAAAGATGAGCTGACGCTGTGTGGGCTGCACCTTGGCGGGTATGAGCTGCAGTTGTTGTTGATGCTGCTGCTGATGTTGCTGCTGATGCTGCTGCTGATGTTGTTGTTGTTGTTGCTGCTGCTGCTGTTGTTGTTGCAGAGTTGTCTGCTGCTGCTCTTGACTGGACGCTGCCAGCGGCGGCACATCGTCCAAATCCTCATCTTCTAGTATCGAAGCAGCCAAATCTGCGTAGAGATTGGCCGCATTTTTAGAGGGCGTCACTTGCGGCTCATCCTTGCCAGCGGGCGTGTTGCTGCTGCTATCCAATGCCAGTCGCTTGTTTTGCTCCTCATCGATGGTCAGCTTGCGTTTGGATTGTATAATTACGGTACGCCCCTGCGCATCCTTCGTAAGCACATTGGAGCCGCTTAATGGTGCCAGCGGCGGTGGTGCTGAGTCCGTCATTGGCTTCTTCTCCAGCGCCAGCTGCGGATGCAACGGCTTTATGGTGGTTTGACCCACCTTTACGGGCGTGTGCTGCATCAGCGGATTGTTGACAAAGGCGCTAATTGCCGTGGAGGTCACCTTAATGGGTTGGCTGGCCGGGGAGCCCGTGGCTGAGGCTGTGGTGGCCACCAGCGCAGGCGGTTGGGCCTGGGCCTTTTGTTTCAGCTGCCGCTCGTTAACTTTATTTGCCAGCAGGCTCTTAATCAGCGAGGAGCTGGGCGTCTGTGAGCCTGTAGCTTCATCAGATGCGTCTACAGCTGTTGTCTCTGATTTGGTCACCAGCGCTGGCTCCTTTTTGGCAGCTGTTGCCGTCGCCGTTGCTGCTGCCTTCTGCTGTTGTTGTTGTTGCTGTTGTTGATGCTGCTGCTGCATGGGTAAAGGCTGAGCACGCATCCTTATGCCCACATAGTGCGTGCCGGGCAGATCGGTGCCGTCCATTTGGCGCACAATGGCTGGACCAACGCTCGCATTGAATATGAGCCGCACGAGACGCGGAAATTGCAGTCGATTCACCACCGAAAGCTTGCCCGCCTTCTGGCAGTGCGATAGGTAAATGGTGTACAGCTCCTGTTGCTCTACGCGATACTCATGACCATTGCCGGCGCGCTCGTAGGTGGCACCCAGCCAGGCCAGCGCATAGGTCTCATCATCATGGGTAAAGCTTTGCGGCGCTGAGGGCGCTGCGGGCAACGATCCAGGCAGCATAACTGTGCCGGCCGCTGGAGCAGGCATCGATACTTGTTGGGTTGGCGGTGGCGGTAGCTGGACCTGCGGCAAACTGGGCACAGGCAGCTGCACCTGCGGCAAACTAGGCACAGGCAGGGACACAGCGGCGGGCGCGGGCGTATGCGTTGGAGCAGGCGCAGGCACAGACACCGAAACGGTCTCCGGCTGTGGCGGTAACACTTGGACCTGTGTTGGCGCTGGCGGCGGCAGTGCAGCAATCGGCGCTGGCTGCTGTGGCTGCTTGGCCGTCATCAGCTGTGTCATTTGAGTGCCCGGTATGGTCTGTGCCAGTGTGGACAACATATTACCCGGCACCACCTCCACGACGCGCATCAAAATGCAGCCAGCCGCGCCATATGATTGCGCCTCGACGGTTAGTAAGGCCACCAGCTGATCCAGCAGACCGCGCACCTGCATCAACATCGAGCAGGGACGCGCACCCAAAGAGCTCAACGCATAGATCGCCTCCAGCGTGAAGATCAAAAGCATCACATCGGTCAGCGAGAGCAACAGCATCACACGCTGATAGAAATCCAAGCCAAGACAACGATTTATGTGCTGGGCATTGCCCTCGCGTCCGCACAGTTTGTAGAGTATCTCTAGGCAGCTGATGATGACAGCGCGATCATTCGATTCGACGCCCTCGCAAAGCGTGGCCAGCAGATTGCGCGATAGCTCGTCCGTGGCAGGATCCAGTAGGTCAAACTGCTGCGCCAAATTGCCAGCCGTTTCCAGGGCCTGAATGTGGATGTTGCCTGCAATTCAAAATATATGGAAAATGCATCTAAGAGGACGATTTCAGCGAAGCTTAGACAAAAACGAATCTAAGGGCCCGTATCTAACTGATAAGCTAGATGAATGCCATTGGCTATGACTACTTACTCCAACGAACATTGGCACCCATGACCAGATATCGCCAGAGCGTACGATTGGAGGCGAGCAGAGTAACGTTGTCCTGATGAAAACTCAAGCTGCGCAATAGCTGAACAATTTGCAGCACACGCTGGCCAATGCGCTCATCCGTGCCATGACTTCGACGTAAATTTAAAAAGTCCAGCTCGAAATCGAGCTCATCCGATTGAAACAGATAATCGTTGCATGCGTCGCTCTCCATGTTGATCAGTCCATTGTCCAGCCAGGCTTGTTCGTCCGTGTAGAGGTCCAGAATTTGTGGCTTATCGTAGAGCAAGTCCCGCCAGAAATTAAGCTTCGAGTGACGTCGCACCTGCATGCCGGCATTGTTGTGCCCATGCTGGAACAGCTGGCGCATGCTGTAGTCCGCATAGACGCCCAAATGCGCCAGCAGCACATCCAACAGCTTGGGGCACTCGTTCAGCTGCAGCGTTGGACGCTGCTCATTGGCCATCAGCGTGCACACATTGATGGCAAAGTCCTGCTCGTTGGGCAGCGGTGAGATAAGCGACAACAGCAGCTTCTCATAGCTGCTGTGCTTGTGCAGCTGTGTCGACATTTTGTACTGTCGTCGGCGATCCGCATTCACCATATGCTGGCGCTGGTTATACGCCATGGGCACGGCCGTCAGCGTGGAGTGCGGCATGCCAAAAATGCTGCCCCAGCTGCCGCCAGTTAAGCTGCCACCTACACCCCCGACGCTGGCGCCGGCCAAGGCACGTGAACGCGCACGACTGGCGCTGGCGCCCAGATCAGCGCACTCGATGACCGCCTCCAAGGCCTCCAGCTTGTCGGGATCCTCACCCAAGAAGTTCAGACGCTCGTATTTGTCCAAATAGCGACGATAGATATGCTTAATGCCAGCGGTGCCATTAACGCAACGATCCCGCAGCGTGTCCAGCGCGCTGTACACCTCGTCCCACTCATCGCGCATGTTCACTTTGTTAAAGCCACCGCGCTCCGTGACCTCCTGGTACAGCCGGTATAAATCCACGTGCTGACCACTTATCTTGGCGGCCTGCGTCAGCGGAGTGCTGTTGAAAAGTAACAAGTAAATCAAGGCTATGATAGACATGCCAAGGACCTACCCGCGCCGCTCGTGAAACTGGTGCAGATCACGCCAGAATTCCTCCGGCGCCCTGAGCTGCTTGCCACCAACACTGGCCCCAGTTGTTGATTTTTCCGGCGTACCATAAAAAAATTGTGGATGTGCTTGCAACTGCAGCTGCTGCTGCTGTTGCTGCTGTTGTTGCTGCTGCTGGGTATTTCTCGCGCGCAATGGTGTTGCAGCAGCGCCAAGTTTAGCCGGCGTCGACTCATTTTGCTGTGCATTGTTGTTGCTGTTGCCGACGGCAGGCGATGCTGCTGGCAGAGACTGCAGCAGCACACGCACATTGTCAATGGACGTCATTCTGTGCTAACTTAAATCCAAAGGCAACACAAATAGTACATTCTATAAACTAATACAGCGCGCACACTCACTTATAGTAGTTAAAAATTAAAAAAAAAAACTCAACAATAAATACAACTACAACGCGAAGACGACGCGCTTCCAGAAGCAGGGTTGCAATTAGACATTAACAAATGCTGGGCGCAAAAATCAGCGATATATTTATATCGATAAAATACTGCGGTAATTGTATTAAAAACAGCAATCGATATATCGCCACATTTTACTTATTGGCGACATATTTGAAAAAATTAACTTATTAAAAAAGAATCCACATATTTTAATATAATATTTACACTAGTGATTATATTTAAAGTTTTTTAATATATTTAAACAAATAATTATTTTATGCTGGCTCAATTCGTTTCCGTCGAATTGATCGTTGGTCTAATCAGCATTTGCACGGACTTAAGAGTGCGCGTTTCTTGCCAATTCCACCACCAAATGCCTTCCCATTTGTCCAACTCTCTTTCAAAATATCGGCCGTTCAGATTTCTGAGAAATAAGTAAATCTTAATATTTTATCAATTTCATTAAGGAGGTTTATTTTAACTACTTACGATCGTGCGCACTGACTGTACCACCATCCACTGTGGCGCTCTATTGCACAGTTATCGAAGTCGCGTTTGTCATTATCCCGATCAAATGTGGTAAATTTCATGTTTCTATTCAACATCAAGGCATCGCCAGCATCCCCGGAATATTTACCCAAAACTTTTAGTTGATAAGCATCCTCTTCGCTAGCTATACTAAAATTATCGTAGCGAGCAAAGCGAATTTCATTTTCAAAATTTTCCAAATATATATACAGCTCATGCGGCTGTGAATTTGTCATGCGATACAGTTTCTCCAAGCCTATGAAAAAGTTGCCCTCAAGATCGCCAAAACCAGTCCTATATTCAGCCCAGCCTCGATTGAAGTCCACGCTCTTGTCCACACGTCGCTGAATCACCATCCAGCCGGGCCCAGCGATTCTTCCGTCGCAGGGCACGCGAAAAGCTTCTGCTCCCGGAACTTGGATTTCCCTAATATCTGACGAGTTTCCAGCTTGCAAGCAGCTTGTTTCGAAAACCTTATGATCCGCTTCTCGTTTGCTATCCATTATCATCAGATCTGCTGGACTAGCTGTAAAATTTGCCTTGCAATTCTCTAATAAATACTCGCTGATCTGCAATTTTGTTTCCAATGATCTTATTTGTTCGTTCTTCAGCTCTAGAGTTACTCTGTAGTCTTCTAGTTGTTTTAATATTTGCAACAGTTTACTTTCGCTTTGCGTTTGAGCTGCCATATTGTCTATTTTGTGTTTTATTGAGGATACATCAGCATAAAGTTGCTCTTCACTTTTGCAGTGAACATTTTTTTCCCTAATTGTTTTTTCATACATGGTTTCCTTGACTTTTGAAACAGCCAACTGGCTTTGCAGAGCCGCCATCTGCTCATTCTTTTTATCGCAGGCTTCAATCTTTTGGTTCATATTCACAGTGTTCCATAGAAATACTTTCAGGCAGTACGGCGCACATTCTTTTTCGATTCGAGCCTAAGTTAAAAAGAACGCAGTCACAATTTATAGGACAAAAAACAAACACTCTACCCACACACCTGGTCATCCCAGTGATCTTCAGAAGCAGAGGTAGCTGCAACGCTTAGAAATAAAATTAAGATGGTAAAGAACACCGCACACAAATAACGATACATTTCAATATCAAGTGAAGCTCTTAAAAATGCTCGCATTCTATTCGACGGCCCGCTTTTCGAAACTGAGATTACAAACTAATAGAACGATGCTAAAATAGGCAAATATAAGCGAAATTCTAAATTGTGATAAGAGACAATCTATGATGCAGTTGGGTCAAATGTTTTTTGTTCATTATCAAGTAATCATAAGTGTGATAAGATGGCAATCTAGTGAATTTTGAAAAGTTCAGGACTTTCCCAAATTAATAGCATTTTTTTAAAGCTTACACCTTTTCTTAAATAGATTAAACTATCGAAAAAAAATTATTTGACGAGCCTGAAAAAATAAACAAAATAAAAATTGTATTCCAACATTTATGATAACATAAATTATCAGTGCTGAAAAGTTTTTTAAACTTGAAAGCAAGTCGCAATCGATACCAGTGCTGTTAACTACCAGAAACAAATCGATAACAGTTAATCGAGAATCATAACACATGTGCGCTCAGAGAGTTAAATAACACTTATATTTCAACTTTTGTTTGAACTGACACAATCAATTATATTTATTTTTTTTTTTTAGCAGAATATTTGATTGAAGCATTAATTCCAACACAAGATGTCCCTGCGTGCTTTTGGTGTGCTACTCAAGGCCCGTCAGCTGACCCGGCTGTGCCGGCAAGCGAATCGAGCAGCGACCTTTGCATTGAGTACGCCGTCTTTGCATCAGCTGCCCGCGGCAGGTAAGGATTTGCAACGAATTTGTAGAGTAGTTGCTTATGGGTAAATTCTATGCAGCCTTGCCGCAACGTCGATTCGCCACAGTTGCGAAGGAAGCGCCGGCCGTGGACAAGCACGAGTTTCAAGCAGAGACACGACAACTGCTGGACATTGTCGCACGCTCCTTGTACTCGGATCACGAGGTGTTTGTGCGCGAGCTGATCTCGAATGCAAGCGATGCCTTGGAAAAGTTTCGCTATTCGGCCCTAAGAACAACAGCTGAATCGGAATTGGCGGCCAAGGATCGGCCACTGGAGATACGCATCACCACAGACAAGCCACAGATGCAGCTGATCATCCAGGACACGGGCATTGGTATGACACGCGAGGAGCTGGTCAGCAATCTTGGTACTATTGCGCGCAGCGGCTCCAAACAGTTTCTGGAGCAGCTCAAGCAGGACCATCAGGCGGCACAGGCCACATCCAATATAATTGGCCAATTCGGTGTGGGTTTCTACTCGGCATTTATTGTGGCCCAGCGTGTTGAGGTATACACGCGCGCTGCCACACCCAATGCACCTGGACTACGCTGGGCTACAGATGGCAGTGGTACCTACACTATCGAGGAAGTGAAGGACGTGGAACACGGCACCAAGATTGTTCTTCATTTAAAGACTGACTGCCGCGAATATGCCGACGAGGATCGGATACGCGCCGTTATCAAGAAGTACAGCAACTTTGTGGGCTCACCCATTCTGCTGAACGGCAAGCAGGCAAATGAGATTAAGCCCCTTTGGCTGATGGATCCTCAAAGCATTAGTAAGGAGCAGCATCAGGACTTCTATCGCTTTATTAGCAACAGTTTCGATGCCCCCCGCTTCTCGCTACACTATAACGCCGATGTGCCACTGAGCATACATGCGCTGCTCTATTTTCCGGAGGGCAAGCCCGGCCTCTTCGAGATGTCTCGTGATGGCAGCACCGGCGTCGCTCTTTACACGCGTAAGGTGCTGATCCAGTCCAAAACGGAGCATTTGCTGCCCAAGTGGCTGCGCTTTGTGAAAGGAGTTGTCGACTCGGAGGACATACCCCTAAACTTGAGTCGGGAATTGCTGCAGAACAGTAGCCTTATACGCAAACTGTCGAGCGTAATCTCTAGTCGTGTCGTACGCTTCCTGCAGGAGCGTGCCAAGAAGCAGCCAGAAGAATATGAAGCATTCTATCGCGACTATGGACTGTTTCTAAAGGAGGGCATTGTCACGTCCACCGATCCCGCTGAGAAGGAAGAAATTGCCAAGCTATTGCGCTTTGAATCATCGAAATCGGAAGCTGGGCGCATTTCCCTGGAGGACTACTACACAACGGTTAGTGCGGATCAAAAGGATATATACTATCTGGCAGCGCCAAATCGCGTCCTTGCCGAATCCTCACCCTACTATGAGAGTCTTAAGAAGCGCAACGAGCTTGTGCTCTTCTGCTATGAGCCCTACGATGAATTGGTGCTGATGCAGCTGGGAAAGTTCAAGAACAAGAAGCTTGTCTCTGTGGAGAAGGAGATGCGCAATCAGTCAAAAGATCCCGCTGCTCTGGAAGATTTAGGCGAAGGCAGCTTGATGCGCTCCGAGCTGGACAGCCTCGTACCCTGGCTGGAGGATCAGCTTAAGGGTCAGGTGGCCAAAGTGAAGGCTACTTCTCGACTGGACACTCATCCATGTGTTATCACCGTCGAGGAAATGGCCGCAGCACGACATTTCATACGCACCCAAAGCCATCAGCTGCCAGAGGAGAATCGTTTCGCCCTATTGCAGCCGGAGCTGGAAATCAATCCAAAGTAAGTATTGGAGCGAGGGTATTTCAGCCTACGATAATCCTTTTAATGGCTCTTTTCTTGCAGACATCCCATCATAAAGAAGCTGCATTCCTTGCGTACGAGCGAACCGGAGCTGGCCCAGTTGATCACCAAGCAATTGTTTGCCAATGCGATGGTTGGCGCTGGTCTGGCGGAGGATCCACGCATGTTGCTTACAAATATGAACACTCTGTTATCAAAAGCTTTAGAAAAATACTAACTTTACTCGACAATACCAAAATGTTACTAAGCCAAATCCAAAACAAATACCAAACAAAATTGTACTTTTTGTTAAGCTCATAAAATACCAAAAGCGCCTTTGCCAGGTCGATCACTGGATCAGTGTTGCATAACAGCGCTAAACAATAGTATCGATAAGAAACCAAATAGCAGCACTGCCGAAAATCCGCCCCCGTGACTAAAGTTTATAAAAGAAAACGAAAACGCACCGTAGGAGTTCAGTGCCGTATCAAAAAGCAGAGCGTGCTTTAGTCGCCCAGCAGCAGCAGCCAGCAATAAACCCGAAAGGCCAGCCACAGAAGCGAGTTGCTTTAAATTAGATTTCTAATCACGTGAGTGAAGAAAAAACAGTAGTCATATGAGGAGCAATCGAAAAAGATTTAACCATGTAATAATATACGACAATGCTGCTACGACAAGATGCAAACATAATAAAGTCGAATTGCAAAACAGAAAATGGCAAACCTACGAGCAAAATTTGTACCAAAAATTTGTACAATAGTATTTTCTGCCACGACATGCGCACACACACACACACACATGCAGGCACACCAATGGCAATGAACGACCCATATATGTGTGTGTGTGAGAGAGTGTGCGCAGTGAGCGTAAAAATTTCTGCAAATTTGAGTCAATATATAAAGAAATTTGGACGCGAAAAAACGCGCAAATATTGCCAATTGTGTTCGAAAATGAAGTTTTAAATAACTCATGTGAGTGTGCATGTGACTCTGTGTGTGTGTGCGTAATTTTCCAGTGCGTTGTCATTGCCAATTGGACTTTTTTATTTAAGCTCATTCCGTCATGCGCTCATACGCACGCACACATAGGCACATGACTTCGAACACACATACATAAGGGCTCTCAGCGACGCACTCAAAAACTCGAGATAAAATTCAATAATTGTGAGGCGAGCGTCGAGTGTTTTGCTCTTGGTCTCTCACAACGCGCTCACTCACAAATCGTACGTTGTCGTAGCAGCATTGTGGTTCGTAAAGCAGCGCAAGAAAATTTTTTGTACATACATATATACACATATATTGTATATGTAATAAAAATACTTTATTTCAACTTGCAAAGCAACGTAAAACACGCCGATACATAACATAACATAAGAAATCAAAGTGCAATAAGCGAAAAGAAACAACAAAAACGAATTCAAATTTCAATTTTCATCTTGTAGCCCAAACACACAACAAAAAACAAAGCAAAATGTCAAGTGCGAGCAACGACAACCCCATCTATGGCCCCTTCTTCGGTGTTATGGGCGCTGCGTCCGCCATTATCTTCTCAGGTGAGTCTTTCGAATAACGAAACCCAAAAGAAAAATAACCTTCCTGTAAACTTCATAATTCGTTTACAAAAGGGACGCGCAGCGCTGCATGCGTAGAAAAATCGAACATTTTGTGGCGTAAATGCTAGAAGAAGAAGAACATCTAGTCAGCAAAAAAAAAAAGAAGAAAAGTACCCATGTCTGTATGTATGTAGGCGCTTTTGTAGGCGGCAGGCGGCGGCAAGTGTACAAAAACTCAATACGCTCACAGTCAAGTCACACACAGCGTAATCGTGCATGTGTTTGTGTTTGAGTTTGAGTCGGTTCGAAATGCGCGTGACTAGCAAAAACGTTTCCATGTTTCAGCTAGAATAGTTAATAGCATATACGCTTATTATATAAAAATATTCAATTATATTTCATTTTTGTATGGATAATATGCGCATTTATTTGCTTTATTGCAAACACAAAAATGGCAGCATCGAAATTAGAAATTCGTTGCCTCTTTTTCAACGTGCTAAAAACGGCATTACTCATACACATACAGCAGCAAGTGAGCGGCAGATAAAGGAAAGAGAGTGTGTGAGAGAGAGAGAGAGTTGCGCACGCTCTTGTACCAAGCATTGTCATCGTTTCCTATTGTGTGTGTGAGAGGAGAGTTACGGTTTTTCTGTGAAGTTTATGACGCGAAACTCGCGCTTACCTTTTCACACAGTCACAAGACCAACTTTTTGGTGTTGCCATACTGAAGTATTTTATTTTTTCTTGGCTTATCTTTTGATGAATGTAGAATACGCAGAGAACTGCATGCATGTGGCTTCCACAACAAATGCGGGCAGGAAAAGGCAACAAATGTTAATAGCATACTTGTATATGTAGCGTAGGGCAGTTAATATGACACATCATGTGCATTTTTTCCATCACGTGCATTTCTGTTGTAAAATTTATCATAAAAACATGACATATATATAGGTTACTAAAATTTGATTTCCCATCAAACACATGCTTATCTAAACAAACACATGATTGAGCGCTGCTTTGTTGGTTTTTGTAACACAATAGAAATCATAACAACAAGCGTAATCACATGCCACTTTTTTTTTTTTTCCTTTTTACCTCATCAGCCCTTGCATGATCAATCGACTCGACGACCATAGCACACAGCCAAGAGGCATCACATGCCTGGGGTTCTTTTCTATACAGCTTATCAGAAACCATACATCTTTTTTTATTATTATTATATTACCTTAGCTGATAAGTGGTCCGGGCTTATTTACCAATAACTTGTCTGTGATAAGATAAGACCCGCCTTGCGTTGTCGTAAGGCAAAGAAATCATACACCTAGAATTAAAGAGAAGCACGCGCTGCGGATAAAGTAGCACAATGCTAAATGTTTATGCACGAAAAAATAGACCTACTTTTGCATACACCAAAATGAAGGGCTCTAAATTATTTTTAATAGTTTTTCGATAAATAAACTCATATCAATGACATAATTATTATGTCATGCATCAATTTCAGTCTTGTGATTTGAGTCCAACTCTCTACTCACAAAAAAAAATGTTAACCAAGAGCAAAGTTTGCTCGGCTTAAATATTTACTTTGCTTATTAGCGTAGTGTGCTGTATCAAAATTTGTAGATAGCGCTCTTGACATGGCAACAATGATATCGCATTGCTTATGTAATTTAAGTCAACAGCATAACTCATTTTAAGCTGCAGCCAAGTACAAATTTATACATTAAAAATCATAAAGAGCAGCTACTGTTAGCATTTGCATGTAAAAACATGCGGCTTACAATATCTGGCAACGCTATTGGCGCGCTCTCACGATCAAATGAACACGCAAACATAAGAGAGTGAGCGAGTTTAAGCAGCACTCAAGCCAGCTTGTTTCCATGTTGCAGTTAACTGACACCGCTCAAAAGCTGTGATGGATTCTGAGTCATTGCCTGTCAATATCGCACAATGGGCGTTGCTTTGAGCTTTTATCAGTGCCCGCTGTTTTTTGTACTCGTTATAAATGGTTTCAGAAAATCCTTCACATGCACACAAAGCGGCTGACATATGTACTCACACACACAAACATGCACACATACACCCACATGCTGATGCTTGCCTGCGCAAACTCAGTATAGAAATAGTAGTAGATACATTTACATACATATAAATTGATAGTAAAGTGTACACATACATTTGCCCAAGTATGTATGTTAATTATGTAAAAGTTGTATGTTAATGTCACGTGCTACTTTTATGTTTACTTTTCAAAGCTTGAAAATCTTGCAAAAAAAAAAATCAAAAAAGTTCCATAGGCTTCAGAGAAGCAGCTGCTTGAGTTTTGAGCTCAATAACGACCCTGCTTTATCTGAGCGAGCAAAAGAGAGAGAGAGAGTATAAAACGTGGCAAGCAAGAGGCCCTTGGTGTGCATGCGTATATGTACATACATATGTGTGCTGCATTATAATTAATTAACAATAACTTCTAATTAATATGATTAGTATACAAATATATACGAGCGTAACAACGTTCAGCGCGCACATCCTGTACTAACAAATTATCTAATCAAATGAAGATTACGCACAAAGCATTCGCTCAATTTGTAATCACAAATTTGCAATCTGTCAGTGTGGCTGTGTGTATGTGTGTGTGTGTGTGTGTGTGCAGCAGAGATTATGAGAAAATACAAGCAGAAGCCAAAGCAAAAATGTCTCAACAATTAAGTTATTCGAAAAACAATGTACAATTCGATATTTTTTCTTTTACTTATTGTTGTTTTCTGTGAATTGTGCATTCCAATGCCTTTGACTTTTTCACTTGTCTCAAGCAACAACAAAAGCAGCAGCAGCAGCAGCGTCGGCATCGAGCATCTTCTCGCATTGAGCAGTGTTTGATAAGCTGCTGCTGTTTCTTCTTCTCTTGCTCTCTTTATCTCTCGCTCACACGCTATCTTGGTTCTTTTGTGTGCGCACTCAACTGTGACGCTTCAATTTGTTGCTGTACATACACACACACACGTACACATTGTATAAACATGGCATGTGTATGTATTGGTAATATACACACATATCTTTATTCATTTCGCTTGCTACTTTCACATATTCCTCACATTTATATTTATCTAAAAATGTGCTGGTTGTTTGTTTTTGTTTCTATGCTCGGTCCGCTTCCTCTTCTCTGGCGGTTTGTGTACTGGGCACAAGGCACCCACGCCAATGTCTGCCATGCGTCTGTCGCGTTGAGGGCAGTTAAATATCGAGAAGAAAGAAAAAAAACCCCCAAGTCAATGCCACATTTATAAATTTAATTGTTATTACATGCAAATGGTGTGCATTTAAATGCAGTGCAACGCCGCAGTCAAAAGTCAAATTGAAGACTTGGCGCGCGCTCAGATATATTTATTTTATTGATTTGTGTGTACACACTGGCAGTCCTTTACAGTCAACGTTCAAAATATTGTGCCATGTAACGCTCAGCTGTTGTTTATACCATGTAAATGTACTGTAAACTTATGCCGAGCACAAGCAAATAAAAGTTGTGACATGTTTACACATAAACTATTTCTATTATCTGACGCCTATAAATAATGCACCTGTTTTCGCAGTATTTAGCGCTTTTATATAAAAATCAGGAAAACCCTTCAACCTGTTTAGAACCTGTCCGTTCCCTAGCATGATTGGTCATGCAATTTTGAGCTCTCTTAAATACATTACTTCGGATGTTTGCCTTTGTCTAAGGCCCACAGAATATATTCTCAATGAATTTTTGTTGATTAATTGCAATTGAATGTAAATGTGTTTGCCTGTTGCTGGGCTAGAGAACACGAAGCGTTTTTCATAGACAAACATACATATGCATACATATCTACAGGTTTAATGAGCATTTGGAAGTCTCCGAGACGAAGAACGTTTGAAATTTGGGTTTGATTAGAAAAGCAACGACAAACAAATGTCTTGAATGTGTGTTAGGTCTGTTTCTCAATATTTGATAGCGACAAATGTGGATACACATATGCATGTATTTCTCATTAGCTAGCAAGGAAAAATAACAAAAACACGTATATTCCGGTTTTTATGGCGCTCCTATGACGTATGCATACGAGTAAAGTGTGCAGTTTTGTGGCTTTTTTAATTAACCATAGCTAAAAATTACGAGCTAAAACAAGTTATTTTTTTAAAATAATTTATTAATTATATTTCAACAACTTGCACGAATTTGTTCGGCATGCTAGTCAATTTTTTTTTTATTTTGTATATATGAGTATTTTAGCGAGCCCTTCATTTAATTCGCACCGATAGAATATCAATTTGAGTGGAAAATACAGTTAATTAGCATCAAAATGTCACATGACAGTGCCAATTAGCGCAGCCAGCGACTGTAGCTCCATTGCTCGCTCTCACTCTCTCATTTACGCTCAGCTGTCGTAGCGGCAAATGCCATTAACGTTAACTCTGAAACGTCGCGCACACATACACACACACACTTACCTTTTGCACATACAGATGTGCAGTTGTTATTTTTTTTAGCCTGCCAGCATTTTATATACGCAACTGTATGCGTGTTTTAATTCGATTTATTTGCGCTTCACAGACACACACACACAAACGCAAACAAAATGTGTTTTTTTTTTTTTTTTTTTAACAAATACCATTGACCGTCATATGAAACTGGTTTTATATTTCAATATTCAATGCGCGTGCATGCATACATACATATGTACATACATACACACATGCGTATATAACATTCGTCAGTCAGAGCTATTTGGCAACTCTAGCACTTTGGCTTCTTCACATTTACTCGACCTTATCAAATGATGAATATATCGTAATGAGAGCAACAGCAAATGCGAGAGAGTGCACAAAAAAATAAAGCACTCAAACGACAACTCTGGCTCTGTTGAGTAGTTATGAGTGTGTGTATGTGTGTGTTTTTCGTTAAGTATGGGTCATGTGACCGCTAAATGTTACGTTATTTTACAGAATTTAGCTTTACGCTAACATGATTTTCGATGTAGGAGCTATTTGAAAGTATGATCGATGACATAACGTGCACTGCAGCCCAATTAGACAAAAACAAAAAAAAAAAAAAAGAACGCTTAAGGCGTTCCAGCCAGTGTTAACCCATTAATTATTATGTAACATGTATGCTAGCCCAAAACACTCAAGGCTTTCCAGCCAGTGCGACACCATTGAAGCATAGCTATAAAAAAAGAGTTGTCTAAGCTGGCAGAATACAGGGTGTTTTTAATGGGGAAGGAACCAAAATGATGAAGTTTATTCTTTATTTATTTGAAGCACTAATCTAACGAAATGTTTCTCTTAACTCTCTGTAGCACTCGGCGCCGCTTATGGCACTGCCAAGTCTGGTACCGGTATTGCTGCCATGTCAGTGATGCGTCCTGAACTGATCATGAAATCCATCATTCCTGTGGTCATGGCGGGTATCATTGCCATTTACGGTCTGGTCGTCGCTGTGCTGATTGCCGGCCAACTGGACTTGCCGGCCAATTACACCCTATTCAAGTTAGTTACTAAATACATAAATATATACATGTGAATTTGTGTCCTTAAACTAATGTTTTCCCATCTGTTCTATCCAGGGGCTTCATTCACTTGGGCGCCGGCTTGTCTGTGGGCTTCTCGGGCCTGGCAGCCGGCTTTGCGATCGGCATTGTGGGCGATGCCGGTGTGCGTGGCACAGCACAGCAGCCACGTCTGTTTGTCGGCATGATTCTGATTCTCATCTTCGCTGAGGTGTTGGGTCTCTACGGCTTGATTGTGGCCATTTACCTGTACACGAAATAAATCAATCAATTCAACACACACACACAACAAACAAGTAGACAAACAGCCCAGCAATCAACAACATCAACTACAACAACAAAAACAACAACAACAACTGCAAGTAAAAAGTGTATCAAATTGAAAACCATCCAACAATAACAACAAATTCAAAACGCGTTTTGGTGGCAACTCTGGTGGCCGTTTGTATATAGCAACAAAAAAAAAAAAATGACAAAAAAAAAACAAAACAAAAACAATAACAAATAACTGCAATTGATGAGTTGGGCGCCAGTGTTGCCATATTGTCGCGCATTAGTGTGTACAACAAGAAGAAGAAGAACAACAACTAATAATGCAACAACAACAACAACAACCATTTATAATTTCTTGTTATTTCTTTGAACATTTACTTTGCACATTCGCCTAAATTGCTGGCTGTTTAGTTTAGTTTTATATTTTCCGTTCAAATCAATTTTGCAGTTCATAAGTTCATAAAGTTGTAATCAAATATCAAATTTGTCTCTTACTTTTCTATATCTTTATTTTATTTTTTTGCGCTCCACAAAACGTGTGCTCTTTGTTATTTGTTTTTTCCATTATTATTATTAAATAATGTTTAGTGTATATGTAAAATTCGTTAACAAACTCTGTAAAGAAAAACAACAACAACAACAACAATTGTAAATTTGCATACAACAAATTTAGCGAAAAGGGCCAAACAACAACAAATAAATCAAAGCATAATCGAACCAACAATTGCGCTGCACTTGCTGCGTAGGGCAACACTGGCGTCGCCGCCTGGCGTTGCCACCTCGTGCAAAAGGCAAAGTTGTTGGCGGGCTAAAAGACACAAATAATTACTTGGCAATACTTCAACAACTGCAAACAACAACAACAAAAACCAACTACATACAATCATAAACACACACACACACACCGACACACACACACACGCATACAAAATGTAACTAAGTCCTATGTTTATTTTTAATTATTGTTCAATTCTAAGAATAATATATTAAAAATTAATAATAATAAATTATATATATATATAATTATGATTTTTTTGTGATAAGAAAATACATAAAAAATTGTAATACAAAATACAAAAACAAAAAACAATTACGGTATTGATATACATAATATATATACACAATATATATATATACATATATATTATAACGAGAATGATAAACAATTATACATATTAACATGAAAAAGTTGTTATAAACAAATGCAAGAAAAAGAAAAACAATACAAATCAAGAGCATGATAAAAAATGGTAAATGAAAATTTCACACACACACGCAATTTTTCCGCTGTTATTGTATAGTAAAGAAACAATATTATATATATAAAATATATATTATGTATAAAATATGAACATGAAATTGTAGTAGCAAAATTGTAAACAACAACAAATACAACAAAAGTCGTGCAAGCAAAACAAAAACGAAAAAAAAAAAACGATAACGTTGACAACAACAACAAAAACAACGTTGAAAAATGCAACAAAAAAATTGTAAAATCCCAACAAATTAGAAGTTATGCAAAAACCTAAAACAACAACAACAACTCGATTTGTGTACTAGCAAATAGCAACAACAATTTGTATATTGTTAACAATAAGAACAACAACAACAACAATTGCAACGAGCTGCAGCTGGAATATTGTGTGTGCTGGCCGGTGGGCGTGGCAAGAGCGCCCCTGCCCGTTGGCCGCCGATGCATTCGTGATGCTGAGAACGCGGAGGTGACCAACCCGTGCAGCTGGGCGCCCACTAAGCCACGCCCCCCCCCCCACACACACACACACCTACGCAGCCGCTCCACCGCAGACCACAGGCAACAACAGAAACAAATGCACAAAAAGACAACAATAACAACAACAGGCAGAGCGAGAAGCAGAATTTGTATATAAAGCTTTGTGAGTCCGCGCACCGCCCCACCTCCAACCCGCCCCGCAAAGTTGCAGCGCCCGTGTTGCGTTCACTTTGCCCGGAGGGGGAGGGGGGTTCGATAGGGCCGCGTATTTGTTGTTGCTGCGGGCAAATTGTTACGAATTTTTATTGTTATTTGCATTCTCCAATTACTGTACATCCACACACACACACACTTACACCTATATATATTAATATATATATATATATATGTACGATCGATGAAGGGTTTTAGAGCAACTACTGTAACTGTGTATTCGAAAACAACAACAAACAACAGACATTGTATGAAATAAATTGTAATTTCTAATTTCCAAAAAAAAGAAACGGCTTATTTTTATTTTGTTTATTTGTTGTGTATTTTTACAGGTTTTGCAAAAGGATGTGCACACTATGCAGCTTTCCTTACCCCCCCTCCCCCTCCCCCATCCCCTCCCACTTATTAAGAATGAAAATCCTAAATAAATCGAAAACTACCAGGACGATTTTAATGTCCTTTGCCCAGTTGATGGTCCTGGACAATACGCATTATTGGACCCATGACTCGTCAGGATACGCCAGGATTTGGCCGAGTTATGGCTATTTTTCTGAAAATGACATTTTGTTTTAAGCCATAACTCGGCCAAATCCTGCAGGATTTCAAAAGGATATAACTTTTTGAACTCGTGGACAGCAGAACTATCGATTGGCATTCAAGAATTTCCAGGATTCGACCAAAAAAATTTTCCAAGTCGGAAAAGTGCCAAAAATCGAAAAAATCCGACCTAACTCGGCCATTTTAAGGACTATCGGGATGTCCTTTGGCCAGTAGATAGTTCTTGTGGTCCCATTTAAGGATTAGCAAAAAAAAGGACGAAAGTCCTTCAGATGGCGGAGCAAATGTCAATTTTCGTAACTTAAAATAGCCTTTATTTCGGCCGTATCCTTGCGTATCCTGGCGAGTCCCATGTCAAATGAATTGTATGGACCAGGGCTATCATCTGGCCAAAGGACATCGAAATCGTCCTTGTAGTTTCCTAGATATCAAGGATTTAGTGTTTTTGTCCTGTTTTCGTGCCGCCCGCGACAAAAATTTTGACAAGTCCTGGATTCTTAGATGACCCCCTAATTTTTTGATGCAGATCGATGCGGCTGGTCCTTACGATCCCAACGCAGCATATCCTTTGAAAATCCGCAAGGATATGGACGAGCTATGGCTATTTTTCTAAAAAGGATGCACTATTGCATGTAATAGAAATTTGACCATAACTTGGCCATTTTAATGGCCATCCTGATGTCCTTTGGCCAACACACAGTGTTTATCGTGACCCTTCAGAGTATTTAATAATAAAGACGAAAATTCTTCACGGAGGCCAGATATAAGGACATCTTTTTGAAAAGAAAATAAGCTATAGCTCGGCCGTCTCCTTGCACATCCCAGCAAGTCCTTGTTCAAATAAGCCGTATGGAACAGGACTATCAACTGGCCAAGGGACATCCAAATCGTCCTTGTAGTTACCGAAATATCCAGGATTTTGTTCAGTGTTCAATTTTCAAATATTACCGGTCGCAAAATGACACTGAGCCGGCTGCTGTGTAACGAGATTTTTCTAAAAATTCTGCTGAAATACCAGGCAAACAGAAATGACGAGCAAGTCAACAAAAAATCAGCAAACAAAAAATTTCATTGCATATCCTCAAGGGTGCCGGCTGCCCGGACGAGATTTATATGAAAATTTGGCTGAAGTACCAGGCGAACAGAAATGGCAGCAGGTCGACATGAATTCGAAAGAAAAATTGCATTGCATACGCGCAAGGGGTATAAATGTTAGCTTGCTGCTAACATGCATAACAGTCGACTGTTAAGTAGCAGCTGCAGTGCATGTTAAAGGGATGCTGCAAGGCCGGCTGTTAAGCTGCTGTTCATGCAAAAGGAGTGCTGTAAAGCGGGCTGTTAAGGTGCTGTTGATGTAAAAGGGGTGCTGGAACAATAAGCATGCATACAGGGACAATTTCTGTGCGCCAAACGATGGAAGCACAATTAGTTAAAGATACTTACCTATCTGCACTTAACTAAAATAATACGCCAACTTGTTCAATATTTCTTGCATCTATATATTTTCTCTTCTCAGCGTTTACATGTTTCTGTTACTGTCTGTTCCACTTGTACATACTAAGTTGTGTATATGTAGAGTTTAAATAATATATATAGGTATATATATATATATATCTATATCTTCTTCCATAGAATGTTGTTTTGATTACATTAGTTGGCCTGGTTCTGGGCCAGAAGCTGAATGTAAAATCAAATTTGTTTGCTTGGCGAGCTCTAAAATCATTCATAGGTTCTGAAATACGATACAGACGTATGTTTTTCATTTGCTTTGCTAACTTTGAATTGATTTTTAATTAGTATTTTGTAATGCTTGATTTTTGTTTTTAATTTATTAAAGCGCTTGCATTATTGGTAATTTACTTTATGATATATATATATATATATAATTGGATTCCTTGTATATCATTAACTATGTACAAAACGAAATGGCATTAAGAAGGCAAAGGTTGTTTTTCTTTTTGGTTTTGGAAAAAAGGTTTTCGCAAATTGGAAGTTAAATGGAATCTTTCGATGATTTTCGGGCAGTGTGGAAATCAAGAAATGTTTAAAAACAGTGTTGGGAAGTTCTAGAACTGGAGCTTAAGTATTTTAAGAATTGCGCTTACATAATATTAGCAAAATACGCAAAACATGCTGTTATTTTTTTTTTTAACCTAAGTATTATGAGTACTTAATTTGTCTTTCTTTATATTCAATGTTTTTGTTGTTGTTGTTGTTCTTGTTGTTGCTTTGTATACGTTCCCTTGTTCGGCTGAATTTGAAGACAGCTAACCATATATTAAATATAGTGTCTATCATTAAGGTTCTTTAGAAAACTTGTCTCGAAAAATTCCTATGTACTTTGTATTTTCTTTTTTATTTTTATTTTTACTTTTTTTACTTTTTGTTTTGTTTTGCAAAAATCTGAGGTAGTTTTATATATTTTTAAATATATATATATATATATCTTTATATATATATTTTTTTCAATTTGAATTTTCTCTCATTACGTTTTCTTTGCGGTACAAAATATCGAAGAATCTCATGTTAGGCAATCCGAAAAATATTTGCTTGAACTCCGAACCTTATATAGGCGATTGTTAAAAGGTATTGCTTTCAATTTCTTTTCTTTATATATATATATAATATATATATATATATATAGCCTACAACATTTACAAAATGCAACTTTTGCCTCATCCATTTAAAAAGAAATTACTTGAACGGAAGTATCATAATATTATGCCATAAATATTCTGCCCGGACTTGAAGGCTTGTTAACTACGCACATATATCTATATCTTTCTATATATATATATATATATATATTTGATATATGGTATATGCTTGCATATGATTCTTGTATACTAAACTAATTTAAGTACTCGAATTAGACATGGGCGGGCTAGCGCGGCCTACGGGGCGAGAAGGGTACTAACTAACCAAGCATTACTAAGTCTTCGAGTATAGGGCTACAACACACACATATATTGTTAATATATAGTTAATATACTTATTTGGAATTGCTATATGCCTTATTATTGTTATTGCAACATATGAAAAAGCTTTGTGCGAAATCAGACCTATATATATATATATATATATGTATGTATATATAAATGATCTTTAAGTTTTAATTTATACATTTATCAGTCGATCTTAAACTGTTTGTTGTTGTTGTTGTTGTTGCTGTTGTTGTATTCATTTCGCTTTGGCAGTGTTGAGTACTTTATAGGGTTTTGTGTTCCTTTTTATAAGTATTTTTCTGATTTGCATAACTTACTTTAAGTTAAGTTTATAAACTTTAAACACTTACAAATTCAATTAAATAACTATTGTTTAAGGCGAACTCTGCTAGATTTGACTTGAACTTGACATTGACATTGACCTTGACCTTGTGACATATGTGACTGTGTGTTAAAATCAACAAACAAATACGTGTACATATATAAAAACCAAACCAACAATAAGTTAATTCAAAACAAAGTTAGTTAAGCAAATAAACGTAATTAAGTGTTTATAAAACCAAACAAAAAAAAATAGCTTGTAATGGTTTTTTATTTTTGTTTTCTAATTCAAATTGTTTACGTGTAATGCTTACGCAAATTAATCAATTACTTTTAAATATTTACACACAGAAGTTACGCGGAAAACGAACTAGACGACAATTACATACAAAATTTGGACTAAATTAATTTGTTTAAAATATTATTACTTAATATTTTGTTGTTTCTTAATGTTGCTTTCGCTTGCGGCTGTTTTGCTTAAACGAACTTAAAACTGTTTTGCATTGCTCTTCGAATTGAATACATGAATTCGTTTAATTATAGTTTAATCATATAGCGATAAATGCTTCAAGTCTTATTCATGTTGTTGTTGTTGTTGATGTTGTTTGTGCGTTTGCTTATTTTTTTCGTTTTGGAAGTTTTTGGAATTCAATGAAATGTTTTGTTTTTTGTTTGGGTCTAAATAAAGGGAAAATCAATAGAAGAATCAAACGCGTTCACAAAGCCTAAGCATAGAGCACATAAAACTATAATGAAGATGATAAATATGATTAAAGAAGTCTTGTCTGCGGGGTCTCTTCCTCTTTTCTCAGGCAGTTCACAATTTACATAAAGTTGTTTAAAATGTTATGCTTAAAACTAATTAAGTTTATGCGGTATATAGGCTAGATATATTTGTCTTCAGCAACATAAAATAGAATTTAAATTTTTTTTAAAACAAGGGTTTACACAAAAACTCTAAAATTTGTTTGGGTTTGATATTGAAGCGATTTCTATATACATTTGCTATGGTCATTTTGCGGGATTTATCTAAAAACTGAGAGCGGGCATATATGTATATATATATATATATATATGTATGTTACACGATCTTATGATATAGTATGCATGTGTATGTGTGCATGTTTATGATAGTTTTGGGTTTGTTTGGGTGGCCTTATAAAAAAATCTATAAACTACTTGTCACTGTTTACTCGTTTGTCCTTGCGGGTGTGTGGGGTGTGTGTGTGGGCTTTGTAAATACTTTCTAAATGGGCACCAGAGCATCCGTGGGCACCAGCTCTTCCACTTTTATCGTCGCTGTGGCTGTGGCTATTGCTGCTGTCGCCTTGGGCGGCTTGCGCGGATGCTTGCGTCGCTGTTGCATTTGCAGCTTGGCTATGCTGAGCACCTGCTGATAGCTGGAGACGGTGCCGCTGCTCGAGCTGATTGTGCCCGAGACGCCGTCGTCCTCATCATCGTCGTCGTCGTCATCTTCATCATCTTCTTCCTCCTCCTCCTCCTCATCAGCATCGCTCTCGGCACAATCACTGCCGCTGAGCTCCTCCTCTATCTGCATCTGCTGCTGCTGCAGCTGCAGCTGCTGCTCGTTTACGTTGTAATCATCCGCAAAGAGCTGCGCATCGTAGCGCAATCTGTAGGCTGTGCTCAGCAGACTGTCGATGCGCGTCTTCTCCGCCGGACGCATGTGCTTGATGTGCAGCACTTTGGTATGCTGCCGTGTCCGATTCGGGCACTCCGGCAGCCACTCATCCGATATGCTAAATAGACACAGATATATATGAATACAAATCTTCCCACTTGGAGTTTATTAGAACTCACATTTCACGCGGTGACCAGCGCACGAAGCACTCGCTCCCGCCTCGACTGTTGCGCCGCCGCATCAGGCACTGTCCCTGGAACGTGATGGCCTGGGTTCCGTTGGTCAACGTGCTGATCTGGCGCAGCCGATGCTGCAGTCCCTCCATGATGCCCGTGTCGAAGAAGTCGAACATGCGCGCTGCGGCAATAAAAGGGCATAATTAGGTATTGTACAATTTGAAATGGCATATTTATCGACAAATACAAAAATACACAGAGCATGAACATAAGTAATTTAATAATTAATACTTCAACACATATTCAAGCACTCAAAAAAGAGAAATCATGTCTAATCGAATTTCAAACACATTTAAACGGAAAGCGTTATCGAATATTTGTCGATTAAAATGATTGAACATTTATCGATTTTGAATATATATTGTGTGCTGTTATCGCAAGTGTACATGGCGCCTCAATGGCTTCACACAAATCATAATTTAAAAACAAATGATGTATTCGATTGCAACTTATCGAAATCAATCTGGTGTAAAGATCCATTTGCATAGCATTTAAATGATGCTGAAGTTTTGATTAGATAGATTTAGGAAAAGCAAATTCTTTCCATGTTTTATATCCATCGATAGGGCTCAATATAAAGATCGATAAATCAGTATTTTCGCCTTACCTTTATCATCCGTATTCGATACTTTTCATAGTTAAAAAACAATCAAAGCAGTCGATTATACAGTTTGTTTCAGGTTAGAAATTGGCCTACTTAAAAGTCGATAATACGATCGATTCTTTTCATATTGCTTTAAATCACATTAGATATTTTGTACTTTAAAACGAAATATATATCGGAAACTGAATCATCTATAGCTATCCTTAGCTTTCGGTAAATATAATTTATATGTACTTATCGAACGATAAATTGATCACAAAATGCATTTATTAATACTAATAAAATGTTTATCGATAATTTCATTTTTTTCTTGCAAATTTATCCAAAGCTGTCGGTCCCTAAATATAGGTCAATATAAGTTATCGATAAAAAGCAGCAAATATAGTTATCGATAGCTAAAATTATCGATAGCTTCAATTAATAGCAAATTAATAATCGATAGCTTATTAATTTAGAGACAATTAATCGATTTTTGAAAAATATAAACCTATCGCTAAGCCTCAACTAATCCGAAAGCCACTTTGAATGATTTCCAGTTTTCTGTATATATTTCTATAGAATCGAAATGTTGCCCTCTTCGCAAGCGGCACTCACCTGAGAAGGGTTGCCGGCGATATCGCAGCTTTTTGCCATTCTTGCGCAGCTGCTTGGGCACCGGCGGATCGGAGGTGCGTTTGCTGGTGCTCTCCTTGGCATTGTCCGTGGCATTGAAGTGGTTGTTCACGTGCTTCTGCAGTGCCAGCTACGGGGGAATACAAAGAGAGAGCCGGGTTAGAGGTCGAACTGGCGTTGATGATTGTTGGTATTTTGGTTCTTTACTTACCTGTGAGCCAAAGCGCAGGCCGCAGCCTTCGACGATACACTTGAATTGCTTGGAGCCGCCGTGCGAGAGCACATGGCGCTCCAGCCAGCGACGGGAGCAGGACTCCTTATTGTACACCTTACAACCCACCCAGAGGCAGGCGAAGGGACCCGTCTGCGTGTTGACATGATGCGTCTGCATGTGGTCCAAGAGTTTCGAGTTGCTCTCATGCTTCTTGTTGCACTTGTCCCAATAGCAGACGCCATCATGCCGCTTCGCTCCCTTGGCTCCTGCTCCTGCGCCGGCCGGAAAGCGTATCGTCTTGGGCTGTGACAGAATCGGCGAAATGGCGCACTTGGGCATCAATTTGCTGGCGCTTTCGGCCAATGTTGTATCCACCATGGTGCTCGGGCTGGCCACAGCCAAGCAGGCTGGCGATGAGGCGGAGCAATCGTCGTTGCTGTTGCTGGTGTTGCTGGGCGAGGCGGGTGAGGGCGCATTGCTGGCCAACGAGTTGCTGTCAGAGGCGTTGCAGCTGTTGCTGCTGGCCGAGGCGGGCGGGCAAACCGATTTCGAGGAGCTGTGATTACGAAAGAGTGAAACCTTATTAGATCGACCTGTTGCTGATGATGCTGCTGCTGCTGTCACTTACATGGCATCCGCTATGGAATTGCTGCTCTCGCTGTTGCTGAGGCTGCCGCCAATGCCGGATTCGGGCGTCAGTCGCTTGTGCGTGGCCGTCTCGGAGGAGGCCACCGATTTGTCATCCTCCTCGTCGTAGTTGCTGCTGCCGCTGCTGCTGCTGCTGCCGCCGCCAGTTGCTGTTGTGACGGCAGTCGCAGCAATTGTTGCTACCTCGGCGGCTGCTGGCGGCGTTATGGCTGCCTGGGAGCAGTCTTCGGTGCCGCTGGAATTGCAGGAGGTGACCAGCTCGCTGAGCATATCCTGCTGGCTAGCATGTCCCTCCGGCGAGCTCATCTGCTGCGTCTGGCTGCTGCTGCTGCTGTTGCTCGCCGCCGGCGATGGCGCCGAGCTGAGCGAGGCGGGCGTCGATGCCTCCAGCGAGAGATCTGCGGCGCTGCTCACCGAGCTGCTGCTGGTGTAGCTGCTGCTGCAGTTGGAGTTGGAGCCGCCGCCGCTGCACTCGGCGAGCAGCTCGTGCTTGTGGGGCTCCACGCGTCGTGCGTTGGGCAGCTGCCCGGCAAAGCTGTGCGGCTTGGGCGTGCTGGACAATGGAGGCGGTGGCGTGTTTGACTCCTCCATGGGCTCCGACTTAATGGCCACCAGGGATTTGCCAAAGGCAGACAGTGTACTGGACGAGTGTGTGGAGAGTGCGGGCGAGGCGCGTTGCGATTGCTGCGAATTGCAGTTGCTGTTGCTATTGCTGCTGGGCGAACTGAAGGGCAGCGGCGTCAGTGGACTGGGGGCGGGAGTTGTGCACATGGGCGTGGCAGTGGCTGTAGTCTTGCCCACAATGCTGATGGCGCCATTTGAGTTCTTGACCAGATCAAAGAGATCAGCGGTGCTTGAGATCTTGCCAACTGTTGCTGCCCCTGCTGGCGGCAGCTGTTGCTGCTGCTGCTGCTTGGCCATGCTGAGCGTTGGCGTTAGCTTGGCCGGCGCTATGCTTACCAGCGGCGGCGTGGGCGTTGCTGTTGTTGCTGCGGGCGTGGCACCTTTGCGCAGTTGCTGCAGCTCCTTGTTGGCGGCGGCAGCAGCAGCGCCCGTGCTGGTCGGCACCAGAGGAGGCGGCGTTGTGGGCGTGGCAATGGCTGCATATTTGGTTTTGCTAAGTGGCGGCTGCTGCTGCTGTTGTTGTTGCTGCTGCTGCTGCGTGGGCGGCGTTCGCTTCTGATAGGGCTTGGCCAGGGCGGCGGGCAGCGCACGTGACTTGGCAGCAGCTGTGCTGAGGGAGGAGGCGGTGGAGATGGTTACCAGCGGGGGCGGACCCTTGATGATGGCACGTTGTTGCTGTTGTTGTTGCTGCTGCTGCTGTTGTTGTTGCTGCTGTGGCAGCAGGGCAGTGTTGCTGTTGTTGCTTAAAGTATTCGAGGCATTGCTGTTGCTGCTGGCAGTGTTGCTGCTGTTCGCAGCAGTCAGCGGCGGAGGCTGTGTGGCAGTGATAAGTTGTTGTTGTTGCTGCTGCTGCTGCTGCTGGTGGTGTTGCTGCTGCTGCTGATGTGAGAGCAGCAGCTGCGCCAGCTGCTGTTGCTGCAGCTGCAACTGTTGCTGCTGCTCGGAGGCAGGCTCAAATATGGAACTCAAGGCGGGTATGGGTTGCAGCGCAGGCAGCGCTTGTTGCTGTTGTTGATGATGTTGCTGCTGCTGCTGCTGCTGCAGGGCCACAGCGGCAGCTACTTTCTGCTGTTGCTGCTGACTGTTAGCAGCGATTGCTGCCGCCGCCTGCGCCAACATGGCCGGCAGCGTGGCCGCATTCAGCAGCAGGCCTGCGGGCGTGGCCATAAAAACGGGCTGCGCTGCGGCGGCGGCGCCCAAGCGTTGAAATTGCTGCTGTTGGTGTTGCTGCTGCTGTTGTTGCTGCTGCTGCTGCTGCTGTGCGGCAATGGCTGCGGCTATTTGCTGCTGAAACAGCTCCTGCAAGTTGGCAGCACCATTCGCTGTGGGCGTGGCAGCTGCGGCAGCTGCTTTAACAGCCGCCGCCTGCTGCAGCTGCAACTGTTGCTGCTGCTGTTGTTGCTGCTGCTGCTGTTGCTTGAGCAGCAGCTCCTGCAGCTCGTTGGCGCTGAGCAGGCCGAAGGGATTGACTCCGCCCGCACTGGTCGCAGCTGCTGTGGCAGTTGTTGCCGTCGTCGTGGTTGCCGTTGTCACCTGCTGCAGCTTGAAGACGGTGCCGTTCAGAAAATATTGCGCGGCTGCCGCTTGTGCCGCCTGCGCGGAGGCAGCTGCTGCGGCCGCATTGTTGCTGGCAGCGGCGGCGACGGCCGCTTTGGCCACATTGTTCAGCTGCATTATGTTGGCGGCGGCGGCGAGCTGCGGCGGCAAATGCACCAAATTGGGCAGCTGCACGGGCAGCTGATATAGCGTGGGGCTGGCCGTGGGCGTGGCTGTGGGCGCAACAGCAGCGGGCTGCAGCTTCTGGCAGGGCTTGGCAGCAATTGTTGTCGTCGTGTTGCTGCTGTTGCTGTTGTTATTGGCATTGCTGCTGCTGCTGTTGTTGTTGCTGTTGTGAGGCGCACGATAGGCAGCTGCTGCGAGCAGCGTCTTGGAGGCCTGCAGCTGCAATTGTTGCTGCTGTTGCTGCTGCTGCTGCTGCTTCATTTCGGGCGTGCGCGGCGCAATGGCCACGTGCTTTTTGGCGGGCGATTTGCCAGTGCCCGAGTGGGCGGCGGCATGTGTGTTGTGGGCGTGACTGTTGCTGCTGGGCGTCTTGCGTAAATTGGGCGCCACTTGGGCAATTTTGGCGGGCTGCTTGCTGCTGCGTTCGATTTTCTTGAGTGCCGGCACGGGCAATGTGGCAGCAGTCGCAGCAGCAGCAGCTGTTGTTAGCTTGGACTGCTGCTGCTGCTGTTGTTGTTGCTGCTGTTGTTGCTGCTGCTGCTGCTGCAACTGTTGCTGCTGTTGTTGTTGCTGCTGCTGCTGCTGCTTTTGCTCATTGAGCTGCGAGAGTATGTTAAAGTATTTGTTTAGCGAGGCTGTTGTTGCCGGCGTGCTCATTGTCAGCGTGCTGGGCGTGGCTGTTGCTTGTGGCAGTGGCTGCGGCGGCGGCGGCGACGGCGTTGCCGACAGCTTGCCCGGCGTCGCCTTCATTTGCGACTTGAAGAAGCCCGTGATCTTGGTCTGCGACTCCTCCAGGGCAGCTGCTTTCAGTCTTTTGTCGCCGCTGTTGTTGCTGTTGCTGCCGCTCTGCAGATCCGCGCGCAACTTCTTGGGCGCCACAGCGATGCAGGCCAAGCCGCTGGCATCGTTGCTGCTGCTGCTGCAGTTGCTACTGCTGCTGTTGACAGCAGCGCGCTTCTTCGAGGCGACTGCGGCGCTGGCTGCAGCAGGCACAGCTGTTGAGGTGCTGCCCAGGCTCGTGTTCCAGGGCCATTGCAGCGTAGGCGGCGTCGTGTTGCTGTTGTTGTGGCGTTGTGTGATTGCTGTTGCTGTTGTTGCTGTGGTTGTGATTTTGGCAGTGTTGCTGTTGCTTCTAATTGCATTCGCTGTGGTTGCAGCTGCTGCTGTTGGTGCAGCAGTTGCTGTTGCTGTCGCAGTGTTGTTGTTGTTATTGCTGCTGCTGCTGCTGCTGCCCGCGGCAGCGCTGAGTATTTGTGGCGGCATTTTGTTAAGCTGCTGCTCGTCGCTCAATAGCGAGTGCGCACTGTACGGTGAGCCGGGCTCGGATGCATCCTCACTGGAGCCTGTGCTGGAATCCGCGCAGCTTAGCGAGGTGGCAACGCCGCTGCAAAACACAACAAAATGTCGAAGAAAATGCATGAGAATGGATAGAAAAAGCTTATAAAAAAAAAAAAAACAATTCAAGAGCCAACAAATACCAACAAATATGAATGTGCTGCAGCCACACCTTCTGGCAGGCGGACGCTGTGTGTGTTATTTTTGATGGGGGCAACCTCTGACGCGTGTTGTTGCCGTTGCCGTTGCCCCACAAGTGCAGCAAATGACTTTTATGTGGCACACATTTCATGTGCACTTTAATTCATGTTCGCTGCATTTCTCTGGCCACCACAAACACAAACATAATAATCACAATAACAATTCGTTTAGGTTTTTTTTTCATTCGACTTGTTTTTTATTTGCTGTTAGCTAACAGTGTTGAACGCAACGCGCATCACTAGCGCGCTGTTAAAAGCGTTCACAATGGCCACAACAGCTGTGAAATTTCCCAAACAATCGAAAATGGCATGCAGAGCGCTAACAGCACACCGCGCCGAAGCTGCTTGCTATGGACTGGTCAAGTCATGGCGCTTTTATTTGAAATGTTAAGGGCCAAAGTGTAATGTTATGTTAAAAGAGTATGTTAAGGCAAGGCAATTTAATTAAATACAGGGTTTTTGATAGAGATTAAAGTGCCGTTTATGTGCAAATGTATGTTATTTACACACACACACACACACACATAATTGACAAAAAAGAAAACAAACGTCCTATTAGTGCCTTTTGTGAAGTGAAATAATAAAACAGAGCTAGCAAGCAAAAGAAAGAGGCGAGAGAGAGGGAGAAAGAGAGAGACAAGATACATAAGCATGCAGGCTGCGATTATGCTGCTGCTGTTGCTGTGAGAGCGGCGCACGCGAGCAAACGAACGAATAAGAGACCGAGCAAAAGAGCGAAAGAAACGCATATGTAGCACACAAAAACACACAAAACCAAAAACGGGTCGATAAACGAAAGCATAAGGTAAACAAAAAAAATAATACTACACACAGCATAACGCGAAGAAGCAGCAGCCGAAAAGGAAGAAAAATAAAATCAACTCCCATTCCATGCCCTTTTGCCAGCGTGTTTTTTTTTCGTCGTTGTGGTTGTTGTTGTTGTTGTCGCTGCTGCTGCTTGCTTTCTGTGCTGTCCGTCTGTGTTTCTCTGCCTATCCGCCTGTCCCGCTGATTGTCTGTCGACGTCGTCGTCCGCGTGCAACCAACCAACCAACAACAACGACAGCAACAACAACAACAAGGAACGCGAGCATTCTAATGCGGGAAAATTTCAGTTTCAGGTAGCAGAGGCGCAGGCAGGCAGGCAGAGTGCCGTTTTGTGTTGGACAGAAGGGGAGGGGGGGCAAAGTGGAATATGGACTGCGACGGCAACGGCGACTTGCACGTAGGCAGCGCAGCAGCAGCGCCGTTGCTTTTGTGAACCCCCCTTCCTTCACGGAGTTTGTTTGAAATTCTTGTTTCTGTTTTTTTTTATGTGTGCATATTTAACAGAATTAATAAAAAGCGTTGAGCGTGAGGCTTTTTCACACACTCACACGCACGGACACACACGCGCGCGCACACACACACACACACACACACACACACACACACAGGCATATTAACATATGCACTTGTGCTCCGCTCTCTGCCCATTCGCTTGTCAGTTTTGTTTTTTTATTTGCTTTAATATATTTTTTTTTTGTATTTTGTATGCAGTCGCTGTATTTGCTTTTGTTGTTGTTGTTGTTGTTGTTGTCACTGCTGATTGCACTTGATTCTGAATTTTCATATGAGGTTCTTTGTTTTTCTATTTTTCGACGTTTTTATGACGGCTTTGAATTTGTAAAATATTTTATTAGCCTTTTATGTGACCGTAGAATTTCCCTGTTCTTGCGGCGTTTTGGATTGACGGACGGCGACGGCGGCAGAGGTGTTGGCATTTCACCTGCCGTTGCCGCAGTCGCTGCCTCTGGCTCTGCTGCCTGTGCCAACATTCCTGTTAAACGCATCGTTAAATGTTGGGATTAATGTTAAGCCGCTGTTAGTGTTGTTGTTGTTGTACTGTGTTCGGGGACAGGGGCTCAACTTTGATGAGGTTTCTGCTCAAGGGTTTCTGTTAATATTCAGATAACAAGCAAACATCTAAAGGCACACACATACATACATGCAAACATATGCATGTTATGTGAACATGGATATATTTGAAAATGTTAAAAGTTTGACAGGCTATTTTTTGTTCTTGTAAGTATTAATAATGTCGAGCATTAACAGGAAATCAATTTATAAGCAGCGGCAATTTAAAAATGTCTTTCTGTAATACTTTTAATTTTGTTCTTCTTAGTTCTTTAAGATATTTTTTTCTCACAGTTTTCCTGATGATATCTTATCAGTTTTTCAGTTTGCAATATTTTCAGGAGAATCTCGTGTAAATTTGTGAGTTCCGATAAATTCAAACTAGCAACATAAATCAACAAATGTCCACACCTTCAAAAGGAAGTCTGTTTTGTGATATTCTCATCCATATCAAATTTGAAATAAATATTTAACATTTTCCACATAGAAGCACTTTATTTTAAAAGTTACTTAGGTTTCTCACACAAAAACCTACAAGAAATCCTGCAATTTCTTGTTCCGCATTAAATGTTATTTCCTTCATTAAAAACCATTTGTTGAAATCTGAAGAACTCGTATTCCTGGCTTTTATTTAGGCATTCGTTTTTATAAATTTCAAACCTTTGCGCAGTTTCAACTCCAAATAAGTTATTCTTAAAACTTGCTAGGCTCGTTAATTTGATAACTTTTCGTTTAGAGTTCCTATAAATTTTTTGATGTGTTGATCCTTGAATTCTATATTTCTTATAATTTGTATAAACAAATTTAGTTTTGACACGTTTTGACAACAAAAATTCTGTAATTCAAGCAAACTTTTTCACATATTTCATTTTCCGCCGAGTTATTCACGGTTTCACGACTTTTTTTCCACTTGGAGATTGTTAAATATTTTGAATTATCTTTACTTTAATATTAAACAATCGAAGTTCACAGGAATTCGTAGCTTTAACTCAGTTTCAAACTGTCTTCCTTAAATTTCTTAATTTCTGTTTTGTTTTTATGTTTTAGCGACGGCAATTTTACACTCGAGTATTTCGGCTGTGAGGCATATTTCCCTGCTTGCTTTTAACAGTTATCTTATAGGAGGATATTTATTACTGAATTCAATTTTTGTTTGTAATTTGCTTACAATTGTTTCTTAATTGCATATTTAACAGTCGATTTACGATTTATTAGACTGTCAACTTTTTTGCTTGTAAATTATGGACTCGTATTTCATTTTCCATTGTGTCGTTGCACACTTTTCACACACTTCATATTAAATACATATAAATATAAATAAAAACGGCAACAATTTAAATTTTATTAGAAAATCCCATTAGATACACACACACACACACACACACACACAGATAAAGCAACTTCCACTTCCGCTTGTAAGACGCCTGAGCATTTACGTGCGTGCGTGTGTGTGTGTGTGTGTATCCACCACCCAACACAGATTCCAGCCCCGACCCGCTGCTCCGCTGTGCAGCCCACCCGCCCACCACCCGCACCCGCACCCGCGTCGCACAATTGAGCACGCTTCATTTGCAAGGTATGAATGAAAAGCGCACAGCGAGAGGTCGCGGCGGTTGGTTGGCTAAGCGCGACATAACAAAAAAAAAAAAAGAGAGGGAGAGAGAGAGAGAAAGAAATCATTGCATATTTGCGTGGGCAAACAAAAACAAACGTCAGGCGAGGGACAGAGGGGCAATGTTAACAGTTTATTTAACATATGATGTAAATGTAAGCACTGCTGTAATAGTTTGACAAAATTGACACACACATACAAAGCATGCAAATGTGTATGTATGTATGTAAGTATAAATATGTCTGTATGTAAAACACACTTCACTACACACTACACACTAAACACTACTACAACTACAAACACATGCGCAGCAGCTGAGAGGGAGCAATGCACGCGACGACAACGTCGACGGCGACGTAATCGCTGCCCCCTTTTGATTACTTTTATTTTTAACACACACAGACACAGGCCGTCGCATCTTTGCAGACGTTTCGTTCTTGTTGTTTTTGCTGTTTGTATGTTGATGTGTACATATTTGACTATGCTTGTGTTGGTATACTAACATTTAATGTTAGACAGCAGCTCCTCCAAACGTTTGGCGTCGACGGCGGCTATCCAAAGCGCAGCGGCAGCGCACGCTGGCAGCACTTAAAGCTTAAATGTTTCACACGCACATACACTAACACAAGCACACACGCACAGAATCACAGCTCACGCACGTTTGTTTGCTTCTTTCTGCTTCTTCTTTTTCTGCTGCTGCTTGCTTGCTTAACACGCTTGGTGCATTTTGTTATTGCATTTGTGACTCTTGAGCACTTTGTGGCATTTGCATTATTTTATGCTAGCAGGGAACACGAAACACAGAACATTGTTTTAATTAATCCACACACAAAAAACCAAATTCCCAAGCGTTTGTTCGTGCGCTCGTTGCCCGTTTCGTTGCCGTTCGTCCGTTTGCAAGCTGCAGACGCGTCCGTCGCGTCAAAGAGAAAATGGCTGAATGATGTGAAAGAGAAAATGAAAGACTGATTTATAGAATTCGTAAAAGGCCAGCAGCAGCAGCAGCAGCAGCAGCAGCGGCAGCAGCAAGAAATTCCCTGTTTTTGCTGTTGTTCAACTCAGAGCGAAGTCGTCGCGCCATCGTGTCGACTGTTTTGTTTGTTCACTCTTGTTCTTGTTCGTTCTCTCGCTCTCATTCTCGCGCTCTCTCACTCTCTCTGTGTGTCTGTCTCTCTTGCGCGATCAGAGAATTTCCCTGTATAAAAAAGGGCCTGTGGGATATTCTAACGGCAACTGCGGCTGCTGAGCGGTCGAGAGAGCGCTAACTGAACCCCAAGTCTGGCGAGGACTACAGCAATGCCGCTCATAGCGTCAGCTTCGGCACACGACCAGTGCACCCACACACACACACACAAACACACGAACACACGAACACAACACACACGCTTATGCATTCTACTTATGTATATATGTATGCCTTATTGCGCTCTCACTCTCTGTGTCTGTCTCTCGGAGTGCAGGGCCAGCAACCCTCGCGACTCTCTTGCCTCTTGCCGTGGTCGGTTCCCTACGTTTTTGCCCATTATTATTATTATTTTTATTTATATTTCACTGCACGTTGTTGTTCTTGTTGTTGCAGGCACGTTAAATATTTCCTGTTTGTGTGTCGTTGTCGTCGTCTCTCCACTTTGAACCCGCAAATTGTGTATGTGTTTGCATTTGTGTGCGTTTGCGGGGGGCCAGTTCATGTTATGGTCACGTACACTTCGGCCTCTGCTCCCGCTGCCCCTTCCCCTTCTCCTTCCCCCGCCTCAGCCCCTGCTCCTGCTCTCAACAAACATCAGCCAGCAGTCGCAGCATTGCCGTTATGCGTCTACATTTGTCGCGTGCTTTTCTTCTGCCTCCACTTCTTGTCACTTTTAAGGCTGTCTTTTTACTTTTCTTTTCTTCTCTTTGCTTAGCTTAAATGTTTATCTAATTATTTAGACGTTTTTCCGCCAGCTTCATCAGTCAATTGGCCGACACTCGTCCACAAAAAAATAAGAGATTTCATTACTGTAATCGTTTGCACTAACTTGTTGTATCCTGTTAGTTAGCAGAACTGTTAATGGATTAGCGGCTGTTAACAGTGGATTGGACCCACTATATCAGAGCGGGATTTCTTTTCGAAACAATTTAAAGGGCTTTTTGTTTCTAAATACGATTTAACGGTGTTCTCACCTTCAATACGCCCGGTTGCTGAAACGCTTTCGTAAATTGCCTCAGCTTCCATTAGCGCTTATTGCTAGCCATAAATTAAAATGCCAAAAACAAACGACGTCTAGTTCAAAGCCAAAGCCCCCATAATTCCGGATAGCTCTCCGCGTGCTACTATTGCGTGTGCCGCACACCATTCATCCTATCCAACATCCTTTTGCCAACATTTTTGACTTTGATCAGCGGCAATACGCACCACTTGGTAATATGCATAAATTTTACCATTTTACCCAAGAAATTTGCAATAAAATACAAAAAAAAATAATGCTAGCAACGGTAAAGGACACCCTACTCCCCTACAAACACCCCTCCCCCCTGCTGCTCATATGCATATTTGTTTACGCGTCAATTTTGATTTATGTGCGGCATAATTCTAGGCGTTATAAACTGTTTCTGACAACCTCTTTCGATTTGCAGCCCATCCCCCCCTCCCCCTTCCCCCACCCCATCCACTCAACAGGCCTGTCACAGACTGTTTTTGGGGTTCGGGTAACGCTTTGGGGGCCTAACGTGTGTGTGTGCGTGTGTGTGTGTGCCTGTTACTTAACATTTGATTTGGGTCTCCCTCATTTACCTAAGCTAATTAGCTGCAACTAACCGGGAAAATTGTTGCCCGTTTTTCATTAAATTATCCACATTTACATTTAATTAAATTACATTTAATTAACGACTAAAACGCAAACCGCGTGTGGCACATTAAAAATCAATATATTTCGAAAAACAACAAGTAAGAGGTTCTATTTGGGAGCTCCCGACTAGGGGATACCCTGAACCCCCATCTTCCAACATCAAATGCATGTATATATTCTATTTTAGAAGCTATATGTCAAGTTTGGTGACTCTAGCTCTTATTATTTACCAAAATTTCACATAAAACAGGATATCGATATCGATTTTTATCGATAGCTTGAAACGGAGTAAGTTATCGATTATCGCGGGAACTAGGAGCATCTACATTTAAAATGAAGTCATCAAGTCTCTAGCTCTTATAGGTTCTGAGATCCTTGCGTTCATACAGTTGGACGGACGGACAGTCAGACGAATATGGCTAGATCGACTCGGCTATTGATGCTGATCAAGAATATATATACTTTATGGGGTCGGAGATGCTTCCTTTTGCCTGTTAGATACATTTGCATTTTGCACAAATACAATATACCCTTATACCCATTTTTAATGGGTTCAGGGTTTAAAAACAGTTTGAGGACAATTTTCTAATCGGACTAAAAAAAACAAATTCTCAAAGAAAAGTTAAGCGGGAACGGTAAAAAAAATGAGTTCTTGGTCTTTCAGCCAAATCTAATATTCAATATGCTGCATAAAATATTTAAGAAGTATGAAAGAATATTGAAAAAAAAAATAATATGCCAACATTCTAAAATATTTTTAAGATCGGAATATTTTTGGATATAAAAACATAAACTATTTAAAAAGTATGGAAGAGCATTAAATGTAAATAAAATGCGTATAATCTAAGAGATTTTCGAGTTGGCAAAATTCCTTATCCATAAAAAAAAAACAAGAAATATTTAAAGAGTATAGAAGAATCTTTATCAGAAATAAGATGAAAACAATCTGCAAGATTTTCGACAGAAATATTTAAAATTTAACAAGCATGGAAGAATATTGAGAAGGAATAAGATGAAAACATTCTAGAAGAACATTCGAGATAAAATATTTAAAGAGTATAGGAAAATATTGAGATGAAATTTGATTATATTCTACATGTTCTACAAGATTTTCAATGTGGGAAAAACATAACGAGTTTAAAGATATGCAAGACTGTTTAGTACAAATTCTACAAGATTTTTAAGATAGGAAATTTGTTTATCTACAAAATCATAGGAACATTCTAGAATATGTCAGAATGTTGACTAGAAACAAGATGCAAATCATTTAAAAGAGATTTTCGCGAAAGATACCTATAAAAACATTTAATATTTAAAGATAATCGAAGAAGATTGAACTCAATATATAAATCAGATAAAATATTCCAAACTCATAAGACATTTTGGAGTATTCCAGAATTTTGACTAGCTTTAAAAGAGATTTTCAAAAACTTTGAATACTTAAAGAGTTTGAAAGAATATTGGAATAAATAGGATGAAATTTTTCGATTGTATAATATTTAATATTCAACTCCCAACTTTTTATGGATCAAACATGAAGGTATATGAAAGAATATTGACTTTCGAGATGGTAAAATTCTGAAAGAAACACAGCGAGCTCGTAAAAATACCTCTGAATATCTAAAGTAAACTGAAGAATTCAATTTAAAGAAAGTAAGTTTAAAGTTAAGTATTTTATGTTTTTATAGTCTAAACCCATTAAAGATGGGTATAAGGGTATATTGTATTTGTGCAAAATGCAAATGTATCTAACAGGCAAAAGGAAGCATCTCCGACCCCATAAAGTATATATATTCTTGATCAGCATAAATAGCCGAGTCGATCTAGCCATGTCCCTCTGTCTGTCCGTCCGTATGTATGTATGAACGCAAGGATCTCAGAACTTATAAGAGCTAGAGACTTGAAATTTTAGATGAAGATGCTCCTAGTTCCCGCGCAGATCGAGTTTGTTTCCGATAATCGATAACGTACTCCGTTTCCAAGCAATCGATAAAAACCGATATCGACATCCTGTGTTTTGGGCAATTTTGGTAAATAATAAGAGCTAGATTCACCAAACTTGACATATAGCTTCTAAAATAGAATATATATATGCATTTGATGTTGGAAGAAGAGAGTTCAGGGTATCCCCTATTCGGGATAGCTCCCGTAGTAGCTCCCGACTAGAACCTCTTACTTGTTTCTTTTTATATATTTTTGTTTGTGCTCCATTCAAACTGGGTTTAGTTCTTGGGCTAATTTAAATATTCCACAAATCTCTCTTCATCTTTCTGTATTTCAAGATTAAATAGATTCTTTTCCATTAAATATTTACGTTATCATCTAGAATTTAGGTAGAAAGATGTGTTTGCTCGATAGCTGCTTCAATTTGATCACATGATATTTTTCTCAGTGAGCGCACACACACACACGTAACCCCTCGCACAGTGTGTGTGTGTGTGTGTGCTATCCATCGTGTGTGGCAACAATAACAACAACAACACGAGTTGCACAAAGATACAATATTTGAAAACCCTTATCAATCGCAACTGCCTGCAGATGTCGTTGCCTCCTGCCGCCTGCCTCCTGCCTCCTGCCGCCGGTTCCTGGCTCCGATTCTGGTTGTGGGTCTGCTTGTTGTTGTTGGTCTTAACAAATAGAAAGGAAAGGCAGCAGAGAACTGGTACAAAATGCATTTTTCGCATTTTGTAGTTTTCGCTGCGAGGAAAATAAAATGAAAATCGTTGTCAGCGCAAACGACCTCCGACTTAAGCCGAAAAAAACTGTCGAGTTATTTTTGGGAGGCTTCGATTTCAATGGTTGGACTCAAGTCGCAAAGTCGCAACATTTCATTCTAACCGAGGTTTTCCCTGACAAATAGATGGAATCGTTTATTCCAGCTAAAGCGGAACGCATCGATGTGGTTTCTATGGAAGAGCATGAGGAAGGAACTGGGACTAAGATTTAAGATACGGTAAGAATATTTTAAGAATATTTAAGTGATTGATAGATTAAAAATGGATTTATTCAATCTGTTCCATTCCATTTGTTTCAGAAAAGCTGTCAAAAAGCTCATGACAACCTTTCAAAACTTTCTTGTTTCTATTCGTGTCAGATTCACTTCAATGGAATACTTAAGAATCTTCTTATTCTATTCGTTTCAGAGTCATTTCCTGTTTCCACTCGTTTTAGACTCATTGCAATGCTAAAACTTTATCCTTTCCATTTGTTTTAGATTCCTTAGTATGGAATATTCTTAATTTTCCCGATTGCATTTGCTTCAGACTTCTACCAATGGAATACTAAAGAATCTCCCGTTTTTATTCATATTGCATTCATTTGCAATGGCATACTGAAAAATCTCCCGTTTCCATTCGTTTCAAACGAAATTGCAATACTCGAACTTTTCCGTTTCGATTCGTTTCAGACTACTTACAATGGAACCCTTAACATAATCTCGTTTCCATTCGTTTCGTACTCATTGCAAGAAAATACTTAACACTTCGTTTCAGACTTCTTACAATGGAATATTCAAGGCTCTCTCGTTTCCATTCGTTTCAGATTCATTGCAATGTATGTATATCTTGAAATTTTCGCATCAGACTCATTGCAATGCTCGAAACTGTTCCGTTTCCATTCGTTTTTGGCTCTTTGCAATGGAATATTCAAGACTCTCTCGTTTCCATTCGTTTCAGATTCATTGCAATGCAATACATACTTCTGTTTCTATTCGTTTTACACCCATCGCAATATAAATCTAGAATTTTGGCATTTCCCTTAGCATCAGACTCATTGCAATGCTCGAAGCTGTTCCGTTTCCATTCGTTTCTGGCTCTTTGCAATGCAATACTTAACACTCTCCCGTTTCTATGCGTTTCAGACTGGTTGTAATACTCGAAACTTTCCCGTTTCCATTCGTTTCGGGCTCAAATTCAATAGAAAATGCCCGTCGCTAGTTTTCAACAAATGGTGACAAGTGCATAGCAACTGCTTTGGCGTGGTAGTTGTTGTTGTTGGTACTTCTTCTTGTTTTTTTCAAAGCACTTTACTAAAAGTTGACAAAAAGTGTCGCACACTTTGACGGGCCGAAGAGCACAAAAAACGGAAAACTTGAAACTAATTTCAAACTTTACGCTTGGAGGCTGGAAAAAAAGCGCACAGTGCAGCGCGCACAACAAACAAGCTACGAGAAAAAAAATTGATTGCTGGACAGATCGACTGAACGACTGACTGACTAACTGACTGACTGTCTGACTGACTGGCTGACAGCTGGACAAGCGGCGGCGGGCAATGTCAAAACAAATGTTGCAGCAAGTGAGCCAGAATCAGTGCACGAGTGCGAGAGTGGGAGACGGGGGGAGAGAGAGAGAGAGAAAGAGAGTGGGAAAGCAAGCATGAAAGACGCGTTGGCGGCGCTTTTTTATGTTCAGAGCCGACGCCCGCTTGCCTGCAGCTGTGATTTGCGGGCCGCTGTTGTTGTTGTTATTGTTGTTGTTGTTGTAGTATTTGTTCCCAGCAAATAAAGCGCCGCTGACTGCACGCTCTCCCAGTCGCTCACTCTCTTTGCATTTACACATGCATACGCTGTGTGCGTACATGTGTGTGTGTGTGTGTGAGTGCACATGTTGCCTGCGGTTACCGGGCGGCTCAGCTGTGCTTGTCTCTCTGCGTGTGTGTGTGTGTGTGTGTGTGAGTGGTTAATGGAATAGTACATTGAAAATTGCCTTAATCGCGTAGAAACAAAAAGACAACAACTATGCACAGGCAGAGCTTTAAGTTCCTTGTACCTCTCTTCCTCCCTCTCTTGATCACGCGCTGTTTCTTGCACAACCTTAACTTGTTCCATCCTGTGAGCAGAGCTCAAACGCCGAATATTACAAATAAGCGCAACTGTTGATATTGCAGGTTCTTTTCTTCGCTTCCTAATGAATGTCCATTGCTACTGGTGATAATCTCCTCCCTCCCCTCTGCGCTCTGACAACCCCCTCGTCCCGTCCAGCGGCTAGCTAGTCCTAGTGCCGGGCAAATTGTATGTGCAAATAGTGAAAGAAGAAGAGCACAAAACTGCAGCTTCATTAGCGAGGGTTGCTCTTTGCATCCACACATGTGTGTGTGTGTGTGTGTGTGTGTGTGCGCGCACTAGACTTTTATGATTATTTTCTTTATTGTTTAGCGCGTTATAATTGGGGTGCTGAGGGGTCCCTGGCCGAGGATTCACAATGCATGCATTCGCCCGGAAGACCTAAATTCTTACTTTTAGCTCTGCTCTCGCATCGGGTTGCAAGTGAAGCTGACTGCTACAGTGGGTACCCAGCTGTGTGTGTGTGTGTGTGTGTGTGTGTGTGGGTGTGTTTGTGTGGGATCAGCAGAGCTTAGCTGTTATCATGCGAGGTAAACAAGTATATATTTCAGGCAGAAGCATGCTTTCAGCCAGGGTTTGGAAGGACTGCAACAAGAAATATTATAGACTAGACTGGAAGATTTATTGGAAAGTGTACAGTAACAGGGAAAAGAGTATGCTTAAAAAAACGTTTCAGACTGAATGTTAGGATTCAAAGAAATCCTAAATACACTATGAAAATTAAAGAGAAGCTTCAAAGGAAAATCAGAAAACAATACTTTAGAGACTGTTTCTTAAAGTTGTTTTTAGCATAAGGTACAATATCTCGAAGAAAAAACGTAATATGGATTTCTTTTCTGACTTTTATAAAAGTTGTTTCCCCAGGGAAATGCATAAAATACGCATGCAATAAGCCAAATTCTTCCAAAGTTTATGCTGTTAACGCTTTGAATACAATTGCCATGAAAATAATATGAAACACCTTAAGAACTCTTTACTTTTATGGTGCCTGCGTTGCGCAAACAACTCTGTGTGCACTCGGGCTACGCAAGGCCCAGCCCCCTTTTGGCCCCCTTCCGCTGGGTTTCGACCACCTGTGCTGCTTCTTCTTGTTCTTCTTTATCTGCTGCTGCGTGCTGTGGCTGCTTTGTGTTTCGGTTTTACATTAGGCTTTCGCATTAATTGTGCTGGCTCTTTGGCCAGAGTTGCCAGTTGCCAGAGCCTTGCCTGCGAGATGCGGGGCATCAAAGTTTCGGCCGTCTGGCCACATTGTGCAGCATTTTACTTTTAGCAAGCACGCCTTGGGGCGCAATAAAATGTTTAATAAATTGCAAAGTGCGCCAAAAGTGGCAACAGCAAGTAAAGTAAAAGGAAAAGCTCAACTGAAAGTGGGGCCAGTGGTGGAAGGGGGAGGGGGGGGGGTGTAGGGTGGTTGGGGCAAGTCAACGACACATTGTGCACACACACACACACACACAGTTATATTCTAATGAAGTTGAAGTGGAAAACCTGCCTTGGCCATATGTATATTGGGCAACTGCCGCTGTGGGCGTGTCTAGCTTTTGGCATGCGACGCACGTAAAATGTATTGAATAATTACATTGGGCGGCCTAAAGGCATACGAAATGAGTGAGAGGGGGGGGGGGGGGCAGGGGGCATCGCACCGACAAGTGGCTGTGGCCGGACATGGCCCAAAGGTTGCCGCAGCCCCAACAGCTCGCCCCTGGCCCAGCCACGCCCACGCGTCTTGGTGCATAATGAGCGCCAGTTTTGTAGCCGCAGGCGTTGAAAATATTCAGCGCCGCAGGAAGTTTTTTCTCTTTTTATTTTCTTTTGGTATGTCCCCTGCGCCGCCCCCTACCCGTGACGCGTTCCCCTCGATAAGATTGATGTATTCACAAAAGCCGAAATGCATTTCGTTCGAAAATTGAAATTCGCTGGAACAGCAGCAGCAGCAGCAACAACAAAAACAACAACATCATCATCATCATCATCATCATCATCATCATCATCATCATCATCATCATCATCATCATCATCATCGGACACATCATCATCGCGGACAATATCGAAATACAATGCCAGAGTTGAGGGTGCGACGTTCCTGTCCTCCGGCGGACGTTGCCCTCTCTCTCCCCTCTCTCTTACTCTCTCTCTCTCTCTCGGTCGCTCTCGCGCTCTAAGTAGTGCTAAAGTATCAATCAAAATGCGTGCGGCCATAATCATAAAATTACATTGAAATTTACGAATGCATCTACCCAAAAAGGTAAGAAACAGACAGCAGCTGGCGGCGGCTCTGAAGAGGCGTCCAACCTGGGAAACAGTTAACGAAAACTCAAAGAAAATAAAAAAAAAAAGAAAAAAAAAACAATAATAATATAAGAAAAAAAATGAAAACAAAAGATGATTTATCATTGCTTTAGCAGTTGGAGCCGCAGGGCAAATCAACTGCAAGTGGCCTGCAGCGCCCCACAAATTGGATACCTTGGGGCGATTCCTGCACGGGCAAGCCAAACGTTAATGGAGCGATCTTAAGTGGGAGCGAGCCAGCGACGAGGTGAAGAGGAAGCTGTCAGAAAAGCAGCGAAACAATCAAAGAACAATTTATATAAAGATGGGTAGCTTCAATTTCCCATAAAATACGCAAAATGTCGAGGATTATGCATAGTTTCGCAAATAATAGAAAATTCATTCTGCCAAATCTTTGAGGAACTACATACATATAAGACAAGTTAGAATTGCAAGGAATTTGGACAGTGAGAGAAAAATGATAAACTAGAAAAACTCCTAACTTTAGAAACTCTAGAAATGGAATTATCATAAGCTATATATACATAAGATAAGGTTAGGCAAAGATACATATGTATATGCATGTATGGCTAGCCGAAATAACTTTTTCAGAATATAATATGAGGGCATAATAAAAGCAACATATTCTTAAGTTTTGGGTCTAGTTTCTGCAGTCTATATACTATTATTAAATAAAAATTGATATTATTTGATTACTCTTAAAATCAGTGTAATTTTTTTAAGAGAACCAACATAACTTGATTTGACGCCTTGAATGTGTATTTAAATCTTTGGAAATAATGTTTAATAATATTTGAAGCTGCCTATAAAAAATATTCTCTACTAGGTATTTGACACTCTGAATTGCTTTCAAAATTTAAAACGAATTTCCTATTTAAAATTTGTTGTCTTAAATTGAAATTTTTTTTTAAATATTTTACAGAGTAACAATTTTTTTATATAATAATATAAAATATATAATGTATTTATATATAATAAATGTTTTTAGCTATAGGAAATGTTCTGTATTAAAAATAATAGAAATAAATAAATTAGCAAAATTAACCAAAATAAAGAAATAAATATCTGTTTTTGTAACTGTATTTAACTGTTTTATTCTATGTTCAATATTCTTCACATTGTAGAAAACTAGTTAAGAGAGTAAACAAAATATATTTCAACTATAAAAATTGTTAAGCCTTAAATTTGACATAAAACCAATTATATTGAATTCTCGTTTTGTATATCAAGAGAAGGATGGTATTTAGGTTTTTAGCTTTCATTAAAGTTATTACGGCTACTATAAAATTCCATAACACAATTAGGTAAATCGTTTCAACTTGTCGAGTGCTTTGAAGTTATTTGCTAAAACATTCGCATTTGATTTAAAATGCATATAGATGATGCTCAAGCTTTTATTTCCCACTTGACCGAGTTTGTCCTCGGGGCATTGTTTGAGGAAAATTTATTGAAATTCATTTGCCGTTTTTGACAGGTTTGACAAATTTTCACACGAGCGGCAGACCGGCATGGAGAGTGAGAGGAAGAGAGGGAGGAAGAGTCACGACTCTTTACGAAGTAAGAAGGTAAGGGCGCATTTAGCACCTGCCGTCCTCAATTTTAGTCAATATTTAACTTTTAATTTATTTAAAATCAATTCCGTAGCTTAAAACGCAAATTCCAAAGAGTTGGCCCGTACGAGATACACGGCAAGTACTTTGGCCTCCTGGAAAAATCCTGCATAATTTAATTGTCTTGTTGTCGGTGTTAGTTAGTCCCGTGTGTCCGACCGAGCATCTGTCCCTCTCTCTGTCTGTCTGTCCGTCTGTCTGTCTCTGTGTTTGTCTGTTTTATTGTGTCTGTCTTGTATCTTGTAGTTGTATCTTGTTGTTGTCGTGCTGCTTGTAGATACTTTTCATTCAACTGCATCTACAATTGTGTGTACTTTCTAGTCCTGCCCCACGGCGTTGTTGCAACTTGTCTTTAATCCACATGCGACTGCCCTCCACTGTGCAGCAGGCAGGTGCCGTTGTCTAGAGTCTGGATGTGGGTCTGCGTCTGGGACTGAGTCTGGGTCTGGCTTTGGTCTATCCTTATACATACATATGCCCGGATACTGCTTTTGCAGTTTTGCGGTTCATGCTCATCGTTTGCCAACCACAATTACAGTGTTTACTTAAAGTTTTATTGCTGCTGCTTGTTTTTTGGGTGTTAAACAACGTAGCGTGAGAGTTATTCCATGTTTTGACTACCTTATTGGAATTTCGTGTATCACCAGGTTAAATTTTAAAGTTTTATGGCTTGAGATGCACGTAAAGGGGGACCATTTAAGAGTGTTTAAACAACCGAAAACCTGTGCTATACGTGGAACGATGGGATGACATTATAACTAACAAAATATTTGTATATTAACTGGCCGAGTGGAATGATGGAATGAAACACCAGAATTGAATGTGCTGAAGAAACGCATTCCAACATAGTTGTAAAACAAAATAAATATCACGAAATGAAACAATTATTTGACATTAATTGACCGAATAGCAACGATGGAATGAAACATCAAAAGTAATTGTGCTGGATATATATGTTATGTTGAACATAACAGAACGGCAAAGGTATCCTTAAAAGGATTCAGAAACTGTGAAGCACAGAAAACGGGTGAATGAAAGAATCCCAATACGGAAATGATAAACGAAATGGAAGTGAACTGCCAAGACAAAATGAAAACCCCCAGAAGAGGTGAAAGTATGTTTAAGAGGGATAGAGATGTTAAGAAACAAAACGGGAATGAAACAGTCTGAAAACATAATATAAAGGGTAGTATAAGTACATACAACTAAAATCTGAAGGAATAAGCCAAAAGGCTTCACTAAAGCTGAAATATTAAGAAATGTATGAAATGTAAGAGTATGAAACAAAACGAAATGAAACAGAAATTTGGCAACTATTGAAGCATATTTAGTAACAACTGTCAGCTCAAAGGGTAAAAAGTTCAGCAACAGGAAAGTCAACTGGAGCAAACGTTCGATGAGATTTTTTTTCTTATTTTGTAAAATTTATTGACAATTTATGACTGCGCTATTTGAGACATTCACAATTGAATTCACAATTAGATTGTAAGATTTGGGAAACTATTCGAAAACATTGACGACTGTCTGGAGACATGATTGAGGGCGTGGACCCCCGCTGTAACCCCGTTCGGAACGAACTTTACACACAAATCCATTAACATTAGAGCGAATGAGGCACATTAAATGGTAATAAAGACGAACTTGAGAAAGAAGGAAGAAAAAGAGATGGAGTGCAAAAGTATTTGAATTTACAATGGCCCAAAATGTGCTGCCGAGAGTTCTACGAAAATGTCTCAAGCTGAAAATGGAACCAAAAAAAAAAAAAACAGAACCCAGCGAAACCTCAGAGCTCAGACACAGGCGATGGCCACAGCTGATAAATTCATTAAATGCCTCAACGAGACCGAACCAAAAAAAAAAACACGCAAGAAGGTCTATATTCGGCGAGCCGAAGATTGAATACTCTTGCGGAGATGAGTCTCGGATAGGCTTCTAAACGAGAGCCGAATCATAAGGTACAGGAGAGCCTTCCATCGATCGATTTGTCCGATCGACTTCTAGACGGATAATTTTATAGTCTAGCTTGGTATAACTAATAAATGCCAAGGATTATCAGGATATTTCGAAAAAGATAAAAGTTCCTCATACAAGAATTTAGGACTGGCAGCTATATGATATAGTGCCCCGATTCGGAAAGTTTGCATTGAAATTGAGTTTTAGAAAGAGAACAGGACTAAATCAGCTTGACTTTAGATACAGATCAGGCGTCACTACTTTCATGACGAAATTAAAATACCCTTTAGTAGGGCATGGAAAAAAGTGATGCGACAGGGCGAGGGATACTTACGACGTTCGGGAAATCGGACAGCAAAGACATGCACTGAAATTCAATACCTTTTTTGAGGGATGATGTTGTCGTTGTTGTAGTTGTTGTTGTTGTTGTTGCATTGTGTTCCTAGTTGCTATTATTGATGTTGCCTAGTGTCACTATTGTTGTTGCTGCTGTGCTTCTTCTTCATCTCGTGCGGGGTTTCAGTGCAGCTCTCTCGGAGTTAACGTACAAATGATTTTGATTTCAATTCGCTTTTTTTTTTTGCTGCTGCTGCTGCCCCCTCAGCAAGAACAACTATAATAATATTTTTTTCTATACGATACAAACGGAGCACTTGGGGTAGATGGGCTGCCATGTGTGGAGTTTATTGTTACAATGTTTCGTTAATGCACAGCAACGGCTGCTGAGAGCTAAGGAAGGAGTCCGGAACTATGACCGAGAGCGAGGCCGGGGATACCAGGCGATACGGGGGCGATACGCAAAGCACAAGCGTGTACGGGCAAAGTTTTGCGGCCAATTGTTTGTGGACAATGTTTGGCTTCTTTGACCAGGCAAAATAAAACATGAAAATAGCGCTGGCCTAAGCCGGCACGCCCCCCTTGCCGACCCCTCGCCACAGGCTGGCAATTGTTAGAAGCTTGTGAATGGCAAGTTAATAAATTCAAAACACTTGAAATTTCATTTTCGAATATTAAATTTCCAAAGGCGAACCTTAGTCAAAAGGAAAAGCAATAGGAAAAATGCCAAGCGAGCGTGTGGGTAGCCCACAGTAGACAGCGTTACTCTGTGGCGTGTGGCATGTGGCATGGGGCAGGAGTTGCCACGGAGCACGAGGTGTGGCCGATGGGCGTGTGTGTCAAGGAGTCTCGGAGCGCATTTACATATGAATAGCTGCTGGAAATCAAATGAAAAGCGACTAGCCTGAGCAGGAGCCCGAGACGGGGCCACAGGCACACACACACTCATCTGACATGTGGCCCCCATGCAAATCATAGGCGCACACACTCTGCCACTTTTGGTGGCATCCACTATTCTAGAATCTCGTGCTCAACGCTGGCGCAGTCGGAATTGCCAGTGAAGTATTAATGGCAGCATTTGAATAACAATGCAACCATCGCCAAATGCTGTGGGTGCCATTGGCAACGAGGACAACGGCAAAGTTTTCGGCAGCGGCAGCAGCGAGTGGGCGGGGCAGGTTGCAAGTGGCGACAAGTGGCCCCAAAAGTGAAAGGCCAATTTGTGTTGCGTTTGGTCAGGTGTCAGGCTGCGAGCGTCTATGATTAGCGACTGCTTCCGAAACTTGGCTATCTCCTCGTGCTCCTCTGGGCTGTCAGATCGACAAAAAGGTGCACACAAATCAGAGTTTGCACCTTAAAATTTCATTAGATTCTTAGTGCTGCGCAGTGCAGATATACAGAATTGTCTAGTTCCCAAGTTATAGGCGGTCAAAGTGAATCGGAACAACGAGGTTTCATTAAGAACTCACATTAAGAGTGTTATAAAATATAAAGATAGTTTGTATTATGCTTAAGCTATTAGCTTTTTATACCCTGTACCCATTGAACATGGGTAAAAAGAGTGGAGCATCGACGACCCCATAAAGTATATATACTCTTGATCAGCATCAATAGCCGAATCGATCGTTCTTTCTGTTCGTCTGTCCGTCTGCCCGTAAGTATGAACCTATAAGAGCTAGAGTAATTTTGCACGTAGGTCCTCCTCGATAACTTGCCCCATTCTCAAGCAATCGATAATAATCGATAGTGAAATTCAGTTTTTGAGCAAATCTCTTGGGTTTTAAGCATCAATTTAGTCTACAATATCTCATTTATAGCCAAGACCAACTGTTGTTATTTCTAACTTCTCACTTTTTCATTATTTTTTCTACATGTCAAAACAAAGAAAAAATATAATTTGATATTTAATTACAATGTGGCTAACTAATTGCTGAAGAAATATTTCAAACATAGGTTAATATAACTTTAGAGAATTGTACTTGGAAACTACTTTAAAATGAGATGATAAGCAACCCCGATCAGATTATGAACAGTTGGCTGGATAATTCTTAAGCTGGTTAGTTTTAAAAGCTGATTTGCGAGCAGCTCAATGAAGGATCCATGTGTGGGATCCACTTTGGACTGTTGCCGAAAACTTGTCTGCGGATTGTGCGAATGCATTTAATTCCCATTGGATGCCTGTTATTAGTGTCTCCTCTGTCTGCGCCGAGTTGAGGCACACACAGATCCCGAAAAAGTCAACACTCCCTCAACGCAAAGGTTGCGTTCGTCTGGCTGTTGTTGTTGTTGCTCAGTTGATTTCTCGGAACATTCGGTCGTTCCACTATGCATAATCAGCATTAAAAAAAAAGAAATTCAACAGAATTTCGCCAAAGCGAAGAATTCATTTAAGGCTAAATCGAAAAGAAAAAAAAATAATGAATACAATTTTTAAGGCCACATCGAAATATGCAAACGTCATTTGGCTGCCGTTAATTATGGACGTGTCTGGACAAAAGAATAGCATAGTGCAGCGATCTCTTGCTTTGATTGTGAACATATCACTATTGTGACATGGTTACCATTTAATACGGATCTATCAAATATATAACAAGTAAGAGGTTCTAGTCGGGAGCTCCCGAATAGGGGATACCCTGAACCCTCTTCTTCCAACATCAAATGCATATATATATTCTATTTTAGAAGCTATATGTCAAGTTTGGTGACTCTAGCTCTTATTATTTACCAAAATTACCCAAAAAACAGGATATCGATATCGATTTTTATCGATTGCTTGGAAACGGAGTACGTTATCGATTATCGGAAACAAACTCGATCTGCGCGGGAACTAGGAGCATCTACATCTAAATTTTCTCTAGCTCTTATAGGTTCTGAGATCTTTGCGTTCATACATACGGACGGACGGACGGACGGACAGACAGACGGACATGGCTAGATCGACTCGGCTATTGATGCTGATCAAGAATATATATACTTTATGGAGTCGGAGATGCTTCCTTCTGCCTGTTAGATACATTTGCATTTTGCACAAATACAATATACCCTTATACCCATTTTGAATGGGTTCAGGGTATAAAAAGAATGGGATGTATGTTGAAATAAGTCTGCGCTTTCATCTGTTATTTGGCTAGGCCATAGAGTTCTTATACTATAAAGTATAGTAAAATGAACTAGTTCGTAAACATTTTACACTTAGCATTCCGGTTTAGCCTTGTCATGCAGCCATGTCGCAATGCTTTATTTGTACTATTTACTTTTACTAAGCCTTAAAGGTAAATAAACGCTCATCGTTTCGCTCAGCTCTAATAGGTCCTACATATATCAGGTGTACGTAGCCAGGTCCATAATTGTGAAAGATATTGGAATGTTAAATGTGGGACTATCAAGTGTGGCTATATCTGTACAGATGACCTCATTACCTGAGCCAAGACCAATGACGATGACTGACAATAAATGGCGCCCTTTGGTCGTCAAATTGTTGCGTAAGCGCCATGGAAGTGTGATATGGAAACATGTATTCTAATATCGATATATCTGTATCTATATGGGAATATCGTATATTAAACAAAAATATTGCTTCCTTTTGATTATGCTTGTCAATACTGATGCATCTGCTCACCGGAAACTCACATCTAAACGAAACAAAATGTGGATATATCTGTCAGGCGTGTGCTCCTAGATCCGATTTTTCTGGAAACCTCAAATCGGGCACTGCTGCGGCCTGTGTGTTGTTCCCATAATGATGATCGCCATATTTCAAAGTCTTTGACTCTTTTTATATTGTGGACACAAGACAATGATCTGGCAGTTGGCTATCATAATTAGAGAAATATCCATCGAGACAGTAAGACATTGGAATTTAAAGTTTTTGGAACCCAAAACATTGTCGATATGTGTCAAAAAATAATGAAAAAAAAAAGCAAACAGTATTTTCAGATTTCAAGTTGTTAAATTTTTTAGTAAATAATGGTGAGTTTCTATGGTATAATTCTGGCAAAGATCGTCGTCTTGTTCCTTGTGCCTGGTAAGTGTGGCCCCCCTTTTGGCTGGCGGCAGACCTCACGAACTCGAGAGCTCGGCAACTGCTGAACCCATCGTCTCTCCGTCTTGATAGGTCTCGACAGTCAGTGCTATGATTGCGCCAAGGCGTGGAAAACAAAGTGCAATGCAAGTCAACCCGGATATTATTGCATGTCGGGCGCCGAAATATCAAAGGTCCACTTGACGTCCGAACAATTCGCGACCAGCACACCAGATCCCACAAAATTGTTTTCAGACTGTTCGCCCTATCCGCTCGATGTGGGTGCGTATCTATATCTTTACCTATATCTATAAATCTATGTATCTATATATCTATATATCTATATATCTATATATCTATATATCTATATATCTATATATCTATATCTATATATCTATATCTATATCTATATATCTATATATCTATATATCTATATATCTATATATCTATATATCTATATACCTATATATATATTCATCTTTATATCTATATATCTATATGAATTTTAGATTATATTCAACAATGGTGCTGCTTTTGGTCTGCTAGTATAGGCTGCCAGGTTGCCATGCATCCGCAGATATATAAGTCTGGACATCCGTCTAGATTTTGTGACTTCTGCAAGGCAAAATGTATCTGCAGAGGTCTGTCAGTTCTGGGTGTACAGCAGCCCTGGCATTGGACTTATCTGGGCTGCATGACGTTATTGATGCATCGTTTTTTCTGATATTTCCCATAGAGATATTGTAAAACAGAAGTACTGTAATTTTCCTTGTATGGTATATAGCGATGTGAGTGCACACAGGCTGCATTGTGTAGAGTATGTTGCGGGCAATGCCGGGTAACAGCAGCTTGAATATATGTATACAGATGTATTAAATGCCAGTTCCAAAGTTGTCAGCCATAAAAAAATAGTTTTTTATTTACTTTTTTTTCGCTTGTAGTTCACGGCCATTTCAGGTTATGAACGTCTGAAACGACGTGGGAAATGGAACAAAATGAAGCTGCCAATACAATTGAAATGAAACAATAAGCGGAAATAGCCAAACGGCCCGGAGTGTGTCTGTGTGTGTATTTAAAGTGGAATATGAATACGCAAAAGGCAAATGAAAAGTAAAACCAAAAGCAAAGGCAAGAAAAAAAATGTCGTAGGCGTTGCCACTTTTTGTTCTGTGCGTGCGTGTGTGCGTGTGTGTGTGCGTGCGTGTCTGTGTGAACTACATTTCACTTCACTCGTTTGTTTATTATGATTTGTATTTGAAATCGTATTCGTATTCTTATTCGTATTCGTATTAGTGCATTTGTGTGTATGCGTTCAGTTATTTGTTTATGCTCCGCGTTCGTGTTGTCTGTGGTCAGTTTCTCAGCTCTATTGTCGTTGAAATGTCGCGACGCTTCGCATTGTTTACGTTTATGAGTCGTGCGGAATACGAAGAAGAAGACGTCATGGAACAACTGTTTATCGGAACGCGCAATCAGATTCGAAATGTCTGGCAATGGGAAATGCTCACAAGGGGAATGAAACACGTTGCAGGTGGTTTTTTAATACCGTTTGCTTATCGGTGTCGATCGCATGGGATTTATTTTTATTTTTTTAATTAGTTTGCAATGAAATGAAGTGTAAATAAACACTATTGGACTTTGAAATGCAGCAGAGTCTTTTTCGGCTCCGACTTAAGTGCTCTGAGCGTAAAGAATATTTATTTTGGTGGAATTAAGAGTAGTTGGCTTCTCGGAAGGCAAAGGTATTATGTATTTTACGTAATTGATTGCATGCTACATTTTTCTCAGGTCCTTTTTCACAGGTTCCCATCAAAGTGAACAATGCAGTGTTGCCACCCTCTCAACTCTAGCCTGCCTCTTGTTAGTTTGGCAAATAAAAAAGAGTTACTCATGGCATTTAGACAAAGTCCGTACGACTTACTTGCTGAATAATTGAATACATTTAGCAGTTTATTCATTCATGTGTATTGCCTGCCCCATATGTGTTGTATAATGACACACATTTGACCGATATACCGGCAATTATCTGTGATAACTGGCCGTTGTCACATTTAAAATATTTATGAGTTGCCAACTTGCAATTATCTTCACCTGCTTGCGGGGTTTCCATTCAATTTTAGTACTTTGCTCTAAATTGAAGTTATTGAATTTCTTATGAGATGGCACCGTCGAGGGCAGTATAAATTTTAAATTGCCAGTAGTTATTTATTTTGAGTTAATCATAGAGACAGCTCTTTTGCATACTTTAGATTAGATTAGATATTAGGCAACTATTATTTTAGCCAATTTTCTATAATTAGATGTAATTTTTTAACATAGTGGCAACGCTCACTGAACGTTTTTTGATCTATGCTTAAATAGGGTTGCCAGCTGGTAAAATTATTTCATGTTCCACATAAACATATTGACAACCAGAGTTTTCATCTCAAATATTGAAGAAATTGAAAAGTTGATTAGAGAAATGTTTAAGGTTAAGTTAGAGGCTTGCTTTTAGCTTTTATATCCAGCACAGGCATATTGCTAGCCAAGTTGACAGGTAAACACAACTGTCACCCCATGTGAAGCCCTGCAACTAATACCAATTGCAAACTCCAACCCCGATGCCTAACCCTCTGTCAATCTGGGGGACACTATGGACTAAATGACACTATGCCCACTAGAGCTATGTATTTATTTCCCCGACAATTTGTTGTCGTGGGGTGCATCTAATGAAATTAAATGTATCAAAGACAGACACAGCAACAACTGAGTAAACACAGCAGCTGCGCAGGGAGTGGGTGGTGCTGGTTGGGGGCTGGAAACTTGAACTGAAGGCGAGCTGAAATCGTTGCCGGCCAATACACTTGAGTGATTGAACATCAAGAGAAGTTCAGGACCAGCAAACAGCGGCGAGTAATCAGCGCCGAGGCAACCAGAGCCCAGCAACAAGAGGCAGCAGCTGGGGCAGGGGGGGGGGGGGGGGGGTCTGGGCAACCGTAGAACTGGGAAAACTGGCGGAGTCAAGAACTCGGACTGGGCCACTAAGTGAGAGAATGTCCCAAGACTGTTTGGTACGTGACTAGGAACATTATTGTTTGCTTATCTACACTTAATTGCTTCTGGCTACACTTAATAATATGGTATTGCACACACACACACACTCGCACACACACTTTTACACTCAGGCAATAGCCACAACGTCATCGTCTCTTGGTCTTACGGCTCTCGTCATTGTGGTGGCCGTGGCTAAAGTTGCCTGTTGCCCCCGCCACGCTCCGCTCTGCTGCTGCCGCTGCCGCTGCCGCTGCTGTCAGAGCCCGCCTCCTGCTTCAACTTGTCGTCGTCTTGAGGTAGGGGCAGAGGCGGCGCGGGTGCGCTGCGTCGCTGTTGCTGTTGCTGCTGTTGTTGCCGCCTTGGCCGCATTGTTTGTTCAGTTTTTATACCCTTATAATTTGTATCATGCCTGACAGCAAGCATTTGCTAGGTTAAGTCCATATATGCTCCTGATCTGATATTTACAGGCAAGTTGATATAGTCATAATTCCCTTTCTAAAACTCAATCTAAGCTAACTTTTTTATCAGTACTGATATGTTGAATATAATCGGCAGCACCCGAAAAAATAATATTATATTATATAGTTGTCATAGCAAGGATCAGATGGAACTTTTTTTGTTTTTCAATATATTCCAAACTTTCCATTTATTTGTCATTGGCTTATTATTAAATATAAGCCAAATCTCACGTTTAACTACATCAAACTACATCATACTACATCATACCACATCATACTACATTATACTACATCATACTACATCATACTACATCATACTACATCATACTACATCATACTACATCATACTACATCATACTACATCATACTACATCATACTACATCATTTAACATCATACTACATCATACTACATCATACTGCATCGTACTACATCATACTACATCATACTATATCATACTACATCATACTACATCATACTACATCATACTATATCATACTACATCATACTACATCATACTACATCATACTACATCATACTACATCATACTACATCATACTACATCATACTACATCATACTACATCATACTACATCATACTACATCATACTACATCATACTACATCATACTATATCATACTACATCCTACTATATCATACTACATTCTACTATATCACTGAGTTTCTTTTTCCCTTAATATCTTGACCGAAATCCATAAATTGTATAACTACACAACCTTATTGAATCGTACTACTATATATATCAAGCCTCATGTCTGGCAGGGTATTCAAGCTTCGGCGTGCCGCAGTTAGCCGTTTTCTACTTTTTCACTTTGCGTTGGTCTTCGTCATCGCCTTGCTTCTTCTTGTTTATTTTTTCTTCTCTTTATTCAGCTTGAGATTTGTTGCACCATAAAAAAAAGGTGGGCTAAAGAGGGGGTTTGGCAGCAGGGTTTTGAGCTTCTCGGAGATTTCTGGTTGCCGCCGACCGAGTCCATGCGGCATCGCCTAGTCAGCGAGCTGGGCTATTTGTTTGCCGCGTTGCTTTCTGTCCATTCGTGCGGCTGTCTTCTTGCTTTTCCATTTTTTTTGTGTGGCATGAAAAATTTCATTGGAATTGGTTTTTATTGTGGGCCTCGTCGTTTTGATGGATTTTCGGTAGGTACAAATTGTCTGCTGCTAATGGAGCATGAGGCACTTGCCTGTCCATGTGTGTGTGTGTGTGTGCTAGGGTGTGTGTGTGTGTGGGTTGCTTTATCGCATCAAATTTTGTGGATTTTCCGACAAGGATCATTAAGTCACTGAAAGATCTAAGCAACTCGACTGATGTGCCAGTTAGACTCGCTTAGGCTGACCCGCGGGTTCAAAAGGTAACTTTGACAGGTCGACCAACATTTTATTAGGCCTGTTTTCCAAGTATTTGTTTCTGGTGCTTTCTGAAAGACTCTTAATATGCTTTAACAAGTCTTTCAGTGCTGACAACTTGTTGTTTAAGGAGAATTGTTTTACTGGAGTTGGCTTCAGATAATTTTAGTTTCCAAGCTTAGAGAAAATTCTTTTAAACATTTCATCTCCGACCCCATAAACTATATATATTCTTGATCATCATCAATAGTCAAGTCGATCTAGCTATGTCCGTCTGTCTGTCCGTCTGTCCTCACGTCCGTCCGTATGTTTGAACGCGTCGTTCTCAGAACCTATAGGAGCTGGAAACTTGATTTTGAAGGTAGGTCCTCCTAGTGCCCGTGCACTACTAGTTGTTTGCCGGTCGAATATCATTATCGAAACCCTGCCTGCAAATCTGAGTAAATCTCTCAGGTTTTAATGGTGAGAGCCACAAAATTTGACATGTAGCTTCTCTATACTGATAGAACATACAGATTTGGTATCTTTCTTTCTATAGCTTTAGAAAAACATGTTCTTGGTTTGGCTCCCAACTAGTTTGATTGGTTTGAATAATACTTTATATTATATTTTATAATTAATTTAGTTTCTAAACGGGTTTTAAGGTGCCTATCTTTATCTTTAAATAATTAATAATGGATTCCAATCATATTTGAATAATTTAGCAAATACTTACAAATAAAAGACGGAATAGATAAAACTCTAGAGATATTTATATAAATAGTAAAATGTGAGAAATGGGTAAAGCTAAGTTAATGCGAACTTTAAACTCCCAACTCATATTTATAAAATTGGGAGCTCGTAGTTCAGAGTCTTGCACCAATTTCGAAACGTCGTCCTTCTCTTCTTCTTTTATATAATATCGTTCTTATTTCATAGACTTCATGTGTAATCACTCAAATTTTGAACCAAATATCGAATGTTCGATCAATTCAAGATCTATCCATCAAATCGAACGCAAAAGGCACGCCTCTTCCTGTGGCTTACTTCCTACGTACACATCTGACTCTCACACACACACTCACACACACACACACACACTGAGTCGGACCACACATCAGCTTCACCCTCTGACAGTTTACTCCCCTTGGCATTGCTCTCCCTTTCACACAATTTACACCCCTCTTGCTGCCTGCGGCTCTCCCTTTCGCAGCCATCAATCTTGAGTGCTAATTGTTACGAGTTTTTCCACCCCGCCTCCTCTAGCTATTTCCCTCCCTCTCCCTCTCTCCCTCTCTGCCTCTCGCTCTCTCGTACTCTGCCCGCTGGCTTATCCCTGGTCTCTGGTTTGGACAGCTACTCGCATCGGTTTTGCTGTCAGCTGTTCGGCACAGCAATTGAGAATGGAAAATGGAAAATTCCTCACGCTGTGCCAATAGACTCGAATGACAATTGCTAATTTAGCGCTGCGATGACTTTTGAGAGTTTTCTTTACCATTCTCCAGCCCGCTGCTCTGTTCGGTAGCTGCAATTAGGGGGCGTGTCGGCGCCCGGAAGTGCGTGACTTGCAATGGTTGACGCCCCTTGGACCCAAGCACCAAGTGTGTGTGTGAATTGGAGTATGCGTGCAAACCAGCTGGGAAAATCGGTGATTGCCAAAGGGAGGTGGGACGGGGGGAAACTGTAATCGGGCCAATAAGCATTTCATTGACAGGACTCATTGAGCCGCTGCTGCATATGCCCCAAAAAACTTCAATGAAAGTCAAGAAATCGAATATATGAGCACAGGCAAATCCAAAGACCTGCCCCATCCCACCCAACCCCCTCTCTACATTCACTCGCTTAACCCTCGAAAGCCCGTCAACAACATGTGGGCCCAAGGCGCACATGCAAGGCCTTTGCCTTTTGGTTCGCGTTCCTCGCCCGACGCCCGACGCCTGTCATAATATAAAGAGGGCGGGCGTTTCCAGAAATAAACCGGATATTATTGTTGTTGCTCTGCTCGCATTTCTCAAACGTTTCTCCAACTTTGAGTTCGATTTCGTTACATATTTGTATTCCATTCATATTTGCTGTCCAGCATAAAAATACTTTCCCAATAGTTCTAAACATACTGTGAGTTCCGGAAGTATAAATCAATGGACCTCCCCCGACCCTAAGCGCAGCGAAAGTGAGTTCCTCTGGCAGGTCTTGAAATGAGTGACAGTTTGATCATCTCTCCCTCCAACTCTTTTGTTATTTCCTTGAGCTAACTTACGTTTGATATTATTAAATTGGCTTCTTAAATTGCCAGATTGAAGTTCTTGAATAGGATTGCCTTACCTGCAATGAAAATAAAAGAAGAAAATGTTTTGAATATATTGTTTTGAAGAAATATTCAAAAGTAAAAGGTGACAAGCTCTATGTTTGGGCTATAATGTGCAAATATTAAGCTGTAAGATTATTCTACTTTTATAATTTTCGAAATTATGGTTATGATAAATGAAAGGTCAGTGTTTGGTTTCAAGGTTTTTATCATTACTTTAAAAATATGCCTCGACTTTTATAAATCGAATCGATCTGAAATGACTATAAAATAGCATTTGGCTGCAGGCATGTCATAATATTTTGATGTCATAGGAGTGCAACTTAGAAGAATACAACAATTTAAAATGTAAATTAAACAATTATTTTTGGACAATTCACGTGCCGTTCGTAACTTTCTAGTCAGAAACTGGCCAGACATCTGTGCATTGCAATCAAAACGGGAACAATAAGCCAGATCCGGGCTACGGTTGGCTGTTTGCCCCGACTAATCCCACGCAAGTCCCGGCGATTAACCGAGCCGCACTGGAAATTTGCAGTCCAAAAATAACGCAGATAACAACAACAGATACCAGACAGAGGCAGAGCCAGAGCCAGAGGCAGAGGCAGCAACAGGAACAGGAACAACATTAACAAAAGAGACCACGAAATGTGGGCGCAAAATGTGAGTAAAACAATTCCAATTAAAACCAGGGGCTGGGCCACGGCAGCGAGGGGTCTGTGGCAGATACAGATAGATATGCAAGTAAAGGAAATGCACGCATATCCATTTGGCCAACAGGCCAAAAGGTCGGAGGCCAACAACAACAAGTCAGCGCCAGAGTTGCCAATGTCTCCGTAGCCCTGAGGGCTGCATTTGGCTCGAGACAAACGCCGCAGACAGACAACTATATATATACATATATAAACATATATTGAGTGAGTTTAAGGTGTACAAAAGTTGTAAAAACACACCGCAAAAGTCAAAGGATTATGTTGCAAAGTGCAACGACTAAAATAGATACCCTGTTTAGGGAACTTTGCCCATCAACACCAATTCAAATTTAAAATATATGTGTATAAATAAATTAAAATGTTTTATTATGACAGACTTAGATTTGTGTGTGTGTTCTTTTTAAGTATTTGTTATTGATTTAGTTTGGAATTAATTTTCAATGTGTAAATTGTCTGTAACTTTTCTTATTTTGATTTATTTATATTCAATTAATTTTCATTTTATTTATTTATTTTACAAGTACTTACTTTGAAGATTTTAATTATTTGTTAATTTTTTTTTTTTACAAACCCTAAGTGCATATCTTGTTTTGAACAAATCCGCTCAGTCCGGATTTTGAAGATTTTTTTTATATAAATGATTTTTTTTATTATATTTAGTTAAATATTTCTTGAACACTGTTTTCTGAGATTTGTTTTTATTTATTTTAATTTGTATTCTATTTTTTTTTTTAATTTTTTTTTTTTTTTTTTAACTTACATTTCTTGTATAAGTGTAGAGCTTGAAGAAGAAGTTATTTATTTATTTATTATTTTGACTAGCCTAAATTTATCAAATTCCTTTAACCTGTCTTTCCCCAATAGCCTCAATTTAAAGGGTATCTAGAGCACATAGCGTAAAACAGCAGCGAAAATGCACTAGGAAAAACTGGTTGGGGTTGTGGTGCGAGTAGCAACAACTGTTAAACTCCCACGATGTCAATACACTGCGCGGAAAAAGCAACCCTAAATATGTACCCAAGCCTTCGCTTATTGTGGCGCCGCGCATAAACCCTGGCTGGCCAAACTCAATGATGCTTAAGCCGTAGCTAAAGCTATTGAACAGCCAGAGCGCAGGGAGAGTGGGATGGAGGTGGGGAGGGGGCGGGCAGAGAGGTGGCGGGTCAACGCCTACATTTGCGCGCTTTGCCGTGGCGGTCAATCAGTTTACAACAATAACAACATCTGAAGGGTTAACACGTGGTCCACAGGACCGTACGAACAGAACGAGCCCTGGCCGCGGACGCGGATGCGGACTTGTTTCCAGGCTCACGTGTGGGAATGAGCGTCTCGTCAGGTTTTCGGTTAGGCATTTTGTATATTCAATTAGCCCCCGGTTTGCTGCTCGCACATTTCCGTTTCGACGGGCTGGCTCGGCTTGCTGTGGCGTTGCCAGCTAGGCGCTGCCTGCCGGTGCTGCCCACTTGTTTGCATTTCTAATGCAATTTGCGGCTGCAATGCTTTTGTTATTGCGACACACCGCACCACCCAAGCCACCCAAACCATGCAAACGACCCGACCCAAGCCCGAACTTGTGTGGCGTGTCGTGTCCATTAACACCTTTGATGGCCATAATACATATTCATTAATTCGCAATACTGAGGGCGATTCGCAGGCCATGCACAGTATGTACTTTAAAGGTGATGCCGGACACAGACTGCGGCACGGCATTATGCTAGCATGGGGTCGGGGCTGGAGGGTTAGAGGGCCCAAGGGTTTGACGTAAGGGTGCTGCCTATGATTGGATATCAAATTATTTGATTAACTGTCAAAAGATCAGGCATGATAAAGCGTGTCAAAGAGCTCAAATGGGTAAACAGTTAGCAGTTCAAATAATTTGACTAGACTTTAAGTCTACAGCTCTGATTTCTATATATACGAAAGAGTTTGTTCTGACTGATGAAACCTGAACCAAAACCGGATTAAAAGTGAGCATAAGGAAGGGGCTTACCTATATTCCAGAATGAAAAACATTGTGGCCAAATGTTCTTTGCAAACGTGACGTTATGAAACTGATTGTCTAAGCGTCGGACTAGCAAGCGAGAGGTCGCTAATATAATAATTAACAAGTAAGAGGTTCTATTCGGGAGCTCCCGAATAGGGGATACCCTGAGCCCTCTTCTTCCAACATCAAATGTATATATATATTCTATTTTAGAAGCTATATATCAAGTTTGGTGACTCTAGCTCTTATTATTTAGCAAAATTGCCCAAAAAACAGGATATCGATATCGATTTTTATCAATTGCTTAAAGACGGAGTAAGTTATCGATTATCGCAAATAAACTCGATCTGCGCGGGAACTAGGAGCACCTACATCTCTAGATCTTATAGGTTCTGAGATCCTTGCGTTCATACATACGGACGGACAGACAGACGGACATGGTAGATCGACTCGGCTATTGATGCTGATCAAGAATATATATACTTTATGTGGTCGGAGATGCTTCCTTCTGCCTGTTACATACATTTGGATTTCGCACAAATACAATATACCCTTATACCCACTTTTTAATGGGTTCAGGGTATAAAAAAGACGCGTGATGAAGATATGAGAGGCTTTGTATTAGCCTGAGGTTGAAGCGACTTGATCCGTCTAAGGTCGGGCTATTCCTTTAAGATGGGAAGTTGTTGTTTGGGTTATGTGTAGAAATTGTCCAATATCTCTTATTAGGGCCAACAAATTGCTCACAACTCCTGCTGCCAAAAAACCTCCAGAGACACCTCAAGGCGACACTCTATGAGTCGCCGTGCCCCAATCTGATGATAGTCTATCGGATCAACTGCCACCAAACTATACTACAATTAACTTTTAAATGCCACAGCCGTAAACGACCGATGCAGAGCCAAGCCAAGGACTACGACCGCCTCCATGGTTACCATTACGAATGCCAAAGCGTATCCAATTACTGCTACAATGATAATTAAATTCATAACATTTATCTAGAACAACTTTTGAGAATTCGACACGAGAACCACAAAATGTAGCCACTCATTTAGATGTTGCCGAAAGGTAAAGCCAAATTTCTCAATTCACCCGAGCCAAGGGTCAGATATGATGTGAGGAGAAGGAGGAGGAGTGAAACCAACTGATTGACTGTTGTCAGCCACGCCCACTAAAGATACAGGACAATGGCCACGGTACGGTCACCTTTTTGTCTTACACATTAGTTAAGGCTTGTGGCAAGAGCAACAACAACAACAACAACTGGCAACTGGCAATAACACAACAAAACACTTAAGCGCAACACTTTTAATTTCACAGTTGCCTCGAGAACTCGCTGGGAGAACCCCTTTTTGTGGGCCCCGCCGTTCATGCTAAGGCGCAGACATTGGCCGGAGCAGGGGACGGGGCAGGGGAGACGGGCGGTTGCGGGGGCGACAACGTCGGCGAACTTGAAACTGATGCCCGGCACGTGGACATGACGAGGAACATGATGATGCCCCAGGAGCGATGTTGTCGCCGCATCAAAACTTCTTTCAGGGTGTGTGTGTGCGGGTGCGGGTGTGTGTGTGTGAGTGTGTGTGTGTGCCTTGCCCAGACTAGTCGAAACATATTCCATACTATTTAAATATGATTTGATAGAGGGTGCCCGAGGGTGCCCGAGCGGTTGCACCCTGTACGAGATGCTGCGGCGACGGCACGCGCTCAAATTAGTGAGCAGCAGATATGAAAAGCGAGGCTCGTGCCAGCAAAGAGCTACAACGGCAACAACAACAACAACAACAACAACAGCAACAACAACAACAATGCGTATAATCAAAATTAACATAACAATGCAATGCAGCAACAACAACAACGATAGCAACAACAACAACTCGGAAAGTGTTTTCTGAGGCAGACGCAAAAAAATAAGCTCCCCGCGCACTGAAATGAATTTGTTGTTGAGCCAAAGAAAGAACTTGAAAGTTGCCCCTTACCCCTTGCCCCTTAGCCCTTAGCCCTTACCCATACCCTTGGCCCACACCCTACGCCAAGCCCGGCAAACAATGCCAAGACCAAACATAATGAAAGGGTAAGCATAAGCCAGAGGGACGGGCTCTGTTAGCAGGCAGGCGGCAGCAGCCCAGGCGAACCCATTAAAACGTGAGCGAGAAACATCAGCGAGCGGTTTTTAGTTTGGGTTTCGATGTTTACAGGCAATGCACACACATATACACACAACACACAACACACACACACAACACTCTCGCACACACACGAACGGAGATAGAGAGCCACGCACTTTGGCTATGCGCGCATGCAAATGCGAATTCCCAGCGGGCACTTAATTTACTGCCTTGCGTTCATTTTTATGTTCGTTTCCCAAACGTTCCCCCCCCAACATGTTGAAATGCATTTGAATGCGCTGTTGCCGCATTTCATGTTTCATTCCATATTGCAGTTGAAATTACTTTTGTTTGACAGACATTAGAGTGTCGACTTTGCAAATTTAGCTGGTTTTGGATATGTCATATTAAACTTCTTTCTTTAAAATATGAGCAATAAGTTTAAATAAATATATATTTGTTCAATGTATGGAGCATTATAATTAACAAATGAAACCTATAACTTTCGCTACTTTCCTATAATGTGTACTTTTAATCCGAAAATTGATTGTGTTTTATGGTGTTCTAATTACGAAAACTTAACGTTTGCATATCTTATTTCAGAATTCCGCTGAATAAAGTTCGCAAATATAACAAATATTTTAAATTCGTTTGTTTACTTTTGTTTAAATGTGTTTCATTCCAGATATATTCAATACTTCTACAACTAATCGCATATTATAAACTTGAAATTTTGTTTAATTTCAGAATTTCTTTAAGTAATATGAATATGATTTACACTTATTAACCTAAACCCTTTAAACGCTTTGTGGAAAACAATAAAAGTTAACTCAACAATTGCTTTTGATAAAAAAGTCCTGATTAGCCAATAATTATAGCGTGCTTGCTTATTCCCTGCTACATTTTAATGAAGTTCTTGTAAAATGAAATTTGTATTTTGTAAAAGTTGCCAGAGTTTGGGTAGCTGTCAAAATGTTCTGGCAAGGGCTTGATGGAAGCCCCGTGTACTTCGATATTTCCATACATTTATTCGTGTTGTAGAGTTGTTTTCTTTAAGGGGAACGCGTGCCACAACAGCCACCATAATCAACATAATGAAAGCTGAGCATTATGATAATAATAGTGTGCCAAATGCTGTGCCCGTCATTTGCTAAGCATAGGGTTGCTGCTGCTCTGTGCGGCGAGTGCCTCAAAAGGGTTGCCTATTGCCCATGAAACTCGAGAGCGACTCTCACTCCTGTTGCCGGGCTCTGCTCCTGTTTTTGTTTAATTTCAAAAATATTTGAGCTATTCGAAGAATGCATTTTCGTTTTGTGAAATTTTAATCTTTTTTTTTCTTTTTTATCCCAAAGCACTTTATAGAGATCTAAATAAAAAAAGAAGAAGAGCTTGGGCCTGACATGCCATTTCATGTCTATGTGAATCATTCGTATATAAAGCCAGGGTCTATGAGTGTGTGCGTGGAATTTCGAGTGGCTGACAAAAGGGACGAGTAGGATGAGCGCTGAGCCGAAGGCATCTCGAGTGCCTCTTCATACGAAATTGTGTCCCAGACATTGCCGGGGTACAACTTAAATTTTTCTTCAGCTTCATACATTTAGCTTTTTCTATAGACCGTATATTGTGGGTGGGCGGGAATTACGTGTGAAATTGCGCTGTGTAAACTTTTGTTAAATGAACATCCACAAGGTTGCTGGCATACAGAAAACTCTCTTTGTATAATAGCAGGTATTGTCGTGCAAAAAAGGTCCACATTATATTGCTAAAAAATATAAGCGAAGTAAACCAGCAGCTTCTGAAGCTCACATAACAGAGGGCTTGCATACGGTTTTGTTGTAGCTTAGCTGTAGATCTCGTAAATAAAATTAATTTTGGGCTGAGCTGTAAATATAAATACATCTTCCAAGAGGCATATGTTAAATATAATATGTAAAGCACTTAATGAAAACGTTCATATTTATTTTTTAAGCGCTGCTGCCAGCAAAACGCTTAAGAATGCCGCACAAAGAAGAATTGAAAGATATGCTCTCTGGCGAGAGTAAGCGACAAGAGAGCGACTGAAAGAGGCAGAGTGTATATTATCTAATTATGAAAAGGATTTAGGCCTATAAAATTGGATAAATAATCTATATAATAATGATGATATAGTTGTCTATTTCATTTGACTATTAATATTGATAAGAATATGGCGACTCCTAATAAGACTTTTCTTAGCACAGATTCTAAATGCCCTAACCTACGCTTTGAGCCCGCAACCGGGATTCCGATTGGTTCGAGAGCTACTTCCTTTATGTGAACTAATTTGATAAGCTTCAAGTCTGACAAAGTTTAGTTTCTATTCTTCAAACTATTTTGCAGCCCTTACAATAATATCTGTCATAACACAAACATGGTTTATATCCCATTTAGGCGCGCAAGTTTTCTCTTTCATTTGCCATTCCGTCATCAAAACAGATGACAGATAACTCATGCCCTCTTCAAATTTCTACATCGAATTGGTTGCAAAACCCAGTCAAATTCCCCTCCCTCACATAACGCCTGACTGAGCCCATAGGCTCTACTTCCGAGCTCCGGTTACCCCAGCCGCACTTTGCGATTGCTTCCAGTTCAATGCCAATTGCAGCGAAAGATGAGAATCTCTTTTGGCTTTTGTTTCAGCTGCCTGTCGAATCGACTCGGTTCATTCATTCGCTTCCATTTCATTCCATTCAAAAGAAAATCAAAATTCAACTAATTTGCATTTTCGATTTGCATATTTACACAAATTCTCTAAAGCCTACGCTCACAAGCCCAACCAGAAAGCAACTGCATAGAAAATTCCCTCCTACGACCTCCTGTCCTACAACTGGAACGATGCAAATTTTGTGTCATTGAAATTAAATTGATTGCAAATACTGAAGATTGACTTGAAGTGGGCAGATCGTCGGCGAGTGCCTGAAACAAAGCCAACCTGAGCTGAGCTGGCCCGCTCCGGCGTTGATTACTGATAGCTGCCAATGGGAACCAGTTGGAGAGAACGAGAAAGTCAAAGTCATGGCACATAATTGCAGTTGTGTGCGTCAAAGGGCTGGAGCTGGACTGGGACTGGGACTCGAATCGGGGGTCGCTGTTCCTCTAAGGGCTGCAATTGTGCCGAATGCCATTAATGAAAATCACAAACACAGCGCAGCCGGAACACGAGGCCCGCGCGCACATGGCACAAAAATTGCCACCCTAATTTGAAATTAAGCGCAGCATTTGGCAGGGGGCAAAAGCATGCCATTCAAAGGCAAATGCAATTCTGAGTTATTGACTCTCACGGGCTGGCCAGGCTGCCGAGAAAATTATTACAAGGCTCCTAGTTTGAGTTCTTGAGCCTCGATTCGGAAAACTTGTGCGTGGCAAATGGGCCTGGCCAATGCCAACTTTTTGGCCACCTTTGCAAATTGGCAGAAACAAGTTTATTGAACAATTTATCACTGAAGGTGAGGGAGGGGGGGGTGGTTGAAGGGGGTGGGGAGTTGCGTACATGTCAAAAAAATGGCAGCACGCGTCGGCAGCAAGTCCTTAAGCGCAGCCCCTGCTTCTCAGTCCAGCCTCCAGCTGACGATGATGATGATGGGCATGGTGATGGTGCGTGTTTGGTGAGGGTGTCTACACACACACACACACACAGCTGACAGGTCGCATGTAAACAGCAACAACAACAGCCCAAGCAACCCCCTTGATGGATATTTACTTAGCCGGGATTTGCTGCTGCTTGTCTCGTCTTCGTTTGGCTGCTTAAATTCAAGTAAACAAATTGGAAAATTTTATTAAAATTGGTTTATGATGCCGACGACTGACGAAACGAGCCGAATAATGTTGCTCTTCCTCTTGCTAAATAAACAAACAAAAATGTGCAACGAAGCGCGCCAAGACCGAGAGTTGAATTGATATTTTGCTAGGGCTTTGTGGCAGGGCCAGGCACAGGGGTAGAGAATTTGCGAGTCACTCGTCAAGGTGCCAAGGGGTTACGCTTCGCCTGTTCAAGGGCTGACAACTTTGTTGGGGGTTGGGCCCAACAACAGGTGCTAGCTGCCGGGATTTTTTTATTTTTTTGGTCGAGCTGGGTTTCGGTTTGATTTTCGGAATCGTCATCAATAAGAAGTTGACAGCCGAAACAGGCGAGTGGATGACTAGAAGCAAATCAATGAATTGTTTGGGGAATTCCAATTCTACACATGCCAGCAATGTGGCAAGGATCTGTGGATTGGGATTATAATGAGAGAAGCTTCGAAAGCAGCGCTCCATAAGTCTTAGGAATTGCCTACAGATAATGTAGCGAAAAGTTGTTACAATGAAATGACAAAAAACTATGCACACTCAATTATTTTACTTTGTAAATACCTAAGAAAACACGAATTTGCAAGAATACATCCAAAATGAATCTTGAGCAACTATGAGATACATTGACAGCATTTGGGAAATTTTCGAAATTTCTTAATTGAAAATATGCCGCAATTTTCTGGTCACTGACTTTATTTTAATTAGTTGCACAATTTGAATTTTTAATTATTTTGAATTTTTAAGAATTTTTTTTAATTGTTTTTAGGAATATTTGTGTAATATCTTTTCTTACTATTATGAATTGTCTGCTTGGTTTGTGTGATTCTTTTACTATCATTAATCAACATTTTGTGGTTTTATTTATTTCAAATAATTTTTCTATACTTTTTGGATTGGTTTTAGTTTTTAAGACCCTTGATCCAAAAAAGAGCCTCATAGTCTTGTGCAAATGTCTGTAATAGGTATTTCCTGGCGGAAAAGTAGAATTCAAAATCGGAAAATCGAATTTAAAAATATAAATCAATTCAAATTCGCTTATTTTTAATTATTGTTTGCCTTCCTTTCTCATTATTTTATAGCTGATTATTTCAGACTCAAATCTCAAAATAAACTTTCCTAATTTCTCTCAATATTTGTTTCAAGGCATATTTATAGGAAATTATCTCAAAGGTTTTGCATATTGAAAGTTGTTTGCGTTTGGCGAGTGCCAAAGTCAAAGTCCGGCCATAAAAGAAATTAATTTCACTTTTGTTTCAGTGGAAAAGCGATTCGACTTAATTTTGCAATATAAATCCAATTTAAAAGCCTTAAATTACAACAAGAATAACAACAACAACAACAACAGGAGACGTCCTTTGGCCAAGTGCAAAGTCATTAAATTGATAAATAACCAAAAACTTTGCTCATAATCGCCAGGCACGTAAAATGTCTTTTGCCAGGAAAATTGCGTGAAAAACAAGAAGAAGCAGAAGCAGCAGCAGAAGAATAACAACTTGATGTTGGCGAGGCGAAGGGCGGCTGCAAATAATTTATCAAAGGCAAACATAGGACTTGCCCATGATATGAAACGGATCGCAAACTAAATCCTGCAGCGGAAAAGCTGCTCTGCCCTCCATCTCTCTCTCTCTTTCTTTTACTCTCTCCAACAGCTCCCTCTCTCTCTCTCTCTCTCTCTTGGGCAATTGCCAAATGTTTGTTTAAACAATTTGTTGGCTGGCCAGCGGGCGTGCGGGCTCCAACGGCTGATCCATTTAAATGCCGCACATAAATTACCATACACAGCCGTAGTTGCCACATGCCACATGCCACATGCCGTATGCCACAGAGAATTGGGTCTGGGCTTGTACGTTTATATGTCCAGGCGACACCTTTTGACACATTCCACATTTGAACGCATCATTGAACAACGCACTGGTTGACACATTGATGTATTGGCCAACTGCATTGAATGATTGTCCGGCTGCCGGCGAAAATGTTACTAATATTGAGCGCGAGTACAAGCTACTCCCGCTCTGCACACCGTCTCCTCCCCCACATCCCCTTGGCCGGGCTTGGGTAGCGACACCCCCAGAAACCTCAGCCCCAGAGGCGCTTCATTACTTTAAATGCTTTACACGTACAACATTTAGCCTGGCGGACAGACGGCGACACTTTGTCTAGGGCGCGTGTTGTTGCTGTCAATTTATGTGCTCTACCCTTAACGAGGGTCGCTCGACTTGCTTGCAGCGGTCGGCAACAGATGTTAAATTGACTGCATTTTATAAATTAATGTGTGCAAATGTAAGCAACCGCATGGAAATTAAAATCTGGTGGCCTAAAGACAGGCTAGCTTAACGAGCTCTAAGAGAAGTCGCTGGTTCAAGCCGTAAACTGAACTAGAAGATATGCGTTTATCGTTTTTATATATACATATATGCATATTATGGTATATGGTTTATGTGTTCACAAACTATCACTATTTTAGGCTTTTAATGCCTTAGGAGAAACATAAGAGAATACTTGCATATACATATTTGAGAAAATAGTTATGAAGACTAACTACTTAATTTAAATGACATGCATTGTCACATCGCAGCCAAAACAATTCTTTCCCTTAACAGTTTTAACTCTTATAACTTGAGCTGCTTTCTGCTAGAACAACTTGGGAATTTTAGTAATATATACACATACGCTTCGCACGTTAGTATTCTTAGTATTCTGCTCTTCAAATTAATATTACTTGGTAATTTAATTTTATTCCAAGTTTAATAGACCTTTTACATCTATGGGTAGATATATTTATATTTGATCCCCAGTAAGAAATATTGTATTTTCTTCAGTTCAAGTAAACTTTGCATGTGCTATCATATGAACTACGTTGGAAAGTGTATGCGACGCTTCGTTGCGCGCGCTTTTGTTTCTGCCACCGAATATTCAAGGGCTGTAGCACTTTATTGGTGCACGTTGTCTTCTTTTATGCCCCGCCCCCTGCTTTCGCGTTTCCCCTGCAACGCACGGCAAACGCATTTTGCACGCAATTCAATCTATTTTTCTTTTCATTCCGAATCTTTTTGTTATGTACCAGGTCTGTGGGAGACGATACGGCGACTGATGCGACTGGATGATGTCGCTAAAGTTTTTTCTTCTCCCCGGAGAGGGGTGAGGGGCACTTTTTGCTGATTACAATAGTGCCACATATTGCTTTTATGATGCGCTTGCTCGAAGTTTTGCGTGGGCCAAAAACAAATTGTGAGGCCAAAGATTCGGGAACTCAAATGAATCTCTCTACAGAGTCGAGTCTTTAAGCGACGATTGAATCGCCAACAAAAATGTGACTTGAACCCATAAAATGCTGAGAACGAAGCGGAATTCTCGGATGTAATAGAAGATAATATAATATTAAGATAATTTAAGCACCAATTTGAGATAGATGGGAATTCTATAATATGATAATTACATAAATAAAAATATTTTCAGTTTTTCAGTCTGCTTGTGGAGTATAAAGTATTCTGCATATTGATTATTTGCTTATTTTATATTTTTTAATAAATTAGTTTTAAATATTTATTTAAAATAAATTTAAATATATATCTGCTTTTGTTACTCTAATTTCCAGTATTTTGTAAGTGTAAATAAACTATAATCTGCAGGAAAACACTTTAAAAACCGAATATGTATTTTTTATTTAAATGTGGAGTAATACTAGCTTTTATTATGCGTAAATCTTGCTCTTAATATTTCTAAAACTTCTTGCAATCTCCCACAATCCATCTTTAAATTTCGCTTCCTCAAACTTTCATTCAATCTCAAGAGCCCCATCATAATTTTACGCTTAATCTAAACTATTTTTGCTCTCCAAATACACATCCTTAATAATGGCCAACAAGTCTTTAATAACTAAAAGGCTAACAAGTCTTTGGCTCGAAGGCTATAAAAAAAGTGTTACATGGACAATTAAGTTTTTATGAAACATTTCCGTTAGGTGGCGCTAGTGTGCAAAAACAAGTAAACAACATGCACACACGCACACAAAGGCACACTCACGCACACACATGTATAGACTTGTGATACGCTGCCTGGCGCCAGACTCATTCGCCTGGCTGTTGCTTTGGCTGGCTTGTGTGTTGCTCGGGTGCGGGAAGGGTGTTGAGCTAGCAAAAACATACGCTTCATGGCGCATAAAAATGCACGTGTGTGTGGCTGTGTGGCTGTGTGTTTGTGTGTGTGTGTGTGTGTGTGTGTGTGTGTGTGTGTGTGTGTGTGTGTGTGTGTGTGTGTGTGTGTGTGTGTATTGGGCATGTTCGTGTCTGCATTTGTATTTAAATACATTTTAATTAGTATTTATTGTTTTTGTAGACGACTGCTGCTGCCGTCGCCATTTGGCCGAAGCCCCCTCGCACACCCCTCACTGAGCACAGACGGACAAACACTTAACACTTGCCAAATTAGACATGCAACAACAATGAGTATAACAACTACAACATACAGCAGCAACAGCGGCAGCCAAAAAAGGGGTTAAGTTAATCAAAAGGCGCACACATATGTAGCCGCTGCCCCGCTTCCATGATGCCGACGCCAACCGACAGCGCCAGCATTTGCCTTCTTTCTCTCTATTCTCTTTCCGCGTCTCGCCATCCGTTGAAACACACAATCACTGTCTTTCTTTTGGCTCTTTCGGCAAAGCAATTAACTACGCTTTGATTAACACTCAACGGCGGCGTCGCATCTCGTTGACAATGACGACGACAGCTGGCAGAGCAGAGACCAACCGCAGCTAACAACAACAGTAGCAGCAGCAGCAGCAGCAGCGTCGGCAGCGACAGTGACAGTGACAGCGACAGTGCTTAGACGCCGCCTGTTAACTTAACATTTGTCAATTACAGTCGTTGTTGCTGCTGCCCGTCTGCCCGTCTGTTGTAGCAGCGCAGCTTAGCCGCGCTGTTAAGCTAATGAAAGCGTTTTACAAGTTCTGCTCGGGCATGTATGTGTGTGTGTGTGTATGCTGTCTGGCTGTTGCCGAGTGACCATTGGTCTTCGGCTACGCTCGGCTCGGCTGTAATTAAAGTGCAGTACGTGCTGAGCTTAGTTCGTGCCGTTTATGTCTAGCCCTTTATTAAGCCTTGTCGTAACAGCGACTGTTACAGTTGTTGTTGCTGTTAATACAGCTGCTGCTATTTGCTGGGGTGGCTTGCGCTTAACAGGCGGATGTGACGCGTTAGGCTGTAGTCCTGTAATAAGTTAAGACACTTTTAGCGCCCACTGTGCCGTGGGGCAGCATGTGTGTGAGCACCTTTTTCTAAGTGTGAGTGTGTGTGTGTGCGTGTTTTTGTATTTGAGCCACCCTGTTTGGGCCGCAAGTAGAAGTTCATTGAAGCGCATAATCGCATGTTAACTGTGTTGTAATTAAAATATTAATTTCTTCGTTTGAGCCTTTACTTTGGCAACGCTGACTGACGCCTTCTCATGACTGTCTGCATGGCTTGTGGTTTGCCTCTGTAGTAATTATAGTTTTCTTTTCCTGTGTCACGAAGCACACGCACGCACACACGCACAAACGCACACACAGATATTTGAGTTTGAGAAGCGCAGAGAACGGGGCTGCACATAAAAGTAAACAAGAATTTGTGGGAAGCTCAGAAGTTGTGCATGAGAAACGTAATAAATATGTAGTCAGTTAGATGATGCCGCTGCTTATGAAAGCATTGGGGAGTCTAACGACACGTGTGAATACCAGGAAAGCTGTTAATAAAAGAAGGGGATAGTCAAATAAAGATTTTACAGTTATAAATATGGTGCTTTTCTTAAAGTGATGTTCGGGGTTTTCCTTCGAAATTAAAATTGTGGTTTTTTTAATTACTGAAATTGTTTCTATGTAAAGCTGACTTTTGGACTGATTATAGAACCAGAATGGGATAGTATAGCGTATGAACAGCTTTAAGATTGGCAATTAGATGCATAATATTGATGATACTAAACCTTATTCTATATGTAATTTATCCTTTAACGGTATAAGTCTATACAATTTCGTCTAGGAAGTTAATTTTTATTCTTTTCTACTGTTAGGTTTCTTTCCTTTTGCTGTCCCATGGCTATTATTTTAAATTAAAATTTATTAAATTTTGAACTCACTTTAGTAAGCTAACCAAATTAGCCCCATTATAGCAAAAAAAAGTCACTGACGCGTCGCTTGCAACCACCCGAAAACACGTAGAAAAAATGTGTGGTGTTGTAATCGGATATAAGTCGTATTCTCCAGAGAACCGTCTAGCAGTACCAAAATAAAGAGAATATATATATATATATATATATATAGCTATGGACATCTGTATAATCATTGAGCGGAAGACAAGGCTGAAAAGCAAAGACCTTTGCATTCAGGCCCAGTGCCAGGGTCCACTCATGGACCTGGCCACTAAGCCGCCATGCATAGAATTTCACATTTGATTTACCCAAAAAAACACAAAAATAAAAAATGGACATCTAAAACGGAAATAATTTTGCTAAGAACGAAGTGCGAATACTCTATGCACAGTGCAAAAAATGTTGAACTTATAATACATTAAATCATGACAACTTTTGAAGTATATATCTTGGCCGTATATCATCAAAAGCCCCATTAAAGAGAAGACTTATAAATAAACAAATACTTCAGACTGATATCATTTTGTAACTTTCATGATGTGTTACAAACTTTATTAGAATGTTATTAGATTCAACCATTCGGCTAAGATAAATGAACATTTTGTTTGGACAAAACCAAAGCCCCGGGGCAGCCCCAACAACAGGTCCCCAAGTGACATACGCAGCGTATGCCGATCGGGGGGCGTGTGCCATGGCTGGGCAAAGGGTTTGTGGAGGGGGGGGGGGCTGGCGTTATAAACAAAAAATTAAGCGCATACGTGAGCTGCATGCGTAGCCTTGCCCATATGCCCAGGACCTCACAGAAGCTGCCATTGCATGTCCAGGCACGGGTCTGGCTTTGGGATTTTGTATATTTTTTTTTTTCAAGGGGGGGCTAGGATGCTCGGACCGCGGCAACGGACCGGCCGCATCGTTTTTTGCTCATTATGTGAACAGCAACAAACGAGCGGCTATCAGATAAAAACTACCCTCATGTCTTGCAATATTATTTGGCATTAAACTTGGTCCCAGCTCGGGTGAATCGCATTCCAAATATGCGAACTGCGTTTTTTCCTCGGTTATTTTTTTGTCTGGCCGCATTCGTGCGTTGCGGACACACGCATTTTGTAATCGAGCCTGACCACAATTATATATTTTATTTTATTTTACTTTTTTTTACTTTTTATATTATTGCGCCCGAGGATCTTATCACCTGTCGACCAGACATTGCTCATTAGCGTTGCAAGGAATTTTATTTCGCAGCACCCTGGCGAGCTCCGGTCAAGTGTCAACGGGCAGGAAATTGCACCTTAACACCTGCACTCAGAACTCCCCTCCCCTCACTACCTCACTCAGGTATGCAGTCCCTGTCACAAATTTGTGGCAGTTAATCGGGCTTCAGGGCTGCCAGCCTCTTCAAATAAAATGCAAGTTTTTGTAACTTTATTTCTCTAATTGTCCGCAGCATAAAAAATAATAAGAGGAAAAATTGTATTTCAATTCAATTTCGTTGGCCTATCGCTGGCTGTTGTCCGGACAACCCTGGTTGCTTCCAGACAGCCGGGGGATTTATTGAGCCAAGGCAAAAAAAGAAGAAAAGTAGAAGGAAAATCTATTTTCATTGCGCTTCCTGCTGCCTTTGCTGCCCTTCACTTTCGACTTGGACTTTTCGGCTGATAAGCTTTCAGGCAGGACATCAGGACCTTCCAGATCAAATGGAACTAACAGCTAAACGCGTACTTTCCCCCGTTGTAGACATTTTGGTTGGGCCAGGGTTCGATTTCGCTGCACGTGACCAAATTATTATTATTTTTTTGTTGCCCCGTGAAGACGACTCGTGTAATTTTCTCGATGCGTGCGTTTCACGTATCTTGCGGATACGTTGGCTCACACAAACCGTTAGGTAGTTGATATTTTTATGGTTTATGCTGTCGTTGCCTTGGCTGACTAACAATTAGCGTTGGAGGGGGAAAGGGGGCGGCACCCACGCACACACACACACGCACACCTTGTCGTGGATTAATCAAAATCTATAGGCCAAATCGTTATGGGCCAAGAAGCCAGCAGCAGCTTGTTATGTAAATCGTAATACGACAACGTCTTTGTTAGTATATAAATTATGTTAATGGCAATTTGTCCTCCTGCACCAATCCGCCATTTGGGAGACTGGGCCACTGCCGTGTTAAGTGTCAAAGCAATTGCTGCCGGTATTTGTGGGTTAATGAATATAAATGTCTTCATATTTTTGCTGCTGACATACCAAAGCGATTGCCTTATTGTAGAACTGTGCAGAGAGAGACAGAATGAGAGAGCTGAGTTCTCAAGATGAATAAACAATTTATGAATTCCAATGCATACAAGTTGAGCTTGTAAATGAAAGGGCAGCAAGAGAAAGAGAGAGTGTGTGAATGAGAAAGGGAACATATTCTACTTGAGCTAAAATTTTGATGTGCATACGAAAATTAAAGCATATATTTTAATAACAAACAATGCGTTTATGCAGAATAAATATTGCTTAAGCAAAATTGTTGCATATTAGAGGAGAATATTGTAAACACATACGATTTAATGTCTTTTTAACCATGCAGGAAAGGGATATGCTGCCAGTAAGAATGCTGCGAATGCGGCACAAAAGGGAAATTGCAAATTGAATGCTCATGCGAGAGCAAGAGCGAGAGGGAGAGAGAGAGAGAGAGAGATCGCATTAGAGCAGCATTTAGTCAAGAATATGTATGAAATGCTTTAGAAATACGCCTGAAATTTTACAAAAAGTTCTTATTTTTGAGTAGTTTTTGCCTAGACACTCTTGAAAATAGAATTTAAAAAAAAAAACTCTTTTGAATTTGCTTTAAGAACTAAGTTAAACACTGTAGAGAATACTTTCAGTGACTTAATTTTCAGTTTGCGGCAGCTCAAAGAACTGAGCGAAAAATGTAATTTCATTTCATTTGTTTCATAAATAACAGTTGTCTGATCCTCTTTGCCGTGCCGGCTAATGCGGGACGTCCATTTGAGTTGGCAGCCGAATGGAAATTGGACGGTTTTAATGGCCAGGCCAGCCACCATCCGTGGCAAAGGGAAGAATGTATCAATATACGAATGTGCGACCGAAAGGAAGGACTAATCCTTTCTAAGTGCGTTAGAAATGCCACATGCTGTGCACCGAATGCAACATTTGTGTTCAAGGACACGCCGCAACGAAGGCAGCACACAGAAAAAAAAAAATAATAAATGAAAAGAAACCCAACAGGATGCAAACAGTTGTACGGTGCAGAGGGTTGCCTACGCTCTGATCCACCCGTGGGGTGTGCGGAGTGTAACAAAAGTCGCGTGGAAATGAGCGCATGGCGCATGCAATAATTCAAAATAATTTGAGCAAACAATTCAAGTGGTTTAGGGGTTCTTCCTCTTGCTCTCACCACTCCCAGCACACAGTCCATGTCAACGTCAACACGAGAGTAAACTGACTTGATGCTGTGCCGGAACTGAGCGGGGCGCAAGGACACGTGCAGAAGTTTCCTCTCCCCAAACACGACGAAATTAGAGGCAGGATTCAGATAGAGTTCTCCAGCTGTCACGGGGCTTACCTGCAACAAGAGGAAAAACGGAAATTTTTGGTTGGTTCGTTTTAATTAAATTGTGCGCAGAGTAGCATAAAAATATTTATATTACACAGATCCTAACTTTAATGGAGCTCCCATATGGCGAACAGGGCCAATTACGAGTAGAAAATCGTAAATTGTAAATCAATGGACACCGAACTTTATTGCCACAAATTGCAGGAAGCATAGACCCACAAAGGCCAGTTAGAGAGGAAAAGTGTCTAGCTGCGAGATACCCTGTATCATATAGTCAAGGTCAAGGTCATCGTTGATGACCGTATATAAAAAGATTTTTATGTCATCAAAATATTAGATTTTTACATATATAAATTTCTTATATTTTAAATATATTCAATTATTTTTTGGTTTAAAAGACCTATATACCAAGTTTAAAGTGTTTAACCTCAAAGAACTCAGAGTCCATTGAAGCCACATGTAAGAACAAGAATATTTAAACAGCATTAGGCATAAGAAACCCACATCCCAAAGTTAGTTCGTCTCGCTCTTATAGTTCCTGAGTTCTATGAGTTTCTATGTCCAGTAGAACATCTGAATATAACCGAAACTCCTCGTCTAATCTTTCTTCAAAGTATATAATCATATTCTTTAAGACCTATAATACCCCATTAGTTAATTTGAATTGGTACAGGGTATAGCAATGTATGCTGAACCGCGTCACAACGGGCTCAAATTGTATGACAATTAAAAAGGGAGCAATCAGAAGCATTTATTATTTTTTTCAGCGTTGTCGCAACATTGTTGAGCGCTTAATCAACGGCGCCCAAATTGGTCCGAACTTTGGTAGGAATAACAACACACACAAAAAAAAAAGAACAAAAAAGGAACGTAGCACAAATAAAAATGTAAATATTAATAAGCGTCAATATGCGTTCAAGCGGCAGCAACGAGCGCCATAGACCTAGATGAAGCGAGGGCTCGGGGCTCGGGGGCTCAGAGTTGGGGAGTCGGTGTCGGAGTCGCCAGGGCGCAGGCAGGCAAACAAACAAACAGACGCTGCTGGAGGGTAGGCGAGCGGGCAGGTGGGCGGTCGGTTAGTCAGACAGTGGGGGGTATCACCCACCAGCAGCAAGAGCAGAAGCCAAAGCCAAAGCCACACCCCATAGCCAAAGCAGACGCTGCCCCGGGGCATAGCAGGCAACTCCCAACTCTCAGCCCAAAGCTGAAGGCCCGAAACCCGGGCACAAATCCGAAACGGCGTCGTTTACCACTCGGCGGACGCACTGCGGCGAGCGGGCAAAACGCTAATGTGAGACTAAACACGAGCCGGCGACCGAAACCGATTTCCGTCAAGGTGCCGTTCACAAAGTGCTGGGGGTGCTACTGGCACAGTGTTACCAAGTGTTGGAAAACTAGACGAAATATTGAAAAACTCCAAGTCAAAGAGGGCTAGAGATGAGGTTAGGTTAGGAGAGTACTTGACGAAAACTCTACACACTCGGAGCAGGGTTTTCTTTCCAATTCCCTATACCTGGGCCCGAGTTCGAACTTGAACTAGAGCTGCTGCTGTACTATATATTTCCATAGAATAAATAAGTAAAACTCCTTCAGGACAACTACATTTCACGCCCTTTATTCCCAATTTCGTTAGCATATCGCACGCCGTCTTGCCACTGTATTTCCAACTATCGAAGCGTCCCCTTTTTCTGCCAGCGTCCTTCACACGCTTGCCACCGCCACCACCACCACGGCTAACTCCCTCCCCCACATTTGAGAAGAGGTCTAGCCCTGCGTAGCGTCGCGTTCCGTGCCCGTTGCCATCATCATCAACATCAACATCAACATCATATCAACATCAAGTCATGGACTTTTGTGAAATGGAACTTTCAACACCGGAAGCAGCGTGTTGCATGTATTTATGTAGATATTAGAGCAGTGGCTAGCCCAGCCCTTACAGTCGTTATAGACTGGCCCCTGGCCCCGGGACTCGCCAGGCCTGGCCTGGCCTAAGGACCGAATCAAACTGAATCCAAACGCAAACCCGAATCCTAAACCCGAACTCTTGCCCGAACCTGAGCCTCTGCTGCAACTTGGGGGGTTCGAATTTTGTTGTTGTTGTTTTTGTTTTTTTCTTTTATATTTTTTATAAGCGCGACTATAAACCAGATTTGCCAGAGCTCTTTACCCTAACATATTCAATACCCAATAAGGACAGCCGGCACAGGCGCGGAGCTAGAGGGGTGGACAAAGGACGTGTGTGTGCGTAAAGGGCTAGGAGTAACAGACCCCGGGCCAGAGCCAGTCAAATTATGGTCCGTGTTTGTGTGTGCCTCACGGTGAAATATGCATAAAGAGACCAGGACGAAGAGGAGGACAGAGTCGAGGTAAAGCAAAGAAAAGAAGGAAACAGCAATTTTTTGAATGAAATTATGCATTCATAACCATCGACGAGCCATTAAAGAGGGTTTGCCATACACGAGCAAGAAGCGGCAGCTATGGAAGAAGCAGTGGAAGAAGTCGAAAAGCCGAACAGGTGGGGCTGGTTCTAAACGGGGGGGAAAATGCTTCAACTTAAGTCAAATGCAGTTAAAAAAGAGTTAAAATCCTAATAGACTTGGCACAAATGTACGCAAACATCTAGCTTGGGGCTGAGTTTTGGGAATTGGGGAAGTCAGCCTCGAGCACAATTTCTTCGGAATTTTTGAATGGAATTCTTTTCCAAATTATGTTTAAAACTGGAATAATTGGAATATGCGTCTACCTCAGACATTTTTTTTGCTGAGTCCGTCTATAATTAGCTTAGTAAGGATATATATATACCTTCAGGATTCTTTATTAATGTTCATGCTATATTTGGCAGACTGAGATGTCAACTAGTCATTGTTTTCTTTAATGCTTTTAGCTTTTGCGGAAGAAGTTCGCACAAGCCGATCTGAGGGTGCTTCTAAGCATGTCCGTCTAGCATTAATATAAGTTCTTAGGGATGCAATCTGAATACGTTTTTATGAATAAAATCATATTTATATAGCCCAGAGCTCTTTACTCACGCTTAGTAACACTCACCCTAGCAGAGGGCATGCCTTGAAATTCTGCAGATTAGGGATCTAGCCATTTGTCACTGGAATTAAGGTGGAAGAAGGTTTTTTTTAACAGGTTTAACCTGCGCTTACGACGGGTCATTGAACTTTTGAGTATGTGGATAAGCTACTCGTGCTAATTTCCGAATTGGTTGGGAAAGGCTGTGTGTAATTAATACCAGAGTTATAGACTGATGCCAGAGTTATAGCTGAAATGCTGATAGCCTTTATGGGCGCAAATTTTTCCCATATGAATCAGGACATATCTTTAAGGGTTACATACCTCTTCTCCCTATTGTAGGCGCACACGTCTTGAGCGGTAAAAAATGATCCGACGTTCGCTGTTCGTTGTGGAACGAAGTTTGAGATTAATGTTCTGTGAATATCCTTTTAGAATTATCCATCTAAACAATTTTAATATGGGATTTTCAACACAAACCCCTTATTGAAGCTGCTTGCCAGCTTAGAGGCAAGGATCGCTGGAAGGGCATAGGCTCAGTTCTGGACTAGTCATTGGTCACTTTAATGTTTTTTAGTTTAATGCAAAGTTCTGGTCAGCAAAGCAGTTGTGCCCTCTTGTTGGCGCATTCGGCCGGTCAACCCTCTCTGTACTCGTGCCACCCTTAAGCCTTTAATCAAATGCAGTGCATGCAGCAACCCTAAGCGAGGGATTACCTTTATATACAGCTACTGCCACTGTGGCTGCTGCTGCTGTTGCTAACAAGTTGTTATTATTTGTTGTTGGATGTTGTTTAATTTAAAAAATGTCACGCGGACTTAATACCCTATGCTGTGCCTGCGCCAGCCCCTGTTCCCAGTGACTGCTGCCCGCGGGCCGAGGCCGAGGCCGGGGCAGGGCGCATGCATCAGCAACATCAATGAAATGTGTAAGCCTTTGACTTGATGCTACCAAAGAGGGGTCGCTTGACTGCGTGTGTGTGTGCGTGTGTGAGTGTGAGTGTGTGGCATGCAACTGCAGAAACCTGTTTGATCGAAACTTGTTCTCAAGGGTTTCGACCACTGGCCAGCGGCAAGCTCCATGCCATGTGCCGCCCGATCAGGATAGGGGCAGAAATCTCAATATGCATAATAACGAGAGAAGGGGAGAGTGAGAGAGAGAGATAGAGAGGGAGAGAGAGCGGTGTGCTGTGTCGCGTGTTTCATCATAATTTTCTTGGTAAGGGGAGCTCTCGAACGGTAAACGTTTCGCCGATAACATCTGCGATTTCCAGTTCCATTTGCACGCCGAAACTCTGGCAACGAGGGTTGCTCATTGCATAATTATGCCATTGTCCAATGAAGTTCGTAATGCTCGGCCCGTCGATATAATCTAATTTGTATTTTGGCCAAACAGCCCACACACAATCCCTTTTTTGGGGGTTAGTTTGAGCCATGATTTTGTTTTTTGGGATGGGGGAAAGTCAGAGCTTTTGCTGTCTTTTAAGCCCAAGTTGACCCAATGACCCACAAGTTTGGCTCACCTTTATTTACTGGCTCAGCGCCAGCGACGTAGCATAAATTATACACAGCTGTTTATCGCGCAAAGGATTACCAGTTATCAGGCAGTTTGTTTCTCTGGCATGCTAATGTCTTACCCCCTCTCCGCTCCGCCCACCTGGTGCCGCGCCATAAGACGTGTGGCAATAAAACATGAGCCGCAACGACGACAAATACCACAAAATCCTCAAGACCAAGGCGTACTTCATAACTCATTTGTAGACACTCGTTAACTCTGGCGACACTTTCCGACACTCGAGATATACCCCCTCCCCAAACAGTTCCCCCCCCGGTGGAGGAAGATTCCCAACCTCACCTCCCAGAGGCAGACACATTAATCCCCTTCCCTCTGTTCGCCTTTTAGTCGCTTAGCTCATCGCGTTTAATGCCAACCGATTTTCACTCTTTTGTTTCTGATTTTCCAAATTGTAATTTTTCAATATCTGTTTCTGTTTCTGTTTCCCAGTCTCTGCTTTGTTCGTTTTTTCTCTTCTATACCAATTCTGTTTTGGTTGTCGGTTTCGGTTGGGAGTGTGGCGAATGCGTTACATTTGTCAAATTAGCTAAGGGCCGATAACAGCGCCGGGGCGTGGCTGCATTGAAAAACCAAATAAGCCAAAATAAAAGAGAGGAAGAAAAACAGCAGGAGAAAATGTTTTTCAGCGCCCGCAGCCAATGCACTAATCCACTTGCTGTCAATTAAGCATATTTATAGCATCTGCTCGCTCACAATGCGACGTGTGGAAATTAGTTGCTATAGAGCTTAAAATCTATTCTAAAATATTGGAGCAATGAACTTGCAAGAAATTATGATGATGGATTTATTATATTTTAGATAAGACCCAATATGATTTAATAAAACGGGAGTGAAATACGATAAATAAATAAGATATCTTAGGGGTCACTTACTCTAATAATAGTACAAATTGTAATAATAATAATGATAATGATAATGATAATGATATTGATAATGTTAATAATAATAATAATAATAATAATAATAATAATATAATAATAATAATAATAATAATAATAATAATAATAATAATAATAATAATAATAATAATAATAATAATAATAATAATAATAATAATAATAATAATAATAATAATAATAATAATAATAATAATAATAATAATAATAATAATAATAATAATAATAATATCAAGTAAGAGGTTCTATTCGGGAGCTCCCGACTAGGGGATACCCTGAACCATCATCTTCCAACGCCAAATGCAAATATATAATATTATTCTAGAAGCTACATGTCAAGTTTGGTGACTCTAGCTCTTATTATTGACCGAAATTGCCTAAAAAACAGGATTTCGATATAAATTTATATCGATTATTTTGAAACGGAGTAAGTTATCGATAATCGGAAACAAGCTCGATTTGCGCAGGCACTAGGAGGACCTACATCTAAAATTTCTTTAGCTCTTTAGTTCTTATAGGTTCTGAGATCCTTGGGTTCATACATACGGACAGACGGACATGGCTAGATCGACTCGGCTATTGATGCTGATCAAGAATATATATACTTTATGGGGTCGGAGATGCTTCCTTCTGACTGTTACATACATTTGGATTTTGCACAAATACAATATACCCTTATACCCACTTTTTAATGGGTTCAGGGTATAAAAATGGTTAAATAAATGTGGACCGGATCATAATAGAGCTGCCGTTTTATCGATTTGTTGTTATGGGAAAATGAAAATGTTATCGTTAATAATTACATAGAAGTTTTTGCTAGAAACTAACAACTGTTAAGCTAATTTGATTAATCATTGACAATAAAGGGCTTTAATTAGACAGCAAGCAATGTCCTGCAGAATTGCAGATATGATTCTTGACATAACAATATAACGCAGAAATAGAAAGATTTTGAGAATTGTATAGTATTATTAAAGGAAATATTATATAACTATGTATTTATATTATTATTTTTAATTTAAATATAAAATTTGTGATATGGTTCATACAATCCTTATCATTTAATAGCCTTAAGCTTAGACAATTTAATATTTTAACGCGAGCCTGGTTTTCAAGTATCTGTATATTCGTTTATTCATCAGTTCCTAATTGACAAGCACGGCGAGAAATTCACTCACATATATATTCACAATATCTGCTACTGTGTTCTACTCTAAGAAATTGTTATTTCTAAATAGAAGCTTAATCTAATCATAAGCAGCTGTCAAATCAGCTAAATTCTGTTTGATGCCAAACTTTTTTCGGCTTCAACTTTGCATTCAATTTAATTAACAGCTTATGCGAGGACATTTATTTCAAAAGATAATTAAATTTTCAGACTTTGACATACCCTATATCATTAGCTCGAAGCTAATTTGTGTGCGAGCATTTGCCGTTTGACTTTAACCGCAGTGTCATTATTTCCACCACATTCAGATATATATGCATGCATATATATATATATATATATATATACATATTATTTTACCAACATCTCCGGCCTGCTGCACGTCGTGTTGTTTGCCTTGTTATTGAACTGAACTTGACATTTTGCACTGGCACTGGCCAAATGGCAGTGCTCGGAAAAACGAGCTGAGGTGCGGGCATAAAGGGGTGTACGAGGAGGTTGTGGGTTAGGCTCAACGAGCGAGTGTATACACGTAATAAAAAGTGCGCCGAATGCGATGAGCTGACCCGACCCCAAATTCAAGCGACAGGATACTCGCCGAGCCGCCAAACAGGAGGCAGCTGCTGCTGTTGTGCGAGGCGCTCGTCCTTCGTCCTGCCGGTGCCTCAACCCTGGTTGCGCTCTGCTCTACAGACGAACCGTCGGCGCGTCGGCAACACGAGCAACAACAACAACAACAACAACAACAAACCTGAATTCCGCTGTGGGGTTGTAGGCACCGCACAGCAAGCAGCTTCATGCAAACTGGCAAAAAGGACACACAGCGGTGCGTTTATGAAATTATTTGCGGGCTCTCCAAAGAAAAAGCCAAAAAAATGTAACACTAAGCGAGAATGCACGACTAGAATATATCTTAAAGCTAGCACAAGCATTTGAATTGCCTCTTCTTACAGACAAACACAATAATTCACACAAACAAGCAGCTTATGCGGTGGCTGTGCTTCTTCTATCCTTAGCCACAAATCATGGCAATTGACGTTCTTGAATAATTTCGGTGCTTATGGTCCGATCTTCGTGAATTTTTTATGCATAACAATGGCAATCAAATGAGTGTTTATCCCAATTTAGGTAGAATGACTTGCTTTGGAAGGAGTTGTCCCAGGAATGGGAAAGAGGAGGTTTTAATGATTATGGACGGGAATGGTAAGCGATATCAAGAAAACTAAATATTTGTGGTATATTTTTAATAGAAAGCATAAATATAACTTACTTAAACAAATCTAAGTCGACTAAAATCGATATATACTGATATTATGATAATGATAATCAAAAAGATAAATTCGTTCTCTATATGAAAAATATACACAAAAATGTGATAACCCTTCTGAGTCATTTGAATTGTTGCAGGGTATAAAAAAAGAGAAACCAAAGAAATATTGAAAGCGCCTGCGAAAGCTTTTATAGGCAGACCATAAAACGAAGGGAAAAAACAAAAAAAAAAAAAAACGCTAAAGCAAAAAATATCTTTAGTAATCCGAATATCTAATACCCTAGTAGACGTTTGCCTTACAGTTTAGCAGCTTTGTGAGAATAGTAAAGTTCGCAAATGCTGATTATAATGAAAATGTCTTGAAAACAGAATATTTGGCCAAACGAGAACCTACTTTTCGACCGATCCTTTCTATGATATAATAGCCCGATCCGACCGTTTCCGATGTACGCACTGCCTGCAGCAGCAAGACAGACATAAGCTTATCTAGAATGTTGATAATTTTATGAGCTCGAAAATGTCTACACATTCCATGACAAAATTATAATACCCTCTGCAAGGGCATAAGAACTTGCAGCGTTAAAGGACATGGTCCTTGAGCCTAGCTGCGTTTTCAAAGCTCATTGGCTTTGGGCTTATTGAATTGGCAACGCTTTGGGCTGACATTAACGTTGCGTTCGGCACACTTGAGTTTGATTTGGTGCTGGCGCAATCATAAACCTGTTAATAAATAACGCATTCTTAGGTGTAGGTCAGGTTGGGTCAAGCGCCGGGAGGCGTGGGAGGAGGAGGCAGCTGATATGGGGGTCGACCATCCTTCATCCCTTCCGGAGATCAAGCTGCAGGCGCTTTAGGCTCATATCAAAGCTAAATTAAATTTGTAGGCACAGCGCGGCACAGATTTTAATTAGATGTAATGTCAGCTTAATGAGTCCGATGTCAACTCGCCCGAGCCGCAGTTTCAGGGGGAAGGTGAAGGGGTAGGGGGAGAGGGGGGGGGGTTGTTGCACAGGGCTGTGTAGTTGTGCAAACTGAGCTTGTGATTATGTATCTAAGGGTGGTCGTGCTGGTGGTGTTTCACTGTGGTTCTGCCTTGGTCAGGGTGCCAGCTTGGCTGATTTTCTACTTTTTTTTTGTTTCAGAGAGAACTCGAAATGAGAAACAGCAGGCATTATATTGACATAAGGCAGGTAGATAATCTTATAGATACGCTGTGCGTTGCCTTGACAGTTGTGAACTTTCAGTTTGATGTTACAGGCCGAATGATCAGATTTGTAAAGCTTTATGTGTAGAGTAGTCACGCAGTCTGATATGCCTTTGGATCTGTATATTTCGAATCTGATAACCAAGCACATCGGATGTTTATGACGGAAAATGAGGAGAACTTTTAGGCAGAGTCTGCCCAAATAAGGTGAATATATTTTATTTCAATATAAATATGTTTATTTCAATTTATATCGTATAATTAAAAATGTTCTAAACAATGTAATTTAAATTTATAAAAAACTTTAAGCCAGAGCTTAAAATAGAAATCAATATATTTTGTCTTTCTCAGGAGTTGACTTTACATTTTGAAGAAAGTAGGTAACCCTTATTTAAGTTGTTTTTTTTTTTTTGTGAAATAGGGACTACCCTTACTTTATTAACTTGAGCTACCCTACTCGAGTGGGCAGCTTTTGTTTGAGTTGCCTGGGACCCTCATGTAAGCCCAGTAATATCATAAACCCGCAGCTGCTGCGCTTGGCCACATCTAATTGCGGGCAAAAACTTGTGCTGGCCAGGACGCGCATCCTTGGTCCTGCAAAATGTTTAACTGTGTTAAATTCACGCCAGCAACTTGTCGCCTGCTCATTAGCAGTCGCAGTGGCACACACACACACACACACACACACACACAAACACAGACACACAAGGATATCAGGTTCTGAGCGGGGTCCTACCTCAAGCTGGAAAGGACACAAGCGAAGGATTAAGGAGCAAAGCCAACAATGCGTTCGAAAAGAAGTCGCAGCGAGCACTTTGCATTTATGTGAAAAGACATTAAAAAAATTATTATAAAAAATTAACAGAAACGGGATAAACTGCAGAAAAGGATAAACTGTGTCTCACTCTTTCTCTTCCCGTCTCCATTTGTCTCTCGCTCTTGCTGTGTTAATTGTCGCGCAGAGTCCTTTAGATCCTGGCTACATGCATGCACATACCATCTGTCTGTCTATCCGTCTGTCTGTCTGTCCGTGTGTCTGTCTGTCCGTCTGCCTAACTGTTTGAACTTGGAAACTTGATTTTGCGTAAGAGGCGTGCAGAAGGAGCCATAGCGCCAGGACAACAACAACAACAACAACAAGGACAACAACAACGTGCAACATCTGGCGCTAAGTACAAACTGTGATACACACAGCCAGAGAAGACAACTATAGACAGCAGGGGCGGACAGGCGGACAGGCGGACAGGCGGACGGGCGTACGGGCTGACTGACAGGCCAAGCGGACACACACACGCACACACACGCAACACACTCGCACACACATACGTGCTGGCATTCGTCCTGTGGCACCGCGTGCCAGCGGCTCCTCTTTAAATTTTGCTGACTGCGCGCGCAGCCGCATGACTGAAGCTGGCTTTAAGCCAGCCTCCAGCCGCCAGCCTCAAGTGCCTGAGAAAACGGAAGTTAGACAAGAAATTAAGTATTTCGTTTCGGGCATTAAATTGAAAGCGCTGGCAAAAACCAAAAACAACAACAAAAAAAAACAACAAAATAATACCCAAAAAAAAAAAAACAGCAAAACTTTAAAAGCCACGCCAAATGGCAGCCAAAACAGGCGCAGGGGGCATGCAGCGGCTGGCGGCGTGGCAGCGGGACGACGGAACGACGGGGCAACGGGACAGGCGGCTCTGGCAGCGTGAGAACATTTTCATGCAGGATATTTTAGCGGCTGCTCATCAAGAGTTGAACACACCCTGGTGGGAAGTTTGCTACCCTATCAGACACACACACACACACACACGCGCGCGCACACATACACACATGACACACACACACACACACGCTCACACTGAAGTCACACGTCTCTCATGCTCGGGCACTCTCTGTGACTCTCTCAGCGCTGCAACTATGCCTGCTTATGAAATTTCCCAGTATTTTACACACTTCCGTATTCAATGCGCTCTCACGCACTGCACATGCGCTGCCCGAGAGCGGCAGAGAGAGGCCCATGCCCCACAAAAAAAAATACTGGGCTATCACTTTGTAGTTGTTGTTGTTCTTGTTGCTGTTGCTGTTGCTGCTGAAGTGCACTTCACTGGCTGGGCAAATACATGCACACTTACAAATGTACACATGTTTGTGTGTGTGTTTCTATATATATACATATATATATATAGACATATATATATATATATATTCATGCCACAGAGCTCGTTTACTTTTTTTCTGGGTTGAGCGCTTCTTGGTCGGGGGTGTTATGTATTTTTTACAAGTGTTTAGTCAAATTCTCGTATGCTGTCAGTAGGGGAGCGGCCCCGCGTAACCATGCTTGGCCCCCCTTCAAGGGGAGAGCGGGTGGCAGCGGCTGGGTGTGAGGGAACGAGTTGCGGCAACGTTTTGTTTACAAACGTGAGGTAAAAAGTTCGAATGGAAAGACAGAAGAGGAGCATTTCAGATGGAAATTGATTTTTGGTGTGACGAACTGAGGCGGTGCAGATAAAACAGCCAAAGAACCGGCCACATAAGCTGCAGATAATAGAGCGTGCCCAAACTGTGGCGGGGGTAGGAGAGGCGCCTGTTCCCCCTCACAAATGTAATTGTAAACAAGGCGTAAGAGATGTGCAAAGAGTTGGGAAGTATTTTTTTTGTGCCGCGAAGTTTTCAGCAACAGCTTTCCGTTAAGTGATAAGAGCGAGGAGATGGGGCGATTAAGAGAGAAGCAGTTAGAAAGTTAAGATCGATAATAAAATGCTTAAAGGAAGCTAAGCCTGGTTCCTTACAAGTGAGCTGAAGAAAGTAGATTAATATATAAATGTGATTGAGCAAAGGAACTTTAAGATGATTTATTAGACTGATGAAAGGTTTTTGAAAAAGCTGAAGAATTCGATAGAGCAGCGATAGGAAATTAAAATAGATTATAATAATATTATAATAATACAAGTATTTATAATAATAATAATAATAATAATAATAATAATAATTATAATAATAAAACCAATATCAATAATAATAATAATAATAATAATAGTCTCATGAGAACTTGGTTTTCTTCATTTCAGAAAAAAATAGTATATAAAGAATTAGCAGGAAAACCAGTGAAGATAAAGAATGAAGTCGTCTATTTCCTCTATTCCAGACAATGTTAAGGTTTAAAAACAAATAATATACATAGGATTGAGAATAAGATTATTGGGTTGGAGCCTGAAACTGTTAATCTTATTCGTTCCGGAATCGTGGAGTTTTTGGAGCTTTAAGAAAAATTGTATAAAATCAGCTATTTTATCCGGGATAAATGAAATTAACTGAAATTAGGCTCACATAACTCTTATAACTTCTTTCATTCATTTAAAAGGCAGATATATACACATACATATGATTTATTTTCGAATTTTCTAGAACAAATAGTTTTAACAAAATCTGAGTTCTCATCTCTCTCTCTCTTCATTTATTTGTAGTGTAGGCGGCTAAAATGGGCTTAGCTTTAATATATTGATGATGTTTTTGATATCTTTTAATATACCTGCTTCATTGTTGAATATCATAAGTTAACTTCAAGCTAAACTGCGTCAGATATCAACTTTGGCGAGATCAAAAAGTACTCCCAATAAGACTAGTACGTCTCTCTACACATCCGAAGTTTCGAGTCCCTTGCGATAGCTTTTCCATGCACAGTCACGACCTTGGTCCTTGTTGAAGATCTTGACAATTTGAACACCCAACTTTCCCATACCTCAATTAACAATTTTGGGTCGCGTTCTGCCTCAAGTATTTTATTTTTGTACCAATCTATAAAGCGGGTTTTGGAAGGAAACTGAATACGTGTGTACGAAATGTGTTATTTTCTTGACAATTTACTAGCCTTTGTTCCACTTCAATTATTTCGCTCTCGTATTTCAGCTCGAGAATCTCTTGCTTGAATGATCTTTCAAGTGTTTTTTTTTTTAAATTTTTTTCTTTTCAGTTGAAGTTTCTTATAATGCAGTAGCTCCTCTAAGATCTGGCTGAGAGCGCATTTAAGGTTATCCCAATTAAAGAACTCTCAGCGATTAGCTTGGGAATACGTGTATTCCAGTTGAAGTAACTTGAATAATAACTCAAGCTCTAAGCGGAGACTCGCTCGCTCTTGCTCTTGCTCTCCCGCTCTTCGGGCAGCCTGAGGGCACTCTCGACAGTGAACCACATCCTTACGTGCATCTCGAGAAGCAATCTTAATGGCATTTCAGACAGCAGACAACAGATGATTGACAATAAGGTCGCCGGCAAGGAAAACCGCAAGACAAATTTAAATAACTGTGCAAACACAAAGGGCCGTGAAAAGAGTTCGTCCTCGGGGCGAACAGAGTACAGGAACAGGATCACATGAAAGCCAACAAAAAACAGATGATTGCAAAACAAAACAAAACAAAGGAACAGATCGAGGCGATGCCCGCAGAAACAGCTGTCAAGTATTGAGGACAATCGGCATATGATTGGTCTGGTACTGCTGTGGCATGCAGCAAGGTGCAAGGTGCAAAAAAAACGAGCAACAGAGGAGACGAACAACAAAAAACAATAACAACAACAACAAAGGGGGTCTCCTCTCCACATTAAACAGAAGCAGGCATAATAAGCGATCTCGGTGCGCGACCCGCTGATTATTATGTTAGGGAGCAACGGGGCACTCTCTGCCTCTACCTTGTGGCCTGTACAGGTAGCTAGGTGGGACAAAACCTGCATGGGCTGCCAGCAGCTCCTGCCTCGCCCTGCTCTGCTCTCGCCAGAGCCGCTGCGGCTCGGCCTGCCTGTTGAGCAGCTGTCGTTAATGAGCCGTACCGCAGGGTCCCCTGGGCATCAAAGTTCGGTAGGGGTTGCTCGCCAGCATTTTAGCTGTATTTTTATTTTTATTTTTCCAGTTTCTGCTTAGAGAGTAAATGCAATCTCCGCTTACAGCACACACAAACACACGCACACACACATACACACACACTCGCATCTAATCTTTATTGACGGCTTTCGGCTAATGCTATGGAAATTCTATTTGTCAAACAAACAATTTCGTTTCGTTTCGTTTCTAGTTTTCACGGCAGCTCTATAAATGGTTTAGACCCTTAGTGTTCTTTCAGATAATGCCTGTGCGTGTTTGTGCCTCGCTGCAGGTTGTCCTGTGCGGCAGCAGGTAGGGGCAGCTCCTCGTTGCGATCCTCAACAGCTGAACACGCAAGTTTCCAAGGAACTCGACGCGACTCGTTAGAGGTCCTTCGGCTTGCATTTTAAATGATGAACGTTGTGCGTTTGCTGATAAAAAGGATTTTCATGTTTTTCTTACATTATACTTCATAATGATGGATTCTTGTTTGCACTAATCGCATGAGAGCATCTGCTCGGCGGTGTTTTATCCTCTTCTTTTGTTGTTGTATGCGTTGCTTACATAAGACCTAAAGAAGAGCTCCTAATGGATTGTGTGCTGTTTGACTTGCGGGAAGTGTCAGAAATATAGGAATTTGAAGAATTGCTAGAGCTAGAGCAGGTTGTAGACAGCCAAACGAGGGGGAGAACTAAATGTGGGCACATTTTCATAGTTTTAGTTTGCAAGCACATAGACCAGTTTCCGTTGATTTATCTATTTTTAGTTCATATTCATTATGTTCCTTAGTTCATGTCTACTTAATTTACGTTTATTTCTATCCATCTTCAAATGTAAATTTATGCTTTTTCATAGAAATATTGCAAGGTATTTCAACGTTTAAGAATGTGGCCCAAAGAAGAATTTAGGAAACAACTGCTCTAGGAGCAGAGTGAGAGAGAGAGAGAGAGAGAGAGAGAGTGGGTGGAAGGAAGAGATAGAGATAGAAAAAGAAAGAGAGAGAGAGAGAGAGATAAGGTATTTCTGTTTATTTTTGTTATCGAATTTACCTTACAGTTTGCAAGGAATTGTAACGTTTAAGAATGTCGAACAAATAAGAACAGATAGAGTAGAAGAGAGAGGAGAGAGAGAGAACAGCAAAGAGTGTTTGATAGGAAATATATACGATATTGAACAATAATAAGCAGGAAAGTATATATAATAAAGATAATAAATCTTTTCATTGATGAATACCGATATAACGTATATTTATTGACTTATATTATTTATGTTTATTCAATAAATTGTTATTTATTTATGCATCTTTTCTTACTAAACGCATTCAAGCGAAGTTTGGTGACTTGACCTGTCAGTGAGGATGTGGATTTTCAGCAATATTTCTTCCAATTCATAGCCCACAATTCCTGCCCCACACAAAGAATTTCAAGAGCTTTAAGAATGTTAAGCGACAAATTCTTACAAACAGCCGACTACAAACTTCATGCCTGACAGCACAACAGAGAGCCAGAGTTTAAGCTTTCAATATGTTTCGCGCTAATATCGAAAAGACATTCACTTCCCATTTAGATAACCGAGTCCACGAGTTCGATATATGCACATCGAGTTTTTAGGGGCGCGGGCGCTCGTGTCAATTTCCCGTTGATTAGCGCAATGCTTCGAACCCAACTCAGCCTCCACCCCCAAGCCAGGGGCGAGTCCTAAACACACAATACAGCAAACACTTACAGTAATCTCACCCCAAGCGGCAGCAACACCACCAACACCACCAACACCACCAGCCGCAACATCAGCAGCAGCAACAACAACAACAACAACAGCAACAACAATACCCTGTTGCGCCCATCCCCTCCCACCCCGCTGATGAACGCGTCGCTTGCGCATTAAATGCGATTTTAATCACTTTCCGTTTTGTCACTGGCGTGTGACTGAAACTGGGAGGAACTGAGAAACTGAGAACTGAGAAACTGAGGAACTGCTAACTGCCAACTGGGATCGGGGCACTGGCAACTGGCAACTGGCAGCTGGGAAACTGGGAGGTACTTGGAGGTACCGAATTCCTGTTCACGCTCTTCTGGCTTGGGCTCAATATAACTCCAGGCTGGGCATGTCTTTTGAGTCATTTTTGTTGTTGTTGTTTCTCTTCTTAATACACTTGCAGGGCGGGTCTTATGATTTTGTCACGAATTGTGTCACGCATTGCTGGAGACATCTGTGTACTCTTGAGTCCAGACATAATCTTGATGGGAGCGATTATCTGAGTAAATACAGTCTAGTTCGTCTTTTCCCATTAATATAATTTTAAGACTTTCTTGACATTTTCGAAAGTCATTTCTTTTTTACTTATATGTAGATGGTGCGATCGTGTCATTCTAATACAGTGACAACTGTCTTGAACGGATAGCGATCTTTAGGTTGGTCCTGTCTGCGTCAGAGGAGTGTCCGCCTAATAGATGAAAGGTGCGCAAGAAGCGTGTTCGCCTAAAAGGAGTGTCCTTTAGCAGAGTTTTCACTGTATACAGCTGTCATAAGAGCTACCGTTCGAATAGAGAGCTTTGGTAGCAGGAAAAACTGTTTTGATTTCAAAAATATCTTTACACTTTACGGATCCTAATGCTTCTCACAGCCTATCCAAACCGGAATATTATGTTTTATAGATACGATGGAGATAATGACTGCAAATTGAGTTCTTATTCTTCTTCATCTTTTAACATCAGACTTTTACAGCAATACTATCTGTACTATACTTTCATATCATACAATTGCTTCTAACAAGTGCGGTCAGAAGATATATGCGCTGAGAGCTTCAAGTTATTTACGCTTTGCGTCTCCTTTAAAAGTTGTTTATATTGAAGCACCCAGTTTTGTCGTTCTCTTTTGGCAAATGTTTGCTTTCAGCCTTGATGCATATATCTACAGCTTAAGCAATTTTCTCTTCTATTTCCGTACCAAAAACCAGGCTCATAGCTCTACCAGAGTATTCAAACTTCGTCACCTTATTTGCCGCAATGCATATTTTTTGCTTCTTTAGCCTAAAATAATTTTATTTAAATATCCACACATAAACTTTGTCATTTGGCCAGGGGCAAGGTTCGGGGGTAGACAGTCTGGTTTCTCTCTGCTGTTCTCTGGGCTTCGGAGCTGAATGTTAATGTAATTTTTATGCTGATTGCAAATTTCCACATTTCCGGGCGCCGGGCGTCGGGCGTCGGGCGTCGGACTCTGTCGTCGTTCGTCGTTCGACATTCAGTTCTTTGTCATGGCATTAAAGGACCCACATGCGTGCGCCCATTATGGCCCCTGATTATGATGTTTACTGTGGGGCTCGGCTCGTCGCTAGGTTCTCGCTCCCGGCGCAAGGATCTGGCAATGCTTTTGTTTTCATCTGAGGCGCACTTAAATGCTTGGCTTTTGTTTATGGCTCGTTCCGTTGTCGCGTTACGTTTTAATCAGCGGCATTAATTTAATTTAATTTGATTTAATAATACGCCGCACAGCATATTTGCGGAAATGAAAGGAGTTGGGCCTTACAGGACTATTCGGTACACGAAGCAGCTGCAGCTGCTAAGTATGTCTAAGTGGTGCGCATTGTGGTCCGAGCAGTCCGTCTGATCTATTGTATGGTCGAGTGTGTTTCGGCCATTGTGAGGATTTGCTCATTAAATAAAAAACAAGCGAACAGCAATTCCAGTAGCTTCATTAAGATATCTGCAGCAATGCATATGAAGGTGGTGCAGGTGCTGGTGCCGGGGGCAGGGGGCAGGGGGCAGCGGGCAGGGTCGGGGGCGGTATTGCTCAAGTGGGTTTATAGCGAGCCTGGTTAGATGCCGCCTAGGCATATGGTCAGGCACTTGGCAAGCCGAATAGGCTTTATTCAATGCCAGCCTGAAGAGTGGCCAAATTGGAAGCCTCATTATGTGGCAGGAAGCGAATTGTTGAGTTTCCTGATTACATTTAATCATTATTCGTATTAAATCTGATAATTATTTCGAGTACATATTCAGGCTTTTAATAGAGCTATGCAATGCTAAATATAACCAGATTCTATCTGACAAATTGCCATAGCTCCTTTAAAAGGATCATTCATAGAATTGCTTAACAAACTAAAACATATACCTTACCTACGAATTATTTGCTCTTTCTCTTATATTTGCCTTATATAGCCCATATTTTCCCATAAATCGCCTAATATTTCCTTGTATACCCTGAGTTATCGAATTGTGAGTAATTTTTCATTTTGCTTTCTTTTATATAAAAACGAAAACAATTTAGGACTCACTGTTTCCTACATAAGCTTAGCAAATAATCCATTTCTTTCTGAATTTCAATAATGCTCAATATTCATTTAGTATTTTCCACATACTAAAATGTATACTTAATGAGCTTCATTCATTTAGGTCTTAGTATATAGGAGCTACCAGCCCTCCGAAAATGTTTTCCTCTGCCTTTACTTACTTTAAGTTAAACTGTGTTTTCTTTGCTTTTCAATCATAAAAGGTCTATACAAATAGTTTCTCTTATAAGTCCAACATTTTACTGACTCAATCCGATTTATTTTTAGGCCCTTTTTATTACAAATTAATATAGATGGCAAATTCTCTGAGTAAGACTCAAAAACATTTTTGCGCCTAAACTTATTTCGTCAAGGGCCTCTAAAAAATTATTTTCTCTGGGTTTTATTTTTGTATATGCAGCGAAAAATCTTACACAAAAGTGTCTATAATCTTTTATTGCTCAAATATCCCAGTTGCATTCTGTCAACACGTCGTTTTTATCAATTAAACGAACATCTTCTTATGACACTCTTTTACACCGATTTGTGCGAATTTCCTCTATGTTCATTTGGGATCCTTTCAATCTTTAAATGGGTTTCCAATTAAAATTGCCGCATTTGCTAACGACTATTGACCTGGCTCATTTGAAGTCGCCGCCGCTCTGAACTCCTTTGAGCATTAGAGCTTCAAACGTATTTGGCAGCACATTTTGTAATCTGGACGCACTGTGAAATAATTTAAATGAATTTTCATTTGAATTTTCATTTAAATTTTCCAACTAACATTTAGGCAACACTTCAAAGGTTTCCATTACAACAACAAATACAGCAGTTTGCAGGCCGCCTCAAAAACCAATACACGCTTACCCCAACAAAATGCGGCAACATGGGCTGGGCTCCAAAGCACACACACGCACACAGAGCACACACACACACACACTCACAGGCACCCACACGCCCACTCACAGCAACATAAAAATAATCAAAAATGGCATATAAACAAACACGATGTCGAGAACTGACGAAGGCAGCCGCTAGTCGGCAGTTTTGTGGAGCTGAGTTCACGTCCCTGCTCGGGCGCCTGCCTGCCTGCCAATGGCCCCTGCTCGGGCGCCAGCTAACATTCCCTTCCCCCACTCTGTTGGTACTCTGTTGCCCTGGCGCCGCAACCTGCCGCATTTTAGCTACCTTTTCGGCTGCTCGCTCGCTCTCTGCTCGACTGTGTGTCGCTGTGTGTGTTTGTTCAAAATGTTAAAATCCTGTTTATTGGATTCAATGGTTTGTTAATTGCCAATTTCAACTCGTTCTACCGTCGCACAACTTTTCGCAGTCACTGTGAGCGCGATCACCCGTCTTTGTCGCACGTCTCGAGCATTGGCCGGGCCTGTGCCGGGGCCTGGTCCTGGGCCTGGCCCATCGATGCCTGCCATAATAATTTCCTGGCTATAAAATTCATTAGACCAACGTTGCAGCAACGACCACCTGTAAATGTCGTCGTCGGCGTCGTCGTCGTCGCCGACGTTTCGTATGTCTGGCTCGCATATAGAGGGTCTAACTAGCAGCTACCGTTATGTACAGCTTTCCTATGAGTGTGTGTGTGTGTGTATGTGTTGTTGTGCAGACAGTTTGCTTTTGCCATGAAATGTGCCTTGAAATGTCGCTGGTGTCGTTAAATTAGCCACGCGTTGGCATCAACTTTAATGTCAATGGTCTAACGAGTGGCACATACCCTGTACCCATGTAAGTTTAACGAGGTATCTGCACTCAGGCTTAAGCCATGGATCGTAAATAATCAGCATAAGCTAAGCATGCATATCAAGATCTAACCGCGTGATTTTTATGTGCATTCAAATTAAGAAGTTACCTGAGCTTCTACTTGGAACGGAAATTGATATCTCAGCAAGAGTTTCAATTTCAAGCTCTTTTTTCTTTTTTTGTCATTTTCTTGAAATAGGTTTCGGTTATCTAAGCAATAACACTAGGCAATCAAGTTTTATGCGCTTAGGTAGCATTCCTGTGTAAGATAAACAGCTCGAGCTCTCCAATTTGCTTAGATTAAGGTGAAGAGGCCATCAATTGGCCATGTTAATAGAAGCACAATGCTTAACTTAGGTAGCAAAGGAGTCTGTAACTATATAAGTCGAAGTAAAATTAATAAATGAAAGTAATAAGTCCTAGCTCTGCCCAATTCAACTTAAAGATCAGCACAGCACACAAAACAGTTCTAGCACAAAGTCAATGTGCTGCTAAACTAAAGAGTTGTCATATATATAAGGGAAATATAATATATATATATATATATAAATACTAATAAAAACGTGAAATTGTTTAAAAAATGATTCCTGAGCATGCATTAAGTCTAATATGAAGACAAAAAGCCTCACAGATAGCCAGGGCAACAGTTACTTCATTTAATTTACAATTCCCAAAAAGTTATAGCTATAATGTCATTAAATGCCTCACTGCACAACAGCTGATAACAAAGATCGCGCTCCCTTCCCAGCAAAATGCTTTATATCTTTCGTGTAACATGTTCATTGTGAATCCGTGTGGAGTCCACGTGATTATTGTTCGAATCTGCCAAATGGTTATCAGCAGCTGTCATCTTGCCGGTTAACAAGCGACACTCTCCGCTCAGATGCTCACGTATCCAAGTGTGCTGTCAGTTTCCAAAGAGCTGCTCAAGAGGCTCAGGTGGCAGGTGTCTCCACCCACCCAAGCACACACATACACATGCACACACACAGGGCGACTGCTGTCTGGTGTCGCATTTAATTCAATTGCACGCAACAAAATAAAAAAAAAAAAACAGTTAAAGAAAGGAGGAAAAATCGCAACAATTGCAGAAAAATTGAGAAGAAAATTTCAGCGCCGTTTGCTGACAAACAAAAGCGCAGCAGCTGCAGTCAGCAAAGTGGGCGTAACTGGAGGCGGGGGCAAATACGGAGGCGGAGGCGACACGACGTATTGCCAGCAATGGATATGTCACACAAGGCAGGATATCAAAGCGTGACAGGAACAGCGAGGCCAGAAGCTGCTGTGGATGATGACGCGAATGATAATGATGTGAAGGATGATGCGAATGATGCGGATGATGATGACGATGAAGGAGAAAAAGTTTTGTATGCTTAGAAAATGGCAAACAGCGTTTTGGGGGGCGCGTTTGAGAAGCACACATACGCACACACACACACACTCTCACGCACACGTACACTTGAACAAATTTGAATTGACATCACATTTCCGCGTCGATGATACCGAGTGATGCACGTGTCTCCTGGCTAACACTGACAAAAAGCCCTTACCGTGGCATGACATTTGCATGCTGCACTGAGAGAAATGGGGCATAGGAAATGCTTTGCAATTGTGTAGGGCCATGAAAAATTGGAAGAACTATCTATTGAACAAACTATATTTAAGGTAAGATTTCCGAAGTTATGTTAGTAATTCAGCAAACGTTTTTCATTCTATAAATAATATCTTTTGAGCCTTTCTTAAGCTAAAGCAGAAACTGAGCATGGAGAACTTATTTTGTACTGGAAGGTCAGAAAAAATTAATTATTCTCAGAAATAAATCATATTGGCAATGAAAAGAAGAAAGAAGAAATTATCAAAGAATAAGCAGCTAGCAGAAAAACAAAAGCTGAAGGAAAAACAAAAACGAAAAGTTAATAAAAAATCGTTATATTATTATAATGTTTTACTCGCTTAATGGATATTTTTTCTTATTTTTTTTTCCTTGTAATATTTTTGCATTTTGTTATATTCTGTATTTTTCGTTACTTTCCCTTGCAAGAGATGAATACCTGAATAGCCCGTAAAACTGCATTTAATTTAATTTAATTAATTAAAATATTTTCTCATTGTTATTCCCAGTGTTTTTCTTTATTTTGAGTTTCCTGTTAAAGTAAATGCTTAAATTGAGTTCGTTTTCTTGAGTGTATTTCGGCAGTTCTTTAGCATTTACTTTTCCTGCTCAGCCGTTGTCATTTTCCGATCTATTTTTCAAGCTTTTTTTTTATCTGCCATATGTTGCGGAAATGTCAGGAAAATGCATGGAAAATGCTTTTATAGATGAATTCCTCAATGCCAGCTGACAGCTGTAGTAACAATATAAACGCTTCCGCTCTTAGCCACAACTAATAGATTACTCACACACAGACGCACACACACTCTCAGACACACTCCCCCTCTCTATGATACGTCTGTCTGCCCCACTCCCCCTGAGAGTGTCTGCCGTCAATTGCCAAATAATGTTAAAGCATCAAATATTTAAAATGCCCCAACTGAGGTTTTTTTTTTTATTTTTTTTTTTTGCATTTTTAAGCTTATCTTTTTGCAGAACGTAGTGCGGAGGGAGGGATGTATATTGGGGTGGGGGCGGGGAATCACTCGCATGCGACATAACATGTTGCATTTTTAATGTGAATTTCACGTCAATTTGTTGTTTATTTTGTGCTTTTGTGCAAATATATTTTAAAGCTTGAACTTTCCAGCGCCAGACAATATTTATGCCAAAACAATGGACACAAATTGGGCTCAAAAGTGCTGCAGCTAGGGGCATATTGCGGCAGTGGGAGGGGGACGGGCGACTACTGCTGATGGTCAGTGTTTCTCTAGAAGGTGTGAAAGCTGCCGTGTAGAGAGCATAGCAAAAATGCCAAAACAGTTTAGTCGAAGCTGGCCAACAAAATCTGCACATTTGACTTTCAGCCTGTGGCACGTGCAGTGAAGTGGGGGCGGCAGGGGGTTGCAACACAGCAGGCATGCCTGACTTTTGGCTTGCCAGTGTATCAGCCATTGGCAGAGAGACACGAGAGAGAAGCGTCGCCAGGCAGCTAGCCATGGCTAAGGCAATGTCTGTGCTCGTAGCTGCCACACACACGCACACACACACACACACACGCACACACACACACACACGCACACACACACACGCACACACACACACTCTCAGGCACACACATGCCTTGAGCGTCAGCAAATTGTGTTTTCTTTTTTGCTGCTGCTGCTCGTTTTAATTTCTTTTGCCATTTTGCCTGCTGCATATTTTCACACTTTATCGTCGACTCATTCTCTGGCTGTTGCCACTTGCCACAAGCTAAGCCCCCTTTGTGAAGCTACCCTCCCACTCCAGTTTGTTTGTTTGCCCGTCTGTCTGTCAAATGAATTATTTGCATAGTTTTTGGGCGCAGCAAGCGTCAAATGATAAAGCGTTCTAGTCTAACCATTCAAATGCTCTTCATGCATTCATTCATTTTCCAACATTTTTCCAGCATTTTTACCTCACCGAATTTTTTGCCCATTTTCTATGCGCGTTTTTGGCAGGCTAAGCACGGATTTTCCACGACCATTCGCCGACATCGTGTAAATATTTATTTGCTGCCTGAATAAGTTTTAAATATGTTGACAGGAAAAAGCAACTGCAGCAGCAGCCCATGCAGTTCAATAGATTTTCCAGCTCCATCTATTTTCCCATTTTCCCGCCCGGATGCTAATCGCATGTGTTATGTCGGTTTGATATAGATATATAAATTGTAGCATGGTTTTAGGCGTGCCAGCCGGCAAAAATCCCTTATAAATTGCACTTTTAGGCAATGCAAATAAAGGAGAAAAATTCAAAAGCGCAATTGAGTTCGCTGCGAATGAAAGTTCAGCAAAATCCAAAAAACAGGCTATTTAATGGCATTAAACAGGAAAGGAGGCTTGAAGAAGTGAATTACGAGGAGTTAAAGGAACTCCTTATATAAATATAATAATCAATATCAAGCTTTTATATATAAATAATATCTTATATTTTCACTCGAAAATCGGTGTTTTATATTGGTGTATAAATTTACTTCAGTCAAAAAAGCTTCAATAATGTCGAATGTGAAGTTAGTTGAGTATAAATGGTTCAAGAGCAAGGTGTTCAGTGTTGCGAACTGGTTCAATGTTTATTGCAATATTATTTAATATTCTTTCTGAACTAAACTGAGTTAAATTTTGTAAATACCAAGTAAAATAGATTATGAATATGTTGTATTCATGAATGCAATCCATTACCAAAAAAAAGTGAAATTGGTAGTTTTTGAAAATATTTCTTAATTGGACCTTGAATATGAACACAGAAATATATTTTGAAAAGCAGCAACTTTTGGGCAAACAACTTTTTGTGAAAGCCAGCATTGAAGAACTCTCAGGTATCTAAAAAAAAAAACGTCCGCTGCACTAAAGCTTCGTTTATTTTTGCAGTTAATATCAATTGCTGTGGCCTTTAGTGGCCCTTGCAGCGCCTTTCATCACATGCTCGCCAAACACAAGACTAATCAAAGCCGACAACATGCGCTTGATACTGAAAGCTGACAGCTAGGTGGCTGGAGCGGGGATGGGGTAGCCAATCCTTTCATGCAAGAGACCTTGCCCTTAGACGGCACTTGAGCTGATGGCCAGCGCGAACTATTTTGCGCCAAGTTGATTAAAAACATTGCCCGGCAATGAACCGGGCAATGGCCCAAAAAAAAAAAAAACAAAAAAAAAAAAAAAATGAAAGTCCAAATGCGTCTCCGCCGCCAAAAATAAATGACTTTCATTTAGCGTCAGGCTTTGGAACAGCTATCCAGTTGCCAGGAAAGGGCGAAACTATGGTCGCGCCCCCCGATTTCGACGGCCGACAAACTTTTCAAATCGACATTTTCAAAGGCAAACTTTTTTATCAGCAACAACAGCAGCCGGAGCCAGAGCCACAACCACAGCCAGAGCCGGAGCCGGAGCCAGAACTAGAGCCGTAGCCGCAGACCGTAGTCCGTAGTCGGCCGGAAGTTTAGCTATGCCGGTTGGCTTGCCGCTTGTAGCGGATTGCGGTGTTGGTTGGTGGGTGGACGGGTATGTAAAGGGGGGGGCTGTGGGGAAACGGAAAACTGATGCGCTGCTTGTTTCATACTGTGGCTTAGGACACTTTGCGAGGGCGACTCCGGCATGGCACAGCAGCCTGTGCGCAATTTATGATGTACGACAATGCAATAGAGATGAACATGGACTTACGTCGAGCTCTATGTTGCAGGGGAATTGCGTCCGGGTTTAACACGAGCTAAGCGCTTTCAGTTGAGCAATCACAATTGTTTCCAAATAAAGATCGTGTGTAGAATATACTCATAATGGCAAAGTTTTTTTTTCCAAAGAGCATCAAATGATTAGGAGAGTCTTTCTCTTCAGTACGATTATAACATTCTTTTTGCTAGGCAATTTTAAAATTAAATTCTACATTTTATTAAGCATAAAAATTCGGATGAATTTTAGTGTAGACAAAATGTGATTAATGTTATTAGTTCTTGGGAATAAAATATAAGCTGAACGATGCGCGTGCTGTGAAACATATCCTGAGCTTAATATTTTAAAATTTCTTCCAATTTGTATAATCAAATTTTTTAAATAAATATATATCCAAGCAAATATATTTAAATGCGATGTAATATGCTTTTATGTTTGATTTGAAATTGATTAAAAAAGGAGATCAACGACAATTTTTATATAGTTTCAGGTTTCACATAGTTTCAGACTGAAAGAATTTTTGATCATGACATTCAGCTAAAGTGATCAGGCGCAGCCAACTTAAGAGCTCAGCCAACTTAACACCGCTGCCAATTTTACAGCGCAGCCAACTTAACTGGCTTAATTTAACATTTACACAGCTGTTGTATTTGCGAATGTGGGTGATTGAATCCAATACAAACGAGGATCATTCAGTTCGTAGCATGAGGAAGGGGCTAAGTCATAATGCTTAGAAGTGCACTTTATTTGTTCTTTCATCCAAATTGCTAACAAATCACGAGCACGCATTTATCACGGCATTTGCTCATCTCTAGCTTTGGTGGTCGGCTTTGGGCTCAGACGACGGGCCTGGCGCTTGTGACACCCGCATTTATGTGCGACTATTTGGTTTATTTCAAATACAATCACATTTACACACGCACACATTTAGACACTTAGTGGTCTTTATTGGTTTGTTGTTGTTGTTAACGTTGTTGTTGTTGTTGCTGGCCGGCCAGTGGCACCCACAGTCGCCGCTTGTGCGGTTGTTTGGTCATCTCCGTCGTTTTCATTTTCACTGCTTTTTTGTTTTGTTTTGCAAAACGAAACCTTTTTCCTGCATTTCATTCAATTTGGTTTGCTGGCAGCACACCACTCGCACAAACACACACAACTGTGCCATTATAGTTTATGTAGTTTGCGGTCACATTTGGCCTGGCCATATGGGTTAGCCTAGAAGTGGACTGCAAATGACATATCCCAGTAGATCTCTTAACCCGTCGCCGCACACAAGCCAACCCCCCCCAGGCCCAGGGCCCCACCACTCAATGATACACGCTAGCCCCACTGCTCTTCAATCGAGTGCTAATTTTAAATGTATATGGATATTTTATTGCTGCCATTAGAGTTATTAGACAAGAGGCTGCCGTTGGATTTGCTGTTGGATTTGCTAAGTGGCTGCAGACACTTAAGAGACTTAAAAGGGGTGCCGGCCAAAGGGGATGCTACTTCAAGGGCAGCAGCATGAGAAAAACTTTATGTAGAAGTACACAAATTGAACTTCGTTTGCATAAAAGCCAATTTATTGCTTAAGATTAGAAAAGGGAGCTATGGTCAGGAGTTAAGCGAAGCGCAACTTCTTTTGAATATGATAAAATATAATTTTATGATAAAATCAGAAACTGACAAGACAAAATTGATATATTTCAATGGGAGAGCTAATAGGTTTATCCGTCATAAGTTATTTAACAAAAATATCAATATAGGATTTGTTAAAAATAAAAAAATATCGATAAATTTCAGACCACGTGGCAACTCCAGTCATCTTCACTGCTTTCAATCTTTTAACAGGAAGCATGTGAATCTTTCAATATGTTGCATTGACTTTTGGGCATTGTTTTACGACTTGAGAGGAATCTATGATATCTATATATATAGATAGATATATGCGAGTACGCATAACTCATTTGATGGGCTTTGTGCGCTATCAGTGCCAAGGGTTGATCATTTATCCACGACCTGGTCTACGCGTGGCTATCAATGGCAACACCTTTTTATGGTTGACACCACAGCGCGCGCAGACAATTTGTTGTTGGGGCTTTTGAGTGCTTTTTGGGGAGGCCCAGCTAAAAGTTCTTTGTTGTCAGGGGCCACGTACACGGTGCTATTTATTGCCATTTTCCTATGGAGCCAGGCACGCATTTGCCATTCCGGCGTACCAACACAAACACACACACACACACGCACAGACATTCGCTTGCAACAATTTCACATAAATCAAAATAACTGTCAGCGGAAACGGCGTCCATAGTTTGAACGGGTCCGGGAACCGGCAACCGGCACCGGTCACCCGGGCGTAAAAAAAAGAAGTGAAAAACTAGCCAGCGAAGCATTTGGATGCTCTCGGGCAGCCCCGCCCCAAATCATGGCCACAGAACTCACATAGTTCAAGTTGCGGTGCGTCGCATAATGCATATGAATAGGCGAGCGGAGGGCACACAAATCTGTGGCCAGGGTTGCCACCATTGATGACGGCGCCGCCATTTGGTTGCCATTTGGTAGCCAATTTTTTAGCCATTTGTTGTTGGCCGGCGTCGCCATAATTAATTGTGCACATTTTTGCGGTCATCTATTGAAAGTTTTCTGTCTGTTGGTTTTAAAGCCCAATGCTCTTGCAGGAAGACAACATGGCAGCCCTGGTGGCAGCCCTGGCCATAGCAAGACAATAAGCTAATAGAGAGTCAACAGCTCGATAAACAAAATTATCAGCTGGACAAATGTTTTGTCAAGCCAATCGTTCAGTTTTAATGAACCATTACGACAGTGCAGACATCGCATCGAGTGTTCCATTTCATCAGAAGTAATGAAAAAATTGCTACTGAACGAATAAATGAACGACTAAGGGTTACCCTGTTCAAAGAAAACATAGGAAAAATCATATTATATAAGGTAAGCAAAGTAGTTTGATGTTTAAAAAACTTAATATAAAGTAAAGCAGTTAATATCATCATTTTTTTTTAATTTCTTATCATTTATTTTACCTTTCTTTAGAGAAGCTAACAATTTTTATTAAATTTTTGCTTCTAGATCTTATTAAGTATTAACACAATACCCTACAGAGATTTTTTTAGAAATTTCCCGAAGTTGTGCCCATCAATGGACTTTTAAAGCAAAACGGGAGCTTTTTCTTTTATAAACTTCTCTTGCCACAAAAGTCTAGAGTTAAGAAACCCGTTTTATAGTGGATACAGGGTATGCGGGCACTGAAAACGGAGGCTCTGGCTGGGCACATCATTAGGTGCTGCCATTTGATGAAGTTTTAATGAAAGCAACAGCAGCAGCAGTAACAGCAACAACAACAACAACAACAACAACAAATACAAGAAGAGGCACGAAATAAACCATTTGGGGTCCGAACATCTTTTGCCGTTTGCCTTTTTTGGCCCAATCAAAAATTAATGAGTGCCAGGCGCTTAGAAGTGATAAATCACCTTGACAAAGGCAAACGGAACAGGGCGAGGCAAAAGAGTGAGCAAGGGAGCAACACAAAGAGAGGGAGAGAGAGAGAGAAAGGGAGAGAGGAAGAGCAACAGAGAACCGGTCACAGGGTGTAGCAAAGCGCATGTTGCCTGGTCACAAATGAAAATGGCATCATCATAACAATAAGAATAATAATAATAATAGTAATAATAATAAATGTCGCCTTTTGTAATTTGCTTTAATTGCTCAAATGTTAAGAGAGAGTGACGAGGGGAGAGGGAAGGGTGTTGCACTAGCTGAAAGTGGCATCTTAATTATAAGCCACTCGACCAGAATGTTGGCTTCATATTTCTAGCGTGAACTTTGAAAACTTCAACTTAAATAGCCGCACATAGCTCAACGCAAGGACGACTGAAATTAATTGCCTGCCGCGGCCCCAAAATGTATGCTAGGTTTTTTTTTTCAACAGAAACTCGAAACAGCACCTGCGCTACGGCTGTGGGGGTTGGGTTTGGGGTGTTTCGGGAGGAGGGGGGCACAGCATGACGTGGTATTTATTAATTTCCTTGACAAATCTGTTGCATGCTTTGCAGGCGATGAGTGGCAACGCGTTTGCTGCTGCTGCTATTTTCGAAGCACTTTGTCAAACTTTTGCAACAACTTTTGCGGCAGGGTTGTCGGGGAGGGGTGGCTTTTGGCAACTTACTAAATGCTTGGCCATTACGGCCACACATAAATACACACAACACACATGCTAGAGATGGGTGTATCTCGCCAAGTAGGTGTGGATAAAAACAAGATACAGTAAGATATCAAGACAAGTTTAACATTCCAAAAAGAAAATAAAAATTCGTGAAGCCTAGGTAAAACTTAGATGTTGCATAAATGAACTTCCAAAACTGAGCTGCGATCTTCAAAGCAACATAATATATTAGATGTAGAAACATGCATGTATTTGTGTATATATCTAAGGAATTAATATGCGCAAAAACCTCTAATTGATCAAATAATCTATATAATACCTCTACCTGAGACTTTTTAAACATACTTGCTTAAGTAATTTTTAATCTGAAAACAGTCGGGAAGCCCTATAATAATTATGTGAGCTGCTTTAGTCCTAAAAGCGGTATCATAATGGCTAACAGCCAACTTTAAACCCGTTTTTAAACTGGCCTTAAATAATATTTTATAACTTTTTTAAGACACGCGCCGAGTGTTTTACATTTTGTCGTCAAATCAGGAATATTTATATGAACAACGTAGACTTATCTAACTAAATGCGGCATACAAATAATGTTATACAGTTTCGAAGCAGGTTATTTATTTAAAATCCTTATATTTTCTTTTATACTTTTACCGTCACCGCCGCTTGTTCGTGTCACGACATTGTCACTTACAGTATCAAATGTTTATATAAGTAATCCTAATCATGTTTTAATCCTAAAAGCAGCATGAAAATGGCTTACAAATGGCTCTGAAACATTTTGCAAACATGCTTTAAAAGAAATTTTAATAAGGTTTTACAATCTTAACACCTTTTTGAAGTCGTGTCACGACCCTTTTCTCTCACAGACTAAAACTCTATATAAATAAAGTGAACTGCTTGAATGCTAAAAGCAAAATATGAGAATACAACCACCCTAGAAGGGCTTTTCAAAGAGGCTTCAGATTTGAATCCCTAGTCATACGGCGTGTGTTCGTGTCACGCACGATGAGAATACGACATGAGCACATTTCTAGCACGCTCTGACATTGCAGCATCATGTTCACACACACACACGCAGACACACACACACATGCACACTCGCATTCACAGTGAGGCACTTGAAAAACGCAAAAGTAATAAACTTAATTGGTTTGTTCGCAGTTACTTTGCTCCGGCTCCAGCGGCTAGGTCCGTGCTTCCCGCTGCCACGCCCCCTAAGTACTTCAAGCAGCTAACCACTGGAGCATTGCGTTGCGTTTTGCGCTTTTAAGTAGCAAAGTTTTGCGAGCTACATTTTTTTTTGCTCCTTTTATTTTCCTATACACATACATTTTGCCGCTCGCTTTTCAGCCAAAGTGTTGAAGTTTGCTGTTCGAGTGTTTTGAGCCGACAACAAAAACAAAAGTCGAGCGCTAAAAAAGAAAAATGGGCAAAACTTTGACTGCATTTGCAACAACGCTCAACGGAAAATGGCTGGAATAGGGACGTGGAGACGTTGAGAAAAAAAGCCGCATAGAAAATAACACTCATACACAGCGTTGACTCGGCTCGACTCGGCAAGTGCTTATTATTTTATCTAATGAATCTGTTTGGCTAACTCGCCAAAGCGAGCAACGAGCCTTGAGCCTCGGGCTGCGAGCATCGAGCGGCTCGCCTCCAACTTATATGAATATGGATAAAGTTTCTCAAGTGTTTTAGTTGCAGACTCCAGAGCTGAAGGACGTGAAGGACGACAAGCATACAGTGCCACATTCCGAGCTGTTTTTTAGCTACAACAACGGATCAGTTTATATCTAAAGTTTTTTGCTAGTGTTTATTTTCTGTGCCGCACTTTTTATTGCACTCCTTGCGCGCGTGTGTGTGATGGTGTGTGTGTGTGTGTGTATGTATGCTGGCATGTGCGTAGCCTGAGTAATGGATATTTTATAATGAATTTTTGAGTAGACAAAAGCAAAGCTCCACAAAAATCTCTGCATACACCATAAAGTTTTGTACTATTTTTGTCCATTCTCTGTACACTATATAATATTTATAAGGGAGCATTTGGGATAAAAAAAAGGAGTGACGGAGTGGGGGGAGGGGGTGGTAACTGAAAAGAAATAAAGGCTGCCAACATTTATGATATGCGGTGAGTCCAAAAACATTTCGCAATCATATTTTAATGTCAGAAACGCTTTTTCAGAGCCGTGATATGCGACTTGCTTTCAGTTATATTAACCGTGTACTTTCAGTGAGACATATACAGAGAGAGAGAGAGAGAGAGAGAGAGAGAGAGAGAGCGAGAGAGAGAAAGAAAGAGAGTGCGAGAGATAGTTAAGTGTGGTACTTAAACGTTTCATAGAATTTGGGAAACTGCAGTTAAGCATTTTGCTGTAGGTCCGCATAAACGGGGATATATTTGAGGTCCAGTTAAATCTGACGGGTCCTCGTCGAGAGCTTGTAAGCTTGGTTTTGGTCTGTTTAGTGCATTGTTAGGGCTTCTTGTCGAGAATTCCTTGACTTGATTTTACTTTAACCCTAATTTTGAATTAAGTGCATAAGTACTTGGATTTTTTTTAAGTGTCAAAAGACAATATCAATCAAAAATAAAAAGATTTGACATTTATTAAGATATTGTCTATATCAGAGCAAGCAAGTCATAATAGTTATCGATACATCGATATCTAAATAAACCTTCTAATAACCGAACAATCGTGTGTTTGCTCTACACCAGCCCCCTTCTGTGCATTGATTGGAATGCCTTCCCTCAACAGTTTTTAAGCATGTCTATAAGTATTATCAAAATTGTATGTGAATGATTTTTCTCTTATATTTGTGTTAAATTTATTATTAAAACTTTGTGTAAATATGTAGATTTACTATATCTACATTGTTTTTCAATTTAATTATCCCCAGCGTCAGTCCATAAAGTAAAACAATACGGCGCGTCGCGGTAAGTTTAATAAAATTTCATATTATTGTGAGTGCTCAAGTTACAAGCACATGTAAAAATATTGCTTTAATTAATTTGAAATTGTTCAATTTTAATAAAACTAGTTATAACCATTTTGCTGCTAATAATTTAAATTAATTTTAGGTAATTTTTACTTTAAGTTTATTTATATATTTCTTATACTTATTTCCTATTATTTTTCTGTACAGGTGCGCCAATCCTTGCATCGCACACACACAAGCACTTACGTAAGTAAAGCCGCAAGGCGACTGTGTGCGCTGCCACGCCCCAAAAAAGTGCTCAACTTAGTTGAAAACACGCCCCCATCGAATGGCAGCACATAATTATTGCCTACTTTTCGGTGGCAGCAATAACAACAACAAAGATAACAAACTCAAAGATGCAGTCGAAACAGCTTTAAAAACAATTTTAAGCACCAGAGATGCCAGAGTTTGGCGTGTTGAACGTGTGGCACACACACATACACACACACACACAAGGAAGTTAGCACAACTTTGGTCGCGTCTTTGGCATTCACGAGGATAAAACATAAAATATACGCGAAAAGCGTGCGAAGCTTTTGGCGAGACGCTGAAACCAAAAGGGGTTGGTGTGTTGCTGAAGGAAGGGAGCTAGAGTAGAGTTGGTGGAGGAGGAGGAGTGCGGAAGCTGTTGCCACTGCTAGTGGCAAGTTGTGTGCGGGTTCGAGAGTGGCAAGTACTACTTGCCTTTGGTTCAGCACTTACGACTAATTGAAGTTAAGACCTGCCGCCAGCGAGCTGTTGTCGACTTACCTGCAAAACAGAAAGAGAGAGAGAAAGAAAGAGAGAAAAAGTTAAAGCTTGAGTGTAAAGGTGTGCGTGTGTGTTGCAGCAGATAAAGTTAGTTAAATCGTGTAAATTATGTCTAATAGATAAAACTGGCTGCTAAAAGTGCCAGCCAAGCGCGAGTCTAGACTCTGTGCGGCCCTTGACTAATGAAAGCTAACGATGTCGTTGCTGCCACATGCCGCTGCCATGCCATGCCCCTTGCGTCTAGCGTCTTGTCAGAGCATCAAATGAAACTCAAAAAGTTCTACGCTGTCATATTGTGTCACAGTGCGTCGCATAGTTGGGTCTGTGCCGCGCAGCTGTGGCACGTAGCAAACGTCGCCTTATAAATAAGAAATCCTTTTGTTGCAACACTGCCCGCAGGCCAAAGTAATAAAGCAAAGAAGCGCCCCATGCTGAAGCTGAGAACAAAGAGCCAAATAATGGAGAATGGCAACAGGTGAGAGGCGGGTGGCAGGAGCCAGCAGACAAGGGGCAAGTGACAAGCGGCGAGCGGCAACAGGCGCATAATGAAGCCGAGTCAGGCAGCAGCCAGTCAGTAGATGAGTCAGTGGCAACTGCCCACACACACAGACACAGACATTCAGAGCGAGAGGCCTTTGCCACTGGACCATATGATGTTGCACGTTTGACTTGCAGCAACTGCCACAAGCTGCTGCACACATATTGTTTACCTGGCAGAAAAAGGCTATAAAAACAAAGGCAAATAAAGCCAAAAGGCAAAAGAGAGACGCAACGCGACGCGCTGCCATGTCTCGACTCGACTCGTCTCGCCTTGCCTTGCCACGACACGCCTCTAAAGAAACTAATGTGGAAATTCAGGTTAAACTGGGTTTCCGACTTGGCTCCAAAGGATGCCTCCGACCCAAAAAGTCATAACTCAAAAGTCGGGTAGAAGAGAGACAAACATGTGACTTAATAGTTGCCTGACTGCTGCAAAGTGGTGGCAGTCCGGGTGGGGAGGCGGTTTTGCCAGTGGAGTGGGTAGTCTGTGGCCAGCCAGTGCAAACAAAGAGCAAAACCAAGAGGAGCACACCAAGACAAGGGGCAAGCAGAGGGGCAGGGGCAGCGGCAGGGCAAGTCTGAGCATGCTGTAAAGGGTATCAGACGTTCTTAACATGAAATCACAGGCAAACACACACGCACGCACACACTCTGCAAACATATGTTGCCTGGTCTCTGGCTTCATCTCAGCAGGTTGTCGCTGCTGCCTCCGCCCCCCCACTCCACCACCTCTGCCCTGCTGCTTGACAAACTTGCCACAGCCGCTAGTCAGGAGCAGCAGCCGCGTTTAAGTCAAATGCTAAATGCCATTTGGGGACAACAACAAGCAGCAGCAGCAGGAGTGCCACACAAACAGCTGAGCTGTAGCAGGAGCTACACTACTCCCCATCCCTCCTCCTCCTGCACCGCTCTCTACCTCTTGCATTGCTTCAGCAAATTTCATTTTCTTTCGGGCTGCCTTTCTCAGGCAACCAACAACACAACATGTCTGCGGTTTTTTCTTTTTCTTTTCTTGTGGATTCTTTTTTTTTTGTTTTTGGCCTGAACTCTTTTTTTGTATACCCACGTGGAAGGGTATTATAATTTTCTTATGAAATGTGTAACGCATAGAACGAGCCAGTAAGGTATATATATTCTTGATCAGTATCAGCAGTCGAGTCGATTTAGCAGTGCACATGTCATTAATTGATTGAAGCACTGTATCTTACTTCCACCAGAAAATTCAATCGAAATTTAAGCTCATGCATGACATAGGGACGATTTATTACTATATCTTATAATATTCATCATCAGTGGAAACATTAGTTTTGAGGTGTACAAATTGCCATTTACAAGTTTTACTTTTTTAAATCTGATCATTATAGGACCTCTATATCGTATAGCTGCAAGAGGTATGCTTTGTCAATAACTAAGTTCTGAAAGTTCTAAGTTCTTGTGAAAGACTTTATTCTTCAAATTATCATAGCTCTTCCTTATCCACACAAAATGGATTATTTTATGTTAATATGTTATAATTTTTTATAAGATATCTTGACCAACCTCAACAAATGCAAGCATTTGTCTACAGGGTATTGAAGCTTCGGCTTGTCCGAAATACCCTTTTTACAGATTTCATTTTTTTTGAAAGAGTGTTAAGTAGCATTTGGACTGGTTGCGAGTCGTGGTGTTGCCACCGTTGCCACCGTCAGTGTGGGTAGTTTTGACTGGGCTGTCAGCCTGTCACTCGCACAACTTTGTCAGTGGCAGCGGCACGTGCTAAAGTCAAAGTCTTCTGTGGCTGGCTTGGAGCTAAGCCCAGTCTCTGGCTCGGGCCCAGTGCATTAGCGAGTGGAGAGTGTAAATGGGTTAGACAAAATACGGTGACATCCATAAGAACTAGTTCATTTTGCATATTTTGGCTGCCAGCTCTTTGGGGATTACTTGAAAGACAAAGGATGCAATGCATATTCAGGCACCCAATTTTATTCAAGTTTTTTTTTTTAAACGGAACGTTATGTTTTTAGATGTCTCTGAATTCTGAGCTCAGATTTGAAGCTCTCGAAGGAATGGTAGTCTTGAATCTTTAATTTTGATTTTATCCCAGCTTTAAGTTATATATATTTTTTAGTATTTTTAAAGATTTTAAGCATTTTTTTCTCAAACAGCTACAAATTCAATTCTCAAATTCTCTGTAAATTTAGCTTTGAGCAAGTTTGAAGCGAACGCAAAGAGCCTAAATAGTAGAAGTAACAATTCAATAGATCCCAGTAGTAGGTTCTCAGTGGAGTGGATCCCTTTCAGTTGAAATTGTGTAAGTTAACTCTAGTCTGAGTTTTTGATATAATATAATTTTTGTTAAGTAGAAGTTTATATAATTTATGCTAAGTTTTCTTAACCTTTATGCCTTCTATCTTGAGCAAGTTTTAGAGATTTGTGCTGAGCTGTTAAAGCTTGTTACATTTGATATTATATTATTTTGATGACATTATTATTATTTTTTTAAATTTAACTTATTATATGAACATAGCAAATTTTTCTATTTTTATATATATATATATATATATATATATATATATATATATTTTCTCTTTAAGAAACATTTTTCTCGCTCCCTCTCAGTTAATCTCTGCCTGTTGATCTCATTTCTACAATAATAACTTCTACCTTGGAAAATACTTAAATTTCGGAGTTTCTGGCCAACAAGAAACGTTCTCTATGCCCTTTCTTGGTCGCAGCATTTACTTGGGTACGCACTATAAACTCCCCAAGCTCCCCCCTCGCTCAAGATATAAACTTTTTGGCATAGGCAGTGGCTAATTTTTGATTGCCCTCACACAATATGTGGAGAGCATGTCCCCTCACAGTCACACACACACACACGCGCACACAGTCGCACACGCTCTATAAATATAATTGCTGAAATGTTGCAACTATTTTGGACCGAGCACCCTTCCCTTCGCCCTAACATGTCTGGCTCTGCCCGTCTGAGTTACTTACACTTATGTCATGGGCCGTGCGGGCAACAAATAAATTTCCTTATGCTTGTTCCTGGTTGGGGGGCAGGACATGCTCCTGCTCCTCCATGAAGTGAAGGGTTAGAAACAAGAGAAAACTATGACCAAACATTTTACTTACAGTTGGCAGAGGTACAAAACTTTTTCCAGTCTTAGCTTTGGGTGTGTGTTTGTGTGTGTCTGTTTGAGGGTGTGAGTGTGTGAGTGTCTGACAGTGTTGACAAAGGCCAGTTTTTTCGTTGCGAGTAGCATGAGCTGGGACCTGACTGGCCGATGCTGATAAATGTAAGCGACCAGCAAGGAAAGGTGAAAATGACAGCAAATTAAACACACAAAACTTAAAAGCGAACAACGAAAGGGTTCCTTTACACTGTTTTTTTTTCTTTTCTTTTTTTTTGGGACTGGAACTTCAGGGTTTGACATTGACTTTGACTTTTACCTTTGGCTGGCAGTTTTAATTAATAGAGAGAAAAATGATTTTTAAGTATATTGTGTATGCTATAAATGCAAAGCAATTTGCGGGAAAAGTATTTAAAGTCTTCGTGATAAAATGCAGGCAAAAGGTGTTCAAATTTATTGATTAAATATTTCATTGGTGGCAGAATAAAAATAAATCATTTTGGTATACTGGATAAAAATAAATGATAATGTTTGTCCTGGCTTTCTAACTGAGTGACTGATTGAGTGACTGATTCACTGATCGAAAGACAGATTGACTATTTGACTGACTATTTAAGTGTCTGATTGACTGCCGGATTGAGCGACTGATAGACTGACTGTTTAAACTGTTGATTGACTGACTGAATCATAGAATTTCTCATTGACTGTCTGATTGACTGACTAACTGATTGGCCGAATATCTGATTGACTGACTAACTGATTGAACGACTGACTGGCTGATTGACTGACTGATTCACTGTTTCATAGTCTGGCTGACTGTTGATTTTTGATTGACTTACTTATTGACTAATGATAGACTGACTGATTGATGGACTAATTGACTGGTGCATTCATTTATCCACTGACTAATTGGCTGATTCACTGATTGATTACCTATAGGACTTACGGTTTATAGTTGATTCACATACTAATTAACTGACTGATTGATGGACTGATGGACTGACCGACTGTTGATTGTCTCACTAATTGAATAACTGATGAGCGACTAAACATTAAAGTCAGTAGCAGTTCACAGTAGTTACCCAAAAACTTTGTGCTCTTATTAATTTTATTATTTTAATTAAAACTTTAGGGTTTGACGTTCGCGTTTACCTTTTGCAGGTAGGTTTTATTAAATATTAGAACGAATTTTTCTTATAGCACAAACTTAAAGTAATTTTCTTGGGTAAATTTTAAGACGCCAAAGCATTCGAAATTTTCATTTTCTTACATATTTGCCAAAGTCTGGGCGCTTTTGGGCTTGAAAACTGCCAGAAACACGCGCATTTTCAAGTGTTTTTTTTTCTCGCTGAGTGCCAAAAATTTACATAATCTTAATGCAAAGTTGCTAACGAGTGGGCCAAGAGTGGGTTGACGGACCGGCAAAGCCGTGGCCGCGGCAGTTGCTTCAAAGGCGCAGACGATGCGTCAACAGCAACAACAACCAGAACAAAACACTTAAAATGTGGCCAGCAGAAGGGCAAAGAGTCAAGCCATAAACAGCTAGAGCAGACAGAAACGGAACTGGGCTCGCATCTCAAGCGCGAGATGGAATCAAAGTTGGAGTTGGAGTTGGATTTAAAGGTGGACTCCAAGATTCGGGCTGGTCTCGAATGTGCCTGCAACTAATAGAAGTTACCGATTCGTTCCACTTCCAATTCCAGTTCGAATACATGTTCACCAACCCGTTGAATTTGTGTGTGTGCGAAAAGTTGACAACAAGCAAATAACAGTTGCAATCGTTTTAGGGCAGGGGCTGAGGCTCAATATGTGTGTACGAGGGGGGTTAGTTTGCTCAAAAGTCAATTGACTGTGAAAAGCCAAAGCAAGCTTAATTTCCAAATAAAAGGGCTGTGATTTGAGGTCTATGCGTTCCGAGGGGCGGCACAACTATCGCCCAGGCACGTCTTGGGAAAGCGCCGCGCGAGTTTTTGGTTTGAGACAAAGCCAAAAAAGGACAAAGGGGTAGAGGGTAAAGGGAAAAGGCGCAACCCTTCCAAGACGTTTGGGATCTTGGCTTTATCTTGCGGTTGGTATCACTGTTCTATTCAATTTACAATAGCCCTGTGCACCCCGCGCCAGCAGCTCCCCCCATCGCAATTGACAGTCGTTAGCATAATTATTACACACGGCTTAGTTGGGTAGACGGGCAGAGAGGGTGACAATTGCTGCCCTTGGCAAGGGAGAGTTGATGGTTGGTGGTGTGGGTTGGTGGATTGTAAGCTAATACCCGAAACGCACACCCCCCACACCAGTAAATGTCAACGTTTGCCGGCAGCGTGAGCTATGGCCAAGTATTTGTCATTTAATAAAAAATAAATTGTTAAAGAAATGTGAACTGCCTGAAGGCGGGCTAAAAAGTGTAGCTGCAGGTGGCTCCGTGGTTCGGTGGTTGGGTGGTTGGATGGGCACTGTGCGCCGCTGGGGAATGCGCACAGCTGCCAAGGGTATTGCTTAGCGTTGCTGTGGTTTAGCTTTGCGCATCGCTGCCCCAAACATATGAAGTTAATTTCTTGTTTGTTTCTAAGGAAATGGGCTTAGCCGGAAGGAAACACCAAATTGATGAAAAGTGTCAGCGATGCGGGGGTTGGTATTTAAATCCCAAACAATTCTAATTCCTTTTCCTTTAAAGTGACAAAACGAGCGTGTGCCTTGTTACAAATAATGTGGGCAGTGAGCGGGGAAGTTAATATGAACATGAGAGCTTTTATTTGGCTGTTTCTATTACTGGCAAGGTTGGGTAAATAAAGTCAAAAGAGGCGCGCGATATAAGCGGGAAGCTGCAACTAGTGCTTAATAAAATATATATTAAGAAAAATAAAGAGTATTTTCCATGACTTCTGCAAGTTCCTTGTGAGAGACTTAGAAGGAAGACAGAAAGGTGTGTGTTTCTGCTTGCATAACAGCTCTAACTAACATTTATTAAATAAGGCAAGTTGCTTGCAAAGTTCATGTTAGCTGAAAAGCAGTGTATTCTAAACAGAACTAACAATAGTAATATCCAATTTTATATCTTATTATCAGATTTACACAAGAAAAGCCTTCCCTCTAAATTCTCCGCTAACCACAAACAGCTAACATTTAGCTATTTTAATGCCACGCCCATGTCATATAAAGTAATTGCAATTGTTCGAACATTTCTGATCATTTAACCGTCAGCAACGCCAGCCAAAAGTAAACCCAAATAATTAACCATCACACCAAAGCGAACCACTTGAAATCGTATTGCTATTTAAGAATTAATTTATGCACAGACTTGGATAAAACTTTCAACTTATTTCAGTCCCCAGACCTTCAAAGACCCTCTACCCACACCGCTCTCTCCCTTTGCACCACACCGCTGACTTTTGGCCAGCTGGGCGCCGTCAACGTGACTCTAATGACAGTTGATTTAGTTGGCCGGGCTAAGGGCTTATAGATAGTTGTGTGCCAGACTGCATCAGATCATTAACTTCAACGATTTCGAATGCTAACGGCAAATGAGAATTGGGCACGTGATGCAGACGCGTTCGCCTTGAAGCACTCCAAGAAATGAGTTTCACAGCGAAGTGGTGTGAGCGTCGGGGCATGGGACAAGGGTTCTCTTTTCTGTTTTTTTTAGAGAATTTTAGACAAAGTCTCCACCGCGAATCGGTCTCCTCGCACTCGTCGCAGTCACAATTTGAATTTCACAAGCCATTGATTTTTATTTGATTACCACGACAATGAAAGGACGCGCATGGACACGTTAGCTAAGCAGTTGTGCTGATATTTTTAGCTGTTTTTCGGCTAGATTTGCTAGCTGATAAATATTAATAATCTGTTCTAATGCTTTCATATTATTCCTTTCTCTATTAATGATAGTTCATCAGAATACTCTTTAATCTATAACTATTTGATCTATACTTTTCTTCAATGTTTCATGTTCCGATATGGATTTATTTTCAGAAGTCTAAATAGTTGATCTATATTATTATTTTAATCAATAATGAAGATTAGTTACATATAAGGCGTGTATAATGAAAACGGCCTTGTATCTCATCAAGGTATATTTCTTTATTTTCTTTTCAATTTTGCTTTATGAAACTAAGAAAAGTTTATTTAAAGAGATAATTTCAAGCTGATTTAATGATTTTTCCCTAAAATAATAAAGCTCATATCATTTAGCTTCTTCTGTCTTCAAACATTTAGCTTTTTTTGTGCCTTATCTCCGTTAATTTTACAGCTGAACAAAAAAACGAGAGAAACATTTGAAATTATTTGCAGCAAGCTTCGAACGGGGCGACAACTTTGCATGTCATTCAAATACCGTCTAACAATTTTTTGGGGGCTAACTAGTGGGCAGGGCAGAGCGGGGCAGGGCAGGGCAGGGCAGGGCAGTTGTTGGGGGGACTGTATTTTGGGTTTTTTGGCTGGCGCTTCATGAAACCCTTTTTCCAATATTCTGAACATTTGGGCTCTTGCATTTGAACAATTTATTGCAGCAGCACACGACGAGCTGCCGAGTTTCAAGGGGCGTGGAGTAGGTCTCGAGTCTGTTGAGACCCGGCGCGGGATAGTAGCAACATGCAACATGGGGGTTACCTTGTGTTGCCTGTCACGGCAGCAGCCAGATGTCCTTCTGCTGCCACTGCTGCGACTGCTGCGAGTCCTGGGTACTTTGACTGGGGCGCAGCGGGCGGCGTTTGGCTGTCAAAAGCATGTCAAAGGCGTCGTCACCAGCGTGCACCACATTGTTGTAGTTGTATCTGTTGTTGCTATTGTTGTTGTAGTTTGTGGCACATCCTTTCTGTGGATTGGTGCTTCCAACAATTGCAAAAAACTTGAGACAATCGAATCAAACTCATTCGCCTGAAATCATCGACGTGTAAAATTACGAGATAACATTGTTAGCTGCCCGGTTTGGTACTCTCTACCCTCAAACCTCTTCCCTCAAACCTCAACTCTCGTGCCCTGGTCTCTGGGCATCCTGTAGTCAGCCACTCGTGGAAATGTGTTCAGGATTTGAAATTGAATCGCGCGACGCTTAAGCAAGAAATCAACGACACAAACGACACCCAATGACGACCACATAAATGTCGAAATATGCAGTCATGCCAACCCAAGTTTCAATTCTGGCACAGCTCACAGGAACTGTCAGGATTTGGCCGGGTAGCTGGGCAGGAGGGTGTCCTGTATTTTGTAGTCATGGCACTAGATATTGCCGGCAGCAGGATTTTTGAGGTTTTCATTGTTGGTTAGTTGAATTCTGTTGTTTGAATTGCCAGACAGTCGTGTCTCTCTCTGGGTTTTGGACTCACTTTAATTGGTTTATCCTTTCGGGCAATGCCGAACACTAACCAAATCGCATTCATAGTTGCATACTTTTGCACAGCACTGTAGTTTATTATGAGTGTGCGTCTGTGTGTCTGTGTATATAGAGTAATTAAGTCGCTTTGTCAACACGCATACTGGAGTCAGAGTCTGGCATACATGAAGTCTGTGTTGGCAACATACAAATTAGGCATAGATAGTGACGTCAATGGGACTTTAATTTTCTTTGTCTCTGATCTTTACAGCAGCAGAAATCATACAAGTCACATATGAATACTTTGTGCATAGAGCGAGGGGGAATGATGAACTGAAGTTTAAAGTTAAATAACATAATGTGTACAGTAAAAGTCAAGGAATATAAGTAGATCAGATCAGATTATAATTATAATATAAAAAGCCAAATCATAAAATCCAAACAAAAGGACTATAAAATGTATAGCTTAAGGTTGCCTAAAGAGTAACTTACAGTTCATCTTTCCGTGCTCAAGAATCTGAATTTAATTGGATAATATTTGAGTTTTGAAATTAGCAAGGGGTCAACTAGCTAAGGTATATTAACTGAAGGAATTTTAATCGTCTTTAATCAGCAAACGCAATTTGGTCTCTGAATGTAGCACCAAATGCTGTTTAACCTTTTAAGAAGTCAACTTTGACATGTTGGTTGTCAATTACAGAGAGTAATATGTTTAAATGTTAATATGACGATGTTAATGTTAATGTTAAGGTCTTTTATGCTGGTAGAGAATGTGTGGGGAAACGGAAGTAATTGTCTAAAATTCGTATATTTCTAAAGTCTTAGTTCTTTTCATTTTGTGTTTAAGAGCCCATCCATAAATAGTTTGACGTGGTGTATAATCCCATTTATATTTTATATAAATTTCACTGACTTCTAGAAAATACAAATTTTGTCTATTGAAAATGTGCGCTAAGATCGCAACGATTTCATTTGCCGGCAAGCACTGTGCTGGATTTAAGCATTGTTATCACGGGGCTGTTAACATCAAGTGTTATGTTAATTAACATATCCGTTAATTTATTGGTGTTAGTAACAGCAAAACTTTGATACTCCTGCGGGCTTGGCGTAAGATAACACGCACTTCTTAAGGCAAAATTTCACTTAGAAAACTTAGAGTACATTAGAATTTCCATAATATTTTCATTTCGTAGAAAACGGAAAAGTCTAACTAATTTTAGGCTGTTCAACTTGAACACAACATCTGCACGTCTCAAATGCCCCGCCGCTTCTAACCCGTCCTCAGTCGCATCACAACAGACAACAGACACAGCAGACGGCAGACGGCATTATAATCATAGGAATGTCTTTGGCTTATAATTTGTTTTAGCAAGTCGGGCGTGTATTAGACGCAGACGAAGGAGTACTTTTAACGGGTCTCTGCCATTACCCAGCACTCCAGCTCCAACTTCAATTCCATGGACTGCGTCTACGCTTTATTCGCTTGGGCTGGCCTGGCGCTGTTGTTCATGTCCATGTCCGCGTCCAGGGCCAATTTCCAAGAAGGCAACTCGAAGAGAATTTTCAAGTTTAACTTTTTACGCTTGAAGCGAACGGCGATGGTTCCAGTTCCAGTTCCAAAGACCAAACGGGCTCACACAAAAAAAAAACCTAATGGCAAACATGGCCACAGGTTCGTGTCTTGGCCACTTACTCACCCGAGCAAAGCTCGAGGGCAGCGTCTCGTCTGCAATTGCGTCGCTTCGTCAGCCCCTGCCCCCCTGGACCGTGTCCCCATGCCCGAGCGCCCTCCTCTCATCCGGACTCCACCAGCTCCTGCTTGGCTGGCTGGCCAAGTTCCTTGTGGCCACCCGGCTGACTGGCTGACTGGCTAACTGGCTGTTGAGCAAGTTTTTTTTGTCTCCTCTTTTTTCTGCTGAGAAATCTGTTTTTAAGTTTTAGCAATTTAATATTTTAAGTCCACAAATTGTTGTTGCAAGGGATTACTTTTTGGTGTGCATTCTAATAAGCTGCTAATTGGTTAGTTGCCAGCGCAGACAACATCGTCTCCAACTAACGGCACCTTCTATAATATAACACTCCACCCGGCTCATAATTGACGTCGCCCTCCCCCTCTCCCAGCCAGAAATCTTCTACTTCTTTCATCGCTCGCAGGCGCAAATGCTTTTAGTTTGAAATTTCATTCTACGAAATAAGAATTTAATAGCTTGCGGATTAATGCTTTACTTTTTTTAAATATCATTTTTTTTTTGCACGCGTTTTTCTTTATGGCAACTATTAAGCTTTTCCAGCATTATAACAGTTGTGGTTGTTTTTTCTGTTGTTTTGTTGTTTCAAGCTGTTTTTGTGCTCCTCAGCTCAGTGGAAAATTCTAATTATTGAAATTGATAGCCAAGAGTTTAACGGGGTGATAATTAGTTTTCGCTCAGCTGCCGTTGACGAGTTGTATATATATAAATATAATTCTGCTGTTGTAGACGGTGTGAAATATGGCATGTTATTTGACAGTTTTAATCGTTACGTAGCAAAAGAGTTGGAGATAAGAGATTCAGCTCGCCTCTGGTGTCTTATTTCGTATTTACGTAGTAAAGTTTTCTTCTATATGAAATTGCCACGGTTGAGGTTTTAATGAAAATCTGAAAATGTAGTTTTCTATAAAAGTACAACTAGAAGTAAGATGGCTTCTAGTGGAGCAGATCACAGTAAAATAAGCTCCAATCGAACAATATGTAGCATACAAGTTTCCAGTGTTGCGGCTGTGTTATAAAAGTGTAAGTTGGCTACAAAGCATTGTCACAATTTCAATTCTAATATCACAAAAAAGCTTCCCCTTAAACTGTTGCAACTTGTAAAACAGTTGCAGGAATTCCAGCGCAACTTCTTTAAGATGTGACAATGCATATGGTAAGTTGCCAGTATAATAGTTTGTTTACAAAAATATATTCACAAGTTCGACAAGTATGAAAAATTACATTAGTTGTCAGTATTTTACATTGCCATATTTCAAACTCGAATTATACAGGGTTCAAGTATAACAGTGAATATAACAGTTTCTGGCATAACATTTCATATGCACAATAAGGACGCAATATATAATTAGCTTCGCAATTCATTGAAACAGTTTCCAAGAAATGTATAAAAGTCAGTATAAAAATTTCAGGAAACCGTGTCATATGCATAATAGTATAATAAATTTCAATTTTAGAATAAGTATAACAATTTTATGCATTATATTCCAAATAAGATAAATTATAAGAAATTTTGTGATTAGGCCAACAGTCCTTAAAAAATGGTGTAGTATTACAGATTTAAGTAGAACGATTCTCAGTACAACAGTTTCTTGTTAACATATAGATCCGAACTAGTCAGACAATGACATTAACCAAATTGTTACATAGATGTCCTCGTAGATACATGTAAACTGACATACTAGCCCGAAGGACATTTTGATAAATATCAGTTTCCAGCATAATTGTCTCAAGAAAAATATAACGAATCGAACAGAAATTAAAGAGCAGTCAGAGAGGTAAATTGTGTATGTGAAGTCTGTCAATTGGATGTTTGAAGATACGAGATTGGAGTTCAATTGAAAGATTTCTTAGGTTAAGATACGCCGAATCAAGGAAATGACGAAGCTGCAGCCGGGTGTTTGAGGCTCTACATCAGCATCTGACAGCTAAAGAAATAGCAGTGGACACACTATTCATGCGGCCATTTGATCTCCATGCAGTGTTCACCCTGCGCTGTGTATTTTATGTATATATATATATATATATATCCTTTTTCATGCTGCCTGCACAGCCAAAATGCTGTCTCATCAGCATTTGACTTCAAAGGAGTCATTTGCACAATGCTTCTCGTACATTTGGATAAGTTTTTTCTTTTTCACTAGTCTTTTCTATTTTCCTGTAGATGTTTTTGTTGACGCACGGAAGTAGCGGAAGTTGTGTTCATTATGTCCTTGCCAAACAGGACAACAACGGAGGCTGACTCGGGGGGGAGAGGGAGAGAGCGAGTCAAGACATGGACACAGTTGCCAGCTTGGACTTGCCTTTGACTTGTCTAATAGAAGTTGCATGTAATAACAATGAGAGAGAGAGAGAGAGAGTGCGCGAGGGGAAAAGAGGGGCAAAGAGTGCATGTAATCATTAAAGAAAATGGAAAGCTAACTTTTCCTGCTCATCTATTTTGCTTTTTTGAGCGTGTTTTTCCTTTTTGAGCTAGGGAAAAACTGTTGTTGCATAAAAAATGAGCGCCGTGAATACAAATACGAATACGAATACGAATCAGCAGCAGCAAAGGAATCAGAATTCGAATACCACATGAATAGCTAATCCGAGAGATACCCAAAAACACGGCCCGCTACGAGTGACGTCCGCTAAAGGATTTCCCTGAGCGTTTGAGCCTCCTCGAGCCCGGTGGCTTGTCGTCTTTTGGCTGCCATTGGCTGGCATCGATGATTGAAATGCGATTAGGGTCCAGTCAGCCGGGGCCAGAGATTTGGCCACTGGCGCATAACAATGCGCATGATGAGGGCAGACAGCCGAACCAGGTGGGCGGGGTTGATGAGAGAGGCGGCTAATATGGGAGAGGGGGGTTAAGCAACACATAAATTGATAATGAGCAAATCAGAGAAGAGGAGGGGTTGGCCGGGAGGAGAAGTACATCAGCTGTGTTATGGATTGGACTATATACAGGGCCAGGATTGTACCAACAGCCGTTTTTTGAACTTTAATTTCGGCAGTTAATTGGTATTAAGGTTTTGATATCGCCCGACCACAACAATATTGTGTTTACCGAGGCAATGCAGTGGGGGAATGGGAAGTGGAGCAAAGCTTATTACGCTTTTTTGAACCTACTGACCGCAGTTGTCATTGCCATCTAAGCGGCATTAATTATAATTGAAAATACTTCTTGTTAGGGTGGAGGGAATGGAACCTGTTTGGAACCAAGCACAGGGGAACTGGTTGCCGCTGCAGGATTATGTGAACAAAGCCTGTTGACTGGCAGCTATGAAATTGAAAGTCGCCCTGAGTTCAAGAGAGGGGCAAACAGCTTTATAAATGAGGGTTGATTAAGGGTGCCGCCGCGTGTCTCAGTTCGGCTCATACCAAATTCATTTCTCGCATATGGGTTTTTCTGCGCCCGACACGCAATTTACGGCAAATTTAGACATATTGCACGAGGAGAACATCAATAGCAGATTGTTATGGCTGAAAGAGGCATAACTGCAAAAATAATAAGCTTATCTTTCGTTATGTATAAAGGCGAAAAGTAGTTAAATCAAAGCGAGTTGCGAAGTTTGATGATCCTAGCTAGGATCAGTCCTGTGCTCCCGAAGCTAATCAAATTATTGTATTTAATAAAGGGTTTGAAATGGTTTTAGTAATCAAATTACTGCAGCATCTTGGTCAATAACAGTTGATAAGCTTTTGTAAAAATGAGCTCAAGGAATATACAAAAATTCCCTCGTCAAAAATCAAATAAAATAATATTATTCCTAATCTAAATTCTGTTCAAGGACCTTGAAAGTCTTAATAAGCAAGCTTTTAAATTGTTTAAGTCCGAATATACTTTATATGAATTTGAGTTTCCGTGCACTCAATCTAATACAATTTGTACTTATATTGAGAATGCAAAAGGCCTTTTTAAAGTAAAAAAAATTCTTGTAATTTACTAATGAGAGGAGAGAGAGAGAGAGAGAGAGAGAGAGAGAGAGAGAGAGAGGGAGAGAGGGAGAGGGAGAGGGAAATTTCTACATAGCTATAAACATTTTGTTTTTATTGTTATAAATTCAAACTAAAAACTATGCTGAAATAAAGATTGATAATTGAAGATTGAACAATATTTATGTTCACTTGAAATGAAATGAAATTGAAGAACAGAAGGGTTTGAGTTTGTTGCCGGTTCTATTTTTTTCCTGTGAATTTATATCTGATACTGGGTTGTATTACGGCACGCTTCTACTACCTGGACAGTTTAGAGCTGAGCGCTTGGTTAGCCTAGAAAGAGACGAAAGAACTCAGCCTATACTCCTCAAAAAGATATGTATCTGTATATTTTATGGGCTGTTCTCTTCAATGCGTTAGGTATTTCGTCACCAAGTCGTAATATTGTGAGCAGGAGTCTAGAAACAGAGCAACTGACTGATTGCTGTTATTTCTCTTGCTTAGAACTCACTCTCTCTAGCTCTCCACTCTTTTCCGTTTGCAGACCCTTTGGGCCACAAACATAAAGTTGTTCAGTCACCTTGACCCTACTCAAATGGTTTTTAAGCCCTAAACCGAGTGGGCTAATGACTAGCCATAAAATATATCATCATTAAGCAGCGGCCCGGCAAACGGCTAACCAAACTGTATCAACTTACTGAAAGTTTCTAAACTTCTTCTGCTGCTCCGGCTTTTTGTGTCTCCGCCTACCGTCTCCTCTGCCCACACTTGCTCTAAGCCAATTAAATGTCAATTTGAAGCACATTTTACATTTGATTGCACAAAAACGCGCCAAAAACCGCCAAATCGAGCAACGGCGCGGGCTGCCTTCCAAGTTCATTATCGTTTATCGATAATCAGCGTCCGGACTGCGAAGCGTGTGATATTGACAGCCACAACAGTTGCCCCCGCACCGCCTTTCTCGGCGGCCCACCTGAATGGGGCTGCCCCCGAGTCAAGCAACATAAATCATTTCCAGTTTTGCAGTCGGAGGAATCCGATTCGGCTTGGTTTTTCTGGCCGCTGCCTTTTCATTTATATTTCGCTTTAATTTCTGATTGAAAATCTGTGAGCGCAAAGCGAAACATGTTTGGCAATTAATTGGTTAATCAATATGATTAATTTGCATGAGCCGAGCGCACGCTTTGCCTGCTGCAGCCAACTTGGAAAAAAAGAAGTAAAAATATAAAAAAAAAAGTTTAATTTATGCTCAAGAAATTGCCAAGCCAAATGCGTTAAGCTGCACAGTGGGACGAAACTATAACAAAAGGCTTATTTTGGCTAAGTAAATTATGCCCGCAAATTACTTAAAATTATTAACCTTTAACTGGGAGAAGTTTACTAAGGTTCATGGGCTGAGCCAGTTTTAAGCTGTTCATGAGCTCATATTGGATCATTGGTTCGGCGTTCGTTTGGAAATAACTCGACTTTAGTAAGTTCGTTCTGAATATAACAGACTATATTCAATGATAGAATCTAAATCAAATAATTGATTTAGTGAAGCATATAAAATATGTAAAAAGGAAATATATATATATATATATTTATTTTAAATAGAACCTCGGACCTCGAGCCAGTTTAACAATTATCCATCTATCTGTCCAAATTATATTATTTCATTTGTCTCCATTTTTAGATATGATTCTGAACCACTTTTGCACCACTTTTCAACATATTTTAAAAGTTTACACATTTATCTACAAAAATAAATAAATAAAATATGCCACTCTGCTGCTGCTGCTGCTGACATATTAAATTGCATTATGAATTATGAATCTGAACCAGTTTTAGAAGCACTTTTTAAATTTAATAAATTTGAATATTTTTCAATTAAAATAATATGCACATTAAACCGAATTTCAGTTAATACACAATTTACATTAAACAAATAAAATGAATTCTTTAATACATATATGTATAGTGGACCCTATCTATAATTTATTATGTGCTATTTTATCAACAATATCAATTTCCTAGACGCTTTGAGTGCGGGCTGTGTGGCCACAAGGCAAAAACAGGAAAAAAATGTCAATGAAACCATAAAAATGTCCAAAGCTGACTGACTGGACAACTTGGATAACAGCTGGACGGCTCAATAAATGGCAACAAGCGCGGGGGAGTGGAGAGCGTGGCACAGAAGGGGGGTGGGGCACATGGCAAGTAGTGGGCAGTAAAATGTTGAATGGTTTGTGGGTCGCCAACTGGTCAAACGGAGCGTGCGGTCAATGGGCGGAATTGTAGATGTTGATATTGTAAATGAACATTATCTATATATGCGTGCATGTGTGTGTGTGTGTGTTATGTGTGTGTCGATTATGATGATGTTTATGATTGCCTTTGCTGTTGTTGTTGTTGGGGAAATGTTGTGACAAGCGAGCAAATGGCGGCCATTTACGTGCTAGTTGTTTGACATGTTGCACAGAGAGGCGGGGCAATAATATTTATATATATTTTATTATTTACCCGGCCTGCAGTCAGTGCTGTCCTTTTACAGCTGAATCTGCGTCTTAGCTGGGCCGTTGCGAATGCGATTAAAACATAATTAAATTTAATTAAACTGCTATTAAGTATACGCCCTGGCGCACAGTCTGTTGCAACAGAAAAAAGACAACAAACGAAGGAAAACAGGCGAAGTTCGCGCGTAAATACTCCTCGCCTTTTTAACCCCTCCATCATCAACCCCGCACTTCACCCTTCACGCCCAAGGCCAACAATAGGCTACCAGAATTTTCCGCTCAAGTTCTTCGGGCAAAATGCACGGCATGAAAAATTCAGAGAAAAACAACAACAGCAACAGCAAGAAAAGCAAATGGAAAAGGGCGCACAATTTGCAGTGTGAAGAAGCGTGCAAAAGGGAGAGTAAAAGGCGCAACCAGCAAAAAGAAAAATGATTGCGTACAGCTGATAAGAATAAAGGAGCAGCAAACCAAGTTCTAGCCGCTCAACTAGACGACACCCTGTAGTCGGCTTAATGTATTCCAAATAATTATCTTGCTCTTTGTGGGTAGGTAAAAGGCATATTTTAGATATTGTCAGGCAGACATTATGACTTAAAGATCCCCTGCATTTAGTGGATAATTAGTTACCACGAGCTTGCTTTGGGAAAATGTATTTGATCAATTTTTCTGGCTTTTCCATTCAACCTTTGTGACAAGAAGACACTGTAAGTAACTTGATATTTAATTTTAGTATTTTTATATATATTTATTTTTAAATATGTCATTTTTTTCATAAAATTAAGTGAAAAGACTAAATAAAATCTTCAGAGACAACTAATTTCTCTAAAATTTTTTCATTTTTATCTTAATAGAAAATGAAGAAGAAGAAACATCTACATACATCATCGACATGAAGGATATGACTTCATGGTCCTATAAAACTATTTGTTTTCGTCTTAATAGGTACAGGGTATGCATGCAGCAAAGCAGCATACAGGCAGTCAGGTTTGGGATGAGTTATATACTTTATAGGGTATTTAGAATGCCGAGCAGCGCTCATACTTGAGCTCAATTGTATGACTGACTGGCGAAATGAATGACTGAACAGTCTGTCTCTCTGTCGATTTGTCTGTTTGACGAAAAGGGCTGTGTGCGCCTTTTGGGCTTAGGCGACTGTTTTATAGGCGCAAAAGTAATACAAAAATGACACTTCATAAAAATGAAGACAACGATAATGATTACGATTATGACGATGATGATGATGATGATGCCGACGACATACACCGCCACCCCTTATGCTGCTAATGTGTATGCCCGTTCTGTCTGTCTGCCAGTGAGTGGTATAATAATGATTTGAAATGTTTCCAATGACTCGTCTTCAACATTGTCGTCGCCGACTGGCGAATATTTTTGTCAGTGTGTCGGGGAAGGGCAACGGGGGCAGGGTGTTCGGCGTAAAGTGCAAAATTTGATGTTTTAAATTAAGTCATTTGCATAAAAGACACCAAAACAAGGGGCGTATCTAAAGAGCCGAAGCTGCGACTACAAATGAGGTCCGTGCGTACAGGAGACAAGCCAAAAGTTTTGTCTGAATAATAGGGGGGCGGTATACTATATGTCAGTAAATGAGCGGAGGGGGGAGCACGTCAGGGAAGGGTCTCTGCACGGAATGCCCTCATTTGAATGCAAATTTAACATGAATGAACAAATCTAAGTAGTCTCTGTTTCTTTTTTTGGGGGGTAGCTGTTGTACGGACTTCCGATTTGCAAAAAAAAAATATCTTGACAAGCATTAACTAAATTTAAATTCTGACTGAAATTTTTCAATATTTTCGATGAGATCATCAAAGGAATGCTAAAATGCATAAAAACGTTGCTAAATGTAATTGTTTGCAGTTGAGCTTAAATTGTAGTCCGGGTTTTTGAAAGGCAGTTTTAGGGGAGGGTGCAGGTTCAAATACACGGAGAGTGTGGTCTTATCTTAGCAGAAGAGCACAGCTTAAAAGTTCTGTTGATAATTTATAACTATATACTATAGTACAGGATAGTTTAGACATAAACATTTGGGCAAGGAACTTGTCTCCTCAGCTCAGATGAGGACTTCTTCAGAAGAGAACTGCCGATCTTTATTAGGCAGTTCGAGCTACTGCTGCTTGCTGAGGTCGAGATCGTCTCAGTCGCCTTCTTCTCTTTCGTGGGACTCACTTTAAATTATTTCTATAGTTTTTCCTGAGAAAACAGTTATAAGTTCAATATATTGTAGCTAAAGAGCAATTAGGGGAGCTCATGGTAAAGTCGTCCACCAAAGAGACGAAAAAAGTCAAATTCAAAACTCTCCGACCTATTCCGGAAATGCCACTTCTTGAAGAACCCTTAAATAAAAATTTTAAGGCATTATAAATCCTCAAAGTATTTAGCTCTCTAGTTTTTCATTTTTTTTAGATTAAGACCTCACTTGGGGAATTAAGAACATAGTCTTCAAGCCAAGAGTCCAACGAAGTCAATTATAAAATTTAATGAGACGAAGCAATCTTTACTAAAATTATTATAAGCCATATGCTAGGTTGTTTGGAAATTAATTGAATTGTAGTCCTTTTTATTAAATATCAACCAAAGTATTTAGTTCTCGAGTTTTTAATTTCTTTAAGTTTAAAATTTGATAAAACTCAGATTCACTCAACATATAAAATACCTTTAATTATGCTTTTTGCGTGTGATGTGTGCTGCTGCTGCTGCTGCTGGTGCTGGGGCTGTAGGTAATTTCATTTGTTTAGTCTAGACTCTGGACTCGAGACCAATCCCAATCAAGAGCCGCGTCCGTGTCCCGGGTCACACTTGGCTACACACGAAATATATCAACTCAATCGCAGCAATTTGCCAGCTAAGCAAAATCAACAGAATCTGGCCCGAACCATGGTCTAAGCATACGAAATACTGCAAGCTCTTTACCTTCAATCCAACCCCTCCTTACTTGCAACTGTCCCCCCTGTGGCAACGTCTATGTTTTTAGATTTACTGCTTAAGTTTTTTTGGTTAGCTGCGGGCTCATTCCGCGGCACGTTTTCGACAAAGGCAACGCTCAAGTAGGTGTATTTTGTTTGTTGTTGTAGGTTGTTGTTGTTCTCGGTTGTTGTTGCCTGCCATTGCCGCATAATTAAAAAGTCAAGTGAAAAATCACATTTTAACGCAAATAGCAGCAGAAGCGAGTGAATGCGAAATGAATGAATGAAATTCTTGCGCCTGAAAGCAGACTAAAGTAATGGCTTGTGCAGGGGGCGTGGAGCTGGGTTAACTGAGGAAGGCGGTTCGCTGGGGATATTTTTGGTTGGGGGCTCTGCCTAGGCTGTTTTGGCTTTCTACGCATACCATGCCGAATAGCGTCAAATGCAAATGCGTCCATTGTCGAAAGCTACCAACTGCAGGCGCCAGCTGCGAATGGCATGGGCGCAACAGAAGGGGTGGGAAGGGGAGGGGAGGGGACTGGAGCTCGTCGGGTGGCAGGCATTGTGGGCGCAGCCACTGTTATTTCATCCTTTTTGGGGCATGGGCCAGTGGATGCCGCAAACACTTGAGGCATGTTGCCTGTGCCAACTGGCAGCTGGAAGCTGATGCTGCAAACAGCCGGCTTTTGGCGGCCAACAAAAGAATATCAAAGCTCTTTTCACAGCGCTTTTTTGTTTTTAATTTTTTCCACCAACCCCCCCCCCCCCCCCCCCCTCTCCTCCTTCTTGTCAACCAACCAGTGGGGGTGCGTAGGTGGCGGGGCTTAACAACAATTTGCCGAGCCGCTGGGGCAGTCACAAAACAGTGGCAAAAGGGCTGACAGAGAATTACGGGCATTACGTAATTAAATATTTAAAGTGTTGCCGGTTGGAAAAGATTTCGAACGGAAATACCGCCTCCTGCTTCAAACGTTTTAAAATTAGCAATTTGTTTAAAATTACTAACTAAAATAAGAATTTGATTCATTGATTGATAGGCACAGCTGCTCAAAGGAACCAAAAGGGTAATTAAATATAGCCAGAGACTTGCTTGATTAAAGTTGGGAAATTGGACAACAATTATTTCATGTTATCGTCTTTGACTGCTCTAAATATGCACAAAAAAGGCTAACTCACTCACGCTCCCTCTCCCTCTACCACTCTCTTTTCCTTTTTACACTTTCTCTCATTCTCTGTCTCTCTCTCTATCTATCTCTCCCTCACTCTCGCTCCCTTTCTCTCTTCCAGCTAAAACCCATTATTATCTGCACATCGTTTTATTTTCTGTTCCTCTTCATGAGCTGTCCGTAAACGTTGTTTTTGTAAATTTTCCTTGTTCTTAGCACAGAACCTTCTTTATTATCAATTAGACTTTTTAGATTCTTCTCAATAAAAAATAATTTAAATTGCCAAATTTGTAGTTTAAGTTATTTTCTTAAAAGTATATTTATGTACTGTGGGCTCTAGAACTTTGATTTAGCTTTAATATTGATGTACTTAAAAGACGCCGCTTCAGCAGAGCTGTCACTTGCAGACTCCAGTTTAAGCAAGCTTAAAGCTCAATACAAAATTACCCTCAAATATTAGATGAAGGGTACGAGGTGTTCTCCTCTCTCCAGCTCTGCCACGGGGGGCCCAAGTCGTTGCCTTCTGTTAAGTGCTTGCAAATTTCACTTTTCCGTTTTACGCAGACGCTCCCCAAATAAAATACACTCAGAATTGTGTTCTTCCTCTAAAAAATGTTCACTTTTTTAATTTCATGCAAATTTTCTTTTTCAAGATTAATGTCTATGCCAAAAAAAAAAATAGAAGAAGAAGAACGTAGAAGTTTTCCAGCCACGAAAGAAAAACCAAAAACAAGCGAAATACGGAAAATGCCGTGCTTCGAGTGAAAGGGGACGCGGTAGGCGTAAACAGGGCGAAAAACTTCTGCCCAGCGGGGCGTGGCAGCCAAACAGCCTAGGACTGTTAAATTCTTGTCTGTCTGAGGAAGCAGCAGAAACTGAAGAAGAAGAAGATATTTGCAATTTTTCTTTTGACAATTCGAAGGAAGCGCCAATCGCCAAGCCCTTTTTTTGGAGGGGAAAAGGTAAAAGGCGGCTGCTTTAAACACTGCATTGAAGTTTAATTAATGCTTATTCGCATTCGCATATTGCCAATTTGTGAGCCATCCGATTGGCGCCCGCTTGACCCCGCCCCATGCCCTCTATAAGCTATTTGGCGCTCGTAATTTAGATGCTTAATCCTTAATCCTTAATCCTGGGTGCTCAGCGCTCGAAATATGTTGGCAAAACTTTTTTAATTGATTTCGCCGCCGACGCTAGCTGCAGTTTTTATATATATATATATTTTCCTTTTTTTTTTTTTTTTGACTCTTTTTCTTGATTGCCAGTCAAGCGCGAATTTTTGCAGCACGCTTTGGCGCGCTTCGTTTGGCACGGGTTTGAGAGGGGGCCTGGCGGAAAATGGGGGGCTTGTGATTTCGTGTGGCTTTAAAGTTAATCAAGAGTTTAAAGTTTGAGCAGTCAGAATGTGTAGTTCATCTATTAAATGGCTATATAAAGTCAGTAAATAGCCATTTTGATTAAGAACTTTGGTTCAGAAGTTGGTTATCGATTGTGGCTTGAGTGATCGATAGCAAATATTTGAAATGGCAAACGTTAATTGAAATCGATTTGTGCTTAGCCAAATTAATCCCAAATCAAAACTTTATATCGCAATTTCAGTAAAAATGTGATTTTAAAAGTAAATCGGTATTTCGATTGGAAGTTTGGCTTAAGGCTGGGCTCGTGCTGCTTAAACTGGTCGGGTTTCGATCGTGGCTTGATTAATCGATAACAAATTAGTAATATTTCCAGCTGTAATAGACACTCAATTTGTGCTTAGGCAAATAAGTCCCAAATCTTAGCTTTACATCGCGATTTCTTTAAAAATATGATTTTAAAAGTAATTTGTAATTTTGACTGGAAGGTTGGCTTAAGTATTAGCTTGTAGAGCTCAAATGCTATACATTCAGGTGTGACTATCAATTGTTGCTTGAGTAATCGATAACACATTACTTTAATGATAATTCGGCTTTCCTATAAAAATTGAATAATATTTAAATTTTTTCATAATATGATTTGCAAAACTTGAGAGCTTAAGCTTTAAAGATATATGCATATATACTTTTAAAATCTTTATATAGATATGTACATAGGTAGGTATTGAAATAGCCGCCATACTCTCCCAATCGACTTTGCGTTCTACCATCCGGATATACCCGAGTTGGCATTGCCTTGCACCACTATAGGTTGGAAGTGTGATCCTGGTAAAAGATCATGCGAACTGTGCCCAATCCAATCGCAGTTCCGCCACAGGACGCACAATGACAGCTACACAAGTTGAATGGAAACTACAAGCAAATAAAAAAGAAAGCAAACAAAAAAAACAAGGGAGATAAAAACAACAATACGGCAAAGCCGACAATCTGACAATCCGGCAGTACGGCAACCCGCTGCCGACACTTAATGATGACAGTAAAATGACTTAAATCGCTGTCAATGTTGACACTTTAACAAATTTTTTCACTTATTGCGAGACACGAGCAGCGAGACGCAACAACCAGAAACAACATGAAAAATAATTATGCGAAATTTTTCTGCACACTTTGTAAATTGTTGTTGTGCGCCGCGACAATGCCAAAGTTTGTTAAAATTTTGTTTATTAAAAAAAGTCGAAGTAAAAACTCGCTTGTTGCTGCCTTTGTCAATGATTATGATGTTGATAATGAACATTTGCTGTTGCTGGTGTTCTTGTTGTTGGTGTTGTTTTTGTTTTTTGTTGCCTGGCAGGCGTGTTCATTCAACCGCATATAAATCTGCAACAACAACGGACGCCTGGGACGCCACTGCGGACATTGAAAAACTGCAACGGAAACGCAAAATGCGACGCGCCGTTTTCAACGGTCACCCGAAAATATCTCCAACGTATCCACACACAGATGCCCCAAGCCCCCTCCACCCTGCCCACTACTTCTGCCCCCCCTCCATAACCAACAATCAGCCCGACCACAGTCCATGACTGTTCGCCGTCTCTGCAACCAGTTGATTGGCGTCAGGCACGAGTTGCACGCCGAAGCTGCGGCCCAGGGCGAGGCTGGGGCAGCGCCTGATTTGGGGTTTTTGGTAGGTGCCTGAAGCTTTTGTTGGTCAACTGAGTGACTGACTGGACTGACTGGCTAGCTGCCCGGCTGGCTGGCTGACTGCCTGCTGGTGGCTGCCTGTGGTTATCGCCAGGCAGGTGAGGCTCACAGCCAAGCCGAGGCCCAGACCCAGACCCAAGCACAGCTAGGGCCCGGGCTCGGGTTCGGGCCAGTGCCCTGTCCGGACCAGCCCAGTTCATTTGGTTTTTATTTATATACATACATACTTTTTTTGATGTTGTTGTTTATCTCATGATAAAGCGCGACTTGCAACGCGTTGCGTGGTAGAAGCTGACGCCCCGACCACAACTTCAGCTTCAACTGCAGCTCTGCGGCTCTTCAGCGGCATTGTGAGCGCACGCTTCACAAATGTAAGCTCGTTGCCTGTGGAGCTGCAGTTGAGGCTGCAGCTGGAGCTAGGGAAGGAGCTCGGGAAGAAAGGGAAGTGGCCTGGAGCTGACTGCTGATTTACATTATTCATAAACAGTGCGCTACAGTTGATTTATGCGAGCATTTCGATTTGCGAGCCACTTTGAGAAGGTTGGGAAAAAAATGAAGTTAGCTGCCAAATTAAGGGAGGCAATGTTGACGAAAGGTGCGAATAAAAATATTGCATATTAATAATAAATACAAAAGATGCTCCAAGAATTCTAATATGAAATATATGAAAAATATAATAATAAAAATAAAATATGAAAAAGAATCTCAATATTATTTAATTTAAATCAATTTCAACATTCTTAAATTTTCCTTTTATATAATATTGAAATGTTTATTGAACTTAACGCATTTGAAATCATTCTCTTGAAAAGCTTTTTACCAACAATATCAAATATTCTTGCTTTAAAGCTTTAAAAATTTAATAAAAAAAAGTTTTTTTTTTTTTAAATGATATTGAAGAAACATTTGAATATCGATAAATTTAGAAGCGATATCTCTAGCATCAAGTAAAATGAATGTCACATATGAAACATAGTTAAAAACAGCCTTAAAGAACACTCGACCAAGTACATCGAATACTTTTGTAAAGCTGTTGTCAATCTCATTAGTATTAAGCCAAATAGAAAACAATTCTTGATATATCTAGCAAATGCATCTTATAAAAGAGTACAAAGAATAAAACCATATCGGTAGTTTTCGATCCAGTCATAAATGTACTTATCGATATTTATCGGTCAAGAGACAGTTATAAGTTAGCTTATCGATAACTATCGATCGAGCGATAGTGGTTATTAAAATTGTTTCATTTTTCCGTCTTCAGTCAAAATTAATCACAATTTGAACATACTTTAAGCATCAGAGCTGCTTCACCTACCCACCCCCCCCCCCCTGCCTCTCCACCGCTCCGACACTCACGTCCTGCCGCATACCTCCCCGCCCGCTTGTCACTTGACTTTCGCTCATAATCTCGTGGAGTGCATCAGCCGCATCAGCAGCCTCTTTCGCTGCGCTGCTCTTGTAATTGAATTGTTGCTGTTGTTGTAATTGCTTTGCTACCGTTTTTTAATCAAGCGCGTGCAAAGAGCAACGACTACAGCCTCCGCATGCCGCGCCCCTCAAGGGCCCAGGCACTTAACTCCATTAAATGTGCTTGCCCCGTAGCCTCCTTTTACCCCCTCCAACATTCGTCTTCATGCAGTGTCTGCCCTTACCCGCAACTTGAGCTGTGTCTGTCTGTCTGACTGTCTGCCAATTTTGCGTTGCCAAACTGGTTTTTTTTTCTCTCATTATACCCTTGCAGAGGGTGTTTTAGTGCTGTCATTATATATGTAACGCAGACATTTTCGAAGCTATATGGGTTATACATTCAACCAGAATCAACCGAAAAATAACTTTTTGAAGAAGTTTTGGTTTTTCAATACATTTTGACCAAACTCAGACTTTATCTCTGACTCTCGAACTTGGTTGGAACTAAGGCTTGTCACATATGTATAAGAGTATTTAAGAATCGGCTTGCCAAAGATGGTTATTTTTCTTGTTATTATTTGTATTTTTTTCACATAGCGCGACGCACATTTCTGCTGTCGGCGCGTATTAATTTCAATGAGCAGCCCCTAGCCCTTGCCCCTCACACACTCGCACACTCTCTCCTCCGCAACTCCTCCCCCCGCCTCCGGTAACTGGTCAGAGCGACCATCCGCAATCCGTTTTTGGGCAGCTGTGCGCGTGCGCTCGCATTTATAATGAGTGGCCAGGGGCCGCCTTCGCATTACGCATACGCCGCGTTTGCCAGCGGGTCGCGTCGCTTGGCACCTGTCGATGGCAGCAGTAGCAGCAGCAGCAGCAGCAGCAGACGCAGCGCTTGTCGCATGCCGCATGCCGCGCACGTCGCTTGTAAATAATTCATGTTGACAACTATTTTAGCTTGTTTTACTCTAGTTGGTCACGGCCCGGCCCGAAGCAGGCAGCCGGCAGCCGGCGAGCCGATGACAAATCGAACGGCAAACTGCATGGCGATTGGCGGCGTATTAAATTATGATTGACACATTGACTGCTTGACTGACTGATTGCACGCTCCACACTCTAAAGCTGTTATCGCTTGAATGTGTATCTGTGCGCGTGTGTGTGTGTGTGTGCTTAACAGCTGCCTGCTTATCGGTCATGTTATTGACCCCTGCCAATGGATGGCGTTTATTTACTTTTAGCCATTTGACTTATCAAATCAGCGGCTATTTATGAATCAAAAAGTCAATCCATTCATTATATCAGCTCCCGCACATACATATAGTGCACTTATTCATATTAATTATCAAGCCGAATCAAATATTCAATACTTTCCATACTGTCCTACGCATCTTTACGCATTTGTCTTGATTTTTGTTGTGCTAAGTAAATGTTTTTATTTAGCAATTAGAATCTAATAAAATTGCAATACATTGAAACGAATTTTGAGTTAAGTCTAAGCAAACTAACTAAAAGTTTTCGTTTTTTTTTTGTCTGCCTTTTAAAATGTATAATTATAGCTGCGTCACAAATTGCCTTTTTAAAATGTCCCTCTCTGATATTTTGTAGTCGATATTGGCAATTAAAATTTTAATAATTATGAATTATAATCAATCAATAATCCATTTATTGACAATATTCTTTTATTTTATATATATTTAGAGTAAACATTTAAATCTGTCTGAAGTTAACTCTCTTCATGCCCCCACTTCACAAATTGTAGCCGCCTTTTGGCTGTCTTAATCAAGTCTGCAACTTACCAAATTTATGTTCTTAGCCAATTCTATTATTATTTTTGTTAGTCATTTAGCTGCTTAAGCACCTTTTACTCCCTTACCTGCAATGAAATCAAAAGTGAAAAGAAAACATGTTAATTATAAACTAGATATCCAGCAAAAAAACAAAGCAACAAGAATCAACAATTAACAACTTTATTGCAAAAATGAACAAATCATGTCTGGTTGAGGCAAGTCACTCGATGAAGCGAATAAGCAACGATTTTCGAAGGTGCGGTTGGGTTTGCCAAAAAACTCAACAGGGCTGGCAAATTGAGCTCACAAATTAAGACATAAGAAGCTTCTCAGCTGGTGGTTTTCTAGAGTTTCCATTATTATTTATAATATTTATAAATTTGTTCTTAATAATTGTATTTCGTACAGTTCAAATATTTAAATACATATACCCAAACAGAGCAGAAGTTAGAAAATTCAGATACATTTAAAGTAATTTGTAATTTGCAGCTAATAAAATGTATTATTTATATTATTCAAGCATAAATATTACAAAAGAAGTTTAAACTAAAGGCAATTGAAACGATTTATTTAAAGGATTTAAAGTATTAAAATCAATATTTATGTTTGTGCATTACCATTTAATTAGTTGGGAACGAAATTGTGAATTTCAATTTTGATCTAATTAATTAATAAAGAAATCAGATTGAATATTTCTGTTTCTAGAGATTACACAGATAAATAAATATTACAGTTTAATAATTTGTAAAATCATAGATGTTTTGTATAATACAAATTAACGTGTTTCTTCTAGTTGTTGCAGCCCTGACAACTTTTGCCACTCACACACATTGTCTACAATAAAACTTGGCTAACGAAGGCCCAGGAAAAAATGCTTGCAAAAGTTTTCTAATTAAAATCGCGCGCAAGTTTCTAGACCCACAACTCGAACCAATTTTCATATACACTCAAACTATTTGTGAGCACGACGAACATGAATAATTGCTTAGCTTGTTTTCAATAAACTCGTCGTTCATTTTTTTTCTTTCCTTTTTTGCTACGCGTAATTGTTTGTTAATGTCTGGGCAAATGAGGCTATAAAATCAAATATAAACAACAGCAGCAAGAGCTTGTGTTTGCCTTGGAGGCACGTGCCGCATCCTTTGCTGCCAAGAAGCAGCAGCAGCAGCAGCAGCTGGCAAATTAAGTGCTCAGCAGGCGAAGATCACGCGTGACACGCGGACAGCTGTAGCAGAGACGAGAGGCACGAGTTGAGAGCTGAGATGTGGCCGCAGTAAAGTTGTGCCACACAGCATTTGTTATTATACCATATTTATATTTATAGTTATAATAATCATAATGATCATGATGTTGACGAAGCTGACGGCGGTAATGAATAAGCCAAGTCGCGGCAAGTTGAGGCAGCATCAGCTAACCAAAGGACGCAAAGTCGTTGCCAGAGTCTAGACGAGGACGATGAAGCACACAACAAGCATAAAACGAAGCCAGTGAAAAAGGAAGCAGCCGAAAGCCTGATGTGTAGCCAAGGGGCGTGTGCGGAACAGTGGGGGCAAGTGTGTGTGTGTGGCAGCATTAGAAAGCCAAAGGCAGGCGAGCCAAGCTGCCACATGCTAGCAAAATGAACTTAACGCCTCTTTAAACTTATGAAACATTGTATCCTGCGAGACGCCAGTGTCGCCAGACGACCGTGCCGAGGGGCTGCGCCGAGGGCGGCATGTGAGTGGGTGCAAGTGGCAACATTGGCGACGCCACAAATAAAAAAAACAGAAAAAATAGCGCCAAAAGCAACACGAAACAGCTCAAATTTTATTTGAGAGCAAAGGAATTTTTACAGCGTTGCCAGCTGGCGCGAGAGAGCTACTCTACAGCCATCTGGCAACGCTGTTCAACTTTATGAAGGGGCACCTTATCAGGCGCAACAGCCAAAAAGAAAGTTGAGCGCAAAAAATAAAGAGGAGAAAAAGCCAAGCAAAAAAGGCGAGCACAAACCGGAAGGAAGGAAGATACACACACAAACACATACACACACACACACACACACACACACACACACACACACACACACACACACATGCACAGACAAGTGCCAAGCGAGTTTTACAAGGGTCGACAAATATGAGGCAAGCCAAAATGTTGGCAAAAAAAAAAAAGGACGTGCGGCAAAAGGCAACACATTTTGAGGCGCTTTAATGTGCTGCCTTCGGTCTGGTCCTTCCTTTGGGTACTTTTCGTTCTGCCTGGGGTGCGCGCTCTGTGACGCCCTTTAATGCTAGCTACCTACCCCCCTACTTCCCTCTCAATACAGCCCTGCGCACCCCTCGGGCCAACACAGCCGCTGTTAACTTAAATATTTTATGGGGTGTCAGCATTGTCGATGTTGGCGCGATTGTCTTTGCGCCCGGCGCTCGGTCTCAGCCCCCCCCGGTCCGTCACCCTCTACCCCTAGCTGCCTTGTACACGTGTGTGTGCGTGTGCGTGTGCGTGTGCGTGTATGTGTGTCTTTCTCTTTATCGTGTGCGTGGCTTGTCTTTTGTGTTCGAGGCTAAAGTAATTTCAAATTGATAAGCATCGCTCCCTGACTGACGACTAGCTCTGCCTGGCATGGGTACTGTCTAACTGAGACAGACAGAGAGGGAGAGAAAGTGAGCGAGAAGGTGGCTGGGCGTTGTATTAAACTGATTTGTTCCATGTCGAATTGGAAGGCGGGCAGGCAGCCAGCTTCAGTTTGCCATACGTCGCGCTTTTCAAAGTCAATTGAAATTAAGTAACAGATTTTTGTGACTTAGCTGGCATTTCGGGGTGCGGCGAGGCGCCGCGGGACGGGACTGTGGGGGTTGTGAAAAGCTGTGGAATGGCAATGGTTGTGGTTATCGGGGTGAACGACGTGTAATTAGTGAGGTATAGCAGGGTAATAGCAATAAATAACAAAAAGTGGTACTATGCAATGCAATGTAAAGCGTTTACGAATAGCGCATAAAGAAGATTAAGAAAAAGGAAAAGGTAAATATGTGGAAGATTTGGGAAGGGTAAAAGGGCTAAAGGAAAGCAAAAATGTATCAATACAATGCAATGCAAAACGTTAACGAATAAAGCACAAAGAAGAATTGAACAGAATGTATATAAAAAGATTGAGAATGAGAGGAATGGTTATTATGGGAAGAAATATAGAATGGAAGAAAGGATAAAAAAGCGAGAGAAATAGTTACTTGATAAGAGCGAAATAGAGAGAATAAGAGAATGAGTAAGACCACAGACAAAGGACAGATTTACAAAATACAAAGAAATATGTTTGAAAAAAGAGGAAATTGATGAAAAGGACCTTTAACATAATAAGAGTTGAAAGTAGAGGTGCGTGTGTATAGAATCTAAGCTACGTGAGCTGCAATTGACAGATGGATGGAATATAGATAAATGGAAGGGCATCAGATAGCTCGACTTGTTGTATTCTTATTCGATATCATATGTAAGTAAATAATAAATGTGCCTTTGGGCATAATTAACTCAACTTCAGCTCAAACCCATTCGAATTCAATCATCTGTTAAAATTATATCTTATACAAAATTCCATTAGTCCGGGGCTGTAAAACCTTAATTCCCCATCCGAAACTTGGGTACACACAACATGCTGGGGCCGAGCGACACCAAATGCGCATAATTAATGAAAGTTTATTTATGCAGCTGCTGGCTGTGGCGCCGGCCACTGCCACACCCCTTCGCAAAAATGAAGCCTGGCTGTGGCACGCCTAGACTTTTGAAGGCTCCATGGCCCCAAGTAAAGCCGTCAACAAACCACCCGGCGAAACACACAAAAGTCTTAACTCGAGTCGCCTCGCAGAATTTGACTAAACAAATGATATTTATGCAGCAGCAGCTTAGGCAAACTTAGTCTGAGAGAAAGTGTTCTTAGGAGAGAATGAGAGAGAAGGGAGAGGGGGCTGCTGTGGGGGTACTTGCTGAGGCTGGCATATCGCATGCCGTCGATGTTTGTGCAGACAAAAAGGCATTTAAATCTTATTTGGACATAATTAATGACAGTTAAAAGCAGTTGGCGGCTTTGCGGGCTCCACATCTCCAGGCTGTTGCACATTTACATGACACTTGGCTTTTTTGGTCCAGCCAAGTGCGCGGTGGGGCGGGGCATTTGATGAGTGGGGGATGGGGAAGTAAAGTTTTCAACTCGACTGCGTTAAATTTATGACATTTACGCATACTTGCAAGTAGCTAGCGCCAAAAACGTGTTTCACTTCCAATTTGTGCAGCAGCAGCTGTCTGCCACGCCCATTTCTTGACAAGCCCCAAACACACACAGACAAGCACACACATACACACACACAGCCATATAAGAGACGCTGCAGGCAACTGCGGGTAAACGGCGCCTTTGCGTAGTCACTCAAGTCGTCGCATGATTAATGCAATTGGCTTTTGTAATTGGCACATAATTTATTGCCAGGCCTTTTGATAATACGCATACGCAACGTTGCCCAGCTGCAGTTGACGCCTGAACAGCTGCGCGACTGCAACTGCTGCTGCCACTGCAACTGCCGCAACTGCCACAACTGCTGCTGCTGACATTGCCAGGCGATTTCAAGTCTCAAGTCTTGTCCTGCTGCACTTTGAAGGGGCTCAAAAGCCAAAGGCTGCCGCCTCGTTTAATAAAGTTATGCAAATTTCTTTTGACTGGACAATGTTTGGTCTGTTGTTGATGTACTTATCAAGTGCCTGGTGAAAGTTAAGTGTGCGTATGTGTGTGTATGTGTGTTGAGTGTTGAGTGTGTTGAGCAAGTGCGTGTGTGAAGACTTGAAGTAAAGTTTTTGATGCCTGCAACGGACCGATTTATAGGTGTGAGAATATCAGTACTATATGTGCTAGATGACTTTAAGACTGTGTTTAAGCTTGAACAAAATAGTATAACAGTTCAGATATTAAGACATTTTAAGTTATGTCAATTGCCTTACAGACAATTAGCAGATGTCCAACATATCTCAATACGTAGATGAGTTTTCGATTCGAGTCCACGGGTTGGTTTCAGAGACGTTTGGAGTCTCACAAACAGAGGCACGAGATAAGGGGGGACAAACAGAGACACCTTTCGCCATTCAATGCCAGCCACTATACCATCAGAAACCACAGGAAGTCAATCCTAACCTAAGGTTAGGTTAACCGAATCATAACTAATCTAACTTAACCTAGCCTGGCCAAACTTAGTTCTTGTTAACCTAACCTTACCTAATCTTACATAACTTAACGAAATCATCTGAGTCGGATATCTCTTGACCTCTTAAATTGAAACTTTCCTCAAATTGCTGCTTTATAGGTTATACCTAAAATTTCCTTTTGGTTGTGCTTTAATTAATTACCCACAGTTTGCCATCGCAGTTTGTCCTTTTCTGCCTGCAACTCAATCATTGAGGCGTTTAGCATCGGTGGCAACTTGTATAGCGCAACCTAAGCAATGGCAGGCTTCATCATTGCACTTTCTGCACTTTGTCAAGCGACTCAATTGGTAGTGCTATCCGATTGCCGCATGATGCCCCCTGATGCTGAACATAACCCAACGATTTGAGACCCGCTGGCGGCAGCCAAACAACAGAGAAGAGAATTCAATTGTGGCTGCGGCTGCTGCTGCTGCTACTGTAATGCGAAACCTGTGAAACTGGCGTGGATTCAGGGTTGAAGAAAGGATTGGCATGGGCTTAGATTGAAATGCTGCCTTCATTCCGCCACTTGGCTGGCCACTCAAATGCAACATGGCCAATTAATTACGCAACAACGTGGCACAGCCAGTCAGTCAGTCAGTCGATGCACAGCAAAACGAACCACTGTGACCGCAACATTCAAGAGTATAACCCACACACCCACATCAACACACACAACATAGAAACGGAAGCATTTGTTGCCCTCTGCCTCACCTGGTCAATGCGGCGCCTTCGTAATGGGCTTTAAAGTGTACACACTCTGCCCCCTGCCCAAACTCCTGCCTGTCACATGGCCGCATAGTTAAAGTTCCTTTTATACCAAATTAATTTGCATAAATTATGCGGGCAGCACGGGGCTGGCCACAAATTGAAGTGCTTACATTGAAAAGCGCGCATCATTAAAATTGAATTAAAAAAGTTCAAACTGAGGCAATGTTTGCGCCGCCTGCAGCACTATTGCCCACCTACCTCCCCCTATGCCGACTCCTAGCCTATCCCTACCAATGTTTGCCCATCTGGTTTGCATAATTACTTTGCCCAATTGCAATCGTCGCGTTGGCATTCGCGCTGCTTTTATTCAAATTTTAATGCGCGCTTTTGCAGTTTGCATTTTAATGTCTTTGCCCCATTTCCGGTTCGGTTCGGGGCAACGTGCTAATCAGTATCTGCTTCCGGATGCCGGCACTACGGACTGCATGGCTGGATGGCGGCTGGCTGGCCTGACCTCAAGATTTATGCTGTCATTTTGGTGTGTTGACATCTCGTGCGAAATTCGCCGCTGCCACGACACAGCTGCAACGCCCCCGAAATTAGGTTGCAACATATTTTCTGAAGCTTACACATTTTCGCTTCGCATTCTCCTCCACTTGTGATACCCAGCGCCAAATGAGTTTTTCTTTCTCAGTATATAATAGAGTTTGTAGAGCTGCACAGTCGTGTTATGCAATGCGTCGCAATGCACATAAATTAGTTTGGCGCCCGAGCAGGGACGATTTGAGGAAATATTAAAGTTTGTTGATACGAACGCAATTTTTAAGATGTGTGTGTAGCCTCATTACTTTCCATACGAAATAATCAACTTAACGAGCTGGTAAATTTGATAAGCCAAAGACGGAACGGAACATTTAGTTGCTTTTAAGTAAACAAGCAATTTTTTTTGCAACAAATATTACTAATTTTGGCACCTGAGCAGGGACTTGTGGAAGTTATATATATTACATGCTGTTAATACAACATCCTTTCCTTATGGTCTCTAGATATCAAATTTATCAACTATACTTAACTGCAATAAATATCAATATATTATTACATTCCCTCGTTTTGCATGTAAAGTCAACCCAGGCCGAGCAAGGACAAATGGAAGTTTGATAAAATGGCAACCTTTCCCTATGGCTCATAGAAATCAAATTTCTCAACTATATTTAACAGCAATAAATATCAACATATTTGTATACTCAAGAATTTGCATGTAAAGTCAACATTTGTAGGCGCCCGAGCAGGATGCATTACATAGTCTGTATCTTCAAGTTTCTGGCACACGAAAATAATTTGGCTGAAAAACTTATTTAAGCTATTAGAAAACATGCAGAGGCTTTGAGAGTGCAGGGTATACTGCACGTTACCTTGGCAACGGGGTTTGACTTTTCTTATTCAGTTTCTTGTCGCTGACTTTTTAGCACTTTGTGAGCTTTTGAGTAACTCAATTTCGGTGTGCATTTTATCGTTCTGGCCACTTGCCAGTCGAATAAAAACTTTGGCGACGCTGTCAACTGTCTTACTCCAACACGATTGTTGCCATTTCAGTCTGGGACCGCGTTCAGTATTTCGCTAATTGTCCGCTTCTCGGCCCATTTATCTTGCCAGCCTTGTACGTGTGCACTTTTAATTTGAGCTTTTCTTTATATGAACGTTATACACTTCATTGCACAGCCAACGCTCCCAGTATTGGTTGTTCTTCTGCTGTCTGTGCGGGAAACCCCCTAAGGCTTCTGGGCCACTGCCCATCGCAGTCACTTTGAGGCTTTGTCCATTCTCGTTTAGTGCCTTGGGCAGCATTCGCTCTTTCTCTCTTTCCTGTTGTCCTTTAGTTGGCTCCATTCGTATCATGTCACTAAATCAGCACAAATTGTTCCACTGATTTATAAATTCTGGCCAAATGCCAGAGATATAATCTTATTGCTTGTAGTTTTGGTTACATAGGACTCCAAGGCACCAAATAACCGAGAGTCCAATACAGTCAGCCCAGCAAAAAACCTAAAAAGCTCTCATTGATGTCTCACTCTCTTTGCGGCCATTTGGCTTATTTTATAAATGGTTCCAAATATGTCAACAAGCTGAGCTTTGGGCTGCTCTAGGCAAGGATATTCCCTATTCAAGCTCTTTGTGTGTGCGGGGTAAGCTAACTTTTTTCAAAGGAAACTAAAGTACAGAACTGTCAAATATCCTACACTAAACATTTGGTTTGGTTGAGGTAACACATTTAACTAATTAAGAATATATTTTTAACGAATAACAGCTTTGTAACCTAATATGTTATATTACTGACAGTCGGTTAACAGTGCACTCTTTATAACATAAACATATAGAAGTATGTATATACACTGAAAACCAAGAGAACTAGAATACGTATTCTACTACTTAGAATAACTTGTCTGCTTCGTGACAAAAGAAGAAAAACACAAAAAGATGAAATTATTTTGTTTTTAGCATTGTGTCTTAGTTGAATATAAAAAGCATTTAAATGCCAACCTCATGGGATAGCTGAGGTCTTCACAATGCAATCACATTCTATTTTTGTACGTTTAACTTTAACTCTAGCCAAACCACATTTTGCAACAATTATGTTTGCGCAACAACAAAAACAACTTCTAAATGTACTTTCCAAAAATTGTTGAACGACCTTCAACAAAGCAACCAACTGGCAAAACCAACCAAAAAAAAAAAAGCCAACACAAACAACGGCGACACAAAAATTGCATAGGAAATACAACAGAAAATTGTAAAAAAAAAAAATAAAACTTATAGACAAATATATAAAAACTGGAAAAAAGAAAAGAAAAATATATGGAAATAAAATGAAATAAACCGAACGGGCAGACAAAGTTAGAAGTCAGCGGCCAACAGCAACTGGCAAATGAAGTCAACGACAAACATGGCAACAGAACGGAACCCAGAAAAAATATATATAAAATAAATACAGAGTACGAAGTGATGGCATATTTTAGCAACTGGTCCCTTAGTTAGCCCCAAAACTCCGAGTGTTGACGGATAGTTTTTGTGTGCGTTAGTTTTGAGAACTTTTTAATTTGAATGCAGTTGCCAAAGCTTTGCATGTTTATGGTAACTGCCTTGGGTACTGTGATACATTATTTGTATTTAATTTTTTTTTTGTCTTATCGATTGGTGTGCATCAGGCCTTGTCTTGGTTAGCGTTAGCGTTTTGGGTGCGGCAGCAACGAGATGCTGTTGCATTGATAAGTGGGCCACCAAGTTGCCGCCAAGCAAAGTGCAGACATGCGGGTCAATTGTGTCTTTCAATTGAATGCCCCCCATTAAATGGTCATAATATCATCAATCTGTTGTATCGCGACCAAAGTCACGAAAGTCACACCCCAAAGCAAAACAGAAACCAAAAATATATCTTTCTATTTATTTTCATAATTCTTTTTTTTTGGTCCACGTTGAGCGCCAATATTTTTGGCGTTCCACACAATTGAAGTGACAAGCAGCTCAACGGCTGGCTTGTTTTGTTTTGTTTTGGGTTCGTGATGGTGCTGCTAGTGTAGCCAGGTCCCGCATTTTTCCACATGGTCTGCGACAGGAACGCGACGTATTCAAAGCAGCGTGCGGCAAGCGGCGGGCAGCTGCCTGTTGAGGTGCCCTCAGGGAGCTGTGGGGACTGGAAAGGGCACTTGCCAGGGATTGCATATATAGATATATATAAATATGAAGTATGCAGAGACTCCTGTCACCGGAAAGCAATCAGCAATATAATCGAGTAAAGCTTCGGCTCTGCTTGCCCTGTCGAGGGAGTTTGGGCAGACAGCTCTATAGGGGTTGAAAGGAGCCCCTAGCCTTTTTTGGGGTTGTGACATGTGCATAAATACAACAACAGTTAAGCGGCCAGTGCTTTAAGTTCTACAGAGCAGTGTCAGTTCAACTTCTAGGGGGTTTTATACGACCCAAATGGTGCTTAAAAGTTCAAGTTTTCATAGGGGCTATCGTGCATTTGAGTTCATTTTAATATGGAACTGAATGTATCGATTCAATAAGCTACTAAAAGGGATTTGCAAGTGAAGAAGCTATACGGATGTAAAGTATTTATTGATTATAATTACTTCAGGGATTGATAAAGCTTTATTATATTGAAAGTTTCACATATAACAATTTTATATAAACATTGAAGTTTTGTGAATATTTGCGAATTTCATTTAAAATAATTTATATAGAATACTGCACACGCATTCTTAAATTTCACTTAAAAACATATTTTCACAGCCTTTAAACTTGTTATATCCTTGTACATCGTATTATTATTTAATCATGAAATGTTTGACACATAGCAGGAGACATCTCCGACCCCATAGAGTATATGTATTCTAGCATTAACAGCAGAATCGATATAGCTTTCGTCTGGAAATTTTGCATAAGTTCGTCTTTCTGGTGCAAGTAGTACCTATATCGGAACCGCATTACTATATCGTATAGCTGCCATTGTAACGATTAGTCGGTAGGTAGGTTCCTGTATGGAGAACTTCTTTGCTAACATATCTTGAACAAGCTGGGCATTTATAAGTTCCACTAAGCTACCTACATAAAAGATAAATGTATCTACATCGGACTACCATTTCATATAGCTGCCATAGAAAATATCGTTCGTACAATAGGATCTTGTATGGCAGAATCTTGGCAGAATCTTATATTATCAAACTGAGCCCTTTCGAGCTTCACTATTCCCACATATCTGCAAAAGGGAAGATATCCTTAATTTCTTGCTTAATTTCAAAAATAGGAACTTATCAGTCCATAGATCAGGAATTGAATCTCAAACCCAGTCTGTGTCCGTCAACAAGCTGTCTGTCTTTAACATTTTGCTTTTGTATTCTTCAGTAAACAATTCCCAGTTACAGTCACTTCAGAAAGTTTATGACTTCATCATTCAGTTTATGGCTGCTGCGTTATTTCAAGATAACTTCAAACACACCTCAAGTAGATTTAAGCTCATAAAGTTCACCATAATTTTGTCTGCCCATAGACTCAATGGCGCTAGCTTTAAATACACTTTTCTATCTTATTTTGTAGTTGATTTTTATTTTATTCGTTCCCCTCTGAATGAATTTTGTGAGTTGCATTTGGCAAAGATTGCCTCAAGGCTAGCTAGATTATTATTATTTTTTTTTGTTTGTTTTTTGCACAGCTAATTTTGTTGTTCTGCGAATTTAACAAGCTATAAAATGAAATCAAAAGAATGCAGAGGTTGAGCTTTGTACGCTATTATTCATTTCTTGTTGCAATTGTTTTTTGTTTGGTTCTCTTTTTTCATTTTTCGCCATTGTTGTCGTCATTATCTAATTATTATGTAGATGCAAAAGTCAAGGTAACTGCACAATTATTCATTTTTGTGTGTGCGAATTTAGAAGCAGAGGAAATAAATTGCGAACAAAGCAAAACGTTTAACTCAGCAGCCAACTTTAGATAATAAATTAACAATTTTTATAATAAATGACCGCGAAAATATAAGAAGGAAGACAGCTTCGGGTTAACGAAGAATAAATACCCTAAAAGCTGTACAAATTAGTCAACTATTGTTAATTTTAAGCCAAAACTGACAAGATTATAAAGTTAGCTAGAAGTTATATTAATGGAATACATATATCATATTTCATATCGAAACATTATTTAGATGGATTGCTTTTTAGCACATTCTTCAAAAGGCAGCTATAAGATATAATATTCCAATCGGGCTGGTCTTAAGTTTACATAGCTAACAGAAGTAAAGAAATATCAGCACCAAGTTTCATTATCATAACTTTATCCGGAGCTTAGTTTGAAAACAACAGAAGATGGAATGCAACAACATTTTGAACTTCTTGAATAATTAAAAAGTTATAAAAATGTCTACGTGTTTCTATGTGTAACAGAAGAGTATTCAAAATCGGTTTATGCATAAAACAAAAATAATTTCAATTAATTGAACGCCCTTGGTCGGGGGAAGTACTATAATTTGAGCCCCCATCCCCACAGCAGAAAACCACTCTAAATAAATTATTGTTAAGTTTAATATTCATAAACGAAAGTGCAGTCATACATTTTTGCTTACATGTGGGCCCATCGAGTAACAGAGTAACCGATCCGGGTCTTATTCTATATTCGTTTTTTTTCGGTATCTGTGTCTGTCATGGGGCGCAATTGTGGGTAGGGCTCGGGGAGGTTCTGCAGCACTCGAGTGACTCAAGTCGTCGGTTTATGAGCAGCATTTAAGCTGCGATAAATGGCATAATGTGCCCTCATAAACCGTGTGACGAAAACCGGGAACGAGACGACCAAATGCTTCACTGGGATCATGGGGATGAACACTCCACGCAATTGAAGCGTTGCCTCGCGTCGCATCGCGTTGCGTCCGTGTCATAATAGGCGCAAAAAACTGCACGCCAGCGCAAAAGCTAAAGCGAAAATCGGCTGCAATATGCGGAGTAAACAAGTTGAGTACATATATGCGAATTCGAATACGAATACGAGTAGGAGTGTGAGTATATTCATATGAGTGCCAATTGGGGAGCGAGCGTGCTTTGCTCGTGAGTGTTTAAGGCCAGGCGTGAGTCGTTAAAACAAAGACACGGCAAAGCACGCAATCGTATTTGAGAAATATAGCTTAGTGTTTATATTTTTAATTATTATGCTGAAGGCTAGTTAGTTTTAAAAAGTATATAAACCAATATAGTCCCAAAAATCAGTCTAAAATTCGACACTGAAAACATGCCTAAACGAATGAAAAGTTTAAACTTCACATATTTATATTATTTTTTGTTAAATGCGGATTTTGGTGACCTTTTCATATTATAATTATTTTATTGGCTGGCTCGAGGTCCTGATCTAATTTATTTAAACAATTTTGTTTCAGTATTTATTAGTATTTATTAGTAAAAACAAAAATTTCGCTTTTTTTTTCTCGTTTGCTAAACATTTACAAACTTTCTCAAAATATTTGTAAATTCCATTCTTAATTCCAGCCAAACATATAATAATTAAAATAGCATAAAAAACATAAGAAAATTGTATGTACGAGGCATAACTGGCTAATTCTGTCAATTTTTACTCTTTTATCTCAGTTTTTATAATCGTATTTTTCGTGACTATAGCTTACTGGCACTTACACGTACTGGCATTCGTGTTGTACAAGCAATGCCTGCTTGCCTCTGAGCTTATGAAAAATGTGTGGATGTGGATTTGTCAACGGCAACAACGAAAACAACAACAACGACGAAAACAAGTAGCTGCAGCAGCAACAGCAACAACAACAGCAACAATTACTTAATGCCCATTGTATTGCATTTCAAGTTGGCAAATGGAACAAATGGGGAAAACTGCGAGACGTCCGGAATAAAAGAGGGTAGCAAAGCACAAAGCCAACGAGAAAGAAAGGAAAAAATGTCCGCACTGCTGGCAAGAAGCGATTTTCAAATATATGAGAAACCGGGCAGAGGGAGAGAGCAATAGGGCCAGGGGCAGGGGGACGGGGTCAGATCGAATTAATGGGGTGAACCTGTGTATCAATTAATGAGCGTAGCGTAGCAAGTGGCAATATTAGTTAAACGCAAAGGGTGTTAAATCCACCAGGTAGCGTGGAATAATACGTGAAATATGGTTGAGTCATGCAGATGGAAGGGTATATGGAATACATGCATTCCCAATCAAATGCATTGGATCAATGAATCTATCACTCAAAGTCCAAGCGAACGACATGTTCCATATGAGACGCAACACAAAGATAAATGACAGCACAAAACTCGAGCCAACTAAGCTAGAAATGTTTCATAGTAAGTGCCACATCGTGAATATTATAATTAAATTATTCATTACTTATTAGAGGGGGAATACAAGTTGTTAACAAAAATTAGATTGGAAGTAAAATACTATTAAGGGGCAAGTGCCGAAGAATTAAAATTGAGATTAATAAATGGCTGAAATTTTGATAATTCAAAGTTTGATTGGCAAATTGTTCTTTAAAGAGTAAGAACATCGAATGAAACTTTTAAGCAATTCATAAACGTTTTCAATTACTCTCAGAGTGAAAGCTTTGCTCAAAAAATAGGATTAACATATCGATTTTAGCCGATTGCAAGGGGCAAGTTATAGGTTATCAGAAAAATAATACACAAAGTAAAATATATCAGAGTAAAGATAAGTATATAGAGTAATCAAAAAAAAAAAAACATTAAAATGTATGAGTTAAATATATAGAGTAATACAAAATACACTAAAAAGTCTATTTCTTACAAGATCATATCGTAAATTGATTCTATTTAAAAATCATATCCAATATTAGAATACGACTCCTGCGCACTTGAGTTGGATTTCCCGAAACTATGAACTAATCATTGGCTATTAATGGATCAACTTAGATTTCAATTGGATATAAATTATGCTCATAACTTTAACGATGCTGTGCGTTAAATTGTTTAACTGCTCTTTAATTATAGTTCACTCGAAATTATGCTAAAGAATTTCAGATGCATTTGGTATCATTTGCATTTTTGTGTGTGCGCGCGGACAATAAAGCTTTAAAATAGCCGTAAAATCAATTTAATGTGCATAGCGGGCAGCGCCGGCCATAAAACGACTGTCGTCGCACCCATTCCCCAAAACAATGGAAACAACTGAAAAAAAAACAAAGATATACACAAAATATGAACTCCAAAAAAATATAAAAGTCTAATGAACATTTTATGCGGCACAGCATGGGCCAGTTAGATATATGTATGCTTATACGATGTATCTGTATATTTATAGCTTGATTTATTTCTTATTTTATTTTCAGCACATGAAACGCTGCTGGGGCGTGCGAGCTTCGAACCCACCAAGCTGGAGGTGTGTCCACGCAGAGAGCTGTGGAGGTGGACGTTGAGCTAGGGGCGGAGGCGACAGCACAGTCGTTGTTGCTCTCCCCCACGCTCGCTTCCGATCTCTGAGCCCGAATGACCAGCTTAAAGATATAGATACAGATGCACAGATAGAGTTACAGATGCAGATGCTTCGACAAGCTTGCGTTTACGTAATTGCAATGCCAAAAAGCAAACGCAAAAAGTTTGCAGCAATCATGCAACATGTTGCCAAAAACTAATTCCACAACATATGCACGAACTGCAATTGGCGATAAACGAACAAAAAACATATAAATAGATATATGTATATATATGTATATATCTATATGATATATACAAATTATTAAATTCTGTACATTTGACTGCAACTTTTTTGTTTGCAACAACTTTTGCGTATGTGCTGACACCCTGTTAAAGCAAGGGCGAGCAATGGGGGTATACCAGTTTTTGTATGTGGTACGTCACAAACAGCAGAAAAATACGAACAAAATATACAAAATATATATATCCTTTCGATTTTTGTTATACCTGATAGTACAATTATCTTCATTATTTTTACTTTAACTGAAATACGTTATTGATTTAGAGTATAAATGAAGGTTAAATATTTTAATATTTTAAATAGAATCATGTATTTTAAAATATTTTGTCTAACTAAATAGAAAATCTAATAAGTATGTAATTAATTTATTTTTGACAACATTTTTGTGTTATCATAGAAAATTCGAATATCCTTTTACAACTAAATGGAAAAATCTTTTAAATCGATAATTTTTTTGGTTTAACAGGGTATACCGCAAGTCGCGCCTGTTATCTTACGTTACAACTTTTTGCTTGCATTTATTTTTGGTCGTTGCACGAAGTTGGCGCTGCCGCTGCCAAGTTGCCAATATGTTGCACAGAAATGATTATTATTTATAAGCATTGCTGTGCATTGAAGTTGCCAAGCTGGCAAACTGTGCCAAACTGAATTTATTGCAGCTGAAAAGTTTCATTGCCAATTTTCGCTCTGTGTGCGTATGTGTGTGTGTGTGTGTGTGTGTGTGTGTGTGTGTGTGTGTGTGTGTGTGTGTGTGTGTGTGTGTGTGTGTGTGTGTGTGTGTGTGTGTGTGTGTGTTTGGGGTGAATGAAAACGCTGCTTAAACAACTTATCGGAAGTGCTTAGAACTTGTTAGCTACTTGCAAAAGATTGCAGATACCAGTGCAGAAATGCTCGGACAATTAAATGAAAACCAAAAAAATCCAAAACTTTTCCATCGAAAACTTTTTAATGAAATATTTTGGTTTCACAGATGATAATAGCTTTAATTGACGTCAACTAAGTTTTAAAAGGATGCTTCATTTGAGTTAACAACATTTTCTCAACAGTTTTTAATTTAACAAAAGTGAAAGCTAATTAAAATATTACAATTCTAAACATGTGCATGTAGTCTTAAGATATTTGAGAAAATATGCACAAAATTGTAAATTTCTGGTTAATAATAATAAAAAAAATTCTAATAAAAAAATAAATTAAGAGAATAAGTCTTGATAAATCGGAATACCCCCCGGACGTATGTCAAAATTGAGGCAGATAAAATAAATCTGTTAATCTTACAAATTCACATATATTTGTAATGCTTGGACTACTTATTATAGAATAAAAACTTTTGTCAAAAGGCACGCTAAAAAAAAATCGGTTCAGTTAAAGTTTATAGAGAGCATTCGTTATTAAAAACCCCGTTTCTGATCGTTTTTATTCTTATAATATATATCCAATTAAGGAGAAGATAAATGCTGACCATTCGCTTATCTGTTGGCCCAACTTTGACCAGGCACACTAATCTCTGTGTTGGCGCAGGCAGGTGGTTGTGTTCCGGAATCCGGAGCTAGCCCTGCCACACAGCGAACTTCTTAATCACAACGAGGCGGCCACAAAAGTTGTTGCCCAAGTGCGGACCCAAATGCGTCCGCAGCGCCCACAGACAAATACCTGCAATCAACGCCATCTAGATAAAAACAAATATAAACAAATAGCGGCTACATTTTTGTGCCCTCCCTTTCTCTCTCTGCTGTCTTTGCCACGTTATCCCCTTCACATTTTTACATAAAATTCCAACAAAATTCTTGAAAAAATGCAAAAGACCCGCCAGAGACTACGGAGCGCTGCAAGGCTTGGGGCCTAGAAAGGGGGCTGGGGTTAGGCCGCGAAGTGGCCATTTTATTTATTGTTATTTCATTTGGACCGCAAATTAAAAGCTATGAATAAGAGCGCCAAGTGGAGCTGGAAAAAAATAAAATAAAAAGGAAAAACGCAGTCAGCAACAAGGTGCAGGAAAAGTAAAAATCGCCAACAATAACAAAAATGAAAACACAAATAGAAAAGCTGAAGAAAAAAATTGCATGAAAAGCATATAGTAGAACATGCTGAAAAACGGAAATAAAAGCTTATTAAAGCCAACACTGGAAAACAAAACAAGAAAAGGCGAAATGAAAACGAAAATGAAAATGGGGTTGCACGCTGTGGCCATATCGGATTGTCAGGGGCGGGCTGGGCTGCTGGTCTGAGGCAGATCAGAGCTCAGCAAACGGAAGCAGAGAGCTAAAAAACAAACACTAAATCAAACATTACACCCAACAAAAGCGACAGCGGCAGTGAAAAGTGAAATGGCGAAAGAAATAAGTATAAAAATGTGTAAGGAAAATTGTGGAAAAATCCGACTAAAAACACCAAAAAATAAAAAATAAAGCAAGAAAGAGAGTTATGTGCGTCGAAATTTAAATACCCTTTTGGACATGTGGCGATATCTTAAAACACATTAATGTTTTCTATGCGAGAACTTTAACTTCGATCGTTCATATGGATATGATATAGCGATACATTTCGTCCGATTTCAACATAAGAACTGCCTGCAAAAGAAAATCTGAACCAGGCAAAGTTTCTAGACTCAGAGAATAGATTTTAAAGAAACAGAGACACGGATGCGGCCATAATGATAGAGATCAAGAATATATATAACTTCTTGTTGCTACTGTTCCTTCTAGGCGTTGCACTTTTCGTGATCAAATAATAATACCCTTCACAAGGGCGTAACAAGGAGAGCAGGAGTAGCAGCGGGAGAAAGCGCTTTTTTATTTGAGAACATAAAGCAAATGCCAGACTAAAGTAAATATCAAGCGCCCCGCCAGGCGATTCGCTGCCACAAGAAGGAGCCATGGCAAGTGGGCACACAAGACAAATGTGGGCGCCACCGCGCTGTGCTCCATGTTGTTGTTGTTGTTGTTGTTGTTGTTGTTGCTCCTGTCGCTGCCGGCATCCTTTTTGCAATATTAAACGTAGCAATGACACCCATGGGTGCTGCCACGCCCCCACATTGGCGTGCTGCCACTGGCAGCAGCCATGGGTTAAGCTGCCGCCACCTCCCGCTCTCCCGCTCTCTCGACAACTCCCTCGCTCGCCATCTCATTTGTGTGTACTATGCTAGACAACTAAATATATACACCTAGTTATTTGTTGGGTATCTGTTTGCACGACGCCAGCGACAGCGGCAACGGCGGCGGCAACACACAAAGTGAAATATCAAGGGAATTAAAGACATTGTGCGGATTTGCAATGAATGCCTCGCTGGGCATGAATGAGCCGGCTCTATGGATGAGCAAATGAATGAATGAATGAACCAACGAATGTACGTATGGAATGAATGACTGACTGATTGTTGACGCCGCCCAACGTTGACTGCAGCGAGAGAGGTGTGGAGAGAGACGGAGAGGCAGAGGCAGAGAGGCAGAGGCAGAGAGCTCCAGAGCTGTGGAGCCATGGCGCTGCCGCTGGGAGCTTGTTGATTGAGGGGCTTCAATTGGTTTTTGTACATTGGCTGCAGCCTTTTTAGAGTTTAAAGTCATTGCAAAAGCCTCTTAACGAGTCCCACGAATAGTTGGGACTGTGGCAACTGTACAGTCAAGGAAATCAAGTAAAATTTGAAAACCTATTTGGGTATTAAAGAAATTAAAGCCGCTAAAAGCAATGAAGCTGTTAAAGACTTAATTCTTAGTAAGGATTACAAATAAATGTTTACAAAATTAATTCCTTTTCTTTTTGCCACAATTAAGAGTTTTTTAACTAAAAATATTTTATCATTAAATAATTGTAAGTGAATTTATTTAATTAAAAAAAAAACGTTTCCAGCCAAATATTCAAGAAACAAATTTTAAAATTTTAGAAGACTGTTTTTTTCCAAAAACAAGTCAGAATAGAGAAAAAAGCGCAATTAGAGCGAATTTTGATTTCAAAAATATAAAACTATATTTCCAATTAATCATAAATCTAATGGCCAGCTAACCCCTACTCAAAGAAAATCTTTGGAGGATAAGTAAAAAGACACTCAGAGAAAAGTTTTGGAGTATTAGTTAACTTATTTTGACTTTAAAGCTTGGTTTAATTAAGCGCCGGCTTAAGATCTTCTTGTTGAGCTTAGCAAAGCTCTAAAGCTCCGAACTCAGCTTACTTAAGTTTAAAAACTCAAGATCTTTACATTCATCAGTTAACTTTAGATGCACTTCAAACCAAGGCGTTGACAGCTTTAAGACGCGTATAATGCTTTAATATCCAATATGCAGCCAATTCAAATATGTAAGCTGCTTAAATTATTTTGAGAAGTCTTGAGTAAGTGAAATTTAACGCTTTAAGTTTTTTAATTGCTACACAAAGTGCTCTTAGGCAAATTCCAGCGCTCAGCATCTCTCTTGTTTTTCAACAATCATGTTAAAAGAGATATACACGTGAAGTAAAAAATGCCCGTTTCATTTATTAATCCACTAACCCCACAAAGCTCGCATCACACAACGGACACGGGGCCTATTCCACCCGGTCCATTCCGACATTCCCCACATCGCATATCAGACATACCTAAAACCTAATCCGTTGCAAAGTGCTTCTGTTTTTGTGTAATATGAACGAGTAAAATGTATAACCTGAAGGCAAACGACAAGCTGGCGCAAAGCACACGCTCCTCAGCAGGGATAAGCCAAAGGATATGCACTCACAAAATACACATCTACTTATATATCTTCATGTAGATGAGCTCGTATTCTCAGACATACAGATGTTGTACGTGTGCCACACACACTCGTACACCCCACCCCTAGACGGAAGCACAACCCAACCCCATCCAACTTAGCTGTCATCGCACCCTATGCTTACCCATCCTTTGACCCCAGCTCCGCACAGCTGTTCACGGCTTACGTATAACAATGCCAAACACACACACATACACACAGGCCGCAGAAAGTACCAAGGAGACAAAAAAGAAAGGCATGGAGAAAGAAAGCAAGAGAGAAAGAAATCAAAAGCAGAGCCTGGCAAGTTTAGTTTAGACACTGCGTCAAAGTCGAACGTCAAGCGTGCATCCGAAGTTCTCATTTCAATTGTGCCAGTTGCTCGTAGGCATTTTTGTGTATACCCTGCACCAATAAAAAGAGGGCGGCCATTCTGAATCTGTGTAAATGTTTATGCCAGGCAGCCGAAAATATCAGCACAAGTTTCGGGATGCCGATAAATTTGATTTCAAACTATCGATAAATTGTCTAGTTGCTCTTTTATTGATATCTTTTAATATTGAACCTTTCCCTTACAGATGGTTTGCTTAGATAAGACTCCACTGTCTTATGTCATAAACATTTCCAGTTTATTTAAAACTCTCGAAGTATACAAAGCCTTAAGTTAACTTTCGCGTAAGTAGCTGCAAGTAAGGATACAGTTTAAAAGAAGAAAAAATATGGGAAAGAAGAAGATATATGGAAACTATAATAAAAGTATTTGTTTTTTAATTTGGAAGAAACTAAACATACGTTTATTTGCAAATTTAATTGAAACAAGTAAGAGGTTCTAGTCGGGAGCTCCCGCCTACGGGATACCCTGAACCCTCTTCTTCCAACATTAAATGCATATATATATTATATTTTAGAAACTATATGTCAAGTTTGGTGACTCTAGCTCTTATTATTTACCAAAATTGCCCAAAAAACAGGATATCGATTTCGATTTTTATCAATTGCTTGGAAACGGGGTAAGTTATCGATTTTTGGAAACAGGCACTAGGAGCACCTACATCTAAAATTTCAAGTCTCTAGCTCTTATAGGTTCTGAGATCCAGACGGACAGACAGAAAGACAGACGGACATGGCTAGATCGACTCGGCTATTGGTGCTGATCAAGAATATATATACTTTATGGGGTCGGAGATGCTTCCTTCTGCCTGTTACATACATATGGCTTTCGCACAAATACAATATACCCTTATACCCATTTTTAATGGGTTCAGGGTATAAAAAATACATACTTTTTGTATTTTCGAAATATTTTTCTTCGATTTATTAAAACAAAAAAATATGAGTTTCTTTAAAAAAAAATTGATTTGATTTTTTATTCGGTTAACAAAAGCCTAAAGAAGATGTTTATTGCAACTTTCTAATAAAACTACATTTTTATGGTATTGATATTTTGTCATCTTTACAGACAGCTCAACATGAATATTGATATTGTTAGATCGCACAAAGGCCTGAGCACAGGGTATCGACAAGTCAGTCTCAATTTTACTTTTACTCTCGCTTTGTAGCAAATGTTTTTTTTTTTTTTTTTGCCTCACTACGAGGTGCACTTTGAAATACAAGAGTGTGTCGGGAAGGTGTCGATAAAGAAGAAATCAGAAAGAGAAGAAGAAAGGATGCCCCAAAAAATGGGGGGCACATCAAGTGCCGCTTTGAAGTCAAATGAAAGCCGCCCGAATTGTCCCGAATACGGCGCAACTATCAAACATATGATACCCGGTTAAGTGACAGAGAGCTGGATGAGGGGCGGTCGGCATGCTGGCCTTTGGAGGGTGTTAAGCACATATCTACAATGCGAGTTCAAGTGGCAAAGTGGGCCTTTTGCCAACTGGCTCTAATCTCAGCAATGGTAAACGACCGTTCGAGTGCTTATCAAATGTCACGACGCGTCGTGCGACGTGCCAGGAAATGCCTACATGAGCCGGCGGCGTTATCGGCCTAGCGCCTATCTTATCAGCGACTGCAACACTTCGCGCTGACAAATGTTAGAAGTGCATTTGTGTAACACACCGCTCCTCGCCCCTCGAGTGACGCTGCGCTGACCGGGTCTTGTCTGGCCTGGAGACAGTGTTTGAAAACAAAAGAGGACATTGACTGCAGTTTACAGAGCATGACATCCAGTGTATAAACCCCCCCACCCCCCACCACCCCACCACGCTCTGGACCTAGCTAATGTGGCGTAGTCAATAAAACAAATATGACAGCCGAAGTGTGTAGCGGGCGGGCGGGGGAGGTGGCGAGCGCGGTGAATGAAACGTAAGTGTAATGACAATAAAAGTTTATGACAGCAGCTCACGAGCTTGTAAGGCTAATGTCAACGTGCTGTTATGGTCAGAGTCGTATCCTAGGGGGTAAGCGGAAGAGGAATTGTTAGGGAGTTGTGGCAGCAAGCACAGAAGGTTAAAGAGCTGTGTGTGTGTGTGGCAGCGCCTGTTGCAAGTGCAAAAAGCGCTTTCATGCTTCAACGAACATCAACGGACGCAATGAAGCAAGCATTTTTAGCAGCTCGCTTGCCTCAAAGTGCAAAAATGTTATTATGTTATCAGGTAGAAAGACCCTACACCCCCTCCCTCCAGCGCCATGAACTATGGACGGGCTTAAGTATTTGGCTCACAAATTTCTGCTATCTAACCAGCACAGCTTATATATGGACAAAAACATAAGAGTTGACGTGAAAAAGTTTCGATAGAAATAACAATAAAATTAACACATTCATGGGAATTTTCTTTGAAAAAAGTTTGAAGATAACTCAAAGTTTGGTGGAAAAGATTAAAAAAATCAATGCCTAGAATGAAAGTAACCTATCTAACTATCTTAAAGTATCTATATGGAGTTCAAAAATTATATTTATAATAATATCCGCTAATATATACTAAGTAAATGGATATTAACAATGTCTACTCTGGTAGATATTACTTTGAACCCCTCGTTATTCTAGTCATATTTTGTTTGCCATGTTCTTAAACTTCGTGCCTTTGGTTAACGTTAATGGCTTTTAAAGCCACCCCCAGAGCTTTGCTCGTATGCCCCCAATACCCAATACTCATATAAACACTAGACCAACTGCTGCCTGAGCCCATCCAATTCCCCTCGGAGATGCAGGCAAACAATTGTCAGCTAGCTGTTATCGCCCAGTCAAACAGGCTTATCGAATTTCCATCAATAATGCGCAAAGTTAAAAAAAAAGTAAACGGAGTAGAGTGCGAGAAAATAAGTATTAAAATTACATCAAATATTTATGTCAGTGTAGAATACTTTAAGTTCTGGCTTAGCGGAAAACGAATAAGAATGCTCTAATGGGAAGTACACAGCTAGGAGATATCCTGTGCCCAGCGCGGAACTTCCAGTAAAAACATTATCATCACCTTCAATGCAGACATTCTTGATTAACTTCGGTGTTTATAGTTATTTTCAGGGCTTAAAAATGATAGCCAAATGCGAGCAATGCCAAAAGCTCTACGTTTGAAAATAATAATATATTTATTAAGAGGGAAGAATGCGGAAGGTATCCAAATTATTCAATATTTTGAAAATAACAGCACTATACGAGAGCCTACACTTTAGGGTTGGTTCACATAGCTCTAATAATCTTTGAGCTATGCCTTAAAATCGATATTTATCGCTACATAATGAAACTGTGAGACAAATAAACAAATAATAATCTCGTTCTGTATAAGGTGAAGAAGAATATATATATATTTAAGATCTAGTTCTTACAATCTTCGAGTTATACAAAAATAACCATATCATAAAATCGATAGGTAAATCCTATATATGTATATCAAATGTATATAAAATTGTAAAAGCTTCAGATTTTAACAAACGTACAAACGTGTGCAGATCGGGGCAGCTCGTCTTTCGAATCAAGAATTTCAAGAATACATATAATTAAGGGATTTAGAGAAGCCTCCTTCTGCCTGTTACATACATATGCACAAAATCATTTTATCGTCGTTTGCAATGAGTATACTGTAAACAAATGCCCAAGGGAAGCCAAAAACGAAGACCGTGAATACACATTAATATGAGTTGACAGTTGGCTGTCCGAATTAATCATCGCTAACATGGGCAGTCTGATAAGCAGCTCGAACAAAGGGCGGGCATTGTTCACCTGTTATCAGGAATCACGAGTCGCTAATCACGGACCACTAATCACGAACCACAAATCCGTTATCAGCTCTGACTGGGTTATCAGGGCTGAGTGTGTGTGTATGTGTGTGGGGTCACAAGTGTGTGTCAGTTGGGTTAACGCTCGACTTAACTACATGAAAATGTAATTGAATTAGATTTAGTTCAAATCAAATTTAATGCTGGGAAATCAAATCGAGATTCCAATTGAATATATTGGCAAAATTTAAAATTAGCAGCTCACGACCGACTGGAATTTCTAATTTCCAGCCTAACCACAAGCAATACAAACTGTGGCAGCTCGTAGCATGACTACTAAATAATTTACATATGCAAGCATATATACTCCATTTATATATATATATATATATATATGTATATATAGTCAGCAAATGTGTAACGGTTCAATGCACAAACTAATAATTACATAATGAAGCAAGGCATAAGTTAAACTTTGCCCCACACTGTAGAAGACCGTCTCGAAGTTGCAGAGTCTAGACAAGTCGCCAGCACCAAAAACAACAGTTGCACTGCAGGCATAACTTCTGTGTGAGACCACAGCAGAGGGTCGCAGGGCAGAGGGGAGTGGAAGTGTGGGTTAGCCTTGTGACTGGGCAGTTTTCCCCCATAACATAGCACAAAGTACTGTGTATCAGAGGTTAATTGTTTAGAAATTAAGTTGGTTTAGGTAAGGCTGTCGAAGTTTTGATACTATATCCAAAGATGGGGCAAAGGCACGTTATAAATTTCAGAAATTCTATGTTATTAGCCAGCAATTTAATTCTATTTTAATAACAACTTTTGTGGTACTTGCAAAAACAGAATATCAGTGAAATCTAAAGATAATTCCTTTCGCCCAAACCAAAAAATGAAGTTTAAATGCTTTTGCAATAGTCATCATAAATATTGCAAACTATTATTAGGATACACTTAGTAAGAGTCGAATTTATTTTATATATGACTTTCAAGGAAAACTTAATTATATCTAGGAAGTTGTACGTTGCAGGCAAAGAAGACGAAATAATAAACTTTAGAAAATAATTTCAACCAAGGACGTGCTATTAAAATGTTTGTCTAAGACTTTATGACCATTATTCCTCATAAATAACAGACTCGGAAGGGTTTCTACATATTTTAAATGATGTCCAGGCAAAGCATAAAATGGGCATGGGAAGTACTTGCTAGTTACATTTTGCTTAGCAGAAAATAATAGAAATTGTAAGAGAAAGTTTAAAGTACGATATGTGCATACTTATTCAAAGTATATATCTCTGTCTGTTCGTAGCCGAACTAGTCTCTCATTTTCGAAGCTATCGACTTTAAACTGTCTCTCTTGCAGGCAGAATTTACGAGGTTCATCATTGCATTTTTGGCGTGCCGTAGGTATCGTTTCTTTCTCGATTCTTTAAGAGGACACATAGACTATAGCTTAACCTTAACATAATTCAGTGAGATTATTTGAGCCTTTGTTTCTTAACTAATCAGCATTCAATAGCTCGGGTTAGAGGCATCTAGGCAAAGGCTAGCCATGTCATGTAAACGGATAATATTCTATATAGGTTGACTGTCAATATGTATAAATTTATAATATCAAATATATTTTATCATTGAATTTCTTTGAGCTGTTTATCTGTTCGTTTTCTACCCCTAAAGCCTGTTCATTCTTAGCTCTGCTCAAGACAATGCACTTAATTCTAGCGCACTTCTCTATCTTTAAATTTTTTTCTCTTTTTCTCTCCCTCTCTTGACCATCTCACTTATTTTCTCATCAGCTTAAGCGGGCATTCAATTGTCTCTTGCTTGCGATTTGCCGCTCATTGATTTCGTTAGCCAAATCCATATCGAGGGTAGCTTCCTATCGACCAACGACCAACGCGTAAAGCCCATTAAAAACATTTCGCTTCATTTATTTGGCGTGGCGGGTAGGGGGCTATCAAGTTTGCTTTGGCTTAAGCCCAATCGTAACGGCTGGTGACTTGTTTATGCTGTTCGACCACAATTTCTATAGTCCTCGGACTGCTTAGGTCCTGTGAGGCATTTCTCACGCCCAACTGGCGCCGTAGATACCCCCGGGCAGGCCACGCAAAGGTTGCTTAGGCTCCACACACATAACAGCAGGCATATAATTCGATTGTTAAGTGTTTGCACAAAGCGTTCAGCCCGAGCGCCCCCCCCACACACAACTAGTATTTAGACTAAGCACACGTACACCCACAGCCGCACACAATTCCATGAATCTGGTCCCATTATAAATTCATATTCAATTACGCGCGCTGGCCACACCGAGCAACTGGTCGAGGTTCAGAGTTCGCCGGGCAATCGGGGCAACAAATTTTGTTTGCATTTTGCGGTGGCCTGTGAATGGCACCAAATTTCACTGTGTGTCTGTGTGTGTGTGTGTGTGTGTGGGGGAGCTGACTGCATGCATTAATGATAAATGAAATATTTATATAGCTAAAATACGTAATTAACTCAAATTATAATGGGGCGTTGGCCCCCACAACAATAGGCGTTAATATGCCAGCGCCAGAGCCACACACACAAGCACACACACACACACCAATACACATACACAACAAGCAACCACAAAATGTGGCGCTGTGACAAGGGCAGCCAGTGTCGTGGCAAGCGTAGAGTGGGGGCGGAAGGGGGCTGAGAGAGCCTGCAGCCAGCATGTTGAAATGCATGCTGAGTGTGATTACAACAACGACGACAACAACCCGCACGCCAGCTACGGTCGTGTCTACACTGCACTCTCCCCCGTCAGCTCAGCCCCCTCTCTCACCGCCCCCTCTCACCGCGACGACGTCCCTGGTCCTGGCCTACGCCCCAGTTTGGCTGCGTTGCGTTGGTCATTATTTACTCATCGATTGCGCTGGAATGCGGTGCATCATGCGGCGCACGGCACGGAACGCAGCTCGCTTTTGGTTAGTGCCTCTGTCTAAAGCCTGCACATCCACCCCCTCCTCAGCCAGGCCTCTGTCCGTGGGTCTGTTCTCATGTCCGTCTGTATTTCTGTGTGTCTGTCTGTCTGTCTGTGTGCCTGGTAGCACTGCACTGGCTGGCAACTGGCTGCTAATAAATTCAGCAAAGCCAGCAGGTTGCTAGGCTTAAGGTTCAATTCTGGAACTGCAACACTACACACACACACACTCGACCCCCTTCCCCTTCTACAGCCTCCCTACGCCACTGGCAACAGCAAGAATAACAAATCGTGTTGTTAACTGGGCAGCGTCGTCATTGGCACACGCACGAATGCATTCAGACAGGACGGGACAGAGCGGCGCGGTTCGGAGCAGAGAGGCGGAGTGGGCGGTTACCCGGCTGGAGTCTGGCCAGTGGTCACACATTGCTGCCGTTGTAGCCCCCCTTGACCATCTCTCACCGCCTCCCTTCCCCACTCACCCCTCTGCTGCTTAGTATGCATGCTTCGTTGGCTCGCAAGTCTTAGGCTTGGCTGTGGAACCTGCACTTGGGCTTTGGCTTGGACTTGGGCTTCGTCTTGTCATTGACCTCCACACACACACACACACACACACACACACACAAACACACATGAGGCCAATTGTAACTGCAACTACCGTGCAGTTCCCCTTACACTCATACCACTGTCCTTCCCTCAAACCTCTGTCCCTTTATTAGCTCTACTCTAAATGGACATAGACAATGTTGTGTGCGCTTTCATGTTTTGGCCTTTTTATACCCTTCAAGAGAGTGTCATTATTTTGAGAGAAGCATGCAGCTATGTGGCCATAAGCTACATGTATATATAATATATGTTCATGATCAGTAATACATTTGTCCTTCTGTGTATTCCCCTGTTTGTTGCAAGCTAGTCTCTTAGTCTTGAAGTTTTTATCCTGAAACTTAACATGGGTTCGCCCTTCCGATTTAGTCGGACCAATATGTCGTAGAGCTGGCATATTATAAAATAGCCCTACCATACTTGACATTTACGAGCTCTACTATATATATCAAATAGCTGCCATATGAACGATCGATGGTAAATCTTGTATTATATACGATCTTGTATTAAAATCATTTCTATTTAGTTTGCCCCCTAATAATAGAAACTGCTACAATAATCAATCGCTGGATAAGGTTTTCGTAGTAGATAATTTCCAAGTTAGTTCTCTGCAAGTGTATTTAATATTCGGCGTGCCGTAAATAGCAGTTTTTGCTGTTGCAGTTGCTTTAGGTGTGTTGGCCATAAAGCAGAGCCGACTGGCCAAGTGTGGCCAGTGGCCAGTGACCAGGCCAATACCCCAAGGATGAAGTGTTGATTATGCGTGTTGCAGTCGACAGGCAGTTGTTGTTGTTGTTGTTGCTGTTGTTATTGCAGCAATTTGAAAGCCAAGTGCAAGCCGCTTAGAACTTTGAGTTGCTCTTAGTTAAGCCTGAGCATATTGTCAGCTGATCCTAGTTAGTTGACGCATGTATATGCTGTGTGTGCGGTGTGTGTATCGTGTGTGTTTCCGACACTCTTCGCCTGTTTGTTGATTTTTGGCAAATTGCGCTGCCAACTAACAAACAAGTCAAGTGAACCGACAAGAATTGATAGTCCGATTAAAAAGCTATGGAATTATGGAGCTTCGGATAAATTCTGGCAAAGAGTCATCAAATTCATTCATGAGAGCCGAGAAAATGATGAAGTGTAAATAAATGGTAAATAAGTTAATTGATAAGGTTTTGCGTGCAAGACTATTGAGTTATTAATATGAAAAGGAATTATCTGTGCCAAAGATTATTTTTTGCCATTGAGCAGCAATTTGTTCTTTTGAGTATTCTTGTCATTGTGCTGCTTAAACTAATCTTATATTACTTTAAAACCTTATCATACGGTTTATATCTTCTTTAAGCTGGTATTCTTTGCGTTCCCTAAAGCTCTCTCAACGAATTTTGTATTCCTTTTATTCCGTATTTCTTCTACTATAACTTTTTCAATGTAAATATCTCAAAGCATGTTGAATGCTTAATCGATTGGGTATCCCTTACCCTTCAGATATTGTATTTAAATGCAACACACTCACAACCCGCCATGTATACACTGAAATGTCCACCTGTTTGTCATCAAACTGTCAAGATGCAAATAACTTAATTAAGGTAGTCCATCAGTTCGCTTCCTTGGGAACTTAATTAAAGTGAGCCGCTGGGCAAGAGCTGCGCTATCAGGCCCCGTTGCATTCGCAGGCGCTGTCCGGAAAACCCGACCCCTATATCTGAAACAATTCACACGCTTTCCGCTGGCCGTTGGTCATTAACAGCTCGGGCTGGCACAAAAGGAGAGGTCCCGGTCGCTGGCAGAGTGCATTATTCGCAAAGGCTCGCCTTTAATGTGAAATGCAAATAGTGTGGTTGCATTTCGGTGTGTTACCTGTTGATATTGAGACAGGGGCTCAATGAATACCCAGGGAAAGCCTGTACCCAGAGCAGAACAGTAGCCTAGTTAGCCTGCATCTACTGCAATGGCAATGGCGACGGCAAAATGCAACTGCATCTTCTTGGCTTTGCAAATTAGAGCACATTAACGCATTCAGGCTGAAATATGCCCCATTGTTTGGACATGGCTGCAACTTACCTGCAAAGATAAAGAGAGAAACAGAGAGAGGGGGTTAGTGTAAGGCATAAGATAATTATGTAGATTAGCTAAAGGAAGTTTGTATTTGCCCAAGAAATTAGCAAGACGTTTGTATCGCCTTGCTCTATAGCTATACACCTCATATACAGATATATATATATATATAAGTACTTCCTTTGGTCTATTGTGACTGATGACTAATTGGAGGGCCTTTTGTGACTGAAATGTTTCTGTTGTTTGACTTGGGTACCGCCAGTTGAACGAACCGAACGACAGTTGGACCAAGTTGCCGTGGGGCTGGGCTCAGGAAGTGTTGAAGGACTTACAGCGAATGCCAACCGAGTGGACACTCCACTTTGGCTGTGTTTGTTAAAGGTATCGGGAGGCGGGGTAGGCTATTGTCGGGTCTAATGAATAACTGAGCTATGCGAAAAGTTTGTTATTTTAACGCTAAGTCAGCTCATTTGCCAAAGTTTAACAATGGTCCCAACGCAAATTGACGTTAAGTTGCCGGCTTGGGTTTGATTTCTGGTTACGGTGAGTGAGAAGATTAACAAATTAAATATTTGTTAAGGGTACCATATTGTTCGTCTGTTGATTATATCTATTTTTACAGACAGTTATCTTTAATTTGCGTTGCCTCTTAGCGCAGCTGGCAGCATATTGTACTGTCGCTAAGATTAGAGATGTTCCTTCACTTCAATGTATTAAAGAAAATACTCTGAATATTCATCTAAATTTACTTAGCTAAGTAAATCAATTAAATAGTTGTTAGATGAGTTTTCTTTTAATATAAATTAAATTAATACATACAAGAACTTCTTGAAACACACTAGACTATGGAAGGACTTACAAACATCTTGGATTCGAACGAGCAACATCTCTTTAGGGCTGCCAATTGTCATTGTCATATTGACAAGTCAAGTTTAAGAGAGCTTTAACAACTTGTTGAGCATATATAAGCAGTATTTAAATTTAAAGTTAACTTTAAAGTTCAAGTACAATAGAAAATTCTGATTAAATTTTCTCAACTTAACAGACTTCTCCGTTTCAACCAGCAACAATATTAAGGCGCAAATATCTTGAAAATTGCGAATCTCAGCTTTAACCTGCAATTTGCAGGCATAAAAGAACACATTAGGCTTAAGCAGCGGGCGGGTTATTTTATATCCGGTTCAAGATCTGTTGCAAGCTCTTATCAGCGGGCACAAGCTGTGAAGGAAATTAAAAATAATAATTCCAGCTAGCTCGAGTCAAGATAAGACTAAACTGGGCTGGGGGTAAAACTAAATTGGTTATACGCGTTTTATGTTACGACTTTGGTCTGGTGCTGCTTCTTCTGCCTCTTCTGGCTAGCTAGGCGACCACAAATCTAAATTACGAGAACCGTGCACTAAATCAAATGCACTGCGCTCTATACGATTGGGGAGTAGCCAACTTGAAAGGGAAAACCCAAGAGCGACCACAACGTACAGCAACAATACGAGGTGGTGGTGGGGCAAGGTATAAATTAAGAGCGGCATGCGGCAAAGCCAAACGAATTTCGACTTGTAACCCTAGAAGTGTGGCCAAGTAGACGACCGTCGACCGACGACCGACGACCGTCGACCGCATTACAGCGCCCTAGGGGGATGAATTGTCCGGGCCAGGGACGAGGACGCGTCCAAGTCGACAGTCGAAGTGGACGTAAATGTTTTGTGTGTGCTTCGCCTCGTTGCGTTTAGTTGTTAGCCATTGTTGTTGTTGTTGCCGCATTCTTGTTTTTTGTAATTAGCCATAATTCACTTGCCTAGGCCAAGACAAAATGAAGCATAAAATATTTACGCGCTGCCCCGTCGACGACCGGAAATATGCAATTTGACGCAATTTGCATGCAGCACGGCTGCACAGCTGCAGCCCGTCCTACCCCTCCCGCCCTTCGCATACCCTAACAGCGAGCTAGACTGTCCAGTGTGTGTGTCTCTCCCTCTCCCTCTCCCTCTCCTTCTCGCGCTCGTCTTCTCTCTGTCGCTTTTCCCTTCTCTGCTTTTGCGGCACGTGGTTGCATTAGGTGATGCAATCATTTCCGTTTTTGCAGATTGCAAAATGCGCATGCCAGAAATCAATTTCCGTTTTCAAGTCATCTGTTTTGTTGCTGGGGCCAACAAATGGCTCCAGCAAAACTGGAGTACGCCCTGACCATCAATATGGTTGGATGTCTGCATACATATATATATATATATATGCATACAGTATGCAGACAGTGCAGATGCATGATGATATCGCTTGTCATGCATTAATTACAGAGCCAACAAAAGACGTTCGATGATGAGAGCAATGATGATGATGATGCTGAAGATGATGCTGAAGATAATGCTGATGATTTTGCTGATGATGATGAGTTGAAAAGTGAAATACTTTCAGGGCTTTCTGCTCTTAACACCCTTAATGAGATAGGTTAAGCCAATAGATCCTACTAACACATCTCAGCAGCTAAGTTTCTAAGCTTCTATCGTATCATCTATTCTATAAACAGAACCTCTTCTTCAAATGAATTTTATATTAATTTTAAGAAATACTTTCTCAAACCAAGCCAAACTCTATCTTCAACCTGAAAACACATGAAAATCTAATAAGCTTTCTGGCTAAAAACCAACTTGAATTTGAGCCAACAAATCTCAAGTCGTATCTATTTATAAATTTAAGAGTCTATTATTTACTAGATAACATAATTAAGCTAACAAAACTATTCCAAAATTTACCTCAAATTAAAAACAAAACTATATTTTTAAGACTTTAACAATACATAAAAATAAAATAGTTTTAAGAATTTAATAAAAATAAACAAAGAAAAATTAAAATAATATTAAAAATAAGTAAAATAAAATAATCAAAATATGTAAAAGTAAAATAAATATAAACAATAAGAGAGTGTCTCACTCTTTAATCCATAAAGGCCAGGTTTTTTACATTTCAAAGCATTTTCCTTAAAATTTTCTAACAAAAAAAAAGTAGGAAATTTCGCAAAAGATCAAATAGAGCTTAACATTTCAACTAGAACAACAGGGAATAAAAAGCTTTATTGATAAATCGTTTATTAAATTCGAAATTTATGACATGTAGAAATTGGCATCATATTCATCGAAAGCTATATTGAAAGTTATATCGTTCAATCGGTAAATACAAAAGGGAATTACCCTAATTGGTTAATAATTTAACAAAAATCCTAGTGAACTTTTTTTCGACAGTTTTCGACGCTTTTTGACCACCAAATGCTGAAAAGAAAACCTGTCTGCACGGCAAAAGCAGCACAAGAGCAACAGCTGAAGAAGGTAGAGAAAATGGGGAAAAGGGGGTAGGGAGGTTGTAACGAGCACAGCTGTAAAATTAAACACTGGGCACACACGCACACACACACACAGACACACACTCACACACAAGCACGCACACAGAGGGAGCTGCCCTGCCAAGATGCTTATCGCGAGCCACGTTTTCAGCGACTCCTCTCGCGGCGGCTTTAACTGCTGTTGTCGTGGTGGAGGTTGTTGTTGTTGTTGGCATAAACATTTTCTTTTCATTAATTCATAAAGCATATTTTTATTGAGTGGCAACACATGAGACGCACACGGGGGGAGGGCCAAAGCGTTGTGGGGGCATTAAAAAGTTGCAGTAATGGAAATTGTTTTGTGAAAATTGCAAAATTGTCGGCAATGGGCAGCTTGTCAGACAATCAGGGATGTTAGCGAGGGAAGGGAATGGAGGCAGCTGACTTTGGGGCCATGGAGCAGGACTATAAAATGTGCGAGAATGTGCACCAAAGTTGTATGTTGGCTGGTGGCACGCTTCGTTTGCCACGGGGAATTTCAAATAGAATAAAAGTTACTCTTCGTGTTGTTTAATTATTTTACTCTGCGGCTTTTCCTGCTACAAAATACTTTGGCTGATAAGCCGCATATAACGGCATAATGTTGATAACGATATGAGCTTAACTTTAGTGATAGGTTCGATAAAGGAAACAAAGCTGAAGAATGTTTTCTCATTGTTAAGGTAATCAAACCCGTTGAAACTCAAAGTCCAAATTCTATTTTAATATGATTCGAATCAGATTTCCAATTGATTTTTAAATATGATTCGCATCGGAGTTTTGATTTATGTTTAAATATGATTCCAATCGGACTCCCAAACTATTTTTGAATATGATACAAATCTCCAAACTAAATTATTACTGAAAGGAGAGACGAACTGAAACTTGAATCCCAACTGAACCAAAAATAAATTGCTTTTTATGATTTGCAAATAAAAGATTTTGGATTTTTATTCAATTTAAATTTTAGGGATTAATCTGTTCACTTTACTTTTTTTTTTATTTGTATTTAACTTCAAATAGTTCTCCAAATAAATTTAATTAAAGGCTTACAGATGTAGCTAAAGAGAGGTACTCAACTTCTAACTCAAATTTATTTATGTTCTGACTGGTTTAAACTTAACACCAACTATATAATTGTTTTCCATAAACAGCAAAATGATGAACCTCCCAAGATGCTTAAGCTAATACGACGCACAGTTCATCAACTTCAAGAATATATATGTATATATTTATCACCTAGAAGTTGCTTTACACACAAGTATTTTTCTTCGGCTTGTCGATGGCTTTAATGCTTTGATCTGTGGCGGTCTCTGTCGAACTTGTCAGCACACAGGCAGGCACACAGACACGCTTCCAAACACTCTACACTGTGTATATACTCTATATGGTCTGATGATGCTGTTGCTTTGCCGTCAATACACTTCAGTCGACACCGTACTTATCGCATTTCTAATCATTATGCAACTCTCTCAGTGGCCAAGTGTTTAACTCAGCCAGCGCCCATTTCCGATTCACTTTGTGCAAACGCCGGCTAAAATCAAAGAGCTGAAAGCCAAGCCGAAAACCGCAGACTGGCCAAACAGATTGACCAAACCAGACGCTGATTTAGCTATCTGGCTGAGGCATATAGTTCGAGTCGGGCGTAGCTATTGAGGGAAATCCAAAGAGTTTTTCGCAATGGCAACAGTTTTCTTTTCTTTTCTTCTATTTTTTGGTAAAATATTTGAGGCGAAGCCAAGAGCAAGCAAACTTTACTCAACTAATTATAATTACATTCTAATTAGACAAACTGCGTCAAAGCTGCCTCAGTGCACTTTGCAACGGCGCTGCTCAACTTAATAAGGAAATCAATTAATAACAAACGATACAGCAACAACAGCAACAACGACAACTTTCAGTCTGTCTAATAGATTTTAAATTAAAGTTTGCCGCAGTCAACAGAGTTGGCTCGACATTGACTTGCACAACAAGTTGACTTGAAAACTGCAAAAAGATATAAAGATACCGATACAAAGATACAAGAACGTAGACGACGACAAGAAGGAAGATGATGATGATGACGAGGTTGACGATGACGACGACGACAATGATGACTACATGGCAATGCACTCGAGGATGACAACAACAACAACAACACCAACAACAACGACAGGGAAAGGCACATAAAACAAACTTCCGTAAACAACATTTTCGTCCCGAGCCCGAGCCAAAGCCAAAGGCAAAGTCGAAGCATTGCTCGGCCCAGACAACATTTCGAAGACGATTTTAAAATTAGAAAAGCAAAAAAAGAAAATAAGCTAGTATAGCCCAGAAAAAAAAATCTAAAATAAAAATAGAGCATATGCTCGACTATTAGATACCCTGTCAGTTAAACAGAAGTTGTACGTTAAACCTGCAAGAAATCCAGTTCCTATTAAAAATCATGTGCCTATTGCTTTCAACTAAAAGCTTTACAAAATGTTAGTAATTTATTATGAATTAAAATAAGATAAAAATCAAATAAATAAAGACCAATCTATGAATATAAGTTTGAAATTTCTGTTTGCTTAATATAATATTATACCTTCTTGGTATAATATTGTAAGATAAGTTGGTCAACTAAATGCATATTTTATTACGTATCCTATTTTGACAAATTGTTGAAAATAATATGATATATTGATGCGTTCTGCGCTTGATATATAAGTTGGGGATTTTAAAAACCTTTAAAACTATATGACAATTAAAATTTGGTCGATATAAAAAGTATATTCAATCTCTTAAGCCCGAAAAGCACCTGAATATAATTCAACAAAGCTTATAGAGGAACAGAGAGAAAGAAAGATAGAGAGAGAGAGAGAGAGAGAGAGAGAGAGAGAGATATCAGGAGGGAGAGAGAGAGAGAGAGAGATATCAGAAGGGAGAGAAAGAGGGGGGTAGGGAAAAATCATTGCAAAAATCAGAAAAGCGCATTTTAACTATAGTCACACTTTCCAGTCCCAGTCTTTTTTAGAGGGTATAGAACAAACCAACAAATGGAAAATGAAAATAAAATTGCCTATCGTCGCATTCGTGAGTTTGTGTGTGGGTACGCGTATATTTGTGGATATAACAAGCAGCATTTGGCTGGGGAATACGCGGCATATAATCTAAGCAGCTGATGAAGCGGGGCAGCTGGCAGACGGAGCGCTGCGGGGCGACGCACATCGAGGTGAGCCGCCGCCTGGGGCCAATGCAAGCGAGCAGAGCAGAGGCAATCAAACAACTGAAGCATGACAACTTGATGCCAGGAGCAAAGCACAGAAGATGCTTGTGTATGGATGATGATGCTGCTGCTGCTGCTGCTGCTCATGATGTGGCTAGAGACTTGGTGTCCATGTGCAGATGGAAGTGAAAGGGGAGCCTCTCCCCCTATCGCCCCACCAAGCGAAGAAACCCACACGCCGTTGACGTGCGACGACGAACGGCACATGACATAAAAATTAAATAAACAAAATTATGAACCACGCCGTATGTGGGCCCCCTCCCGGTTGATAAGTGTAATGTGGTATGAGAAGTTTTAGTTAAAGCAGAAATGGAGCCGAGAGGGGGCGGGGGAAAGGGCATGTGTGTGTGTGTGTGTGAGTGTGTATAGGGTGGCGATACAAATCAAAATAAACAACGTGTATGCTGCTTGATTGGGGCATGCAACGAATGTTATTTCACGAATTGTTGTATTTGTAAGATAAACAATGAAGGGAGTTTTTATGTTTGTCTACGCCGAATGCCGCTGGCAACTGCGGGACAATGAGTTGGATGGCAAGTCAGACGCCTAAGCGTACAATGGATACGAGCTGGACAGCAAAGTGGGGCTAGTCGGAGAAGGTGGAGCTGGTGGCCAGCAAGTGCATTGAGCTGTTAAGTGGAAAGCCTGTGGAAAGTCGAAAAGTAAACAGTGGACACAGGAATAATTGCAAGCATCTCATCGACAATCCAAATGGCCTTAAGGAGCACACAATATTGGAATTGGCATTGATATTGATATTGATATCTATTTTGTTAAGTGACAAGCAGTTTGAGCAGTTACTTGTCAGATTGCAAGCTAATTTACAATTAATTCCATGGCAGGAGTTGCCTTTACAAGCAGCACAATGCCAATTCAATTTGTGTAATAGCTGTCATAAATATTTAAATTCGATTAATAAGATACAATTGAAAGGCTAAGAAAGACCTTTAGTCAAACACTCTCCCTTACATAAAGCATTCTGAATAAATCAATAGAATTTAATACAGATCTTATTGTAAGACAATTATCTATTTCTTGTTACAATCATATTGAATTAATAATGTTAAGTACTCTTTTGTAGCAAGGCTAGGCTCTGAGTAAAACGTTTAAGCAAATCGCCGATAGCAGAATGCAAAAATCAATGCACGATAAAAGAGATAGTCAATTTTTACAGGACGGAATGCGGAAGTAACAGATAAATTCATATGGATAGATTGAGGGAAGGAAAAAAAGACAGAAGAGAGACAAAGAAAGAGAGTAAGAGAAAGAGGGGGAAACAGGATATGATGACACAAAAAGGCAAAGAAATGGAGAAAAATAGGTATAAAGGAACAGCAATAAATTTGGGATAAATTTGGACAAAAAACAGACGGTGTAAAAAAATAATTAAAGAGAGATTATTTAAACTATATAATATAGGAATATCCAATTCGAAACAGCGATTGCAACTTTATCAGTTCAACACTTAAAACGACTTATTATATATAGCCTGCGTTAACATAAACAACACGAAATATTCTTGCATTCAGCTGTATTTGACCAACACTTACAGCAGCTTTAGATGTTCTTTAGCAAAACAAATATTTTTGGTACATGTATCAATTTGTGCTATCTTTGGGCTCTCTACAGAGGAAACGAGTTAACTATTTGCTGGTATTGTTCATTTAGTTGCCTGTTTGCTTAATTCGAAATAACCCTTTTTACAGCCCTTTGGCAGAATTATTGCAATAAACAAGAGTTTGCTTTCGTCTCGGGCAGCTGATTGTTGCCGGTTTGTTTTGATGGGCCCTCGGGCATTAAATACACTTAATAATATTACAATGGAATTCAATGAGACCTCCCCCAGAAGCAAAGCAAGGCAAAGGCAGAGCCATCTAACGGCTGCATGATGCACAGATACATAAATATTTATACAAATACAGCTTTAATAGCATTCGTGTTGTTTTGTTATGTAACAATTGCCACGCCTGCTGCACTGCAAAAAAAAAAAAATCCACGTAATAAAATTATATTTACAAATTTTTATATACGTACGTATCTTATTGCATTTTTAATTAAAAACTCATTTCATTTAGATGGCAGATTTTAACAGCGAGCGGCAAAGTAATTCGAAGTGAAGTCTTCGTTCATTGAACCTTGCCTTTGATTAATGAAACAAGAAAAATTTAACTGACGGCAGTTGGACGACATTTGAATACCCTACAAGTGCAAGCTCAAGTGCAAGCATGTGATGTGTAAAAATATTTTTAATTAGCGGTGGCATTTTTGACTAGATACAAAAATCTTTAAAAACAAAAACTTAATATTCAATCAATACTTTGTTTATCAAGACTCTTTGGTCATAACATGACAAGTAGAGTATATATTCAGGACACGCATTATCAGATTATTTACCAGTATATTTAATAACTGTAACATTTCCAAGTTATATAAATATATTTCTACAGACAGCCTAGTTATCATAGATGAGACATAGATGAGACATTATCATATGGATACAGCTCAGCCTCATCAGTGCATATAGTGTTACGATTATAGTGTATCGACCCGATTATTTCCTGTATATTTACTATTTAATAACTGACTAACTAAATGAGGTATCTTTCACAAAAGCCAGTATATATCCGAATATCTTTAAGCTCAGCCAAGTTGCCATAGGTCCGACAGACGCGGCGTTATAAAGGCAGCCTGATCAAGCAAAGCGTTACAAGCTCTGTGAAATAATTGATATGCCCACAGCGAGTGGCATTAACACGGCAACAGTTGCCGCACAGTAGCTCAACAACTGTGCAGTGGTCGAGTGGGGCGTGGGCAGGGGAGTGGGGTCAGCGGCTGCACGGGTCTATATAAAATTAAATATGTGCACTCACACAGTTGCCAACTGATTAGCATTTTGTAGCTGCCCGACGACGCGTCGTCGCATTGTATTAATAAAAAGAATTTTTTCCTTTTTTTTTTATTTTTATTTTTTTGTGCAATGCAGCGCATAAAAAATATATTTAAAAAAATGCAAAACCAAAAAAACACGCATCAGGCGAAATGCAATTTAAATTTTAATGCGCTGCCTTTTAGCAAATAACAACAATAAAAAATATAAAAAAAAAGAGTACACAAAATTGAAAAAATAAAAATTGTGCACACATGGCAAATGCTAAAAGGCAGCAGAGTTTGTCACGGGGAGGGTCAGGGCGGGGCGAGGCGAGGCGGGCTCTGAGGGCTACAGGCCGGCTGCTGTTGGGCCAGTGACTCGCCAATTGCATGCAATTGCTGCCACTTTTTGTTGCAGTTGTTGTTGCCTCATAGCCCAACATGAGAGCAGGCGCAGAACTCGCACCCAAACCCCAAACCTCGAGTCTCGATACACGCACTGGCGGGCCAATAATTCCTCCTTTTTTTCGAGCTGCATTTAATTTACTGTTCTTTGCTTTTTTTTTGCTGCCCTGGCAAATGTCAAAAGTTGGCACGGCAGTTGGCCACGTAACTCATTAAACGCAGCAAACGGCCAACAGCAGCAACAAGAACAACAGCAACAACAAAAATGTATCTGCATCTGCGAGGCCGGCTTTTTAAATCTACTCCGCATGGCAGATAATCGAGCTCTAATGTAATGATGCACGAAACCTTTAAAACAGCCAAAAGACAAAATGGCCTTAAAAAGTATCAACTGTCGTGTGTGTGTGTTTGAATGTGAATGTGCGTGCGTGTGTGTATCGAATGGCAAGTTGACAATCGATGCCAGCCAGCCAGACTGTCCGGAGAATTGTTTTGGTTAAAGAAAAGGTTCTAAAGTGCTGACCAGCATAAAATAATTGGAATAAAGTATTTATAAAAATGTAAGTATAAAAATAAATGTAATTTTAAGGAACTTAAAAAGCAACTTAAATAAATAGTTAGCATAAACAGATCTTCCTATATTATATAATTACCTTTAGTTTTGCAAACACTATTAAAATATTTAAGTCTCAAAATCATAATTATATCAACGAGATTCTCTAATGCAATTTGTTTTTATATAATATGAAATAAATACATTTGAAATAAATAATTAAAACGTTAAGTATTAGAATTCAAATTCCAATTTAACAAAACCTGGAATTAATTAAACTTAACGTTAAATGTTTTACATTATATTGTTATAATTCCCAATCAGTTCTTGTAATTAAATAAGTCTTATGAGCAAAAAGCCAACAGTAAGCAGAATTATCTATGCAAAAGAGAGCTAAACACCATATTAGCATAAAACCCAAACGAAAAGTCAAGCTTTGTAATTTTCTACAAGACTTTTTTTCAAACTATATTCAGCGCAATAAAAAACCATTATGCTCTTCCATTGCAAGTTACCCAAAAAAAAAATGTCTTGCAGCAGCTCTTCAGCTGTGTTTTTGACAACCAAATCTAAGCACTGGACTTTATCTCAGTGGAATTTGGAATTTTTCAAGCGTTTGTGACCCACTTTTTTCGCTAACATAGCGCCACAAAAATCGTACGTTGTGTGTCTCTGAAAATCTGCTGCCACTTCAGCTGCAGCTTGTGGCACGCATTAATCATGACAACTTTGCCGTGTCAACGTTGCAAACGTTGCAGTGTCGCGTTCTCGTTGTCGTTGTTGTTGTCGTTGTTGGCATGCAAATCCAACAAACTGTCACTAAATGTGCGACTTTAAGCGCTCTTATCCTTGCCAGAGATGCCGACTGTGACTCGGTTTTTTATTAGTTTTTTTTTTTTGTTTTCTCTTAACGGCTTCCTGTTGCAAAATTTCCTGGCCGTGTTTTCCGCTCGTGTGTGTGTGTGTGAGTTTTTCTCAGAGTCAAAGCCACACCAAAACGAGTCACATGCAACATCCGTTTTTCTTTTTATACACAGAACCCATTAAAAAGCCAATAAGAAGGGTATATTGTTTTTGTGCAAATTTATACAATAGGACGAATTAATCATGTTTTCTCTTATTCGCAAACCATCGATAATTATCGTTTAGGAGACTTGGTTTCTTCTCAAAAGTTATAAGTGCTAAATTCGCGTAATTTCACGAATATTTCACTTTTGCATACTTGGAAGTATTTCGAAGGGAAGGACCTTGTGCTTTGGTATATGCACATAATTTGATGACACATTTCAGCTGTTGAAACTTACAAAAGATCAGACTATAAACATCGAAGTTAATTAAGGATACAGTTCCTATAAATAGTATAAAACAAGGCTATGCCGTCTAGAAGAAAACTATAATGTTTGGGCTTTGATATATGCACACATTTTGATCTCATTTTTAAGCCCTAAGAATTTCATAAAGATCGGACCATAAATACCGAAGTTAAGTATGGAAGGAATCTACAATGTTGGGGAACACACCTTACCACAGGGTTAAGGGTATTTCCCAGTCGAGCACACTTCCATGACCACGCATACTTGTTTTTTCCTTGGGTTTTTTTTGCATATTTCACACGCCGGCCAAGTGAAAAATAGTGTAATTTGCAGCGCAGTCGCGTCGCTGCTCGAAAATGCAACACGGAGCCAAAGTTAATTTGTAGCGACGGCAACACAAGCTATTAGAAGGCTCCAAACGGGCCACAAAAGCAGCGAGCGGCGCGTAAGAGGGGCACGGGGCGGCATTGGGCACACAGGTGCCTGGGGATGTCTGCTGCAGTGAAGGGGCAAGGGTGGGGGGAGGGGCAGCAGCAAGCAGCAGCTCGTCGTCGCTTGTCGTTCCTTCTTGCTGCTGGGCAGCCACCGCAACCCGTTTTAAGCTGGCCAGGGCTTTGAGGCTTTGTTTGCGACGCTGATGAACGTGCACAGGTTAAAGGCTAGTATGCTGTTCATGTATAATGCACGCAAAATGCAATTCAATAATAAATTACTATATTCAAGTGAAATAAAATTTATTACTAGCGCGACAAATCTTAAATCAAAATATTTTAAACACAAAACTTCAAAATGTCTTTGCTAAATAATACCTGATTGTCCAGCAATTAAGTCATTATTAAAACGACATTTTAAAAGCTGGAAAATTGTAAGGTTTAATTCTTACATTAAAATATAAAGCATGCATTTTTATTGCTTTAAAATCTTGAGGTTCAAATATTATATTTAAATATGAAGCATGAACAACTAAAAATTCGTGGGCATTTTCAACTTTGAAGAAAGTTGGGAGAGATATTGAAAAAGTAAAATATCTTTTAACTGTGTATACAACAAATTGTTTACCTCTCTACGCATCTTCACTACCTATTAAATATATGTTATATTAGTTAGTTTCAAGTTGGCGCAAATTATTGTAAAAATTCTACTCAGCAAGTAACAGAATTGGACTAGATTCTGCTGGAACCAAATAAACTCTATGTGTACGGTCACACTGTCTTTGGCAGGCAATAAAACTATGTTTACCGCTTGCTATTTTTCATAATACGCTCATAGTTCAACCCTAGCAATTAGCAGAAATGCCCTAAATGCCTGCAGAAATGGATCAATAACTTTACATACGGTCACACTCTTTATTAAAACTGTACGTCCAACATGCATTCGTGATGCAGTGAAAGAAAACGCTGACTCATTGTCAAAAGAAGAACACATTCGTGCTTAACATACTATTAAGTATTGCATAGCCATGCGAATTATGTTTAATCATTATTAAAACGGTCACACAACGCCTTGTTGAACAATAGAAATATGCACTTGACTTTTGCCCCAAGCCAGAAGGTTGTGAGCTGCATACACCGCCTGACAACGCGTCAACAACTGCAGACAAGTATCAACGGCTACTGTGGCTTTTACTAGCAGTCAAATGTGTGCATGCGTATCCGTCAGATACTTTAGCACACACACTCAAGTACAGCAAAAACTGTTGTAAATAATGCGCAGTGTGTGTGTGAGAGTGTGTGCGAGTGTGTGTGTGCATGCACGAGGTAACTTCTGCCGGTCAACCCCCCGCCACGCCCCTCATCAACCCACTGTCCAGGCTGTGTGGTGTGCATTCAACATGTCATGAATGAATAATTAGCCAGTGCTTCATGTGGCTACCCCGCACAGTGCATTCCCTCCCTCCGCCCCTCTCACTCCCTATCTTTGCATGAAACTAGGAAGCAACTAGCTAGAATTTCAGCCTATGAAAAGACGTTGAACATTTTCTACTTAGCTGCGCTGCCGCATCCATTAATTTAATTTAGACTAGTTGAGTTGTCGTTATAAATTTTCAGCTGCTGCCTCGGCTACTCAACTGGCAGCTATCTCTCTGCGCATTCTACGCTATCTAATTTCATTTGATTTCATTTCGAGTTTTATTCCTCTTTCTTTTTTTTTTTATAATGAATATATATATTATATATATATTTTATGAGCCGCATCCCCCTCGCAGTGCGAGCAGCTTATGCATATTTATAATATGCAGCCAAATGCCCAGGAGAAAAGCAGAGCTCGTCGTGGTGGCAGGGGCTTAATTTTTGTTGGCATCTGGTAAAACGGCAAACTCTGGGGACTACATGCCAGCAGGCAGGGGATGGACGGGGGGTAACGCGCTTCCAGGTTGGCCATTAACGGCGCTTGACGCATTCCTCCGTTTTATTTAACCGGAAATGCAAACGTTTGTTATGCTTTTTGCGCTACTTTATCTTTTTATTAACTCCCATATATGCATAGATATATGTATATATATATATATATATATATATATGTCTATCTATATACATATATACTTATGCATATTCGTAAAACATTTCGAAATGCTCAACCTGATGTTCTTTATAAATGAATAATTGCTTCCTGTGCACTTTTGTATGTATTGCCGTCATTCGGCTCTTGGCCTGCATAATTTAGCACAATCAACAGCTAATTAGCGGATGCAATAGATTTTACGAATACTTTGCAACTGAGATACAAGATACCTATAAAAATGATTCATCGAAATGAAGTAGAAGAAAGAGTAATTAGATTGGAATTGACCAAGATTAAATATACTGCGTTAAATATTCAGCTTGATATAGCAAATAAACTTATCGTGAACCCATTGAAAATGGGTAAAAAGGGTATAATGTTTTTGTGCAAATGTATGTAACAGGCAGAAGGATGCATTTCCGTGTATATATTGTGTATATATTCTTGATCATCATCAATAGTCGGGTAGATCTCAGAATCTTTAAGAGCGGGGCGGAGGCCCCTTTCAAAGAAATCGATAAAAATTGATAACTAAATGTTTTTGGTTGCTAAGCAAATCTCTTAGATTTTAGGAGCTAGAATAGTATACACGATTCAAGTGTACTATTTTAATAAATTACGCTCGAGCGTCCAGCTAGCTAATTAGATCAAGAACAATTAGATTTAAGAACTTTTAAGCTTTATTGAATATTTTTGTGTTTAATGCAAGCCATTTTATCTTATTTTGTGTCGTTAAAGGCCAAACAACATAATTGCATATACAATGTCAGAATACTCAAGAGTGTATCGAAATTTACAAATTTTGCGAAAAATGCTACTCATACTCAAATTGAGAACATCTCTCTGAGCCGACTATTAATACAAATTTGTCTTTTTATTCCCACTTAACATGTTATCAGCATTCGGTACATATTTTAACGACAACATTGAACTACATGTTAATTTTTAATCTTAGCTCTTTATTTTGCATTTATTGCTTCTGCTAAAGTGTAACAAATTCGCATAAAAAACGATAAACATAAAAACGAGGTTTTTCGCATAGCATTTTAAATGATTTCACACGTCTTCGCATGTCCCCGGACGCCATAAAAAAGAAGAGGAAAAAAACTGTCAACCGTTTACATAAATTTCGCGATCTATCAATAAATCTAGCGAGAAATACATAAATTTATACCAATTTGTGTAGTTGTTGTATTTGTTGTTGTTTTTATAATTGCTGCAGAGCTATCCGCGCTTTGCCTTAACAATTTCTATTTCTATTTCGAGGTTTTTTCTTATTTATTTTTCTCGTTATTTTTTTTTTTTTTCTTCTTTTCATTGACGCGCTAAATATTCAAGACTACCTCAATACGAGTTTCGTTTGCCCAAATGAGTTGGCCAGCGATGAAGGTGAAGTGAGGCAGGGGAAGCAGATGGGGGCAGCAGCAATAACGAGCGAGTCAGGAGAGCAAGACAGAGACAGGCACAGCACGCGAGAGATAGAGCGAGAGAGAGAAAGCTAAAGAATCGTTTAGCATATTTTAGCATATATCAACAATAGTGTGAATGAGAGAGAGGAGAAAGAGAGAAAGGACAGAACACCTCGGCTGCTGCTACATATACCGATACAGATGCAGATACAGATACAGATACAAGCACAGCTACAGATACACACACCTGCGCTTATCTTCGGCTCGCTCAATTATTACGAAATGCCTAAGTTGTTGTTGTTGTTGCTGCTGCTGTTGTTGTAGTTCATTAGCACTTGTCAGTGCCGGTTCCACTCTGAATACAGTAGTTCCCCCCTTTTGCCCTCCTTCCCCAGCCTTTCAGCAACCACTTTTTGCGGTCAACAATTGTCACAGCGCTGCCTCAATGAAAGTTTACGTTGGTTTTTTGTTCCATTGTTTTGCCTGTTGTTGTTGTTGTTGTTCTATTTTATAGACCAGCTCAGCACTCTTATTCTTCAGCTTTTATTTGTTTTTTTTTTTTTTTTTGAAAGTGAATTTATAATTAGCTCATTTAATCTACTATCAAATTCAGAGTTCCTTTTATTAATTAGTGTGGGAAGCGCGACAAAATTTTAGCTTTTAACCTTTTTTTCTCTTTTTGGTTTTTATTATTAGTTTTTTATTTTATATTGCCAAACATGTTTGCGCCATAAATTTGCGGCAATGACACAGCTAATTAGCACCGGCATAGGTGCCATTTTATGGCATATATATAACAAACAATCAAACAAAAGTCCAAAGTATAAATTTGGTTATAGCTCGTTTGGCTTAAACACTGCACAAATATGAAATTAAATTTGTTGCTGACTACAAAGTTTGGAGATCAAAGCTCCGAAATTTAGTAAAAATAAATAGCCTAATGATGAGTCTTTAATCTACAACGAGAAAGTAACACATTGACATTGTAAGCATTTCCCTTTGCAAATATGTGAGAACAGTGAATAATGAATATAAATTGAAAATATCTTTTAAAACAGAATCTTTTGCTACATAAGATCTTACTATTCAAACGATCTTTCCTATAGCAGCTATATGATATAGTGGTCTGATTATAGTATTTTGCATGTATATGAGAATCATAATGGAACTTATGAAACACGGGTTCGGTCAAGTTATCTTCATATAAAAAAAGGTTTCCATATCAGAACCTACTTTTAAAACAGTCGTTCGCATGACAGCTATTTGATATAGTTATCCGATGTTGGTAAGAGTTTTCTCAGTTTGGCTAAGATATCTTGATAAACAGAACAATCTACTTTCGTTCCTATGGCAAATACATATATGGGTCCGATCCAGCCGATGCCGACATATGTACTGCGTGCAAAGGAAAAAGAGACCTACGCAAAGTTTCATGACGATTGCTTACAAACTGAGGGACTTGTTGGCTTAGGGACAGGCGAACGAACGGACCGACGGATATAGCTTTATCAACTCGGCTGTTGATGCTGATCAAGAATATAAATACTTTATGGGGTCGCAGGTGTCTCGTTCTATGCATTACACATTTCATATAATAAACAATATACATTAACTAAATTTTACTCAAATTAAACTGTTTAAAAACAGTTCCTCAAATTGTCTCAAAAAAAAAAAAAAAAAAAAAAAAGACCGCTCAAAAGTATCCCTCACAAAGAGCTTAGCACACACTCAAGGTGAATAACATTTGAGTGTCTCCCTCCCCGCAAAAAAAAAAATCGTGGTATATATAGAACCATGTCCCATTCCCCCAGGCAGTGCCACCCACATGCAAAAAGCTTGCCAGGCAAATATTTTTATTTCTTCTTTTTTTTTAATTTGTTTTGGCTAATTTGTTGTTGTGCCTGTTGTGAGTGGCGCGCGCTTTTTATTTATTTGTATTTTTATTTATACATATTTAATTTGATGTGTCATTTCAAATTGTTGCCAAGTCAGCGCAGGGGGGCGCAAGAGCTCATGGGGCGGGTGCAAAATTTAAGATTTATTGTGGGTGGCTGCACTGCCGCAAGGTGAGAGCCGAGAGGCGATAGAAGGAAACATTGAATATTTTTTGTGTGCATTTCGGGCAGCTCATGCATGCATGAGTTGTCAATTTGTGCGAAGGTTGCAAAAATCTGTTTGACATTTGAAGGTTCTTTTGCATGCTGCATTTGGGCAATGAACTTGACAGAGATCTCTATCCGAATGTCGTTGCTGAAAGCAATTTCATTGAATTAAAAACACTCGCGGTGTTATTGCACTTGACACGAGACATTGAAGCGACGATAACTGAGAATGTTTGGCAAGAATTTAAACGAGAATAGCTGCAAAAGAAAAAATATATGAACGCCGAAAAATCACATTTTAATCATAAAGCGGCTGACATGTTGCATATACTCAATTTATGAGTCCATCAATCAATCAATCATTCAATCATTAAGAGCGAGGGCTATCAAGCGTGATGTTATACATAAAGTGAAACACTGTTCAACATATTTCGGCGCATTCAATATTCAATTTAACATTTCACAGCGCAAATTTGTTCAATCATTATCAATCAAGCTATCAATCGCTATCGAGTGACATCCGTTCAAGTGGTAGATTCAAATCACTTTTGAACACATATTTTAAATATTTTAATAGAGAGAATTCATGATTTGATTAATCATCAAACGCTATCAATCACATCAAGCACAAGCAGCAAAGTCTATTAAATGTAATGAAATATTCAAAATGAAACACTGTTTAGCATATTTCCGCGCATTCAATAGTCAATTGTACATTTCACGGCGGAAATTTGGTCAATTGTAATCAATCAAGCTGTATCAATCACATTTCGTTAATATATGCAAAACACTCTAAACCACATATTTTAAATGTCTCGTTCCATGCTTTAAATTATCTAAAATATTTTACTAGAACTATGCCATCAATCACTCCATCATGATGAAAGTTATAGAAAAAATTGCTAATTAAACACTTTTTAGCATCGCTTTTTAAGTGAAACGTTTTATTGCTGCATGCCGTAGACAAAATGATTTTAATTAGTGTTCAATTAATATTGTGCTTATAAATTGTTGTCAACGGTAGAATGACTCAATCATTCTAAATAAACATCTTTATTCTATGCGCATAAACCTGTTGTAAAGACTAAATATTTGCATTCAAATTAATAGCTGCATTCAAAAATAAGTCTTGCCATATGATTTTACCATTTCTAAATAAAAGCCAAAATCATTTTAAGCCCGCATAAATATTTTAATAGTTGTAAACAATACTCACTGGTAGAGACTTCATACATTTTACAGCATCATTTAATCGAATGGCCGCACAGCGGCTGTAAAATAATTTAGAAATAAACATTTTCCAAATAGCTTCAAATCGCTGCAGGCCCACAAAATTTGAGCATTATCCAAGAGAAAAATATTAACAAAAAATACATATATTTTTGTGTGCCCTCAAACCAAAAAGCAAAAAAATATATAAATACTTTTTTTGGGGGGCCATAAACTATCAATTATGAATGTTAATAGCTATGCAGAACAAAAGCATACAAGGAAAGAGATGGAAAGATAGTTGTTAAGAGAGAGAGTGAGAGAGAGAGAGAGAGAGAGAGAGAGAGAGAGAGAGAGAGAGAGAGAGAGAGAGAGAGGAGAGACAGGGCAGGGGCAAGAGAACTGTAGGCTAAAACCAGGAAGTAGATTTAAACCTGGCCAAAATGCGAACTCTATTCCAGTTCAAGCTGTCGGCCCGCTGCTCATGTTAATTTCATGCGTTCAACAGGTTTCCACCAACCCCCTGCGTATAACATAGCCCCCCTTCCCCTTCCTTCCTTCCATATACACACATAAACTTCCCCCTGCGTTCCATGTTCCATATTTTACGTTGGTTTTAGTAATTTTTTCATTTCGCCACGCTAACTACCGCACAGCGTGCATTTAAGTGTCGCCGCCTGTGTTTGTATCTGTATCAGTGTGTGTGAAGTATCTACGTAAATGTATCTAAGCAGAAGGCAACTTCAGCAGCCACGGCCGTAGCCGCAGCAGCAGCAGCAGCAGCCGTCGCGTTGTCAGACAAACATGCGAACAGGGGCGGAGGCACGGCTACATCTTCGGGCCTGGTGGGGCCTAACGTTTTGCTTTTTAATAGGTTTTTGTGCGCCTCGGGCCGGGCCGGGCCAACGCAGTCATGTATCTGGCAGATACTTTAGCCTGGCTCAGCTCGACTCAACTCAACTATACTCAACTCAGCTTGGCTCGGCGTTATGTTTAATTACAGCACGCCATGCGCTTTTGAATTAGTTTTAAATGTTGCAAATGCTTAGCAAACCAAAAGCCAAAGCCAAAGAGCTGTAAACTTGTACTTGTCATAAATTATAGAGACATGCCATCTACCAGGCCGCGTATCTATCAGTTACCTAGAGCTACAGATACGTATATGCATGTATGTGCATGTGTATATGTAGCAGTGTATTTGCGTGTCTGTGGGTATGCACATTTCTATGACCGGTAATTACCCGTTGAAGGCATGTGGATCGGCTTTCGGCTTTCTTGCTTCGCCGAGCGTTAAATGTCGAGTGTACGACTTTGGTGGAAAAGGGTCGACTTCACAGATAATTGGGAGGGGCGGCAAAAGAGAAAAGCTAAAATAAAAAAGAAAAACTGAAGAGCTGATTTGTTAAAGTGCATGGCCTGACACAGGTTGTCGCATATTGAATTTAAAAATAAAAATAACTATCCAAAACGTGAAAATAAACAAGTAAGAGGTTCAAGTCGGGAGCTCCCGACTAGGGGATACCTGAACCCTGTTCTTCCAATATATATATATATATATATATATAAATATTCTATTTTGGAAGCTATATGTCAAGTTTGGTGACTCCAGCTCTTATTATTTACCAAAATTGCCCAAAAAACAGGATATCGATATCGATTTTTATCGATTGCTTGGAAACGGAGTAAGTTATCGATTATCAGAAATAAACTCGATCCGCGCGGGAGCTAGGAGCATCTACATCTAAAATTTCAAGTCTCTAGCTCTTAAAGGTTCTGAGATCCTTTGGCTCATACATACAGACGGACGGACAGACAGACGGACATGGCTAGATCGACTCGGCTATTGATGCTGATCAAGAATATATACACTTTATGGGGTCGGAGAAGCTTCCTTCTGCCTGTTACATACATTTGGATTTTGCACAAATACAATATACCTTTATACCCATTTTTAATGGGTTCAGGGTATAAAAATCAGAGGCTTTAAACTTAAAGTTTTTCTGTGGTTTATATCGCTTTTCTATCGCTTTCCTATCGCTTGGGAGATGCTAGCGATACATAAGAAAGCCTTACAAATTGGCACTCAGAAAGAATGTTGCCAGGCGTAAAACACTTAAGCTGTGGGACGGTAAATGAAGATAAGTATTTCACCAGGAAGATACAATGGCGATAGTAACCGAAGCTTCTAAGAAAACCCTATTCCGAAGCTTTAAAGAATCGCTATTCCGTTAAAATAGATTCATATCCACCAATTTTAGTTTCTTTAATAATATCGAATGAATATCGCCCAATTATCGCTTTGGAAGATAGGCAGGCGATATTAGAGTATTTTATTTATTTAAACCGCTCAACTATGTTTAAACTCCTCCATCTGCAGCTGAACAAAGAATCTCTTGTATTATATTTCCCTTAATAAATTTTGCTCTCCAAGCCAAGTCAAGTATTGCCATATTTCAATACCACCTGATATCAGCATATACTATATGGCATTATGTGCCTGTATATATCTTGCTTTCTTTGTTAAGACCTTTTGCTTGTATCAATCTTGAGCTTCGGCCCTACCCATTTTGAGGGGCTACACAACAGTTTATCAACCCGATACACGGGAATTGCATTCTTTGGGATGAGTCACCTTTGACGGCGCAGTGGGAACCTTTCGGCATTGGGGCTCATCGATACAAGGTTTCCTTTGTGATGCGCCCCATTTTGGCTCTGATTGTCATAAACTTCTGCTTAAGTGTTGTGCATTAAGCCAGTTGTTTGCATATGAGCGCATATATCCGAACAGGTATCCACGATTGTCTCAATGTATTTCGCTGGCCGGTGCAAAAACAGCCAGACTCCAGGCTAGGCCGGCAGTGTGAATTATAGCGGATTCCAAAGACCTCAAAGGCACACAAAATTTGCATGGCTGCATTCGAATTGGAGAGCTGTTGCAAGAGCTGAAAAATACCTCGCTGATTTTGCATATTTTCGCGAATGTATGTTTTTTTTCTGTTTTTACTTCAAAGTCGAAATGCCGACAAGAGCAGCAGCAGCAGCAACAGATACAACGTGTGCATAAGTAATTGTTATAGATTTTTATAGGTGAAATAGATACAGAGCGCAGATGAAGCTAAAGATTGCAGCTACGAGAAATTGAAACGAAACCCATTTGGCGAAAGAAACATGTAAATAAATTACAAAGATTTAAAGCGAATATAAATGTAAATAAAACTGAAACAGTGCAAATGCCGCAGTGCACGAATTTCCGCGCAAAACAAATGTTGAAAATGTAACAAATTTAAGTGTTATTTATATGTTAAGAAATATAATGTAAATAAAAATGTTCAATTCAAATGTTGAGGAATTATAAAAATGCGTGTAAATATTCATACCATTTTTATATAATTTTTAACAACATTTAAAAGAAATGTATTTAATTTTTGTTTAAAAGCTAAATATATAAACACATTTTTATGTAATTTTTATTTTTATTTATAAGCAAATTTTTCCTTTAAATTATTATAACGAAATTTAATAATCATTTGTCTCAAAATTTGTTAATTTATTATTTTTAGTATTATCCGTATTATAAATTATAAATAACTTTATATATTATTTATAAATAAATGTATATATAAATTTTATTAAAATTTACATATTATTTTATTAAATAATTTTATATATATATTTTCATTATAATTTATTTATACATTTTCATAATATTTTTTTTAGTTTATATTATTTTTATTGAAATTTATAAATTAATTTATTTATTATTTATTTTTTATTATTTATGAATAATATATATTTATTAATTAAAATGTATATGTAAAAATTTATTATTTTAAAATGCATACAAAATATTTATATATTATTTATAAAAAATTAATACATTATACATAAATAAATTTTCATGTAATTTTTATTAACATTTAACAATAAATATATATATATTTTTTTTTATTTATAAATAAATTTATAAATTTTTAGAATTTTAATTTATTTCTGATTTTGAAACATTTTATTGCTTTTTGAATTCAACATATTTTTATTTAAAAGAACTACCGTTATTTAAATACAAATATAGTTCGCAAACTTTAAAATGCATTTATTGATGTTACATTATTCACAAGATCCCTCTCTTTATTCTCAAGGCAAAACAAAATAAAATCTTTGACAAGATTTATCTACCTACACATAAACTCATCTGCCTAAACTCAAATCAACTCTCACTCTCACTGTCAATGGCATTTGCTGAACTCTCCATTTCATGGGCAACCAACCAGGCTGTCAGCTGTCAGAGAGTTCCATATATTCGGCACTAAATGGAACAGATCTTTCGGCTGAAAGTCTGCTTAGCCAAAGCATTTTTACCACACTCGACAAATTTGATAGCCGTAAGATAGAAAAGCCGCACAGACGACAACAACGACAAAGACGAGGTTTTGGCTTCCTTCTGATGGCTGCAACAATAAATTGGATTCCGGTGAATTTGTAATGTGCGCTCAAAAGTTCCACAGAAACAACAGCAACTAGCTTTGGCTTTTTGGGGGCCCTTGTCAAACAGCGTATACATATAAATATATACATGTATATATATACATATATAATTTCATAGGAAACCCAAGAGATGTGCCCACTAGACAAGCGTAGATAAAGACAAGGCGACATATGTAAAGCAAAAGTTCTGTGTGTGCTCTTACCAAGAAACTGTCAACATGCATACAACATTTGCGCCCACTTTGCATTGAACCGCCCCCCCCCCCCCCTACACTACCTACCTCCTCCCCACCACTTCCCATCCATTTAGTTGTAAATCCGCAACACACAAAAGTGCTAACTTAATTATTTAGCATGGCAACTTGAACAACAGTTGGCAACAAAGAAAACCCCTGGCCAAAATCTTCAGTCGCGAGCTTGAACTTTACGTTTTTATACCCTTGCCGAGGGTATTTTAATTATGTTAAGAAATAGGTAACACCTAAAATGGAACATTTATGATATGAACATAATATGGAACATGGAAGATATGAAAGATTCTGTCGAGAAAGGACTTTTTGTTGGTTCTTTGATTATCTAATTACCTTGACCAAAAGCAGCTTTTACGTGCTTAACTATTCTCTCAACATGTTTTCCGAATCGCATTTAGTTGTACTAATATCTTATATATCTCTTTTCTTTTATTTTCTAAGCCACAAGAGTATTTTATTTTCGACGAGCGATTCTTGGTTGCTTCTCTTATTTCTTCGGGTTTTGCCTTTATGCGCTTAAGTATTTTTATTTTATTTTTTTTTTTATATATTTTTCTCCGTTTTGTTGTTAAGTAGATTTATGCACGTCTAGTCTGAAATTATTTGAAACAAGTTTAAAAGGCATATGGGCAAATCTGCAGGCAAAGGCAAAGATACAGGGCTTGTTGGCTGATGCCCAGGCTCAGTCTCAACATCAGCCTCGGGTTCGGGTTCAGGTAGGTAAGTTGTAGGGCGTTGCAGACGTGCAAACGGGCTAAGAAAGTGAGTGAGAGAGAGGGAGAGGGCTAGAGGGAGACAGACCTAAAACCTAAAACCACACAAAAGCAACAACTGCGACGGCGACTACATAAAAAAGTCATGAAATATACAAAATACAACAGCAAACACATGTAGACGTCGTCATCGCTGTTGTTGGCTTTTGTCGACGTGCCAAAGATACAGGTAAAAAGATACAGATACAAATGTATCTGCCGCTAAAATACCTGACCAAACTGCAATGGCCCCCAAATGTGGCAGCGGCGGCTGCTGCTTCTGCTGCTGTAGCTGCCCTGACATTGGCAAAGTTCAAGAACTGCCCGAAATAACACACACACACACATGCCAGAGCCTGGTATTGTATCTGTATCTGTACAACAACATATAAAATCCAACACCACACGACTCTGCTTGGACGCCGGTCTTGGGCTACTTCACGCTGTTTCCACGAATTTCACACTGTCTTCTCCTTCATTTTTTTTCCATCTTATTTTGGCTCAGTTGATTATGATGATGAGGGATTAAGATGCGCGGCCCTCGTGCTCTTGAAACATTTATAGAGGATGCTCCAAGGCAAAGCGCAGCCATCAGATACATTTACTACTGCATTTTTATGACACAAATTGTATTTGGTAGGTAATTTCGTCTTCTTTATTGGCCCAAGTGCCGCCGCCTTTCTCATGGAGGGGTAGAATGAGGAGGAGGCGAAGGAGGTGTGGCCCTCGATTTGCGGCTTGCAGAAGCGTGCAGAGCGCCAGTTCAACTCACGTCTCATATTTGGCTGATTGATCTTGAGAGATGGTGAGTGAGGGCTGCATAGAGCGAAATTATTAAAAACAAACTATTTGACATTTATAATGGAAATCAGCTGATGCCTGGCAATATTATATTTGTTAACTATTAGGCAAGACATTAAACAGTTTTAAGATTCATGATTTGAAATAAGATGAAGAATTTATAGCTCCTTTTTAGATAGGAAAGCACTTTGCTGACTTTAAGATCTTGGAGCACACATTCATAGCAATCTCTATTAAATATGCTCCTCTAATGTTTCTTTCTTGAACTCACAGGATCTGTATATATAATAAGACGTCGATGATTAAAATATATATATATAGCAAATATGTCAACAAAATTTGATTTCCAATATCTGATTTTCCAATTTTCAGCCTCCACGTCAAAGAGATGTATTAAAACAAATTTGTTTTCTTTTTTATATTTTTAATTTAAAGAAGTTTAATAAGACATCGAGCCAGCTATCCAAATATTTATTTTTTAATTTAATGAATTACTTAATTATTTCTGCATAATTCTCTTTTCAATTACTTTTACAGTAGAAATACTTTACATTTCAACATTTTCTATCAATTTTGTAATGGCCGAGACATTGGCTTCGGCCTTTATTTTAGCTAAACGATTAAAACTCTATTAAATTAAGCTCTTGCTGACTGCGTTTCCACAAAGTTAAATACTTTTAAATCAGTTAAATATTAGTTCTAGATTTCTAATCCAATTTCCCTTTAAATATATCAAACAGCGAAAGGAATCTTAAATATTTTAATTTCAATGTTAAGACTAGAATAGCAAATACGTATTATATTAAATAATATTATATTTAATGCTCTTCACATTAAACATTATTTGAAAGCAGAGCTATTCAATTGCAAAAGTTTTCAGCCACTTTAATATCAGGTTTTCGGCATAAACTTAAGATTTCTTGGGACAGTACAGCTGGCGCCATCTATGAACCGACGGCCGCACTAGCCAATACCCAAACCAACCTCCTCTCCCCTGACATAATCTCAACCAACATCCACAATTGCCTATCTCTCTTTCTCTCTGCGGGCAGCACCCTCATCAGGGCAAATAGCGCGACAGGAAAACGTGTCTGCTGCAACCCTTCAGAAAAAACAACAACTTGTGACTGCCTTTTTTGCCCACTATTGTTGTTGTTGTTGTTGTTATTAAGTGTGGTTGTTGCACATTTTTAATCAAGCGTAACGTGGGCGTTGCCACTCTGTCCGAATTTTAGCAAATTGACTAACCCCCCAGAGGGCCAGAGACTATGCCACACAACCCTTCAAGCAGCGCAGCTAAGGCGCAACATATATAAGTACATATATATATATATTATATTTTATGTATCTATATAACTCTGCAGATCCAGCCAGCTTTTTACAGTGTCATCTTCTCTCTTCAACTTCAACTTCAGCTCGATATTCATCGTCATCGCATTCAATTGCATTGGTCAACGCCCTCTTGAAACTGGACACATCCTAAACGCCATTTCAAATGTTGTTGTTGCCGTTTTTGTTCTTGCTGTTGTTGCTGTTGTTGTTGTTGTTGCTGTTGTTGTGGGGCTTCTTTAATTTTATTCTGCTTTGCATTGCGTGACTTGGCAGGCGGTAACTACCGTAGCACCGCCTTCAAAGATCTCTCACTGGCTGCCAAAGTATCGTCAATTATCTTTACGACTCATTTTCGAAATTTAAAAAAAAAATACAAGAAAATAAACACAAAAGAACTGTTAGGTTTGCGTTGGCTAACAATTGAATACCCTATTAAAAAAATATATACTTATATACAGTTGCTAATCGAAAGACCTAAATTTCGTGTCTAAAGAGCATTTCAGAGCTTGTCTTTAAAATGTTCAGTCAACACGACTCTAAAAACAAAACAGGGTTTATTATACAGCAAACTAAATATTAACAGATTCCCTAAATGGACCTATATTACATAGTGCTTCGATGTCTATACAATTAGCAAATCTTTTCGATCTAAGCCCTGATAAAACTTGCAATTCATGGGTTAACTCATATATTAAGAAATTTTTGTCGATTAAAGTCCTATTTGAAAAAAAAATCAATTGTTCGGTTGTATCAAGATAACTTTCAAGATCAAGTTCTATATAAAAACTATGGCAACTAGTATTACATTCACCTCCAAACGATATGAGTATCTGATACAGATAAGTTAGTAAGAACATAATCAAAGTTTAATCGACTAAATACACAACAAAGTCAAATAAAACCGCAACTAATATCTAATAAATCGTCTAGGACCAATGAAATATAGTGACTCAATAAGGCCGACCTAGACACATGTATTATTTACAGCAGGTGAACGTATCTATGAACGCAACAACTCTTCATATTAATCAGATATATATACTTCATAAATTTCTAAATCCGGAAATGCTTCACTAAATGCACGCATCTCTTCGTATAGGGTATATGCCGCTACAACAACGAAATATTTTCAGTCCAAAACTCAGAACGGAAGTTGTCATTTTTGGTGCGTGCTTCGAGACATGAAATAATTTCTCATATTTTGACTTTTTTACGATACTCGAAAAACTCGACCAAGTGACGCCCTCAAAATCAAGTGGAGGCAAAAACAAAAATACAGAAAAAAAGCAACAAAGTAAAAATTAATTTATTATGTTAACAATGGTCACAAAATAACAAAAAAAAATAGCCAACAAAAAGAAAAAAAAAAGTTTTGTAATGTTTAAGCCCCGGCAATTAAGTGACAGAAATTATCAACTGTGTGAGATCTTCACATGTGGTGGCAACCTCGTACATGGCACGTTGTTGCCGGCTCGTTTGTTGTCGCCGCTGTCTTTGAAAACTTGTCCATTGTGAGGTGAGGGGGAATGTGTGTGCCTGTGTCTCTGGGTTTGTGTGTGTGTGCAAAGGGACTCTACGTATTAAAAATGTGGACTATCCCTTGTCGCGCCATGTTCACTGAATATTTCAGTTGACAGTTGCGTGTTTAATGACATTATGATTAAAATCATTTTGTGTCAAAAACAATTGTCTCTTACACACACACACACGCACACATACACACGCACATACTTGGCCAGGATATGCGAGAGAATTTAAATATATATTTGCCCTGCAGCAAAAGTTGTTGATATTGTTTTGGTGCCTTTTTTAATTGAGGCGCTAATGAGTGTGTCGCTGTGTCGAACAAAAAGGCTTACAAAGGGTTAGCCCGGCTGTAAGTAGATACCCATAATTGGCTAGATTGTTTTGGTCATGTTGCGATTGCGATTGGGTTTGTTGACATAAAAAAACGGACTGCTAAAAGTGCTGCGAGATATGGCAAAATTGATACAAATCACGAAACTTTAAAGCTGAACACAAAAAATATTAATATATTAACTATACAATAGATTTTCATTACAAGAGGACGCTGGTTGAATGCTAATTCATATTCAATTTAATGATAAGAATATGCATATGTTTATAAAATGTCTATAAATACTTCCGATCGAAGACAGCCTATCTTATCCCAGAGATCCTTACAAAATATCCTACATCCTGCTACACATACACATGCTACAAGCTACAAACACGCTGGGTTTCCAAAACTTACGTGATCTTCGTTGAGCTAGGCTCTATAATATCTACTCTATAAAAATAACCAATATATATATATTCCTCATAGATAAAAAATTATTTAAATGATTATATATACTTTATATATCTTTTTGTTTGGAATAAATCCGGACCTCAAAGCAGGTAAATAAACATTTATAAAATTAAAAGGTCGCTAAAACCAACATTAATTATAGATAAATTAATAATATGCTTGATTTTACATGTTGGGAAAATTAAAAGCTCTAGATAACTTACTCACATATTTAAAAAAAAAGCCGCTTTCCCCATTTGCAAATTTTTTATATATTTAACATACCTGAAAATACAAGAAAATAGAGAATACAATTAATAAAAAATATATATATAAATATGCATTAAAATATATAAAAAGCAAAACTTAATTAATTTATTAAATATTAATTTAGCTGGTTCGATGTCCGAAGTTTAATTTACTAAATCAAACAAAGACAATTTTGTATTTATATGTATTTCCCCGATATATTTATACACATTTTGTATATTCTTGATAGAATATAATTGAACTAAGCTTTAAACATGGCTGATAAACGTCCACTTAATTTATTATACATTTTCCAAGTAATAAATAAATATTTAACATAAAAAATATATTTAAATTTAATTCAATTCCGCTGAACTCTCTCGCTCTCGTATTGCAAGTAAACATTTAACACGATTAAAATTTCCCTTAAAAAAAGTGAGAATTAAGATGATTAGTCTGATTAGTCAGAATTGTGTGCATTATGTCAATTCGCATAAATAAATATTGAAAAGAAAGACCACAACTTGTTCGGCTGAAACTTTACTTAATTTATATTTATTTAATGACTTATCAAAAGTGAATAAATTAGAATTTTTATGAAGTTATGTTAATCGAATAACGCTTTAAAATGTTGTCAGAGAGCAAAAGAAGGTGTGATTTTAAATTAGTTAAGTTAAGCAGCTGCGAATTTAACACCAAATATGCGACTTATGATGTAATCAAACAGTCGGATGAAGTTTTAGGAAATCCACTTAAATGGGTGATAAATGCGTGAAACGCTGTTTTCAAGAATATATTTGCCAAAAAGTAAAAGCCTTTGAAATCTGGCTTAAGCCTCGCACCCAAATATTTCAATACTTTTGCAGATTTGACAACTACCTACGGAAAATATGTGAAAAGCTAATAAATAAAAAATGTCGCCAGAACTTTCACTAATAATTTGCAATGACTTAGGGACATCATTTGCAGCACATTTACCTGTGACTACAGATAACAAGCCCCCTTTCTGTATACACATAACGATAACATTTAAATTGTTTACAAACAATAGATAAATGAGTTCCACGTAAAGTAATTATTACAAATAAATGAGGTTATCAGGTCGCTGAGGTCTGCTCGTCATTTAAATGTGAATGCGTCACAAGTTGCCCAACGATAAAGGCCTTACAGCTTAACCAACCATTGATAACTGTGCTATACATATAGAAATTTCTTAGAAAATATATATAAATATCATTTGGCTTTATTATTGTATATATAAATAAATACATAGTGTTTTCCTCATCGAGCCAGTGCAGCAATGATAAGAATTCCGACGCCGTATCGCAATCTTATGCAACTTTTCGGTTTTGGGTTCAGGGTGAGTTTCGGTCGGGGTCTAGAGATTGGGCTTCCTGTGTGTGTAACAAGAAGAAGAAAAAAAACTGTGTCTGACTTGTGTGTTTGCTTAAGTTTTATGCCATGGCAAACATTTGATAAACAAGCCGTATAAACAAATATTAAGCGAGTAAAAGTTAAATAAATAAATAAATATTTGTTGATTATGCCGTTTGACAGTTTTTCTGGGCGCGTTGAACTTTTCGGCATTTGTGTGTCAAATTTAACGAGCGTAAAAAAAAGAAACCATAATACCGTGGAAAACTTTATGGCCAGTGAGAAGGCGTTGACAACACGTCAAGACACCGCTGACAAAATGGCCAATGGCAGAGGCAGAGGCGTCTTTTATAGCGTTTGATTTACGTCACGACATTTACGTGAAGAGCATGACACGCCCCAAACAAAAACAGCAACTATTAAAAAACATTTTAAAATAAGAAAATTCCTGCACGTCTCAATGCGCTATAAATCCTTAAAGTGTTTCTCTTAATTAAATATAAAAATGGCAATTGCGGCGCGCGTCTCCTGGCCAAAACCAAAGCCATTTGTGGTCCTTTTCAGGCTGCCAGCAGCTCTTCATCTTTGCCATCTTTGGCCCATCGGGCAGTTAAGGACTTATAAGAGAATTGCCTCTTAGCTTAGTTGCTACGAAGTTTGTTCAATTTTAGTACAAGTTTAATAAGCAGAAGCCTTGTCTTTGCATTTAAGAAGACGGCAAGCTGTTAGCCTTAGGCAAGCTGTTTGTTTTGAGCTAAAGGAACATCTGACCGAATTATTGTATTCTATTGTAGTTTACTTTGAAAGAAGAATAAATATACTCTGATCTTAAAATACAATCCACTTATGTTTGGTATAGAGTCGAAGATGAGAGCCAAGATTCAATATGGGCTTGATTTAATGAAGATGAGAACCACGATTTGAAGCTGGAATCGATGGAATAAAGATGAGAACCAAGTTTCGCAGCAGGACCTGATGTTGTGAATTGAGAGGCAAGTTTCGAATCAGGGCCTGATGTAATGGATGTAAAAAACCAAGTTCTTGACAACTAAGATTTATGCTAAAATATAAACCATATTACATAAATACAAAATTTTTGTTAGTTTTTATAAAAATACTAAATCTAAATATTTAAACTGAACTCTCATAAGTATAGCTTTAAAGCGCAGAACAAGGCTTAGAAATATCACATCATATCAAGTCATAGCATACATATATATGTATGTATATATACGTTAGGCATGCCTAATGCAGTGCGTTCTAAGTATCGTAAGCAATTTATAATACCCCTCTGTCTGGTTATAAAAAGCAAAAATTTCAAAAGTTTTTCAACACGTCAAACAAAAACAAAAAGGGAAAAAATGAAAGCAGTAAAATCAGCAAAATAAAGGAATAAAAATAAAGAAATAAAACTTTGCAACTTTTGCAGCGAACCGGTATTTTCTATATAAAAGTATATAGTCAAATGCAGTCAGACAAACAGACAGACAGACAGACCGACAGACGGACGGACAAACAGACAGTCAGACAGTCAGACAGTCAGACAAAAGCAAACGAAGCGGGCAACAGCAGCGTCGCGGATGCGAACCGTCAACCTAAAATGTATCTTACGGATACATAAACATGCCGCGCGTCTTTGTCTACGTAAATGGCCCATGAAAATGAGACAAGAATGTATAGAACAACCACAACATGGCAACAGCAACAACAACAACAGCAACAATGACAGACAGGACTGGCAAGGACAGGCAGCACAGCTTGATAGTCGCCGGCGCCCCTGCCACAGCACCTCTCCTGCCCCTGTCCCTGCCCCAGCCCCTGCCACCACCACACACCAGAGCCTCCATTTGGCTACGGTTGCGCTTGATGGCGTTGTCATAAAAAAAAAGTGCCAAAAATCGCATGTTGATAAGAGCGCGTCAAGTTTTTTAGACATTTGGTTGCTTAGTTGTTTTTTTTTTTTTTGTCGAAGAAGAAGCACGAGTAGCTCAACAAAATGTTCAAAATTCTTTGGTAATCAATACGAAATACTTTAAATGCCAATGCAACAGGCAGCGTTTAGCTGTAAATGCGTTTTATGGCATTTCATTAGACCTTTGTCTGGCAAAACATTAGATTTTATGAATGCGATAAATTTGCGTAAGCGGCAACTTTGTTGCTAGTTAAAAGAAGCTAAATTTATACTGCTAAGTACAGTAAACACTCGAAACTAAGAACTTTCAGACATTTTCATTTGCATAGCATTTAAGAGCAGGGTCTTATGGTTAAAGAGTTTAATATAGAACTTCGTACACCAAATATATATAATAAACCAATATAGAATATATATATATATATAATAAAATATACTTATGTATAATCAACATATGTATACTCAAAATTAATGCTACAGTCATCACTCGAAAAGTTGGAACTGTCTGAAATTTTCAATAATACTTTAAATAATCTCTTACGATTTTTGTTAAATAGTTCAATATAAAAGTTTGTATAACAAATATATATAGAATACATGTAATAATTTAATATGTATATGAATATAAACATGGAAACAATATTTATACTAATTAGTACAGTGAACACTCGATGGATACTAGAAGTATATTCTATAAGCATACTTAATTAATATTATTTATTATGATTTTTTTTCAATAATTCAATATAGAATGTGCTGAAACAATAAAAAATTGGCATTAATCAAAGGGATATCAAAATAATTTTTTTTTTTCTTAGCAATCGCTTATTCAAAATGTTCATATTCATAACTGTTTTTTATAGTTGCGCAGATTTGTGATTGGTTTGAAGCACACTGCCTACTTTCGATTTCGCTCAATTAGCTAATTTATTGCCCTTGCCTCAACAATATGCAATCATTAACGTTAACTAATCAGTTAAGACCTGCACAAAAACTGAAAATAAAAATAAATAAAAAACTAGAGTGCTCTGTTCGAGAATGTTCGAATAGAAAATGCCCTTCCAAGCAGCCGTAACAAAGATTCAAGCTACTTTCTACGGAGAGGCTTCATCGACTCGTCTATCGCAACTGATCAGGAATATATATATTTACCGTATAGTCTCAGAGATGTCTTTCTTTTGACTGTTACATACATTCACTCAAAATCGATATACCCTATGCAACCGTTTTCAGTGTTTGCAGTGTATAGCAGAAAACAGAGAATGCTTGAACAATTATTTGATTGCAATTATTATAACCAACTTTTAATGCTCAACAGTTTTATTGGTGTTGTTGTATATTTTTTTAGCCTTTGCAATTTCCACGCCTCGCTGCAATTATGCAACCTTTTTTTATCGCTCTCGATAGTTGTTGTTGTTGTTGTTCTGTTGGTGTTGTTATTTTTTGCTGGCAACAGCAAATTGAATTGCTAATGAACTAAACATGAAAATTTAATTAAAATGCACTTAAAGCCGCGGCAGGCAGCAGGCAACAGGCAACAAATGCAAATTTGTAACTGTTCAAAAATTATTTTTAGCCATATTTTTGTCGGTTGGTTTTTGATATATTTTTTATATAAGGCTATAAATTTAATTAATTACGTATACGTAATAAAAGACAAGCTAATTATGGGTGCACAAAGAATACCCTGTACATAATTATGCAATTAATCAAACTTCATTTTGGTTTATGCTTCAAGCTGAACTCAAACAAAGTTTAGTTTTTGATATATTTATAATCTAATAAAAATATACATATTATAATATCTATTTAAATTTAGCACGATCTGCCCTTTGCTTATCTGCTTTGCAGAGTATCAACATTTATCAATTGTATAAATCATTTTAAATACAATTAAATGTTGTGTATTTGTTTTGCGGCTGCCTCAGGCCGCGTAATTACTCGCATTTCAAATTTGATATTTTTGCGTAATTGAGCAAAATGTTTGCGGCAATTTGCATTAAAACCAACTGTCAGTCTGTGTGTGTGTGCGTGACAATAATTGTTGTTATTGTCATATAAAAAATAAAACTGTTATGATAGTCTGTCAAATTCACAAAGTAGCTGTCATTTCATTAATCTACTTAAATTACTCGATTATACGCAAGAAATGTGGCTGTAAATTTTGATTTTTGAAAATTTTGTAAATATTGACAGCATTCAATAAGTGAACAAGTGCTCTATGTATAAGGATCACATTTTTGCAATCTGTTTCTTCTGCATTAAATATCATCAGATTATTTTCGGATATACAACTCTACAAGCGTTTTCGAAATTCAAACAAGTTAAAGTGCTTTGAAAGACTACTTGATCTTGAAATGCTATTACAAAAGTTTTAATAAAACCAACATTTTTGCTCAGAAAACAGGATTTTGATTGATTATCGTACTCGGATGTTTAAAGACCTTCAAGTCTCTTGAGCTTATAGGTTGTAAGATCCTAAGGAGAATGTTAAATTTTAAGCTAAGACCTAGAACCTGACCTAGAATGCAGAACTTTAATAAATGAAAAACATCATTTCAAAACCCAAAAGTTTTAAAAACTGGTCAGAAATACCAGTTCTTAAAAAATTGAAAAATGCCTTATATTTTTCACAACCTACTTGAGCAGCATTTAATTTTAATTTTTAATTTAAGATTCATTTCAGATTAAAACTTACCATATAAAATATATTTCAAACTATTATATCTAATAATAAAAGAGTTGCAAATTAATCTTTGGCATAGTACTTAAACTTTGAAACCAAAACTGAGCTTTTACCAGTTATATTTCCTATGCAAATATTAAATATCTCAAAGATTTATTTTAATTTCTCAGAAATTTTATAAATCGCATTGCAAATGTTTTTTTGCAATCATTTGCAATAATTCCAGCGCCACGCTAAGCCATTCAAGTTCAAAGCTAATTAGCAATTTTGTTACGCTATTTTACAAATGTTTCGAGGGGTTCGCCAGGTTAGAGCTGATTGACTGACTGACTAACTGACTCGTTGGACAGCCAACTGTGCGAGTCACTCAAAGCTGCTTCGCTTTTGGCACATGGCTCAACGTTAATTACATTTCGATGCCGAGCAATTAAAGCGCCCGGCTCGAGAACTCTGGCACCGACAGCCAGACTTCCAAGTATCTCTGAGCTTGAGTACAAGCGACAAAAAAAACACAAAGTAAATTTCATTAAAAAACGCAAAGAAGCAAAAGGCATTGTAAAACAAAAAAAAAAACAAAATGTAATCATAAGCAACGACGTTGTCTTTGTCAATTACTCAATCATTGAAAGACGCCATCCATAAAGGAATTTATATATATATAAGTGTAAAAAAAATATCTGACAGCAGCGCACAGTGGTTGAAAAGTAACTGAACAAATGTGCTTAAAAATAATTTAACTACATAATTTAATTTAATTAAACATAGTAATAAATAAAACAAAAAGTGAAACAAAAAACTATTAAGACATCTTTTAAATTTATTCCCGCAAAAACAAAATTTCAAAAATATATTAAATTTTAATAAAATATTGAACTAGCGATTATAGATTTGACAGAAATTAATATGCAAATACAAATAACTTGCCATAACTTAACAAAAAACAATTTGAAGAAGACCGTAAAGGACATCTTCGACACGCCGAATATTTAATACCCTTGTAGACATTTGCCCAATGTTTTCGATGAGAATAAAAATGTCCTCGAAACCAGAATATGTCGCCGAACAAGAATCCAAAGGCAGCTAAATGATATACTAACCCGATATTGATATGATTTTGCATCTATTAAGGGAATAAACGGCCAGGCCTTATCAAGTCGTCTGATTATGATGATATGGAAAATATATGCTTTATGGCATCAGAGACGTCTCCTATGCGTTACATATTTCATGACAAAATTATAATACCCGCTGCAAAAAACACAATTTTAACCACTATTTGCATGCTTTGGCACCACTGTGCCAATGCTGACGTTTGGAAGTCGTCTATATTATAGTAATTATGCTACTGTTAGGCGCTTCTATTGCCACCACTTGAAGTAAAAATGACTGTTTTTTATGGCAGGCCAATCGTCAAGCGTGTGAAAAAGGCCGAAACCGTCGATTATATGCGAATATTAGTACGAGGCACTTTTGCTTAGGGGCGTGTTTAAGCTTACAAAAAAAAAAAAAAAAAAGAAAAGAATATATATAAAACGCATTGAATGTCTGATATTGATGGTCATTAGTGTGACCAGGTTTTAGCAATTTAATTGCAGTCATTTGACTCGTTCTTTTTTTATTTCAGATGATTTATTAGTCAATATTTTTAATGGTATTTAAAATGTAAATTTTTTGGAAAATTTTGTTGCCATTAAAATTTAATTAGTCATATGGCTCTTGTTTGCAATTATAATTATGTAAATTTTCATTTATGCAAAAACAATTTGATTATTCGATGTTGCTAATTATAGTTTTTGGCAAGCCCCTCGGTCCCTCGACCCCTCGACCCCTTGCCAACCTTTTGGCAGCCCCTATCGCTAGCCACAAGCCGCAAACTAATTTCACGCGCAAATACAATAAATTTCAAATGGTTTTTGGTCGCATGGTCAGCTAAACATTTAAACACATTTTATATCTAATCAATGGGAAAACACGCACACACACACAAACACACACACACAATGGCGCACAACACAACAATGACAACAATGCTTCAAAGGGTGACTGCAACAAAATTTCAATTGACAATTCAATTCAATTTTGAGCAAATGTCAAATTGCCGCTTTTTAAGCCGATTAAAATGGCTTGTTGCTCGGTTGCCCACTCCGGACACGCCCCCATTCCACCCACACCGCAGCGGCCCAACTCAACTTCAGTCAGCCCAGCAACTGCCCACACTTTTTCGATAAACCTTTTATTTGTTGAGCAGCATTTTTTGTGAATTATATTCATTCCATTTGTCATGTATGTGACTTTGCTCCTTACCAGCCACTACCTTTCTCAGGGGTCGGCTTTTTTTTGTGCTAAAATTTGCAGACAAGTGTGGCATATCTACATAAAATGGATTGAACTAAAAAGTTTCTACAATCGTTTATTGTTTATTTATATAATTAAGTTTGTTTTCATTGTCCAACTGATATTTAGTTTAATCTTTTTTCTAATTCAATTTTTAGTTTCTAAGTTTTATATCTGCAAAATCTAATTAAAAGAACATCTACTTTTCGTCATATCAACGCTTGCTTCTTTTGAGTGTTTTCTTCATTTCCGCTTTACTCAAATTAACTGTATGATTTGTGCTTTTCTTTTGCCACTCTGCTTTTTGCAATTCGATTTAGCTTTTCAGCTTCACTTTTGATTTTAAAAGCGGCTTAGAGTGTATAGCAAGTGTGTGTGTGTGTGTGTGTGTGTGTGTGTGTGTGTGTGTGTGTGTCTGTGTGTGTGTTTTGTCTCGGTTGAGCGCATAAGTAGAACGCACAGAGAGTCAAGGTCAATGTCATGTTGCCTTTTGCAAAACGCTCAAAACAAATTGGCTAACAACGGCGCCTAGAAATTGAAACAGAATTAAGGGTGAGGCAAAAAAAAACGACAACAAAATGTGTAAAATCTTGAGCTATGAACGCAACAAAACGGAAATGAAAAGCAAAAGTAGAAAAGAGCCCAAAAGAGAAAAACAAATTGGAATTGTAGGTTAACGATGATAAAGATGAGGTTGAGAAATGGCATAACTAAAATAGTTATGTCTGCGTTATGTATTGATTATGAGTTGTGCAAAAACTAGGTGAGAATTATAAGATATTCAATAAAATTGTTTTTTATGGTAAACTTGAGCAATTTGTAGCATAGAAATAGAAAGATAGAAGAGATTTATGAAACATCAAAACAATTTTATATATTATCGTATAATCGTATATCGTTAAAGATATCGTATTTAAAGCTTGTTCTATTTTTTTTCAAATATTAATTTAAAAAGTATTTTTAATACTTGCAACCACAGAAGAAACATAAATGCTTCTACCAAATTGATTATTTGTAAGATTTTCTAGCTAAAACTGAAAAAACACTTTCGCATTGTTGAACACAAAATGTGAACTGTATATTGAAGAATATTCAAATAAAATTTACAGTACATATACAAGGCCACATACCTATAGAAAATCTAAACACAATACACAAATTATAATATGCAAACTATTCTAAAGTCCAAATTTATCTAAACGCATTCAAATTTCAACATTGCTCAACACTGGCTCGTTAAGTTTTTGGGAAACGCGACTTTTTTGCTGCACTTTCGAGACCCATTATTTACCAGTTTTGCCTATGCACAAGGCTCGCTATCATTGGCTCATTCGCATGCAATAAAGTTAATGATAGCCCAACGGGCACAACGCATATCCATTGCCTGACTGACTGACTGGCTGGCTGCCAACAACAAGAACAACAACAACAACAGCGAAATGCGAGTCTAGTCTAACGCACTGCAATTGCCAGCAATTGCAAAATCGGTTGCAACTTCAGATCCACTTGACATAGCGGCAAGCATAATTGCCACATGCCCGCGAATTTGAGTTCGACTGTCGGCCTTATCGCTACCACACAGAGCGACACAGACACAGGTGGACAGTCTGGGAGTTGGAAGCGCGAGGCGGGGAGGTTGCAGAGAAGGGGGAGAGTGCGACCGTCATGCACATCACTCATACGCCATGTTTGTCCAGTCGATGCTTAAAAAGTTAATGACTAATTTTCGCTAGCGCAAAAAATAACAAGTTAAAGTGCAGACGACCAGGCTGCACGAATAGCTAATGCCCTGTAATACTTGAGATTACGATGTTCTACTACTACTTCTACTACTCTTTTCTTCAGTTTAGGAGGCAAGATGATGAGTTCCCAAGACAAAGTACGGGGTGCCTTAAGTTGTACACAAAATGTAGTTGAGAAATGTTTCAATACATACCAAAATTGGAAACTCTATCTTTAAAAGTCACCCAGTTTGATGAAGAATTTGATTTTCAGGAAACTTAGTGTAACTTGCAGTACGAGGCATGTTATCCAAAATTTTACCCCAGATTAAACTGAGAAAGATTTTGAGAGTCTAGTAGTCTGGTAGTCATCGACTTTGGTCGAAGTTGGTTCTGATCTTGAATGTATTCAATATAGAAATATAAAAGCTATTCCTATTAGATGTATTTACAGCGCTTTCATGCTACCCCAGCTTATCACTTTACGACTACAGGGTATTTAAAATGAGAGCCTGGCAACGGCCATCACTTGTTCGGGATGTCTGGCCGCATGGCATACCCGCTGCCATGGTACATGGGCCGAGGCTGGGTCTGTGGAGAAAATGATGTTGGCATTGCCGCTGCCTTGTTGTTGCTATTGTTGTTGTTGTTGTTGTTTCAGCTGCACATCATGAACGGCCCAAAACGTGGGGAGGGGCATGCGGCGGACAGTGTGTTCAACTGTCTGCCTGGCGAAAATGCAACGCATGGTCCGCGAGCTGACGTTATAATTAATGAAAATTTTCAACGTTTGCGGCGTTGCTTGTTGTTTTTGTTGTCATGTAGCAAAGCCAAAAGGAAAACATAGCCAGGACTGAGGCAGCCCATATGCACACACATACACACGCACAGACACACGCACACACATGCACACATAAGTTGGCTAATATGATTTTGATTTTGGTGTCCAACATTAGAATGCCATTAGGTTTCTGGGCAGGCACTGTTTGATGAGCATTTGGCTGGCAATTTGCATAAATCGCAGCGGTGCATAAATTATGCGTCTAAATATTGGCAAATTGCCAGATATCAAGAGTTGGAATCACAGTTTTAATCAATGACATAATGTAGACGTTATAGAGGTTGTTGGTGAGATTATAAAGTTGATTTCCTGCATCGTATATATTACTAGATTATAACATAGAGGTTGCTTATAACCTTTATTTTTATTATAGAGGGATTATATCAATTGTGAGACTTAAGTAATTCCCATGTCTTATAAAGCTCAGGAAATTGTTAAAATAGAAGTCAAAGCCTTTATCAAAACTAAAGCTAAAGTCAAGACTATAGTTAGTCAAAGTCAATATTAAAGTGAAAATCATACCTAAAGATAAAGTGAGGTTCAAAGATAAAGTTAGTCAAACAAGGTTAGTCTAAGTTAAAGTCAAGGCTAAACCTAAAATCGAGGCTAAGGTTAAAGTCAAGGCTAAAGTTAAAGTCAAGGCGAAAAATAAAGTCAGCGTTAAAGTTAAAGTGTACGTTAAAGTCAACGTTAAAGTTTAACAAGAACACAGTTAACAGTTACAGTTAACGTCAAAGCTAAAGTAAATGTTAAAGTTGAAGTTGAAAATTTAAATTCTCGAAGCTGTAATTTTCGTACTGTCAAATAATTTAGTTTCCTTATGGCCTTTAATTTACTTAAAGTTGATTTAATATTAAAGTAAAGCTTAAACTTTAAGTTTAGCTTGAATTTAACATAATTGTATTTGAATTTAATTAGTTAGTTAGTTCGTTTTTTTTCAATTATTATTTCACATTAATGTAAAATCTAAATATAAATTTAAGTTTAAAGCTCGTCCATAAATTTAATTAATATACGTTTCCTTTCGTTTCACTCTTTAACCAATTCCTATCAAAACTTAAATTTTTCTGCTTTAACTTCATCCGTTTCTCCACTAGTTCCTGGCATTCCATTTGAATGCACAAATTCTAAATTATTTTCTCCGACTTGCAGCATTTCTTTTTTCATCATTTTAAATCCACATCGACATTCAACGCCATTTGTTGCTTTACTTTTGCAACTGTATCTGATTTTTCATGTGAGGTCTTTCATATGTTGACATTCGTGCAACACTTTGGGGCGCGTTTGTGGCCTCTAATTGAATTATGTTAAACCAATTGACCAACAACGGCACCACGGCACATATGGCAGGTTTCAAAAGGAGGGCAAATGTAAAAGCTTCGGCAAAAAGTGCTAAGCAATTAAGTTAATTTAAAAGCTTTTATCTAACATTGAATCATGCTTGTTTTTTTTTATAAACTTTTCCCAAACTTTATTAAAACCTATTTTTTCATTAAAAAAAACTAAAGTATCGTCCGAAAAAATGAAGATTTCAAGAATATATTAGACATCAAATTTTGACTTCATACTCTACATAGATAAGATACTTAACTTTGCAAATCCAAAATAAATTTATTAACAATTTACGTGAAATTTTTTTTATTTTATTCATTTTTTTCACCAATTTTTATGTTCTTCTTATATTTGTTTTTAGCTTTTCGAGCATTCAAACTGTTTTTGGTAAGCTTAATTTCTTCTAGACAGCGACTATTTTGTGCACCTTTGTTTATTATCACTATGACTATTAACCCATTTATTTGTCGGAATTATAGCACCTTTCTAGGAACCCGGGCCAAACTCGTGCTAACTAACACACACTCAGAGGATGCTCCACTGAAAATCAAATACAACCACAAATAACATAAATAAAAATAAAACAAAGCACAAATCTGTGTGGCACGGCAAAATGTGTGTGTGGAGTGTAGCTGCCTATTTGATTTATAGCCAAATAAGTCGCGCACGTTTCCCCCACCGGTTGCCCCCCCCCCCCCCCCCCCCCTGCACTTGCATTGTTCAGCAGAGACAAAGTAGAGGAAATAATTGTATACAAAACAAAGAAGAAGAAATAAAAAAGCAACGAAAAGAAAAACAAATTTCTGCACTTTACAATCGCGAATGCATTTTCCATGCAACGTAAATAGAAGCTATTTAGTGAAATGTGCACGAAAAACAACAACAACAAACACAACAATGAGCAGAAGTACAACAACAACAACAACAACAACAACGAGAACAACAACAACAGGAACAGCATCCCAAGCAACAGAAGATACAAACAGCAGCAGCCGCACGATAAGGCGAGAGGCGTGGCCTAAGCGAAGGGGCGCTGCGGAGGTTTTTCTTCTTATTTTGTTTTTGTTTTTGAGGTCAATGTACAAAACAGAGGCTGGCAGCATTTATTACGACTTAATGCGCTGCTCGAGGGCCCGAGCGGGGGGGAAGCGATGCGGAGGGAAAGAATTGCAGTTTGCCAGGAGAGGCTCTAATTTCGTGTTTAAACTGCTTTTCACACAGATACAAAACAACACACACACACATGCATACTCACACATGCAACGGCTGTGTTAATAATAATAATAAAAGAAATATACATACATATACATGTAGTATAAAAGCAACAAGAACAAAAACAAAAATAAAAGCAAAGAATGCGCCGCAGTTGAAACAAGTGGAAAAAACCAAAGCCAAAGCAAAGGGCTGACAGCAGGAGGCGCAAAACAGGCCAAAGGCAAGAGAAGCAAAGGGAGGAGCTGGAGTAGGAGAAGGGGGAGCTGCAGGAGGAGAAGAGGGAGCTGCAGGAGGAGAAGAGGTGCAGCAAAAGTGGGCAAGGGCCAGAGGCGGGGCGAGAGACTGTGCCACAGCAACAACAAATGCAGACTATAAAAAAAATTACAATGAAAAAGAAAAATACACAATAAAGACAGCAAAAAAATAGCAAAAATTGACAAGCAAGAAAAGTGTATTTAAATACGCCGAATATTAAATACACTAAAAGAAAAAGTCCAGGCTATCAAACTTATTCAATCTAAATAAAATAAAACGGTGTATGCAGAGCTTATGTAAAAGCGTGCTAATGAATTGAAATCAATCAGTCTTTAAGGGCATAATCAATCTTAATCAATCAATCAATCCACTTAAAGTAAAATGTTATTTAAAACAGCATGTCTATTAAAGAGTAAAAAGTTGTTAAAACATCAAACAATAGATCTATTAAATAGTTGTATATTAAAATCCATCACGTAACATCCTAAACAATTTGAATCAATCAATCAATCAACTAAAAAGTAAAAGGTTGTATAGAACACCATATGTAGGTATGCTAATCAATCTACATCAATTAATAAATCTATTATAGAGTAAAAAATATGTAAGCATGCTACTTAATCCAATTCATTTAATCAAAATAAGCAAATTATTATTATTTTAAATTATTCAATCAATCAGTTAAATAGTTATACAACTTTTTGTTATATAACTTTTTACACTAAGTTATCCGAACTGTGCATGATGAAATATATTATTACCGTTGTACTTTTCCTCTTATTTCAAGCCTACATCAATCGATATATCACTTATTCAATCATTTTTTGATAAATTTCTTGCCCATATTAACTCAATCAGAAGATCAATCTACCAGATTTATTGTCATATAATCAGTAATGCGAATGATCGATGATTGACGATTGATGATTGATGATTGACATTTAATGAATTTCTAATGGGAAAAATAGACCTTAAATCAAGCTTGGTGCGTTTGACAAGAGTCTTACACTTAGCACCAGTTTTTACACTTCGGGTAGATTAGTTCCTCTCTTAGTTACAGCTAATCGGCATAATTTACCGGCGAGATCAAAAATCGATCTATATATATGTATATACTATCAAAATTATAGACCATCATCAAAACGTTACAAACAAAATAATAAATATAATTATGCCCAGTTATACTCGAAAAAAAGGGTATTTAAAAACAAGCACATTTTCAATGTGGCCAACTTTGGCAGTTGCGACGGCTGCGGCTGCTGCCGAGAGGGCGGCTCGTTGTCTCGGTTAGAGGGGCGTGGCAGGCAGTTTGGCAACGCGTTGGCATGTTGCAAGTCGCATGCATGGCAGAGCAAATTTTCTAGGAAGCGGACGAGGGGGCGAATGGGCCAATGGGCGAAGGGGAAAACAGATCGGAAAACTTGCGCCTGGCTTTTTCGAGGCGTTTGCATTTTGGCTACTTAACTGGTTGCCGGGTGGTTGTTGTTGTAACTGTTGTTGCAGTTGGTGTTGTTGTAGTTCTAGTGGCTGCAGTTGCAGCAAATTAGTTGGCCACTCAACATATTCATTTTGGTAATCGAGTGTAATCGCTTTCAACGCAACGCTGTGGGGGCGTGGCAATTGAGAGCAACCAGACTTAAAGCCAGCCGCCAGGCAAACAGCTGCATTATATATGCGTGCAGGCGGATAAAGCGGAGTTGAAGGTAGAAGGAGGCGACACACGAAATAGGGCAGTTTTAAAGCTTTAAAATTTACCTAAAAGTAAAAAAAAATCTATATGGTTATTATATAGGTAACTTGTGATGTAAAGCAGGCATAAATGAGTGCTGACGAATTGAGGACGAGTTTGTAAAGGTCGGAAGTGCATAGACAATCTATATAAGGGTTTGTCCAGAAGCAGACCAACGCGTTAGGGAACTGAACTTTTTACTTATGTATCTATAATAATATAGAAAATATATATAATCTATGCCAATATAAGAGTTTCTCAGTTTCATCCGTTCTTACTTTTTACAAATACAATATATATATATAATCTATCTATATCTATATAGTTCTAGGGAGCTGAACTTTTAAAGCTGATCAAAGCATGCATGCAAAACCTAAGCAAAAACGCAGCCATATAAATGTGCTTTGTAAACCGCATGTGTTATTGCCAAGTTTTCTTTCCTAATTGACTTGAACTTTAAATAGTTTTAACCAACAATTTCTAATCGTTCTACATCCGTGCGAGGATACATCTACTAACAGTTCCGACTCATGTTTCTAGGGTTGGGTCAGAAAGTTGTTTTTCTAGGGTTGGGTCAGAAAGTTGTTTTTCTAGGGTTAGGTCAGAAAGTTGTTTATCAAACAAAACTATGTACATTTGTATAATTTTCAGAAAAATAAAATAGCTGAAAAGAATTCACTTAGAATTCCATCACTTAACTCTTTATAAACAAACAAAAACAATTGATAACAAATGTTTTGCCTAAAATAACCCATTTGAAACCATTATAGACTCATTTATAATATATATTATATATAAAATGATATAATATAAAATAAAAAGTATATAATAATAAATTATATACTCTTATATAATATATAAATATGAACCGAAATATATATATTTGAACAAAGTAATGTCGCTGCACATTATAGCTGTTTGCTCAGATATTTTTTGCCCAACTTTGAGCAGCTATTCTTTAAGCAAAAACTGCGCCACAAGCGAAAAATGCAAATAAAATAAAGCGATGCGTGGCTAATCCAAAAAAGAATATACGAGCTAAAAACAGATACAGCAAAAATATATGCTATCTGTATCTGAGAGATACTTTGCCAAAAACTGAATGCACTATAAATGGCCCTGCGCACACAAGCCTGGCCGCACACAATGCGATTTATGAAGCGAGTTCTGTTGTATTTGCTATAAAAATGCGCCATTAAACAATTTCAATAATTTATCTGACAGATAATTGTGCCGGAGAGTACGCTAAAAGGTGATTTAATAAATGTATCTGTGCGCGCTGAGGCGTTCGCCAAGTTTACAAACGCGGCACGCGGCACGCGCAACCTCGTCAGCTGTGAATTTATGGCTTACAAATACACTTGTTGTGGTTTTTTTTGTATAATTTTTTCGTCTTTTGTATCTACAATGCCAACTAATTTCCGCTCATTAAAAATGCGCAACAGCGCTGCGTGCAAGTGCATTTGTATCTTAAAGATACGCAAAACATGCGTTCATTTATCAGAGACAGCGGCAGCGGCAGCGATTGTTAATTTATGGCGCGTGTGGGCGACAAGCTTCCTGCATGCGCGCATCCCTCAGATACATATGTATCTGCGGCTGCTGCAGCAGCAGCTGCTTGCTTTGTTCTACTCTTCTTTTCATTTCTTTTTTGCATTCTAATTAATAGTTTTTGGTTCTTCTTCTTGTTGGTTGTAAATCATGCATAAATTGAGCAGTCCTCGTTGTCGTCACCATCGATAGGCCGGGTCGAAAATTCTGTTCGTTTCATTTTAAGTTTCCGCACGCAACGCACACACACACACCGGCATATCAAATGCCGCATCTAGCTAAAATATTGTATCTTGTAGTACGTTTTGTATCTCGCTATCTTTCTTTCCTTGTCACTCGCTTATTCTTCTGCTTCGGCTGCGCTCGTCCGTGCGTTCGTGCCTCGCTTTGCTGTCGGAAATAATTTCAACTTTTGGTCGTTGAACTCTTTCTGATTTATTTATTTTATTATTTGTTTTTGTTGTTTTTTCGCTCTCAAAACATGAAAAAATGCTTCTGCTGTTGTTTGTTTTATTTTTACTTTTTTTTCTTTTTCTTATGGTTTGCAATTTTTTGCGCTGCATTAAATTTTATTGCGCATCTTTAAGCAGCTAAGTTGTAGCTTTTATGCATGAATATTGCACTTTTTGGGGTTTCATTTTAATTGTTTTCTTTTATTTGTTGCATATTTAAAACCTAGAATTATACAAAACCCAAACCGGTTGCTTAGCTTTTATACTACGACGTTTGTTAAATCAAATAATAATTTCTTTTTTTTTGTGTTTGTTTAATTTATTCATAATTGTTATTTTGTTTTGATTTATAGTTCGTTATTATTTTTTATAGCAGGCAAATTAAATTATTATTATTATTAAACACGCTTTCAATTTAATTAATCTTAATTTATAGGTTTTTATCCCAGATATTTATCCCAGGATACAATACATACTTTTAGTTTAAATTAATGTCAGGAATTTAAGGATAGATTGAATTAGTTATAAATTGGAAAGCTTTGAGGCTTAGGTGTAATTTTAATTTATAAATATTTCGAATTTAGTTTTCTTATTAATTGTTTATTTACTTTTTATTATTTATTATATGCATTAAAAAATTATATTTGATATATAATTATAACAAAATTGTTATGCTTCATTGCATACATTTATCACGATTATTTTTTGGATTTTTTTAAATATAGTTTTAATAAATTTTATATACATTTTCTATTATAAATATAAAATTAAATGTTTTTTATAGTTTTGGATTATTTTTTATATATTTTATAAATATTTATATTTTATAAAAGATTATTTTTTTAATATTTTTATATATTTTATAAAAAGTATTCTCCAAAAAATAAAAAATTCATAATATAAATTCGAAAAGTTATAAATTCCGACTAATTAGCATATCATATTTATATATATGTGTATATTACTTATCTGAAAGTTGAAGCTCTTTGAAACTTTGGAAGAGCGTGCCTGACAAAAATCGACTTTAACTTTAACTGACCTCAATTTGGTTAGTTGGCCTTCCGCTGCAATTGCCAAGAACTTCGGTCATAAAAATTTAATTTTTGTAATTTTATTTTATTTATTTTTTTTGCAAAAAGTTGCAATCTTTTGCGCTGCGGCATCTTTTAACGTTTTGCATTCGGTTTTAGATACACGAGTGTTCGGTTCCAACATCGCATACAAAACATTTAACTTTAATTATCGCTCATAAAGTCGGCAACAAGAACAGCAACAACAGCAACAACTCGACTGCAGTCATCGTCGTATTTGTTGTATTTTTCATTTTTTGTTTATTTTCCATGCTACGCGTTAATCAGCATTTGTTTTCTTTGAGTGTGCTATTGACTTGGTACAGGTTTTTCAACATTTTCCATGGGCGACCCGAGCCCCCAACAACTGCGACCAAGTGCGACCCACTGCTCCACAGTTTTCCACAGTTGCTGCAAAAAGTTTTCTGCCAGCTGTGGTTGTTGCTGTTGCTCTTTTTTGGTTTTGTTTTTTTTTTTTTTTTTGCACAGTCATGCCAGCACGCCTCAATTGTCGACACACACACACACACACACACAGATAGAGAGGGAGAGCGAGAGATATAGCTGCAGATACAGCTGCAGCTAAAGATACACACAGACACAGGCACACCAACACCAACACACTTACACTGACTGACAATGCGATATTGTGTAATCGCCCACGTTGATTTATCTTGTTTAAGTGACTCCAAAATGACGCCAACATCGACAACGACGTCGTAATAACTCGCAAATTGCATTCGATTGTTTATACCCTGTAATCTAAACACTTGTCACTTGTCACACAATGCAGAGAAAGTATCGAGTAATCGAATTGATTATCGTTTGATTGATCAGAAAGATTGATTGAAAATGTGTAGCATATTGCTCGGACTAAACTTACACACGGGCATTAATATAATATTTCGATGCAGATTTTTCATTTCATTTCATTTAACTGTCAAATGTTCCAATTGCTATGAATTTCATCAAATAACTTGAGCTGAGGCCTAACAAGCGGCAGGTTGCCGGTTCATTTACGGCAACAATTTTCAATCTGAATATCTATTTTGATATTTGTGGCATGCCGCAAGCAATCGCAAAGTGGGCCAAGCACAAAGTTTACGGATCGTAGCCTTGTTACCTCGTTTTTGGCTTTGTCTGCTGGCCAAATGTATCCTGTGTGTGTATCCACGCGAAATTCACGAATTGAATCCCTATAACTTGGCTTCTACTTAGATTTGTTGATGTTGTCAACTTTTATGCTGACATATGCCAGCCATGGCATGCCCCAACTTAGGCTAAGCGTGAAATTTACGGTTCGAAGCGCTGTTACTTGGCTTTTAGCTTAATAACAAAAAGTATCCTTTCCTTTTTACATTTACAGCGCATCTTGTGGGTCGTAATGCTATTTTTTCGCTCACATATTTAACATGCAGTTTAAGTTACTGTTTGGCTGTCGCTTCTGCTTCTGCTTCTGCTGCTACTCGTGTATATTTAGTCGTGCCGCATTTTGGCTTAATGTTATGTTTGCAATTTTTGGCATTGTTTTCATAGCAGTTGCATTGTTTGGCAAGCCCCCAACTTGAATTCAACTTGTAGTCTCTTTTTTTTGTCAACATGCAGCTGCACAAAAAGTTGACAATTCTTTCTGTTTGTTTTTGTTGCTAAGTTCAAACTTTACTTTGAGATAAGTTTAAATGTTGTGGTCATGATCATGACTTATGTGCGAATTGCACGACATAGAAAAATAGAGAGAATATTTATACTGTCCATATATATATTTTTTTTGTTAATGAAATCTTGGCATAATTATGTTGTTCTTAGTTTCCTTATATGTCATATTTTAAGAGTTATCTTTTACGGCTCAACATTTTATTTGTCTTTAGTGCAGCCCCATCATGATAGCTAATAATAATAATTATTAATAATAATAATAATAATTATTATTATTAATAATAATAATAATAATAATAATAATAATAATAATAAAATAATAAAAATAATAATAATAATAATAATAGTTATAATAATAATAATAATAATAATAATAATAATAATAATAATAATAATAATTATAATAATAATAATAATTATAATAATAATAATAATAATAATAATAATAACAATAATAATAATAATAATAATAATAATAATAACAATAATAATAATAATAATAATAAAAATAATTATAATAATAATAATAATAGATAATGTTGTGACTTTTCAGGGTTGGATCTTATAAAAAAGCTAGCTAAATGATATAACATATATTATTATTATTAAATTATAATTCTTATATTATTATATTATTATTATTATTATTATTATATTATTATATATTTTTATATTATGTAAAAAAATATCACAAATTGTTATTATTGTTTTAAATTTTACTATTTATAAATATAATATATTATATTGCAAAATATATATTTATATTTTATTATAATTTTTAAAATATTCATTATTTGTTTCTTTTATTTTTTAGAAATACATTATAATATTTCATAATTTTCTTATATTATTTCGTTATATATTTATATTTAATAATATTCCTGTTAAATTGTTTTAAAGTTTATTATCGATTTTGCACATTGTTTTAGTATATAAACGAATCTGTTTAATTTTTTAAATAAATAGTACCCTTTATTTCCACTGAGATATTATCTTACACTCTCAAGTTAGTTAATTTCGTAAAATTCGTGTAAATTTTTTATCTTTTTCTCAATATCTATGTGTCACATTGTTGATGCTTCGCGTTCTTTTACAATGTGTTTCCCTATCTATCTTTCCCAACTCTCACTCTTTATTTACCCATTCGTGTCTCTTTTTATCTCCTTTTCTTTTTGGGCACATATCACTCTCTCAACTTGCGCCTACTTTATTCATTTGCCATCTCTCCTGCTCTGGCGCAGATCTAGCATGTCATAACAATTGACTCGTGCATAAACCGTTTGGGAATTCTAAGCGAAAATCAAAAACTTATTCGAGAGTCATTGTTTTGTTCTAACTATGTGAAGAAGACGTCATTTATTACGCACTTTACACGAAATGTGCACTAAATGGATCTCTTAAGAGCGCTAACTAATTCATCTGACTATTTACATTTAAGAGCTAAACCCTTGTGTATTTGTAGCTTTAAAAGACATTAACTCACCTGTCTGATGACTCTGATGAATCGTAGCGATCCAAGCAGCGTTTCTTTATGCTGTTGCCATTCCCGCGTGCTCCTCTATCTGCTCTGGCAGTTGTTGTTATTGTTGTTGTTCCCGTGCGTGTTGCTAATGTTGTTGTATTTGCTTTTGTTGTTGTTGTCGTTGTTGTTGTTGTTGTTGCAGTCTTTCTGGCGCCCTGATAGAGCTGAGATCGCAATGCGTTGATATCCAATTTAGCAGCTGCTGCTGCTGCTGCCAAAGAGCTTGTTGTTGTTTTTGTGGCCTTTGTTGTTGGTGTTGTTGCTTTTGTTGTTGTTGCAGTTGTTGTTGTTGTTGCAGTTGTTGCTGCTGCTTCCCTGCCCCTTTTGGTGCCCTGCACAATGCCAAGCAGCAGCCGCGTGGGCGTGCTAAAGGACCCCTTGGGCGGTTGGGGCGGCGGCTTCAGTTCAATATTTGTGACTGTTGGAGCAGCGGGCGGCGCAAAGGGGCACGGGGACGTGTTGGTGCTGGCGACAGTGCCTGTCAAACTGTTCAAATTGACGCCGTTTTTCAGCTGATCAAACAATGACAAAGCCGTGCTCGAAGTTAAAGTTTTCTTGGCAATTGTTGACGCTGCCTTTGCTGCTGCTGCTGCTGCTCCTGCTGTTGCCTCTGCTGTTTCTGTTGTTGTTGATGTTGTTGTTGTGGGCGTTGCTGTTGTTGTTATGGGCGTGCCAGTTGCTGCCTCATTAGCCGTTTCTTTAGTCTTTGTCGCAGTGTCCTTCGACTGCGTGCCTGACATTTTCTTTGCTTTGCTTTTTGTTGTTTGTTTGTTTGTTTTGTTTTTTTTTTTTTTTACTTATTTCTTTTTCAATTTGTTTTCTTTATGCACTTTTGTGTTTTCTCTGCCTTTTGTTGTTTATTTTCGTTGTTGCAACTGTTTGGCAACGTTCTTTTTAATTGCTTTACGCTGTTGCTTTTGTTGTTGTTGCCATTTTTTTTTTTCAATTCACTTTGCGCTCTTTTTTTCCTATTGCTTTAAGCTCCTTTTCGCATTTGTTTTGTTCAAATTCTTTAACTTTTACTTAGTTTTTGTCTCACATTTCTTAGTTTTAGTTTTATGTTCTTTTCTTCTTTATGCGAATTGGATTGTTTTCTTAGTTTTCAGTTCTTGAGACTATTGAAAATGAAAGTAGATTTAGGGCATATTTTTAAAAACTCAGGAAATGCATTTCTTAAAGACTCTCATATAGTTCTTCATGTGGCTTTAATTAAAATTGTAGTACTACGATACTTTATAATTCAGTACGATTATTTTTCAATATTTCCCCCTATTTCAAATCGCATTATCGTTTATTAAAACGTTCCGATTCCCGATCTCATGTTTACTTGCATTTCATTTAAACTTCCGTAAGGAGATTATTATTTAATAGATGCTTTGGCAAATATAATTTAGGCTCTTGTATACCCCGAAACTACAAACAAAATAATCATGGATCAACTCTTCAGCCAATTTTGGGTAGAGTTAAAATTGATCCCATGACTTCTCTATCAAATTTTGCATTAAACAATTAAATTGATTCCGAAGCTCAAGGCAGAAAGTCTCTACGAGCCCCTTTTTCAATGTTGCAGCCCTGGAACATAGAGAAACAATCTAAAACTGAAGCTCCATTTGAATTTATCAATGTTTATTTCTCTGCTTCTTGTTGGAGTGCTCTTTAAATTGCTTAAAAATAATGACAATAGAACAAACTATCTAAAATTGAGGCTGCTTTTGAATTTATCTCTGAATATTTCCCTGTTTCTTGTTCGAATTATATTCAAAAATCTATACAAATTATTGAAAAAATTATATAAATATTATATACATAATTGTTTTAACATTTCGCACACTAGGCACGCTTTACTGTAACGCCATGCCTACGGAAAGTTCACAATTTCAAACGTTGCAAAAAATATTGCTCCAAATTGTACAAATTATTTATTATTATTATTATTATTATTGCACTTTACTCAAATTACAGCCGTCGCTTTTGTTTTTTTTTTTTGCGAAAATTAAACACGAATTTGCTGCAAAATCATTTTTTTGGGCACTTTTTTTCGTTGTATTTTTTCTTCAGCTTTTTTCTGTGACACAATTTTATAATAACATTTGCATTTGGTCAGCACTTTTTTTCTTTTGATTAATCAATTTTTCAAATCCACAATTGAAGACTTCGATTGTATTATTCATAGTAATTTGGTGAATGTATTTAATTTGCATTATGAATGGCAGCTAATTTTCTTCTTATGAGTTTAATTCGTTTCCGGCGCCTTTTTGTTGTTGCCTGTTGTGCATTTGCAGTGCACAAACAAAGCCAAAAATAATACTAAAAAACTTTTTTGCAAGCTTTGCAAACAGTTAACCGGTTCTCGCGTCTCTTGAGCTTTGTGTTTTTTTTTTTTTTGTTTGTAGAAACGGCAAACCCGAAACAGAAACAGAAACAGAAACAGAGGAAACAAAGTCACAAATCTGGCATTTGTTTAACAACAAAGCCAAACAATTCTAATCAAATGCATTCCAATACACGCACACAAACACTTAAACTCTACCCCCCTCTCACTCTCTCTCTCTCTTTCTCGCTCGCTCTTTCGCACATGTGACGTTATCAATGCTGCATTCGCCGGGGCCGCGTTGTCTATTAATAATCAAAAAGCACTCACAATTTTCGTTTTCGTTTTTGCATTCGCTGCAGTTGTTGCTTTAATTGCCATGTAAAAAATGTCAACTCGAACTGTTAATTGCGAGCAAAATATTTGCTCAAAAAACTGCACACCGACTCTCACTACCGCGTTGCTTTGGCTGCTGGCCTCTGCCTGCGACTGACTGTCGCGACGAGCGCCGCATTGGTGTGGGGCCGACTGAGCGCCACACGAAGAGCTTTAGCCAACTAGAACCGAGCAGACAGCAAGAAACGAGCGAAATCAACAAGAACGAACATGCGAACGAGCAACGACCGCAACTTCGTGTCAACTCACGAGCGCCAAAACGCTAGACGACGACGACGACGACGCCAACAATGAGTTTTTTTTTTTTTGTTCGCCGAGTGGCGAATCGGCCGAGTTAGACGAAGGGGGGGAGCGAAGCACGCAAACGTTGCCAATATGCAAGCGATGCGATGTTCACTTTTGATTTCTGTGCAGCGGCAGCAGGTTTGGCATACTCTGTGCGAGCCTAGGGACGTGCGGGCGGAGTGCGGGGTAGCTGAAGGTGGGGTCTATAGGGAAGCCGGTTGTGCGGCTGTGCGGCTGTTGCTTGTTGCGCCACAAGTCCACACGCTTTTTGTTTTTTTTTTTTAATATTTTGTTTTTTATTGGCTCTAAAGAGAAGTTCAATATTTTATTACTTTGTGTCTAAGCAGCAGATTTTCAACGATTGTCAACCGAGTGGGTGGGGAAAAGTAACTGCACAAACATGTTGTATGCTCATAATATTTGTTACCTGTTGATATGCGTGAGAAATAGAGTTTCATTAAGAAATAGTCGGGAAAAGAACTGGAACAGGTTCCAGCGTGAACTATGTAACATATGTTATTATAAAGACATAGAAGAACGCACACAGTTAACAAACTGATCTTGTTTTACGTAATATGTATGTATGTATGTATATTATGTGTGCTTTGTATGCATGTATGTGTGCAACTATGTATGTAAGGCTTCCTTACGGGAATAGCGTATGTAAAACTTCGCTTGCAAATTTAAACGCTTTGGCTTTAATTGCGAGTCTAATGTGTTAGAAAATACTTTTTTGTGTCCCTTATTTGTTCGCAACACGCTTATCTGCTTTTTAACATAATCTCATGCTACTTAATTTCACGCTTTTGCTGCTACATACATACATACATGCATACATACATACATACATGCATACGTCCATAAGCACTAAAATATATGCATATGTACATACATATGTAGGTATTAAAATTCACACACATACATGTACATAAGCATACAAATTTTCGTTTCCCTTTCCGCTGCTACAACCTTACGTAGTTTTGTATTTTATTTCCAATTTGTTTTCTCTTAAACTTTTCACATTTTACACTTCTTACTTTGCGACTTCTCTCTCACATTCCAGGCATACTTTTTTATATAAATATCCTCTTCCATATCATATTTAACATTTCTTCTTCTATCTTTATTCCAAGTTAACTGTTTGCTTTAATTATTCAACACTGATCCTTGCAATTGATTGAATGCAGACACGAAACTTTAAGTACCGTTAAGTACGTAAATTGTTAAGCACACGCACACGCACACACACACACACATGTTTAATCGCCAGCTGGGCCCCAACTTGCCAAACATTCCGAGCGCATTAGCAAATCGGCGACTTATAGAGCACCCAATGCAGCAGCAGTAGCACTTCCTTAATCATGCACTAACAAACGTGGCCCACGCTTTTTAGTTGCAGCTTCCTTTGCCCACGCAAATTCGTTTCAATAATTAAGAAAAGTCAATTCAAACGCAAACGCAAACAATAACAAAAAAAAACATCGAGCAACAGCGGGAACGAGAGCGACAACGCCAGCGAGAGCACACAAATACATGTAGAGTCACCGTTGTTATCAAACACCCACACACACACTCGCTTCATCATTCACCAACACAACAAATCACGTCATGAATACAAAATGTACATACACATAAAAACCAAAAGAAAAACGTAAAGAAAAGGCAACAAAGTCAACAGTAACAACACAACAAAATCAAAGCCAACACGTGCTTTTATTACGTTAACGTATACGACGAGCTGTGTGTGCATGTGTGTGTGTGCGACTGCTGCTCTGTCGGCCTTTTGTGATGCAACTGTTCTGGCAGAGAGCGTGCATGCTAGAGTATGAGAGAGAGCAAGAGCGCACCATACGTTGGTATGTGTTAGCAGCAGAACTTGTTTGCTAGATTTGCCGTTGTTTTTGTAATCGTTTGACTTTGCGTCTTGTGCTATTTTTTTCAGCACCCCAAAAAAAAAAAACAAAACTAATAGAAGAAAACGGCTCTTGTGCCAAGTGCAGAAAATTACACAGGACTCATAATGTTGCGCGACACTTTTACACAAATTGCAGTTGCTATTGTTGCGGTACTTTGTAACTTTTCCAATTTCCAACTCATTTTACACACACACGCACGCATGCACACGTTACGGCACATGACGCGACTGCACTGAACGAGCAAAGAAAACGCACTGCATTAGCAAATCTAAAATTGCAATGGCTACGCAATTGATGGCGAATGAAAGAGAAAGAGTAAGCGTTACATTTTTGAGTGTGAAGCGTCTCGAGTAAAACAATTTTTTTTTTGCTCTTTTTCTTTGAGCTGATTGGAAAGCATTGGAATTTAAGAGATTTGACTTTGATGTTTAGCATTGGAAGGTTTTTACCTTAAAATTTTGCTGATCTTGCAAGAAGCAGTATATTTTTTACTAAATAAAAGTAATTGTATATAATCTTGCTTAATAAGAAAATACGGGTAGACACTAGCAATTGGTCCGTATCCAGAGAAATAGAAGACATTGTAAGATATCAGGTTAAAAATATTTTTAAAAAACCTGACAAATACACTACGTACTAAAAAATATATAACATAAAATTAAATTGGAAACGATCTTAGCTTTACAAAGCTTTCATCAAATTTACAATTTCCAATTTAAAATTTAAAAAAATAAAAATGCAGAACAAATTTGTTTGTTCAAATATTCAAAAAAAAAACACCAAGCCAATTTTTTACAAATACAAAAGTCAATACAAAATCAATCAAAAAATCATATAGTAAAAAAAATAAGGAACAATGCTTTCGACAAGAGGCGCAAAATAGAAATGAACCCGTTCCCTGTAAAACGGGAGCTTATAAGGCCCACCTAATAACAGAAATGCTAACTTTACAGAGTTGTGCAGTAAGGTAACATTAAAAATGTCTTAACATAATGTCCAACTTAACAGAAAACTGCACTGCCTAACAGAACTTGTTACATAGCTCACTGTTCAGACTGTCTCGCAGCAGACAGCTAGCAATCGAGCTACAGCAGCGAGCTTTTAAGAGCGCTTGGGAATTTTTGCGCAAAGATCATTTAAGAGGGATTTTTTTTTTAGCTCTTACGGTATAATTTAGCGCTTTTCATTAAATTTTTAAACAAACCTTAACTTAATTCGTACTTTACATCACTTTTATGGAATTTTATTAAAAAATATAATTGCGCTTTAGTTTGTCTAGAATACTGTTTTTAAAATTACAAACATTAACAATAAAATCTTAATCGTAATAGGGGGACGTCGATATACCGTAAAATAAATTAGCTAGCTGTAAGACAAACAGAAAATAGCTTATAGATTTTTTTAACTACTACACAAAATATATTTATAAATATGTACAATCTTTATAGTTTTACTTGACTTGGCAAACAGCAACTTGATAAGTTTAAGCGCATTTGGTGGGTTGCATAATTAGAAAACTAAGCTAAACAGTCAACATAGTTTTTGTCGCGACTGTACCTACACCAGTATTTTTATTTTCGTTTCTTTTGCTGGCTAAGCTTAAACTAGTTACGTCTTAAAGACTTTTGGCAGACTATGTCCATACAGAGGTAGGTATGAGGCCCTCCTTGCTGGTGCCGGGCGGCGTCAGGACTTCCTTGTTGAGGAAATCCAGCGGCAGATTAACCAGATGACCCTGAAATAAGTTAAGATTAAAGATAGAATATGCTAGGATTCAAGAAATTAAGCGAAAATAATTAAATATATAGAATATTAATAATATATAATAAATAATAAATTAAATAAATATTAAAGTTGATAGAAAATATATTATATTAAAATAGTATTAATAATAATAATCATAATGATAATGTATAATAAATAATAATATAAAAAATAAATAGTACAAATTGAACTTAAAAAGATGGAAACAATTTAATATGTACTTTAAGTATACTATATTAAAATAATAATAATAAGATTTATAATATTTAATAAATAAAAAAATTGTAAAAGTTGAACTTAAAAATATTGGGAAAATGTAATATATACCCATAGAAAGTATATTATATTAAATAATAATAATAATAATAATAATAATAATATATAATAAATAAAAATAATTATTAAAGTTAAACTTAAGATCTATTCTAACTTGGAAAATTTTAACAGAACCGGAAATTGTGAAATTTCAATTGAAACTAAAACAGTTTGTTCTATTTTCCTAATATTTATAAATATGTTTCCAATTAATCAAATTAAATTAAATTGCCTGGAAATTCAAATATTTTTAATATTTTAAAATTCATTGAAATATAATAAAAAAAATAAAAACGTTGCATCTAAATGCTTCTAAAGGTTTTATCAATACAAATGCCGTTATTTAAATCTTAAACATTCTGCTCAAAGGTGTTAAACGCACCTGAATTTCTGTGGCACGCTTGGCGGCCAATTCGGGTTCTGTTTTTGACAGCGGCGGCTCCTCCTGATATTTGCGCAGACTGGCAAATGTCTTGACAAAATCCGTGGGTATGCACTTGAATACCTCGTCGTAGATTTCCGTATTTCTGGTGGATATGCGACGCCAGGTTTTATGCCAGAACTGATCGCAGACCGGATCGCTAATGTTTAGTTCACAGCGCGCCGCACTATCCAGATCCAATAGACCTGCAAGAGCAAGAGTAAGGAATTTGACGGCAATTGGGAGTTGAAGACCTACCCAAATGTTCCTTGAACAGATATTTGCGCAATCTGCCGGCAAAGATACCGCTCGGATACTTTTTGCCATTCATGCGCCCATCCTCGTACTCCTCGTCCATGATAATGGCCGCAATTTCCGAATCCCGTTTGCCGATCATCGAACGATCGTTGATATTCGCCGAACCGCAAATGACAACACGATCATCGGCGATTAGCAGCTTGGAATGCACATAGATCAGTTCCGTAATCGGCGTATTGTTCAGATACGAATGATTGCGCAGACTGTGAAAGGATATATAGTTCTCCGGCTTGGCGATGCCCGCTTCCTGAAGGCGTGTCAGGATAGCTGTGCGACCTCTGAAAAGGGTATAGAGAGAGAGAGAGTAAAGAGTTGTAAAGCAATATAATAATAGGAATATAATAGAAGGGTAATATTTTCTTACAAATTTCATAGGAATAAATGCTTTAAAGTAAGAATTTAAAATATCCAGAAATACAGATCTTAAAAGCTATTCGAAATTTCTAGATACCAGATCTTAAAAATACTATAGGAAGAAAATAAAGAAACGCTTTAAATATTCCTTGGGAACAATGGCTAAAATAAGAATTCAAAATATCCAGAAATACGGATCTTAAAAACTATTCGAAATTTCTAAATACCAGATCTTAAAATTGCATAGGAAGAAAAGAAAGAAACGCTTTAAAGAGGAAGTCATATATTAAAAGCGAACGTTCTATGATTTAGTTCAGATCAAAGCAGGATATATTTTTGACACGTGACTCAACTGCTTGTCTTTAGCATAAGTGAGGTTAGGCACGCACCTGGATATGGACGCATAGTTCCAATGGGTGATCGCACGGACAGCAATGCCCGTATTGCCGCCGACATCGCCCTCAAAGCCCGGCAATAAGGGCATTATCACATAAACACGAAAGCGCTTGCGTTCCCTGCAAGAAAAATTGGATAAAAATGAAAAGAATTAGTTGGGAATTAGTGGAGCTCCTATGGACTAAACGTACTTGTGGGCGCGCACGATGCGCTTGAAGAGGGTTTCGCCAATCTGATTTCGGACATTGTTGCAGGCAGCGGAAACGCCCATGCCCAGCTGCATGGTGATAAAAAACTGATTCTCAATGTAGATATAGTGCTGGGCCTTTGTTATCGTCTCGATGTAGGCATCGTGTATGCTCTGCTCGACGAGATCCGCCTCGATGAAGCCACAGCTCCAGGCAGAGACGCTGCGCAGCAGCTGGCAGGTGACGCGTTGCTGTCGTCGCTGCTGCAGCTGCTGCAGCTGGGCATTGAGCCGTATCTGGTGATAGCTCTTGGGCATCAGGTACGGAAAGCGGACATTATCGCGCAGCTTTTCCAGCTTCATGGCGTTCCAGCGCTGGATGAAATGCCGTGCCACATCCCGTGCCGAGGCGCCGACCACACAGAGGCCGACATCGTGCCAGGGCATGCGGGGCGTGGTCGTGCGATCGATGATATCGACAAAGGGCGCATTCAGGTTCATCCAATCCTTGAGTATGAAATTGGAGTAGTCCTTGCCAAACCAATACTTGGCCTGGCCATAGAACTCGCTGAGTATTTGTGTGTTGGCTGCCGTCGCATTGGCAGCCGCCGCCGAACTGGAGCATTGTGCCACATCCGCGGGGTCAACTGTTTCTGCTGCTGCTTCGCCAGCTCCAGCTGCTGCTGTTTCGTTGGCAACCGTCTCCGCCTCGGCCGGCTCCAGCGTATTGTCCGGCGTCTCGCCGGTCGCTAGACGCTGCATGAAGTCCTTGCCCTTGCGTGCGCCCTTCATTGCATTATTCTTGAGCCGATCCAGCATATTCTTGCGCTCCATCTCGGGCGTATTCAGTTTCATGCCCTCCAGCGCCGTTGAGTCAATGGCCAGCTCACTGGACGCTGCGGATAGCAGCTCCGGGATGAGCAGCCGATCGCCGGGTTTCAGCGTGCGCAGCTCCACGCCAGACGTCAGATTCTGCGTGGGCTCCTCGCTGGCAGGCGAGACGCTCTCGGGCTCCTTGGCCTTGGACTCGTAGTGTGCATTGCGTGAGGATTTCCGCGAGCCAAAGGCCGAGTCCACCTCGTCCTTGTTGAAGTGCGCGCTCGGCGTGCAGCGCGCGCTGCCCGACACGGAGGCTGCCGAAATGCTGCCCAGGTCGGTTAGACGATGCGCCCGATCGTCCCAGCGACCATAGCACAGATCTATGCCGCCTATAAATGCATATGACTGATCGATTACCACAATTTTCTCGTGATGCGCCCACAGCAAAATGCCAGCGCGTGCGTGATCCGGATGCCGCATGACCTAAAAGACAAAAGTACATTAATATTGCAACTATAAATGCAACTCTAAATAAGTTAAACTAAAATTGTAACATTTTACACAATAGTCACTTCTAACGATATTTCACGTTTTACCGAATTTCACCTGCAGCCGTGAAAAACGCGTGAAAACATATTTTTTTTTTAACCTGTTGCTTTACTCGATTGACTTTCAAGACATTCTCAAATATTTAAGCAACAATTTTTAGCTATAAAAATCGGTTGGTTTCTGCCTGCGGAAAATGGGGGGAAAGCCAATTTAAGAATTTTTAACGAATCAAGATCTCGCTTATTATGGTTGTTTCAGTGACACATTTTTCGTGAACGAAAGAAGGCCGTGAAGATCAAGGATCTATGGGAGAGTTTCACGCTTTTTTGTTAAACCAAAACCCAGGTCACACTTTCGATCGGAATAAGAGTGAAAAAAATGTGATAAGTAAACTTAGTCAAAGATATTATCGAATACATATTTTAGTCGTGCTTGAACGATTTTGAAAACTTAAAAACCAAATTCACCTTCGTAGGTGGAAAACGCGCGTATGCTTCGAATTGGAAAAAGAAAATACTTTCACATACAATCCCAAATTCACGCTTACGATTGGAATATGGCGGAAAGACTCTTATCAATTTAAAGTCAGCTATTGACGAATATGAACTTAAAAAAACTGAACAAATCCACCTACGCAGGCGGAAAAAGCGCGTATACGTGGAATTTAAAGAAAAATACTTGCAACGCTTCGAGCTCTGTCTTATTAGGTAGTCTATAACGGACTTACCTTAATGTTCTCATGCTTGGCCAACGTGGATTTGCTGTAGTAGCTGTTGATGCCCAGCGCCATTTCCACCTCCTTGTAGAGCAGCACAAATACGCGCACACCCTGCTTGGCCTTGCGCAGCAATATCTTATCGAGCCGCCAGTAGTCGCCATCCAGAGCGGGACGTTTCATATAGATCTCCGGACTGAGCCACCAATCGGCTATGTAGATCTCCTCCGTGGCGGCCTCGAGGCCATCCGCAACGGCGGCCATGTACTGGGCGCCATCCACATACCAGACGGCCTGGGTATTGGCACGCATGGGGGCATACGACATGTGCGGATTGGGGCAGGTAAAGTCGCGGGCATATGTGTGCGCCGTATTCTTGAGGTACTGCATCCATTCCTTGCACTTGCGCCGTGTCCAGCACTTCAGTACAATGTGGCGGCTGTTCGTGAGGACCTGCAGGCCCTTGCGCATGCCCGTCTGGTAGATGCCCGTGGAGACATCGAAGCCCTGATCGAACAGTATCACGGCGCGTATGCTGCCATCTGTGGGTCGCACATAGCCGAAGCATGTCTCCTTCACAAAGAACCAGCGATTGCGCCACGTGCCGCACACCACATCCGAGCAGAAGTAGTTGCATCTCACACAGCAATTGCGCTGAAAGCAGCCAAAGAAATTGCAACCCGCCTGGCCGGGACGTGTCGAGCCGGTGCGCTTCAGTATGACACCCTCCTTGCCCTTGATGCCCAGATTGGAGACAAACGACACGTTCGAGACCTCCACAAAGTTCAGCTGCAAGGTGAGAGCAAAGCGAATTTAAGCTGACAAGTTTTTTATAATACGAAAAGGTACATATTGAATGGTCCAAAATTAGGCAACACTCCAGATAGAATCTTATGAAGTTTGGGTGAGCCTAGCTATCATAGTTAAAGAGTCGCTCTCAATAAACCTTATAAAATAAAGTCTATTTATTATCTAGTCTATTAAGATTCAGTTAGACTTTTCTTTACTAATTCCTCCCCACCGACTGAGTGGAGGTTAGTTTTAGAATACTTATGTATCATTGACTCTATTTCCATGATATTTTGCTAACTTTGACAGCGATCCTATCGTAACCTTATCTAACCAAACCCAACTTCGCCTATCCTAACCTCGTCTAACTCTACCTAAGCTCATTCGTAGCTTCTAAACATAACCAACTCTTCATCTATATAGACTTAAAGATACTTAAGCGCTTGAACTATCCATATTTTTTCTCTCTTCAATAATGGTTTCGATACTTCCCAAACTAGTCAAGATTTTTATTCTATATACAGGCTCAAAGATAAACCCCCTAAATATACCATAATTTCTTTCTCATTAACATGAATTATTCTTTCTTTTGATCAGATTCTATATAAGTATACCAATCCGATGCCAATCAATAAAAGCTAAACTTAAACTTGTACAAATATTCTACAAGTCGCGAGTACTATTCTATATATTCCCAAAGATTAATCCATCAATATCCCACACTTGCTCACGCTCACAAATACCACACATTCTATATACAATATCATATAGTTCCACTCACCGTCTCATGATGGTATCGATATAAGCTAATGTTAAGCAGATTATATAGATAATCCTCCAGCTGTTTGATCCGCACTGGCAGATGCTCCACGGTGATTAAACTTTCGGGACGATTTGGAAAACGCGGCAGTTTCCGTTTCTTTTTCTTGCGTTTCCGCTGACTGCGCCGAGGCGTCAGACTGGACAGAATGGAGCTATGTGTGGGACTTATGATGGAAACAGCTCCTTCATTGTTGTTGTTGTTGTTGTTGTTGTTATTGTTGTTATTGGTGCGATTTTGTGCACTATTTATGGGCGTGCTGGAATGCTTGACTTTGGTATGGGCAGGCAGATCCTTCAGCGTGGACTCATCGGCCATTTGACTGGCGGCGGCTTTCAAGGTCGTGCGCTTCTCCTTATGCGCGCGACTAGGAAACGGAATATTCAACGAGGTGCGAAAGAAGCTGAGTTGTTGGTGCAGGGAATTGAAGTGCTTGTAGCGCCGTTTAATGGTCCACTTGAAGGGACCATGGGTCAGCTCTATGGTGTACCTGGAAGACGAACGGATCATGAACGACAATTTCCGAATGATAATTCTTCAACAAATGGCTTTCAAGAAGATCAAATCAAGAACAGAAAGTAGCTTTCCCTTTCACTTTCCTACTCTATAGTAGACAATTACAAATTCACGCGTTAGGGTGGATTTTCCGAAAAGTGTGATTTGAATGAATCAAGGAATTTTGGGATAGATTTCTAAAAGTAAGCTTAAAGAAGCCTGTAAAAGGCATTTTCTGAAATGCTGTCAAGAGTTTAGTTTAGCAGCGATCAAGTCAGTCAGTCAGTCAGTCAGTCAATCAGTCAATCACTTATTTATAAGGCCACTTACAAGTTGGGATTAAGTAGATGTGTCGTGACACTCCGCTCCGTGTCCACAATTCGCACATGTATCTCGCGTCCTGGTATAAAGACCTTGCGCTGAAACGAATTGAACTTCACACTGGCTCCATAGATGCTGGTA